>NC_042622.1:48363313-49563313 GCF_901001135.1 Rhinatrema bivittatum | reverse complement strand
TACTGGTTGTTCTTCTCTCTTTGCAGCTAAGCATTCTTCTGGCTTCGCCGTCTTCAGATCTTCGGATACTATCATCTCAAGGTCCCTCTCCCAGTCTGTGCACATTAGTCTTTCACCCCCCCTCCCCCATCACATACAGCTCTATTGGATTGTTACACCCCAGATGCATGATTCTGTACCATTTGGCATTGAATCCCAGCTGCCAAGTGTTTGACTACTCTTCAAGCTTTCTTAAATCACTTTTCATTGTCTCTACTCCTTCAGTCATCTCCATTCTGTTGCAGATCTTATATCATTTGCAAATAGACAAAATTTACCTTCTATCCCTTTTGCAGTGTCACTCTCAAAAATATTGAACAGAACCCGTCCCAAAACCAATCCCTGTGGCACTCCACTTAACATGACTCTCTCTTCAGAGTATGCTCTATTTATCATTACACACTGTCTCCTATCAGTCAATCAGTTTGTAGTCCACTCCATCACCTTGGCGCCAAGTCCCAAGCTTCTCATTTTATTCATGAACCTCCTATGCAGGACCATATCAAAAGCTTTGCTGAAATTCAAGTAAATCACATCTAGCGATGTCAATGGGCATCTTTTCAAAACACCCTTACTAAGTGGCACTAAACACAACTGAGCATCCAGAAGCACCCCCAAGTCTCTTGCAACTTTTGAAAAAAACAAGGATATGCTCCTTGTTAAAATCTGTGAACAGCTCTTGGGAGGTAGAGAACGATCTACCCACCCAGCTTCAGTCTTAGTCAGCTTTAAAACTAACCTATTCCATTACCTTAACTAACCTTTCTATCATGATAGAGTGACTAACTGTGTAAAACGTGTCACTTATATCTAAAGACCATCTATCATAGCCCCTCCTCTGTCCGATTCATGAAGAATAGTATCCTATGATAACAAAAGTGTTTTGGTACTATGATTAAATCGAAAACCACATTGGTGTGAATTCAAAACATTATGTTCTGACCCATGACTTTTCACCAGTAATATAAAGTTTTGAAAATTCCCTCCCATACTTTTAAATATTAAACTTTGTTTTATATAAATATATACAGTATGTATAAAACAAATATGTTTTGATGGATCCAAGATGGCATCCTAGCACAACATAGAGCTGCTGGCTTTTTTTCTGTGCTCTTATCTGTAGCTATAATGCCACATTCTGGTCCTAAATGGAGGGCCAAGGAGAGGGATGTCTCAGCTGCCCCTCTGGAGAATTCCGTTATTGGCCCGATGGATGCCCAAGTGCAGCAAGGGGTTTTGCTACCAGGAGGTGACTCGCTGGAAGTTGGTAGAGAAGAAGAGGTACTCAGCTCCTTCCCTGATTCTTTAGTATTGTTATCCGCAGCTGAAAGGGCAGCCCCTGCTAACCCTACTATGGTAAGAATTTTAAGGCCGCGATAGGACCCGGTGTGCGTCAGTGACTCTGAACCTGCAGAGACTTGTTCTGAGATCATGACATCTGTGCAAATTGCCTAAGAGCCTGGCAATGGCATCGCAGGCATTCCAAGGGAAATTCCTGCTAGAGGACTCCGATGACATTATGAAGGTGAACTCTTCCATGGGGATACTGATCTCGCTGAAGAATCCCTTCGTAATGGTAAGACCTTCTGTAATCTCTCTTGTAACAATCTGGGAAGCAATTGTGAGTTTAAACACCACCGTTACTGTACAATTGAACCCTATGGTTAATAAAGTTAATAAGATAGATAGTCAAATAAAGACTCTACAAAAGGAGAATACAAAATTCGGATGAGTATGTGAGACTTTAAGACCAGAAATGGAAACTGCAGTAGCTTTCCAACAAGCTCTGATGAAAGAAAATCAGCTCTTGTCTAATAGAATAGAAAACCTGGAGAACCAAACACATGGAAGGAATTTATGCTTTATTAACATTCCTAAAGTCCCTCTTATTTCAGCTAAAGATATGTGAAAGAGATGTTTTAGAAACACTAAAGGTGCTGGAATAAGCAATATCACCTACTACAAGAATTTACTATCTGCTTCCTTTCAAGAAAAGACATGTAGAGGGTCAGAATGTGCAGTCTTTGTCACCGATAGATACTTGCAATTTAAATCTATCAGAGGTTCTTGAGACTTCTGACAGTGAGTTAGCTCAACCAGCAACCTTGATTGTTTCTTTTCTACTTGAATCAGATATAGATTGGATTCTAAGGATGTTTTTAGACACTGCTTGGATTCCTTCCATCATTTAAAGGTTCGAGTTTTTCCCGATTTAGCGAGATAAACTCAGAAAAAGAGGAAGCAGTTTCTCTTAATGAGGCCCAGAGGTTTGCAGTTGGGTGCTTTATTTCCTTTTAATTTACCCATGTAAATATCTTATTAAATACTGTAATGTCTCATATCTTCCATTCTTCTCGGCTTTCTAATTTTCTTAGTGATAAATTACCTTCTGTGGAAGAGTCTTCACCTTTAATTGCTAATTGACCTCTCAATGGCCAGGAATGAGTCCTTTATATGTATTATGCTCCTCCTTTTTGCTAGCATTACCTGTACTTTTTGTAATTTCATTTTGGAATTGTGTCTGTTGTGATACTGCTTGCGGGCTTGCCGCAAGCAGCCTCTCACCTCTCCAGCTGGCAGCCGTGTTCCCGATGCAGCGAGGAGGCCACCGACATCTGAACCGCGTTCCGCGGCAGTCAGGGCCTGCCGCTGACGTCGTCACCCGCGGCCCAGAGGCCGCAGCCGGCTCCTGCTCAGCGCAGGCAGCCTGGGCCTCTGACGCGTCCTCTTCGCGGCTGGAGCCGCTGCCAGGGTCCTCGAGCGGCAGAGAGGCCGTCTCTGCCGCTGCCTGCAGTTTTTCTTCATCTTTGCGGCAGGAACGCCGCCATCAGCTTTTTCTGCTTCTTGCCTGTCTCTAGGCGCCAACGCGCACCTCTTAACCTTATTTAAAGGGCCCGTGGCCAGATATGCCCCGGGCTCCACCTGATGACATCATCCTGGGTGTCTTCTGGCCAGCCCTATAAAAGGGCTTCATTTCCAGTCTTGTTTGCCTTGCATTGGAGTTCTTTGCTCCTGCAAATCTCATCTTCCAGTGCGCCGTCAGGTCTTCTTGTCTTCTTTGGAGCTCCATGTCCTGATTCCTGAGTCTTTGTTGCTTGTTCTAATGTCCATGATCCAGTCTTCATGTTCCTGTTGTTCTGTGATCCAGTCCTGATGTTCCGTGATGATCCTGTCTTGATGTCCTGAGCCCTTGGTTCCTCGTCACCACCTTTCCTGGCGTGTCATGTCATGGCACCAGGCCACCTTCTCATCCGCAGCAAAAGTCTCCGGAGGGTAACCCTGCCCGAAGTCAAGTCTCGTCTTGATCTTGTCTCTTGAATCTTCCTGTTTGAAGCCAAGTCTCGTCTTGGTCCTCCGTCCTGAATCTCGTTCCAGCCCTCGGATTCCCTTGTGGCTGCTCTGTCCATGCCTAAGACTCTGAACCTGCTCCACTCCAGCGTGGTCTGTGGCCAGCCATGGTTGGCTGTGTTTAGGGCACGTCTCGGTGCAGGCTTCTTCTGAATCTTCGCCATGTTCCAGCTTCAACTTCCACGTATTCGTCTGGAGTCTGCCTCGCATCAAGCGTGGTCCACGACCAGCCCTGTGGGTCCACCCTGTGGTGGGCTGTGTAGGGCGCGCTGCGTCACAGCCTCAGCCTAGTACTTGACTTCGATTCTGAATCCTCGTCTGAGTCTTCCTAGTGCTCAGAGTTCTTCCAAGTTCCTCGTCTGAGTCTCCACGTTCCAAGTTCCTCGTCTGAGCCTTCTACGTTCCAAGGCCTTCGTCTGTCCATGGCCTCCGTCCGGCCTGTCACTTATTGCCGTTACCCAGTGGCAGGTCCGAAAGGGGTTGGAATGGTCGGAGGACCATTCAAAGACCACCATTGCATTGTTGGTCTTCCTGAAAGCGTGCAGGTCCAGTGGAGAGTTCAAACCTTCAGTTTCCACCCATGCTTGGACACGTCTCGCCTGCCTTGGTACCGCCTTGGAGCCCTCTGGGGTTGTGGCATGGCCCAAGGACACACATTTCCCTTAAATGGGACCGCTCTCCTAGTGCTCCCTAACAGTGTCTGGACCCCTATATTTGAGGACTAGGACTATATATTTGGCATTGATATTTTCCTGTTATTTGGTGGCCTGAAATTCCAGGCTCTTTCTTTTTGATTTAAATGTTGCAATGTCAATTATTTTCTTTTCAAGTATTTCTTGAATGTATTTACATAATGCAATAAATAAAAAATTAAAAACAAAAAAAAACAAGTATGTTTCAGAACAGTGTCTGATAAATATGTCATTTGTAAGTTTCGGAGGTAGACTGCAAAATGAAAAAAAATCAAGAAATACATAAAATTAATAAAACATTTAGCAAAAATGTCAAAATAGTCTTATTTAAAGAAACTAATTTCAATCAGATGTTCTGGTTCTCCACTAATTCTGATTTTTAGATGTTTTAGAATGATCTGTTGTTTTGTCTGTGTTTGTATGGCACAGAATATTTATGTTTTATTGTAATCTTCTCAGAACAATTTGATTTTTAATTGTTGCAGAATAGAACTATTTTAATAATAATAAATAAAAGGCTGAACGTAGTCTCTGAAATGATTTGCTGGCTGGGCTGAACTAGAGTGTTGGGTTTTTTTTGTTTTTTTTTACTGCTCATCATACAAAAATAATTCAAATTCTTTTATCCCTCAGTAACAATGACACAAACTCCTTCCAGGAATAGTCAGATGAAATAACACAAAGCTCTGCAAAAAAGTCATTCAGAATCTACAGCACCAACTCAAACAACAACAACCTATCTATGAAAATGCAGCTATGTAAATGTTACTCGGCCACTTCTCGGGTTACCAGCAAGCCCTGTGTATTTAGTGACAATGTCAACTAGTCAGTGGAGAATGGATTTGGGAGGTCCATGCAGATGCAGCCCCTCTTTCTGCAGGATTTGCCATGGCTGGGAGCCTTAAGTGTCCTGCTCCTGGGGTTCCTCCCATCAGGGATCCAAAAGAAAGAAAAGAACAAGGACTGCAACAGTAACCAAGACTAATCCAATAAACTGTGAGTAAAGGCAAAACCTATTATTCAAGAAGTCACCCAACCGGTGCTTCCAAACCCTGGGGCGAGAGAGGAGTTTATTTCTCTATGCAGAAACTGCAACAAAATTTCCTTGCTAGTTGGAGGGGGTAGTTCTGCCCATCAATAGGACACTCTGCCCACCTGGGAATCATATTTTTCCAAGCTCTGGAGGGTAGGAATTTCCCTGGCTGGATTTGATCTTCCTGTACAGATTGAGGAGGAAATTGTGACAAGAAATATCATTGTGCTGCTGTGAATTAAGATTGTGCCAGTTTTTATTAGTAAATATTCATTTGGACACTAACCCAGTGACTCCAGTCTTTCTTTGGCACACCCAGCATGCTATGGGACAGACATACATTTGTTGCCCCAGGGAAATAATCAAAGGAGACAAGAAAGCCACCCTTAGTACTCGGGGCTTTGGGAGTCACCTCCCCCCATTCGACCTAGGATCCAGGTCCTGGAAGGAAGAGTCAGTGTTCAAGCTAGCCTGGGAGGGTTTCTGTCCCCACTAGAACAAAAAATATTTTTGTGGCCTCATCGGGTAGCAGTCCATACCCGGAGTTGGGAGTTACATAAAATGGCACCCAATGTGGGGCTCAAATGAGTGTGGGGTACGCATCATGTCCAAATGGACTTCATAATTGCCGTGTTACAGCTGCTGATCGTAGTCAAACCTTATAAAGAAAAAATGTAACCTTTACCAAGATGACCATTGTTTCGCCAAAGCCGATCCCACCGAAATCATTCTTGCCAAATCAAAACACGCCAAAACAAAAAGGGGGGAGCAGCGAGGCATGCATCGGCTTCTGATGTCATCAGCCACGTCAACTCTGGGACACATGAGCGATGTCATCACATTAACCACACAGCATGAGGCACAGCCTGATTAGAGCTGGGTGGCGACACAGGAGGAGAAGCAACAGCGAGCATTAAAACCCATGTGCACTACTTCGAATGCGAATGTCAATGGCCAGTTTGATGTGATCCGGCAGCGTTGGTGCCACAAAACAATTTACGGCTCAGAAGAGGGGCTAAGTGACCATCCCAGGACGGGCAGCAGCACGGGTCGCTGGAGTGGAACATCGTTTCTGTCGCCAGGGCAGCAGCTGGGACCATTATGGTGGCAGGAGATACTCCTATGTTTTTCATCCCTCACGGGAGGATGAAAATTACACTGATATGAGCGAGATTGATGGGTGCTGTGGAATGTGCCAATTGCTGCACCCTTCAGCCAGCGTAGCTGTTACAGCTCCAGTGCCTCCAGTATCTGGGCCTACTTTACACTGAGACCTGGTTTTCCAGTTCGCCTGCAGTGACGGACGTCTCTGGGTTGCCCCCAGGAACATGGCTATTAGTGCCCGAATGGCACAGGAGAGATATGTGATCACCACCCCAGAAGTCAACCTCTATGCTAAAGAAATGCAAAGCTACCAAGAATACTGCCCATGGCCATTAAGGGGTGCGTGGTGTCTACTAGCTCTGGCATCTCATCGGGGAGCATATCCCTAGCAGGCAGTGGCTCTCTTGGAGTGGGGCTGCAGGATTCATGAATGTCAGAGTCTCCAGTCCCCAGTGAACCCTACTATCCAGCAGCCGCTACCTAAGTCACCATACCCAGTGAGCTATTCAATCAGGCTATGCACCCCAATGTCTGCAACCAGATATGGGTTGCACCTAGCACCTGCAGCAAACCACAAGATCTGCTGAGAGCCTCTCAGGTGGAGAGACTGGTTTGCAGGAGGGTGTTAGCCGAATGCGGACTGCATTACCCTTATGTACTCATGCACATAATGAAGTTTGTGGAAAACAACCACAAGGAGTAGCTGTGGGAGGAGCCTGATTGAAGGATCGTGAAGAACTCCTCTGATCCTGGGTTCAGGAGAGCCTATCCTGATTACCCCTGAGAATTGGCCAGGCGGATGCGCGAAATGTGCTTGGGCCGCAACATAAGCATGGGGTGGTTGTCCAACATGTATCGGGTCCCCCTAAAGAGTATTCTATTGAGTGCCACCTGCCCTGTGGAGTGGTTATTAATAAGCCTCATCCAGCTTATTATAAGCCTTACAGTGAGCCACCACCTAGTTTCAACTAATGTCGTGCAGAGTAGTAAAGAAAAGTGTTTTATTATGCAACGTGATAAATATGTTCTGTTTGACAAGGTTTGCTTACCCAGGCCTTGAAGGGTATCGATGTAATAAATACATATGTTTTGACCTGGTATGGCGGTTGAGGGAAGAATGGTGGTTGTTCAGAAGAGCTAAAGGTATTCCTCCAAGCAGGAAAACTATTTTCATTTGGACTTTCTCCCATTTGATTTGCACTCTTCAATCAACCAGATGACCTGGCCGGTCAAGAGGCCTAGATCTTGCCTTGCTGGTTGCACAGTATGCCATGTATTATGGTGTTCCACAGAGATGGTGAGAGCATCCTGCAGCATGAAGGGGTGGTGGCAGCACACACAAAAAACCCTTACCAAATACAGAGTAAGTGACCACACATTTAAAAATAGAAATATGCAGACAAAAAATGAACTCTTTTCAACTCTAGCCTCACTTGTGGTTATGTTTGAATGAAAAGCATTCTTAAAAAAAAAACAATTTCTTTCCTTTCTGCTACTTTGGGCTTCTAGTTCAGCCTCTACTGGACTATAGCACCATGAGCCTTCGTTCACTACTTCCCGGGTTTTAGGAAAAATTTGTAACTCTTCCCCTTCCCCTCTAATTCTATCCAGCCATCATACCAACAATCCTTTTTTCATGAACCCCAAACTTCAGATCTTTCCAGAACCTGATACTTGGATGCACTCAATGGAAAAATGCTTGCTGTCATGGGCATCAGCCATTCACTCACGGAAGAGACCAGAGGCAGTTTGGCCAAACAGGAAATGTTTTGCTGTTAACACTGTCTCCGAGCAAACAACTTGGATCTGACATCTCCCTGTAATCCCCTTCTTTATATATCCCTCAGTCCGGGCACTCCATGAAGCAGGGGGCAAACAATACCAGGGCTGAGTTCCTGGCTCCCTCTCTCTTAACCCTAGAATGAATTCTCTGTAAACGCAGGGGAGGTTGACCTCCCAGGGCCCAAGATATATTGCAAAGAAGACACTGGACAGTGGTGTCATGTTACAAAATTTAAAGTCATTACTGAAAAAAATGTTTGAGAGTGGGAAAATAGCAATTTGGTACTCTTTGCTTAATATACGGGTGCACAGATGCATAGATGATCACTGATCATCTATGCATTTGTTCCCCTTACTCCTTGGGTCTGGTATTTCAGGCTTCCCTTGGACGCTTGGTTGTCCCCCTAACCCTCAAGGACCTCTTTGGTAACTGATTATTCTAAATCTTGAACCTCTTGCTTACCTCCTCTCCTTCTTCAACATGTGGTCACCACTGGCTGGGCACCAGACCCTTTCCTTCTGACCGGTTCTTGTGGAGATCCTTGTTAATCATGAACTTGAACCAAGCTCTTCTTCTTCCCCTCCCCCCGCATAAGAAGACAAGACCAGGATGAGAGATTTACTCCTGCAGGAAAGGGATGTGCTGTATGTACTCCACTGGTGAAAGAGATGGGAGACTTAATTTTTCTCTCTCTTCTCAGCCTTTTGAATACAAAATCATCAAGCTGCTGTAACCCAACCCAGGACAGCACTGTGGCCACTCCTAAAGGGAAGTGCTATAGCAAATGGTTTAGTCCAAGGTACTACTCTGACATTGAGATCCACAATATGTCCTCTGCTGAAATGACTGTTTGGTGTCAATATAGAATTTAAAAGTATTTATTTGTTTGGATATTTATTCTATCCTTACAAAACCGGGTTACAAAAGAAACATAAAAATAACAGTGAATGCAAAGTAAACAAAATGTATAATACAAAATAAAAACAACAGCAACAAGGCAATCCACAATAAAATATTTGTTTAACAAGGAGAACATTTCCATAAAACTTCCCCTAACCTGGGTTAAATTAAAAGGTTTCAAAGCCTTTCTAAAAGATAACAACTCCCATAACACGCTAATTGGGGTAACTTACTTCATCCCCATAAAAGGGGCTTGAAGGATTTGCATTTGGCTCCTTTCTTAGTAGTTTTGACTGTCTCACTTGGGAGACTTCCAGAGAACTGAAGAAACTGGTGTTAGGCCTTGCATAGGTGTTTTTGACAAGTGATGAAAACCAGAGGGCAGGTTTGGAAAGCGCAACAGAGCAGTAATTAATGGTCTACTTATTTTAATGGCTGGAACCAATTGTGGGAAATGGATAACCTGACCCTGCAAAATGCCATGACGTTCCTGTGAGGAGAGCCCAGCTGTGAACAAATGAAGGGACCTGGCAGATGGCTGGGTGGCTCTGTGATTTTCAGGGGACAATGTTCGGCAGCCGAACCATTTTCATGGTTTATAACTAAAATGAGAGGAAAACAGCTTGTTGCGGAAACTACTGCCTCATTTCCACACAAGCTACACAAGTCATGTTTTTAATACCATTTAATTATTATCGTTACAATTTAAATCATCAAGAAAAAAAACTCAGACATATAAACATAGAACACAGTAACATAGTAACGATGACAGAAAAAGACCAAGTGATCCATCCAAAAATGAATTCATCCAATTACAAAACTGGCACACATACACAAAAAATATCTTACTAAAACATTATTCTCCTAATGATAGGACAAGAAAGAGATCTCATATCTTATTTCATTCTTAACTATACATTAAAAGCACATTTTGTGGATTTGGATGGTTGCTTAGACATTTCCTGTTGCTCCATACATGACTGAGATGTCTTTTTAAAACTGTAGGTCGCAAGGTTTTGTTTTACCCCCCCAAATTATTACATATGCTCTAAAAGTTCAGTTAAGAAGAACTGGCCATGCTGCATTTGTTAGACCGGCTGCTGTGAAAATGGTTGAGGTGCTCTGTGTTAACCTGCCAGGGACATTACTATGGTTTTGAGGTCCAAGGACCATGGAAAGAGGAGCTAGCACTGGCCCACGAATCCCCTGTTTATGAAATTTTTTTTTTTTAAGTATTTAGCTGATGCCTTTTCATTGCTAGCTCAAGGCAAGCTTCATGGAAGTATAGTAGGTATTTAGCTATCCCCAAAGAGCTTACGGTCCAAGAGGATAGCTTGCAAACAAATGCATGCTACATATTTGCATATTTGCCGCGAGCAGATCTATGGGACATTCCATGTCAAGTGGACCAATTTAGAAAATCATCCATGCTCGACCTCCTTCAAATTGAATAAAATTTTGTGTGAATGTTTGCTACAGCCTCAAACAAAAGTATGCAACATTTTTCAGCTGGATCTCTATTGGTTCATGAGCTAGAAGCAGCTGAATGAGGGTCACTCAGACAACTGTGCTCCATGCAACACAAAATGGCCACTTTGTCCGGACACTGCAGTCAAACCATCCCTGTTAGGGGCTTGAAATTTTGTGGATTATTAGAGTCTCTGGTGCTAACTTTCTGTGCAAAATTTTTGGAACCTAACATGAGCTTGCCACCCTTTTTATGGGCCAGCAAACTACGTGAAAAATTTTACAAACGACATTTAAGGCCTACTTTGACTCCTCGTTGTTCCTGATGTATACTTTGATTCAGGCCATAAATGGATCAGTAGTCATGGCCCATGATGTACATCAGAGCTGTAGCTAGCCTATGGCTGATATGGCCACGGCCATAGGTGCCATCCACCAGGGTGCACCACTGGGCTATCATAATGTGGCTGACAAGCCGCTTCCCCTCCTCCCAATACAGCTCTTTCTCTTCAAGACCAGAGCTCTGCCTCCCAAGGGAAGAACTGAGGCACCGGCTCCTCACATCCCCCTATCCCTCAGGGCCATCCGTGAAGGTGGAAGTGGGAGGGGGGGAAGCTAAATCAGGACAGCACTGCTCCTCAGTTCAGAGGCAGCCTGTGCAGGTGCTTATTTCTCAGCAGTGAGGAGCAGTGTGGCCTGCGGGTGTTGCATCTGTCGGTCTCAGACGACTGACTTTTGTGCCTCACCTTTCTTCCTTCTCTCTCCTCACGCCTTGGGAGGTTGGCTGCCACCGTGTCTTCATGCTGCTCTCCCCGGCGTTCCCGGATCGGCAACGGCGACGACGTTCGCCATGTTTCTCCTAAAGGCCTCCTAGAGTGTGTGCGCACTCGCCACCCAGGTCTTTATTCACCTCATGGCGGGAATCTCGGGGGGCGTCCCCTCCGAGTGATGTCAGCACATCCTGGTATTTAGCCTGCCCTTCGTTTGCTAACAAACTGAGTTAGCAAGGATTGGATTCACTCCGGTCTAAGCTGTTCTGCTGCTTCCCAGCAGCCGCTGGAAGCTCTCTCTGCCCTTCGGGGTAATTCATCGCTAACCTGGGTACCCCCTCCTCGGGGGCCCTTCTTCTCTCTTTCAGGTACCTAACTGGGAAACCAGGTACTCACTCCTCGAGGGCCTGTGCTCCCTACACTGGTGCCTGGCAGTCAGGAGCAGGAGAAGATGCTGGCAGAAAGAAGTGCCATCGGTCTAACCTCCCTATCGTCAGGAACAGGAGCTGCAGGGCCCCAGGCTAGATGAAAAAGGAAAAGTCTGATGGGCCGAAGGAGGAGGATTCTGCTGCTGATCTTGTGCTTCCAGAGGATGGGAAATAAATGAGAAAGCAAGTGTGTGTGTGTGTGTGTGTGATTGAGCATGAAGGTATATGTGTGTCTGAGCTTGTAAAAGGGAGCACATGCCATGTATTTGTGTGCATGTGTGTGACTGAGCATGTGAGAACATGTGTGTGTGTTTGTGTGACTGAGTATGTGAGAGAGCAGATGTGAATGTGACTGAGCATGGGAGAGAGCATGTCACTATGACTGAGTGTGTGAGTGTGACTGAGCATGAGAGATAGTAAGAGAGTGAGTTAGTGTGCAACAACCCCCTACTCTCCCTTTGCTAATTCACGACAATCTCTGTAAATAAAAAATTCCCAGGTATGGAAAGCCGTGGATTTTTGAGAGGTGTTGTTGGGCTGCAGCACCTGGACAAAATGGCCATTTTAGGTTGTGTGAAGCATGGTACTCAGAGGTGACTTCCATTCATCTGTCTCTAGCTCTCCAATCAATGGAGATCCAGGTGAAAAATCTAGTATGGTTTGGTTTGAGACCCTATTTTGTTTGATTTGGAGGAGGTTGAGCATGGACCCCCTGTTCCACTTGATATGGAATGACTCAATAGCAACTTATGCATATAGGTGTTGACCGCCTGTAGTGAGTTGACAGATCTAGACTAGTCCCTGCACTTTAAAAAATGAATAATTCAGTAAAATTTGCCTTGGTCAGGCTTGCTTGAGCCAAACAGCAGGCCGTAACTTGGTTGCTTTGAACTATAAGTCCCAGAATCCATAGGGAGGATTTGATTAGGGAACAGCTGGAGGCAGCGTTGCATCTAAAATAAATGGGACCGCCTACTATTTGGGGAGAGACAGCCGAGAGGAGGTGGAGAGAGACAGAGAGAAAGAGAGAGGAGAGAGAGAGAGAGAGAACACAAATGAACAGCACTTGGGTACCCATGAAAAAAAGTGCTGAAAAAGAAGAGACAGAATCAGAGCAAGATGGATTTTTTCATCCTTCAAGTTAAGTCTATCACCTAAACCTATTGCCAAGGCTGGTGCTGCCCTGTGCGAACAATTACTTTGCTGCCCCCCACCCCCATTCATTCATTCTCTGTCCCGGGCCCACCAAAAATAAGCCCAGCTCCCTTCAGTGATACAAACTTTAAAAACTGACACCATCCTCCCACCAGAACTGGTGCAAGGGTATTAGGTGCCCTAGAATGAACCTTATAGCCTTGCTCAATGCACCCCCCCCCCACCCCATTCCACACACACAGTTAAGAGTTATGCATTTATATTTTACATGAAAAATATCAAAGTACAATATTCTGAAGTAAAAATATCACTTGCATTATATTTACATGCACTGCTGAGATGCCAACCAGAAATCCCTGCAAAAGACACTTGGAACCCATCTGGTATTAGGCCTATTGTGTTGTGCGTTGGGTGTGGACTTGATCCTCTGAAAGCCTGAATACACTTCCTATTAGGAGAAAGCTTCACCTCAGTCACACAACTTTTTATCAGCACAAATGACACAGAGACTGGTGGTATCTTTATAGACAGCAGTCATAGAAACATAGAAACATAGAAATGACGGCAGAAGAAGACCAAATGGCCCATCAAGTCTGCCCAGCAAGCTACGCACTTTTAAATGAAAGAAACAAAACAAACATTAGATGAAAAACCATGGAAACCAAATCCCCAAATCCCCAAATCCATGGAAAACCAAGTCCCCAAAAATGAAACAAAGAACAAAACAACATTTTTTCTTCCCGCCCCTACTAATAAGGCCGTGAGGAATTGACAATTCCTTATTGAAGCATGAGTCTTATTGAAGCATGAGCTTTTGAGGACTCCATGAATCTTTAAGGTGCCACCAGCCTCTGTGTCATTTTTTTCCTACTACAGACTAACATGACTACCCCTCTGGCAGTCTTATTGGCATAGGAGGATCTTGTATGAATCTAAGCTGTTAACCCTAACGGTTCTCTTTTTGAAAACTTGGGAAGGATTGCTTGCAATCTGTACGATAGACACAAACAAAAATGGAGTTTCTCTTTAAATATAGTGTTGCTTCAGCTCTGATGTCTAGAATCAAGATTTTTCCACAAATCTAAATTCATTACAGCTAATAAAAGGCTCTCGGCTTCAGAAGGATCTGAATGGTTATAAAAGGAAACTTTTTCTAAGAAATATACAGGGCTTAATATTTATCCTAACGTTTTCCATATAAAATTGTCAATTCCTCACGGCCTTATTAGTAGGGGCGGGAAGAAAAAATGTTGTTTTGTTCTTTGTTTCATTTTTGGGGACTTGGTTTTCCATGGTTTTGGGGATTTGGGGATTTGGTTTCCATGGTTTTTCATCTAATGTTTGTTTTGTTTCTTTCATTTAAAAAAATGAAAGAAACATTAAAAAAAAAAGAAACAGGGCTTCCTATGCCCTCCACCTATCTGTCCCACCCGAAAAACTACCAGGGCCAGGATCCTCCCTGGTTCCCACTTAACCAGACCAGGGGGGATCCAATGCCAAGCCCTAGGCCCAGGCCAAAGCCAGGGCATTGCGTATGGCCTAGACCAAAATTGTGACGATCTACAGTGGCCTAGGGTCAGGCCCAGGCCTCGGAGGTCTTCTTTCTTCTTCAATGAAATGACTCCATACGCTTGGGTTAATTAACTCAGGCGCCTCCTCCCCAGCGGAGGGCGACATTTTGATGTACCTCCGAGGCCTGGGCCTAACCCTGGGTCGAGGTCCTTCGGTTGGGACCCAGACTCCGGGCAGTGTCTCAGCTTCGAGCCTGGGTCCTGGCCAAGGCCTTGATGTCAGGACCTGGTTTCTGGACTGGGCCGCAGCATTAGGCCTGGATCTGGGCCCTAGCCAAGGCTCAGGTGTTGGGCCTCGGCCTCTGAGTTGGGTCCCAGCATTGGGCCTGAGTTTGGGCCAAGGCCATGGTGTTGGGACCCAGTCTCTGGACTGGGCTGCAGCATCAGGCCTGGGCCTGGGCTTAGGCCAAGGCATTGGGCCTGGGCCTGGACCACGATGCTGGATCCCCAATGGAAGAGGTACGGTTTTTTTTTTATTTTTGGGGTCTCAATAGGAGCCACTTGGGCCTAGGCTGTGGCTCCTATTTTGGGCCTCGTCCTGTTCTCTAGGCAAGACCCTGGTTTTGGCCCTGGGCCTAGGTCTGATATATCAATTTTGTTTTGTTTTTAAAACAAAACATGAAAACCTAGGAAATCTCATTGGATTTTCAATTGTTTCGCTTTGAGAACGAAATGAAATAGGAAATTTCTTCTTATTTCCTGTTTTATTTCTCTCGAATTTTCATTGCTACTTCTTAGTGGTTTATTGTAGGCCACCATCCACTTTTGAAGCAGTAAGTATTTCACTAATGTGATCTCTTTAAGTTCTATAGAACTGATGTGGTTTTCCACATGTTGCATGTTTTTTATTGGTTACACTGACTGATTTTTCTGGCCCTCTGGAGCAGACGCACATTATGCCAAAACATTGGCAGTGTCCTGTGCTGATACAGAATCTATGTTAGGGTGAAACCCAGGCAGGAACTTAAACTGGGGGAGGGGGTGAATCCCAGCGTTCAGGGTAGGACTCCTAACCCTCAGAATAGCTGAGGACCTGAAGCAAGAGGAAGCAGCAGAGAAGAAGACTGCGTAGGTACTATTTCCTCTCTCTCTGCTCTCAACCCACACCTCTCGGCCTCAGGGATTGACTGGAGTTCAGTCAGAAAGTGTTGCAGAAGAACAGGAAGTTGTTCGCAGAAAGCCCAAGGCTGACTCGCCCTTTTGCTTTCAGAGTTGCTCCTTTGACTTTCCAGACCTTTTGTGTCAGAACTTTGGTTCCAGTCTGACACTTCAGTCTTGTGGTTTTAATTTTCTTCCTGCAGCTGTATCGGTGCTGGCATTTACTAGTCCTGCTAATGTTTGTCATCCGTTTCCTGGCTTTGGTGCTTGATCTGCAGTTCCAGCCTGCAACTAGTACATGTTCCAGTCTTGAAATCTGCCTGCTGATTCCAGTTCCTAGCCCGCCTCCAAGCTGCAGATCCTATTCCGCCCCCAACTCTTTTTACCTGCCGACTCCAAGGTCTAGGCCTCTGTCTATCTGAATGAAAGTGTTGATTCCTGAGTGTTTCTCAGCCCGTGCCTGGCCCAGCAGGATGCCAATGTCTGTGGCTGGGTCCCAACCAAACCTCATAAGTACCTATAGGGCAGGACCACTGGCACTCTACAGCGCCTTGCGGATGTTTGCTTCCTCCACCACAACCACCAGTTACATGTGCGATATTATATACAGTACTTCATTTTGTGGTCCATCATCACTTTTTTTTAGACTGATATAGTCAATGATTTTATGTGCAAGTAAAATGCAAAAAAAAATTAAATTATATATTTTATTTATTGTATTTATTTATTTTTATTTAACAATTTTTATAAACTCCTTAAATCAAATGGATTATACTAAGTGATGTACACTTTCACATTCAGCATGAAGACATAATAGAAAGAAGACATGAAATAAAATTGACGAATATAAACACATTATAAAAGCATAAAAATCAAGAGCAGTAAAAAAGCAATAATATAGATGAATTATAGTGTATCATAGGCCTCCTGAAATAAACATGCCTTCAACTGCATCTGAAACTACTTAACCTCATCAATTAGCCATAACTTAATTGGAAGAGAATTCCATAAAACTAGGCCAATGATGAAAAAGGCCCGAGAACACTTTTTTACAAGCTGGATTTGTTTCGGTGAAGGGAAAACGAATGCTAAATCACTTGCAGATCGCAAACTTTGAGTGTCTACCTTGTATTGATTAGTTTCTACCATTTCCCATGACAATCAGTATTACATTCCATCCTAGTTAATGGAAGAAGGGAGGGGAACAAGGACTGAATGTGCCGTGGAGGCTACCTCAATATATATTTTCTTAAGAGAGATTTTTCCTACTTAACTGGTAGCTACACTTGAGTGCAACTCAAAAATGAGTAAAAGTATGTGTCAATCAGCCACATAACCTGGCTTTGATAACCTATATACACTTAATAAAATTGCATTTATATAGGTTGCATGAATTAAACATGAATTAAAGTATAAGCAGATCAATTATAAATGAATAAGACATAGCTATCATGAATTATAAATGAGTAACATGGCGTCTCTTGCTTGCAATCAGAAAGATTGGGTTTGGCCAGTAAAGCCAGTCTTCAGTGATAAGGCCAGGACTGTCACCTGGTAAAACGTGCCCTGGGTGGTTATGGGGAGACGTAAATGCCCTCCAGTGATGAAGCCTGGGTCCTGTGTGCTGACAGCAGGAACTGACCTCTACCGCTCTCCTGACAGCAGCAGCAGCATGGCTCCTCACCTGTCTCGCCCTCCCCTTCCAACAGCCCCGGAGAAGGCTGTCTCTTGCAGGTCATAGCTGCTCAGTTTAGGGGTTAAGAATCCCATAGTAAAACCTGTATTCAGGTTTAGGAGGATTTGGCCTCCTTAGCCAGGACGGCCTGACTGTTTGCCAGTATCAGCTGAAGTCACACTGAGTGGCTTTATGGCTCTGAAAGAGAGACCGTAAAATTACAAGGAGCAAGTTTTTAAAATCCATTCATTAACCAATCAGGAGCCAATGGAAACTCTGCAGGACTGGTGTAAAATAGTTTAGCCTGCAGAGGAGAGAACTGTAGAAAAGCTTGTCAGGAAGCAAGGAGCAGTGGAGAGCTCCCGACTAAGAGGATAGAAAGCGGGGGCTGGAAATTTCTGTTTCAAATAATTGCGCTTTAGGTACTTGGATCAGGAATATCATAACAGAACAAACATGAAAACCTGTGCAGGTTCTCTGTGCGAAGCTGGGAGAAGATTTCCATTGATACGCATTGGACCAGTGATGTGCTACCAATATTAACCCCCTGGTGAGACCCTCTTCATTATCATAAAATAACTGACCAAGGGGCTCCCAGGACCAGTACCCCCCCCCCCCCCCCCCCAGCACAACATTAGGCCTAGTGACTAACGTTTTATGCTTAGCCAAATTGAGAAGAAAAATCCAAAAGCTAAAAGAACCAAACTATGTCTTCTAGAAGTATTTGGGGATATTAAATATTTAAAACATAAAAACACTAACATAACAAAATTTTAAAATAAAAAACTAAAAACACAGCCTAAGTGCAAATCATAACATAAACCATTAAAAAACTGACTCTAAGAATACATGAATAAATCCACTGTCTGAGTCATAATCATGTCTGCACTGGCACTGAACTGAAATGAATACCCACCTAAATTCTGTTTAAACAGTGATGCCTTTGACCTTTTTCCTAAATGTTTTTATATAGTCCTCAGATCAAATGTCTTCGGTCTTGTTGTGCATGAGCGTAGCTTTTTAAGTGATGGTACGTCTAGCAGTGGCTACGAAATTGGTGGGATGTGCTGAGACCCAGCTACTCTGACCACAATGCACGCTACTGAGCTTTGAGCAGTCCGTAGAGCTCGCAGCGTGGAGGCAGGGATGCAAGGCAGTCAATGACCGTGACTCCCATCCCCAGGGGCTTTCCCGCAGCATCCCTATCCCCAGCTGACCTGGGGAGCAGACCTGAATGAAATCCCAGGAGCCTCTGCATGGGGTCCACTGAGAGAGCGGGCAGTGCATGGAAAACAACGTTTTGGTTGGTTAATGCTCTCCCTATTATTCGTAGCACCATACACCAGGAACTCTGCTTCCTCCTTGGCAGCACACTATGCCCTTTCTATGCATACTCTAAGGCAGCGGTTCTCAACCGGTGTGTCGCGACATATTACTGTGTCATCCGCTGACCCAACTGCTCCCTCTGCCCCAGCGAAATGGAACTCTTCCTCCGCCCGGGCTTAAAATGCTGATAACCTGGGCAGAACGCGGCAGGAGAGCTGGAGTCAGTGGCACCAGCAGGGTCTCTTCTTCCTGTCCTCCCGCAGCCCAGAAGAGGAAGTGGCGGGCAGCGGCCACGCGCACGGGAAGAAGAGACCATGCTAGTGCGTGCATCATTGGCCCGAAGAAGAGAGGCGCAGCCTGAAGAAGAGCAGCATGGCGCGGAGCAAAAGAGGAGCAATGTCTGCCCCCGCGGCAGATGGGAGTCCTTTCTCAAAGCCGCAAGGGCTGGAAGTGGAGGAGGCTGCTGCTGCTGCTGCTAGTTTGGTGGGGGTAGAGAGAAAGTGAGTGAGTGAGCAAGCATATGCGTTTGAGATCGTGTGTGTGTGTGACAGCATGTATGTAAGTGAGTGATTGAAAATCTGTTTATGTGAGAGTATGTGTGTGTGATTGAGATCATTTGTGTGTGAGAGAGATAGCATGAATGTAAGTGTATGAGTGAGAACCTGTATGTGTGAGAAAGATCACATGTATGTATGATTAAGAGCTTGTGTATATAAGTAAGAGAGAGAGCATGTGTGTCTGTGTGTGATTGAGAGCCAGTATAGCTGAGAGAGCATGTAAGTATGTGACTGAGAGCCTGTGCATGAGTGAGGGAAAGAGAGAGCATGTATGTAAGTGTGTGAATGAGAGTCTATGTGTATGAGAGAGAGACAGTATGTATGTAAGTGTGTGATTGAAAGCCTGTATGTGTGTAAGTGTGAAAAGACAGACAACATGTATGTAAATGTGTGGTTAAGAGCCTATATAAGTGAATGAGAAAAAGCATGTGCATATGTGTGTGATTGAGAGCCTATGTAAGTGAAAGAGAGAGCTTGTGTGTGAGAGAGAAAGAAGAAAGTTGTAAGTAAACCATCCCTCCTCCTGCTAATTCAAAACAATCTCAGGGCACCTGGATATCAAACGTTCCCAGGTATGCAGAGCAAAGCATTTTTTTATCCTTATTTTTCATTATTAGGTCTTTGGGTCTGCTATTTTGAAATATTGTATTTATATCTAGAAATTTTTAATATGAGTTTTTAATTATTGGATGTTCCATGCATCAGCTGTTTTGAAATAATCTGTTCATTTTGTTAGTATGGTTTTACATTGATTGATTTTATATTTCTTGATTTGTTTTATGAGGACTGGTGAAGTTTCTCTTTTTCCTTTGTTACACTGCATAAAGTCTCTCTGGCTTGTTGCGGTTTCCAGTTCAGTTTTGTCTGCATGCTTCTAGTTATGCATTTTGGTCTCTTTATTCTTTGTTAGGGGAGGGTCAGCACATGTGATTTGGGTGAGGTTTTCTGCTGGCGTGTAGTTTCTGTGTAGGGCTCTTTAGCAGCCTGACTTGGTCCGTTTTCCTTATAGGAGGTGTATTGGTGTCTTAAGGCCTAGTGTAATATTTTCAGTGTTGCCTTTTCTTAGGTAAGGTGGTTACTGTTAGAGTGCTGGAAATTGGTGCTGTTCTGATATGGGAGGTTTACTATTTATGCAATTTCTGTTCAGACAGAGTACTTATCTTTCTCTTGTGTCATTCTTAACAATAAAAATAATACTGGACTTTTATGTTTTATTTTCGCCATGGATTGTAATGAGCAGTGTGTCGCACATGTGAGCGTGGTCTGTCAGGTGTGTCACGATGGGGAAAAGGTTGAGAACCACTGCTATAAGGAATCTGTTTCTTTGCTTTCTAAGCAACAGAGGACAAGCAAGAGACATGGAACGGGATATAAAAGCTTGGAATTTAGTAATATAGAATTCTATAAAAAGCAGTGACATTTTAAAGCATTACTTGTTTTAGTCTGAAGAGGAAAGTGCCCAGGCTTGCCTGCAGGACACTGCACTGACACTGTTTCTAAGAGATGAAGTCTCTGGTACTCAATTTTATTTAAAAAATGTTATAACCCACTCTTTACAATTTCACTGGAGGCGGCATACAGTAAAAGCATACATAGCAAAACTAAACAGAGACATTACAAAAATATTATATAAAAACATAGGTCCACAATGTGGTCCTAGCTATAGCTCAGTTTCAATCCTCTGAGCTGGTGATGTTGGTGATGCTGTTAAACTCTTCCTACTGATGTCACCTCGCCAGGCCTTATGGCGCTCAGCACATCAATGTGGGCCTGTTGGGAGATGCTCGAGCAGGCTAAAGTCAAAACAATTGTTGTGAGCTGGATAATGGGCGTCAGTTTAGAAATGGTGTGAGTCTGAATCATTGTAACTTGAAACGCTTTAAGTCAAGGACTTCCTATATTACTGTTTATCATTTCTAAAGTGCTACTAGACATAGGCAGTGCAGTGCAGATACAAATAAGAGATAGTCCCTGCTCCATGGAACATGAGACCATAAGACTGGGTCAGACCAAAGGTTGATCAAGCCCAGCATCCTGTTTTCAACAGTGGCCAAGCCCAGTTACAAGTACCTGGCAAGTGCCCAAACATTAAATAGATCTAGCTATATCAGTTTATGGATTTTTCCTCTAGAAACTTTTCCAAACCTTTTTTAAACCCAGTTACACGAACTGGAGCTTACAGTTTTGTCAAGACAAACAAATCTGACAAACAAGAGCATGTGGGAAGTGTTATTTATTGTAGAGAAGTGCTTAGGACTGAAAACCAGCTTTAAAAAAGTGAGCTTTTGCACTGTTGCATGATGACTAGGATTCCTTCCCTTCTGGTGAATAATCAGGTCATCCAAAGCACTCCCAGCCCTTACTGGCCTAAGAAACAGAAGCCACACTGTAATCTGGTTCTGCTGCATAGCATTGCTTCTGGGCCATCAAAAGAGCCCATAGAATGATTTTTTAAATGATTTTCTGCTTATGAGGATGTATATTGTAGCATTGCATACCTACGTGGAAGGGTAAGGATGGAGGAGGAGGCATTTAAATGACTTTTGGTTGGCTAGATGGCTTTCCACTTTAAGGGACGTAGTAGCACTATAGATGTGCTGTTCTTACGGTGACCAGAGCTATAATGGCAGGATCTGTGCTTAAGGTTCCTTCTTGGCTTTTCTCCATGGATAACCAGAAATAGATATATCAATAGGCAGCGTAGGCAATTGGCTTGTGCGCCGTTGTTGGCAGAATGTGGAAGTACAATCCAGCAGTTACTCCTGCGCAGCCATGTCATTGTAGGCAAGACCGGCTGGCTGGCGTATCAATGACATGGGACCCTCCCACCAGCCAAGTGTGACCTTGGATGTATCAGCTGATTGTCCACATTCCTTAAGGGCAAATGCAGGTATAAATCTGCCCCAATGGTGCCTGGATCTGGGCTCAAAGCATTGTCTGTCTTGTTTATGGTTTTTTTAGCATTCACTTGCAATGAGCATCATTGTCAGTCCACTGAGCTCCTCGCATTCAACAGTGTCTGGCACAGACAGATCAGCTCCTGTGGTGAGCAGCCGACTTCTCATGCTGGGGCTAATAAGACTTGCAAAGGGCTCCTCTATAATTTATATTGGATAATAAAGCATGAAACTCATCAATAAAGACGCACAGCACATCTAGCACAGTGAATGTACTGACTGTCCTGGCCAATATCATGCTGGATTTGGGATGACAGTCAATCTCAGAAGTCTGTTCAGCTTTCGTGGAGCGAGGGGGAAGGTCATTCTGAAGGATGTTAGAAAGGCTACCTGAAGCAATGTCATCCAGAGCTCCAGCTCTGCCCAGCCAAATGAGCAGCGCTGTTTCCTCTGTCGTAGGAGACGAGAGGTTTGTCAATGGGGAATGTACGCTTAAACCTGGCAAAGCAGTTATTATATCAGTAGATAACTTTAGATTGTTTTGTATGAAATCCTGAATGCGTTTCTGTAACATGCTGGTGTAGGGATGTGACGGGGAGCAACACTAATAAGGAATTTGTTGGACATTCTAGCTCCTAAACTGGCAAGACTGGAGGTCACCAGAGAGAGCTTTATCAGTCGTTGGCCCTTGCCCCTGGACTGCCTTACCAGAGGCACTCCGTGCTGCACCCGCGCTTGCATCCTTCAAGAATGCATTAAAAAGTCATTTATTTGTGCCTGCCTTTCACTGACTCTGGAGATGCAGCATGATTATATATAACATGTGGCCTTTATTTTGTGGTACTATATTTTTTATTGGTCCATAATTTATGCATGCTACCTGTGTAAACCGCCGTGAACTGTAGCAATAAATAAATAAACATGTTAACTGTCATTGTTCCCCTGCAGATTTAGAAGCAACATGCGTTTCTTTTCATCTTGCCACTCTCAAATCTTACTGGGGTGTGTCAATGTGAGCCAAGTGCATAGACCACCCCTTCTGGTCAGGGGCTTGAGTGGAAGAGCCAACATTTGAAAGCTCTGATGAGGGATATTTTAGGAGAAATGGATTAGACTAGAAAATGTATTTGAGGAACAGAGCTATAAAATGGCCAGTTCCTCTTAGCAGTTCTGAAATAGTCAGAGGGTGGAGAGGAAGGAGAATGAGCCATCGGTGCTGACAGCACAAAAGATGATAAAGAACCAGGCCAGGTTTTTCATGTCTTGAGGCTCTAAAGCCATATTTTGATGGTAAATATATGAGAGGGGCATTCAGGTATTGCATTAAGTTTGGGGCTTGTAAGGACCTGTAAGGAAGACAGTCAGACCTGAAACACTGGAGGTGATGGAGTCTGTTACAGATGGTAAATTGTAGGTTGATGCCAACTTATGGATTGTTTTAATATATGTTTGCATTACATTTTATTTTGTTTGTTTTATTATCATGTTTTTATTGAAATGTTTATTTTATAATTTTTTAATTGCACTTCGCCTAGCACAACTATGATATAGGTGGATGAAAAATACTTAAATAAATATTTCATTGTTTTTCTACTTCCTGTTTCTGTTCTTACTTTAAGCTTTTATGTTGCTGGCTTCCACATGGTTCACTAACAGCTTTCAATCATCTTTATTTCTGCCTATGACACAGAGGCCATCACTTCATCAGAATTTAAGCATGCTTGGGTCAAATATAGATTTAGAGGACATTGGTGGGAACAGGGTTAGAGGTCAGGTAAAACAAATGGGCATACCTGGGAATTTTCTATTTCCTGTCACCCTGAGACTGTTGTGGATTAGCGGGGAGACAGCAGAAGAATGCACACACACTTTCTCATATATACACATGCACGCACACACTCACATGTTCACTGTTATACTCTTTCACCTACATATACACTCTCACTCCAACACACACACACTCCCACACACATGCTCGCTCACTCACTTTTCCTCTTCCACACACACTCACATACATGCCCACTCACTTCTCTTCCTCATGCATTTGTTTTTCTCCCTCTAACACTCACACCCATGCTCACTCACACTCTCTCCTTCCTCTCTCTCTCTCATATCCGCGCTCACTCTTTTTCATTCTCACACATGTTCATTCATTTTCTCTCCTCACCTTGAACTCCACAATGACAGTGGCCTCCTCTTTCAGGGAGGACAGATCTCCTTCATCTTCTTCCCTTGCGATAGATCTCCTCCTCCTCTTTCCTTCTGTTGTTGAGGCTCACACTCCTCCTTGCAGCCGCACAGCCCAAATGGATCACGTACTTTTTAAAAAACTTTTTATTTTGTTCATTTTTGAAACAAACGTGCACAGTAAGAACAGAGTCCATTAGACAAACAATACAAAAGCTGGTAATATATTCAAAAAAGCCACCTAAAAGTGACCAGCAGGTAATAAATGACAAGTACATAAAACAAAGGATAGCAGAAGACAGCCCAGTACCCAAGCAAACAATAGTTATTTATTTATTTATTTATTTAAAAACTCGCAAACTTCCAGCAAATTTTGAGTTCAGTGCAGTGTTCATAAGAACATCCACAGATTATACATATAATAACATAAAAGCATGACTTATAAAACAAGCAACATATTTACAATTTTTGACATCATGCAATTGCCTTCTTAAAAAGCAGTGCCTGTACATGCTTTCTAATTATTTTGGTATCTGACTCTGTTCGTAACTGTAATGTTAATGCATTCCAATAAACAGGAGTTACATAAGAAAAAGCCCTATTATACAGATCCCTGCGCCATGACTGAGAAGGCCCCCTAAATCGATGTACAGTGTCTTTCAGAAGGTAATCAATTTGCTCCATCCCAGCCACACAGGGTGTAGATTTCCAATGAAAGGCGATGGTCAATGCGCACAGTAGATGCAATCCATTCATTCCCACCTAATCAGTAAACATCATTGAGCTGATAGACATAAAGGATGATTAGTCATATTGTGACTAATGCTTTATACATCTGAGCAGAATCCTGCGACCTTATCACAATCCAACCACATGTGAATGTAGGAGGACTCCCTACCACTACATTTAGCAAAATACTTAGGGTATCTATAAGTAGAGTGCAATAATTTATACATTAATTCTCTGTTCTTGCCACAGATAGGGATTGCTTCCTTCTTCAGGCGTGCGGGGATCCATACTGTTCCTCCTTGCGTGCAGCCTCTCTCTTCCTTCTGGTGCTAAGCTTACACTCCTCCTCCTTCTTCTGTCTGTACAGGCCCGATGGATCTTCTCCTATCCGCAGGTCCCAGCAACTTTTTCTTCCGGAGGCTGCTTCTGCAGCAGGACTCAAAGTTTTCCAATGTTGGCCCAGAGGCCCGGCAATTCCTTTAGAATCCCGGAAGCTCCAGGCCAAATCCGGAAAATTTGCAGACATGGAAATGGTGTGGGGGAGCTGCTGTTGGTTTAAGTTTGTGAATTTATAGGGTAGAGCACCAGAAAGAAAGACAACTCGATGGGCCAATTGGTTCTCATCTCCTGTCACCTTCTATGTTACTATGTTCAAGCATTCTGAAAGTTTTTCAGTATGAAAATAGTTAAAAAAAAAAAAAAAATTAAAACAGGGTTGAGGGGCCTACCACACGGTCCAATACTGTGTACTTCCATGCTGCAGCCTGGTTCGATTCTCAGTCACAGCTCCTGTTTCTAGGGTTGGCAAGGGCTGAAAATACCACCAGAGGGCAAGTGAGCAAGTCCCAGCCATCACTTTTGAGCAACATGTACTGAGTGAATCACGAAGACCACTTGTAGCAGGCTTGATATAGGACCAGTGCCAGAGGAGTGTCACTGCAGTGGCTGTTCTAGGCCTCAGGAAGCTGTGCATGAAGACTCACGGTGCCATAGTCTTAGCTGGGGTAGGTTCTGCCTGACCTCAAGGCCCAAAGACCAGGAGGAAATGGTGGGCAACCCCCTCCCCCTCCCCCCAAAAAAAAACCCAAAACAGAAAACCCAGGGCTTATACATCAAATCTTTATGACCCAAAGCTAAGTAATCTGTCACCCTAAAGCAGGTGCCAAAACGGACGGTTTCCCCCTTTTTATGAAGACCATTGAACTCTCTGAGATTTGTAGCTTTGCTTTTGTCATTGAGAAAGCAGAGCTAATGTTGAGAGCTCTTTGGAATAGGCAGCAGCACATCAGTTCAGCCCACTGGCTGCAAAATTCAGATGAAGCATGACTCTGGGTGGCCTGAATGAAATGGGGAAGCTGCGTTCTCGCTTCCCACCGAGTTTAAAATAAACCACAATTTTCTCGTTTATGGAACTATATTAGAAAACCTGGTCCCTGGCCTGCAGTTCTTCTTTTTTGACCTGGCAGCATTTTGTCCTACTTAACTGGAAAGCATGGAGCCTGCTACATATTTATATATGTATAAAATCATCCCTAGAAGAACAAGACCCTCCAGTTCATGGTAGGAGGCACTGCTGATTCCTGAAGGTCACACAGAGCCCAATTTTATCATGTGGTTTCTGCTATTGGAAATAAAACTGTGGTAAGTGAGGCCCTCGGTATCTCAGAGGATAACTTTTAAAGCCATTTACCAGGGTAATTCTTAGCCCCCTTAGCCTTATTGGTTTTAAACATTCTCTTGATACATGAAATTCCCAAACTCTTTTGTCTTGCCAGTTTATCTTGATTAGATTGTAAGCTCTATGGAGCAGGGACTACCTCTTGTGAATATTTGTACAGCACTGTGTATATGGAGGAACTCTACAGAGGTGACAAATAGTAGTAGCAATAGTATATATAAGAACACAAGAAGTGCCATGCTGGGTCTGGCCAAGGCCCACTGAGCCCAGAATCCTGTCTCTGACTGTGGCTAGTCTGGGTCACAAGTAAATGGCAGATCCCAAAAAAGTTGATCTATTTCCTGATGCTCACTCCCAGGGATAGAGATGTCTTTCCCAAATCTACCTGTGCTTGTGGTCTTTTCCTCCAGCTTGTACAGCTGCTTTTAAACCGTGCTACACTATTCACCTTGACCACGTCCTCTGGCGCCAGATTCCACAGCTTGATAGTGCACACAGTGAAAAAAATGCTTTCAGCCTGTCTGCAAATTGCCCTCCTCAGATTAGCTGTAAAGTACCTGTGGGGTTCACAGTGCGGGGGGAGGGGGGAGTGGGAGCACGTTTAGATTGGGGGAGTAAAGCGCGTGCGCAGAATGGAAATTTTCACATCCGCGTGCGCACCTTACCCCTCCCCCTCCCCTGTTCACTGGCAGAAAAAGGAGAGGCAGGGACCGCTGGGAGTCTTGTGCCAGTGGACCCCATCTAAGCAAATTTTCAGATTAAAAAAAAAAAACCCCTACGCACCGAGTTTTCTTTGAAAATTGCCTGTCAGCTCTGGGGTGCAAAACTACCTATGCACTCCGTACCTAGACTGGCTGCTGCAACTTGCCCCCCTATTTCTTAGACTGGAAAAGGCAAGACTGGCATTCATTGGGTTCATCTATCTTCTGTGAGTCTAGAGCCAGAAAACTTCCGTACATAGGATCATTTATTATCCTCATATTTATTTTTTTTTTTGGGGGGGGGGGGGGGAGAATTTCCCCATTTCTCCCTTCCAGCACTGTCTCCTTTTAGACATTGCAAAGGCTTGGTAACATTTAGCGCTAGCAACAGGGAGAGAGGGAAGATGCCTTTTGAGATTGACAGCGCTCTGCCAGCCCAAGATCTGGGAAGGAGAGAGTTTCACCTCCCCAGCCTTTAGTGTTGATTGAGCAAGAGCTGCTAAGAAGGGATAAGAGGGGGAAAATGTCTAATGATAGCTACCTTTAAAAACGTTCACGGTTTTCTGGACTGAAATGAAGCTCTTGAAAAAGCTCATCATTAACTCCTTTTATTTTTACAATCTGCACTTGAGAAGAATAGATTTATAAATATTTATGGTTCTTGGGGAAAGTGACGACTCTGCTTTCAGTGACAGGCACAGATCTCTCTAGGAAGTGTTTGTTTGTTACTGAGGGAGCAAAGAAATCTTCCTGGTTGCTGTTTTTCTTCTTTATTGCAGAGCTTGCAGTACAGAGATCCTTGTCATTAAATTTCTGTTGTGCTGCATGGAGACACCGTCTCGTCTCGTGGGGCAATTCATTTAGAAACAGTGTCAGTGCTCCTGCTTCCTATTGTGTTGTATTTGCTTGTATGCCTGTGTCACCCCCTGCTAGGGGCACATAAAATTAAGAATCCTGATGCTGGCGGCTTTTCTGTCCTGTGGCTTCATAAAAAAAAAAAAAAAGATCGGGTAAGATGTTGGACTGGACTTAGCTCAGTGGAATCAAATAGAACCCTTCAGAGTGAAAAAAAACACTGATACAGACCAAAAAAAACCCAAACCTCACTCTACAGAAACAATATACTCCTGTTATTATTTCAAAAAATAGTACTTTGCATACAACAGACCTCATAAACAAGGGCACCAATCCTGGATCATGTTTCCCTGGTGCCTGATTTGCTCATATAAAAATATTTAGTGTCATATAATC
The DNA here is from genome assembly GCF_901001135.1 of Rhinatrema bivittatum. Classification (NCBI taxonomy): domain Eukaryota; kingdom Metazoa; phylum Chordata; class Amphibia; order Gymnophiona; family Rhinatrematidae; genus Rhinatrema; species Rhinatrema bivittatum. Next base: position 49,534,924 of record NC_042622.1, on the reverse strand, counting down.
ATCGGTCTGGATAAAATATAATTTCTGCAAGATCCTTGGTTATATTTTTAGGCAATTTTTTAAAAAGATGCAAGTAAAACTTCCTTTCTCACAGGACAAGCAGGATGGTAGTCCTCACATACGGGTGACATCATTAGGATGGAGCCCAATCACGGAACACTTTTGTTCCGTGATTGGGCTCCATCCTAATGATGGAGGTGCTTCAATTTGTAGACGCACCCAAGGAAATCATGTCCATACCTGTTCATGAAGTCCTTCTTGACCTGCTCAAGCATAACTGGGAGCATCCAGGTTCTGTACCACCAGCGAATCGAAAAACAGATGCTACCTACTTGGTACACTAAACACACAGGGATATACTTTAACAAATTATCCTCTATCCATTAAATCATAGCATACCCAGCAGGGCCGGTGCAAGGCACCCTAGGCAAACCTTACACTTTGGCGCCCCCTCCCCATACACAATTTTAAATTATGCATTTATAGCATCCCTCTTCTGGAAAATAAAATGTAACTTAAAGTGGGTAGAGACAAATACTAAAGCAAAAAAAAAAATTAAAGTATTTAAAATGTTCATCTCAGCAAAATCACAAATTTAAGATACTGATGCCAGGTGGGGTTTGTTTTTTTTTAAGCATAATTTAAGCATGAAGACTAGAATAGAATCTGAAATGGTTTTGCTTTTTTTTTTTTTTAAGCCTTTAGAAAATGTATATTTTTAAATGACTAAGAGACTAAGTCACCATACAGCTCCGCCAATCGCTGGCCTGGTGGATTCAACATTCAAATCTCCTAAAAGGCCTTCCCTTTCAAGCCCCAGAACCTCAAATTACGTTGACAACGGATGCTTACAACCTTGATTGGGGTGCACATGTTGAAGACCTGCAGACTTAGGGAACCTGGTCTGCGGAGGAATCCAAACATCAGATAAATTTCCTGGAGCTTCGAGCAATCAGATATGCCCTGAAGGTTTTTCAGGTTTTTCAGGATTACCTATCCCACAAAGCAATCCTGATCCAAACCAACAACCAAGTGGCGATGTGGTACATCAACAAACAAGGGGGAATGGGCTCTTACCTACTGTGTCAGGAAGCAGCACAGAAATGGGCATGGGCTCTTTCCCACTCTATGTACCTCAGCGCTACCTATCTGGCAGGCGTGGACAATGTTCTTGCGGACAAGTTGAGTCGGACCTTTCATCTACACGAGTGGTCTCTCAACCCCATGGTGGCGGACACAATCTTTCGACACTGGGGTTATCCACACATAGACCTCTTTGCATCTATCTACAATCGCAAAGTGCACAACTTCTGCTCCCTCCATCGCAGCCGCAAGTCACTGCCGAGAGATGCTTTCTCCCTCTCGTGGTCCAGCGGTCTCCCCTACGCATACCCTCCTCTTCCACTCATTCCCAAAACTCTTGTGAAGTTACGGAAGGACAAGGGCTCAATGATTCTCATAACCCCTCACTGGCAGCGCCAAGTATGGTTTCCAATCCTTCAAAACCTCTCAGTCCATCAGCACATTCGTCTGGGAGCAGACCCGCTGCTGATAACACAGAACAACAGGCGGCTACGCCACCCCCAACCTCCCGGCCCTGTCATTGATGGCTTGGATGTTGAAAGGTTGATTCTCCGACCCCTTAACCTTTCAGAGTCGGTATCCCGAGACTTAGTAGCTTCACGAAAGCCTTCTATTAGAAAGTCTTATCGTTCCAAATGGAAGCGGTTTACCATGTAGTGCGCTTCCATGGCCATAGACCCTTTTACTTGTTCCACTGCGAAGTTCCTAGACTACCTTTGACATCTGTTAGAGTCTGGTCTACAGACTTCCTCCATACGGGTACAGGTCAGTGCGATTGCCGCTTTCCATAAAGGTGTAGGAGATGTCTCTATTTCGACTTAACCCTTGGTAGCGCACTTCATGAGAGGCTTACTCCACCTACATCCTCCACTGTGCCCCCCGGCCCCCGCTTGGGACCTTAACGTCGTTTTAGGACAACTCATGAAACCTCCATTTAAGCCTCTCCACTGATGCGACCTTCATTATCTCACATGGAAGGTTCTATTTCTCCTCACCATATCGTCAGCTCACAGAGTTAGTGAGTTACATGCGTTAGTCACCTACCCGCCTTACACGAAATTTCTGCATGACAGGGTAGTGCTTCACACTCACCCTAAACTTTTGCCGAAAGTAGTATCGGAGTTTCATCTCAATCAATCCATGATATTACCTACTTTCTTTCCCAGGCCCCACTCACATCCAGGAGAGCAGGCGCTGCATTCCTTGGACTGCAAATGTGCCCTAGCCATTTATTTGGAGCCCACGTCAGCCCACAGGAAGTCCACTCAATTATTTGTTTCTTTCGATAAAAACAAATTAGGTAATCCAGTGGGCAAACAGACTCTCTCCTCCTGGCTGGCGGACAGTATTTCCTTTTGCAACCAGCAAGCAGGCCTTCCACTACAAGATTGTGTATAAGCACATTCTATCAGGGCCATGGCGACCTCAGTGGCGCACCTCCGTTCAGTGCCGCTTACTGACATCTGTAAGGCTGTCACATGGAGTTCTCTCCATACCTTCACAGCCCATTATTGCCTAGACAAGGCTGGCAGGCAAGATTCCATTTTTGGCCAGTCTGTTCTAAGCAGCTTATTCTCAGCTTAAATTCCCAACATCCTTCCAGCAACCCACTGGGGGTTTTCAGGATGCCCTCCTACCCAAATCCACCCCTGTTGTTGTGCCTGTTGCACGTCTTTGGGTGCATTTGGTACATTGCTCGGGCATCCTCAGCTCACCATTCACCCATATGTGAGGACTACCATCCTGCTTGTCCTGTGAGAAAGCAGAGTTGCTTACCTGTAACAGGTGTTCTCACAGTACAGCAGAATGTTAGTCCTCACAAAACCCGCCTGCCACCCCGTGGAGTTGGGTTCGCTTACGATTTATTGTTTTATTTTTTGCACGTACTTTTTACTATAAACGAGACTGAAGGGGGACCCCTGCTGGATGCAGGGTTGTTGGCATGCCGGGCATGCCCAGTAGGTGCCAGTCAAAGTTCTAGAAACTTTGACAAAAGTGTTCCGTGATTGGGCTCCATCCTGATGAAGTTACCCATATGTGAGGACTAACATCCTGCTGTCCTGTGAGAATACCTGTTACAGGTAAGCAACTCTGCTTTTTCAAAACGTTGTTCTTAAGTGAGGTATATAAAGTAGAGAAACCATTTATCTTAGGGATTGATGAACTCAAAGTTTCAAAAGTGCAATCTCATCTGCAGCCTGACGCTGCAGCGTTTCGAAGCTACCTATCTTCATCAGGGACTGATTTAACCACAGCAGTTGGATTGCAGGAGTCTGTTGGCTGTCAACATTCACAACATATCCGACTCCCAAAACTGCTGGCACATCTTGATCTGAGAGTGGCTGTCAGATCAAGATGAGGTAGCAAATCAGGCTCCAGGGAAACACGGTCCAGGGTCGGTGCCCTTGTTTACGAGGTCTGTTGCATGCAAAGTACTCTTTTTTGAAATAATAACAGCAGTATAATGTTTTTGTAGAGTGAGATTTTTTGGTCTGTGTCAGTGGGCAATGGGGCACATTTCTCTGCAGCATAAGGAAGAGAAAATTCCATCTGACCATTTAATTGTCTCCCCCGCATAGCGAAACTTCAACACTGCTCACAGAAAAGTCCTTCCTGTTCCTCAAACCCACCCCCTGGAATCCAGCAAAGGGAGGCTTACGGAAGGGCTTTAATGGCTCTTTCATTTTATCTTCTGGGGTTACCAGCAGTGAAAAGCAGCAGTAATCACAAAACATTAGAGTGACTCACAAGAACCAAACTGCAGAAATCTTAAACTTCTTTATGGCAGAACAGCCGTAAAATCTTCAGACAGCTCCAGTAATCAAAAAGAAGGAAAAATACAATCTCCAGCCTGACCCCATGTTAACTCCAGGCCGTACTCACTAACAGTCCTGAGTTCATTGGCAAAAGGGTCTTTCTTTTACCAAACTGCTCTGGCAGCTGGCTATGGGGTAGATTTTCAGACCGCGCGAATAGGCATACTTTTGCTGGCGCATCAGGCGCAAGCAAAAGTACGCGGGATTTTAGTAGATACGCGCGTAGCCGCGCGTATCCGCTAAAATCCTGGATCGGCGCGCGCAAGGCTATCGATTCTGTATAGCCGGCGCGCGCCGAGCCGCGCAGCCTACCCCCGTTCCCTCCGAGGCCGCTCCGAAATCGGAGCGGCCTCGGAGGGAATCCTCTAACGCCCTCCCCTCATGTTCCCCTCCCTTCCTCTACCTAACCCACCCGCCCGGCCCTGTCTAAACCCCCTCCTTACCTTTGTCGGGGGATTTACGCCTCCCAGAGGGAGGCGTAAATCCCCGCGCGCCAGCGGGCCGCTAGCGCGCCGGGATGCAACCTGGGGGCGGGTCCGGAGGGCGCGGCCACGCCCCCGGACCGCCCTGGGCCGAAACCACGCCCCCGGCCCGCCCCCAAAACGCTGCTGACACGCCCCCTAAACGCCGCGCGGCTCGGGCCCGCCCCCCCGACACGCCCCCCTCGCCAAACCCCGGGACTTACGCGAGTCCCGGGGTCTGCGCGCGCCGGTAGGCCTATTGAACATAGGCGCACCGGCGCGCAGGGCCCTGCTCGCCTAAATCCGCCCGGATTTGGGCGGATTTAGGCGAGCAGGGCTCTTAAAATCCGCCCCTATGTCTTTTCAAAGGAGACACAATAATGAAATGACTTCTAGGATTTCTGGTGGAAATGCAAACCAGGAAGTTGGCGCACTTATAGAAGAAAGAATAGACTCTAATATCAATGTTATCATTCATCTAGGGACCAACGACCTCACTTGAAACAGTATCCAAGCTGTACAGAAACATTTCCAGAGCTCCATATTCAGACACAGTCTGACTAGCAAAGCTATCCAGATAAACTTATCTGGCTAACTTTGGAGGTATATTCAGTAGTGAAACCACACTAATAAATATAGCCAGCTATCTTAAAGTTAGCCAGCTAACTATAGCCACCTAACTTAGGGGGATATTTTCCAAAGGCTTATCGCATGCGATATCATGCAAATTAGGGGGAGGGGAGGAGTATGGGCAGGGGGGGCGGAGTCCTTGGTGTCTTCGCTGCTGGCGATAATGTTTCAACATTATCGTTGGCAGTAGCTCACCGAATAGCGCCACCTTTCACGGTGGCGCTATTTGGTGCGAAAGCTGGCAGCTGGCGCACTGTGGCCCCTGAAATTATACCGCCGTGGTGCAAAGGCTGTGGGCTTTCGCAGGCCCCCCCCCCCCACCCCCTGTTTTCGTAGGATTCATCATTCTGCAAAGAATGATGAATCCTGGCCTTAGTTGGCTAAATCATCTGGCTAACTCTGAATAATGGAGTTAGCCAGTTAACTCCTCCCAGTTATGCCCTCGGAACGTCCCTAACTTAGCCAGCTAAATTCTAGCCGACTAACCTATAAGGCAGCTAGAATTTAGCTGGATATAAGCCCAAATATTAATTTAGCAGGCTAACATCTGAGTTAAATGAACATCTAAAGAACAGTGTTTACTGTTCTATCACTGTAAATTGTAAAAGCTGTTTTTAACCGAGCTTGTTACCCTAATATTTTGTGCATTTCACCTTTGTTCTCAATACCTACACAATTAATGGAAATATTTTTTTAAATTTTTTATCCCATCTAAAACCACAACTTATTTTGGAGTAGGTAGAAGGTTTCATACATGTATGTAGGTGTCCCTGCACTGTTAATGCAATATAATCATTAACCTCCTACCACCTCTGTGAGAAATTTTATGCTCTCTGTAAAGTGAAGCTCCAACAGGCAGGATTATTACCTCGCTGCATTTTTATTCAAGCTGCCACGGCGTTGGACGGTATGGAGAGGAGAAATTATTTTCAAAAGTATTTTCAATATTGGCAGCTTGAATAAAAATGCAGCGAGGTAATAATCCTGCTTGTTGGAGCTTCACTTTACAGAGAGTCTCCCCTGAAGAAAGACACGAAGTCTGAAACACGAGCGTGTTGGGATTGAGGTTTGAAAATCATCAAGTTACAAGTTCAATCATCAATGAAGGTAACATCCAGCCAATAATACCATGGATGTCGTGAAAGTTTTGGGACTTTAAATTTTCCAAAAATAGAGCATAACATTTCTCATGAAGGTGGTAGGAGGTTAATGCACAAAATATTAGGGTAACAAGCTCGGTTAAAAACAGCTTTTACAATTTACAGTGATAGAACAGTAAACACTGTTCTTTAGATGTTCATTTAATTAATAGATCGCTGATTTTGTGGTGTTGATTTATACATTGGTTTAACATCTGAGTTAGCCAGCTAAATGCTTTTGAATATGGACCTCCCAATATCTGAGAAAGGAAATTAAATCCATGGTAAAGAATATTTCCTTTTCTGAAATATTACCTGTTCACGGAAAGGGAAAGGAAAGGATAAGCCAGATAGAAAGTTTCAATACATAGCTCAAAACATGGTGTAAAGAAAGTGGATTTGGATACATTGGAGGTTGAGGCGATTATGGAGTAGTAAAAGATTATACAATAAGGGGTAGATTTTATAAATTTACGCTGGATTTTATAAGATATGCGCGTAGCCGCGCATATCTTATAAAATCTGGGGTCGGCGCACGCAAGGGGGCGCACATTTGTGCAACCTGCGCACGCCGAGCCCGGTGCGCGCTGCCTGTTCCCTCCGAGGCCGCTCCGAAATCGGAGCGGCCTCGGAGGGAACTTTCCTTCCGCCTCCCCTCACCTTCCCCTCCCTTCCCCTACCTAACCCACCCCCCTGGTACTATCTAAACCCCCCCTACCTTTGTTGGCAGATTTACGCCTGCCAAAAGCAGGTGTAAATCTGCGCGCGCCAGCAGGCTGCTGGCACGCCATCACCCGACCCAGGGGCTGGTCTGGAGGCCTCGACCACGCCCCTGGGTCGGGTGATGGCGTGCCAGCAGGCTGCTGGCACGCCATCACCCGACCCAGGGGCTGGTCTGGAGGCCTCGACCACGCCCCTGGGCTGGCGCCACGCCCCCGGACCTGCCCTGAACCACCCCTGACACGCCCCCCAGACACGCCCCTCCTGCCCCTTTTACGAAGCCCCGGGACTTACGCGCGTCCTGGGGCTATGCGCGCGCCAGCGCGTGAGTGCCCTGCGCGAGTAAATCCGGCCGGATTTACGCGCGCAGGGCTTTTAAAATCCGGCCCTAAGGATGCCTACATTTGATAGTGGCAGGAAAGAAGATCCTAAGTGAGAAATTCTGGTCATATATCATCAGGAATTTAAACTACAGGTTGGGGGTGGCAGAAGGTGGCCAATGACACTGGAATGCCATCTGCATGCAATACAGGAAGCAAGAGTAGATAATATCAAATTCAATCAGCTCTACATTCCGGGGTAGATTTTTAAAAAAAGCGCGTTTGCGTACTTTTGTTGGCGCACCAGGCACAAACAAAAGTACGCTGGATTTTATAAGAGACGCGCGTAGCCGCGCGTCTCTTATAAAATCCTGGATCGGCGCGCGCAAGGCTGCCGATTTTGGGCAGCCGGCGCGTGCTGAGCCGCGCAGCCTGCCTCCGTTCCCTCCGAGGCCGCTCCGAAATCGGAGCGGCCTCGGAGGGAACTTTCTTTCGCTCTCCCCTCACCTTCCCCTCCCTTCCCCTACCTAACCCACCCCCCCGGCCCTATCTAAACCCCCGCTACCTTTATCCATGGATTTACGCCTCCCGGAGGGAGACGTAAATCCACGCGCGCCAGCGAGCTGCTGGCGCACCGGGACCCAACCCGGGGGCGGTTCCGGAGGGCGAGGCCACGCCCCCGGAACGCCCCAGGCCGAAACCACGCCCCCGGGCCCGCCCCCGAAACACCGCATCCCGCCCCCAAAACGCTGCGTCGTTCGTCCCCGCCCTGACACGCCCCCGACACGCCCCCTTCAGAAAACCCCGGGACCTATGCGCGTCCCGGGGCTCTGCACGCGCTGGCGGCCTATGCAAAATAGGCGCGCCGGTGCGCAAGGCCTCGCATAAATCCAGGCGGATTTATGCGAGCAGGGCTTTTAAAATCCGCCCGTCCACGCTTAAGCAAAGGGGACTATGAAGATAAGCAAACCAAGGGAGGAAAGCTGTAAAGTTATGACCATAAATGTTTGTAACCTGGGCAACAAAATCCCAGATCTGCAGGCCCTAATAGTGGAGGCGGATTTGGACATTGTTGCCATTACAGACACATGGTTCTTAGAGTCGTCCCAACCTATATGGACAGAGAGAACAGAAAAGGGGGAGAAGTAGCATTTTATGTTAAAAACCATATCAATGCAACAAAATACAAGGGATGTGGGGTAAGGAAGAAGCATTATGGACTATCCTAAAACAAGACAATGGTTCTTTCATTTACGCTGGCATAGTCTACAGGCCTTCAACCCAAACTAAAGACCTGGATCGAGATCTGGTAAAAGTCATCCAAAAGGTGGGAGAGAAGGGAAAAGTGTTGATCATTGGAGATTTTAATCTGCTGGATGTGGATGCCCTTCAAGGTGCTCTGCTCAAACAAATGGCAACAGAACCCACATGTCTTAAGTGCTAACTGAGAAAAAATTTCCTCCATGTAGTCCTTAGCATCGAACAACACAACAGCACCCCCTTTATCAGCTGGTTTATTATAATATCCATATAATTTTGGAGTTGAAGTAAGGCCCTCCGCTCGTTTGATGACATATTTTGTCTATATTTTCTCCCTTGGCTATGTCTCATAATTGCAGACAAATCCCTTTTTACCAAATCAAAAAATGTGGCAATAATGGGATCCATAGGACCCGGAGGGACCCAAGACGAGTGCCCTCTTACTACCAACAAATCATGCCCCATATGTTCCTGATTTTTAAAAACATAACTTGAGTCGCAAAGTACATATGAATTTCTGCAACGCTACGTGAAATTGAAACTCATCAGGAAAACTGATAGGTACAAAGGACCGGCCTTTATTCAACACTTCAAGCTGATCGTCAGATAAAGGTTTAGAGGAAAGGTTTACCACTGCTCTGTGTTCATCATCTGTGATCTGGTGTTCGGACAGTACCCCTCTTGTTGGTGTCTCCTGGGACCTCTGGAACATTCTATAATACTCCCTGTAGCTCCCTCCCTGCCATGGGGATGGGGGTGGATTCCCTGGATCTGCTAAAAATAGAACATGTGCTATCATTTTGAAAACTCTAACCCCCTTCTTCTCCTGAGGAATCATTGGAGGATCCCTGGAACGTAACTTTCTTGTATTTAAGCTTATGTCCCTGTGGACTCATCCATTGATAGACATTTCCTCTTTTATAATCATTTTCATCTCGAACAAACTTCGCATGTTTGTATTTGTGAAGTTCATTAGAAAAATCATCCATTTGTGTCTTTAAATCCCACTTGAACTTCTCCAAGGCATCCCCCAAAAGAAGACCCTGTATTTCAATTAGTTCAGTATTCTGCCATCTTTTGTGCTTTCTTAATAATTAATAACATAAGATCCAAAGCACATTTGTTAAGGATCTTATTACAATCTGATACAAAATCTGTGTCTTCACTATATAGACGGGGTTCTTTCTGGATTCTAAGACTCCGGGGTATCCTCTGGGAATTACAATATTCGATGAGGGTGCCAGAGTGTAACTCTGTACAAATTAACCGTTTATGCAATTGCAGAATCTTTTCCCAATAAAAATTATTCAAATTTAAGATACCCTGTATGGATATTGAAGGGGTGTTGAGTACCTCGTAGAGTTGAGCTTCAGTAAAACTAAGAGTATCATTCCATTCAAAAGGCATTGCTGTGGCCAGAACTCAAAATATCACTATTAAATAATAATACCCAAACCACACTTTCTGTCCTATATGTGAGAAACCAAACTAACAAAAGAAGAACAGCCTGGATCTACAATCCCAAATATATTACCTTTTATTCAATCAATGAGAAATTTTTGATTTTAAAGAAACTCTTAATATCAAGATTAAATGCACATATAAATTTTGAAACCCATCTTCATGTCCACACTTACTCCACTCTTGCAAAAAACATTCATTCACTCCTAACAACACACATTCATTCATTGCTTAAAATATGCCCAAAGTGCAAAATTAAAAAACATCACATTAAAAAATGCTTGAACTTTAAAAGTCCACTCCTAAAAAAAAGAGCACCTCAAACAGAACACTTAGGTCCGATCTTAAACTAGATCACAATTAGCAATGATTGGTGTTCAAAGTTCAATATTGAGTGTGTAATCTTCCAACGCTACTTGATCATGCTGCATCAGTAGTAGTCATCACCAACTTTCCATTTCAAAAACCTCCTCACTTCAATTATTTTAATAAGTAAAGAGGTGCACCAATATTTAGCAATTTCTGATCAGGACCAATGTCTCAAATTCCATTCACTTATTGGGATGGTTTTGATAAAAGACAAACAATGCCCATGTCAAAATTGGCCAATCACTTTTAAGGTATGGAGCATGCCATTAGATAAACTCCCATTACAAGAGCACAGAAATGCCGACCTTACTCTATGGCTTTCTCTCCCAATTCCTCAATTGTCCTGTTTGAGGAACTCCCATTCCAGAAGCATGAAGGCGCCAACTCTATTCGCCGACTTTCTCTCTATTCGCCGACTTGCTACCCTTAAGAGAAACCTGGAGGTAACCTGCCCGACGCAGCACATACTACCATAAGAAACTTGCTTGGTAGAGTGGCTGGATCTTTTCTGCCATCATTACTATGTTACTATGTCCATAATCCCCCTAGGGCTTTTGATAAGTAGCTAGATATGTGCGCCTAGCAGCAGTCCTTTGGCAGACCAGCATCCATGGTAAAGGACAGGCTTTACTGAGCTGGCAGAACCAGCAGACCTTAAGGGAGAGATTTAGAACCCAGGATGGGTCCTGCTCCCTCCTAGAATCTTTCGCATAGAAACAGCACTCCCACCCAGAACTCAGACTTATATAAATCTGGCATATATTTCCTCTAGAGGTAACTTCTCCACACAGTTCCTTAAAAGAACAGTCAAAGAGAAAGAAGGTCATCCTGTACTGTAGAACCATCTACCTAATTTGACAAATCATAGAAGTCCAACAGTAGCGGTGAAGCACAATTAACTGGATGCATACAGTCTCCAAAGTTAGACCAGAACTACACTAGGATGTACTTATTGTCGCCTATCTTTGTGATATTTGTGAATATGTGATCCAGATGTGTAGGTTTTATGAGTGAATACATTTACTGTGTATATTGATGTATGATTATTAGGGATGTGTAAAAGTTTTCATTGGTGGGGAGGGGGGTGTTTTATTTTGTTTCACTTGTTGATTTTTTTCATTCTTTAATACACATTAAAAACTGGCTACGAATCCCATCCTCCTCCTGCCAACTAAAGCCATTGACTAAAAAAGTGCCTCCCTGGGCTTATGGGCCATACTCCAAAATGGTGCAGCCAGCGCCATTTTGGAATATGGCACTGGTGGGGGCAGAATCAACTGGCGATCCCTCCTGTTCCCTTTGGACCATGCGGCTATGGGGTAAGATGTGGGGAGGGGAGGTTCTGGGAAGGTAGGGAGGCTGTGGTAAGCTTGGGAGGGAGGGCTTTTTTTTTAAAGTTTGGTGGTGGGTTTCAGGTTTAATCAGTGGAGTGGGGAAGGATATTGTAAACAAAATTAAAGAAAACCAAATTTTGTTCATTTTTCTTTCGTTTCATTTACAACATGAAATGAAATAGCAAACATCATTGACCTTTCATATTTTGTTTTAACAAAAATAAATCCTTAAAGGTGAATTTTCAACACATTTCGCACATAAAATTTAGTATATACGCATGTAAGTAGCCTCTTGCCACATATTCCGTATTTTATAAAAGTCCAAAATACGTGCTTATGTTCACTTCCACGCACACTTATACAAGTGTGAAAAAGACACGGTCTAAGAGTGTTCCCAGGTGGGGCCATCAGTTGCGCGTGCAAGCTGCTATCTTACACGCATACATTTTCAAACTTGTGCGCGTAGATTTTCACCTGCTAATTATCTGGCATAAGTGATATTAAATGTATTCACGCATAAGCCTAGATATGCGTGTATGTTGCAGGGTAGAAATATGCGTATTTTATAACACATGTGGATATAAAATGCGCGTGTTATAAAATACTATATACACGTATATACTGCCACGAGTAGTTGTTTGAAAGTTATCATCCCTATGTACAGTATGTGTGTATATCTATCTAGCTAGCTATATGTATAAAATCATGCCTATAAGAACAAGAACCTCCCATTTCGCTGGTGTTAAGAGATGGCATTATAATAGTCTTATCTAATTTCCTAAGGGGACCTACATAGAGAAGTAAGTCTACCTTTCTCCGCAGTGTCACTCCCCGACAGCGTACTGGGAATAATGGCTTAACGCACACTCTTTATGATGTCCCCAGAGATTGGGAGGAGGGATGAGATGCAAATTTTGGAAGAAGAGCATTCGTCCAAGTGGGTTGACTCTTTTTGGCGTGTTTTAATAAATAAAAATAAAACGCTGATACTCCACGTTGGAAAAACCAGCTGTCAGTTATAGCACTGATAGAGAAACTCACCTATGCTCTGAGGGAGAAGGCTGATAAATATGATAAACTTTGGGCAAAGTACTGGGCTTATCCACAGCACCAGCCAGTCATCTGCCTATTCACGGCATCAGTCATCCGCCTATCCACGGCACCAGCCATCAGTCATCCGCCTTTCCACGGCACCAGCCAGCTAACCATTCACAATGTCTCTAGTATTCCCAATACCAACTTTACAACACCGCCTCCCACCTAAAAGATTATCTGCCAGACGAGCCCTCCTCAAGAACTTAAAAACCCTCACCCCCATCTCGATTACTCCAATCACACAGCTTTTAGGCCTCTCCCTCTTCTCACTCTCACTCTTCAATGCACAATCCCTAACAAAAAAAACCCTAATCTTTAATGATTATCTCAACGACGCCAAGCCAGACATCTGTGGAGTAACTGAAACATGGCTCAAGCCCTCAGATACAGCGTTAATAAACCAACTACCTACACATACCTATGACGTCTTCTCACTCCCGAGACTGAAAAAAAGAGGAGGTGGAATCCTTTTGGCTACCAAAAAAAGTCTGAACTTCTCCCAACATCCATTCAGCTCTAACTCAAAACTGGAAGTCGGCTTCTTCACCTCACAACATCTTCAAATCTTTCTTGTCTACGCCCCCCCAGGGTTCCTAGAATCCAATGTCTCCCCTATCCTTGAAATCTCCACCATGCTCATCAACCTGGATTCTCCAGCAATCATCTTAGGAGACTTCAATCTACATATTGACAACCCCTCACCATCCAACAGCTGTTTAACCCTCCTCACAGCCCTATCTGCCATGGGATTCCAACAAATAGTCAATGAACCCACACACAAAGCGGGTCACACCCTGGACTTGATTTTCTTCAACAAAGGGATTACGAACACGTACAACTTGAAGAACAAAAAGGTCCCTTGGTCAGACCACACTCTTATTTCCACCTCTTTTGCACTGGAAGAAACCAACACCCCTAACATCCCCTCACCTTCATTCCATTACAAAAAGCGATGTTCTCCAGAAGACCTCAACACCCAATTAGTCTCCCAGCTCCCCCTATTAGACTTATCCGACCCTAACGCTGCCATTCGTTCATGGAACAACATAACAGAAAACATAGCCAACAAGCTCTGTCCTTCAATTACAAAAAAATCTCACACCAATGCAGCCAACAGACAACCTTGGTTCACCAACGAACTCAGAAAACTTAAACAAACTTTAAGAAAAAAAGAAGCGACCTGGCGTAAAACCCCTTGCGACACCACCATCTCATCATACAAATCCACACTTTACCAGTACAAATCCCTCACCTCAAAATCAAAAAAAGATTTTTACGCATCCAAGATTCACAACCTGGTCTTTGACGCTAAAGCCCTCTTCACCTATGTCTCCAGCCTCACTCTAACCATACCGCGAGAAATCCCCGGCAATATGGCTCAGTCCAAAGCCGAAGAACTCGCTCAGTTTTTCCAAAATAAAATTTCCAATCTCCTAACACAACTGCCTCCCGACACAGCAGCCCTCCAGACATATCAACAACCTGCACACAAAAATGCCAGCTTAAACACCTTTGAACCTGTAGCCTCCACTGAGATACAAGCCATCCTGAGAAAAATGAAACCTTCATCTCATCCTGCAGACCACATCCCCTCCAAATTACTTCTATCTATTCCAGACACAATAGCCTCATCTTTGACAAATATCATCAACTGCTCTCTAGTCCAAGGAATCTGCCCTGATGACCTCAAAATGGCCTCAATCTCACCGCTCTTAAAGAAACCTAACCTTGACCCGAAGGAACCCAACAACTTCCGCCCCATAGCTAACCTCCCATTCATCGCCAAGATCATGGAAAAACTAGTGAACTCTCAATTCTCAGATTTCATCGAAGACAACAATCTTCTCTTCACCCCACAACACGGCTTCAGAAAAAATCGAGGCACAGAATCCCTCCTCTCCTCGTTGACAGATTATATCTTAATGGGCCTTGACAAAGGAAACTCATTCCTATTGATCCTGTTAGACCTCTCAGCAGCGTTCGACACGGTCAACCACGCCATCCTCCTAAACCAACTCTCGTCTATAGGAATCAGCGGCACCGTCCTATCCTGGTTCAAAACGTTTCTCAATAACAGAGGTTACAAAGTTAAAATCCAAACAAGGAATCCTCTAGATTTGACTCTGTCATAGGAGTCCCTCAAGGTTCTTCATTATCTCCGACCCTATTTAATATCTATCTTCTTCCTCTCTGCCAACTCCTCACCAACCTCAATCTAAAGTACTTCCTTTATGCAGACGATATCCAAATCATCATCCCCATCAAAGATACATACTCTGAAACTCTTGACTACTGGGAATCATGCCACCTGAAAATCAAACAACTACTAAACAACCTACACCTCATCTTAAACTCTTCTAAGACAGAAATCCTTCTCATTTCTCCGGAAACCAACATCTCCAACACTACTCTTCCCACCAACCTACCTACCACACAAGTTCGAGACTTAGGAGTGATAATAGACAACCGGCTAAACTTCAAGGCCCATATCAACAAAACAACCAAAGACTGCTTCTATAAACTCCAGGTTCTGAAGAGGATAAGACCTCTTTTCCATGCCCAAGACTTCAGAACGATCATCCAAGCAGTCATTTTTGCAAAATTAGACTACTGCAATTCCCTATTGCTAGGTCTGCCCTCTTCCTACTCCAAACCACTACAGATGGTTCAAAATTCAGCAGCTCGATTACTAACAGGCGCAAGAAAGAGAGACCACATATCCCCCATTCTGAAAGAGTTACATTGGCTACCCGTACACTTCCGTATCATGTACAAAGCCATTTGTATCATCTTCAAAACTATTCATCAACGCATCTCCCTCGATCTACAAATCCCCCTCCAAGCATACAACTCGACAAGACCTACCAGAAATGTCTACCGAGGCGCCCTCAAAGTTCCCCCTGCGAAAATGACCAAACACATCACTCTAAGAGATCGTGCCACCTCCACTGCTGGCCCTTCTCTGTGGAATTCCATTCCCACAGATCTCAGACTGGAACCCTGCCTCTTAACTTTTAGGAAAGGACTTAAGACTTGGTTATTCAAGCAAGCTTTCCCAGACACAATCTAATATCACGTTATAGATACAAACCAAGGACTTCAAATATTCAGCCATTAATCATGCCATTTTTACATAGCATTTAATTTATTTGTATACCGTTCAACCGTTTATTCTTTCCTATCTCTTCCTTCTTATCCAAGTTCTGCTACCCTTGTTATTTGTAACTGCTCCTTCGATCACCACAGTTCTAGTTGTTGTATTTAATGCACTCCCGTTCCATGTAAACCAGCAAGATATGTGCTCATGATTGCCGGTATATAAAAACCTTAAATAAATAAATAAATAAAAAATGTGCAGGAGAACGTTTAACGTCTCCCCTTAGACTGTACTTTTATTACAACACTGAAGTTCTTTTAGTTCCCTAGGGGTCAGATGGAGGTGCGCTATGTGCGGGGTCGAGATGATTATGGTATTCTATCGTATTTCTCTTCACATCTCTGACCTTCTGTATGTTTTCTAAGATAGTTGTATTGGTTGTTGGTTTAAATAAAAAGTTTCTTCAAACCTCCTAAAATTACTGTAACAAAAGTACAGTATAATTTACATTACTTCTATAAATGGATCGACAACGCAACAATTAAAAGAAAATATTACATTTTATTTTCACAGGAAGTCTTCTTTTTGTTACACCTGTTAAGAAGACAAGAGGTGTTAACAAAAATGCATTTTCACAGTAAATTTCCAAAATTTAAAATAGCACATTTACTGGTTTTCCCATTAAAAGAACTGTCTTTGCCTCCATTACAAATAAATTTGTCCTTAGACTAATGAACCTGCAAAGTATTCTTCCTTTCATCATTGCATACATAGTTAAAAGAATCACTGTACCCTGTTGAATTGTCACTTTTCTTTTAGCATTCTCCCAAGGTGATATTAGGTATAGTGTATTCACTCCCTATACTAATTTGCTTATTAAAAGTAAATTTTAGCAAGATAGCACAGGATTAGCGATTGGGTTGTTTGTCGGTTTGTATGTATTTTTAGTATGTACATTTGCATGTGGTCAGGATATGTGCAGTTGGGGATTTGTGTGCGTTTGCATGATTTTATGTGTTTTGGACATATTGTATGTTAGTGTTGTGAGTTTTATTGTGTGCATTTGGATGTTTGTAATCGAGACATGTTTAGTTTGGATGTGGCATTTTCGCTCTGTACCTGCACACTTGAATATATATGTCTGTGATTGTCATGGATATGCATGTTTGTGTGCAAATGAAACATATTGGGGGAGGGGGTAAGTGTATTTTTTTTATGTTCCTGTGACAGCGTGCATATATATTTCTTATCAGCTAGCTGCTTAACACAGAGAGAATTAAAAATAGCCTGGAACACTGGCAGCGAACCGGCAGAATAAGTTCCCCCACTCCTGCTGTTGATGAATGTAGCTCCCTCCGCAGTGCTGTTTGGGTCATAATTATAATTAGAGAGACTTGCTCACATTTGCATTTTTTCTTAAATTCATTTAACACGTTTATTACTACTAGTGCTAATGGTAAGTGTTTATTTAAAGGCATCAACGACTCAGAGTAAATTAAAGGATACATGCACTTGTACATATTCTATTTAGGAATTCCCTTTTCCATGCACAGTACAGATAAGGAGTGTGTACATGTATGTACATGCATAAATGTATATATATATAGAATAACTGAAGATGCAATTTATTGGCAGGGCTTGATTTGTATCTCACGAGCCCCTAGGCATCCTACTCATGGTGCAACCTCTGCACAGTTTTGACTTTAAATTGAAAGCCAGTGTAGGAGGAGGATAGTACTATATCTTGTTCTCCCTCTCTTTTTTTCCCACTCCCAGTTAAGGCTTCCTTGTTATAATGTAACTTTATGCTCCTTTTAATATATCTCTTGTTGATTGGTTGGTTATAGTTACTGCTTAGTTCGATGTAAACTGAGTTGATTTGATTTGTATCAAGAAAGTCGGTATATAAAAGCCTTTAATAAATAAGTAAATAAATATAAGCCAGATCACAGAATGCAGTGGAGTCCCTAAACTGGGTTCTCTTTTACTGAAGGCTGGAAAAAAATATTATAGCCCAGACCCCCCCCCCCTACACATGATGATATATATCACTGATGGGAGAGGTCAGAAGTGATTGGAGAGAATTCTGACTTAGAAGGGGGAGAGATCAGTCTGATCCGAGGAAAGATCTGCTGCTTGAACCTAGAACTTGTAGTGGATCCATATTAGAAGTGGAACCAGTAAACTGGCAAAGGGTGATTATATCTGGTGCCTTAGTCAAGGCTAACAACCTATAGAAATCCTCCTGGAAGGGGGATCCTAAGTGCTGAGGCAGTGGTGCTCCTCTAGTGCTACCAGCAGTGGTGATTTTCTGCCAGGTCATACCGAAGCCCCTGCTTTGGGTACGTTCTCTTTCCCCACTGACCAGCTGCTCGGAGCAGAGTACAATGCTCATTGCTGTCGCTCTACCCAATGCTGCTGAGCTGTTCTGGTGCTCCTCTGGGTCCCCCTGGCCCTTAACAGCTATCTGCTACCCCCCCCCCCCCCCTCCTCGTGCCAGTGGGTAACAACAGCTGATCAGGAGCAGGCCTACAGCTAAAGGGCCTTTCATCTTGCATGGGATACAACTACACATCAGGCTGAATAAGCCATGAACCATGCTGCTGCTGGCTCTTAAAGGGACACCATCCCAACAAGTAAACACAAACACCCCGCCTCCTTGTTATTTTGGTTTACAAAAAGAGTGTGTGTGTGTGTGGGGGGGGGGGGGAGTGGTGTGGGATGGGAGAGAAAAAGGTAGTTTGGAGGGGACAGTTTGGAAGGGACAGAGAGAGTTATGGGATGGGATGGGATGGGATGGAGAGAGAGGGAGAGAGAAACTGGTGGGTATGGACTGGAGAAAGAAAAAGAGATGTGGAGATGGGCTGGGGACAGATGGGAAAGAAGGGAGGGGGAGAGAGAGAGAGAGAGAAGAGAGACTGCTAATGTGGGGTTGAGAAAGGCCTGCACTGCTGAAAGGAGGGGGGGATAAAATGGAGACTCCACCTTTCCACCCCCATTACTCCTATCACTCTTGACCCGGTACCCATTTTGGATTTTGGTTTTTTAGAAAATGACTCCTGGCTGCTTGCTAGCCTAGGCAGCCCCTATCTGATGGGCTTGGTATGTAAAATCCATTTATGGAATGGGACTGAACCCTCTGTTGCTTTGCTGATCTTGGATGAAGATGAAAATTCTGCAGGACTGGCTTGGCTATAACTGGTACTAGAGTTAGCTGATTGGATCAAGCACCACTGGAAGGTACTTATTCAGCCATGGGTCAGATATTTTTATGATGAAGAGGCAGAGGCAAATGCCATCCTTGAAATTTAAGACCATTATCTCTTATGTCACCCGAATAGAGTTGAACCCTGTCATTTTGCATCTTGCAACTCTACGCCTCGCTTTATTATAGCAATCCTTTTACTGCAGAATTGGGGCTGTGCTTTGTTCCACCATCTATGAAGTCAATCTTCAGCAAGTCAGTGAGTGGCAAAAACATTGGATTAAAGTTACATGCGTAGCTTTCCTTGGTATTCAGCAGGACTTAGGCCACAAGTCTCCTGCTGCGAATACTCGGATACAGTTTAAGCACATAACTTTACCCTATGTAAAGTTAGGACCTGCCATTTTTTTTGACCAGACTTGTACACGTAATTTACCCAGCGTGCGCTCAATAAGGTGAAATGTAAAAGCCCAATGCGCGTTAGTTAGGGGATGCGCCTGAATACGCGTGTAAATGCTGCTGCGCGCACATCTCGGAGCTCCTCAAAAAGGGGCGGGGAGTGGGCATGGCCTGGGCAGGGAATGGGTGGCACATGGGAGTTTCAGTGCTTGAACTATAAATGTGTGCGTAAATACTCACGCGATCTGGTGCTCGCCGAGGGCCCCTGCCGCGTAACTTTACTTCTGCTATGGATGCCATTCAAGTAAGAAAACTAGGCAGAGCTGCAGGGTGTAAAGGGTAGAGGCTAACTAGGGGGAGTGCAGGGTTTAGAGGACCTCTCTCTTAACTGGGAGAACTGGGAATGAACTGGTAAAACAAGCAATGGGGTAGGTGCACGCCCCTTTTAAAATCCCTCCCTCCCCTTACGCGGTAGAAGTGGAATTTGTGCTCCCAGACTTAAGTGTGCATCCGCGAGTGGCCAAGCTATTTTATAATGTACGCGCACATGTCCACCCATGCACCAGTTTGAAAGTTACTATCAATATGTGCACTTATCGGCTAACGTTTAGCCCTACCTCTGGAACACCTCAATCGATGCCTCATTTTGTCCACAGAAATTTTGTGCACACAAAATGTATGAGGTCTGCAGGGTGACATTTTGAAAGCTTGGCTTTTGTGCATGTAACTTTTCAAGTTACATGCAAAAAGCCTTTCAGTATTGAACTCCCAATTTAATCTACCTCAAAATATAGCAAGCACCTAGGAGACAGCCAGTGGTTGGGTGTCATATCAGTTAATTGCCTCAGTTAAAGCTGCATTGTTCTTTTACCAGTTGTCCTAATAGTTATAGCATCTGGATAGCGTGTAGCATATGTTAGTGTATCACGACTTGAACTAGCCCAGAAAAAATACAGCTAGACCTGTGTTTACTCATGAATGCCCGAGTCTTTCATTTTTCTACAATAAATAATTTGTCACCATTTCCTCTGTTTGACTGAGCAACTTTTGAAAATTTATCAAAATTGCTTTTTTTTCTTTTTGCAGATTCTGTTTTTTTCTTTAGAACTAAATGAATCTATGCAAATGCTGGCTGAAGACACCACTAACATTTATGAATAAAATGCTCAGTTTTTCTTGTTTTATTTCTGTAGCTGGGTTTTCAGATTTTGGAGGAGGAAAGAGTTTTGCTAGTTATCAGTACTAGAAGCACTCATTCTTTGGGAACTATTGTTTAGTACATTTGCTTAACAGACAAGAGCTCGGGAAAGATCCATGGAAACCAGTCAGTGGACACCTGCTTGATGCTATGCCATCTGATAGTTTCTCTGAAATATGTCTGAGATATATAACAGCCATAAGCTTATAATCTATTGTAGGCCTCCCAGTGGTTCTGTTCTGTTTGTACAAGTTTTAGGGAACATTCTGACTTCCATGAGGCCTAAAGGATGAATACATTATTTGACTTTGTTTCTAAAATGTTGTCCTTTTGTCAATGACTCCTCAGTATACAGTACCACCATGTCTGATTTAATTACTATAAATGGTTTGGCCTCTGCACTTGAAAAGCTGGTTGGATCTCTACAGGCAGTCCAGCTGTACCTTCATCTGAATTAGTTTTCCCATAAGGGGTTAACTTGCATAACACCCAATATTCCAATCAAACCTGTTTCTGGTTCTGGGAATGTCTCAGCATGATTTTTTTTTTTTGTGGGTGACCTCTGGGTACAAAGAAGAAAAGTGCCTTTTTGCAGGAAACAAAATCTTGCTTTTCTGCCTCTAATCAAATACAAATCTCATCTGAACCCTGTGTCACTCTGCCCTCAGGAATTTTCATTATCACCTCTCCTCAAGTATTTGAACATCTTGAAAGATATCCATAGTAGCCTCATGATGACCTTCCTGATTCCAGGAGGCCTAGTTATCATCTCTTTAACCTACCAAAGTCTTTGCTTTTGCATATAAATATGGGCTTTTTTGACCCATCTGTGCATGTAAAGAAGGAGAAGCAAGAAAGAAGGAGGAATCTATACAGAAAGAGAACAGATCTTGGACAGACTGGACTTTGCTTCAACTCTAAGTACTTCTGATTTCTTCTCTGCCACAAGTTGCAGGGAATAATTTGTATTCTGTTTCTGCCTGCACTTTCCAGCGGGTGGGTGGGAATCCTATCCTATTTCTGGCTTAGCAAAACTGTGCCATGCTTGTAGATTTTCACAGAAGGAAGGTGTCCTATTGCTTACATTTCATTGTGCCTTTATGTTTTGTTTTGTTTTGTTTTCTACATGTCAGAGAGTCAAGAAAATGGAGTTGCATATTTGAAAAAATGATTAGACTGTTTTTTTTATGAATGGTAACAGTGATTCATTATTTGAAGGATATTTCATTGATGATGATCCAGATTTTTCCTTCAAGGGATGAAACTGCTCTGACCCTGAAGTTTTTCCAACAGTGATGGTGAAGAGTTGATGGTGCTAGTAGCCAAGATGCCAGTTCTCCAGTGGTACAGAGAAGAACATCCAATGGCTGATGTGGTAGAGGCAGACCCAAGGTTTCACAGTCCAGGGAAGTACAGCCACCTCCTCCTGAGAGCATCTAGATATGCCACCATGAGAGACAGAAATGGCAAGTTGTTATAAACAGCAGGTGTGCAGCAAAATGCTGGCCAAAGTCATTGTTCATGAATGAGATGGGTCAACATGAGCAGGATGGCGGGACAATATTTCAGAAACTTTTACCGTTATTTATATGTGAGAAAATTGTGTTCATTGTGAGAGAAACAAATAGGGAGGCACAGCGTAAGTTCATGGAGTGCACCAGAAATCATCCTGATAACATAAAAATATGGAAGCAGCTGGATGATAGTGAACTAAAGGCATAAACAGGCCTCCTTATTTTGATAGCTTGTTCCATGGATGCCACAAAACTGTAAAGAGTTGTGGTCTCCATGCACCGGTCATCCTGGTTTTCATGCCAAAAAGAGTTTGGAAAGATTCCAACAAATTGCAGGGCACTTGTGTTTTGATAATAAAGTTTCACAGGAGGAAAGGAGAGCTGTGTACAGATTTGCTGCCTTTTGTGAAATGTGGACACTGTTTATGGAGTAACTTTGCATATGGTATGTTCCATGGATACACCTGATTGTGGACAAGCAGCTGGTAGCTTTCAGGGGTCACTGTGCCTTCAGACACTATATGCAAACCCTCAAAATATGGTATCAAGACTTGGTGATGCTGTGATGCTGCAACCTCATAACTCCTCCCCCCTCCCCCCCTCGAAAGAGGATATCTGCTTGGGCAAATATGTTGGAGAAGAGCAGCACAGTTAGGTAGCCATGTTGTACAAAAAACTTGTTTGGACCTGGTACAAATCAGGAACGAATGCCGTTAGTGGTGAGACCTAGCTGAAGTGAAAAACTGACCTACCCCAGGCACCATCTGTCTGATTGCAAAAGAGAGAATTCTCATTCATCTTTCTTGTTGATGAGGATCTCACCTTAGTTTTACATTGACTCAAGAAGCCTCAAGCAGTAAGGTTGCTATCAACAATGCACTATGATATGACAGTAGTTAGAGAGGGAAAAATCCACTTATTATGAACTATAGCAAAACCAAAGTTTGGGTGGACAGCCTGGATCACTCAGCACGGATGACTACTTGCAAATGCAAACAGGTGACCAATGACAATGTTTTTCAAGTTGAATGATGTTTTATTTGGTTGAGAAATCATCCTCCTTGGAACAGCAGCTTACCTTGAGGAAGATGGTGTCTGTTCCTTACTCAGCTGAAGAGCAGCAGATCAATGGCCTGATCAAATAAAGAATACAAAATACTGATAATCTGACCAGGTCAATCAGAACTGCATCAATTGCACTACTTATAGAGGGAAAAAGAACCCATTGTGTTGTCTGTCCCAGAGCAGCAGATTGCAAATCACAAAGACATTGTGAGGATAGCAGAAGGTTTATGTGCAGAGAGCACATAAGTACCATAAAGTTGTGCTCAGTGAAAAAAATTCATTTTGATGTGTGATGTTCTTGCTTAATGCTTTCTGTCTGAGTCACTGAAAATGTTTATTTTTGAGAAAAAAATTGTTCCTACATTCATAAAAAAAATAAAAATATGTTTTCTTGGAAAATAATGTTTTGGTTTTCTTACTAAATAAAAAATTTAATTAATGTTAACAAAATATATCATATTTTTCCAGTTATTTTGTACTATTTATTGGGTCAGGGTCTAAAAGGATCCCAGAATTTAACCAATATCAATTTATGGGGTCCAAATATCCACGAACAGTTTTGTTGTCAAAACAGGTGGTAAGAGTTAAGGAGTTCAACTAAGAAGGGAAAATGTTTTCTCTCATTGCCTCTCATTTGCACTTTTTGTGTGTTAGCTGCTTTCTATTCAGATACTGTTCTTACTGGACCTTCTCGGAGGAGATTCTACTCATCCTCTGTCTCAAGCTGTAAGAAGTTGAGAAGCCTTGCAAGCTAAACACAGTCTTGCTTCAGATTCCTGCTGCCTCTTGTTCTTGAGTACGTTGGAGCAAGCTCACTCTGTAGCATTTCTTTCAGCTAGGCAACAGCAGGTTAGTATAGGAAGCAATGTTTCAGTGCTGCTCCATGACATTACGAGATTTTGATTTAGTAGAGATTTACCAAGTTCCATCTCAATGCATCCTTCCGGAAATCAGTAGCAAGGCTGTGTTGTGATGGCAGACTAACCCAGATAAGTCATGAGTTAGTTGTGGTGTAAGGTTGATGATACTATATTTGTGTTCTATCTGTTTTTTAACCAAATTATCTATCCTTTGTGAATAATTTGCAGAAGATAATGATGTCATTAAAAACAATGTATAAGTATATGATAGATGGTAATGGTAATTCAAATCATCCAATTGAAGTTAATGTAGGGCAAGGTCATTATGGAAGTTTGTCAGGTAGAAGTAGAGGGTGTATTGTTAATGCCTACAGTAGTTTGCTGTATCCTTAAAATTAAGCTCAACTGAGCAATTTTCTTCGAGAATGAGTTTTAGTAATCTTAAAATTGCTTATGTTCATATTAGATCTATTAGGCATAAAGATGTTGAAATAACCAATTTTATTATACAAACATTCCTTGGATTATATTGTTAATTACGAGTCATGGCATACAAATATTGAGACTGTACTACTCCAACAAGCAGGCCCCCCCCCTGGTTTTTCTTATGAAGGACAAACTAGAGAAGATAGAAGGGGTGGGAGGTGTGTTGCTAATTTAAAAAAATCCTTAGGTTTGAAGCAACAGGAGCAAATTACCAGGTAGAAGCTTAGTAGTAATGGAGCAAAGCTAGAAAATGTGTCTTTTATATTGTCCCTCTGGCCAGCATATCAATAAGATTGGGCTTTTAACAGAAAAAATGTCATTGTTACAATTAAATTTGAGTAAACTAATGTTTATTGGGGATTTTAATTTACATGTGGATGGATGACGCTAATTCTTCTTTGCCATGGACATTTTTAGTTATAATGTTTGCTATAGAGTTAGAGCAACTTTTGAAGGGTTCTACTCAGTGTTCTAGACACCCTTGATTTATTACTGCATCATGAATCACTTATAGAATTGAACTTGTGCATTGTTTATGTTTTTGGCCAATTTTATGGTCAGACCATGTGGCCTTGCTGTTTTCTTTGAGGTGGGCTACAAAACCGTAAAGTTATGAAAGAATAGATTGAGTTTCTTGTTAAAGACCAGATGGTCATGAATTTTTGTGCACCTGGCAATCCTCAGTAGATGCCTGTGAATTTAAAGATGTAACTGATGCCGTTGATATATGGTATTCCATTTTATTTAAGACTAATAATGAATTGGCACCTCCCAGGAAGATCTCGGCTCAAAGAAAGCCATTGAATCAATTTTGGATTTAATTTGAATTGATAAAAATGGAGACAAAAGATGCACCGATTAGAAATGAGCTGGCATAAAAGTAAAGAGCAAAATAAAAAAGAATGATATATAGCTGATTTAAAAAGTTTTAAGCTAGCAGTTAGCAGACAAAAACAAATTATTATTTCAATCTGATAATAAAGGCTATAAATCACCATAAATGGTTATTCCATGTGGTGAATAAATTAACTAAGAAGCCTCAGGTTGTTGATTTAGTAGCAGTGGATGTGGAAGCTATAGCTAAATATTGTGATGAGAAGGTTAAAGACTTGCGATTAATATTACCATGTGGCAGAACTCTCTTTGTTGGAATAGATATTAGTATTATTATGGATATATGGACATAATTTCAGCCTCTATCTTAAATGGAAGTAGAAAATTTGGTATCTAAACTTATTGCCAAATGGGCCCCAGCACTTTTTGGATCATTGAAATCTTTGGATAACTTTTTTATCCCATTCTTCAGGTCACTATTAATATGCATCTAATGCAATGGTTGGTTCCTAAGGAGTTAAAAAAAAGCTTTGGTTCATCCTGGTAAAAAAAAATACAAGTTTGCTAGTGGATATAGTTGCAAATTATAGTCCCATCTCTAACTTGCCAACATTATCTGTTACTTGAAATTAAAAGTATTTCCTTCAAGTAGAGGAGTTTATAGGAGAACAAGGAATATTTGATCCATTTCAATGTAGATTCTGAAGGACACATGGCATAGAGACTTTGTACCTTAGATGGAGAAGCAGCAGCTCTTTTACTACAGTTAGATGTCTCTGCAGCGTTTAATAAGATTAACCAGAATTTACTCATCCAATGCTTGCATATGTAACCCTTGGGCAGGATGGATCCTTTACTTGGCACTCAGGGGCATATAGAAAAAATAAAGGATGGACCCCTACT
The DNA here is from genome assembly GCF_901001135.1 of Rhinatrema bivittatum. Lineage (NCBI taxonomy): Eukaryota > Metazoa > Chordata > Amphibia > Gymnophiona > Rhinatrematidae > Rhinatrema > Rhinatrema bivittatum. The sequence goes on along the minus strand of NC_042622.1, from coordinate 49,508,675 downwards.
GCTTAAAACACCTCCACAGTCTCTATATACCTCTCCCTTGTTCCACGGATAGCTTAAGTGTCTGAGGCCAGGCTTCTATTTGTGGGGATGAACAATAGCTCTGATACCCTGCTTCTTTGCAATCAAGCCCTGTTTCTGTCCTTTAAATCACAGTATTGCCAATTCACACTGTCTTTGCATCCAATAAACTGGAGAAGAATGGTGGTTTCCAATGTCTTCATTGATAGTTTCATCAGATGATTGAATTATATTTATAATTTTCTTATTCGATTGATTAGCAGCAATAAAAAATAAGACAGCAGCTAGAATAAACTTGTGACTTCACATCTTCTAGCAAAGTCTCTTAATCACTTTGAAAGCACTCCTTATTTACACTGAAATTTCGTCTTCTAATTATTCAATTTCCTCACGCTGAGGTAGATCTTAAGTACGCGCGCACGTACTTTTGTTCACGCAACCGGTGCGAACAAAAATCCGGGGTCGGCGCACGCAAGGCTGCGCAAAATTGGCAGCCTGCGCGCGCCGAGCCGCGCAGCCTGCCTCCGTTCCCTCCGAGGCCGCTCCGAAATCAGAGTGGCCTCGGAGGGAACTTTCCTTCCGCATCCCCCAACCTTCCCCTCCCTTTCCCAATCTAACCCACCCCCCAGCCCTACCTAAATCCCCTCCTACCTTAGTTGTGCAAGTTACGCCTGCTTGAAGCAGGCGTAACTTGCGCGCACTGCCTCGGCACCCTCCGGCACAGGCCGCAGTGCCGGGGACTTGGGACCGCCCGCCCTCCCGGCCTGCCCCCGATCCGTCACTACGCCCCCGGACCCGCCCCGAACCACCTCCTGACCCTAGACACGCCCCCAGGACATGACCCCTCCCGCTCCTTTAACGAAGCCCCGGGACTTATGCCGTCCTGGGGCTTTGCGCGTGCCGGCGGCCTATGCAAAATAGGCGTGCCGGCTCGCGATTGCCCTGCGCGCGTAAATCCGGCAGGATTTACACACGCAGGGCTTTTAAAATCTACCCCATTATGTAGACTGCAGTTAGTTCAGTCCTCCTTTACCTTCTATTTTACCCCTAGATTAATCAAAATGCTAAAATAACACATGGATAACACCTGTGGTAAGAAAAAGGGGCATGTTTATAGAGAGAGAGAGACTCTTTATAAGGCCTTCATACAAACAGCCCAGTGCACCTCGGTGAAGATTTGACGTCATTTGGAGTGAGGAAAGTCTCACAAAGATGAGATTTCTACAATGTACTCTTGCCCTAGCTTGATAGTACCCTGTTATAGAGTCCATCAAGCTAGGGTGAGTGAACATTGTAGAAATCTCATCTTTGTGAGACTTTCCTCACTCCAAATGATGTCAAATCTTCACCGAGATGTACTGTGCTGTTGTATGTTTAACTTTGCATGTAAAACTGAGCCCCTAAACCCTAAACCACCACCAAAACCTCACCTCGCGCTATTAGCTGGCCCTTCTATAGTGATATAAATAGTTGACTACTATGAAGACCTTATAAAAAGTTTCTCTCTCACTCTCTCCCCTGCTCCAGTTTGCACAGGCTTAACACCAGGAGAAAAATGATAGTTATTTCCAGCATTAAAAACATATACAGTCCAAATATTTAATCAGAACTTAGTCCCAGATTTAATATCTGCCAAGAAATCCTTTAACCCCTCAGACAGCACCAGAAGGGCACTTCATTCTCTTTTCTTGATTCTGTTAACTCCTTAGGCAGTGCCTGGTGGCCATTTCTCCCCTTCATGTAAAACTTCCGTCAATAGCAACAAAGCTCTTGTCACCTTTATGCTGTATCTTCCTTGTTTCTCCTGGTAGTACACTTTACTGGGATCCCTTGCTTTAGATGGAATTTGTCACACATCAGTATCTTTCTGGATGAAAGACTTCCCTTTTCCAAACGTTTCGTATGCTGACTTCCAGGTACCATGGATTATCAGCTCCAAGTGGAAAAAATATTAGAATGAACCCAAAAAAGGGGGGGGAAAAAAATCAAGCAAGAAACAGGAATAAAACGTATTGCCTCCAAACAGAGGAGACAGTGCAAAAAGACAGTTAATGCAAAAATATCAGTATCAGGTCACTGTCAGGTCTATACTCTGGACAGATTGCAGGTCTTCCTTACCCCAAATCCAACCTAGAATACAGGCATGCCCCAATCCACTGCAGCCAGGGGTATTGGCTCTCACAGGAAATTCTCAAAATTTGTCTTAAAAGAGTCCAAAGCAATACTGGATAATCAAGTCAATGGAAGGCTAACTCCTAAATGGGAACTCGTCCTTACTCCTGTCCCATAAATTAGGAAAAATTAAAGCAGGAAAAAGAGAGAAACCTGCTTCCTTGAAAGGGTAACTAAAAATCCACGAGGACAGACTGTGCTGTGGGATGATAAACAGCTAGGACACACCACCTGCATGTTCACCCATGGAGGGGCAAAACCCGAATCTATCTCATTTATTTCCTATTGAGCCTTCCCAGCTTAAAGGTACACGCCTTTAAAAGGAGAAACCAAAGATCCTTTTCACATGTTTGGTCTAGGGCAGGGGTCAGGAACCTATGGCTCGGGAGCCAGATATGGCTCTTTTGATGGCTGCATCTGGCTCGCAGACAAATCTTTAATAAAAAAGTAAAAATCTAACAAAATCCCCCACCCTCCTGACGCCCCCCAAGACCTCCAAAATTAATTTACTACAACCCCCACCCTCCTGACCCCCCAAGACCTGCCAAAAGTCCCTGGTGGTCCAGCGGGGGTCCAGGAGCACTCCAGGAGCGATCTCCTGGACTTGGGCTGTCGGCTGCCAGTAGTCAAAATGGCGCCGACGGCCCTTTGCCCTTACTATGTCACAGGGGCTACCGCCGCCATTGGTCAACCCCAGTGACATAGTGAGGGCAAAGGGCTGTTGGTGCCATTTTGACTACTGGCAGCCAACAGCCCAAGTCCAGGAGATCACTCCCGGACCCCCGCTGGACCACCAGGGACTTTTGGCAGGTCTTAGGGGGGGTCAGGAGGGTGGGGGTTGTAGTAAATTAATTTTGGAGGTCTTGGGGAGGTGTCAGGAGGGTGGGGGGTTGTAGTAAATTAATTTTGGAGGTCTTGGGGGGCATCAGGAGGGTGGGGGGTTTTGTTAGATTTTTACTTTTTTATTAAAGATTTGTCTGCGAGCCCTGGACCCCCACTGATTCACTGGATCACCAGGGACTTTTGGCAGGTCTTGGGGGGGGGGGGGGTTAGGAGGATGGGGGGTTGTAGTAAATTAATTATGGCAGGTCTTGGGGGCGTCAGGAGAGTAGGGGGTTGTAGTAGATTAATTTGGTAGGTCTTGGGGGAGTCAGGAGGGTGGGGGGGTTGTAGTTAGTATGGCTCTCACGGAATTACATTTTAAAATATGTGGCGTTGATGGCTCTCTCAGCCAAAAAAGTTCCTGACCCCTGGTCTAGGGGGTTAAAATGGTTCTCATCACTTCTTTCAGCTAGACATCAGCAAGTTAGTATAGGAAGAAATATTTCAACATGGAAGGCCATGGGTTATGGAATTCCTCAAGGGGCTTCTTTGTCTTGGGTATCATTTCATTTATATCTTCAGCCATTATATAAATTACTGGTCCAACTGGGAGTACATTACTATGTATATGCTGATAATATAAGAACAGAAAAAATTGCCATACTGGGTCAGACCAAGGGTCCATCAAGCCCAGCATCCTGTTTCCAACAGTGGCCAATCCAAGTTACAAGTACCTGGCAAGTACCCAAACACTAAGTAGATCCCATGCTACTGATGCCAGTAATAGTAGTGGCTATTCCCTAAGTCAATTTGATTAATAGCAGTTAATGGACTTCTCCTCCAAAAACTTATCCAAACCCTTTTTAAACCCAGCTACACTAACTGCACTAACCATATCCTTTGGTAACAAATTCCAGAGCTTAATTGTGCATTGAGTGAAAAATAATTTTCTCCGATTAGTTTTAAATGTGCTACTTGCTAACTTCATGGAGTGACCCCTAGTCCTTCTAGTATCTGAAAGAGTAAATAACTGATTCACATTTACCCATTCTAGACCTCTCATGGTTTTAAAGACCTCTGTCAGATCCCCCCTCAGCCATCTCTTCTCCATGCTAAACAGCCCTAACCTCTTTAGCCTTTCCTCATGGGGGCAGCTGTTCCATCCCCTTTATCATTTTGGTCACCCTTCTTTGTTCCTTCTCCAGTGTAACTATATCTTTTTTTAGATGCGGCAAACAAAATTGTACACAGTACTCAAGGTGCAATCTCACACTGGAGCGATACAGAGGCATTATGATGTTTTCCGTTTTATTCACTATTCCATTCTTAATAACATTCAGGTCGATCCAGTAAAGTGTGCTCCGTCGGAGCGCACTGTCAGCCTGCTATGGACGCGTGTTTTCCCTTACCCCTTATTCAGTAAGGGGAGGAAAACACGCGGCCCACCCGCGGCACTTAATAGCGCCCTCAACATGCAAATGCATGTTGATGGCCCTATTAGGTATTCCCGAGCGATCCAGTAAGTAAAATGTGCAGCCAAGCCGCACATTTTACTCTAAGAAATTAGCGCCGCCCAAAGGTCGGCGCTAATTTCTTCCGGCGCCAGGGAAGTGCACAGAAAAGCAGTAAAAACTGCTTTTCTGTGCACCCTCCGACTTAATATCATAGCGATATTAAGTCGGAGGTCCCCAAAAGTAAAAAAAAGTAAAAAAAAAAAAAAAAAAAATTTTTGAATTCGGCCCGCGGCTGTCGGGCCGAAAACCGGACGCTCAATTTTGCCGGCGTCCGGTTTCCGAGCCCATGGCTGTCAGCGGGCTCGAGAACCGACGCCGGCAAAATTGAGCGTCGGCTGTCAAACCCGCTGACAGCCGCCGCTCCAGGCCAAAAGGAGGCGCTAGGGACGTGCTAGTGTCCCTAGCGCCTCCTTTTCCTCGTTTGCACCGCGTCGCCTAATTTAAATACTGGATCGCTCGCACCGGCGAGAGGCCGGTGCGCGCGCCGGGAGAGCGGGCGTTAGTCCGCTCTCCCACGGACTTTACTGGATCGGGCTGATTGTTTGTTTTTTTGACTTCTGCAGCAGACTAAGCCGGCAATTTCAATGTATTATCCACTATGATGCCTAGATCTTTTTCCTGGGTGGTAACTCCTAATATGGAACCTATCATTGTGTAACAGAAAATGTCATAATGCCTCTGTATCGCTCCATGATGAGACTGCACCTTGAATACTGTGTACAATTCTGTTTGCCACATCTCAAAAAAGATATAGTTGTGATGGAGAAGGTACAGAGAAGGGCAACCAAAATGATAAAGGGGATGGAACAGCACCCCTATGAGGAAAGACTAAAGAGGTTAGGGTTGTTCAGCTTGGAGAAGAAATGGCTGAGGGGGGATATGATAGAGGTTTTTAAAATCATGAGAGGTCTAGAATGGGTAAATGTGAATCAGTTATTTATTCTTTTGGATAATAGAAAGATTAGGGGACACTCCATGAAGTTAGCAACTAGCACATTTAAAACTAATTGGAGAACGTTCTTTTTCACTCAACACACAATTAAACTTTGGAATTTGTTGCCAGAGGATTTGGTTAGTGCAGTTAGTGTAGCTGGGTTTAAAAAAGATTTGGATAAGTTCTTGGAGAAGTCCATTAACTGCTATTAATCAAGTTTATTTAGGGAATAGCCATTGCTATTAATTGCATCAGTAGCATGGGATCTTCTTAGTGTTTGGGTAATTGCCAGGTTCTTGTGGCCTGGTTTGGCCTCTGTTGGAAACAGGATGCTGGGCTTGATGGACCCTTGGTCTGACCCAGTATGGCAATTTCTTATGTTCTTATGTTAAGAGCTAGGCCCTCCAAACCCCCCTGGTTTGATAGCCTGCACTCCCTCCAGTTACCCCAGACCCTTTAAACCTAGTTGAAATGGCTAATTTATTTTATTTTTTTAAGTTAATATCCTCCATAGCAGAAATAAAGTTACGTGGCAGTGGACCGATTTTGGCACATGCCAGGCTTTTAAAATCCACCCTTAAATTGTTTACGGTTTGGAAATTTGCACAGCCTGTGTACCTGCTTCGTTTCTGTGAGCACAATCTTCTGGTCGTTGCTGCCCTTTGGAAATTGCAGGTTGCAAGAAACCTGTTCCAATTCCTTTCTTTCTTTGGACCAATGATTTGGAATAAGTTACCAAGGGCTATTGGACAAGAAACTAATTACTTATGGTTTGGAAAACTGTTCAAGGCCTGTTTATTTGTGCAGGCATGTAATTTGGATTACTGGTTGTGTTAAGAGAGGAGTCTGCTGGCATTTTTAATATGAATGTGTTTTATGTTCTGAGTTGTTTTTAAAATAGTGAATGACTGGTCGTGATCCATGTTGATCGATTGATTTTGGACTATAAGGAATGTAAACAAATAAATAAAATAAATTAGGAATAATAGTAAACCCCCCTCCCCTCCCCTTCAAACTTCAGGGATTCTGAATTACTTAGTTGTAGCTGGTGTCATAATTGACTCGGGAGTGAGGGAGCTGATCCGGAAATAGGAGAGGTCATTACTTCTCTGAGAGATCACTGTACCCACGAATTGAACTAAACTCGGAGACTCAAGTGCTCAGTTTCATGAAAAAATGCTGTGAAATCTGCACCTGTACTGTTAAAATACTGGATTTTTATTAGCATATTCCCCCCTCCCCCCCCCATAAAAAAAATCATGTTTTCTGTTTCATCTGATAAACACTGATTACATAAAATATTGTGCAGGCTTTGGGTTACTGTCCCACATACCTGCCATTAATGTGATGTGTGGCGATATTATGCATGACTTTTCTTTACTCGATCACTGTTTAGGAGTTTGTTGATTGTGGTTCAGGGGGCCTCCGTTCTTGGTTTTGCTTTGTTAGCATACAAAACACACTGCTCAGCATGCCTGAGCCATGACTGCCAGTACACATGGGCATCATCCATTTACCTTGAACGGATTGTCCTACATCCTCCTCCTCCTCATGAAAGAGCCTCCAGTTCCTGTTTATTCACCGCGAGTAGACAGGAGGCACGGCAGCAGCTTTCAAACTAGATCTGTCAATGGTCACCTCTGCTGAGATTGAGAACTAATCCGATTGTTCCTTTGTTTCTGCATTAAACAGTTTCAGGAGAAGCCAGCCCAGCAATCCTGTTCTGCCGAAGCAGGAGCAGTCCTGCTTAGTGCTTACCGGGGACTGGCGTACCCAGCATTATTTGATCGATATCTCTGCCCCTTCATCACTTGGCCAAACTGGTGCTGCTCCTGGTAGCCAAGGCAGAGTAGCGCTCAGAGACTTTCCTGCTCGTTCTTTCTATTACAAAAAAAAAAGGCATCTATTGTGCAAAATTCGGAGGTGAACCATAAATTATGCAAAGGAGCAAATCTCTACGGAACAGCTTCAAATATCCCTCGTGCTGGCCCAGATATGTTTTGCTTTGCTGCATGGAAAACAAATGCCATTAGCTGGATCTCTCCAGCAAGCCTGGCATTCACGCAGTTTGCAGGACTGCAACCCAAGAGAGGACTGCGTCATGCTAAAAACTCACGCCTTTGTCTTTTTAGCCCTTTTCAGATTAGTCAAAAGTACGAGAGTCACAGGCATGAACTGAAAGCTTATTTTGGACTTTGCGAGATGACCTTCATAGTGTTGTGGCATCACTCGAAAATGGCAGGAAGTATGGACTGGGGCAGATTGTAAGAGCTCCCTGACAGGGCCACATCTTCTAGTCACGTTTCAGTTTGTACCTCTTAAATATTGTAATTTATTTATTTATTTATTTTTAGATTTTTATATACCGGTGTTCCTATATGAAATAAAGATCACATCGGTTTACATTGAAACAGAACATGAAAATTGCCAAAAGGCATTACATAGAACAAGGTTATGAAACTTGGAACAGTGTACATAAGTTCAAAATTTAACAATAACGTTGTAACATTGATGACCAAAAGATAAAGGAGAAAAAAAAAAAAAAAAAAGACTTAAACAATTAAGTTGACAGGTCTTATTGAGCATAAAAATTATAACCTATAAGTGAGAAAGTCTCAAGTGTCCTGCAGCAAGAGATTAGATACCGAAGTAGGTAGTGGTATGGAAAATGGGGATTTGTGAAGAAAATGTGTTCGCATTGCTAAAAAGATTCATACAGCTGCTTTGGGTCCTTATTTAAGACTTTTACCCGCACTGGATGCTGAACTTTGGCAGTCTGACTCTCCCTTTTTTTATTTGCTTTTAGATAGTGAATAGTTCTTTAGGAAACACATTTTGATATTGTCCTATGGTGCCTGTAGGCTTGCAAGCTCACTTTTAAAGGGGACTCCCTGCATTTACCATTGTAGAATACAATGGTAAATGCAGGGTTTTACTTATGATTGTACCTAAAATGGTTTTAGTTTTAATTTAATTTATTGATGATGTAAGATGTGCAAGGATATGTTTCCTATATATGTATATGTATTTGAGTGTTGCTACTGCAACTCAATTTAATGTAAACCGCCTTGAAATTAATTTGAAAGTCGGTATATAAAGTTGAATGAATAAATGAATAAATACATTTACAGCTTTTCACTATGCCATAGTACCTTCATAATGAACTCCATTCTTTCAAATTCTTTAGCATTTCTGGAAGGTGAATAGTTTGGGGAAAAATTGGTCTCAGGGAGAATAACTTTCAAACAGCAACACGCACCCTCGTATATGTGTATATATGAGCACACGGAAATCTATTCCTGTATTTTATAACCCGCATGTATACAATATACGCAGGTTATAAAATACGCACAAATGTATCCTGTAATATGTGTGTGCATATAAAAAAAAAGCATGCAAATACATATTACACCTGTCCGGCTAAATAGTAGAACTTATCCGGATAAATTCTGATTAAACCAACCAAGTAGCGGCAAAGCTGCTACTTAGTTGGACAAGTCTTATAGCACTGCTTATCCAGCTGGATAAGGAGCTATATAGCAGTTTTGCTGCTACTTAGCCAAATAAGTTGAAACTTGTCTGGATAAGGGCCACTTTCAAGATTTAGCAGGATAAATTGGAATTTATCTGGAAAAGTAGTGCACAACTGCTATATCCACATATTTTCACATTTAACTTTAAAATATACGTGTGCAGACTTTATTTGCATAATTTGCACACATTTACACCCCATACGTTGGGTCTTACGAGTGTAAGTCGGGAGATTTTCTAACATGTGCGTAGCAATGAAATTACCAGTTTTACCAATTAGGCTACCAGTTTGCCCAGTCCATCCGCAGGTCATCGAGACCCTCCTGGTCCTTTGGCCTCTACTCCCAGACCCCTCACCATAGTCAGTATTTCACTTTTAAGACATTTACTATCACATACTCCAGATATAGAGCAGGGGTCAATATATGTGAGTGAGCTGCCAAATCTGCACGCGGAAATCTCTCGCAAAATAGCAACTCACAGGCGGAAATGTGGGCCCTGCCCTGGAGGGCCCCTGGCCTGCCCCTTTTTTTTTTTTGCAGGCACAAACTTACTCTCAGACCCTTACGCAAATATTTTGAGGATTATAAAATAGCAGATATATGAGTGTAAGCTATTTACATATGTATACGCGGATTTTTACATGGGCAGCTTTTGAAAAGTGGCCAAAAAAGGACTTTGCCATGGACTGAGGAAATATTTGGAGCTTGCAGGGCAGATGTTTCATGAATATCCCCCACTGTGCCCGGCTGCATGCGTTCACCTAAGTACGTTCCTGCTGGGCGTGCTCAGATGCAAATGTATTTACTCCTGCTGAAGGCTGCTGGCATTCCCCGCCAGGGCTCGTTTACAGGCTTTTAGCCCCCACCATTTTCTAGGGGAGCACGTTTGACACTTTCCAAACTTTTATCATGCTGGGGGGGGGGGGGGGGGGAACGACAGAAAAGCCTTTGCTCACATCTCTGTTGCCCTCCACACCTTGCACAGCACTTCTCTTGCCCTCATCTAAACCTTTTCCCAAGTCATTACAACTTTATCGCCCCCCTAGGATTGTGCGCAGACAATCTTCGGTTTTGTTTGCTTGTTTCATTTCAGGTGTTATTTGGTTTTCTTTCATTTTAAATAAATGAAAAGAATCCAAAACAAAGACCCCCCCCCCCCAAACAAAATTGTCAGTCCCCACTAGAGAAGCAGCACTCCCTCCCCATTGGGCCTCCCCTCCAGTTCCCCCCTACTCCCTTGAACCCTCTTCCAATACTTTTCTTTCTTTACAGGGCAGGAGTAATTCCCCGCTCACTCCTCTCCCACTGCTGGTTGGCTTAGAAATGGCGCTAGCGGGCTAAGGGTAACACCACTGTTCATTTCTTCCATGCAAGATGGCAGCCAGTCTGGGTCTGGGCCTGGCCAGCACCATTTTGTACAGAATAAATTCAAAATGGCGCCGGCCTCGGTGAGCTGAGGCCATTTCTAAGTAATACTTCTGGCAGGGCACGAGCGACCGGGCATCGCTTCTGCCTGCAGAGAAAGAAAGATATGGGAAGAGGGTTCAAAGGACTAGGCAGGATTGGAGGGAAGGGGAGTCCTGAAGGGTTTGTTTGTTTTTTTGTCAGCTGTGGCAAACACTTTTTTGAAATGAAACTAATAAAATGTTGTTCACTTTCCTTTCACTTAAAAAAAATGAATTGATATGAAATGGGACATTTTTAATTTCAAACAAATGCACATCCCTAAAAGTCTCTCTCAGTCTTGCATTCATACTTGCGTGTGCCACACTTTCTGGATGTTTGCAAATATGTTCTCAAATGGTCGCCTTTTTTCTTGTCTGTTACACAGCGTGCATCCATGTCACAGTGGATTCTCAGAATAGTAAGGATGACCTACAGCAAGCAAAATCATTATACTGATTATCTGTAATCTGTATTAACTTTTAAAACAGACCATTTAATTCTGCTCTCTGTTTCCTATCTTTAAACCCGCTTGCAATCCACAAAAGGACATAGCCTCGCCTCCTAACTCATGACTTTTTAGTTTTCTTAGAAGCCTCTCATGTGGGACTTGTCGAACGTCTTCTGGAAATCCAAATATACCACATCTACCGGTTCACCTTTATTCACCCCTTCAAAACAATGTAGGAGATTTGTGAAGCAAGACTTCCCTTGGGTAAATCCATGCTGGTTGTGTCCCATTAAATCATGTGTATCTAAATGTTTTGTGATTTTATTCTTTATATCAGCTTCCCTGATTTTCCTGGCACTGAAGTCAGGCTCACCGGTCTATAGTTTCCCGGATCACCCCTGGAGCCCTTTTTAAATATCAGGGTTACATTGGCCATCTTCCAGTCATCAGGTACATCAGATCGTTTTAATGATAGGTTACAAATTAATTGAAATAGGTTTGAAATTTCATTTTTTAGTTCTTTCAAAACTCTGGGGTGTATACCATCCAGTCCAGTTGATTTACTACTCCTCAGTTTGTCAATCAGGCCTACCACATCTTCTAGGTTCACCATAATTTGGTTCAGTTCATCTGAATCATCACCCTTGAAAACGTCTCCGGAACGGGTATCTCCCCAACATCCTCTTCAGTAAATACCGAAGCAAAGAAATAATTTAAATCTTTTCACGATGGCCTTATCTTCCTTAAGTGCCCCTCGATCTTCTAACGGTCCAACCTGCCTTCCTGCCACCTTGCTGAGAGCCCGCTCTTTAAAGCTCTGTGAGGTGATGTGGAATGTAATACACTGAAGTTTCAGATATTCTTTCCGGAACATTGGATTATATTATTTGCTTAACATTCAAATATAGAGTTTGCTGCTTTCTATTGATTTTACCCCCTGAGGAAGCCCATGGGAGCAAAACATTCAGCCTTTGTCAGGGTTTCTGGTAAAGGGAAGATATCTTATGTGTATTATAGACATCAGAAATGACTGCAGTAACAAGCCAGCTACGGATAGATTCTTATCTGAAGACAGAATAACATCTGTATGTTCAGCATCGGCTGTTATAAATAATTCATCTAAGGATTATTTTAGTTGGACTCTAATTCATTATGACATTTAAATATTTTTGTATTGAAGATTATGCTATTTTGATATCTTGTATTTTTGTATACTGATTTGAATTCATTGAATATGTTCTAATAAAAGTTGCTTTATTTTCTCATTAGTGTTCTGCAATAATAATCTTCATTTATATATATATATAAGCTGTCCAGCTTGCAATGTGCCTCCCTGAGTTATTTTTTTTTCAAGCTGAGGACTGTTGAAGGTTAAGGGATGGGTGCCTATATTTTTGGAGGCAGAAGAGAATCCCTTTCCCCTGACCCCTTGCCCTTCCTGTGTTAGATTTGTCTGTATAATACAATTCTGAGGTGTCAGGGCATCATATCCTTGGAGGGACTGAGTGGAGAGAGATGCTTTAAAGTGGTTAAAAATCTCAAGTGTGTATTTATTTCTCCCTACATGTTGGGAGGTAACATCTTTGTCAGGACTAAAATCAGCAATCACCAGAAGGCAGCCGCTATGCTGATCAGCCAGTACAAAGTCCTCTCATTGGTTAAGCTGTATTATCGTTCTTTGACTGGCTTTTATAATCACTGTGAACCTTCTCTGTATAACATTCTCTTTAATTGCCTTCTAATTATGATATTGTAAGGAAGCCAATAATGTTTTAGGTAATTCCAAGTGGGGTATTTTCTAGTAACCCATGTTAAGTGGGTTTATTAGTTTTTTCCTTAAGAGATACAGGGTCTCCGAATCGCATTTTTTAAATATAGGACTTGAATACTTTTATTTGCCAAGGTTGGTTCATAACTATCTGCTGGTAATTTTTCTAAGTTCCATAGAAGCCTTTTTTTTTTTTGTGAAAAGCAGCATTATAAAAGAAATAGAAAAGAAATGGAAATATTGGTTGAAACAAGCCTTGACGCGGATTGCGCTCTGACAATAAACTTTTGAAGACTTTAGAATGCTGAGGATCTCAGATATTCACTGAAATTTTACAGCATCTGATTGTCAGTTAAATAATCCTATTCCCCGTTGCTTCTGGCAAGATTCCAAGGTTTTAGTAAAAATGCTGATGCAATGCCAGTGTTTGCTGCACTTTACATGCTGATTCCTGTTTCCGCATGGCTTCATCACGACATCTTGCTGTATCAGTTACTTTTGCGTACTGCACTACGGCACAATACCTGGCGAGGACAGGGATCTTTCAAGAGGGCCCTTCCATTCTACCTACCCCGTTCCAAGCAAAACCTTTCCCATCGCACCTTGTTTTGCTGACTGAGAGTTTTTATCTTGTGTGAACAAAGCAGCTTTCTTCTTGAGATCCTGATTTGTATAATTTGGGCAAAAAAGAGAAAGCATTATGGGCAACGTAAAAAAAAAAAAAAAAGATTGTGACTTACTATACAGAGTTAACCTTTTTAAATGCCAAACTCATCCTTTTTTCCACAGTCTAGAAATTTGCTACAAAGAGAAGGTACTACAAAGAGAATACAAACTGTCACGGATGTGAGCCCTTGGGCTGTGGCATGGTTGACGCAGCCTAGAAGGCAAATCTGCTAGGCCCATGCTGACAGCTGGTGGACTCGCTCCTACCAATGCCTGCCCTTGTTCTCCACAGGTTGAGCCCTTGGGTTCCAGGGGCTGACAGGGCTTAAACGAAAGTCTCGTAAGGAGCAGTCGAATGAAGTCAAGGTGCGGGCAATGGTCAGGGCTAGTGGCGGACAAGGGTAATTGGTTTCAGGCCTAGGTTGGGGCAGGCAGCAATCCAAAAGAGTAGTCCGTGTCCGTATCCGGTCAAGGGTCAGGGCAGGTGGCAATCCAGAAGAGAAGCCAGAGTCCGTGGCAGTGGTCAGAACCTGGAATCAGGCCAAGACAGACAAGACAAGGCAAGGCAAGACACTGGGAAACAAGATAAGGTAGGGCGGACAGGGCAAAACAACGGAGAGGCAGGGCAAGGCAGGAACAAAGCAAGGAGGCAGGACAAGGAGACCAGGCACAAGGACAATGAAGCATGGCACACAGAGACAGCATCATGCACTGCAAGGCAGAGGACCTGCTGCTGAGGCAATGGGCCAGAGCATGGCTGGTGTTTAAATATCAGCTGCGCTGTCATCATGAGGGGGGAGCACCATGGGGCCTTTAAGGGCAGAAGGAATGGGGGAGACATGGCATGACCGGCCTGGCAAGTGATGGTGGCACAGCAACTTCCCGTGACTTCGGCGATGCTTAGAATAGGTGCAGCCGATCACGGGGGCCTTCCCACGGCCAGCCGAGATATTACATACGCTGTAAGATTGCAGAAGAGTGAGCCCACATATTTACTGGAGCTTTAAATCTTATCCTTCATCTCCTCTCCAAGAGCTGCATATTTATGTGGTAAGGGACCAATAGGATTGCAGTGACTGTAGGAAGCATTGTCTTCTGATTCAGAGCTGAGTAAAGGGGTAGAAGACATTCAATAAGGTCTCATTTTCATCAGTTAACTTTGGAAGATCAAATATTTAATGGATAGCAAGTCAAATGTTGGGAAAAGCAGATGCCAACAAAATGGTTAGCGAGATTTCACCATCATTTAAGTATTATATTGTGATTTGTATTCTAGCACATTTGTGGAAATTGAGATTTGAAAACCTACAGCTTTTCACTTGGAAAAGAGATAACAGAGGGGAGATATGATTAAGGTATATAAAATCCTGATCACTGGGCAAGGTTAGGTCGTGCCATTTTGGGAAATGGTGCTAACCAGGTCAGGGGCTATGGGGCTCCCTGGCTCCCATTGTGGAATCTTGGGCAACCTTTTAAAGTTTGGGGGTGTGGGAGGTGTGGGAGGTGGGGGCCGGAGGGGTTTCCACTGAAAACCAATGATTCTTTTTACCTTTGGGGGATAGGGTAGGGGAGTTATTGGGGGCTACTATACCCCAATGATTGTGTTTGAGTTTGGGGGGAGTATGGGGGGGCCAGTGACAGCCCTTATTTCAATGGAAACAGGGGGTGGGGACCTTTTATTTATTGAAGACAGGGTTGGGGGTGGGGAGGGCCATTGCTGAATGAGCTACTTTAATCTTTTGTTAATGTTTGGGTGTCTTTTTTTTTCACCATGGCATTTTTTATTTTTCAGCATGGCCCTTTAAATCTAAGGCGGAACCTCAGAGCCCATGTTAGGGTTCTGGGGCTCCAACATCAGATTTAATGATTCCCATTTATCACAGCTGACCACTTTCTGCTTTTTTGATTGGGTGACTAGGGAGCTGGATCAAGGAAGAGCGCTCGATGTGATTTACTTTGGGTTTCAGCAAAGCTTTTGATACGGTCCCGCTGCCCGCATATGAGGCTCGTGAATAAAATGAGAAGCCTGGGAGTGGGTGCCAAAGTGGTGGAGAGGATTACAAACTGGATGACAGGCAGGAAACAATGTGTAATGGTAAATGGAACCCGCTCTGATGGGGTTAAGTGGAGTACCTCAAAGATCGGTTTCGGGACCGGTTCTGTTCACTATCTTCGTAAGTGACATTGCGGAGGGGTTAGAAGGAAAATTTTGCCTTTTTGCAGATGATACTAAGATTTACAACAGAAGGAACATGCCTGAAGGAATAGAGAGTGAAAAGTGTTTAAGAAAACTTGAAGAGTGGTCGAAGATTTGGCAGCTGTGATTCAGTGCCAAGAAGTGCAGAGTCGTGCACCTGGGATGCAAAAGATCTGTATGTGATGGGGGGTGAAAGACTATCATGCATGGACCCGGAGAGGGACCTTGGCTGATTGTGTCTGGTGATCTGAAGGGGGCAAAGCAATGTGACAAGGCTAAAGCCAGAAATGATGCTGTGCTGCATAGAGAGAGGTATAACTAGCAGGAAAAGGGAAGATAATGCCCTTGTACAGGTCCTTGGTGAGGCCTCACCTGGAGTACTGTGTTCATTCTGGAGACCGTATCTCAAAAAGGATAGAGACAGGATGGAAAATGTCCAGAGGAAGGCGACCAAAATGGTGGAGGGTCTGTTTCAGAAGACCTACAAGGAGAGACTGCAGTATCTAAATATGTATTCCCCAGGGAAGATACGATACAGACCTTCAGAAACCTGATAGGTATTAACAATGCACAAACTTTAAACTTTTTCTGCTGAAAAGGAAACAGTAGAACTAGGGGGTCATGATATGAAACTCCAGGGGAAAAGACTCAGAACCAATATCAGGAAATATTTCTTCACAGAGAGGGTGATGGATGTTGGAATGCGCTCCCAGAAGAGGTGATGAAGATGAGGATAGTTAATGAAATCAAAAGGGCATGGGATAAACACTGCGGATCTCTAAAGGCATAAAAAAAGGGATGGTGTAACATTTCTGCATGGAAGCAACCTGCACGGAGTGCCAGTTACTGCCCTTATCAGAATACCTTGGGGTAATCTGCACACAGCGACAGTTACTACCCTTAATAGAACACATGGGGATAATCTGCACGGGGTGGCAGTTACTACCATAAGCAAATTGCTAGGCAGACTGGATGGACCATCTGGTCTTTATCTGCCGTCATTACTATGTTACTATGGAATTGCCTATTAATGAGCTGCTTTGTATGGATTTGCAAGATTTAAGCATGCAAATCGCATGCAAAACAGCTCATTGTAATAGGGTAGGGAATAGGGGGCAGGGACACACAAACTATTGTGTTAATTGTGCGATATTGCCACAATGGGGCTATATGGTGTTATAAACAGCGTATATCACTCAAGATATGCTTTTTAACTCACGTTAGAGCTCTGTCGCAGCTTGATGCATCTCCCAGTTAAATTCTTAAAACCAATAACTAACAGTAAAAATAAATACATGGTAGAATTTAAAAAAACAGAGGGGATCTTGGCTTGGTATGGCTTTCCGCAGCTAGCCACAAATGCAGGATCTTGAATGGGGAAGGGGTGGGCAAATAGATGTGATTGCCCTAGGCCCCGCACTGCCATGACAGCCCCATTCTCAGCCTTATAGTTTCAGCGTCTCGGGGCCCCGTTGCGGTGGATCTGCCCTGGACTCCACCCCCTTCTAAAGTCAGCCCAGCACAACTGACTATAAAATTGCAGTGGATTGCCGGAAGTTTATAGCAGATGGCACTCTGTATATGGAAAAAGGATGGCTCGCTTGCTCGCTCTCTCTTTCTTTTTCTTTCTCTTTTTTTCTCTCTCTCTCTCTCTCTATATATATATACGTACACACACACACATCCCACTATACCTATTACAGTCCCAGTGGATGGTTTTATCATGATCTGTTTTGTTGGCTGAAACTGAATGATCACATTCAAGAGAAGCACGTCAGAGACCCTGCTGTGCTGATTTATGAAGGGAGCCAGAAATTAACTCTACACTGCATTCACTGGCTTTAAATGTTGTTGAATATATTTGCCATAATTTGTATTGCATATGAAAAATTGCTTTCACTGGACATATAACAGTGCATTGTAGCTGCATATTCTCGGTCTCTTGCAAGAGTCCTGAATCTCTGTATTTCCTGGAATGCTGAACCTCTTTGAAAGCAGTGAACATTGCCTTTAAAAACATTTGCCGGCTCACGCTGCTGTGCAGTGCAGGTCTGATGCAAGATGAAATGTGAAATATTGAGAATTGCAAACCGGCTATGGCGAGATGATTGTATATTAGATTGCAGAGGAATGTAATGGCTCTTCCCCTGCTCCAAACTCAAACTGTCTGCTTTGAGCACATTTCGCTCATGTTTAATTTCAGATAATGTCAAATCTTACAAATTGAAAATATTTTGGTCTAATCCTATCCCTGTAAAAACCAGAATCTAATTAGATTGGGACTAATGGAGATGGCTTGGACAAGGGCAATAAAATCACTATAAGCAGTGAGAAAATTAGAATTCCCCCCTATCTTAAAGTAGCAGTCACATGCAGGGCCATCCGCACGGGACAGTCACTCTGGGCCACATGCTTTGGGGGACCCGCACAGATGCCTTCCTCTAACTGCAGGAAGGAACAGGTGGCTTCATCAGCCACGCATTACCCTACACGCCACGGAGAAAGAGGCAGCGTCGTCAGCGAGTGTTGGCCCATCTGCTGCAGAGAAAGAGAGGATGGACTCAGACTGCCACTGCTCAATGAGGCCAATGTAATAAGCTGCACAAAACATGCCACAAGTTTGTTTTTTTTTGCACACGTAATTACGTGTGGTTTTCCCGCGCTGATTTTATGCGTGTACGAAATAACGTGTTCAGCACAGAAAAAAGCGCGCACAAACCCGTTCAAAAACCTGTGGCTGGTTTTGCGGGAGTACGGCAATGCAGGGAGCTGTGCTGGCAGGGAGAACGGTTAGTGCAGGGTTTTTTTTTTAAGCGGGATTATTAGTGCCCGGGAGAGGGCAGGAGTTAAGTTAAAGCACTGTCTGGAGGCCCTTTTACTCCATGGCTGGCACTGCGTGCCCGTTCAGCCTTTTCCTCGCTGGGCACCCAGAGCTTGCTGATCATGATCACTCCTACCGCTTTGGCGGCTTTTGGTCTCAGTCCTGGTCCCGGTAATGTTGCGGCTTCAAGTGGTGTCGGCGCTTTGTCTGTAGCCCCCAAGATCACCAGTCCGTCTGTCCTGGCTTCTATTCTCTCCCGGCGGGGCTGATCCACTGGATGATCAGTGAGGAAAAGGTTGCACGGGCACACAACCACACTAATGTCAGCAATGAAGCAAAAGGGCCAAAGCAGTAGGAACTAAAACAATTTATTTTTGAATAGTAGTAACTTCAAATAGTTAAAAATGAGTCTGCAACGTTTTTCCATTAGCGTCTATTTTAGTGCCTCTTTTTCCCGCGGCTTTCTGCATCGGGGCTTTTAAGTGGGTATTGGCATATGTATTTGGTCTTGCGTGTTTTTTTACGTGTATCTCATTTACATGCCATTCTCTTATTACATCCCAGGGGGCCGCCAGTTCTTGCTACTCGCGGTCAAAAAAATATGCGCAGGAAAAATAGCACCAATTTCAGCACAGGCCTTATTATATTGGTCCCAACATGTGCCTGAAAGGGATGGGGGGAGTGTTTGCTGGGGTCTTGGAACCTGGGGGTAGGGGGAGTTCTTGATGGAATCTGTTGTGTCCGTCGCTGTCCGATGTCTCTGCTCCGCCCACCTTACCTCGTTGGCGACTCCCTTCGGGGTTGATGGAAGGCTAACTGCTGCGGCGTCTCCAGGCCGTCCTCCACCAGCGTTCCCGTACCGGCTCAATGCTGCAAGCCACCATGTTGACCAGATGCCTAAGGGCGCTCGCGGCCCAACTAATGTACCAGCGTTGGCACGAACCTCAGGGGTGTCCCCCTGAGATGACGTCACCAGCTCCAGATATTTAAGGTCTCAGTTTTCGCTAACAAGACGAGTTAGCAAGGGTTCGCTTCCTCCTGGTTGCTGTGGATGGGATTCGCTCTCCGAAACCCTAGCTACTCTGCCTCCTTGGACTTCACTAGAGGTACCCGCTCCTCGGGGGCCTCGCTTTCTCTTTTTCTTTGCAGGTCGCAGTCCAGAACCAGTACTCACTCCTCTAGGGCCCATGTCCCGGACTTGCTCCTGAATACCACTTCTGCTAAGAAGTCATCGCTGCTTACAACATTGTGAGTTTCCATCTATCTCTCAGAGCCTTCCCTGGGTATAGGTACTCGCTCCTCGAGGGCCTAATGTATACCATCTCCTGGGCTGCCTTAAGAGACTATTATGTGAGTGTTACTTGCCGGCGAAGATGGATTCCTGCACGGGTCCTCTGCCACGATCGCTCCCGGGCGAATTCTTTACTAAAGCGTGGCCTCTCCTCCGAAGCTTCTTCGCTCTTCCGCCGTGACGTCAATTTGGGCGCTCAAGCCAGCAAAGCACACGAACGTACGCCCATGCGTGACGTCACGGCGTACGTTCGTGCGCTTTGCTGGCTTGAGCGAAGAAGCGAAGAAGCTTCAGAGGAGAGGCCGCGCTTTAGTAAAGAATTCGCCCGGGAGCGATCGTGGCAGAGGGCCCGTGCAGGCATCCATCTTCGCCGGCGGGGGCCGCTTTCACAGCCCACGCTGGCAAAGTACTCCGGGACATAGTGGCAATATCTGCATGTACATGTATAATTTTGCTTTGAAATTACTCTGGTACATAGTGGTAATGTTTGTAAGTACAGGTGTAAGTTCACTTTGAAAGTACTCTGGTACGTAACGGTAATGTCTACACATACATGAGTAATTTTGCTTTGAAAGTACTCCAGTACTTAGCAGTAATATCTGCATGTACATGCGTAACTTCACTTTGAAAGTACTCCAGTATGTAGTGGTAATGTCTGCATGTACATGTGTAAGTTCGTTTTGAAATTACTCTAGTGAGTGACAGAGTACACGCACACATTCACTCACGTAAATTTATATCTCCTCTTTGGAGGATACAACTTACACGAGTACTCTTATGCGCATACTTTTCTAAATAAAAAAGTATTAGCATAAGGTAGAGCCGGATTCCGCACAGCCGTGCCACTGAATATATAGACAAAGTTAGCCGGATACATTTATCTGGCTAACTTGCAGAGCTGCACAGCAGCTGAAAATGGGCCTAATAAGAAACTGGACCAGCTATCAGTTTTCTTTACTATTTGGAAACTGTTGGAAATCAGATCTCCATGAGAGGGGCTCTTTGCGCCTTAATTGTGAGCAAGGATTATGCGTTTGTTTAAATAAAGCTAGATTCAGACTTTATATGTACCGAAAGTGTCTCGAGGCAAAGATCCTATCATGTATCTAGTCCGAGATATCCCAATCATGGCATCACCCAGACCCGCAGCCCATGTGGGATAGTCTGTTAAACCCAGACCAACAGCCAATGTGAGGATTCAGAATTTTTAGGCACATGTGTAGTCGTATTTTTTAAATATTTTTCACCCTCTCCAACCAGAGGGGGTGAAAAAAACAGCAGAAAGATGAGTCTTAGCTGAAAGTCTCAACTCTGCATTTTTTTTTAAATCTTATTTCAAACCATCAGTGACTGAATCTTCCATTCTGGAATAGATAGTGTCTTAAATAAAAAAGAGAGCGAAAACTTGGGAGGCTCTTGCATGAATAAAATACAGATGCAGGGCTTTTTGTCATGCCAGTACGGAGCACCGGCACCTTTTTTCCCCAGAAGGAAAGCACTGTACAGATGAAGAACAGTGTAACAAGGGACTGGGCATCTGATGGCGTCTTTGACTTCCTCTTCCTCTGATATCTCTGTTTGCTGTGAGGGAGATTAGGGCTTTGGGAAATGGACACATTGATTTGTTTCAATGTCACTTAGTTCTGGTTGAGAGGAAGGGGGGGAGCGAGTTGCCTCCTTCGGCCGTGTCTATTCCAATTCCATTTCAACAGGTAAGATTGAAAAGGGTTTATTTTGGTGGTGTCATTGCCCAGAGATTGAAGGTTAAGGTCCAGAATAGACAGTGGAGAGCAGACTGAAAAACAAAGGCTCACGCGTTGCATTTACAAATCCACCTTCAGCTGTCTTAGACACTGAAGGAAGTTTCCATCCCAACACATTTGGAAATGATGATACCGAAACCCTCAGAAAATGCAGAAAAGAGGTCAGTATCTGGATCAGTTCTTTCTGCGCCCGGGGCAGATATTCAGAATTATTACCCCCCCCCCCCACCCCACGCACACGCTTGACTCATCAGTGGCTGCTCTGGCACAACGCCCTCTGCTTTGGCAGCAAAGGTGCACCAGCTCTAATAAAACACCCTCACCTCGCTCCTGCTTACAGTTTGGTGCAGACGAGATAAAATGGGCCATTATCTTGCATTAATTAATTAATGAGTAATAACAGCCCCTCAGCAAGGAGCCCATGCAGTAGGAGGGGTCATATTCACCTAGGGACTATAAGTGTATCGGCTCACAGGCCCCGCGCTGACTCTGGTTTCTGTTGCTGATGCTGTGGGCACCTCCTGATAATCTCCATGAGGTGAAGGAGGTAGAATGGGAGAGACGGATCCTCCCCCTCCCCTCCTGTTCCCTGCAAGAGAGGAGAGGAGGAGCTGGATTAGGGAGCGGAGTGGCTCTTCCCTTTTTTGTTGTATCTTCTCCAGCCTCTGCCTCACCCCTCCCTTCCTGTTTCCTGCACACTGCTTGGGAGGGGAGGAGTTGGAGCAGGAAGCAGAGAGCTGAGTGAAATGTATTGCCCAAGTCTTGTGTACCCAGGCCTAGGAAGGGGAAGCGTGCTGGAGTCAGGGAAAGGAGGAGAGTGCTGGTATTTGGCTTGGAAATAGAGGGGACAGAAAGGGAGAGAGAATATATGTGTGTGTGAGAGAGTATGGAGGGAGAGAACAGAAAAGAGAAAGTTATCAGACCCAGGGCCTGTGCACGGGTATTAGGCGCCCTAGGTGAACCTTCTGCCTTGCACCCACCCCCCTCCCCCCTCTGCTGCCAAGTCTGTACTCCTTTCGGCCATGAATGGGATGGGCTCTGCTCACGGCCCCACTTGGCTGCTCTTTGCCGCCCCCTAATGGCTGGTGTCCTAGGCCAGTGGTCCCCCACCCCTGTCCTGGGGGCCCACCAGTCAATCAGGTTTTTGGGATATCCACAATGAATATGCATGAGAGAAAATTTACATGTTATGGAGGCAGTGCATGCAAATTTTCTCTCATGCATATTCATTGAGGATATCCCAAAAACCCGACTGGCTGGTGGGCCCCCAGGACAGGGTTGGGGACCACTGTCCTAGGCGACTGCATAGTTTGCCTATTGGGATGCGCCGGCCCTGGACAGACCCACCCTCCACCCCTTCCCCAGTCCACAGTGAGTCTCAGAGTGATCACAAATCAGAGGTTCACAGGTAAGGCCAGGGCCGGCGAGAGCAGGAATTAGGCCCGTGCCAGCTAAGAAAAGTAGGTCCCTATGTAAGGTTCTGATGTGATACTTAATAAGAAAAATCGTTTTCTAAATTTCCCAAATAAATTTTATTTAAGAAGGTTTTACGAGCTTTTCTGTTAGTAAATTCTTCAATTACAATTGAAATTTTTATTTATACATGTTTGAAATAGATATATTTAGCTTTTTTTTTAAATTTTGCCCAATAAAAGTAAGCCCCTTGAACATTGTAGGCCTTAGCCAAATGGCCATGCTGGCACCCCCTCTCTCCTGGAGTGGGTATGGTGTTTGCAGAGAGGTGGCTGAGTGGGGTTAAGGGGTTGGAGGGAGGGTTTGCTGTCTCATACTAGATGCAATCACTGCGCACTACAAATATAACCAGGCCCAGCAGTATCTGCCAAAGTGGTGTCTGTGCTGATCCCATTCATAGAAAGATTAGGTTAGAAATCTAACCAGCTGTGAAGGAGAAGAGATGAATTTGTGACAAAAGGAGAAATCTAGCAAGAGAATAAGCAGTGAAATGTGCTGAGAACGTGGACCAGTCAGGTATGTGAGGAGAAAGCCTACTGTATAAAGGGCTTTTGCAGACAGTACAGCACTGTCAAGTCAAGTGCAGGAACCACAGGGCCAGCAGTAAGGTGAGGAGGAGGAAGGGATGAGAATGAGACACTGGTGAGGGTGGGAGTAGGAAGAGAGAGAGAGAGACACCTGCATCCTCAGGTCAGTGCCTCTCCCCTCCCTACCCAGGCCAGGTTTTCCCACAATCTGCCCCTGATCCGGGCTTTATGTTACAGACCCTTTGCCTTACTGAAAGATAAAGCCAGTCCTTACAAGAGGGAGTGGTGCATACAGTGTCCACCTACAGAGTAACAAATTGTGAGCCTTTCCAGCAGGGACTGGGAAGAGTGTGGGGGTCCTGTACAAAGCTAAGGGAAATGGTGGATCTAAAGAGAATCCTTCTGTAGAGTCTGGATTACAGCAGTACTGAGATCATCGAGAGGTGGGATCTACGGGGACCTCTCAGACTGGCACCAGCATTCCTAATCTGCTGGGTTTGGAGAGGAGGCAGAATCCGCAGTTCCTTTATTGAAGTCCACTGTTCTCTTTTGCCTGCCTCATGCTTTAGACACAAGGGCTACAATGTGCTTCTCATCCTTGAGAAAATGTACTGGCAAATCTGAATAAGAGAGAAAATCAGCCAGGACTACAATTTGTATCTATTTTGAACCTCAGATAGATAATTTCTGGGTACAAAGAAATTCTGCATCTTTTGTTAGTAACTTTTAAAAATAGAGGATTAGATATTCTGTTAAGTGTCCAGGAGAT
This sequence comes from Rhinatrema bivittatum, assembly GCF_901001135.1. NCBI lineage: Eukaryota > Metazoa > Chordata > Amphibia > Gymnophiona > Rhinatrematidae > Rhinatrema > Rhinatrema bivittatum. The sequence continues at coordinate 49,484,513 of NC_042622.1, read as the reverse complement.
TTACCTGGCGATTGTAGGCCATATGGGGCAGGCTGTGCCCGTCTTGATTTGTTTTTTTCCTATACATATATGACTTGTAGAAGAAAAGCAGGGCTACATTTCCATGTGTAACTTCTGGAGATGAAAGGGACACAGTAGATCCTGGGGTTACAACTCTCTTCTCTTCCCAGGCAGTCCATCAGCCCCAGGGAAGGCACTGATTGTTCAGTCGGGTTAGTCTCTGGACTCCATGATAACATTCCAACATAACTTTACTGATAGGTTGTTGCCAAATGGAAAATAATCCTGGTTACAAGCCCTGTTCTTCATACACTCCATAACACAAACATTACTGAGGGTACATTTGTGAATCTGCACTTTTTCCAGAATAAACCTCCCAACCAGGCGCCCTTCCAGCTTCCTCCTGATTCAATTCCTGATTTGCAATACCTTTGATCAGATTTATTTATGCATTTATTAAGAGGTTTTATATATTGCGTCCAATAGAAAAAACATGCTAAGAGGTTTACATATAAACATAAACATAAAATAAAACTAATCAAAAAATGTTGTGCAAGCAAGCATAATTCAATAGAATAAATAGAACATGTAAAACAGTTCGGAAATACATCTTAAAAGGAAAGTACAGATAAAATCATTAGTGTAACACCCCCTTGACCGCTTACCTTCCTGGGTTCAGGACCAACCTGGCAGGAGCCCCCCCTAGGGCAGACTCTGTCAGTCCTCATGTTCTTGGTGCCTGGAGCCTCCACCTGGGAAATAAGGTGATAGTGGATGGGATTTCCCTCTCTTCAGCCCAGGAAAAACAAATGGGACTGTTAACAAGGCTGGCAATATGTACAAATATATACAAGTTTATTAGACTATACAAGCATATACTTTTCTACATGACTATGTACATTGCTAATAGAATGTCAAACAGCACACTTGTCTACTAGTGGTTAATAGTCTCAGTCTACACAACTATATACATTTCTACAAGGTAGCAAGAACATTTAATATTTGGCAATTTGGGGTTGTTGGTCCCCACAGTATACCACCCTATAGAAAAGAGGGGACCCTGAGCCGATTCTGCCTTGCCAGACTGCCACTGGGGTCCCTTTGCTCTTGGGGGACCACTTGACCTCAGGATCTGCCTCTGGGGTCCAGGGACCTGACTCTGCCTCCTGGTCTGGCGCTGGGGTCCTCTCTCCCCTCAGGGGACCCATCTCTGCTGCTGGTGGACCCAACGCCACCTCCCAGACTGCTCCAGGAGGTACTGCTTGATCTCTGTCACTGTTCTTCAGCTCTCCTTCCTTGGCAGGAACGTTTTATCCCCAGCTTGGGTTTACAGCTCCTCTAGGCTCATTTAGTGTATTTGGCCCTCTACAATCAGTGATTATAGCTGCTTTTAACTAAGTGTTGTTACCCAGAATTCTGCTTTATCTATTGCCTAAACTTGTATGGGTCACCTTTCAACCAAAAAAAAAAAAAAAAGCTAAATATCAGACAGGACCACAAAGAGAGAAGATCCATGTACACACCCTTCTACACTGCCTCTTTTTTTATTTTTACCTCTCTGTGAACTTCACACCCAACATGACTGAATATCTCTGCTAGTCGGGGTGAAAATCTGTCGGCCTCCCAGTACTGTCTTCCAGCACATTTCTCTCACAAATCCCTTCCCCAGTCATATTCTGTAATTTAGAAGTTTAAACCCTCTGGATTTTTTGTTAGTGATAATTCCTACTATGACTTGCAAATCCCCTACCTGAATGTCTGACTAATCCATTCAATGATCAGTTAAGTATGTTCTCTGTTCTCTCAGCAGGAGGTCTGGCAACCTTTTCAATCTCCTGAGCTTGTGGCTCAGGTTACATAGATGTATTGCTCTGTTCTCTTCTCTCCTGTAACTCACTCAAACTTCAGTCTCTTGGGTGGGGGTTCATTAGGAAAAGTGATTTCAAATAGATGGCCTTTTAGCTTTTTCTGAAAAAACTCATAATTCTCTATTCCCGAAGGTCAAGAGGCACACTGGGGCCGATGCAATATTTTTCACGGAAAGCGGGCATTGACTTTTCATTACTGCAGCCGGCCGGTTATAAAAACCGGCATCGGTCTTCAAAGCGGTCAGCAGAGATTTTTTTTTTACTTTTAAAAAAGTACAGAAAAGCAGGCGTTAATAGCTGAGCGATAAATGTTCATCTGAGATACACATTTATTTCTTTGCATTTGGAGTGCATGAGTAATGGCCTCATTTACATGCATTTGCATGTGATGAGCGCTAACTCATTCACTCCGCGTCGGACACACGTTAAATAGGCGCTAATCCCCCTATTGCATTAGGGGGTGGATTAGCGCCTATTTAACCCGCGTCCGACAGTGGGTTAAACAGTGCGCTCGGCTGGGCACTCTGTATTGCATCGGCCCCACTGTTCTGTAGAACTGGCCCCCGCTATGGGTACCTGGAAGATGAAATTCCTTAAAAGAGGGAGTATTCAACAGCTGCCTCTCTGCAGAACGGAGTGACCGAGATGGTACATATTTCACAAGCTGAGCTGCAAGATAGGTAGGACCCTCCTCTCTCTGAAGAGCTTTATATACAAGGGTGAGCATCTTAAAAACAACACGTTGTGCAGTAGACAACCCATGTCATTTTTTAAAGACAGGAGTCATATGATGCTTAACAGAACAAGAAACAATGAATCATGTTGTGGTATTTTATAGAAGCAGTAAGGCTTAAAGTCAGCCAGATGAGTTTATCCGGCTAACTTTAGACCTGCTCAAAATCGCTCAATAGCAGGTTTAATTTTTCCAGCTAACTTATGCCTAGACTCATCAAATTGAGCGATTTCGGCAGTCACGTGACTGTAGCAAGTCACGTGACTGCCGAAATCGCACGGGCATCCATTCCGGCGGGGGCCGTGCATTCATCCAGGCAGAGGCTCCCTCTGCCTGGATGAATGGCCGTGCGATTTCAGCGCTCACTGCCTTGAGCGCTGAAATCGCACGGCCATTCCTTCACTGCCGTGCATTCATCCAGGCAGGCCAGCTCCCTCTGCCTGGATGAATGGCCGTGCGATTTCAGCGCTCAAGGCAGTCACGGCATGTGACTGCCTTGAGCGCTGAAATCGCACGGAGAGGAGAGGGGAGAAGGGACGGAGGGGAGAATCGCACGGAAAGGAGAATCGCATGGAGAGGAGGGGAGGGGAGGATCGCACGGAGAGGAGAATCGCACGGAGAGGAGGGGAGGGGAGGATCACACGGAGGAGAATCGCATGGAGAGGAGAAGGGAGAAGGGACTACCGTAGCAGGCCCGAGCCTTGCTACTTTTTCGGTTTTTTTTTTTTTGCTTCGGGAGGAGGGGACCGGACGGGGCTGCAGGAGACCGGACGGGCTGGACCGGAGACCGGACGGGCTGGACCGAAGACCGGACGGGGCCAGGGCAGGTAAGCGGGGGCTGGGGGAAAGTTTGCTGAGCATCGGGGAACATCTGGTACCTGTCATTTCAAATGTCATTTGAAATGACATTTGAAATAACAGATACCAGCGCGGCCGTGAAGCGTTAGGCCCGCGAACCCAGGATACTGTATAGGCGCTCTATACAGTAAAATGGGTTGCGCGGGCCTAACGCTTGCCTAAGGCTTCGCAGCCGCGGCATGCATTTGCATGCAATTTGAAGAGAGTATCGAGCGGTAAGTGAAGAGAACTGTGCGTGCGGGGAGGAAGGGTGCGCCTGGCAATGCCGCACTCTTTCTACCGCGGCCCTACAGTATCGAGCTGACAGAAAGGGAGAAAATAGTGATCCCTGACTTTTATACAGCTTTAGTTTAACAGGATCAAAGGTGTGCTAGATTAAACACTTGTATGTTTGGAGAGGGAAAAGTGCAGGATAATTTGCAGTGAAAAGACATAAAGGTCCCATCACAATCCAAACCTGCACTTGATTTATTTGTACAGGTTACAACTTTAAGACTCTTGTGGAAACCCTGCACTGAGACTGTTTACACATACTGCATGAGAGGAAATCTTCTGTGTGTTTGGGTAAGAAATACGTGCCTAAAGCTCCCTCTTTGTCTTAATAAGGAATAGGGATACTGAATTATCATTTATTTTTTGAAGCCATAGCTAGTATTAAGTAGGGATGTGCATTTGTTTGCGACGAAATAGGAAATCGAGATGATATTTCCTATTTCGTCGTGTTTTGGGGGGGGGGGGGTGACGAAACGATAAGAAAACCCACGAAATTTCATGTGGTTTTCTTATCATTTTGGGGGGAGGGAGAAAGGACACATAAAACCCCCCCCCCAACAACCCCAAACCCACCCCAACCCTTCAAATTTTATTAATTGCAACCCCCCACCCTCCCGACCCCCCAAGACTTGCCTGACCCCCCCCCCCCCCAAGACTTACTGAAAGTCCCTGGTGGTCCAGCGGGGTCCCAGGAGCGATCTCCCCCTCTCGGGCCGTCGGCTGCCACTAATCAAAATGACGCCGATGGCCCTTTGCTCTTACCATGTGACAGGGGCTATTGGTGCCATTGGTCGGCCCCTGTCACATGGTAGGAGCAATGGATGGCCCGCTGGACCACCAGGGAATTTCAGCAAGTTTTAGGGGGGGTCGGGAGGGTGGGGGGTTGTAATTAATGAAATTTGAAGGGTTGGGGTGGGTTTGGTTTTTTTTTTTTGTTTTTTTTTACAACCCCGTTTCGGGGGCAGCTGAATTAAAATCGGCCCAAACTGCAGGAAAATGAAACCAAAAGGTTCGGCCGAATCACATCTCTAGTATTAAGTGACACCAAGCAGGAAGACAACACTTAGTATACACTTTAGTTTTCCAGACTGGAAGACTTTATCGCGTTAGTATAGTCAGGAATCCTGTTTTTCATTTGTTTAAAGTACAGCATAGGCGAAGATCGGCATATTTTGATAAAAAGAGTTCCTGAGATAACATCTATCAGTGCCTCTCAGCTAATTAAGCAGCGAACGCAAACAGCACCCCTTATCATCGAACCCCAGACTAGGTGAGAGGACAAAGAACCAGCGCACCCTAACACCAGCTCGTTGTACTCAAATTACTCAAATACGGACACAGCTAGGTGTGCACTGGCACTTTGGCTACCAGAATAATCTGGTAGCCAGAAAATCTAGCTAGACCAACAGCCATTTATACTTTCAGAGAGTTTTAAAGAAAAAGAAAAGACACTCACTGACTGAAAAAGTAAAAGGAGACAACAAGAGAAAGAGACAGAATAGTGACTATTAAACTCATACCACTTACCAGAGAAGAAGTCTCCTAGTAATCTTTTCAAAGTATCATTCATCAGCTGGTTCCAATAACAACATCTGAAAGAAGAGTTTACCCAAAGAATCAGCTTCTTTAAACAACTATTGATTTAAAGCTCCATCTTTAATAGTCCACTGTTAAAGGAGAGGACTTATCTGATAGTTATCTAGAAAAGAGTTCTTATTAGTTTACAGGCATATCTGTTATCCTGCTTAGTTGGTAAGATATTATGCATGGTAGATACAATATTGTTAATCCTTGCTTGAACATAAAATTAATCAGTTTTGAAGTATCTTCAATGCTCTAAGGGTTTTCATTTGGTTACATTTAAATTTTGCATTTGTGATTTTGGTTCTGCCTCCCCCCTCGACCCCTGAGGGACGTGCTGGGTGGGTTTTGGATCCATGTTTTCCATTTTAAGGGAGACTCAGTTGGAAAGAGTATTCCCTTTCTGTCCTCCCTTTCTTGGTTTCCTTCATAGGGTGAGTTCTCTAAAAACATCTGAAACCCCATTTTCATTATTGCTCCTCAGCCTCTGTAGCAGAAAGGGGGTCACCATATTACACAGAAAAGGGAAGGGGGTTAGAGAATGAGGCAGGTTGAGGGCCCCTGAGGTCATCAGCTGACAATAGCTTCTCTGTCCTTTATGCTTTACACAGAGCTGATGACTGAGAGTCTATCAGCGCACCTGCCCTGCTCACCACTAACGTAAAAGTGACAAACAACACATGAGGCACAGCCTATAGGCCGGCAACTCTTCCAGCTTGGCCACAAGTCCTGCCAGCCATGTGGATCAACAAGATCCTGCAACCATAAAACCCCTGAAAGGTGGTGACTGACCTTGGAAGAGGACCTTTCTGCAAACTGTTTGCTCAAGGAGTCCTCAGCCTATGTGCTTTAAGGGTGGCTACAGATAGCATAAGGACAGTAACTGATACTAGCTATCGCAACAAACAAAGTACTCAGCATATTTTTCTAGGTACATATAAACTTACATAAAGCAGCACCACATGACTAGCCCTGACCTCGGTCCGCCAAGAACCTTGCAGCACCGTGACATCCCCATATCTAACTAAGGCTAACAGTGATGGGTCAGACAAGTCAAATAGCTTCTAACGCACCTTTACATTGGGTTCAATGATGGGAACCTTTTCTTAGGAGACATGTGGGTGCTCTTAGAGTCATTAGAAACTATCCTGCGACTTTGACATTTCTGAAGTGACTTGCAAGTAAAGACATGACACCATCTGATTCCCAATCCTGCCTTCACACAGTCTGACCAGCATCCTTGTGTCGCCTCCATGATAAGCGTACCTCACCAACATGACATCCCAACGACCAAGGCCCTCACCATCTGGACATGATAGTTGACAACTTGCCACAGAGCATCTGTGTATGGGTGCGTGCAACCACAAACAGGCATGGTAGCTTGTAAGGACCTGTGAGTATTGTGGGAATGCCACAATGTTGCACAGGTGCTTTACCAAAGGCTGTAAGTGAAGGCCTGCTAGGTGAGCACTCTGATGTCAGTAGTGGCTCTGAAACAGCTGTCTTTGCAAGCCCATGCGACAGAAAGCATCCCAAGTACAGGTGCATAACTCCACAAGCAGATGTTTGTCAGCTATGGGATGAGGCTTTAAAATGGAAATTCTGTGACTGATACCTTAAACTGTCTACCTGTAGCTTTAGGCTGTGCCTTTAAGCTTCAGAGCTAATTGTGATTTATAGGATTTCTAAAGCTGTTGCTCTCCATGTTCAAGGCCCAGCTGGAGTCCCATCACACCTACGTCACTATCTCACCCACATGTGAGGGTAAGGACAGGGTCCTAGGGGGAGCCCCGCCAAGCCAAACGCCGCAAGCTAGGCCAAGCTATGTACCCTGTGTTGGCAGTCGTACATGAACTATCTTACGACACATGCCTCTTTTAGATTCAGTATCAGTCAGGAAACATTAGGCCATCCACATGTATTTGGTGTTATCTTTAATTTGACTACAATCTTTCAGGTACAGTCTACTGCTCCACTGTTGAGATGAAGCCTAAGTAGGCATACATGTTTTCTGTTACACACTGACCCAGACAGAGGAGCAGTGACAGAAAGAAATATGATAGAGAGGAGAGCAGCTGCTTACACTCTACTGGCTCCCCTTCCATGGAAGGGGAAGGGGTAGTTGCGGCCTAACAGGCAATGAAGCATTCTATGAGGCTTTGCCGAAGCTGACTGCCACTCAGCATGGTGTATTCGGCCTGTGCAGGAGCACATGGGAGATCTGGGGGGCAGATCCAGAAGTATCTCCATTGGTGTGCCATGGTGTAGAGCGAGATGATGGAATACACAGCAGAACAGCACTATATCTCCTACTTTGGGTGGGGCATACATTAAAGCTCCACCCATTTTGACCAAACAGCGAAATCTACTTTTCAGAACTCCGAAGGTGCGTTCTATGACACAGCGGTTAGAACATACTTCGTCTCTGCCGGCGTGTTGGGAATAGCAACAGGGTGAGAAGCCAGGTCCTGCAACCGTATCCTAAATCTCCTGTGGCAAAGACAGAATGGGAGCATCAATCATACCACAGTCACTTTGACATCTTGCTGCCAAAGCACAGCATGCTGTAAGACAGTAGAAGCTAGCCTCTAGCTTAGCCTCAGTCTTAAAAGCCTATTTCCATGCCACTTTTTTCTGGAACATCATATAAGCAGTAGCATTAGCTGAATCTAGGTCACATCTTCCAGACTAATAAACTGCGTCTGGGGATTCCACCAAATGTGTGCCAGCCCCTCACAACCAAGCTAAGGCTACTCGTTCATAGACGTCATCAAACCCTGAAGCCGTACATCAGAGGTACCACACCTATCCTAGCAGAAAAGCCTCCAGCCTTGTGGTCTGAATGTGCACGTCCCTGGTTCCTCTGCACTATGCCCTGACACAGGGAATATGCTAGGCCCCAAAATGCACCAGCCACTGCTTCTGCTTTACCTGTGTGATGGGCAAGACAAACTGCCTGACATCCTGACTGACCCATCACTAACAACCCACACCTGATCTGCAAGTACCAGCAGTGTGGATACTTAAAAGTTGTGATTCACCTGTGAGATTTCTACTGGTCCAAATGGGAGGATTAGAAAAGGGAACTTTTTACAGTGAACCCACAGAAAGTTTGTAGTGGCTGCTCACACACCAGGCTTTATTGTTTGCCCTCACAAAATTAGCAGGCCTCTTGAGCATGAGGAAAGAAAGCTAGGCCCTGGTGCAATGGCCTGCACACCTAACTGTACAAGCCACTTGTCATGTCAGCGATGTTGTCTCATCCCCCACCCACACCCATGTCCGTGCCATTTCCTGCAAACCCATAGCTAGAGATGGAATAGAGAAAGAAGCATCTGTCTTACCCACGAGCCAACCGTCACCGTAGAGGCCTTCCTTAAAAGTTTCAAAGAGGCCCAATTGCCTAAGTATAAAGGAATCATGCACACCTCCTGTACCAGGCCATCATGTCAAGGATGCGCATTCGAGTATCACAGACCACTTGCACGTTGATGGAGTGGAAGGGCTTTCTGCTGCGGAAGATCTCCTCCTGTCACGTGGTGGGATGATGGCCATGTGGGTGTGGTTGATAGCTACCAGAACATTGAGAAAGTTTGCGATGGCAAAGAATCCTCTCTTCAATTCCATCAAGTCCTGCCTGTCCCGAGGGAATGCTATGTAGCAATTCATGCAGTCAGATACAGCTGTTATGACCTGGTCCAGACAGCAGGAAAAAGTCGTTTGGGCCACCCCCCCACCCCCCCAGGACCCTTACTGTCGTTTGGAAGGAGCCGGTTGCCATGAAATGCAGGGTGGCCAATAGTTTGGTGAGGCCCGGCACAGCGTGGGATGTTTCCGTGCCTGGACCTAGATCCCCTCTGATTTCTGCATATAATTCCAGGACAGATGAGAGCTGCTAACTACATAATCCTCTGGCATGCCCAGCAATGAGGCTTGTAGAGGAAAGGTGCGCTCCCTGTGTCTCCTCCGCCATGCCTGCTTATGTGCCAGGTGCTGCCGTGGCCCACGACCCTCTCCCTGCAGGGCCAGGGACTTCCCTAGCAGGGGTTGGAACTTCCCTTGCCTTTTCTTGTGATTATTGTTGTTCCTTTCGTTGTTGCGTGCGGCAAGCACCCTGAAGCATCCAGTAAGTATCCCCTAACACGTAAACTTGCCACAAACATTATGGATTTAGGAAGACAGGCCAGGTAAGAAAGTGTTTTTATGGCCCAGGAGGGCCTGGTAGGTGTGTCTGACAAATACGTCTTTTTATCGCCCACGATAATCACTGCGATATTAGCCACGATCTGCAATAACGGCCACGGACCCGCGCTAAAAAGTTTTTTCCTGTGCTACCTAAAAAAATGGTGTATTTATTTCTGCCGTTAAATCCTGATTAGAGTGTGCTATTCTATCACAGAATATGGTAGGACACCTTAATTTGCATTAACTCTTCTCACTTGCACACTAAAATTAAAATGTGCATGCTAGCTAGCATTGCGCTATTTATTGCATGCGCAGTGCGCGTTAGACCTCATTTAATGCACATTCGGGCCCTAATGCAATTTGATAAATGACCTGGATAGCTGGATAAGTGTGAATATCACTACTTATCCGGCTATGAGACTCATTCATAAAGCTGTGTTAGGCTGTTTACCATGTCATGCAGTAAATGGCATTTACAAATACCTCACGTTATTCTGCTGCCGGCACCGTGCATATTATAAGGATCTGATTAGCATGCAAATGTATGTTAATCAGCTCATTAATAGCCTAAACAATGCAAATCTAATAATGTGGCTTGCCTTAAAAATCACAAGCTGCATTATTTGATTTGAAATTAGCTACAACTCAAGAGTTGTACAGGAACATAAAGACTTTAACGCATGTCCTGATGCTCCCAGAGGCTCAAAGGGGTTGTTTGACCCCCAAGTAAGTCCCCTCCTCCCAAAAGTTACAAAAAAATCCCGGGGATCTCCAGAGAGCCCATCCTATCCACCCCCTCTGCCATCCTTGGAGGTGATCATAATAAGAAATAAAAGCTAATTGTTTAAAGATCCTAGTTAAGCCCTACTCACAACCCATCCCCATCAAGTACAAGTTCTGGCTCCTGCAAGCTGGGACCCCCACTCATCACCCTAGCCCACCCTCTGGACCCTTCTCCCCAAATGTACAATTTTAGCCCTGATGGTGTAGTGGGGTCCTAGAGCATCCCTTGGCCTTCAAGCCTGGGGGCAGCCATTTTTCACATGATAAGTGCAGCTGGCTCCATTTTGAAAAATGGCCACTGCCAGGCCTGGAGTCTAGACCCCTAGGGCTAAAACTGTAAGTTCTGGGAGGAGTTCAAAGGAGGGGTCCCAACCTACAGAGGCCAGAATTTATACTTGATCAGGAGGAGTTGGGTGTGTTGTGGGTGGGGCCTGACCGGGATATTTTTAAAAAATGTTCTTACCATGGCCACATTCAGGGGTGGCAGGTGTGTGTGTGTACACAGAGTGACTATGGAGACCCTTGGGGTTTTATCTTAACTTCCATGGAGGGGTTAGTCAGGGCCGAGTGACCCCTCTAAGCCATGGTGGCCCCACAGTCTTGAGGCTGCAAAACGCTTTTTGTGGGAGCTCTTTTCAACCGCTTTGTGAACCTCATGATATTTTTCCCTCTCGCTGGGAAAAATACTGCAGCTTAGTAAATAAGCCCCTAAATTAGCTATTTAGCTAGATAAATTAATTATTTAGCCAGATAAATAGTTATCTGGCTACGTGGTGGCTGTTGACTGTGGTCGTATATTCAAACGCTATCACTTGGCCAAATAAGTCCCAATTTGTCTGGCTAAGTGGCGCTGAATATTAGGCCCCAGTGAATCTTTTGGCAGGCCTACATAAAAGCAATTGAAATAATCCACAGTTGTTAAGATGAAAGCTTAAACAACCATGTGAAAGTCACTTTTAGGCAGAACGTATGGCAGTGTTCTTATCATTATAAGTTTCAAAAATGCTGTTTTTGTGATCAGAAGTCTTGGTATTCTGTTAGTCATGCCTCACAGTCCTCAGGTTCCTTTCACTCATTGGTGTACTTGGGATGGGAAGTACTACTCCATCTCTTTTTCTGAATATCATTTGACTATCTTAAGTAGATCCACACTGCTGGGGTGCCATTCATCTCATTTGCTGCTCCTCTTTTCCTGGGCTTTGAATAGCAGTCCAAGCCTCCTCCTAAACCTCAAGTAATTGAATCTTTCTTGGGTGGATAATTGAATCTTTTAGACTGGCCAACCAATGCAAAAGAGAAGAAGGGGTGGGTTGAGAACTTCTTTCAACTGAATCCAAAACTGGAAAATAAGTTCCCTCAAACAAACAGGCCGATATAGAAAGAAACACGGGAGAGCAGGCGAGCGCCTGTGCACGCGATACAGTAAATAAAAATATGCTAATTAGGGCCCATGGTAAAAGGAAGCACTAGGGACACTAGTACGTCCCTAGTGCCTCCTTTTTGACAGCAGCGGCAGCTGTCAGCGGGTTTGACAGCCGACGCTCAATTTTGCCAGCATCGGTTCTCAAACCCTCTGACAGCCACGGGTTCGGAAACCGGACACCGGCAAAATTGAGCGTCCGGTTTACAACCTGTGAGCCGTGGGCCGATTTCAAATTTTTTTTTTTTTAATTTTGATTATTTTTAACCTTTGGCGATATTAAGATGGAGGGTGCACAGAAAAGCAGTTTTTACTGCTTTTCTGTAAACTTTCCCGGTGCTGAGAGAAATTAACGCCTACCTTTGGGTAGGCGCTAATTTCTGAAAGTAAAATGTGCGGCTTGGCTGCACATTTTACTTTCTGAATCGCACGGGAATAACTAATAGGGCCATCAAATGCATTTGCATGTTGCGGGCACTATTAGTTTCGAGGGGGGGGTGGATGCGCGTTTTCGACACGCTATTACCCCTTACTGAATAAGGGGTAAAGCTAGCACGTCGAAATCGCGCGTCCAACCGTGGGTTAACAGTGCGCTCCTCCGGAGCGCGCTGTACTGTATCGGCCTGACAATCAGAAGTAAAAGAAACAGGAAGTAAACAGAAGCACTCCTGCTTTCTCCAAAATCAAACTAAGAATGGACACACTCGCTAGAAATCTCCAGCTTTTATAAAGTCAAGCCGCAACCACCGAAGCAACCTGCATAGGAGGCCTGGCAAATAGGTAGAATGCTTCCCTCTACCTATGCTGCTGAAATAGTTTTCTTAGTAGAGACCTAGTGGGGTTCCTCACATATATGAAATGAAACAAAATCAGAATTAGCTTGACATGAACTAGATCCATATGACCAAGATTATTCTGGCAACCACAGTGTCTAGAGATTATACTGGCTAATATGACAGAAATATGTGAATTGCATTTGCTATGTCATATTGAGAAAGTGAGAAATTCCCAGAGTGTCTGAGTGCAAAAGCCAGGTCTTACGAGCTGGGTCAGGTGGTTCCTTACAAGGTGGTCTCTTAAAAAGCTCCAACTTTGTCCTTGTCCAAGAATCTTTTACTGAAGTATTTGCTAATTTCTATTACAGACTTTTGTGATTCTCTGTGAGGTTATTTATCTCATTGTTTCGCTCCTTGGCATCTGCTAGCGCATCATATTACTCCTGTCTTGAAACAATTGCATAGATTGTCTACTGCACAATGTGTTGTTTTTAAGATGCTCATCCTTGTATATAAAGCTCTTCAGAGGGAGGATCCTACCTATCTTGCTGCTCTTGGTCACTCCATTCTGCAGAGAGGCAGCTGTTGAATGTTCCTTCTTTTAAGGAATTTCATCTTTCATTTACCCTTAGCCGTGCCTGGTACCTGCTAGTCCATCCACCCCTCCAGTGTTTCTTTTTCTCCCATTATTTTGTCAACTTCTTTTATTATTTGTTAAGGAGAGTCACGTGATGTGGTGGGCTCGGTGAGCAGCAAGAACACTGAGCTCCGGCAGCCTCCCACATTTTTGATCATTTGAATCTGTTTCACGAAGTCTCTTGTGATAGCCAAAGGTTCCTGCATGATCCTCGCACACTTGTTTTCTCAAATCTGCGATTCACCCAACATTATGGCCTCAAAATCGCTCAAAAAAGACAAAGTTAAAATGAAACCCCTGGATCCCAAGATGGCCGCCATGTCTCCAGACTCACCTGAATCAGCAGCTGGGGAAGAATCCTTGGAGGATAAAATCTCCCAAACGGTTGTGAACGTGCTGGACGCCCACCTGCATCAAATATCGGAACAGATTGCAGAGGTATGGATGGCAATGGGGGAATTCGATACTTAGCTAGAGCGAGTGGAAGGGAGGATTGCGCTGGCCGAAGACAATGTGGAAGCCCTAGAAAGCCGTGTCATAGATCTCGAGAAGGCCACGAAGGCCCTTGATGACAAAATAGATGATCTTGAGAATCAGGCAAGGCAAAATAACCTAAGATTTATAGGGCTTCCAGAATCCATCGCTGAAGGAGAACTGGCGCAGTTTCTGGAAACATGGCTGGCTTCTGCAATTCCTTTGTTGCAAGTCTTTCCTGGAGGTCTCATTGAACGGGCCCATAGGTTAGGCCCAAAACCTGAGGGCATAGATGGAAGAAGACTGCACGTAGTCATTGCACGAATATTGAATTATTTTGTTAAGTAAGGTTGCCATGGGAACATTACAGATGAGAGAGCAAGTTTTCTTTCCAAACTTCTCAAGGAGAGGAACTTCCTTCCAATCTGTTGATTGTTAAATTTAGGCTTACTTCTAGTTTTTGTATCTCTCAAATTCTATTTTCTGATACATCAATTCCATATTTGAATTCCATCATCATTACATAAGAACATAAGATTTGCCATACTGGGTCAGATCAAAAGTCCATCAAGCCCAGTATCCTGTTTCCAGTAGAGGCCAATCCAGGACACAAGTCCCTGGCAGGATCCCAAGGGGTAGAATAGATACTAAGCTGCTTAACCCAAGAATAAGCAGTGGATTTCTGCAACTCTACCTTAATAATTGTTAATGGACTGTTCCTCCAGGAACTTGTCCAAACCTTTTTAAAATGCAGCTTCACTAACAGCTTTTACCACATCATCCGGCAACAAATTCCAGAATGTAATTATGTGTTATGTAAAAAATTATTTTCTCCTATGTGTCTTAAATGTATCACCTAGTAACTTCATTGTGTGTCCCCTGGTCTTTGTACTTTTTTGAAAGAGTAAACAACCGATTCACATTTATCTGTTCCACTCCACTCATTATTTTATAGACTTCTATCATATCTCCCCTCATCTGTCTCTTTTCCAAACTGAACAGTCCCAACCTCTTTAGCCTTTCCTCACAGGGGAATCATTCCATCCCCTTTATCATTTTGGTTGCCCTTCTCTGTAACTTTTCTAATTCTGCTATATCTTTTTTGAGATACAGTGACCATAACTATATGCAATACTCAAGTTGCGGTCGCACCATGCAGCGATACAGAGCCATTATGATATTTGCTGTTTTATTCTCCATACCTTTCCTAATAATTCTTTCATTCTATTTGCTTTCTTGAATGCCACCACACACTAGGCAGAGGATTTCAACATATTATCCATGATGACTCCTAGATGCTTTCCCTGGGAGGTGACTTCTAATGTGGAACCTTGTTTAGCTATAATTTGGGTTGATCTTCCCTACATGCATCACTTTGCACTTGTCTACATTAAATGTTATCTGCCATTAGGATGCCCAGTCTCCCAATCTTGCAAGGACCGCTTTCAATTTCTCACAATCCTCTTGTGATTTAACAACTATGAATAATTTTGTAATCAGCAGACCTGATTCTCACGTGTCATTCCCATCTCTAGGTCATTTATGAATATGTTAAAAAGCAGCAGTGCTAGTTCAGATCTCTGGGGCACTCCACTATTCACCTTTCTCCACTGAGCAAATTGACCATTTAGCCCTACTCTCTGTTTTCTATCTTTTAACCAGTTGGCAATACACAATAGAACATGGCCTCCTATCCCATGACTTTTTAATTTCCTCACGAGTCTCTCATGAGGTACTTTATCAAACTCTTTCTGAAAATCCAGATATATCATATCAACTGGCTCACTTTTAGCCACATGTTTATTCGTGCCTTCAAAAAAATGTAGCAGATTTGTGAGACAAGACTTTCCTTGGCTAAATCCATGTTGACTTTGTCCCATTATTTACTATACTACTCTACATACCTTCAGTAAGTCATAAAGCAGCATAATGGAGTCTCCTGAAATGCTTCCCTGTAATCATAAAGCTGATGCTGCGATTCTGGTCCTCAAGAACTGAAAACTTGTAAGGCTTTTAGGATATTCACAAGGAAGCAGTGCATGCAAATATCTCATACATATTCAATTCTATACATATTAATTGGGGATATCGTGAAAACTAGACTAATTTGCAACCCTTGAGGGATGGAAGGGTCCATCATTGGCATGCTGCATATACAATGAACGATATGACTCATCGTTGGAGGAGGACATATTCCCACATGCAGGAAATGGATGCTGGAAAATATTGAATCAATTAAGCTGCTTAGCTGATTTGGCTTTTTCCAGTGAAATTCTCCTTGCTTTATGACAATGATTCCCAACCACACTCTGGAAGCATGCCTAACCAGTCATATGTGCATTATGGCTATCCAGAAAGCCGGACTGAGGAGTTCCTCCAGGAATGGATTGAGAAGCACAGTCATATGGAATTTTTATGATGCCTTTCAGCTGTTTTTATTCCAAGACTTCTGTCATACTGACCCCCCCCCCCCCCCCCCCCCCCGGGTACAACTAGGAAATACGTCTCCATTAAAGAACAGTTTGGGAGCCAGCAAGTGATTGAGAATTCCTATCTCATGCTGAGATAGCATACTTGCCAATTCTCCATGGCCTAGTAGATGCTTTTCAATATGATACACCATATTCTGATACACTATTGTGCAGAGTAAGACTCTAACTCAGAGGTACGCAATTCCGGTACTGGACTGCCAGAAACAGGTCTGGTTTTCAGGATATCCACAATGAATATGCAGATTTGCAGGGTGTCTGCAAATCTGTCTCCTACATATTCATTAAGGAGATCTTGAAAAACTGAGTAAATTGTTGTCCACGAGAACTGGAGGTTGTCTACCCCTGCCTATGAGTAAGATTCGCAGAGGAAAAAAAGAAGCTAGGGCATGGGTAAACAACTCTGGTCCTTGAGGGCTGCAAACTGGTTGGTTTTTCAGGATATCCCTAATGCCTGAGACAGATTTCCATGCACATTGCCTGTTCCATGCAAATGCACTTCATGCATATTCATTAGGGGTAGCCTAGATCACATTGAAGCCCTTGAAGACCGGAATTGCCCACGCCTGAACTAGGGTTATTTCCAGCTCCATGTCATCGGAACAAGCTGAGCTAGCCCTGGTTTTGCCCGATTGCGTCTGTGGACTTATAGTTCTATAGGGGCAAACTGATGCCCTGAAAGTCAACTAATAATTCTAAGCAGAACCAAAAAAATATCAACTTTTTGAGGAATCTAGCTAGTATGCCAGTTAAAAGCTCTTCTCTGATCCATACTAGGCCTCTGGCCTCACACTGTGCTGCTCCAGCAATGCACATATAGTTGTCACTTCGCACAGGTTCAACTTAAACAGGCTGATCCAGTCCCGGCTTTACTCCATTCCATGCATGGAGTTATAGTTCTGATATCCCTAAGAAAAGCAAGTTTACATCCCCATGCATGCAATGGAGCAAAACCAGCCTGTTACGGCTGACCTGGGTGAAGCAGTAACCCATCTGACAATTATGCTCAAGGCTTTCATTAAATAACTGTTTGCACCAAATATTGATTCAGATAAAGTAGCTTTTTTTGTTTACATTCTGAGCTAATGCCATTCTGCTGCCTTCTTGCTAAGGCAAAAACGAGTTATCAAAACTAATGAAAAGACCACAGAGCCATCTTTAAACAAACAGCAGAGGTATTTTAAGAGCACCTTATCCCATCACACTGTTTCTGGAATGCATCCAGTCAGATTATCCCCGAATAGAGTGATTACATTCTGGTCTTCCAAGCATTTTTAATTAAGGCTAATTGTTTTGGGAGTTTTTATGTAGCTTTTTTTTAATGTCAAAATAGTAAGGCGAGGTTTGAGCCTTACACAGTTGCAAAATGGGATTGTATTTCTCTTACACAACATTAGCTATATGCCTCATGAGGATGACATTAGCAAAAATACACAGTAAGCATACGCGTGCTGAAAGCACCGGATTCCTCAAGAGTGAGGTGAGGCATCAGCAGCTTGTCCCTGCTACACCACTGAGGTAACCAGAGAGCTGCATGGCATAAGGAACAGGCCGAGTCAAGCCTGCTTTTATTCCTGCTGCATTTATGGACCTCTATTTCCAGTCTCTCAAGAGACCATAAATGCACTGTACAGCCTAACTATGGGGAGAGGCGGCAGGAGTGGGCGTATATCACCTCATCCAGGTCAACCCAAACAGGCCGATCCCATTTCTGGTTTTGCACCTTTGGAATCTTAGTTCTGATTTCCTGAAGAAAATTAATTTTATTTTAAATATTTTTAACAAGATTTTATCGCAAAAGGTGCTCAGGGAACACGGGACAACATTATTTAAGATCACCCAAAATAACATACCAATAAAAATTAAGCATAAAAACCTAATCTAATAACAAACTATATGATCAATAAGGGTCAACACAACATCAGTAATGAAATGGCAAACAATGGTGATAATCTAACATCCTAACACATATACAAAGTACAAATGGTAATGTAAACAGATAAATATTTATAAAAAGAACCCTAAAGAGTACCTGATAAAAATACAAGACAGTCAAGCAAGTTAATAAAGGAAAGGCCGTGCAGGCTTGTCCCGCATTGCCGTTGATAACACGGGGAAAAGCGAGCGAAGGAGAGAGGTTAGAGTCAGGCTGGGGGGGGAGGAGGGGAGGGGATAGAGTAGGGAGAGTGTGTTGGGACGGTTAGGGATTTCAAATACAGGCTCAGGATTGGTTGCGGGGCATAAGGGTGCACGCAGCCTCCTCAGCCTGTCTGCATTGGGCGGCTTAGCAGTGAGAGAGCTGCTTGGCGCGATGTCCCTCCCTCCCTCCCTCCCTATATTAGGCGCTGGTGTTGCTGTTGGTTTGATATGTTGTCGCAGTCAGAGGCGGAAACCCAAGCCCAAGGGATTATTGGAGGAATGTGGGGTTAAAAGGGGAAATGGGGGGGGGGAGCTTGTGTAGCGGGGGGGCTGTTACACGGGATGGCCAGTGAGCTGAGGGGCTAAAGCTCGAGGCCAGGTTTGCCCATGCTGGTAGCGAGGCGGGGCAAATCGGAGGGGGGTGGGGGGGGGGGAACGGGGGTGGGCTATATCACTGGGGCGAGGTGGTAAAGGATTCGGGGGGGGGGGGAGGTGGGGGAAGTCAAAAGGGGGCGTGGTTGTTTTGTTCTCATCGTTAAGTTTTGATGTTAGTTGACTGTTTGGGCTCGGGTTAGGTAAATAAACTGCGGCCTGGTAAAACGCCAAAAGAAATATACTGTGTCACGTGTTATTTGGGGGAGAAAGGGGGATTGAGCTGAGCGCATGTCTTGACTCCTTGTGTTAAAGATAGCAACATAAGAAAATGCAGGCACTGTTCATGGTTGACACGTCCTATAGCCCTGTAACTCTATTCTAGGCAAAGACTGCCTTCCATGGTTACAACATAGGAATTCATCTGACCAACTGTTCTGGGTTCAGACCGTGCACACTGGCATTCTGCCCAGGGGCTCTGACCTGGGGGGGGCTAATTTCACTGGGGGCTACCTGAGGGGCTTATCGCCTACCTCGGGGGCTTACCCAATATAAACAAACACACACAGTTACTGGGATTATACCTGGGGACTTGAACCCAGGAGTTTATTCCCTACACAAATAGCCACACATACACTTTGATTCAGTACATCACAGTTCCAGGTACTTAGGGAAGTAAGTATATTCAAGCAATAGGAGGATAGAACAAATAAAATCAGATCATACAGAAGAAGTAATGGTAGATAATAACAAAAGCTACATATATATAAAGAGCTTACATTTTCCAAAGGATCAGCCTGTGCTATCATGTCCAGAAGCGCGCTCTCCCTCTCTCTCGCTGTTATTACTTCTTATACACTAAATGCTTAGGGGTAGATTTTCAAACCGCGCGAATTGGCCTACTTTTGCTGGCGCATCAGGCGCAAGCAAAAGTACGCGGGATTTTAGTAGATACGCGCGTAGCCGCGCGTATCCGCTAAAATCCTGGATCGGCGCGCGCAAGGCTATCGATTCTGTATAGCCGGCGCGCGCCGAGCCGCGCAGCCTACCCCCATTCCCTCCGAGGCCGCTCCGAAATCGGAGCGGCCTCGGAGGGAACTTTCTTTTGCCCTCCCCTCCCCTCACCTTCCCCTCCCTTCCCCTACCTAACCCACCCGCCCGGCCCTGCCTAAACCCCCCCCTTACCTTTGTCGGGGGATTTACGCCTCCCGGAGGGAGACGTAAATCCCCGCGCGCCAGCGGGCCGCTAGCGCGCCGGGACGCGACCTGGGGGCGGGTACGGAGGGCGCGGCCACGCCCCCGGACCGCCCCGGGCCGTAACCATGCCCCCGAGCCCGCCCCCAAAACGCTGCCGACACGCCCCCAAAACGCCGCGCCGACCGGGCCCGCCCCCGACACGCCCCCCTCGCCAAACCCCGGGACTTACGCGAGTCCCGGGGTCTGCGCGCGCCGGTAGGCCTATTGAACATAGGCGCACCGGCGCGCAGGGCCCTGCTCGCCTAAATCCGCCCGGATTTAGGCGGATTTAGGCGAGCAGGGCTCTGAAAATCCGCCCCTTAAGGAAAAGCAGCGTTGTTCCCTCCCTCTGAGTTCTTATCAATCTCAGGAGCAGCTGTGTGGCCTTCACTCTCTCTCAGGCTTTAGTATAAGTTAATTTCTTGCTTTCTCATCATAGACCTACTGGAATAACTAAAATAAGCAGACTCTTGGCCTGTTCATAAGCATTTCACAGTGCAAATCAGTAAATAGGAGTTCGCTCAGAGGTTGGCCTGTGTCCTTCAAACTAGTCTGTGTCTGCGTGAGAACCTCCACACATCCTCAGTCAAAGTAACAAAAAATGAATCCAACACTGACCTATCTAGTAATACAATCCAACACTGCATTTCCATACATATAATGGGGCCAAAACCAGGACTGGATCAACCTGTTTGAGTTAATTGGGGTGAAGTGGCTGCCCCAAGCCACACCAAACCTGGCAGGCGGCACTTTTGTGACAGGTTTCTCAGCCTGGTCCTGAAAGACTACCTGTCCAGTCTGGTTTTCAGGAGCTCTATAATGAATATGCATTAGTTATATCTGCATTCTCTGCCTCCATTATATATATAAATATATCTCATGTATATTGATTGTGGAAACCAGACTGGCTGGGTGGTCTTCAAGGTCTGGGTTGTGAACCACTGACTTATGAAATGGTGCGAACTGATTATCTTGTACATGAATGAACTTGTGAAAGCCCTATTATTTTTAATATAGCCCTGAGGCGTGCTCTGCATTAATAATTTGGGTGCCTTCTTCCTTTCTGATGATTCACACCAAAGGGTTCAGCCCTGACACAGATACTTTCCAGCTTTGGTCAGTAATGGGGACAAACATGTGTTTGGATACTATTAAGCGATGGTTGAAGCACAATAAGTTGTTGCTAAATACTGGTAAGACCACAATGCTGTTAATTCATCGACCTCACTCCGAACCTTTACAGGACACTATCTCAATAGACAATTTTTCATTTTCTCTTACTAAACCTATCAAGAGTCTAGGTATCATGATTGACTCTACCTTATCTTTTAAACCTCAAATAAAATTGCTGATTAAAACAGGCTTCTTTAAACTTCGGCTGTTAAGAGGCCTTCGTCATTTGTTGTATGACAAAGAGTTTTTGATGGTTGTTCGTGCCATTATTTTTCCGCACATTGACTACTGTAATGGGTTATATATTGGTTTACCGAAGTGTTTAATTCAATCAGTACAACTTTTGCTAAACTCATCTGCCAGGCTGGTTTCTCACACAAAGCGCTTTGAAAAGATCTCGCCAACCCTATGTAGACTTAACTGGTTACCAGTGAATGAACGTATAGTGTTCAAAATAAGCATGTTAGTGTACAAGCTTCGTGCGTCAGATTCTACCTTTTGGTTTAATGTACTGTTACGGATTTATAATCCAGTTAGATGTTTGAGATCTTCACAATTTAATTTGCTAGAGATTCCCTCAATTCGCCATGCCCGTTTATTTATTTATTTATTTATTTTATTTAACAGTTTTTTATGCCGACCTTCATAGTAAATAACTATATCGGATCGGTTTACATTTAACAAGGGTGTAACTGGAGAATAATTCAAATAAACGATAGATAACAATAAGTAGGAATAAGTCAAAGTTACAATCAACAGGGAAAGAGAAATTGGGAGCTTGCAACAAGCTGGAAAGAAGATAAGGCCGGAAATAACTATAAATGTTACCATATAATGCACGGGATAAAGCTTAATAGGTGCTTTAACCTGTAAGTGTCAGAGTCCACTTATCCTGTACTAGGGAGACTTCTTTCTCCATTGCGGCACCCATTCAATGGAACCGTCTTCCTTTTGACCTCAGATCTTTAGAAGATGTTAAAAAATTTAAAACGGCATTTAAGGAATATCTGCTTCATCGTGCGTTCAATGATAAATGAGGCTGCATGAATGTTCTTAATCTGCTCATTAAAAGATATATGACGATTTATTAATTGAATATTGAATTTTTGGAATATGCTCTTATGTCTAAAATAGTAAATGTGCCATTAATATTTGGTATTTTGCGGCTTGGTTTCTGTGAAGCTGAAATCTGTTGTTTGTATTTTATTTTGTTTTTATTATGTATGTACCCTTGTATATCGCCTAGGCCTTGTTAAGTGTTAGGCGATTGATACATTTTAATAAATGAAATGAAATGAAACATTTGTTGAGCAACTGTTCTTCAAAGGTGAAGGGAGAAAAGGAAGTAAGAATCAAAATAAAATCTAGAGGGTCTCCTCAGAAACTACCAACAACGATTCCAATGCCAATCAGCATCGATTGTTATGGATTTAGCTCTGCAGAGCCTTGGAGAACTGAACTGAAATTCCCAACTTTTATATAGAGCAATGTTCAAAGGCATTGACTCGGGTAAAATGGCCTAACTGGGATGTGATTAACAGTGCCCAGGATCCTTGGCGCAGGTACCTCAAGCTTTATTTCAAAAAGGAATTCCTGTCGCTGTGTTTAGGTTGGGGGAGGAAAGCAGCATTTGACTACATTTGACTCTAAAATGCATGTGCTGCTATTTCACGCCCCCTCCATTGCCCGCATGTACACTTTTAATGTGCGCACTTGGCGCTGGCTAATTTTTAGGGGTGTGCACAGGTGTTTTTTTTCTTTTACTTTGTGTTTTGCTTTGTTGGTTGTTTTCTTTCTTTTTCTTTCTTTAAACCGAAAACCCCTCCCCAAGAAATGAAATTTCAAAAACCAAACAAAACGAAATGAAATGAAAAATAAAATTAAAAAAAATTAATTAAAAAAAACAAACAAAAAACTCCTGGATCCTTTCCCATTCCTCCCCCTGTGGAGAATCAACTAGATTTATGGATTATCTGATAGCATGCGCCTCAAGTTCATATAAGAGAGCAGAATGTCTACCCCTTTTAGAGGTAGATAAGAGTTTTAGTACAGCTGCATGAAATATATAATGGCTTCATATATGGTAGCTATTGTGTTTATGCTAATCCCGGAGTGCATGAAGGTGTCTCAAGGATGGTCTCAGGCTCTCTCATTCTCTGCTGCAATCAGGTCGTCCTTCTGGAGAATCAGGGTCCTATTTTAGCAAAAAAGGCAGCCAGCTGGACCTCCGGTGGGCAGACCCAAAGCTGGCCCTCCGGTGGGTATCAAGGTGGCAGACCCAAAGCTTACAGAAGTCTCTGTAAATTGTGCAGGCAAGGGACAGGAACAAAGATTGGCTTGGCCTGTAAAGACTTAGGCAAGGATAGGACTGATAAGTATGATTTAGACGCAGGTATTCCAAAGTTAATGGAGCAGGACTGGGAACGGAGCTCAGAATTTGGTACGAGGCTTCATGCAAAGTCTCGGAGTGCAAGGTTTGTGTGAGGGGTGTGTGGAAGTGGATGTGGGGTGCCGAATCTGTAAATCCAAAGTCTTTTTCTTCATCAGGACTTCATGCATACGAGTATGTTTAGGATTGAAAAGTCAATATTGACTAGAGATTACCCCAATCCACTGCCATAGGACTTGTGCGCTTCCAATAGGACTTCTTAGCTGGAACATGTAGGTAGACTCTCACATGGGTGAAAATGTGAGTTAGAAGACATCTAGGAGTAGATATTCAAAAGCTATTTAGATGGATAACTGACAAGTTATCTGTCTAAATGGCTTAGCCACAATGTTCAATGACTTATGTCGGGGGCATTACTGGGGTGGGCAGTAGGCATTCTGGGGAGACGCGGAGTTAGCTGATTAGGATATTCAGAGTTAGCCAGTGAACCTATTCAGCTAACTCTGGCCGCATTGCAGGCAGGTCTAATGTTAGCCGGATATTCCTATCTGGCTAAGTTTTAATTTAGCGGGGTAGGTTCAGCAGCTGTGCCACTGAATATCCCGGTTAAATTAGCTGGATGGATGTTTAATACTGGGTCTCATTAAAAGATACAAAGTTTGTCAAGGCCACAAGCTAGCAAATTTGTGTTTGGCAATATCAGCTACATTTTAAGGTGAAAACAGATTGCTCAATATGGAGAATAGCAGCTTCTTCTCCTCAGTACAGTTCTCACAGGCATTCACATTAAACTGCAGAAGCCATCATGTTGCTTGTCTTCCATTTTGTGTTGCTCAGACCTGCACTCAGATCGGTTCACTTGTGCACTCCTTTTAGGGTCACTGGATTATCCCTGCACCCAGAGACGGATTTAGGAGTTTGCCACACTTAGGCACTGTCTGTTACTGCTGTTGCATGCCCCCTCCCCCGATAACGTCAGACAACATCGAGCAAGAGGTGTAAGGCAGGGTCCTCCAGTTTGCTGCAGCAACTCTGGTATAGATTCTGTCGCAAAAACTGGAAAAGACTGAAGCACATTGGCAAACGTTTCCATCTTTCACATTATAAAAATGAAGCAATTTTCAACCTCTGTGCTCCAGGCTCATTCTCCTCCTATTTTGTCCCCTGCATATTGCCTGGAAAGGGAGGGGCTGGATCAGGAAGCAGAGGGCTATTCTCTGCTGAGTGAGATTCAGCACAGCTGGAAGGCAGCAAATCTTCAGCTAGCTCCTGCCTCCCCAGATTTTTGCCGCCCTAGGCACAGGCCTAGAGTGCTATTGACAAATCCAGGCCTGCCTACACCCCCGTCTCAGACCCTCTTACCCTTGTATTGAAAATTTCTTTATGGGGAAGGAGCTATTCCTGGTGACCGCATGCTTATTTTAAAGTTCCCCGTGCCACTATTTTGAAATGGCTCTAACAGACTGAGGCTGGTACTTTTGTTCATTTTTATCATACAAGTTGTGCCAGCCAGGCTAAGGCCCAGGCCATGGGATTTCTGTATGGCGAACATGTACAGTGAAACTGGCCTTAACCTGCTAGAGTCATTTTGCAATAGCAGTCGCCGAGGGGCAGGAGCGACTGGGAATTGCTAGCTGTAGTACTGAAAGCTGAGGCCAGCCTGAAACGTGCAGTATTCCTCTCTTTTCTCTAATTTTGAGAATGGCGCTTTCTACCGTGAATGTTCTTATACAATCTGCCTTGCAATGGTTCCCTATGAAAGTGCAGAATCTAAGTTTTTAATAAATTCAAATTCAAATTGCTCCTGCTTCATGAAAACATTTTCAGCAAGAGGGTTCATGGTAGGGATGGGGTGGACCCAGAAGTATATTTTTTGTTTGTTTTGTGGCAGACTGGCATCCTTAAGATATTTTAAAAGCGTTGCTCGCGCTACAAGGCCTCGGAGGGAATGGGGAAAGCCATCGGGGCTCCCCTAGGGCTTGGTGCGCAAGGTGCAATAGTGTGCACCCCCTTGTCCGCGCCGACCCCAGATTTCATAACATGTTATAAAATCGGGCGTACATTTGTGTGCGCCGGGTAGCGTGCACAAATGTAGGCCACACGGGCAGGTTTTAAAATCTGCCCCTTTGTGCACAACTGCGTGCATGATTTAAAACTCCAGCGTATGTCCGCTTACATACCCATAAGCGCATGTATGGGTGCCCGCATGCTGATTTTAAAGTTACCGTCCATGTTTTTTAAAGAATAATGAAGGAACACAAAATGTATTTTATTTTTTTTTATTTAAAATTATTTGTTTACTGTCACTCCAAAGATCGTGATGGTTTACTGCACAGAACGCTCATATACATCATAAAAACCACATAAAACATACGTAGATATTCACTGCATTCCCTAACTATGGTGACAGACCATTTGCCCTAATACACATGGAGCTACTGCAAAATTCTATCCATGAGCTGCTCAATCAGTTGTTTTCATTGAATGCCTGTTGAAATAGCCATGTCTTTAATAATTTTTAAAGGCTTTTGAATCTGTTTCTGTTCAGTTGTTCTGGCATTTTGTTCCACATCAGTGGACCTGCTACTAATATAGTACGATTTCTCACTTCACCGAGATGCACTTGTGGGACGCTGGGAATAGATAATAGACCTTTGTTAGCTGATCTTAACATACAATGATGTAAGTGCAGCGCCTAATCAAATTGCATCATTTTAAATTATCTTATGGATTGGTATTCTGTTCAGAAATGGATCGTTAACCAATGTAACTTAGCCAGGCTTGGTGAAATGTGGCCACATCCTGAGTGGCCTGTTAATACTCTGGCTGCAGAATTCTGGAGCAGTTGTAAGGATCTGAGCCTAACAACAAGGCATTACAATAGGCAAATCCAGCAAATAACAAGGTCTGTAGAAGCGTGAGGAACTCTTCTGGCCCAAGCATAGGTTTGAGGTGCATCAGCTTTGAGTTTGTTTTTCTTTTGTTTCATTTTAACAAGCAGATTGAAATGGGAAATTTTATTAAAAATTTCCAGTTTTATTTCAAACATGTCCCAACTAATTTTCAAAGCGAAGAATGCAGGTAGTTTCTTTTTGAAAATGTACATAAAGGGATACATTTTTGAAGAAGTGCGCGCGGGGTACATTTGTGCGCGCTACCTGGTGCGCACAAATGTACACCCGATTTTCTAACATGCGCACGCTGCCACATGCATGTTATAAAATCTGGGGTCAGTAAGCACAAGGGGGTGCACACTTGTGCACCTTGTGCGCGCCGAGCCCTAGGGGAGCCCCGATGGCTTTCCCCATTCCCTCCGAGGCCGCTCCGAAATCGGAGCGGCCTCGGAGGGAACTTTCCTTCCGCTCCCCCTCCCTTCCCCATATCTAACCCCCCCCAGCCCTATCTAAATCCCCCCCACCTTGTTTTCAATAGTTACGCCTGCCTCTGGCCGCCTGCTGCCGGCGCACCATCCCCTGGCACAGCCGCTGTGCCGGAGGCCTCGGGCCCACCCCTGGACCGCCCCCAGACCTGCACCACGGCCATGCCCCACCCCCTCCCCGCCTCTTGTTCAAAGCCCCAGGACATACGCGCGTCCCAGGGCTTGCGCGCGCCGCCAAGCCTATGCAAAATAGGCTCGGTGCGCACAGGAGGGTTTTTAAAGGGTTACGTGCATATATTATGCGCGTAACCCTTTGAAAATCTACCCCAAAGTACGTACGTGCATTAAAATCGCCTGCGACTGCTTGGGCTGTTTGATAATTATCCCCAGAAAGTATTCAGAAAGCAAAACTACCGATAGTCTTATTAATCTCCGCAAAAGTTAAAATCTGAAATGCAATGAAAAATTAACTTTGCAAATGTAGTTTTTGTATGCAAAAAAATTAATTTACTGGCACTTTCTGAATAAGGTTTTAAACCACAGGCTCACAAGAGTGAGTACAGGCTAAATCCCCAGCTCTGTTCATCTTCGCTGGAGTTGTTATCATTATGAGGTGTTTGCTTTTTCAATGGTCTTGCTCGATATTTTGGCAGCGTTCGATACCATTAATCATCATATTCTTCTATATATGCTGCGAGAGTGTGGCATTTCTGGTGTGGTATGAGACTGGTTTAACTCCTATTTAACAAACAGAATCACTTATTAGTTCCAATAATTCTCAGTGGCAACACCAGGACAGCTGGGGTCACCCAGGACTCGGTGTCGTACGTTGACCACACTCTTTAACATCTATATGGCACCAATTTGCAAGCTCTTGGTTGGGCTCTCTGCAGGCTACTGTCTTTATGTGGATGATATTCAATTTTCATCCCTATTTCCGTGTCCTGGTCTGCCACATTTGAGTCACTATTCATTTGCCTCTCTGCAGTAAAAAGAAAAAAAAAAAGGTTAGGTCATAATCAGCTAGTCATAAAATGTGAAAAAAAAACCAACCCAAAGTTATGCTGCTGCAGAAATCAAGCAAGACCACAACTGCAGATTGCTTTCAGTTTGAAAATTTAGAGATCCCTGTTGTCGCACAAGTTAAGAGCTTAGGAATTATTTTTGACAAGCAGCTGTTGATGTTTCCTCAAATTAAGGCAGTAATTTAAACTAGCTATTACAAATTACTCCTATTGCAGACTTAAAAAAAATGTATTTGGCAAAAATGAAGTTTGATCTGTGGTCCAAGCTTTGATTCTTCCCAGCTTGGGCTACTGCAATGCATTTGTATGTTTATCATTTTACTGACTCCAGCTTTACAGGCTCTGCAACTGCTCCAGAATTCAGCCATACATCTGATTCCTGGGTTAGATAGGAGAGCTCATATTATGCCGGTATTAAAAGAACTACATCGGTTACCCGTTAGCTGGAGGGTTCTGTTTAAGTTTGCTCTCTTATGGGAAAATTTTAAAAGGGTTGCTCGCGGAAAAATGGCCGCAAACACTCGTATGCAGTCCTCGCTTGAGCAACGCGCATTTTAAGAAGCTACGAAGTACACATGTACATACCATTGCATATGTCAAGAAGAAGAAGCGAGCAGAAAAGGGGGGGAGAAGGGGGAGGGTGGGGAATGGGCATTCCAGGGTGGGGCCAAGACTTATACTTGTAAGAGAACTGACCATGGCCGCGTCAGCTTGTTATCCGTGCAGCTTTATGTCTGGTCCTGATGCGGAGCAAGTCTGGAGAGCTCGACTTTTAGGGTGTTTAGCACAGCGTGAGGTGGGGGGTTTGCAGGATGAAGAACCAGAGGCCTTCGCTATGAATTAGGCAAACTGGTGGACTACCTGGCGAGCATGTTTTCAAATCCAGCTGCATACATGCATAAAAGCTGGTAAAGCCCTAGCCGAAGACGACACGGGAGGGGTACTTTAAATGATACCCGAGTTCTTGCAAGCACAATTTAAAACTGCAGCATCTCTCCGCTCATGCACGTTTATGGGCGCACACATGTTCCCTGTTAGTTCATGAAATGACCAGCTCAGAGGCATTACCATGGATGAACTCAATGCTACATATTTATAATCCATCAAGGACACTGAGATCATCTCAAAGGCATCTACTAGATATTCTATCTGATCGCTGTGCACAACTCTATGAGAGTCACAAACGGACCTTTTTCATCGGATCTACATTACGGAACTCTCTGCTGGAGGTTGTACGATTGATGACTTGTACAAAGTCATTTAAATAAATGGTGAAGACCTTTTTGTTTCAACTGGCGTTTGCCCACAATGGTTGGGAGATTGACAATTTGTAATGAATATTACAGGCTGGAGTAGCCTGCTTTGTTTGTTATATTTGTTTTTATTGTGCTGTCTTATTTGATTATGAATGTTTTTGCGATGTCAGTCAACCTAGTACATGGCCTAGAAGTGTTTTAAATAAACAAATAGCTGTGCCTAGGTTGTGGAGTAGTCTTCCCATTGAATTGGATTTAGAATAGAAGTGTCTGCCGTTCAGGAAAGGTATAAAAACCTGGCTTTTCAAAACATTTTGTGGATGAGTTGAGATGACTGGAGATGGATGATGTGAGTTCTGAAAGTGGGGGGAGAATAGCTTTATGAGAGAACACGACGCAGAACTGTTATTATATATTTAAAGGTGAAGTACACATTCAGGCCCATACAGTAAAGTGCGCAGTAGAGCCGGCGCTCTCCCAACGTGCACCCAGGCACCTCTCCTGGGCACGCGATTCACTATTTAAATTAGGGCTCATGCTAATAAGGAGGTGCTAGGGACACTAGCGCGTCCCTAGCGCCTCCTTATTGGCAGAAGCGGCAGCTGTCAGCGAACGCTTAATTTTACCGGGGTTGGTTGTCGAACCCACTGACAGCCATGGGTTCGGAAAACGGACGCCGGCAAAATTGAGCGTCCGTTTTCCAACCCGCGGGCAGATTTTGTTTTTTTTTTAAAGATTTTTATTTTTTTTAATTTTTGGGGCCTCCGACTTAATATCGCTATGATATTAAGTCGGAGGGTGTACAGAAAAGCAGTTTTTTCTGCTTTTCTGTACACTTGCCCTGTCTGAAATTAACTCCTGCCTTTGGCAGGAGATAATTTCTGAAAATAAAATGTGCGTTCTGTATTGGCCTGAATGTTGTGAGAAAGGCATTGTGTGGTAGAAAATTGTACTTGGAGATGGAATATTGATTATTGTATATTAACTAATTTTTCTTTGCTTTTATTGTTTTAAATCATCTGTAAATGGCCTTGAGGATTTTTTTAAGGCAATACATAAATGTAAATAAATACATGAAATAAGTAAATCCAATGTGCCAAAATATTTTACAATGATGGGAGCCCATTTTGGTGAATATCAGCAGAAAACTAGTTTACAGTTGTAGCCTGGCTGTTCCCAGGATCACTGAGATGGACTCTATCCTACTGGATAGATCTGCTCATCAGATAAAGCTAACCTGTTAATTTTAGCCAATGTATATGCCTAGCATGGGGGAGCGGGCATGAAGATTGTATAGGTTAGCTACAGCACAATAACAACTAAAAGGAATTCTGCATGGGGGCAAAGGATCCACCTTCAAACACAGCCTTTTGTTTTTGTTTTTTTGCTAGTATCTAGTACTGGCACCTTTTTTCCTCTGCATCAGACCCTGGGAAATGACAGGAGGGCAGGGCTGGATTAAGCAGTAGAGTTGCTCTTCCCTGTTGCAATCTATATCCCTTCCAGCCTCATCCCCTCTTCCTTCTGTTCTCTGGAGCTGCCTGGCAGTGGAGAATGAAGCAGAAGGTTGTTTTATGGTGATGAGATTTAGGGTACTGGCCAGCAGACTTGGGACATCAGCCTTGTATTTCCATCCCCCCCAGCTCATGACCCAAATCTCACCCAGCAGAGAAGAGACCTCTGCTTTCTAATGCAGCCACTCCCCCACCCCAGATGCCTTTTGCTTAGGGACAGAGGAAGGGGACTGGAGCAGACATGGCAGCATGCCCACAGCTCTCTGGGCTTCTGGGACTCAGGACTCAGCTGCCAGCAGGGGGAGAAGTGAGGAGAAGGGGGTGAATTTTAGGGAAAGTAAAGAGGGCCTGGCTGCTTGAGGAGATGGCAGGAGGAGAGACATTAAGTACTGCACCAGAGTCTGAGGGGGTAGAGAGAAAAATAGGCATGGGGGGGGGGGGGGTAGAGGGGAGAGAGAGAAAAGAACTGGTGGGGGAGACAGGGGAACGAGAAAAGCAACAGTGATGCCTTTCTCTTTCTCAAACACCCCTTTTCCTGCACTTTTCTTTCTGCCTTCCCCACATTGATGCTTTTTACTTTTCCCTCTCATCACTGGTGCTTTTTAGAGATGTGAATCGTTTTCCATATCGTCTTAACGATAGAAATCGTGTGGCAGGAGAAGAAAATCGTGTTTGGCACGATTATTTCGTTGAAAAATCGTTAAAAATCGTTTTTTTCCGATTAGTGCGCACTAACTCCCCGTTAGTGCGCACTAACTCGAGTTAGTGCGCACTAACTCAAAATGATACAAATAGACACTTTCCAGGTCACTGAAGGTCAGTTAGGAATGAATATGTGTTCCTATTGGCTGGCAGCCCTCTTATCTATTGATGTTACCAAGGTTACCACTGAGGTGATGGTTGGGGGAATGGGAAATGGAACTGGAAACTCATGAACACCAACAGAAAATGAAACAAAGTGTTCACACTTCCCAGGTCAGTAAAGGTCACTTAGGAATGAATATGTATTCCTATTGGCTGGCTGTGCTCTTATCTATTGATGTTACCAAGGTTACCACTGAGGTAATGGTTGGGGGGATGTGAAATGGAAACAGTTGGAAGCTTGACATGTGATGATCAGCACTCACGTGACTAGAACTTCTTTGTTTATTATTTTTGTTAGCAGACACGTGCATGTTGAATTTGCCAATCACTGTGCATTTTAGAAAGGTGGTCCTGGCTGGAACTGTACACAGTTCAAATATATGTAATTGATTGTTGGTAAGTGTATTTTTTAAGTAGCCACACTGGCACAAGTATGTTTACTTTTCCTCCTACTTAACTCACTAGCTCAGCTTTGTAAGAAGGGCTTCTCTGCTTGAGTGAGGGTCAGGCAGCTCCCCCCTGTCTGTGAAGCCAGCCTCTCACTAGTAATGCAGGGAGGGATCTGTCTCAGACTTCACCATCCTCCCCCCCCCTCACCCACACACCATTCACTAGCTGGGACATGGGGGAAGTCAGGAGTGAGGGTCAGGCAGCTCCCCCCTGTCTGTGAAGCCAGCCTCTCACTAGTAATGCAGGGAGGGAGCTGTCTCAGACTTCACCATCCTCCCCCCCCCCCTCACCCACACACCATTCACTAGCTGGGACATGGGGGAAGTCAGGAGTGAGGGTCAGGCAGCTCCCCCCTGTCTGTGAAGCCAGCCTCTCACTAGTAATGCAGGGAGGGAGCTGTCTCAGACTTCACCATCCTCCCCCCCCCCCCCTCACCCACACACCATTCACTAGCTGGGACATGGGGGAAGTCAGGAGTGAGGGTCAGGCAGCTCCCCCCTGTCTGTGAAGCCAGCCTCTCACTAGTAATGCAGGGAGGGAGCTGTCTCAGACTTCACCATCCTCCCCCCCCCCCTCCCCCACACACCATTCACTAGCTGGGACATGGGGAAAGTCAGGAGTGAGGGTCAGGCAGCTCCCCCCTGTCTGTGAAGCCAGCCTCTCACTAGTAATGCAGGGAGGGAGCTGTCTCAGACTTCACCATCCTCCTCCCCCCCCCCCTCACCCACACACCATTCACTAGCTGGAACATGGGGGAAGTCAGGAGTGAGGGTCAGGCAGCTCCCCCCTGTCTGTGAAGCCAGCCTCTCACTAGTAATGCAGGGAGGGAGCTGTCTCAGACTTCACCATCCTCCTCCCCCCCCCCCCTCACCCCCCCACCATTCACTAGCTGGGACATGGGGGAAGTCAGGAGTGAGGGTCAGGCAGCTCCCCCCTGTCTGTGAAGCCAGCCTCTCACTAGTAATGCAGGGAGGGAGCTGTCTCAGACTTCACCATCCTCCCCCCCCCCCCCCCCTCACCCACACAGCATTCACTAGCTGGGACATGGGGGAAGTCAGGAGTGAGGGTCAGGCAGCTCCCCCCTGTCTGTGAAGCCAGCCTCTCACTAGTAATGCAGGGAGGGAGCTGTCTCAGACTTCACCATCCTCCTCCCGCCCCCCCCCCCCTCACCCACACACCATTCACTAGCTGGGACATGGGGGAAGTCAGGAGTGAGGGTCAGGCAGCTCCCCCCTGTCTGTGAAGCCAGCCTCTCACTAGTAATGCAGGGAGGGAGCTGTCTCAGACTTCACCATCCTCCCCCCCCCCCCCCTCACCCACACACCATTCACTAGCTGGGACATGGGGGAAGTCAGGAGTGAGGGTCAGGCAGCTCCCCCCTGTCTGTGAAGCCAGCCTCTCACTAGTAATGCAGGGAGGGAGCTGTCTCAGACTTCACCATCCTCCCCCCCCCCCCCTCACCCACACACCATTCACTAGCTGGGACATGGGGGAAGTCAGGAGTGAGGGTCAGGCAGCTCCCCCCTGTCTGTGAAGCCAGCCTCTCACTAGTAATGCAGGGAGGGAGCTGTCTCAGACTGGTATCAGGGTTAGGGCACTGTGTGCAGGAAGATCACAACACTCCTGGTATTAATAGGGATAGGGCACTGTAAGAGATGACTGTAGTAGATTGAATAAAGATCTGATGTTTCTGCTCTCCTCACACCAAACAAAAACAACACACAAGCAGAGAAGCCCTTCTTACAAAGCTGAGCTAGTGAGTTAAGTAGGAGGAAAAGTAAACATACTTGTGCCAGTGTGGCTACTTAAAAAATACACTTACCAACAATCAATTACATATATTTGAACTGTGTACAGTTCCAGCCAGGACCACCTTTCTAAAATGCACAGTGATTGGCAAATTCAACATGCACTAGCATTTCAGGTGCCTGCTAACAAAAATAATAAACAAACAAGTTCTAGTCACGTGAGTGCTGATCATTACATTACTTTTTTTGTCAAGCTTCCAACTGTTTCCATTTCACATCCCCCCAACCATTACCTCAGTGTTAGCCTTGGTAACATCAATAGATAAGAGCACAGCCAGCCAATAGGAATACATACATACATATTCATTCCTAAGTGACCTTTACTGACCTGGGAAGTGTGAACACTTTGTTTCATTTTCTGTTGGTGTTCGTTAGTTTCCAGTTCCATTTCCCATCCCCCCAACCATCACCTCAGTGGTAACCTTGGTAACATCAATAGATAAGAGGGCAGCCAGCCAATAGGAACACATATTCATTCCTAACTGACCTTCAGTGACCTGGAAAGTGTTTATTTGTATCATTTTCAGTTAGTGCGCACTAACTCCCGTTAGTGCGCACTAACACGATTTAACGATTTTTAACGATAAATCGTTAGAATTTCTATTGTATCGTGTTCTATAACGATTTAAGACGATATTAACATTATCGGACGATAATTTTAATCGTTGAAAAACGATTCACATCCCTAGTGCTTTTCTCCCTCTCTCCCCTTCTGTCACCATCATGGCTTTTTCTGTGCCTCGATGGTGACAGAAGAGTAAGTAACAGCTCTGCTCTCTTATGCCTCCTGCTGGTGGGAGGGAGGATGGGAAGGGGTGGGGGGAGGGATCATATTGTGGTTAAGCTCTGTAGCCCGCTGCAGGAATACAGAGCCCCCAAACACAGGGAGCCCCTTCTAAGAATTACCCTGGATTTCAGTGCCAGCACTTTTCTATCTAGAAAAAAAGCACCATGTTCCAGTCTCGGAAAAGAGGGAGAGAACGCAGCTGCTGGTGCAGTGTCAACCTCTGCGGGCCCTAAAGTGGTACTGAGGAGGAAAGTTTACCACCAGTCCTTAAATCGTCCTAACATGGATATGCTTTCCTAGTGAGAGAGAGGGATAAAGGGGTAAAACATAATAAACTACTGCGAGATCTGACGTTCACACAGTGACAAAATACAGACTCTTGTTAGAAGGCGATCCAGATGAGTCACCACACCAGGTGCTTCCAGATGTACTGCATCGGCTCCAGTGTTGCAAAGGCGGTACCACTACAGAGCTGTATTTATTTATTTTAAGGCATTTATGGCCCGCTATTCCAAAAAAGCTTGCTCATGGCAGATTACAGCAAATAATTCCACTTTTGCTGTAATCTGCCATGCACTTTTGGTCCTTTCTAAAATGTATTGTCCTGTGATATATTTTTAGGAGCTGCATGCAGTGCATGCGACACTGTCAAAGATGCGTGATAGGCAGAGATCTTCCATTAATCAGTTCAGGCCTGCATTATATTTCCTCATTTCAGGAGGACACGGGTTTAATAGTTGTCTTATAAACTGAAATGAAAATAAAAAATCCATGCATCTGGTAATGGCATCATGAGTTCTGCATGTGCAATTTTGTGGCTAGTATTTGCATAATTAACTATGTAGGCAATTGCATCTGTAAAACCGCTTGCTCGCAGATTGGTTCTTGATATTTTTGTTTTAAAAAGACCCACCTCCGTAATAAAAAAGAAAATCAGAGCAATTACATTGCTTCAGTAAAATAAACCAGCCATGCTGCTGCACCAATCTGTGAATCCTGGAGACCCATGTTCCAGTCTGTATCTCAAGCTCTCACCGTGTGACCTTCAACAAGACTCAAATGTCAAATGTCGCTTTCCATTCACTGATGAAACGGTCCCCAGAACAAACTGACACGGGATATGCTGCCGATGGCTTTAGTTATTTGTAGCTTTGTATATATGGCTCTGATGCTTGGAGAAGAGATGAAATTATATAAATGCAATCTAACTAAAAAAACCCCCAAAAAACAAAGCTTGTGGTGCTGGGGAAAAGCTCTGTAGAAACAGTTGCCCTTCCATAACTTTGCAGAGCATTCTCGGACAGTTTGTGTGAAGGTTTCTCTGCTAATATGCTCCTTGTTTGCCTGATGTCTTCTGCAAAACCTTCCTCTGTCCTCTGCACGAAAGGGGAGGATTAAAGGGTCCTTTCCGCTCAGGGGGGGAAGCTTCATTTCAAGATCCTGCTGGCAAGGTCGATTACACGGCACTTCCAACTGCTAGGGAATGATTCACAACAACACCATCAAATGTTTGTTCCCAGATGGCTCTTTGTACTTGAAAGGATGATCAATAGAAGAAAGGGTTACAGAAGGTAGAATATTACAGGTTATAGATAATCCATCCCAGAGGCTCTTGGCTGGAAAACTCCTCGCTCCCCTGTGTATAATATCTCATTCAAAACTCTGAGAGCCATGATCTGCCTCGGTTAGGACCTGGGGTGACAATATCCTTTTCTCACCTGGGTGGTATTGACTCACAGCTTTTTTCAGAGCAAATATAACCTTCCTTTTTTTTGGCAGTCTGTAATACATTCCATCTTGTATTCTGGGTACATGGCTTACCCTTCTCTGGGTGTTCTTTCTAGTAGAGCAATGGAATAATTCCCTATTGCAACTTCTTCTCTCTCAGACTCCCAGCGCATGCATGCTGCTGTCTCTTCTTGGTCCCCTCTCAAGACTCACTACTAAGTACTAACCACTCTGCAGCCTCCTATCCTACTAGGAAGAGCAATCCATTATTTAGTTCCCTCCCACCCTGGGGATTCGGGATTATATGGGTATGCAGACGTGAAAAGTTTAAAGCCCAGAGCAGAAGCATGCAGATGCAGGTTGACAAGGCTTTGGAATGACACTGCCACTAGCCCCTTTGTCTGCACCTCTCCCATCCTTGTCTGTTTTTTGGGATGGGGGGGGGGGGGGGGCGGGGGCGAGGCTCCATACATCTCTATCTCAGCTTTTCTCAATGTCTGAAGCTCGGATTGATTGAGTGGAGGAGACTCAGAGGCTTCCACTGCCAAGAAGCTTCTGTCTGATGCTCTGCCAGGATTTAGTTAATAGCTTTCAGAATTAATCTTCCGCACAAAAACAATTTCATCGCCTCTTAACAGAAACAGAGAAACGCTAAAGCCTCCTGTTTAATAATTAACTGATAATTAAACTGATTCCAAAGACTTGAGACACGTATAATTAAAATGCAAAGAGCAGCAAAGACACTTATTATTTTGTCCACGGCAAGAATTTTCCCGGTTCAAAACACCTTGAACGCATGGTTACTTTTTTGCAGGTATCTTTGCGAATTACTCTCCCTCTTTCTATTGTAGTCACAGTACCACACTTTTGGTCCAGTTTATCAAGGATTAGGCAGAAGTCCCATAGTGGTTTTCGGAGCACATTTAAAGGTGTCCAGTTTTGTGTGTGCAAGATTTTACATCGCACCATGTTTATACTGGGGAGAAATCTTGTGCAGCTTCAAAATTATTGTAAGTTTAAAAGACTTGTGGAATGTGTGCAGATTTGTTTCACTATGCAGCACTAGAAACCAAGGGCTTTTTTTTGGTTTGTGCTAACCTTTAATTTGTGGCAAAAATAAAATTCATTATATAACCAAAAAATATGTGCACTTTTGCAATGGGTTTGAAATATTTTTTGGCCAGTCTTTAAATCTGGCTCATAGTGCTTGCCATTACCTATAATAGTAATTATTATTATTATTATTATTATTATTAATAATGAGAATGTTTGTAGTACCTCTCCCATAATGGGAAAGTGAAACAAAGGGGGCAGGAGCACAACTAATCTCTAAATTAAATGGAGAAGGTAGGGAGATGTACAGGCACTTTAAGAAGGGAGAGAGTTAGAGAGTAAACAGATCTGAATGTAACATCTTGTTAAGATGGGTGGTGCCAGAACAAATGGCAAAGGCTATGTTATTCTGAAGGAACCAGGACAAGAGAAGATGCAGTAGTGAGAGGAAGAGGTCTGCAAAAGGATCAGAAAGCAGAGGACTGAGGGAGCAAGGAAGGATCAAAGGTAAAGACAGACCTGCAAACTGAGAAGCAGAGTAAGTGAAAGGGAAGCTTTTGCATTAAATCTGAAGCATTCAAGGGAAGGGGTAAAGCAACTTGAAGGGCTGGGCTCGAAGGAAAGGAGAACGGGGAGAGGAGAGGAGGAATGAGACCATGGAGTGAGTGGAGATAGAGAGTAGAAGAACGGAGGCCAGACAGCAATGAGCATAAAGCGACAGCTTTGTAATAAAATTACAGAGGAATGGATGTTTTCTGGAATTGGAGAGCCGGCAATGACATGTCATGTTTGTTGTAATCTTTTTGTCCTTTAAACCAAAGCAACTAAACTAAGCAGGAAGAATTAGGTCACAGCAGATAGGCAGAGCTGCCCAGTGACCTCGCTCAAGGAGAGAGAACCTTCTGGCCAGGCCTCGGTTTTGAATGACATTCCAATGCATTGTGGGTATTTGTAGTCCCTGCTGCTTCTGCCATCGAAATCAGCACTGCAGATCCCAGAGTGCAACGGGATGGGGTTCTCAGAAATCCAAGACTGGCCTCACATCTGCTTGAACTGGGTAACTTGGCATCTTTGAGTAAGAGATAACAGGAAAAGAGGCTCAGGTTCCATAACGATTCTAAAACATTACAGAAGGATGGAGGCAGGAAATAAAAAAATGGGAGGGAAATATTTAAAGGCTGGAAAAAAAGAAAAGTGCATATAAGACCAGTTTTATATTTTGGGGGTAATCATTTAAAAAATTCTAACACAATTTTCAAATACCACATTATTTCTCAAGGATTTAATTTCTTGTAACTTCTTACAGGACAAAAATTCAACAGAAAAAAAATATCCAAGCAAAACTTTTGCAAAAAACCTTATAGGACGCTGGCTGATTTCTTGAGATGCTTTTGAGGAAATTAAAAAGTCATGGGAAGGAGGCAATGTTCTGCTGTGGATTGAGTAGTGATTAAAGGATGGATAACAGAGCATAGGGTTAAATGGTCCATTTGCTCAATGGATAAAGGGGAAGAGTAGAGTGCCCCAGGGATCTGTACTAGCACTGCTGCTTTATAACACTCATAAATGAACTAGAAATGGGAACATCGAGTAAGGGGATCACATTTGTTGATGATACAAAATTAATCAAAGTTGTAAAATCACAAGAGGATTGTGAGAAATTGCAAGAGGACCTTGCGAGACTGGGCATCCAAATAACAGATGACATTTAATGTGGACATGTGCAAACTGATGCATGTAGGGAAGAGCAACCCAAATTATAGCTACACAATGCAAGGCTCCACATTGAGAGTCACCACCCAGGAAAAGGATTTAGGCATTATTATCTTCTTCTCAGTGTACAGCGGCAGCCAAGAAAGCAAATAGAATGCTAGGGATTATTAGGAAAGGAATGGAGAATAAAACAGAGAATATCTCAATGCTTCTGTATCACTCTATGGTGAGACCACACTTTTGGGTATTGTGTGCATTTCTGGTCACTGCATCTCAAAGTTGATATAGCAAAATTAGAACAGGTACAGGGAAGGGCAACCAAAATGATAAAGTGGAGAGATGGCTGAGGGGAGACATGGTAGAGGTCTATAGAATAATGAGTGGAATGGAACGAGTAAATGTAAATCATATATATAGTAACATAGTAGTGACGGCAGAAAAAGACCAAATGGTCCATCCAGTCTGCCCAGCAAGCTTCCCATGGTAGTAAATGCCACTTCGTGTAGGTTACTCCATGTTTCTGTTGAGGGTAGTAAATGCTGCTCCGTGCAGGTTACTCTATGTTTCTGTTAAGGGTAGTAAATGCCACTCCGTGCAGGTTACTCTATGTTTCTGTTAAGGGTAATAACTGCTGCTCTGTGCAGGTTACTCCATGTTTCTGTTAAGGGTAATAACTGTTGTTCTGTGCAGGTTACCCCCATGATTCTGTTAAGGGTAATAACTGCCGCTCTGTGCAGGTTACCCCCATGATTCTGTTAAGGGTAGTAACTGTTGCTCCATGCAGGTTACTCCATGCTTCTGTTAAGGGTAGTAAATGCTGCTCTGTGCAGGTTACTCCATGTTTCTGTTAAGGGTAGTAACTGCCACGCCACGAAGGTTACCCCCATGATTCTGTTAAGAGTAGTAAATGCCGCTCTGTTCAGGTTACTCCCATGATTCTGTTAAGGGTAGGAACTGCCACTCCATGCAGATTACCCCCATTATTCTGGTAAGGGTAATAACTGCCGCTCTGTGCAGGTTACCCCCATGATTCTGTTAAGGATATTAACTGCCGCTCTGTGCAGGTTACCCCCATGATTCTGTTAAGGGTAGTAGCTGTCGCTCCGTGCAGGTTACCCCCATGGTTCTGTTAAGGGTAGTAACTGCCACTCTGTGCAGGTTACCCCCATGATTCTGTTAAGGGTAGGAACTGCCACTCCATGCAGATTACCCCTATTATTCTGTTAAGGGTATTAACTGCCGCTCTGTGCACTCCTTGCAGGTTACCCCCATGGTTCTGTTAAGGGTAGTAATCAGTTGTTTACTCTTTCAAAAAGTACAAAGACTAGGAGACATTCAATGAAGTTACTAGGTCATATATTTAAGACAAATAGGAGTAAATATTTTTTTACTCAATGCATAATTAAGCTCTGGAATTCATTGCCGGAGGATGTCATGAAAGCTATTAGTGTAGTTGCATTTAAAAAAGGTTTGGACAAGTTCCTGGGGGGGAAAGTCCTTAAACCATTATTAAGGTGGACTTAGGAAATCCATTGATTATCCCTGGGATAAGTAGCATGGAATCTATCTACCCTCTTGGGATCCCACCAGGTACCTGTGACCTGGATTAGCCACTGTTGGAAGCAGGATACTGGGCTTGATGGACCTTTTTCTGAGCCAGTATGGCAGGTCTTATCTTCTTAAATTTAACATTTTCGTTTCAATTCAATTTAATTTGATTTTATGCCTTCCCATAAGTCATGGTTCAGCATAAATCCTTTCTGAGCAAAAGTCCCCCAGTGTGTTTTGCACTATTTTATTTATTGAATTTGTTCCCCTTCCTCCTACTCTCTTGTATTGCAGGAAACAGAAGGAGAAGGGGTGATACTGAAGCAGCCACTGCAGAGCAAAGAACAGACAGCAAAAAGGGTTTGAATTAGTACAAGTTTGAAGCTTGTAATGCCAATTGTCAAGGCTTTAACCTTGGCCTTCATGAATGACACTACTGCTCACAACTCTCAACTTTGTGTTAATTTAGCATCTTTTTGTGTCCATTACCAAGGGCTTAATTTCTAGCAGAACAGCATTCCGCCACCTCTTTTCTGAGACCCATGAAAGCGGAGCAGAGCCGGCAGCGTATATCAGCTCTGGCTTTCCTGAGGAAACAGAACAGAGCCAGTATTGCTGCATAGATCATTTATGGCTCCATAGCCTTTGGATGAAGCAGAGAAGAAAGAGATTGCTGGAGTTGCTTAGCAGCCACATGGCTTTGATTTGCGTGTGTGTGTTTGAGAGAGAGTTCACACTTGGCCCTGGTCCCACCCTTTTGCACAAGTATCACCTGACCCAGGCCCCGCCCTTCTACAGCTCCTCTTCCTTTCTGTCTATAAATTAAGCCCTGTGGGTGTCAGTGGCATCAGAAGGTGCAGGAAGTAGCTTCTGGAGGCCAAATATAGGTTGTAAGGTAGGAAATTGAAATCCAGAACATCCCAGGCTCTGTTCTCAGAAATGCTCCCTGTTCCACGCGCAGGCAGAGCTTCACAGCCTCCATGTGTGGATGAGAAATGGTGCAGAGAAGGTGTCAGATCAGTTAGGAACTGGGGGACATTCTGGGGAAGGGGAAGCCTATTCTGATGGGATGGGCCTCACCTTAACCAGGGTGCAATCCGTCTGCTAGCACTAACATTTAAAAAGGAGATAGTAGCTTCTACACCAGGTCATGGGGGAAAGCTGATAGTCACTCAGAAGTGCATGGTTCACAGGGAGCTGTTCTCCAAGCATACTTGCGAAACAAGGAAGTTAGAATATCCCAAACAGAGCGGCTGTGGTAAAGGCTGAAGTAGCCCAAATTGATTTCAATGAAGAGCACACAGATGTGAATGACTCCAAACTGCTCACCTGCTCATAAATAGATTGCAAATACAAATACAAATAGAAATAAAAATTTTAAAAAATGCATTAAAATGTCTGAATGTAAATGCCAGGATTCTGAGAAATAAGACTGAAGATGCAGAATGTGTTTCATTAAAGGAAGATACAGACATAATATGCATTTCAGAGACCTGGTGGAAGGAGGATAATCAATGGGACACTGCTAGCAGGGTAGAAATGACATCAACATGACAGGACAGATTGAATTGGGAAAGGGGAGGCACTATATGTTAAGGATGGCAGAGAGTCACGCAGGATAAAAATTCTGCAGGAAACAAACTGAACTATGGAATCCTTATGGACAGAAATTCCAAGTGTGACGGGGAAGAGTTCAGTAATGGCCTGCCTGGACAGGTTGAGGAAGCAGACTGTAAAATGGTAGCTGAGATTAGACAGGTGAATTAAACTGGCAACACAATATTAACGGGAGATTTCAATTACTCCAGTATTGATTGGGTACATGTTACAGCAGGACATGCTCGGGAGGTGAAGTTGCTAGATGTTCTAAATGATTGCTTCATGCAGCAACTGGTCATGGAAACAGCAGGGGGGGGGGGGCAACTTTATATCTAGCTCTCAGTGGAACAGAAGACCTGGTGAAAGGAGTAAAGGTTGGTGGATCCACTTGTTAATAGTGGTCATAATGCAATTAAATTTGACCCTAATCACTATCACTAGAGGGCAGATAAAAAGTAAAACTAGTACAGCAGTATTTAACTTTAAAAAAGGAGACTATGATAAAGAAATTAAGTTAGAAAAAAACTAAAAGGAGCAGTTGCCAAGTTTAAATGATTGCATGAGGACATGGAAATTGTTTAAAAATACTATCTTGGAAGCCCAGACAAAATATACTCCATGCATTAAAGAAGGTTGAAGGAAGACCAAACAAATATCAGTAGGGCTTTATTGGACAGGATTATGCATGCTTTCCAAGAACAAGTTTGTAAAGAGTATACTCACAGATAATGGAGGGGGGGACGGGGACCCAGACCCCTCTGCCCATATCTTCCCCTCTATTGGCATCCTCTCCTTACCTCAGAGTTGGCTCTGCAGTAGCAGCAATTCCTTGCAGCAAATTCAGCATGGGATCTGGGAGCGCTCGTCTGCTGACCAGTGTTGTGACAGCCCTAATCCCTTGTCTCATACGTGCTTTCTGTTACTGTGGAAACTTACACGCTGGGCCTGTCAGCATGTGAGTTCCCAGGCTCAGTGCTGCATTTATTACAAGGAGTTGCGGGGGGGGGGGGGCTGGGGGTCTGGACTGCTCTGCAAGAAAAGTGGCACCGTGGTGGGGAGGGGGGTAAGGCCCAGATAGCAGCATGGCA
Organism: Rhinatrema bivittatum; assembly: GCF_901001135.1. NCBI lineage: Eukaryota > Metazoa > Chordata > Amphibia > Gymnophiona > Rhinatrematidae > Rhinatrema > Rhinatrema bivittatum. The sequence goes on along the minus strand of NC_042622.1, from coordinate 49,441,315 downwards.
GCGGCAACACTTTCATATCTATGAGCATTTATCACAGGAGGATGCCGCTTATATTGCCTATGCCTAAATTCAGGCCTTCATCTTTCAAAAAGTGAAAAACAGACCCAAATGAGGAAAACGGGGAAGAGCATAAGTATTATCAAGTTAGATGTAAAATGGTATTAAGGCAAGCCAAGAAAGAACTTGAAAAGAAGCTTGCCAGAGATAAAAACTAATAATAAAATGTTTTTCAAGTACATTTGAAGTAAAAAGCCTGTGAGAGAGTCAGCTGGACCTCTTGATGACCAAGTGGTATATGGGGTACTCAGGAATGACAAGGAACTAGCACAAACACTAAATTAATTCTATGCCTCAATCTTTACTGAGGAGGATGTTAGGGATATTGTTGGGAAGTGCTAGGAGAGTGGTTCCACTTCCTAGGAGAATGTGTGTTCTTGGGCCACGGCTTGACCCCAGAGGAACTCCGAAGAGGTGCTGAGGCAGGCGAGGCGTGCCCGAGCATGGGCAGGACAGGAGCGAGTCTGGACTGAAGACAAGCGAGGGAATCCAGAAACAGAACCAAGCTGGACCTGGTCTCCGCTGGACCTGCACGCACCAGCGTGACCCAGCAATGCAATGCTGGTCACGAGAGTAGCCTTCCGGCCATGCGAAAGCCCTTTCAGACCCGCCGCTTGGGAGCAAGAGTGCGTGAGGCCAGACGGACGCTGAGGGCAGGAACATGAAGACTCAGATGTAGACTTCGGTACTCAGAGGGTTCAGACATGGACCAATGGACTGGAACATCCAGGAGCGAACTGACTCCTTGCGAAGGCAACCAAGGACTGGCAAAGAGCCCTATTTATAGGGCTGAAGCAAAACAGGTCGAAGATGTCATCATTGAGGGCCGCGGGGGCTTTTCCCACCACTGGCCCTTTAAAAGCAGTAGAGAGGCATGCGCCCACGCCTATACTGAAGCTGGAGAGAGCAGGCATGTCGGCGGCGTTCCTGCCGCATGGGAGGCCCGAAGAGGAGCGGCAACCTGCTGTGAAAATGAAGGGAAGAATCAGGATCACTGTTCCAGAGCCCCCTCAGGGCTCTGGAACAGTGATCCCACAATGGCTGTGCTGTAGTGAAGAGAAACTGAGATAGTGAGTACAATGAAGTATGTGCAGGGTTCTGGAATAGAGCCTCGTTGTTTGAGTGCACACACAGTGGTTTCTCTTGGTAGGAAACACAGGAGCTGAAGTAAAGGCAGGCCCTCGAGGAGCGAGTACCTGGTTCCAGGGAACAGTTCTGAGAGAAGTAGATGGAAACTCACTGATGGTGTAGGCAGCGGTATCTTCCAGGCAGAAGTGGTCCAGGCAGCGAGTCCAGGAACATGGGCCCTCGAGGAGCGAGTACCGGTTCCAGACAGCAACCTGAAAGAGAAGAGAGAGGCCGCCAAGGAGCGGGTACCCCAAATAGAGTAAATCCAATAATGGAGAGGCAGAGTAGCTAAGTACGGAGAGCGAATCCCATCCGTAAGGAGTTCACCAGTATGAATACCTGTTGCTAACTTGATTAGCTAGCAGTAGTGTAGGTCTTTTGTATCTGGGATGCGTAACATCATCACAGGGGGACGCCCCTGAGGTTCACGCCAAAGAAGGTATTTGAAGCAGGGCCGCACCGCGCGCACGCCCTAAGGCAGCTGGACAGCATGGCGGGAGGCAGCGCCCAAGCCAGACCGGGGATGCCGGAGAGGAAGGCAGGCAGATGCCGCGGCATTCAAACGTCCGTCAACCGCGGGAGGAGTCGCTAGAGAGGTAAGGAGGGCGGAGTGGAGACATCGGGCAGCGACAGTTGTAACAGTACCCCCCTTCAAAGGGCGGTCTCCTCTGCGGGTACCAGGTTTAGGATTTGAAGGATGCGCGAGATGAACTTGACTGAGCATCTCTTTATCAAGGATGTTAGCCTGAGGCTCCCTTGAGTTTTCTTTGGGGCCGAAACCCTCCCATGAAAGGAGGTATTCAAGTGTTTTGCTTCATCTTCGGACATCAAGAATCTCTTCGACCTTGAATTCTAGGTCATATTCTGCATTGATGGCAGGTGGTTCCTGAGTCTTGGAAGAGAATTCACTGAGTATGAGAGGTTTCAAAAGTGAAACGTGAAAAGCGTTGTGGATGTTTAGTCCAGGTGGTAACTTCAGACTGTAGGAGATGTTGCCAAGAAGTTGGAGGATTGGAAATGGTCCAACGTAGTGAGGAGCGAACTGAGTGGAGGGTAACTTCAGTCTGAGATGTTTGGTAGATAACCAGACTTTGTCACCGGGTTTGAAGACAGGCGCTTGAGAATGGTGAGCGTCATAGAACTTCTTAGCGCGGTCACTCGCTTTAACTATCATGTCTTTCGTCTGAGTCCACAGGTTATGGATTTCATCAGCAGTAGACTGAGCTGCTGGGGACATCACTGAGAGCGTCAGTGGAAGTGGCGGTGTTGGAGAGCGTCCATATACCACTTCAAAGGGTGTTGATCCAGTTGATGTTGCTGGATGAGAGTTGATGGTGAATTCAGCCCAAGGTAACAGTTCGGCCCAGTTATTCTGACAGCAACTCACCTAGGCTCGAATGAACTGTTTTAAGATTCTATTTATCCATTCTGTTTGGCCATTTGATTGCGGATGATAGGCTGAAGTGTAGTCTACAGAGATGTTGAATAACTTGCACAAGGCCCTCCAGAATCTTGCCGTGAATTGAGATCCTCGGTCTGAGACAATGTGTCTTGGTAGGCCGTGAAGGCGAAAAATGTGCGATATGAAGAGCTTCGCAAGCTCCAAGGCTGAAGGTAAGCCAGGCAGCGCTACAAAATGGGCCATCTTGCTTAAGTGATCGACTGTTACCCAGATGGTATTCATTCCTCCAGAAGGGGGTAAATCGACTACAAAATCAGTAGTGATGTGTGACCAGGGCTGTTCCGGAACTGGCAGTGGTTGCAGCAATCCCCACGGTTGGCCAGAAGCAGGTTTGTGTTTGGCACAGTTGGTACAGGATGCCACGTAGGATAGGGTATCCTTCTTGATAGTAGGCCACCAATAAAACTTCTGGATCTTGAGCCGGGTACGGCGTTGACCAGGATGGCCAGCCAGCTTGGAATCGTGTGCCCAAAAGAGCACTTTCTTCCTGAGGTGCTTAGGCACGATGGTCTTACCAGCGGGCACAGAATGTGTAGTCGCCAAGATGACTTTCTTTGGGTCAATTATGTGCTGAGGTTCTTCAGGCACATCCTCAGAGAGAAAAGGGCGTGTAAGGCATCAGCTCTGGTATTTCTGTCTCCGGGGCGATATTTAAGCACAAAGTCAAAACGATTGAAAAATAAGGACCATCTAGCTTGTCTGTGGTTAAGACGTTGCGCATGGCGGAGATACTCTAGATTTTTGTGGTCTGTGAATATGGTTATTTGATGTTGAGCGCCTTCGAGTGAAGGCCGCCATTCCTCGAATACAAGCTTTATTGCCAAGAGCTCTTTATCACCGATCCCATAGTTCTTCTCTGCCGGGGAGAAACGTCGTGAGAAGAAAGAGCAGGGACGTAAGGCTTTAGAGTCTCCAGTCTGGCTCAATACAGCCCCCACGCCGACATCTGAAGTGTCAACTTCGACAATAAAGGGCTTGTTGGGGTCAGGATGCCGCAAGCATGGTTCCGTGGAAAAGGCAGTCTTTAGTTTCTCAAACGCGGAAATGGCCTCCGCAGACCATTTTGAAGCATTGGCACCCTTGCGGGTCATTGTGGTCAAAGGTACTGTTAAAGAAGAGTAGTTCTTTATAAAGCTTCTATAATAGTTGGTAAACCCCAGGAATCGTCTCAGGGCCTTCAGGCTGGTAAGTTGGGACCAATTTTTGATACTCTCGAGTTTTTGAGGATCCATCTGGAAGCCATCTTTAGACATGATATAGCCAAGAAAAGGCACTGAGTCTTTATGAAATTCGCACTTGGAGAGTTTGGCGTAGAGCCGGTGTTTACGGAGTTGGCTTAGTACTTGCTTGACATCCTCTAGATGAGTGGGCAAATCCTGGGAAAATATCAGGATATCATCCAGGTATACCACGACACTCTTGTACAGCAGGTCCTGCAGGATGTCGTTCATCATGTTCTGAAATATAGCGGGTGCATTGCACAGGCCGAAGGGCATAACTAAGTACTCAAAATGGCCGTCTCGAGTGTTGAAGGCTGTTTTCCATTCGCCGCCACTATGAATGCGAACTAAGTTGTAGGCTCCCTTTAGGTCAAGTTTTGAGAATATTTTGGCCCCTGAAGCCAGTCAAACAGCTCTGAGATTAAAGGCAGGGGGTAGCGGTCTTTAATCGTGGTCTCGTTCAGACCTCAGTAATCGATACAAGGACGTAGGGTAGCCAAAAAAACATCCTTCAAAAACTGGAAGAAGGATCCATCTGAAGAAAATAGTATAAAACATAAGCATTGTCGAGGTAAGTGTAAAACATTGATAAGACAGGTGAAGAGAGAATTTGAAATGAAGTTGGCCATAGAGGCAAAAACTCATAATAAAAACTTTTAAAATATATCCAAAGCAAGAAACCTGTGAGGGAGTTGGTTGGACCATTAGATGACAGAGGGGTTAAAGGGGCTCTTAGGGAAGATAAGGCCATTGCAGAAAGACTAAATGAATTCTTTGCCTCAGTGTTTACTAATGAGGATGTTGGGGAGATACCCGTTCCGGAGATGGTTTTCAGGGGTGATGAGTCAGACGAACTGAACGAAATCACTGTGAACCTGGAAGATGTAGTAGGCCAGATTGACAAACTAAAGAGTAGCAAATCACCTGGACCGGATGGTATGCATCCTAGGGTTCTGAAGGAACTAAAAAATGAAATTTCTGATCTATTAGTTAAAATTTGTAACCTATCATTAAAATCATCCATTGTACCTGAAGACTGGAGGGTGGCCAATGTAACCCCAATATTTAAAAAAGGCTCCAGGGGCGATCCAGGTAACTATAGACCAGTGAGCCTCACTTCAGTGCCAGGAAAAATAGTGGAAACTATTCTCAAGATCAAAATCTTAGAGCATATAGAAAGTCATGATTTAATGGGACACAGTCAACATGGATTTACCCAAGGGAAGTCTTGCCTAACAAATCTGCTTCATTTTTTTGAAGGGGTTAATAAACATGTGGATAAAGTGAACCGGTAGATGTATTGTATTTGGATTTTCAGAAGGCGTTTGACAAAGTCCCTCATGAGAGGCTTCTACGAAAACTAAAAAGTCATTGGATAGGAGGCGATGTCCTTTCGTGGATTTCAAACTGGTTAAAAGACAAGAAACAGAGAGTAGGATTAAATGGTCAATTTTCTCAGTGGAAAAGGGTAAACAGTGGAGTGCCTCAGGGATCTGTACTTGGACCGGTGCTTTTCAATATATATATAAATGATCTGGAAAGGAATACGATGAGTGAGGTTATCAAATTTGTGGATGATACAAAATTATTCAGAGTAGTTAAATCACAAGCAGACTGTGATACATTACAGGAGGACCTTGCAAGACTGGAAGATTGGGCATCCAAATGGCAGATGAAATTTAATGTGGACAAGTGCAAGGTGTTGCATATAGGGAAAAATAACCCTTGCTGTAGTTACACGATGTTAGGTTCCATATTAGGAGCTACCACCCAGGAAAAAGATCTAGGCATCATAGTGGATAATACTTTAAAATTGTCGGCTCAGTGTGCTGCAGCAGTCAAAAAAGCAAATAGAATGTTAAGAATCATTAGGAAGGGAATGGTTAATAGAACGGAAAATGTCATAATGCCTCTGTATCAATCCATGGTGAGACCGCACCTTGAATACTGTGTACAATTCTGGTCGCCGCATCTCAAAAAAGATATAGTTGCGATGGAGAATGTACAGAGAAGGGCAACCAAAATGATAAAGGGGATGGAACAGCTCCCCTAAGAGGAAAGGCTGAAGAGGTTAGGGCTGTTCAGCTTGGAGAAGAGACGGCTGAGGGGGGATATGATAGAGGTCTTTAAGATTATGAGAGGTCTTGAACGAGTAGATGTGACTCGGTTATTTACACTTTCGAATAATAGGACTAGGGGACATTCCATGAAGTTAGCAAGTAGCACATTTAAGACTAATCGGAGAAAATTCTTTTTCACTCAATGCACAATAAAGCTCTGGAATTTGTTGCCAGAGGATGTGGTTAGTGCAGTTAGTGTAGCTGGGTTCAAAAAAGGTTTGGATAAGTTCTTGGAGGAGAAGTCCATTAATGGCTATTAATCAATTTTACTTAGGGAATAGCCACTGCTATTAATTGCATCAGTAGCATGGGATCTTCTTAGTGTTTGGGTAATTGCCAAGTTCTTGTGGCCTGGGTTTGCCTCTGTTGGAAACAGGATGCTGGGATTGATGGACCCTTGGTCTGACCCAGTATGGTAATTTCTTATGTTCTTATGTCCTTCTTCCCCACAAAGAAGAAGCCTGTGCTGGCTGGAGACGTCGATGGTCTAATAAACCCCTTCTGTAAATTCTCCTTGATGTATTCGGACATCGCCTTGTTCTCAATCGCTGAGAGTGGATAGACACGTCCTTTAGGAGGTTCAGTATTGGGTTTCAGTCTTATGGCACAGTCATAGGACCTATGCGGAGGAAGGATGTCAGCAGCTTCTTTGGAAAACACATCACTGAAAGATGCGTATTGGGGCGGCAGTCCTGGCATCGCTGGAGTAGTAGGCATGCAGATGATAGGAACAATCTCCTTAAAGCACTTCCCATGACAACCTGGGCCCCAGCGGGAGAGTTTCAAGGATGCCCAGTCAAATTGGGGTTGGTGCAAATGCAGCCAGGACGATAGGGTGCATGGCCTTCTCTAACACAAAGAAGGGAATTGACTCAATATGGAGAGCTCCGGTGCAGAGAGTTACTGGTACAGTTTGGCAAGTTACGTCACCCGGTAAGGACTCTCCATGGATGGAGGATAGGAGTAGTGGAACCTTCAATGTGACGAGGGGAATCCTCAGATGTTCCACTAGGCATCGAAGAATAAAGTTGCCTCCTGCTCCTGAATCCACCAGGGCAAGAGTTTGAACCTTAGACGGTCCGCAGATCAAGGAGACTGGGAGAGAGAGCGGAGGAGAGGGCGTTGTAAGGACTAAGAACAGTCCTCCTGCAGGACTTAGGCCCGTCCGTTTCCTGGACGAATTGAGCATGTTGGGACCTCGTGACCAGTCTGTCCACAGTACATGCATAGACCATGCCTCTTCCGAAGTCTTCTCTCTTTGGAAGTCAAATGTCCGCGACCAAGTTGCATCGGTTCATCTCCACTGGCAGCAGGAATTATTGGAACCATCCGAGGTGCAGGTTTAGCACTAACCTCCTTCTGACCAGGTCCTCTATTAGGCCGGAGCTCTTTCACCTTATCACGAAGCCGGTGATCAATCCTAGTAGCCAAAGCCACTAGTTCATTCAGCGAGTCAGGTGTTTCACGAGCGGCCAGTTCGTCTTTCAAGCGAGTATCCAGACCTCTGATGAAGAGGGTCTTCAGGCATTTGGGGTCCCAGCAGAGTTCTGTAGCAAGAGTCTTAAACTCTATCGCAAAATCAGCCAGTGGTCAGTTACCTTGCTTCAGGTCCACCAGAGAAGAACCGGCAACGGTCACTCGAGCAGGATCATCGAAAACGGATTTAAATAAGTCCAAAAATCCATCTATGTCCTGCAAAATAGGATCCTTGCGTTCCCACAGTGTAGAGGCCCAAGACAAGGCCCTTCCAACAAGATAAGATAGAATGTAAGTAGTCTTGGAAAAAGCTGTGGGGAACTGAGAAGGCTGTAATGCAAAATGCTTGCAACACTGGTTTAAAAAGCTCCTGGTCTTCTGAATCCGTACACTCCCGAGAAACGAACTGGAGCAGCCTGCGGTACAGCAGTCTTTAAAGTTACTTCATGTAACTGACCTTCATTGCTGGAATTAGTGCCTTGGGTCTTCTGTGTATGCAGCTGATGAAACGCTGAAGTGAGTTTCTCCAATGCGTCTTGCTGTTCAGAAATGCGCAGGGCGAGGCCCGGAATGGCCTGCAGGGCATTGAGCTGTGCTGGATCCATGGAGTTAGCAATCTATTGTTTGTAAGGTTTTGGGTGGACCCTTGGACACTGTGGCTGCTGACCACACCCACAGGGGGAAGAGTCCCATGAGGGGCCACAGGTCAGGCTCAGCTTAGGACACACAACACACAGGCCGATACAGTACAGTGCGCTCCGGTGGAGCTGCACATTTTACTTACTGAATTGCACGGGAATACCTAATAGAGCCATAAACATGTATTTGCATGTTACGGGCTCTATTAGGTTCGGGGGGGGGGGGGGGGGGGTTGGATGTGCTTTTTCGACGTGGTAGCTTTACCCCTTATTCAGTAAGGGGTAATAGCCCTAATTTAAATAAATTAAATTACTGTATCGCGCGCAGAGGAGAGTGTCCTGTGCACACGCTGGGAGAGCGGGCACTCAAGGAACAAGTACCGGTTCCAGACAGCGACCTGAAAGAGAAGAGAGAGGCTCCCGAGGAGCGGGTACCCCAAATAGAGTAAGTCCAACAATGGAGAGGCAGAGTAGCTAGGTACGGAGAGTGAATCCCATCCGTAAGGAGTTCACCAGTATGAATACCTGTTGCTAACTCGATTAGCTAGCAGTAGGGTAGGCCTTTTGTATCGGGGATGCGTGATGTCATCACAGGGGGACGCCCCTGAGGTTCGCTCCAAAGAAGGTATTTGAAGCAGGGCCGCGCAGCGTGTGCGCCCTAAGGCAGCTGGACAGCTTGGCAGGAGACAGCGCCCAAGCCGGACTGGGGATGCCGGAAAGGACGGCAGGCAGACGCCGTGGCAGCCAAACGTCCGTCAACTGCGGGAGGAGTCGAACAGAGAGATAAGGAGGGCGGAGTGGAGACGTCGAGCAGCGACAGTCGTAACACCTAGTTGAGTTCCCTAAAGAAAAATAAAACAGAACCACATCTTTGTGCATGCACTGAGGTAAAAGCAGGACTGACGCTTGTCCCTACTGGCCATGCAGCTATATGGTCACCCTGTTTCGTCATAAAGAGAGCAGTTTTCAGCAGTCTGTGTAAGCCGGCACATAAGGAAGTGTTTTAAGTTGTTGCGTCTGCAGTTACGGCAGAAGCTACACACTTTATTATATGCTGCATGTATCTGACCCAAAAATGTGTGTGCACATTTCAGCATGCTCTCATATTTGTTATACAAGAACCCACATACTTTCTCTACCCATTTTCTAAAAATATTTTGCAAGCATAATAATTTGAACTTGTGCAAGTAATTTTGCATACATAATAACTGGAACTTTTGCAAGTCACTTACACTTACACCATCAATTCACCCAGACCCTCCAGCACTTCACCCTGAGTCCCCATCACTTAACCAGACTTCTCATCCAAAACTGCAGACAAAATACAAGTGCAAATTTTACTTCCATTACTTAATTAGCAGAAGAAAAAGTATATGTATTTAAAGGCTGATTTTAAAAGCCCTATGCATGCCAAACCTGGAAGATACGCGAGTATCTCGAGCCAGCACGCAACACATGGGTTTTGAGAGTCACCCGAGTACGCGCGCATCTCCCAGTATGTGAACAAATTGGGAAGTCAAAAAAGGGGCAGGGTGTGTGTGGAGTCTGGGTGGGGCATGGACGTTCCGGGTCTGTAACCTGAAGTATGCGTGTAAGTACGTACGTGCACAAGCACGCGCCGGGGTCCCCCACTGCATAACCTTACTTCTGCTATGGATGGCATGTAAAGTTTTAAAATAAAAATATCAGGGCTAGTCAGCGGGGTTTGAAGGGTCAGGGCTAACAGGGTAAAAGGGAGACTATCTAGCTAGGCGGGTTAGGAAGTCTTATCCTTTACCGGGGCTAACTGGGGAACGAATTGGGGAAACAAGTATTTCTGTCAGAGCGCGGGCCTAGCACAATCCCCCCCACTTACGTGATAGAGGTGGTATTTGCACGCACATGCGCATATTCATATAAAATTGCATGCACACGTATGCGGATACAGCTGATTTTATAACATGCGCGCATATACACCTGTATGTTATAAAATGGCTGCATCCATTCACGTAAGCTGGCATACCCATGTACATGTGTGCCCGCGCGCCAGTATGAAAGTTATCATCCCTGGCTTTATTATTTCTTTTATTTGTTTATGTATTAATTTATTGTTTTAGTTTAAATTTTAGATTGTATTCATTTTTGTGTATTTACATAATTGTTTGATTATTATACGTATGCATTGAAACCCGCCAAGTACTTTGGATTGTGCAGATAATAAATCAGTTAAATAGTAAATAAATATGGGTAAAGTCAGTAATTTATGCGCATATACCGCTTGCAAAATAGCAACTTGTGCTTGTATTTCTAAAGCCCTCCCTAAACCACTCTCCACCCCCCACCCAATGAACGTTTAAGCATGATACCTCAAGTATGCCCATACTCCTGATGTTTCCAAAATAGCACATACTCCTGTGCAGGCAACTTACAGGTCAATGCTGATTTTATACACGTAACCGTGTAGCTCTTTGAACATTACCCCCAAAGTATGAAACAGATTTGTTTTATAGTATCAAGAAGCCGAGTGCAAAAGCAGGCAAACCATGTTATGGACATTAAGCCTGCGCCATTCCATGGCAGGGTGCTCAGGAAGATGGAATGGGCGTATAAGGACAGAGAAGTAGGAAACACGATTAGAGCAGGAGATCTTCAGTTAACTCTCCCAGAAGACCTGGTCTGTTAGGCCAGTGGCAGAGGTCTGCCAGTTTCCAGTCTACTTTTCATATAAATAAAAGGTGAATGAACAAGCTGCAGGTGAAACTTCTTTTTTTTTTTTACTGCTCTAGTTTAACAATTGTGACTCGTTTTTAAGAACTACACTGGCGTCATCGGGTCAGTGCAAATCGAGCTAAGGAAAATGCCTGAAGAGATAGCCTGGAAAGTCAAACAGAAATGCATTCTTTATCTAATTATTAGCTTTTAGCAGCTGACAGCGCCCCTTTTCACCTTCACCTCCGTACTCAGCGGCAGCTTTTATCTGTAGGGGTTAAACGGTAGCATTTGTGAAAGCCACGGGAGCTAGACTGGGAGGTGCACGGTGTCTCCAGAAAGCGAATCTAATGAGTTCTCTATGATGCTATTTGTTTAGAGACACAATAAAAAAAATAAAAAAAATTCACGTCCGCAGTTAAAGGTTTCAAGTCCCACTAGACTAGATTAATAATTTCCTGGAATATAAACTCCTCTCGCGGTATGCTAGATGGATTTTCCAGGAACAAAGAAACCAGCTGGGGATTAAAATGCTGCCGTTTCCCACTCAATTAAAATGTGCTCTAGGAATACAGGCTCCATCTTTCAGTTCACCAAATGCCATTGTACACCGCCTTAGGTGAAAGCTTACCCTCAGCGTAATAAAGAAAAAATTAAATGAATACATGGGCTCTCCAGGAATAAGTGCCACACTATATCTTCTAAAGGGCCGTTATCGCCACAAATGGCTTTCCTTCCGTCCTGGCTCTTCCCTTCCAGGAGATGACTCTCTTCTCTTTTCCCGTTCTCAAGGTAATGACCGCCCCACCCCCCGCCATTCTCTTCCTCCTTTGCACAAGGTAACCCCCTCCTCTTGTCCCTTTCGGCCTTCCCCACCCCTCTCCCCTCTCTCTCTCTCTGGTCCCTCTTGCCCCTGACCTCACTCCTGTGCGCCGAAGCAGCTCGGCAGCCGCCGGCCTCATCACTCTTCCTTTTCGCTCTCTTGACAAGAAATGGCCAGGGGGGCAACCGCTTCATCACGGAAGGCGGGAGATTTATAGGCCTCAAAAGGAGAGGTAGCAGCTGAAAAAAAACCAAAAATCTGACGGAGGGAAAGCACCCGAGCATCTTTCAGGCCTTAAGCAAAGCTGACGTTCCTGAGGCCCTCCGTGGCCCTGACACAGCGCTCTTCTGGCCCAGGTTTCATTAGGCCCGGGACACACTGTGCTTTATTGCTTGTCATTGTAATTGCATCATTTTCTGTGGCTTGGGACTCCCACAGAGTACAGCATGCACTGTGTGTGCAGGGAAACTGCTCCAGGTGTCAGGCAGGCAGTCCATCAGTTTAAAGCGCGCCTTTCCTCAGCCAGATCCATTCCACCGTCACACACACACTTTAGGTACTACAGAAGAGCGAGTACGTGCAACTATTATTTTTTTTAAATACTACCTTCTTCAATCCTTGGTTTCTGGATGTCGGCAAATCCCCGAATCAGCAGAAATCCAAATCTGAAATCACAAGCGTGGCTTTGGCGGTGAAAGACCTCTGCTTGATTATTCTCGGGAGTATTTCAGCCTCCTTTGCAGGTCTGAGTGTGCTCAGCACTATCCCCCTTCCTTCCTTCCCAGCACGGATTTTCCCCCTGTTATTTTGGGTTTCCATTCAGTTGAAATCAGGCTTCTTCCGGGCCATGGTGCTATCAGCCTTCATTCAGAATTACCCAGGACTTATTTCCCCTCCTTCCAACTCTGCCCAGCCATCGCAGCGACCGTCCCCAGCCAGGGGCCACATACTGCAGCTCCCTCCGGAACTCAGCTAATGTGGGCCCTAAGCCTGGCTTGCAGGTGTTAGTGTTGAGCAATGGCTGAAACTACCTCTTCCTAGGGGCTGTTAGCGCTGTCCCCGCAGCATCCCTGGCTGGCCCAGGAATCAAATCCTCATCGCCTGCATGGCAGTGGACAGCACTTAGAACAAAACTGGTTCCCCCCACCGCCATAGTTTAAATCAGTTCTCACTGAGGAAGACTGAGTGAAGCAGTTCTGTGTGTCCTGACAGCAAGTACAGACAGAGCTGAAAAGAAGCAACACAAGTGCCCCATCCCCCTTCCCCTTCTGCTCTTATGCTTGTGCTCTACTTAGGAGCTTTTGCCTGGCATTGTGCGTCCAGCTGGGAGGCAGCTAGGACTGGCAGTAGTAGGGATGTGCCGCTGTTTTAAATGTCAAGACACCATGGGAATTTTTTGTTTTCTTTATTGAAATAATACAAACCCCAAAGTATTTGTTTTTGTATTTTAATGAATTAGCAGGTGCTAAAGGGATTAGTGCATATTAAAAAATGGGAAAGAAACAAAAGAAATGAAGTGAAAATAATTTGAATGCACATCCTAGTCAATAGTTAGGGACCTTCGTTTTCAGTTTTTATTTTATTTTTCCAGGGAATTTATCAGTGTTTATTACAGCAAGAACACAAGTGCTACTTACCCCAACAAATGACAAATAATTGTTTTCCCACTGATCTTTCCGGTTTTTGTTTTAATAAACTCAGATATATTCCCAGGAAAAATAAAAAACAAAACTGTAGTTTACCATGATCATGACGAGTTATCCACACTACACAGCCATCCAGCACCATGTTGTACATAGACCAGTGAGGCAGGCAGTGCCATCGCTGTGCCATAGATCACACCAAACAATTGTTTTTCTTATCCTCTCTGATCTGATGTGACTGCGGGAGAGAGAGACTCGGTGCTCTGCGGCTACAGCTGCAGAAGCTCCGACAGTAACATTGCGTGCATCCAGCAGTAAGACCGGCGGTTAAGAAAAATGTGTTTAAATGCCTCCCCAAGGATGGAAGAGGTGTCAGACTGCAAAAGGTCAGTCTTCATGATTATTTCTTTCCATTCCTATGGATATTAACAGTTACATTACAAGCTGTGAGAGTCTAAGGGACAAAGGTAGGGACTTACCGGTATTTACCACAGGGTTTCTCCCATGTTTGTGTTTGGGAAAAATGTTTAGTAAATACTAGGGCCCTTAGATTGTGAGCCTCCTGGGGCCAGGGATATACTAGGGTACCAGAAAGTAACTCGCCTGGAGCTACCAACGAAAAGGCGCAAGCTAAATAAATAAATACATATTCAAAGCACTTTTTAAATTTAAAAACTAACATAGTCATAGGAGTCCTTACTGTCACGGATTCACCTGCTATGCGGCCTCTCTGTGCCCTGGTCTTGCCTGCTATGACCCCTCCTTGCCTGCAGAGGCCTTCAGCGAGCCTCGCCACCAGCCTTGCTAAACTCCTCCTCGCTGCTCTCGTCACACCCAAGTCTCAGCCCTTTGTAACCCAGCCTTTGCCAGAACCTTGCCTCTCTGATCTGGCCATTCTTGTCTTGAACTTTGCCTAGTCCTTGTCCGGTCCTGTTCTAGCCTAGACCTGACTTTGAGTAGTCCTTGTCTTGCCCTGCCCCACCTAGTATCCTTTTCCCAGCCCCAGTTCATGCACAGTATCCTTGCCCTGTCTCTGTCTGTGTACATCCCCAGTCCTTGTTCCGTGTTCAGTTCCAGTATCCAGTCCTTGCTCCAGATTGTCCAGCCCTGCTGCACCCTCTCCAGCTTGTCCAGCCTTGTTGATCACTTAATGCAGAGCTTTCCAAAGTGTGTGTCGCGACACTTTAGTGTGTCGCCTGCAGTGTGCCGGTGTGTCACGCAAGCCCGGTGCACGTGACACATCGGCAAGTGGGAGCCAATGCGGCCGCCAGTGGACCTCATCCCACTGGCAGCTGAGTAGTAAAGTATCGCTGTGCTGTGTGCCGGAGACGCACAGCAGGAAGATCGGCGGGGCCGTGGTGGAGCTTACGTCACCATGGCCCGAAGAAAAATGTCATGCAGGTGCTCCTCCTCCTTCCTGCCCACGCGGCCCCGGAAGAAAAATGTTGCCGGAGCCGCGCGGGCAGAAAGCAGGAAGAGCAGGTGCTCCGCCTCCTTTCTGCCCGCGCGGCCCCGGAAGAAAAATGTTGCCGGAGCCGCGCGGGCAGAAAGCAGGAAGAGCAGGTGGTCCGCCTCCTTTCTGCCCGCGCGGCCCGGAAGAAAAATGTTGCCGGAGCCGCGCGGGCAGAAAAGAGGAAGAGCAGGTGCTCCGCCTCCTTCCTGCCCGTGCGGCCCCGGAAGAAAAATGTTGCCGGAGCCGTACGGGCAGGAAGGAGGTGGAGCATCAGCCACGTGCAGAAGAGGAGCAGGCCAGGTAGCAGGGTCTCCACCGTGGATCGGCCCGAGAAGATCAGAGTCGCCGCGATCGGCCGGAGAAGATCAGGGCCGCTGCAGAGCCCATCCTGCAGCAACCCATGAAGAGGAGGCCCAGAGGTAAGAGAGAGGCTGAGGGCCCGATGAGTTGTATGCGTGTATGAGGTGGGTTGAGAGATTGGGTGCCTGTATGAGGTGAGTTGAGAGATTGGGTGCCTGTATGAGGTGAATTGAGAGATTGGGTGTGGGAGTGAGGACCTGAATTTTTGCAGAGACAGCATGTGAGAGTGTGTGTGTGTGTGTGTGTGTATGTGTGTGTGAGAGACAGCATGTGGGAGTGAGAGCCTGTGCTTGAGCACGACAGCATGTGGGAGTGAGAGAGAGCCTGGGTGTGTGAGAGTCAGACAGCATGTGCAAGAGAGAGACTTGTGTATGAATGATTGTATGAGAGAGAGCATGTGACAGTGAGAGCCTGTGCTTGAGCAAGACAGCATGTGGGAGTGAGAGAGAGCCTGGGTGTGTGAGAGTCAGACAGCATGTGCAAGAGAGAGACTTGTGTATGAATGATTGTATGAGAGAGAGCATGTGACAGTGAGAGCCTGTGCTTGAGCAAGACAGCATGTGGGAGTGAGAGAGAGCCTGGGTGTGTGAGTCAGACAGCATGTGCAAGAGAGAGACTGTATGAATGATTGTATGAGAGAGAGCATGTGAGAGCCTGTGTGTGTGTGTGTGTGTGTGTGTGTGTGAGAGAGAAAGCATGTGAGAATGAGAACCTGACTGAATGTATGAGGGAAGAAGATAGATGGAGAGAAAAGAAAGAAAAAAAAGACAATATGAAAGGAATTGGCAAAAAAATAAGAAAGGGGAGGTGGAACAAAAAAAACCTGTGACAAAACCGATTAGAAAACTAAGATCAGACAGCAAAGGTAAAAAAAAAGAAATAAATTACTTTTTACTGATTGGCACATGTAATCTTTGGTAATGTGCAAGAGTGGCATTTTCTCCATGCGGATCTCACAATGTACGAGATCAACATGGAGGAAGTGGAAGCCCACGGGGCCTGCACAGAGGAGGCAGCAGAATGGGCTTCAGTGCCAATAGCAGCAATCAGCGCCTCCCAAATAGCCATGTGGCAGCAGTGACAGTGGCAGCAGAGGAATGACAGAGGCTCCAAGGTTGCTGGCAAAAGAAAGAGAGGGGGTCTGCCTTTAATGTGTGCATGTGTATGAATGGGAGTCTACCTGGGGGTGTATGTGTGTGAATGCATGGGTGCCTGCCTGAGGGTGTGTCAGTGCATGAAAATGTATGGGTGTCTTCCTGGGGTTTGTATGTGTGAGAATAGATGCCGGCCTGTGTGTGGTGTATGTGTGTGTGTGTGTGAGAATGAATGTGTGCATGCCTGGGGGATGGTGAGGGAGTGGTGTGAAAATGAATGGGAGCCTGTCTGGGGGTCAGTTTCAGTGTGTGAGAATGATTGGGAACTTGCCTGGGTGTGTGTGTATGAGAAAATCCAGGGGAGTAAGAGTTTGTGTGTGGAGGGGGAGAGAGTGTCTTAGAGCCTGAGAGTGTGTCAGTGTCTGTGAGAGCGAGAGGTTATGGTGGGTATAAGAGCATGAATGTGTATGTATGTGACAGTGTATGTGTGAGAGAGAATGGACATGTGAGTCTGTGTGAGAGAGGATAACCTCCTAATCCTGGACAATATCAGGGTGACTGGAAATCAAGAACTCCCACTTATGGACAGCAGGGGCTTTTTAAAATCCTTATTAGTTTTAATTATTGGGTGTTATTTGATATATGTGCTGTTTTGAAATATTTTATTGGTGTTTGGGAAATTGTAAAAAATGTATATGATTTTAATTAATAGAAATTCTATTTATCAGTAGTTTTAAAATATTCTTTTATTAGTATGGTTTTACTATTATAACTGATGCTTTGTTTTTTGATTTTATTTGTTTTATGAGGAATGGTGGTTCTGTTTTTCCATTGTTAATACACAGAGTCTGGCTTCTTGGGGTTTCCATTTCAGTTTTTGTTTAATTTGTGCTCCTTTATTTTGTATTCTGTATTTGGTGAGGGTCTGTCTCTGCTCTGTGTGTGTGTGACCATGATGAGAGATTCTACTAGCATAGGGATCTATAGCAATCGGGTTTGTTTTGTTTCATCAGTAGGTGGTGTATTTGTATTCTAGGACCCAGTGTAATATTTACCTTTGCGTTTTCACAGGTAGGGGTATTGTTGTTTGAGTCCTTGGTGTTATTACTGTTATGTTACAATGGGATTGCAGTATCGATTTTGAGTGTCTTTTTTGCGAGGTTTTATTTTAGTTCACAATGTGCCTGGCAGAGGAAAGTGTTTGTGCTGCTGTTACTGTGAGGTGACACCAGCATTTGAAAATATCTTTTACTATGATGAGCTGTAAGGGAAACATCCAAGCTCCATTGTTTGGGGGAATTTCAGTGGATGCACAGAGTTACAGAACTGGAGGTGCAGGATTTATATTGACATTCTGTCCCTTCCTATAAATTCCAGACTTCACTCTCATAGCCAAATAGAATTAGTTGAATGAGGCTATCAAATAATTATATAGTGTGAAACTGGCCAGCTTTTTAAAATTATGCAGAAGACCCTTTGGACTTTCTTATTAACACCAAATATTCAAATCTGTGTTCATCCCATCAAGCTCATATATCTCATTAAAGAGGTAAATTGAATAACATAACTTTGTTTTATTATTGTTACTCATAAATTAGAACAATAACATTAATCTTGGAATATTATATAGTTTTAATATAAATGAAAGGTTTTCACAAGATAGGTTGTGTCGTGAAACATTTTATTATTTATTTATTTATTTAACAGCTTTTAATATACCGGTGTTCGTGCGAGCACATCGCGCCGGTTTACAATAAACTTGAGAAAGGAGGAAAGTTACAAAAAACAGGGAGCGGGTGATGGAGTAGGCTCGAAAAAAGGAGGGGAGGGGGAGAAGGGGAGAAAGTAAAGGAGGAAGGGATAGCAGCTGAGAAAGCACAGGAACTGAGAGGTAATTACAAGAGATTAATTGGAGGTTTAACGTGGGTTAAAACATAGTAGGTTGGTTAATATATATATATATATGTATATATATGTAACCATATATATTATGTATATATTTAAGGAAACATACATAAATTGTCGAAATACATTTCATTCGTTTAACCTTTAACCTCCGGTTTGCTAATAGACTGAATTACCGTGTCCCGAAATTATGTTTGTCTAAAAAGTGTGTCACCAACATGAAAAGTTTGGAAAGCTCTGACTTAATGCATCAAATATAACATCATACAGGGACTGTGCTTAGCAGACCTGACTGAATACTGCCCTCCTCAAACATGGCTAAAAGTAAATGTGGGTTCCATAGTATGCAATCCTCATTAAAAAGAGGCCTTTTTATGTACCCATTTCTGTTTATATTGTATGTGTTATTGCTTGCTGTGGCATGTACTCTCTTCCTTTTGTCAAAAAAAAAATCATTTTGCAAATAAAAAAAAAAGGCGCCTGCTGATTTTCAAAGGGAAACGTCATGGGTTGCTTCTCTTTGAAAATCTGCCTGAAGTACACGGGTCGAGATGCAGCCACATGGATTGCTATGACGCCGGCTATGGGGAAAACGCCTCCTCCGATGTATTTTGGTTTCCCATTTTTTAGATCCTTTTGCACAATCCTTTTCCAAAGGTCCACTAGTCAAAGCAGAGGCAAGTGGAAATGATACAGGATGGCTGCAGTCTGTTCTGCTCGATAGCGATGAATCATCTGTCCCTGGACATTTTGGATGCGTCCGCCCTCCCCACTTTCAAATCTAAACCAAAATCCAAGGTTTATTGCCTGGCCTTCCCTTTTCTTTGTCCTGACTTCTCCTTGTCCTGTAGCCCTGCTTCTTGTAAGGCTCCCTGGATAAGGACACTGTATAAAAGCTGAAAGCAAATGCAGATAAATAAATGTACAATTCTTTCCCCCCCCCCCCGTGGATTTTACACAGGCTGATCACAAAAGTTAAGCAGTAAGCCAGCTTCACAATAAATTTCACTGTAAAAACACCACAACTTGTGCTGTTTGCACAGCACAATTTGTCAATCCAAGAACCACTGAATTCAGAAATTGTTTGCCAGACTGCTGCAGATCTGTATGGTGAATTTTATGATATTTTTGGGGGTGAAATTTGCACATCTCCTACATACAATAAAACCACCCAGCATTGTGTACATATATTCAAGATTATTTCCCCTCCCCGTGAATCTCTTTGCACTTGTTCAGATTAAATTTCATCTGCCATTTAGATGCCCAGTGAGTCCCCTACTCTCACAAGGTCCATCTGCAGTTCCTCACCATCTGCTCATATTTTAACTACTTTGAATAATTTTGTATCATCTGCAGGTCTGATCACCTCACGCGTTGCTCCCTTTTCCAGATTGGTAATGTATTAGTTAAACAGCTCCGGCCCCAGTGCAAATCCCTGGGGCACTCCACCATGCATCTCTCTCCATTGGGAGAGCCGATCCTTAGGAGATAATTTTTAACCTGTCCGCAAAGGCTGTGCGCACCTTTTATCTGTGGATTTTGAATCAGTTTTCAAAGTGAAAATGTGCATTCTTCCACTTTGAAAACTGCCACAGGTACAAAACATGTGCGGTCACTTGCACTGATCTTTGTGCTGATAAATGGCAAAAGAAATTTATCTTGGGTAAGTACAAAGTGAAGCACATAGGGGAAAAAAATCCTAACTCTAGGTACACAAAGCTGGCGTCCATATCAGTGTGCAAAGATATTTTTTTCATTTCATTTTGGTTTTCTTTTTTTTTTTTTTCACCCAGTTTATTGTGCATTTCTTTTCATTTATTTAAAATGGAAAAAAAAAAGAAACAAACACAAACCAAACTTTAAAACAACAATGAAAAACAAAAGAGAAAAATGTGTCCACAGTCAAATAACCCCCTCTCCCCACTCCCAGGCTTTCTTCCTATCCACTCAGGTTCCCACACTTGGACCTGTTTACCCTCTTGTTGAAAATTTCTTCACAGGGCAGGAGTGATTCCCGAGCGTACCTGCCCCACAGCTCCTGCTATTGCAGATGGTGCTAGCGGACTGAGGTTGGTGCCATTGCACATTTTTGCTGTAGAAAATGGGTGAGCTTTAAGATTTTTATTTTACTTGATTCTATGCCACCCACCATCACACTCTGCCATTTTTGTAAACTGGTATCAGTGTCCCATTGGTTATCCAAGGTGGGAGTAGCTCAGGCCCAAGGTGGGTTGTGGGTAACTTCCCAAGTCAACCACTGAGGCAGCTGAGAGAAGCATGAAAATGGGTTACAAACTCCTCAGTACCACTGCCTGGTTGGAGGTTCAGGGAAGTTACAGCTCAGGGCTAAGGTGAGTTGCACTAACTTGCAGAATCAGCCACCAAGACAGCTAGGAAAAGCATGCCAGAGAGCTGTTACTTCTGCAAGATCTGGACTGCTCCTCAGGGAGCGCAGGCTGGGATCAGCTCAGGCTCCAGTTGGGTTGTGGTGACTTCTAGAGTCGACCACTGAAGCAGCTGGGAGAAGCATGTAGATGGGCTGCAACCTGCCCAGGACCTGGCTGACTGTTCAGGGAGGGAGCAACTCTGGTCCAAGGTGGATTGTGCTGACTTCCAGAGTTGACCAGTTGAGGAAGCATGCAGATGAGCTACAACCTCCCCAGTTCTGTCTTTGACTTCCTGGGCATATACCCCTGGAGACGTATCCTTGCTGTGAGAGGATAACAAGTCACCTGAAAGGTTGGTCCCAGCTGCAGGATAACTTCCTGCCAATTCAAGGTGATGTTTTCATCGAAGTGGCATTTCTTCTTCAAAGCAGTACAAGGGCTGCCAGAGTGCAGGTGGAGCCACTCTCCTATATCCCTGAAAGTCTCCTCTCTATATATCTCTCTCTCTCTGCCTCAGTTCTTCTAGGTCTGCCATTCTAGCCTTCAGAGATCAGATTCATTCTCTGAGAGCCAGGTGCATCTGTCCCAACATTCAGTGCAAAGAACTGGATGGCTCGCACACTGCTGCTGGACTGCTGTTTTTTTTCTGATTATTAAAAGGAGTGGGAAATGCTTAACAAGTTTAATTTCCTTAAACTGCTAATCTGTGTGGCCTCAGAGGTTACATGGGAATTTATTAGTAGAGATTCAATATAACTAACCTCTCAAAGATGTGATACAATTTAGGTTTAATAGCCTAGTGCCTTGAGCCTGCAGTCCAACCTTCGGCAATTCACTGTGCTAGCCTTTCAATCTGTTAGAGGCTCTCTCCTCTCACGTACAGGGGTCTTGCAGGGAGATTTCAGATTATACTACCAGCAAGGCTTCAGCTCCCTCCTACAGCCTATTTTTTAATTGGATTAAGTAAACTATTGGAAACCTCTGACCTAGGGAGAGTGTAGTGTATTCGGGTCTGCAGTAGCCTCATGAATAGCTCAGGAACACAATAGGACTGGAAAAACTTCATACTGGTGCAAGTATTTATTTACAGTGCCTCAAAGATACAGAAACCAAAACAGTAGCTCATCTTATGCCAGGCACAACTATTAGGTAAACATACGCCGTCCAGGTGTATTGTGAGGTCCTACCAGCTCCCTAGGGTCTCCCCAAGCTTTCTAGGCCTGGATTCATATGGTAGGGTGAAGGGAGCCTCCCTTCACCCAGAATCCCTTGCAGCGTTCCGCCTTAAGGAGGACTGGATTAAAACCCTGAGTGGGACTTCTTAAGGTAAAATGAGGGTGTTGGCGGTGCACTCCGTCACACAGAGCTGTATTTTTTTAACTAAATAGCCAGTTACTTAAGTAACTCCTTTGAAACCTTTTCTCAAGGGTGACATATACTGAGTAATTAATCCACTTCACAACACATCCAGAGAAAATATAAGCACCTTTACCTCTCCTCATGGTAGTCCAAGTTTCACTAATTAACTGCCAGTGTCTTATTCCTCTAGAGGCTCTATCCCCGAGTGGCTCACAGGTACTCCAAAACTGCATGCTGGTGCACAGAGCTGCTCCTTGTTCAGGCAATTCTACAGACATCTGTTAAGCCAATGGCTCCTATAGAAACCTGAGAGCAGCTCAGCAAAGCAGCACTCAGGGCTACTAGCCGAGAATCCAAACGGCTCACCTCCGATCTGAAGCTCAGAAGTTGCTGAAGCAATAGAGATATCGGCCTTCAGACATTTTGTAGGCAGAAGACAACCTGCACTTTTGGACACATTGGGATCAGAAATTAATGCTGATGCTGGGCTCAAAGTCCCAGCAAGGTCCGTGCTGCCTCTTCCATGAAATCACAAAGCTATAGGGCCAGCAGTCAGCACAGAAGAAACCACAGAATAAAAAGGCTTCCCTTTCTCCTGTTTCCCCAAGCAAAAAGCTGAATATTGCAAGAAAAAAAGGCAAATGAATGGTCCGAGACAGTAAAGCTTGCAGAGCGTTTTAGGTTGGAGATGCCATCTTGCCCCCTCTGTTTGTCACATATCTTTCCTTTAGATTTTAACAACATATCTTAGCAAATAATGAAGCCCAAACTGTTCAGCATGAGGATATAATGTTCAGTTCTACATTGCAGCTTAACACCCTTTACTCAATGAAATATAGCAGAAATAGTGCCCATGATTAAAAAAAGGGGACATGGTTAGGCTAATTACCTGCTCAGGCAATTTCCACAAAGTGTGATAAATTTATTACAGCTGTGCTTTTTGAGAGAGAGAGAGAGAACCTCTGTATAGAGTTAGTCTGATACTCTATATATAGGTACCACTGTAGAGGGGCACTTTGAATCGGAGTGGGTTTCGGAAGGTGGGGTGGCGTTTGGGAGGTGTTGTAACAGAAACATTCTGAGGTATTCATAATATTATTGACATCACTAAACATTTGTAGTCATTATAATGGATAAAAAGTATAACTAGAGGAGTTGATTTGTACAATGCAGCTAGCAGAGGACGGTATTCATTTTACAGCCTGGAAAACTGATCCAGTTCACAAAAAAGTGTATTCCACAGTCTGAAGACAAATTGTACATTTAAAAGGTTATTACAGCTGTGGCCCAGGTCTCATATCTGGTCCAAATGCCACTAATATTTTCATCCCTTAACCTCTAATCTATGCTTTAACTTCTCCCCATAGAAGGCAATGGACTGTATAGGTTTCCGAAGTAGATGGTATAATATGTTAGTTGTACCTTCAAGCCTGGAGGATGTCAATGGTGATATCTAGTGGTATGAAGGATGAGACTTGCAATAAGGACATGCTCCTTTTTGCACTGGAGCGTCAGTCTGTGTTTTTGCTTCCTGGTGCAGAAATCAAGGGAGACATCTTTGTTCATGGATGGAGTAAATCTTACCCTCTACTCCTAGCTCTAAGGCCCGGCTTCTTTTGGAAGAGGCCCTGGGAGGAATTATGGGAACACCACCAAAGAGAAGAGCCACCTTGGACATCTCATCATTTATCCTAACTTCCCATGGGAGTAAGTGATTTGATTTCTTATCGATGAACTCGACTGGCTTTTTTTTTTTTTAACAGGAATGAATTTTCTGTGCTGAGGAGTTTGTTCTTTTGCTCAGCTTGTTTTGATTTTTCTACTGTCTCGATATTTTACTGTGGAGGTTTGTAGAAGACTGAACGTGTGTGAAACAACCTTTTATTTTTTTGTGTTTAATCATCTTCGGTGTTATTGAAACATCCAAAGAAGAGAGGACGGAATCCTTTTCCCCAGGGTTGGGGTTCAGCTAAGGTGGAGATTGCCTTGACTGGTGCCAGTCTGAAGAAAGCCAAGTACTGGGTCACTCTTCACTAGAGGGGAAAGATTGTCCCTGTCCAGTTAAAGAGACACCTCGGTGTTTGCTCCACCATACCATCTGCTTGACCAATGCCAGGATTGCAGACCCTTAGCAGCTGGTTTTCATGACATATAAAATTCAGCCTCCAGCTCTTAAAATCTTTTTAATTTACAGATGCCCTTCCTCTAGTCTGTATACCTCAAAAGATAGAGGAAAAAAAATCTAAATTCTTTTGCTTCTAAAAAACTGTTTTTATTTTCCAGTTTTCTCTTTTTTTTTCTGTGTAACTGAGGTACAGTCCCTTTTATAGGTCTATCATTTTAAAAAAAGCATGATACAAAACTATGAGATTAATTTAAGAACTGCCTGAGTCAACAGGAAACTGCATTTCATTTTCTAAAGCAGGTAACTTGGGCCACCGGCTATTTTATATCACAGCCCATCTTGATCCTTAAAAATAATTATGCCTTTACAATTGACATATTTAGCTCTCTCCATTTCAGAAAATCTTTCATTATTTCTTCAAGAGTCAATGGGGATATTCCAAATGGCCCGAGGACACAGGCAGTCCTCAACTGAGTGTGTGTGTGTTTTCTAAATACTCTCTTCCTTCCTTCTCATCAAGAAAGGTTCTTAGATTAGCACAAAATGTACAACTTGTCAACATTTGACCTCAGTCCCCAAAGGCTATCTAGTCTTGTTTTGAGAATTTACCGACTTTACAGGTT
This sequence comes from Rhinatrema bivittatum, assembly GCF_901001135.1. NCBI lineage: Eukaryota > Metazoa > Chordata > Amphibia > Gymnophiona > Rhinatrematidae > Rhinatrema > Rhinatrema bivittatum. The sequence goes on along the minus strand of NC_042622.1, from coordinate 49,416,754 downwards.
CTTGAATTTGCTTTTCAACTCTCCCTTTGGGACTCTGTATTTCATCCAACCTTTTATTTTCCTATTTTAAATTCATTTCTGAATAAGTTCTCAAGGATTCTAGGGGTATTTGTCACAGAGAATTTTCAGCAAGGGCACGGTCTCTGCTGATATTGTTGGGTCCGTCTCACGGTGCAGTCATTGATATCACCACCTATTTAAATCTTTCTGGGTGGGTTTCCATTCTGAGTGTCTGAGGCTATGGCACCAGGTAGCAATTAGCGTTGTGTAGGCATTTAAAACGACATTTAAAACACCAGTGATCTGTTGTTTCATGTCATTTCCAATCCAAAATAACACAATAAACAACGAAATTTTGTTTTGTTTCTGCAGTGGGGGTGGAGGGGATGGGGCTTTTGTAAAAGAAACAAAATGGAAAAAGAAACAAAATGTAATTCATTTTTCTTTCATTTTATTTACAGAACTAAATGAAAGCACATCCCTATTGTAGGCACGATTCTCAGAGAAGTGCAGAAAAGATCTGAGTGCTATGCTGTAGGTTAATGTACAGGTTTGAATAACGTGCACAACAGAAATGCGATTGCATGTAGAGGGGCATGGGGTGACTGCTGAATTTGGTGGTGCATCAGAAAATTTGCTGCTGCCAGGTGCCCTAAAACACTGTTCACCCTCCTACATTATCTTGTAGGCACTACTTTCTTTGAAGCAAAAAGCCTATCACTTCTATGTTCAGAGCAACCCAATTGTTAGAGGGAAAATTAGCTAAATCTATCCCTTAAAATAATCTCCTAATCTACTAACAGCATTTACAATAAAATATGTGAATGAAAAAAATATTTTCTGCAAGAACATTTAAAACGTTTTTTGCATGCAAATGGAATTAATAAAGAGCAAACTAGTGTTTAAAATAGAAATGAGGAAGCGAGGATCATAATGCCATAAAGGCCAGTGATGATAAGAACCATCATTTTCACAGCAAGAATTCAAGTTGCAACAGAATTTAACCTTTAAAATACAGACAAACCTTCACCAAATACAAAATAGAAACAAAAACTGTACTGAAAACCAGAAGCCCGACAGTAAATATCAAGTAATAAAATCAAGAGATATAAAACATCATTCATAATATTAAAACCATGCTAATGAAAAGTCAACACAGCCAATGAACATCCAATGATTTTAAAAAACTTGCATAAATTTGTTCTAATATTTCCCATACATCAACAAAATATTTCAAAACATCCGATGAATAAAACATCCAATAATTAAAAAATGTTCTAATATTTCCCCCCAAAAAACAATACGTTTCAAAACAATAGAAACATCAAATTACATTATAATTAAAACTGACAAGGATTAAAAAATCTCCTGCTCTCCATACTTGGGACCTTTTGATTTCCACTCGCTCTGAGATTATCATAGATAGCTAACACATTCATTCTTTCATACACTCCTTCTCTCATATAGATGCCAATGCTCTCACACACACACACTTCCTCTCTCTCACACACATAGGCTCTCTCTCTCTTTTGCGCATGCCTGCGAGAGCCTGTTTGTGACACACCAGGCCCTGGAACACTAATACACCACCTGCCGGGCAAACAGAACAAGCCAGTTTGCTACAAATCCCTACAGAGAAACTACACACTAGTCAAAATACTGCACCTCTGTCACACATGCACATCACAGACATACCCTTACTTATTACAGAATAAGGGACTATAAATTAGAAACAAACATGCAGGCAAATCTGAAATGGAAAGCCAGAGAAACCAGACTGTGTGAAATCTGAAATACTGAAGAAACAGCAAATACAAATATATAAGAAATGCACATTCCAAAGGATGCATAATCAAATTGCTGAAAGTCAAAATATTTTTTTTATCTTTGTTGTCTGATCTTATTTTTCTAATTGGTGGTCCCAGTCTCTTTGTTCCCCTTGTCTATCTCTTTTATTTTGTTACTTCTCTCTTCTCCTGTCGCCTTTCCTTCCTCCATACATACACACAGGCTCTCTCTCGCATGCACGGTCTCACACAGAAGCTTTCTCTCTCATAGGATCCCACTCTTGCATGCTCTCTCTCACATACACAGTCTACCCCTGGTCTCACCAGAATTTCGCCACGGTATTTTTGTATATTTGTATATGTTCAATCCAGTTATAACTTGTACACATTTCGTGATGTGATGTTAACTTTCTAATATGGTTTTTTCCATCTCACTTCTTAACTTCGTTCCTTTTTCTTTTCCCCCTAGTTTTTTCTCTCTCCCTGCCCCCTCCCCCTTTTCTCCTCTACGCCCTTCTCCCCGTTCATTGTAATTTCCAATCTTTTACAGTTAATTGTAAGCCGGCATGATGTGTCCTACGAATGTCGGTATATAAAAGTTAATAAATAAATAAATAAATAAATATGCTCTCTCTCACATGCAGGCTCTCGCTCCCACATGCTATCTCTTATACGCAAGTTCTCATTCCTACACACATTTGCAAACTCGCACTCTTACATGCTCTCATTCACACAGAGGCTCCCACTCCCACACATATACATTAACACACACACACACACAGATTCTCACACTCACATGCTCTTAAATGCATGTTTCCATTCCCACAAAAACCCACACAGGCTCTCACTCTCACATGTTGTCTCACACACAGGCTCTCATTCTCCCTCAGACACACACACAGGTTCTCATTCTTACATGTGCTCTCACACACAGGCTCTCACGTGCAGGCTCCCATATGTACATACACACACACACACACAGACTCTCACTCTCACATGCAGGCTCCCATTCTTCCCCACACACACACACACACATTTTCTCTCACACAGCTTCATATTGCCATGCAAACACACAGGCTCTCACATGCTCTCTCTCACATACAGGCTTTCATACCCACACTCTCTCTCTCACACGCACACTCACGCAGGCTCCCATTGACATCCTCCTCAAGCAGGCCCCCATTCACACACACCTAGGCAGGCTCCTATACACAAGCACATACACACTCAGTTAGGTTACCATTCACACTTCACACACCCCCTCACACCCACTATTCACACACACTCGGGCAGCTTACCATTCTCTCTCACACACGTCCCCAGATAGGATACCATTCAAGCACACACAAACTCACACCCAGGCAGATTCCCATTCACTCAAATACACAAAGGCAAAACAAAGGCAGGCTCTCCATCGGGTCCAGAAGGCTGCTGGCGGACTTGATTCTACCTGTGGTTGAGAAGAGGCGCAGGCCCAGGAGGCCGCCAATGGCCAAGAAGAGGAAGGAACCCATTCTTCTGCTGCTCCTCTTGTTCCTGCCCTGTTCTATTCAAAACTTGCTGGACTAGCACTTCCTCTATGATGATCACATGATGCACGAGATCAGCATAGAGCTCATACTGGCCGGCACACTTAAAGAAGTGGAAGAATGGGTTTCTTCCTCTTCTCAGCCGCTGGCGGCTTCCTGGGCCTGCGCCTCTTCGATCTCTTCTTTCTTTGGCTACTGGCCTTGCAGGCCTCTTCCTCTTCTCGGCTACTTGCAGGGTGGAATCCACCTGTGTCCTTCCGGTCCTGCTCCTCTTTTCGACCACCAGCGAGATGGGGTCAGCTGGTGGCCTCGTGGACCTCTTCCTCTTCTCTATTGCTGCTCTCCTGGATGTGCACATTGTTGGTGGTGCATGGCACTCCCCGTTTTAAAGTTGGTAGTGCCTGTGCGCCATTGTGCACTTACATAAGAACATAAGAAAACGCCATACTGGGTCAGACCAAGGGTCCATCAAGCCCAGCATCCTGTTTCCAACAGTGGCCAATCCAGGCCATAAGAACCTGGCAAGTACCCAAAAAAAGTCTATTCCATGTTACCATTTCTAATGGCAGTGGCTATTCTCTAAGTGAACTTAATAGCAGGTAATGGACTTCTCCTCCAAGAACTTACCCAATCCTTTTTTAAACACAGCTATACTAACTGCACTAACCACATCCTCTGGCAACAAATTCCACGAGCATATGGACGTTATGCTCATGCTGTAAATAGTCGCTGAGGAATCATGCTGGCTTCTGCGTTTTCAGGTCTTCCTACATCCTAGATGTCATCCAACATGCCAGTGATGTGTCCTGTGTAATGGAGAAGAGAGGTTTGCTTGTGTGGAGAAAGCGTGCAGAGTGCAATTGCTGATATTTGAGATGGAACAGAAGGAGTGCAGGAGAGAAGAAGGTGATGAGGGTGTACAACTGCAAATGTAGAGTCTTGGATTAGGGTAAGAGAGACAGTGTGAATGTTGAAGAGTCTAATGTAGGCATGAGAACAGGCCAAAGTGGGATTTTTTTTTTTTTTTTTTAACAGGCAGGAAACACACATTTATATTCTTCTAGCTATAAAAATAATGCAGTGTTCACAGGAAAAAAATAAATGTTTTTCACAGAGCCGCTGCCGAAGCTTAGCAGGGTTCTAACATTGCATATAAGCTCCTATGAATTAAACATCGGACATATCCCTCATCCCTGTTCACGCAATCCCATGGCAAGCAGGAAAAGCGCCAGTCGCCCGCTATAAACATAAGAAGTTCAGTTTGGGAAATTGTTGCGTTCATCGCTGCTCGACGCCCTCACTCCGCGCTCTCTACCTCTGTGGCGACTCCCTCCAGGTCTGATGGACGGTTTGCTGCTGCGGCGTCTCCATGCTGTCTTCTTCCGTGTCCCAGGACTGGCATGATGCTGCGGATCCGCCATGTTCCCGAAGACGTAGGGCGCGCGCGCGCTCCCATTGATGTACCAGCAAGGGTGCGAACCTCAGGGGCGACCTCCGAGATGACGTCATCCGCTTCCAATATAAAAGGTCTCAGTATTTGCTAACGATTTGAGTTAGCAAGGACAATATTTGGACTTCTGGATAAGGACAAACATACGGACTCGCTATGGATTCGTCCAAGCTACTCTGCCTCCTCGGACTTACCAGAGGTACCCGCTCCTTGGGGGTCTCGCTCTCTTTTCTCTATTTCAGATTGCAGATAGGAACCAGTACTCGCTCCTCGAGGGCCCATGTTCCTGAATACACTGAAGATTCTCTACTGCCTGGAAGCTATCACAGATACAGACAATTGTGAGTTACCATCGCTCTCTCAGAGCTTTCCATGGAACCAGGTACTTGCTCCTCGAGGGCCTAACCCTTTCCAGCTACTGAGCTTCCTCAAGACCTTATGTGAGTTATCATCTAAGTACTGGCTATGTATACAGCATACCCTGTCTACTCACTATCTATAGCAGGGGTCAGGAACCTTTTTGGCTGAGAGAGCCATAAACGCCACATATTTTAAAATGTAATTCCATGAGAGCCATACAATATGTTTAAAACTAAATACAAGTAAATGTGTGCATTTTATGTAAGATCACACTTTTAAAGTACAATAAGTCTCTGAAAATATTACACCAGGCCTTAAGACACCAATACATCTCCTATTAGGAAAACGGACCAAGTCAGGCTGCTATAGAGTCCTACACAGAAACTACACGCCAGCAGAAAACCTCACCTGAATCACGTGCTGTCCCTCACCTAACATAGAATAAAGAGACCAAAACGCATAACAAGAAGCATGCAGACAAAAACTGAATTGGAAACTGCAACAAGCCAGAGTCTCTGTATGCAGTGTAACAAAGGAAAAAAGAAACATCACACATCCTTATAAAACAAATCAAGAAATATAAAATCATCAGCAGTAAAACTGTACTAACAAAAAGAACATATTTCGAAACAGCTGATGAGTGGAATATCCAATAATTAAAAACTCATATAAAACATTTCCAGATACCAACAAAATATTTCAAAATAGCAGACACAAAGATCCAGTAATGAAAAATAATAAGGATACAAAAATTTTTTTGCTCTGCATACCTGGGAACGTTTGATATCCAGGTGTCCTGAGATTGTTCTGAATTAGCAGGAGGTGGGGTGGTTTGCTTGGAACTTTCTCCTCTCTCAGTCACATACCAGCGCTCTCTCTCACACTGGCTCTCAATGACACACCTATACACACATGCTCTCAGTCACTCACATATACAAATGTTTTTTCTCTCTCACTTATATAGGCTCTTAATTACACATTTACACACATGCTGTCTATCTTTTCACGCTTACACACACACAGGCTTTCAATCACATAAATACATGCTGTCTTTTTCTCTCACACACAGACTCTCATTCACATGCTTACAAACATGTCCTCTCTTTCTCTCATTTACACACAGGCTCTCAATCACATACTCACATGCTCCCTCACCTAAATCAGCTCTCAATCACACAGACACACATGGTCTCTCTCTCTCATTTAAACACAGGCTCTCAATCACATACTCACATGCTCCATCACCTAAACCAGCTGTCAATCAGACACAGACACACATGATCTCTCTCTTACTTATACACACAGGCTCTTAATCATACATACACATGATCTCTCTCACACACAAAGGATCTCAATCATACACACATACTCTTTCAAACAAACAGGTTTTCAATTACAAACTTACACATACAGGTTCCCAATGGTAAACTTACATTCATGCTCTCTCTCTCACAGGCAGGATCTCAATCACAGACATACTCTCTTTCACATATACAGGCTCTCAATCATTCACATACATGCAATCTCTCACTCACACACACAGGATCTCAAACACACATGCTTGCTCGCTCATTCATTCACTCTCTCTCTCCCCCTTCCCCCCCCGGGAACTCGCCGCAGCAGCAGCCACCTCCCAACGCTAACCTCCTTCATTTTCAGCCCTCGCGGAGGCGAAGGCGGAGTCCCATCGGCCGCGGTTGAAGATTTTCATTTTCCTCCGAGCCGCGCTGCAGTCTTCTTCCCGTCGGACACTAGCGCGCAGGCACCCGATGCTCTCCACTTCCTCTTCCGGGCCGCGGGAAGAAGAGAGCACCGGCGTGCTCTCTTCTTCCCATGGCCCGGAAGAGGAAGTGGAGAGCATCGGGTGCCTGCGCGGGAAGACCCGCGCAGGCACCCGATGACTCCAGCGCTGGCACCCGGCTGACACCCGATGACTCCCGCGCAGGCACCCGGATGACTCCAGTCGGCGTGCTCTCTTCTCCTCCCCCCCGCGGCCCGGAAGAGGAAGTGGTGAGCATCGGGTGCCTGCGCGGAAGAAGAGACCACGCTAGTGTGGTCTCTTCTTCCCGCGCAGGCACCCGATGCTCTCCACTTCCTCTTCCGGGCCGCGGGGGGGGGGGGGGGGGGAGAAGAGAGCACGCCGGTGCCGCTGACTCCAGCTGTCCTGCCGCGTTCCGCCCGCGCTGACAGCATTTTAAGCCCGGGCGGCGGAGGACCGGGGAGCAGCTGGGTCAGCGGGGAACCGCAAAGTATGGCGACACTTGTCTGCGAGCCAGATGCAGCCCTCAAAAGAGCCATATCTGGCTCGCGAGCCATGGGTTCCCGACCTCTGATCTATAGTTTCTCTACAGCTCAGCAACCCTGGGATCGTGGTTCCAGTACCTGAGGGACTTCAGCCCTGCCGGGCATATCAGCTCACTACTGCCACCTCTGGTGGTTCTACTAACTTGTCTAATAAAAGAATTATCTGTGTCTGTCTCCATACCCAAGCCTAGCCGGTGGTCCCTCTCAGGATATCCTCCTGGGGGCACTGTCATCTGCCATCAGCCCAAGAATCCACCATTCTACATTCTACTACAGCTGTGTGCCCTCTCCAAGCACTCCGCTGGTAACAGATTGTTATCTACTCCCTCTACAGGAGCTGAGCATATCAGATGGCTACTCCCTAGCAGATCCATTACAGATTGCTTACTCCGCCCATGGAGCATAACAGTTTGCTAACTCCTCCTTCACAGGAGACGTATTCAACAGATTGCCAACTCCTCCCCTCTGGAGGAGCGATTCATAACAGATTGCTACTCCCATCTGCTTGCTCCACCCATCAGCATAACAGATTATAACAGAAATAGAGGGAAGGTGGTTGAAAATATTTGTACACGTTTTCTGAGAAAATAAGTAGGAGAGTTTCAAACCATCTGCCCTGGCAGGAAGTCTGCGGGTATTTTTTACATGGGGGGGTCTTTGCACTGGTTTTTGTTTAAGGAGAATGCACACAAAGGCCTTCCACTTTCAAATTGACTCTAGGTAGAAAGTGCCCACTGACTTCTTGCACCTGCTTGATTGTGTGGGCGCTTTTTTTCCCCATGGAAAATGTTACGTGTAACGGACACTACGGACACATTATCAGTAAACCCTTTGTTTTCCCATTATCTAAGGATACAGCAGTGTAGGTTAGAAAAGGGGGAGGAGCCATTCGGTACAGCCCCTGTGAATTAAAAAAAGCGGCTTGTAACAGTGAGCTCTGGGCACAGTGCAGCTTCGAGTTGGAGTTTGGAGGAAGTGTAGGAGCTTTTGCCTTCGTTGGTTTTTGGGCCTACCCTTGGACTCCGGTACCATCTGCCTGCAGTTCCTGGGCAAAGTTGAGGGAGCATCCCTTTCAGTCCACTAACTGGCCGGCTGGGTTGTTCGTGGGATATTTTGGAGGATTTTTTTTTGTGGTAGGAGCCTTGTGAGACACCTGGGCTTTTCCTGAGCACAGGGCACTGGGAACCCCATGTTTGGGGTGCCCACGGATAGGGAAGACCTGCCCTTCAGAGGTGGTGACCTGATGCAAGGAACAATTCTGGTGTTGAGATCAGTTTTTGGAATAAAGAAACATTTTGGTTAGAAGAACTGAGAGGAAGAATGTTAGCTACCTCTGTTTCCTACCCCGAGATGGAACATCGAGAGCTGTGTGTCCCAGGGGATCCCTGTCCAACATGGGATAGGGATCCCACATGAGATCAAAAAGAACTCAGAAGAACTGAGAGTAAAACCAAATTTGAGTTAGAACTGAGGACCCCCACTTGGAGCCTTCATCCTTGGGAAGAGAGATAACGGGGAAATCTGTACAGAGAGTGTGCAGTAGATTCTTGGCCAGCTGGAAGGGGATTTTCCATCCCAGTCATGATATCCCTGCCCACTTGGGAACCTCATTAATCCAAGTCCTGGATGGTGAGTGTTTCCCTTGTCCCTGGAGCAAAATAACGAGAACCCTTGCACAGATAGAAAGAGAGAGAACTGTAACAGCCGCCTGTGGAAACCACAGGAATTAAGTTGAACTGCGCCACTATTTCATCAGGTTACCCATCAGGAAAAGCTTTGATTTTGGACCCTCAACCCAAAGTCTCCTGTGTATATTCTTTCTGGCACTTACAGCATCTGCACAGTGGGGAGACGTTTACCCCTCACAGGGAACACAAGTAAAGTCACCCCCCATCACCCTGGGTCCTGGAAGTAAATCCCCCCCCCCCCAACCCTGAGGAAAAGAGGGACAATGAAAAAGTTAGCCCCAAAGAGAGACTTTAAATCTTTTATGGCTCCCATCGGTGTGCCGTCCGCCCCCGGGGATGGGGTTGCACGTGCGTACAATAGCAAACACGATCTACGTGCGTTATTTTACTCCAACCTCCAACCTTCCTCCCCCAACTGGGAATGCCTCCTCTACACGCAGATTAAAGTACGCAATGTTAGCCACGTAGTGGGCGGGCTGTTTTGAAACTGCTGATTTACATGCATAAACCGTTACTTACGCTTGCAAATGGCTATGAATATTGTCCTCTAGAAGAAGACAGTTTGATTCAGTGACAGTATCTTTCCTATTTTTCAAAGGATGAAAAAAAATATTGAAGCATATGAATATCACATCCATACAAAGCAATCCAGCTTGGCCTCTGGTAGGAGTGCACACAATAGGGTCTGAGGGGAAAAAGGTCTTTTGATGAATCAGTGTTTCTGCGCAAGTCTTTGGGTTTGTAACTATAACATAACACGCCATCTATGGTGTGTCCTCCTCCTGTGGGCCTCAAATATCTTGTCCCAGGCCACAACATGTATTTCTGTTTTTTGTTGAATGTCTCCTTGTAGAGTAGTTGCTGTTCTACTAAGCTCAAATATTTCCCTCTGTTCGCCCTCCAGAGCCCACAAAGAATTGGGTGAAATCAAGCCTTCGGTGAAGGTGAAATGTAGTGTAGAGAAGATGAGCTTCGTTGAACTATAAGGAAATCTGTCCAGCAAGGGATTCTGATGGCATCCTAAATCTGAAAGCTGGAATGATTTAAAATGTCTCCGTAACCCTGAGATAATAAGATTTTCTTCACATACCTGCTGCTCAATTCTGTTATTTTACAGTGCAAATCTAGAGCCAGCCTTGTGTGTTCACTATCTCTCTAAAGCCAGTACAAGTGAATCTGGCACCCTAGGTGAACGTTCAGTCATTCATCGCTTCTCCAGCTCACGTTTTGATGGCAGCTCCAGCACAGAGCTCCCTCCTACTGGTGGCAGTGGCTCCAGCACATAACACAACCTTCTTTGGCGCTATCGGCTCTGGAAGAGCACCACTATGGGCCTCATGCAGGCTCATTTTGCCGCCTCCATAATTTTGTCGCTCTAGGCAAGTGCCTAGTTTGCCTAATGGAAGCACCGACCCTTTTTCTGCCTGGGAGAGCTAAGAAACAGAAGCAAGAAGTTGAAGTCTACAGGTTTAAAATAGCATATTTTTATTTCCTTAACCCTGAAGTTGAATCCTCCGCTTGTTCTGCTTGCCTTCCCTCATTTTTCTCCACCATTGCTAGATAGGGTTTCAATCCTGTCTTTGTTCTCAGTTTAGGGATGCGGGAGTTGGTTCTGATTTAAGTTCTTGGAGAAGTCCATTGCCTGCTATTAATCAAGTTGATTTAGAAAATAGCCACTGCTATTACTAGCATCAGTAGCATGGGATAGACTTAGTTTTTGGGTACTTGCCAGGTTCTTGTGGCCTGGTTTGGCCACTGTTGGAAACACGATGCTGGGCTTGATGGACCCTTGGTCTGACCTAGTATGGCAATTTCTTATGTTCTTAGGGGTCTATTTATCAAAGTTTGTTAAGTGCACACACTAATGCCTGCATTATCGTTTAAATAATGCATGATTTGTTGAAGGGTGCTGCTAAGACGTGTATTAAATTTTGCACATGAGCGTGCATGTTTAGTGAGTTAACTACACCTTTAGAGATTACATTTTTGCATCACTGGCCCATTTAGGCAACCAAACACATTAATGCAAAACACTGATATTTAAATGAGCTGCTCTGAATAATTTTGCATATTAATCAGCTCATTTAAATTGTAAAGCAAAAAAAGTATTAAAAAAATTACTCATTACTGTTAACGTGGATGGGTTAATTCACATTAATACCACTTTAACATGCGTTCAGCACTAACACAGGCAAGTCAACTCCATTTAGTAAACAGGCTCCTTAACGTTCAGTGTAGCTGATGGGAGTAGGGGTAAGAAGGGTACAGATCAGGTAATCCAAGTCACAGACCCCTCTATCCTGATCTGGCTAAAATGAAAAAGGAGCTGGCTTGATCACTTTCTTCAAAATCCAAATCGTAACTCAATTGTGAATCGTGCACTTTAGCCCAGTTGCTTATTGGTTGATTTACCCAAGATTAACCCCCTTTCCAGTTAACTTCTGTAGGTTAGCTGAAGAGCTGCTCGAGAAAGATAAGGGAGCCTGTTTTTGCCAATTCAGATCCCTGTGAAGCTTTATTGATTTTGCTGTTTGAGTTTCTCTTTTAGCCAAAGTTGATAGCAGCAGGGACATGTTTAAGCAATGGGGGGAAAAAAAACCCCACCCACAGCCCGGGGCTGTGTCTGGTTTCAGGTACCCTCAGCACTACATCCAGTGTCTTCTGTCTTATTTCTGAGGCTGACCCAGCAGGTTAGTGATTGAGGAAGGGCAGGAAGGGGCAGTTTAACCTCTAGAGCACAGTGGTTAGCTTTTTTTTTTTTTTTTTCCTGTTTACTACCACTAGGAGAAACATTTTGTCTTTTAGGGTGGGGTGAGGGAGATTTTCAAAGGTTTTCGAAGTTCAAGTGTTCTGCCAAACAGCCCGCGGAGTTTCCCTTCGCAAACTTGGGCAGCCGAGGGGAAGTTGTAAGGCACAAAAAGTTACTGTGGGAAAAGAAAGTATTGCCCGGCGCTTTCGTCCACCTCGACCTTGCCCAGCCCGTTTATTGGGGGTGGGGAGCAGAAACTACAAGTTCCCCATTTTCTGCAGGTAAATCGCCCCTCCCCGAGACTTTATTCAAAAGAGAGATCTCTCCATTCTGGACCCCACCCTTATTTCCTTATACTTCTTCTTAAGCCAAAATAGGTGAATTACATTTTTTTTTAAAGAATATATCATATTTATTCCTGGTTTAAATCATGTTTACCAAATGCTTTGTTTTCTGTGAACTGGCGCAAGCTCTTAGAGATTCCAAGCGAATTATTTTGAGTTGGATAAATGACAGAATTGACCTGAGATGACCTCATTGATTGAGCTCGACCTTCTGGCTGACCAGCTGCGACGGGCACCAAAGCAAACTTGCAAGGCTGAACTCCGACATCCATCGTTCCCCTCCTCTTCCTTCCCTGGATAGGTGGAGCTGTCACCGTCGATCAGGGTTAGGATATCTACCATCGGTCTGCAAAAATCGACCACTGTCCAGGCATTACTTAAAGCTATTAAGGTGCCTCTCTGGTGAAAGTGTAAAACAGGAACTTTCAAGTTGCCTGTGTGTGTGATCTCCTGAATCTTTTTTTTTTTCTGGTTAAAATCTAATTTTACGTATTCAGTCATTGGTCAAGCAAACACCTTAGACCTACTGTTTCTGTGGCAGATGTCCTCCTCAGCCACGGGGAGGTCAGGGTTTAACGGTGCTGGCTAATTGCTGAGATATCCTCGACTTTCTGATTTTAGTTTTTTGCCCTGCAGTACCTGTGCAAAAAAAGGAATTTAAGCGCAGACACTAAGCAACTACAACCAAGATGTTGCAAAGCAGCGCACGTCTCATTTTTTTGTACTACTGGGATACTTTAAAGATGACTCAGTTAGGAAGTAAGACCACAACCCATTTGCTTAAACAATTGTATTATGAGCTTTGTTGCAGTTATTTGTACTGTGTGAATTCTCTTGAATAAAGTTTTCAATAAAAAGTACAACCTTGACTTTAACCTTTAGTCTGAGGTTTAAGGTATATCTGAAGGCATCAGTTTTAACTGTACAAACTAGTATTTAGCTGAATCCAGTTTTACATAAAATTTGAGGTCTGGATTCCATTTTCTCATTATTGCCTTTATAATTAAAAGTAAATTATTTAATTTGGTGCCAGAGCTTTTTCAGTCTTGCTCTAGTTGATGAAAAGCACAGTCGGTATAATGTATTTAATAATGAGCTGTGTTTTTCATTTTCCATTGTTGTTCGCCCTGTTATAAATTGTCTTTTATTCATCATTTATAAATGAGGGTTTAATTACTTTAGCTCTGCGACAGTTTTCCAGAAGACATCAGGGGCTTTTTCTCATGCTCCTCTAGGCAGGACTGCCAGAAGCATCCAAGACATCCAGTCCTGGTTTTACCCTACTGTCTGTATGGAGGTGTAGTTCTGAGGTCCCTATTGATTTCCTGAAAAAAAAAGCAGTGGGATAAAGTCAGGACTGGATCAGCCTACCCTGAAAATCTGGAGCTAGCTGGCAGCCCTACCTTTAAGTGACTGAACAAAGATTAAATGAAAAATTATGAGATATATGATGTTATCCATGTGTAAACCCCTACTCAAGGGCATGTAAAATAATGAGAGGATTTGACTCATTTTATTAGCCATCAATCTCTTATTTTATTTGGTGGGTTCAAAAAAGGGGTCATGTAGACAGTGAAGTAACCCCAGCTATAGGCAGTGGGATAGGCTGCATTGACTTAAAGTGGTCAGGCAGTCATTCATGAACCCTGTCCCTCCTTAGGACATTAAGTGCTGACCACCCTTCAGGTTCTACAAAAGTCACTCCACTCAGGTCCGATCACTCAGCTTTATTTCTGGAATGTCCAGCCAGCACCTAGGTACAGCGTTTACGGAGGGTGAACGGAGCATACTGAATTACTCAGAGCTCATGGGATACTCAGTCAAGTTAAACATTTGCAACCAAAAGAAATACATAGATATCCCAGAGCTTGCAATAATATGTTTTTCTTCCATTTACTACTCATAAATTTCACTAAATGCTAGTCAGCAGCACGTAGGACTTACATCCCTTAATATTCCAGTACTCAAAAGCTTCCCACTTTGCAGGTACATCTGTGTTCCACAGTCAAACCCGCCCCATCTCACAAGGGACAGGTGACTCACACTCTTCAGATTCCTCTTCTTTTTAAACACCAAACATGGGACATGAGGTTCACATTTCCAGTTCCTAGGAGCCTCGCACTCCATTTCCCCTCGCATCTCCTTTGTCACTCACCCTTCTAGGAGCGCGCCGGTATCCCCGGTCTCCTCCACGTTCTGGTCCTTCTTGGGGCACTCTTTTTGGAACAACCCCATCCTCCCAGCTCCTGGCCTTTTTCCTCAGGGGGAGGAATTGCTTTTTCTCCAAACTCATGGCCTCAGCCTCTTCTCTTGAGGGGAAAAGACCCACTCCATACTTGGGGGCAGGGGTTTCCTCAGGCCCACCAGCTTCTTATATCCTGGAGGTCCCTCTCCTCCTCCACTCCATACTCTGGAAAGGGCAAGTCCAGCCAGATTTATACCCTCCAGTGGCCCTCCCCAACAATCAGCACTTCCCATTGTTAATAAGGGGAAAACCTCTTAATGAAAAGTCCAGTTAAAATGCCACACAACACACAGCTCCACAGTACCCTAAATGCCGTCCAGTGGTCACTTAGAAGTAGTGCCAGGACATACGCTTGAGTTTTCATAACGCTACTGAACAAGGACACCCTGGTTCTCCCCCCACCCAAAGCTCCTTATACAACTCTAGTGGACAGGAGCATGGTCGCTCATCCACAGAGATTCCTCCTTGTTTTCTTTATTAATTACTGGTTATCGGGAAGGGTTATTCTCCTTGACTGTGGAGGCCTTTTCTGCTTGTATGAGAAACGTAGCCACTGTCACTGGCAATATGTATTTCCAGGAATTGGGAAATGCAATACAAATTCCTGAGGAGAGCCTACATGTCCCCACACATTGCATACCATACTAAACTAGCCCAGTCAGCTTCGTGCCCCTGCTGTCAAGTGTCCCTGGGGACGTTGTCCCATGCATTCTGGACCTGTCCCCCCATTCACAACTTTTGGGGGAGAATTGTGACCTACTTGCGGCATTTACTAGACGTCTGTATTCCGGTCTCTCCTCTCCTGCTGTTATTTGATTGCATTCCCCAGTCACTTGTTCGCGGTATAGATCTGCGCTTATTTATAAAGAAGGCGTGTGTGGTGGGGGGAAAAAAGTTATTTTACTGTACTGGAGAGAGAGAGATGCTCCTTCTTTCTGGGTTTGGCGCATTCATCTCCACCGCATGATGCAGATGGACAATATGGCCTCGAGAACCTCGCCTCAGCATTGCCGCAATTTCTTGCTGACGTGGGACACCTATCTGCAGGCACTGCCACATCGTTCCAGAAGTTTGGTACTGAATGACCTGGAGCCAGTGGTCCGGTTTGGAGCACCGCACATACGCCAGCCGGTGGGCGGCACATATGGTGACTTTGGGGCCTTAATTGGTTTACGGAAAGGATCCAGGGGGACGGATACTGAGGGCTGATTGATGTACAACGATATGTCTACTCTATCAACTGTACCTGGGGGTGCATAAGGAAAAACTGCATCTCTGATTATGTTTTGTCTCTGTTAATCTGAACATGTTAATAAAAGGTCCCACACATAAATGAGGCTCTAACATTGTACATACAGTACTTATTTCAACACGTATATAAAATATTTTTCCACCTCCGTCAGCTGCATTTCCGTTTGTTGCACTGTTCTTTAGCATTTTCTCTTTTTAACAGGAAGCACAGGGAAGGAGGAGGAAGATTAGCCCCGGGGATGAGAGAGCACCCTGTTACTGGTCGCCACGCTGCCTGCCGGCCCTACGGTGGCCCTGATGGAAGCAAGAGAGAATGGGAGAGGGTTCCACAGAGATGACGCGTCCCTCGGCTTCAGTTCTTTCTCCGTCTCTGGCTGGAGCCCAAGTGGGGCAGTGAGGTGGCCAGCACACCCATTCCCACTTGAACACCCATCAGCACCCATAAGCTCCAGGTTAAAGTGCAGGGTTCCAATAGCCTTATTGGTCCTGCAGGAAATTTAATTCTCTGCAGGCTGAGGTAGCCTTTATTATCCAAAGAAGCTGTGGTATATGAACTTTTTATGTTTAATCTTTTTTTTTTTTTTTTAATTAAAGCTTTACCATATACCAAGTGCCCGCTGCCCATTTGTTGCTTGTGTAAATCCTGCCATTTTAACCAATCACGTCTCATACAATTTCTCAAACTTTCTTTCACCCCTCCCCCCTGAGATTCCTGCCTGAACAGGGTCCTGAGGTCTACAATGCCCCTCTCCTCTTTCCCTTCCTGCACAACACTGCTTTAATCCCCTCAAACAGGCAACATCTAACCTCCCTCCCCCCACCCTTCCTCCAGACCTGATTGAGGACTTTTATGTTCTCCGTGTGCTTTTATTGGTCTTTCTTCATTAGAGCTGATGACTTCACTCCTAGCTCTGGTTGAGTACCAGCTTTTAAGAGCACCTAACCTGATGAAGATAAATCTGAATCTGTTAAACCTTTCATACCTAATGCTATAATGAGAATTTCCAATTTGCTGTAAAAAAAAAAAAAAAAGATGCCAGCAGCATCTACTGTACACAAAAGAAGTGGATTTTAGTGATAAGAATTCCTTCTAATAATTATTCTAAGCTTTCTGCTTCTGTGAACACTGTTTCTCAGCCTTAGTTTATTCCTAATACATTCAAAGTAAATTGACACAGTCAGCAGAGCAAACGTTTTGGAATACTTAATTTATGATGAGACATTATTTTTTTTTTAATTTCAGTTCATATGTGTTGAGGTTCTTGGAGGAGAACAGAACATTTGCATTCAGTAAAATGACCTCAAGTTTTACCTCCAGCTCCCAAGAAAAGCTAGGACACCTAACTCTTTTTGTCAGCGCTTTCTTCCTTGCTTTGCTTTTGGGGGGGTTGAAAGTTGGGGATGCATGCTTAGCAGTTGCTAGCCTTGCTCTCAGACCTCAGAAAAGATGGCAATTTTTAACGGCCATCAGTAAATTTTCTATTACTTGTTTTTCCTGTTTCATCCTGGCTGTGGAATTGACTGTTAGTTAACCAGAGGAAAAAAGTAAGCTGTGTTTTCTGAGGCTGAAAGAAGGTAGGGCGTTATGCAGATATTTTCATAGTGGTGCTCATGGGAACCAGAGACAAGCAGGGCCCCTGCACTGGAGGAAGCAAAACAGAAGCAGAATTTGAAATATTAAAATACCGCATCTAATTGGTTAAAACATGCTGCAGTGAATAAGCCATAATACTCTATCAATGCTCTTTTCCCCCTCCATCTCTTTCCCTGCCTCGCACAGAAACATACTTATCCCCAGGAAACAAACCTTCCTCACACTTTCACCCTGCATTAACTTCACTCTACTGGACAGGTACTGACTGAGAACAGTGGCCGTAGAAATATGGAACACCCCAAAAAGATCCCCGTCAGCCCCGTGATCTCACACTCCACTGCTATGAAAAAAATGATAGGGATGTCGCTTCTGTAGCGAGGATAAGCAGTGGCTAAAATTTTACTGCACAAACACCCTTATTGAGAAAGGGCAAAGTGAGAGAAAGTTGCATGTGGATAATAAGTTTGAAATGTTCCTGAGATTTCCCATAATTGAATTATAGGGCATCTGATGAGCTGTTCAGAGAAATAGGCAGGAGAAGGGTAAATGCAATCTCTATAATTCAATTATAAGCAACCTTGGGGATCCTGCAAACACATTACAAGCTCTCCCAGAGGGTTATTTTTTTTTCCTTCTTTTTAAAGGAATTATACATCCTCTTCACTGTCAGGTGCAATGGAATAGTCCTACTGATACGCAAGTGTTCTTTCACAATAGGTGTTCCCGGTGCAGGAATATTACATGGAGAATGTTGAACTGGCTTCTTTATGTATTTTTATGTTCTATAAATGTTTATATTACATCATTCAAAAACCTCCAGGCAGATAACAACAAAATAAAAAAAACAAAAACAAAAAACAATATCAGCAAGAAAACAGAGATACAAAACATATCAAAATGAGAAATATTAGCAACTAAAACTGATTCAGGGAGCTAATCTCTAACAAACTAGATTGCCAGAGCCTTCAAATTACACTAATTAAAAACTTCTTTATCAGTTTCCTGAATTTCAAGAAGCTGCTGTCTAGCCAGCAAGGCAAAGGTAAAATATAACTGGGTGCCATGGCACAGATAAAAGCTCCATTACAGGGAGACTTCAAATGCAGGACCTTCAAAGGAGGAACCACAAATCCTGCTTCATGCTGAGAGCACAAAGGATGAGGTGAAGGCAGAGAGCTAAGCAGGAACACAAGTAGGTGGGACCACTGCCTTATCAGTTCCAGTGAAAATTATGTAAATACAACAATGGAGATAATTATGTACAATTCAATAGGCATTTATTAGGAGGTTTGACTCTAGCTAGGAAGTTTAAAGGCTTTGTCAATACTTCATATTCTGTACTCTGTCAGGCCAACCTTAGGGGATTCATAAACAACTTGGTAACCTGAGGAGGTTCTCAGGTAGCGAACATGCGGGCCGATACAGTAAAATGCGCGGGAGAGCCGGCGCTCCGAGGCGAGCGCCCACTCTCCCGACGTGCGCCCAGGCCACTCTCCTGGGTGCGCGATTTTGTATTCAAATGAGGGCCCACTGTAATAAGGAGGCGCTAGGGACACTAACGTGTCCCTAGCACCTCCTTATTGGCAGAAGCAGCGGCTGTCAGCGGGTTTGACAGCCGACGCTTAATTTTATCGGCGTCAGTTGTCAAACCCGCTGACAGCCTCGGGTTCGGAAAACGGACGCCGGCAAAATTGAGTGTCTGTTTTCCAACCCACGAGCCGCGGGAAGATTTTTTTTTTTTTTTTTTGGGGCCTCCGGCTTAATATCGCTATGATATTAGAATATGATATTAGAATAATATCAATTCGCTATGATATTAAGTTGGAGGGTGTACAGAAAAGCAGTTTTTTTCTGCTTTTCTGTACACTTTCCCGGTGCCTGCCTTTGGGCAGGTGTTAATTTCTGAGAGTAAAATGTGTAGGCAAACCTGTAGTCATTCACTCCCCCCTCCACCGC
The DNA here is from genome assembly GCF_901001135.1 of Rhinatrema bivittatum. Classification (NCBI taxonomy): domain Eukaryota; kingdom Metazoa; phylum Chordata; class Amphibia; order Gymnophiona; family Rhinatrematidae; genus Rhinatrema; species Rhinatrema bivittatum. The sequence goes on along the minus strand of NC_042622.1, from coordinate 49,397,497 downwards.
CAACTAAACTACCAGCAGCAGTGGCTCCAGCACAGTGCTCACTTCCTTGATGGTACTGACTCCGGTACAGCACTGCTCTGGACCTCACGCCGGCAGGATTTTGCCGCCCCCCCCCCCCCCCCCCCCCCCCCCAAAACCTTGGCGCTCTAGGCCCTGTCTGTGTCAGATGAGAACGGCCCTCATTGAAAGTCATTATTACCGCTAAAAACTGTTCAACTGTTAGTATTCTAAAACAACAAAAAGACAAGTAATGAGGTGACTTTTAGTGGATACATTAGAGAATGTAGGAAGCGCAGCAGAGCTGGACTGTAAGGCTGAGAGGTAAAAGAGAAGAATCTGTGGAGGATGACAAAGAAAAATACTTTTACAGTGTTTACTATAAAAGGAATTGGTGAAGGACCACAGCTGAATGTCAGAAGTACAAATGATTGCGAGCTGGACCTCACTCCTTTTACAGACGAGAGAGAGCTTGCATGGACCAAATACAACTGGAATGTGAAGAAGGCAATAGGTCAGGTGGGCTACCTCCCAGGATATTGCGATATCTTAGGAAAGGTCCTGGCAGCTGCACTGACAGTTCTGTTCAATCATTTTTTTTTTTTAGAGAAAGGAGGTGAGAAGTTGTTTCAGTGGACCAGAGATTGGGCAGATGTCTTCCTTCTTCACAAAAAGGGGAGTAGGAAGAATGTTGGTAATTACAGCCCAGTTAATCTGACCGCAGCTGTGGGTAAATTAAGAATCACAACTAAAGCAGTCCATGGGTCTCACTTGCAGGCCGATACAGTAAGGGGTAATAGCGCATCGAAAATGCGCGTCCAACTCCCCCGAAACTAATAGCTCCCGCAACATGCAAATGCATGTTGATGGCCCTATTAGTTATTCCCGCGCGATTCAGTAAGTAAAATGTGCAGCCAAGCCGCACATTTTACTTTCAGAAATAAGCGCCTACCCAAAGGTAGGCGTTAATTTCTGCTGGCACCAGGCGATATTAAGTCAGAGGTCCCAAAAGTTAAAAATAATTAAAAAAAAAATAAATTTAAAATCGGCCCTTGACTTGAAAACCGGACGCTCAATTTTGCCGGCGTCCAGTTTCTGAACCCGTGGCTGTCAGCGGGTTTGAGAACTGATGCTGGCAAAATTGAGCATCGGCTGTCAAACTCGCTGACAGCTGCCGCTCCTGTCAAAAAAGAGGCGCTAGGGACACGCTAGTGCCCCTAGCGTCTCTTTTTACCGCGGGCCCTCATTTGCATGCGGGCCGATACTAAATCGCTTGCACAGGAGAGTGGCCTGTGCACGCGCCGGGAGAGCGGGCGCTCACCCGCAACTTTTACTGTATCGGCCTGTTAGTCAGTCTGCTTTGAAGACATTCCCAATGAATATGCATGCGATAGATTGGATATATTTGCATGCACTGCCTGGGATCTTGGAGAGACTGGGATCAAATGTTACTGTGCCTAGGGAGAATTATTAAGGGTAGAAAAAAGGAGATGATAATGCCTCTTTACAAGTCGTCACCAAAACTTCGTCTGAAGTTTTGATTCTGTATCTGCAAAAGGATACAGATAGAGGCACATCAGACAAGGAACTCCAAAAACAGCGCAGAGTCTGCACATACCTAAATAGGTACACCTTAGAGGAGACAGGGATATGACAGAACCATTCAAACACATGAAAGATATAAATACACACGAAACAGGCATGCTTTGGAAAAAAAGGCAGTTCTAGAAGAAGGGATCATGATATGAAGCTTAAAGAGGGTGGGATAACTCACAGGAAAGGTGGTGGATACATGAACGAGCTCCCACTGAAAGTGGTAAAGGCAAATATAGTATCAGAATTTAAAAAAGAAATAGAACAGAGGATCCTTAGTTGAAAGGGAGTGAAGAAAAAGCCAGAGAATAAAAATCAGGTAGGCTCTGCAGTACTGCAAAAGGACAGGAAAATGGGCAGACGAGATGGGCCTCCTAGGTTTTATCTGTCATCATATTCTGGGTTTCTATGGTAAAAAAAAATAAAAAAAAAATTTTACTAGATTTTTTTTATTGCAAGTTATTCTTCTTGGCTGCTCTTAGGCAGTGTGCCTTTAGAGCAAGTTGCCATGGTGATTGCTGTAGTGCACATTAATACTACACCACAATGGCCAATCAAATAGTTTCTTTCACGCTGGCTTGCTCGATACATTTATAATGTGAATTAAAACTTGAATTGTGTCCCAATACTATAATTCCTGAATTTTTCTTGATGCATCAGCTGTATGTGGCTACTTCATATCCTGGCCAGTGGCGAGAACAAATGCCCAGGTTTGTTCCTGCGTTTTCCCAACAATGTGCCTCTCCCTTTATCTCTCTCTAGGCTGATGTAAGAAAGTGTGCTCGGTTGTGCACATGTTAACATGCGGTTGTGTGCACACTTTTGTGCGTACACGGGTACCCCTGATTGTCCAAGGAGTGTAGCGCCCAACGAAATGTGTGTGCACAAACGGGAGTAAAGCTGTGAGCACCACTTAGCGCGCCTCCATGTAAAATCCCATATTAATCAATGCAGAGAGGTGGGTTGGGATAACTTATGTTTTCTTAGTGCTGGGAAATTTAACTCCTGTTCAGAGGTGCACAAATTATGGTTCATGTGTATAATTGTATCAGAATGTAACTCGCCTTGAACTACCAAGGAAAAGGTGTGAGCTAAATCTAGAATAAATAAACGTTTAATATGCAAAAAAAACATGTTTTATGTGTGCTAAGCATGTCTTTCTATGCAAAATTTCAAGTTAATCTACTTTTTTTTTTTTAACTCCCAATGCATTAGCTTTCCATTAGCTTACTGCATCGGGAGCTAATTGGTTTTTAGTGTGAGAGTAAAGAAAATGTGTGCTGAAGTTCAGTGCACCTTTTCTACTCATGTCTTATTACATTGAGGGCCTCCTTCTTGGTAGAGATTTGGCATAGAAACCTGGCTGTAACTGCTAGGATTATGCTGGCAAAATATTTTCGGTTTGGTTCGTTTCATTTGTTTTTGGCACAATTTTTTGGCCAAATTTTGTTTTGTTAGGTGGGGGAGGTATTGTTTTATTTGGATTTCTAATTTCCACAAACAGCGTGCACTACATGCAAATTGTGCACGCTAGTTACTGAAATGAAAAATCTGAAAAATGTCAGGTTTTTCAGAGGCATTTTAATGAAACAAAATAAAAATGGCCTCATTTAGTTCTGAATGCATATTCGTTTTAAACAAATGCACATCCCTAGTAACTACTCCTTTCCAAGGGATGAAAGATAACTCCCTAGTGATTTATTGATGCCTACCTAACCACTTCTCTCACCTTTTATTTCAGGATTCAGTTTATTCTTATGATCTTATTGGGTTATGCATCAGGAATCCAAATTTCAAGCCTATCCATGGTACAACATTTGCATGTGTATGTGGACATGTGGAGATTTATACTAGTATTTTATAAACTGTGTGGCAGGAGCTGCACAGTTTATAAAATACCATACATTTCTGCCCTGAAATTATGTGCCTATGTTTCAATGCACATGAATATTTCCAATGTATGAAAATCCATACTTTCTCTACCCATGTTCTAAACATACACATGTATATTTTACATGAAAATCTTAACACCATTCAAATAAACACCCAGAGGCAGGTGTTTTGTAAAGTAATGTGCATATTGCAATTTCAAAATACATACACGTATACTTGGAATCACCAGTTCATTGATACCTCCACCAGATCACCCAGTCCTTCTCCAGTTCACTTACACCCTTTAGCAGTTCATCCTAAACCCCCACCAGTTCACCCAAGCCTCCTACCCAAAAATTGTAAACAAACAAATCCGATTTCACTTGCGCTGGTAAGTTAACAGGGGTAAAATTGCATAAACAACTTTGATGATGTATATTCATATATCTCATACAAAATATACTATGTATATTTCTGAACTCCACTCTGGCATGGCCTTCAACTGCCCCCTTTTTTTATCTGGTAAAGTGCATGAAACCAAAAATACACACACACTTTATATGTTTATAAAATAGCATATATGTGCTATTTTCATACAAGGAACCCCTTTGAAAATTCACCTTTAAGGTTGCAGATGTTTATCTCCCACAGCTCCCCTTGATAGAAAGCCAGATTGGACTCAGCAGCTTTCCATCTTACTTCCTCTATAGAAAATTTAAAATGAACTGAGGAAGGAGAATAGCTTTTGCAAATGTATCTAGTTGTGGAGGCAATAGCAGTCAAATATTATATAAAGGTTTACAGCAGAGAACAGGTGGCCTAATAGTTACAATCAAGGACTGGGAATCACGGTTCAAATCCTGCTCCTACCATTGGCACTGTTTGTGACCTTGAGCAAGTCACTTTATCTCCCATTGACTTAGGTACCTGTACGCTCTTTGGGACAGGAACTCACTGTACCTGTATGTCATTTGTTGTAAAGTGCCTTGATTTGTAAATTCTGAAACAGTAATAAAGATATTTGTGACTTTGATAAAGACATAAGTATGTGAACCTTAACAACCTCTGAAAAATTGACTGTGCTTTTATTGCTAAACACAGGGGGACTTATTTTTTCCCAAAGTGCTGGCGTCAGAATGATTTTGGATTGTGAAAATTACAGTCCAAGGACTTTAGTCCAACCATGGTGATCTGAGTTTCCATCTGGCTTTTGGATCACGATCCTGGACAGATAATTGAAATTAAATAATTAATTAATTAATGCATCCAACTTTCTACCCCCACATTTTATGTCTCCCGAATGCATACACATACATTTACCCTCAGAACAACCTGATTTTCAAACTCAATAATATAAGTGGGTAATCCAGTTTTGGAAAATTGCCGTGTTCTGTGCGGGCTTACCTGTACCCATGGAACTTTCCAGTTAGGTTCCTCTCTGAACATTTACCCCAGAATGTCCTGGCTGCCTGGCATTTGGGTGGTAATTTTGTAACTATAGCATGGGGTCTTTATAATTGCCAACTTTACATCACTCACTAAAAAGAAAGCACTTATGTATTTTTCATTTGAAAATTCTTCCACTGAAAGTACCCACATACCTGCTGATATGTACACATAGTTCGTTTGAAGTTGCATGAGACCCTACTTTAAAACATCTGCTTGGATGGGGTATGTTATTTTCACCTTGGCTTTAAGGATCCAAAAGTTAAGGGCACTGTAAATTGAAAATCAGCAGTTTCCTATGCACAGCCACTTTGAAGGCAACAACCTTGTCAATAAAGATATTGAAAAGCAGGACAGCGTTGTGAGCCAATTGGCATACAGAGTCCGTCGTAGAATGTTGAGAACAAGCTTGTCCTCCAATGAGGAGAGAGATAAGAGAAGTGGCACGAGAGAGCAGAGTGCCAGAGAGGAGCACCTGGTAGAGTTGTGAGGCATAGAGAGCTCCCGGTGCAGGAAGCAGCCTGAGAGAGAGAGAGAGAGAGAAGGCAGCATTGCTACACCACAGAAATTGTATATGAATCCTGTTCTTGATAAGGTTCCAAAGTGACTGGCATAATCAGCTAATCTGTGATGTGTGTTTTCTTTTCTCCAAGAAGCAAAGCAGAAAGAAAGGAAAATGTCTGAAGCTCACAATCAGCTCGATTTTAAAAGCATTGCTCGCTCAAAAATGCCCACATACACGCGTATATGGGCCGCTCACAAAGAACACATTTTAAAAAGCTGCAAAATACGCTCATATGTACCTGTACGCATGTAAGGAATAAAGCCTGGATTTTAAAAGGGCTATGCGCATAAATGTTGGGGGTTACACGCATAGCTGCGCGCATTTTAGAACAGGCCTGGCCACGCGCGTAACCCTCATTGCACGCAGAAGTGCTGGGCTCTGCAAAAGGGGTGGGCCGGGGGGGGGGGCATGATGTGGGCACGGGGGCGCCATTAGCCATTGCCGCGGGGAAGCACTCGCTGGCAGCTGGCCGGCACACGGAGTTTACTTCTGCTCCCAAGGAGCAGTAAGTATAAAAAAAATGGGGAAGGTTAGGTTTAGTTTAGGGGTCAGGGAGAAAAAGGGACGAGGTAGGAGGGGTAGGGTTAGGGAAAGGAAAGTTCCCTCCCAGTCCGCTCCTTAATTGGAGCGGACTGGGAGGGAACTGGGGGAGGCTCAATTGTACCGCTGTGTGTATTTTTCTAAAACACCCCCCCCCCCATGCAGAGCAGACCACCTGCCTGCACATGCACGCGCACAGACATGAATAACTGGTGCGCATCTGCGTATGGGACCCGTATTTTATAACATGCACGTGCCGACGTGTGCATGTTATAAAATAGCTGCGTCCATGTGCACGCGCCAGGAATCACGCACGTTTTTTAAAAATCTACCTTTTAGAGTGTAGAAAAGGGGCAGGGCATGGGCCAAAACTTACATGTGTAACCGAATTTTAAAACCAAAAACCGTAGTGTGCCTACGCTAGATATCTAATAACTTTACTGCTGCTCCTGATGAGCAAGTCTGTAGATCTCGAGTTTTAGGGCTTATAGAACAGGGTGAGGAGCCTGGGTCAACTGGGGCATGTAGGATGAAAAACCAAATGGGTCTGAAACAGTGGTGTAGCCAGAAATGTTTGGAGGGGCCCAAGGTTAATATGGGTGGGCAGTTGACATACAAGTCTAGGCCCTACTATTTGTACTCTTTTCAATAAATAATGCCTTAGAGTGCATCTGACAATGGATTTCTAAGTAGTTTCATCGTGAGTGATGTTTTTAATTCTATTTCAAGCACTTACCAATATTAAAAATACCTTATTAATCAATATTAATTTATTTTATATTTATTGCAGTTTATAAATACACCATATAAAAAGTAATAGAAGTTTAACAGAAACATCAGATCCAATTACGTAATAAAACAAATATCAATGTATTCTTTAATGAATCCTCTTTCCAAAAATGCAGTGAATATCATAACTATAATAAAACAGCAATAATCATAATAATTATCATAAGAACTTAAGATTTGCAACAGGTGCAGAACAGAACTAGGAAATGCAAAAACAAAAATATATATATATATATTCAAATGCTGCTGCCACCTTAGTGACAGCAAAACAAACTTCCTCCAATGCCAAACACTTTGTGAAGTAAAACAAATTTGTTAAAAAAAAACAAAAAAACAAACACCTAGAACCTTCCCATGCCATACCATAACAGCAATAACTCTCAGGACTCAAACAGCAGCAGCCTTATCTACAAAAAAGTATAAAAGGCAAGCATTACACCAAGCACTAGAACACTAATACACTACGTAATGGGCATACAGAACAAGCCAATCCATACAGAGAAACTACACACTAGCCAAAATACCTCTGTCACACATGCACAACACAGACAGACCTTTACCTAATACAGAATAAGGGACTACAAATTAGAAACAGGAACAGGCAGACAAGACTGAAATGGAAAGCCTGAGAAACCAGTCTCAGCCTCTGTGAACACTGGAATACTGAAGAAACAGCAAAACACAAATATATAAGAAATGCACATTCCCAAGGATAGCATATTCCAGTTGCTGAAAGGGAAAATCTTTTTTTTTTACCTTTGTTGTCTGATCTTATTTTTCTAATTGGTTGGTCCCAGTCTCTTTGTTCCCCTTATCTGTCTTTTCCTAATTCCTTTTTCAGGATCTCTTTTATTCTTTTTGTTTCTTCTGTCTCCTGTCTTCTTTCCTTCCTCTTTCATACACACATACACATATATTCTCTCTGCACGAACTCTCTGAAACATGCTTTCTCTCACTTAGGCTCCCACTCTTGCATGCTCTCTCTCATGCACGATTCTACTCTCACATGTTCTGTCTCACATGCAGGCTCTCACTGTCACATGCAGGCTCTCACTCACAGGTTCCCACTTGCGCGCGCGCGCACACACACACACACACACACACACAGGCTCTTGCTTTCACAGGCAGGCTCCCATTTCCCCTCACAGATACACACAAGCTCTCACTCCTACATTCTCTCTCACACACAGGTTCACATTCCCACACAAACACAGGCTCTCACATGAAGGCTCATACACACACACACACACACATAGAGGCTCCCACTCTCATACTCTCCCTCACATGCAGGCTCCCACTTCCATGTACATACTCTCCCTCACACATACACACAGCTTCTCCATTCCCACATTCTCTCACACTTCCTGGCAGGCTCCCAGTCACATCAGCACCCCCCCTCCCCCAGGCAGGCTCACACACACACACCAACACCACCCTCCCCCAGACAGACTCACACACACATCAACACCCCCCTCCCCCAGGCAGCTTACACACACACACTAACACCACCCTCCCCCAGGCAGGCTTACACATGCACACACACACACACACACTAACACCACCCTCCCCCAGGCAGAATCACACACTCACACCAACACCACCCTCTCCCAGGCAGAATCACACACACACACACACACACACACACACACACATATTAACACCACCCTCCCCCAGGCAGAATCACACACACCAACACCCCCCTCCTCCAGGCAGGCTCACACACACCAACACCCCCCTCCCCCCAGACAGGCTCACACACACACACACACACCAAAACCCCTCTCCCCCAGGCAGGCTTACACACACACACACACACAGAACCCTCCCCCAGGCAGGATCACACACTCACACACCAACACCCCCCTCCCCCAGGCAGGATCACACACCCCAACACCCCCCTCCCCCAGGCAAGCTCACACACACACACACACACACACCAACACCCCCCTCCCCCAGGCAAGCTCACACACACAGCAGGCGAAAACACATCCAGACAGGCAATCTCCCCATGAGGAGCAGAAGGAGGAGCCTGTCCTGCTGCTGCCTCACCAGCTATTACTATACTTTTGATGCAGTCCTAACTGTGGACAGAGCTTGCCCTTTTAGTACAATCCAAAAACCTAACCCTTGCTTCTCTGCACAGGCCCCTCAGACCTCTCTCTGTTTTGAAAGCGGTTCTGGGTTTGGGCTTTTTTTTTTCTCTGTGCTCTGCAGGCTAAGAGTGCTGCAGGGCTCCAAAGGTCTGTGAGCCACATCCATTTACTTCAGCTGATTCTGGCAGGCAGCCCAACAAACAAAATTATTTTTTCTCCTTTTGCTTGTGCTCTGCTGCCTTTACAGCAGTGGTGGCCTTCAACTCCTGGCAGACTATCTAGAGATTTGCTTCTTTTCTGAAACAAACTTTTCCCTCTTCCCTCTGTGTGCTTCCATAGCCTCACAAGATCAGCTGCCTTCTGCAGTGCCCTGCCAGAGCCCCACCCTCCCTCAGCAGCGCTACTCAGAAAAAGCTTCTTCAGTCTTTCCCTCTGGAGGCTTTGGGCTTTTCTCTTTACTGGGTTTCTGAGAAAAAAAAACAACCCATGTGTGACACCGTATATGAAGCCTGGCCGAGCAAAGTCATCTGGGCTGGAGCAGTAACCACTCCAACCCCAGCCTTTTCCTCTTGCAAACTGACAGGACGATACAGTACAGGGCGCTCCGGCGGCACTAGCTTTACCCCTTATTCACTAAGGGGTAATAGCGCGTCGAAAACGCGCGTCCAACCCCCCCAAAACTAATAGCGTCCGCAACATGCAAATGCATGTTGATGGCCCTATTAGTTATTCCTGCGCGATACAGTAAGTAAAATGTGCAGCCAAGCCGCACATTTCACTTTCAGAAATTAACGCCTGCCCAAAGGCTGGCGTTAATTTCTGCCGGCTCCGAGGAAGTGCACAGAAAAGCAGTAAAAACTGCAGTAAAAACTGCTTTTCTGTGCACCCTCCATCTTAATATCATGGTGATATTAAGTCGGAGGCCCCAAAAGTGAAAAAAAAAGAATTAAAAATCGGCCTACGGCCCGCGGGTTGGAAGACGGAGACTCAATTATGCCGGCGTCCGTTTTCCGAACCCGTGGCTGTCGGCGGGTTTGAGAACTGACACCGGCAAAATTGAGCGTTGGCTGTCAAACCCGCGACAGCCAACGCTCCTTTTACCACGGGCCCTAATTTGCATAGGCCACCCTCCTGAATCGCGCGCCCAGGAGAGTGGCCAGCACGTTTTTCTGAATTGGCCTGTTAAACATTTATTACTATAACAACAAACAATATCGAAGTAGACTGCCTTAGCTCAGGACAGCGTACGTTCCATACCTTCAGGAGCTCCTTGCTGCTGGAGACTCGGGCCTCCCTATCTCAGCTGGGCTTCTACTCTTATATCCATCTAGCTGATCACCTCCTCTGAGCCCCTCCTGCCCCCACCCATACAGCACTCTCTCTTTTGGGGATTTAAGGTAAACTAGACATCTCTCCTGGTCCTGCACAGGTTTATAGGGGGAAACCAGGGGCGTTCTCTCACAGGACGCTATTAAACTAGGGGGTTTGGAAGTCCTATTCCTTACCTGGGTGAACTGGGAATGAACTGGAACACTGTTAATGGCATCAGCGCGTGTGTGTTTTAAAATCCCCCCACTTATGCGGTAGAAGCAGCATTTGTGCACATAGGTGCACGTTCACTTAAAATTGTGCACACATGTGCACACATTCAGGCTATTTTAGAACATGCATGCATATACACAACTATATTATAAAATGCTCATGATCCTAGGTGCAGTCCGACGAATGCATGCATGTGTATCTGCGCATCTGTTTAAAAGTTATCCTCTTAGTCAACTAGATTAATCGCAGTTTATGGACTTCCCCTCCAGGAACCTATCCAAACCTTTTTTTAAAACAGCTATACTAATTGCCCTAACCACATCCTCTGGCAACAAATTCCATAGCTTAATTGTGCATGGAATAAGAACATGCCATGCTGGGTCAGACCAAGGGTCCATCAAGCCCAGCATCCTGTTTCCAACAGAGGCCAAGACCAGGCCACAAGAACCTGGCAATTACCCAAACACTAAGGGGCGGATTTTAAAAGGCCCGCGCGTGTAAATCCGGAAGGATTTATGCGCGCAGGGTCCTCGCGCACCGGCGCACCTATTTTGCATAGGCTGCCGGCGCGCGTAAAGCCCCGGGACGCGCGTAAGTCCCGGGGCTTTCGAAAAGGGGCGGGAGGGGGCGTGTCCAGGGGGCGTTGTGCCAGCCCGGGGGCATGGTCGAGGCCTCCGGACCAGCCCCCGGGACCGGAGGATGGAGTGGGGCTGCCGGCGACGCGCGCAAAGTTAGGGGGAGGGTTTAGATAGGGCCGGGGGGGGGGGGGGGGGGGGGGGTTAGGTAGGGGAAGGGGAAGGGTCCAAAATCGGAGCGGCCTCGGAGGGAACAGGCAGCGCACGCAGGTTGCCCAAATGTGCACCCCCTTGCGCGCGCCGACCCCGGATTTTATAAGATACGCGCGGCTACGCGTGTATCTTATAAAATCCAGCATACTTTTGTTCGCGCCTGGTGCGTGAACAAAAGTACGCGATCGCGCAAGTATTTAAAATCTACCCCTAAGTCTATCCCATGCTACTGTTGCTAATAATAGCAGTGGCTATTCTCTAAGTTAACTTAATTAATAGCAGGTAATGGACTTCTCCTCCAAGAACTTATCCAATCCTTTTTTAAACACAGCTACACTAACTGCACTAACCACATCCTCTGGCAACAAATTCCAGTATTTTCTCCAGTTTGCATTAAATGTGCTGCTTGCACAAACTGGCTAAAAGACAGGAAACAGAGAGTAGGATTAAATGGACAATTCTCTCAGTGGAAGGGAGTGGGCAGTGGAGTGCCTCAGGGATCTGTATTGGGACTCTTACTTTTTAATATATTTATAAATGATCTGGAAATAAATACGATGAGTGAGATAATCAAATTTGTAGATGATACAAAATTGTTCAGCGTAGTTAAATCACAATCAGATTGTGATAAATTGCAGGAAGACCTTGTGAGGCTGGAAAATTGGGCATCAAAATGGCAGATGAAATTTAATGTGGACAAGTGCAAGGTGATGCATATAGAGAAAAATAACCCATGCTATAGTTACACAATGTTGGGTTCCATATTAGGTGCTACTACCCAAGAAAGAGATCTAGGTGTCATAGTGGATAACACATTGAAATCATCTGTTCAGTGTGCTGCGGCAGTCAAAAAAGCAAACAGAATGTTGGGAATTATTAGAAAGGGAATGGTGAATAAAATGGAAAATGTAATAATGCCTCTGTATCGCTCCATGGTGAGACCGCACCTTGAATACTGTGTACATTTCTGGTAGCCGCATCTCAAAAAAGATATAATTGCGATGGAGAAGGTACAGAGAAGGGCTACCCAAATGATAAGGGGAATGGAACAGCTCCCCTATGAGGAAAGACTAAAGAGGTTAGGACTTTTCAGCTTGGAGAAGAGACGACTGAGGGGAGATATGATAGAGGTGTTTAAAATCATGAGAGGTCTAGAACGGGTAGATGTGAATCGGTTTTTTACTCTTTCGGATAATAGAAAGATTAGGGGGCACTCCATGAAGTTAGCATGTGGCACATTTAAAACTAATCGGAGAAAGTTCTTTTTCACTCAACGCACAATTAAACTCTGGAATTTGTTGCCAGAGGATGTGGTTATTGCAGTTAGTATAGCTGTGTTTAAAAAAGGATTGGATAAGTTCTTGGAGAAGAAGTCCATTACCTGCTATTAATTAAGTTGACTTAGATAATAACCATTGCTATTACTAGCAACGGTAACATGGAATATACTTAGTTTTTGGGTACTTGCCAGGTTCTTATGGCCTGGATTGGCCACTGTTGGAAACAGGATGCTGGGCTTGATGAATGGAAACAGGATGCTGGGCTTGATGGACCCTTGTTCTGACCCAGTATGGCATGTTCTTATGTTCTTCATGGAGTGTCCCTTAGTCCTTCTAAGTAAATAACTGATTTACATTTACCAATTCCTAGTCCTTTCATGATTTTATAGGTCTCTATCATATCTGTCCTCATCCATCTCTTCTCCAAGCTGAACAGCACTAACTTCTTTAGCCTTTCCTCATAGGCAGCTGTACCATGCCCCTTATCATTTTGGTCATCCTTCTCTGTACTTTCTCCAGTGCAACTATATCTTTTTTGAGATGCCGTGACCAGAATTGCACACAGTATTCAAGGTGCATCTGACCATGGAACAATATAGAGGCATGACAGTCTCCGTTTTATTCACCATTCCCTTCATAATAATCCTTAAACATTCTGTTTGCTTTTTTGACCACTGCAGCCCACTGAGCTGACAATTTCAATGTATTATCCACTATGATGCCTCAATCTTTTTCCTGGTTGGTAACTCCTAACATGAAACCTAACACCGTGTAACTACAGCATGTGTTATTTTTCTCTATATGCAAGACCTTGCACTTGTCCACATTAAATTTCATCTGCCATTTGGATGAAGGCCCTCCTGCAATTTATCATAATCCACATGTGATTTAACTACCCTGAATAATTGTGTATCAACTGCAGATTTGATCACTTCACTTGGTGTATCACTTTCCAGATCATTTATAAATATATTGAAAAACACCAATCTAAGTATATATCCCTGAGGCACTCCACTGTTTACCTTTTTCCACTGAGAAAACTAACCATTTAATCCTATTCTTTGTTTCCTGTCTTTTACCCAGTTTGCAATCCACAAAAGGACATTGCCTGCTATCCCATGACTTTTTCATTTTCTTAGAAGCCTCTCATTTCGTACTTTGTTAAACATCTTTTGAAAATCCAAATACACCACATCTACTGGTTCACCATTATCCACATGTTTATTAACCCCCTTCAAAAAAATGTAGGCACGACTTCCCTTCAGTATATCCATACTGGCTATGTCCCATTAAACCATGACTATCTATATGTTCTGTGATTTTGTTCTTTAGAATAATTTCTACTATTTTTCCTCACACTGAAATTGGGCTCACAGGTCTATAGTTTCCTGGATCATCCCTAGAGCCCTTTTTAAATACTGGGGGCTACATTGGCCACCCTCCAGTCTTCGGGAACAATGGATGATTTCAATAATAGGTTACAAATTTTTTTTAATAGGCCTGACATTTCATTTTTGAGTTCTTTCAGAACCATAGGGCGTATACAGTCCGGTTCATGTGATTTGATACTCTTCATTTTATCAATCTGGCCTATTACATTGGCGAGCCTTCATTGGCTACCTATTACACAGAGAAAAAAGTTTCAGTGCCTTATGATAGTCAAAATGGTGGTCCTAAATATCTTGGGGAAATTAATAATTCCTTATAAACCTAGAAAGTCATTACATTCATTGGACTAAGACTTGTAAATTGTTCCTACTATCAAGACCTGTCTATTATCCAGCACTCAGAAAAGGGCATGTTCTGCCCTTGATTCAACCCTTTGGAATAGTCTTCCAAGTTATATGAAAGAGGAAATGGATATAAGGAAATTCCATAAAAGTCTTAAGGTTCTACTGTTTCAAGAAGCTTTCAGGATTAATTGATGCTACCTTCTCTTTCATAATCTCATTGAAGTGCTTGCACTTCAGTGAATTTTTTAGTCTTGTTTTTTTAGTTTTTGTTATGCTAAGTTTTATATGTTATATTTTGTTTTATATCTTGTTCTGAATGTGTTATTATGTGAACTGCAATGGACAGCTGTGCTGAGAGATTGTGGAAGATAAGTTTTATAAATAAATAAATAAAATAAATTCAATAACTACATCTTCCAGGTTCACTGTGATTTGGTTCAGTTCATTCAAATCATCATGCTTGATAACTGCCTCCAGAACCAGTATGTCCCCCCCAACATCCTCATTACTTGCCCCTAGTGCCTCCTTGATAACGGGATCCTGTGAGCGTCGGCCATCGGCCGGTTAGGAAAATGACGCCGAATTTATCGGCATTGGTTTTGCTAAACGGCGGTCAGCCAGGGGTTCAGGAAACAGATGTTTGTCAACTGAGCATCCATTTCCTGCACCTGACTGCCAGCGTTTTTTTAAAAACTTTTTTTTTTAAATTGTTCTTTGAAAGATTTCTTCCTCCTGCTTAATATTGCACTGATATTAAGTAGGAGGCTGTTCAGAAAAGCAGTTTTTTCTGCTTTTCTGTACTACTTTTAGGAGCGCACAGCAGTTAACACCTGCTCCGTACATTTCCTTTTTTTGCATGCGGATTGAATAGTTAATAGCCTCATTCACATGCATTTGTATGTGCATTTACGTGGAGGCGCTAATCCCATTATTGCAGAGGAGCAGTAAGTAATGAAACAAAAAAAAAAGTAAGTAGATAGGAAGGGGTTTGGAGTTGGGGAGAAGAGGGGAAAAGGGAAGAAGGTTAGGTAGGGGGGTAGGGAAGTTCCCTCCCAGTCCGCTCCTTAATTGGAGTGGACTGGGAGGGAACTGGAGGTGGCCCAATTATATTGCTGCGCATATTTAGGGATAATTTGCCCCCCTGCGCTTGGCAAGCGCATGTAATAAAATTGGCACATCCATGTACTTTCTCCAGGAACCGCTCGCACATGGACGGCCGCGCGCTGTTTTTAAAATTGACCCCTTACTGTGCTGCCCCCCCTCCTCGCTTTTTTTTTTTTTAACACAGAATACCCCACCTCAATTAAACATGCAGAATACAGACTCACTCTCACAAAATTCAGAATAAAGAGACTATAAACTATAAACAGAAACTGAACCAGAAACTGCAAACTGCAACAAGCCAGACTCTGTATGCAATGCAGCAATGGAGAAACAGGAACATCACCAGTCCTCATAAATCATTCATCAAACAATAAAATCAAGGATCTAAATCAATCATATTAGTAAACCTTGGAAATATTAGTTTTATAGTGATCTAAGGAATAGAATAACATCCGATACAGGTTCACATACACATGCACGCACACCTCCCAGAAAGGTTCCCACACCGGCACCAAGAAGGAGTAGGAGAATGGGCTCCTTCTTTCTTCGGCCAACAGTGAGGTCCACCGGTGGCCTTAGGGGTCTCTTCCTCTTCCAGGCACCGGGGGTGCGATGGGGTCTACCTGCTCCCGACACCTCCCCACCGGGTCTGCCCCTCTGTGCAATTGCACGGATTGCACACCTGGTAGTGCCGGGCCTGTTGGTTATTTTCCTTCCACCAGGTCTCTGAGATACCAATTATGCCTATCTCATCATTTACTGCCATACACTCTAACTCTCCCATCTTACTTCTTAGACTTCTGGCATTGGCATACAGACATTTCAAAGTGTGCTTTTTGTTTGTATTAACATACTGCTTTATACTTGATAGGAATAATTTGGAATCCTTTAGCTCAGGAGATTCTTTACTTATTGGCACATGGACTACATTTGCTTTTGTTGGAACCTCTCTGTTGGAATGCCCTGAGTCTCCTGTTTCATTAGTATCTTTCAAAAAAACCTTCCTCCGAACCATGCACTGCTGAGTGACTGTCGGCTTTCCCAACTTAATTCTGGACTTTAAATCCTGGTTTGAATCTGGCTCTGCAGCTTATCTGGGTCTCAAGTCCTCAACTACCCGACCCTCAGAAACTTATGTGCTGTCTAGTGATGGTTGGAGAAGGACTGAAAGGGTTGCTCCATACTTAAATATCTATAGGGAGTACATAGATGAACTCTGATTCATGTCTGTTTGGTGTTAATAAATCTCAGGGGCCACTGTTGGAGTCAAGATGCTGGGCTAGATTTATCATTGGTCTAATCCTGCTTGGATATGTTCTTAGGGTGCCTTGACAGTCTCGCCCTGAGTAGGATTCCCTGTTCCAAATGCAATTTTAGGAGTGGGGGGGCGAGGGGCAGGAGGAACTCATTAAGTATCACACCTTCTAGGGGGGACTTCTAAAATACAATAAATCTTTGCCTATAAAATCTCTTTTTCTATTTCAGGGACGTGTGGCCATGACAAAATTAGTGTATTGTGATTCCCCAAAACTGAAGACCCCACCAGCTTCTCTTGTGCCTACTAACTAGCCTGCTATGAATAGTATTACTGTATACCTTGGCATGTTTTATCACTTATTGGAAAATGAATCTTCATTAATTATATGAAAGTAAATGGTTTGGCGGTCATACTGTTGCATAAGCACATATTACCAGAGTAACTGCTTCAAGTCAGGCTGCTTTAGTAAACTGTGTCTAAGGCTACTGAATAATGTTTGGCTTGTCCAGACCTTGACCTCATTTAGCATAACTACAGACATGCCAGTTAATCTTTTATTATGCTTTTACCTAAGCTCTGTAGATTCCTTGCACTCTCACTTTATTTTTTTTTTCCATTTCCATATTCCAAAAAGTAAACTTGCTTTACCCCCCTTGAAGTCTAGCCCAGGGTTCTCAGACTGCCAGCCAAAGGCAAATACAAATGCAAATAATAATAATAATAAACAACTTCTAAAAGCTCAACAGATGATATGCAAGACAATACTGGAGTGCATGTGAAACATTCCTCACACCCAGCACCGTCAGAAACACTTCATATATCACCATATTTATTTATTTATTTATTTTTAGATTTTTATATACCGGTGTTCCTGTATTAAAATACAGATCACATCGGTTTACATTAAAACAATGCTGGGCTTAGGTGCCCAGGAATTCCTTCGTAGGTACAAACATGCATACACTGAAAAAAAAGGCAGGCACTGACAGAAAAGAGTTATTTCTTCCCACACACAGGTTGACAGAAGGTCGATGGATCTTGATGGTTGGGATAGCGATAGTATGATGGAGAGATGATCTGTGGTTATAATCGACAGTTCCAGTAAATAGCAGCAGCGTCAAGGCCCGATGAGCTGCAGGTTAATAGCTGCCCATAGTTATATGTGGTAGAACCAAAGGTGGAGTGGAAAGCCCCAATCCATGATCATGATACTTAACCGCCTCCGTAATTTCAGGATTCACTAGCCGTCCAGTTTCATTGGTTAACGATCTCATTGGAACTTATGTAGGTTTTCTGATTACGATCCTTCAGCCCCTCTCCAAGGAAAACCTCTTACAACCTGCAAATAGTTTAGCCTGTGGTGCTGTAAATAGAAGCAAAAGCAATAGAGTCTAAATATTAAAAAAAAAAAAAATGGTTGTTGAAATTCTCACATAACAGGGTGATCACAGGCATTTCCCTGCCACCACATAAGAGTAGCTAAACACCCAAAGGTATAATCATACATCTATAATTAAAGTTTACTACATATAAAATGCTGTGAATCCAGGAATCCCATTTATATGTTTTCAAATCAACACTTCAAAATAATAAAAAACAATATTCAAAATGGTCACCCTGAAGTCAGACTGAGAAGTGCAAGGCTATTTATCAAAATATGCACTATGAATCACCATTCAAGTGATGCAATCCATACTAAAATCTGATGTAATCCTCAATTCCAAACATCAGTGGTTTGGAGGAAATTTACAACAAATCTTCAGAACAATCACGTACAGAACCATAAATGGGCAAAAAAAACACCTCATAGACATCATTCAGTCTGGTAACAGAACACACAAAATGGTACTGAAAAAACATGGGATGCAACAAGTGTCAATCAAATTCAAATAAGCTAATGTCTATATAGCTATTAAAAAAAAAATCATTATTAAGTTCAAAAGGAGGCACAGTGCGCCCACTATGCATCTGGGACCTGTGCATTTTAATATATTT
Organism: Rhinatrema bivittatum; assembly: GCF_901001135.1. Lineage (NCBI taxonomy): Eukaryota > Metazoa > Chordata > Amphibia > Gymnophiona > Rhinatrematidae > Rhinatrema > Rhinatrema bivittatum. The sequence continues at coordinate 49,378,902 of NC_042622.1, read as the reverse complement.
ATAAATGATGCAGAAAAAAAGTGAAGTGATAATATTTGCAGATGACCCAAAATTATTCAGAGTTGTTAGATCACAAATCAATTGTGAGGAATTGAAAGAGGAACTTGAAAGACTGGGGGATTGGCCATCTAAATGACAAATGAAATTTAATGTGAACAAAATCAAAGTGATGCATATAGGGAAGAATAATCCAAACTAAATGTGCATGATACTGGGTTTCTTATTAGGCATTACCACCCAGGAAAATGATCATGGAATCATTGTAGACAATACTTTGAAATACTCTGCCCAGTGCACAGTGGAGGTCAATAAAGCAAATAGAATGTTAGGTATTATTAGGAAAGGAGTGGGAAATAAAATAGAGGATATCATAATGCTTCTGTATTGATCCATGATGTGACTGCACCTTGAATATTGTGTGCACTTCTGGTCACCCCATCTCAAGAAAAATAAAGTAGAACTAAATAAAAAAAATACAGAGAATGGCAACCAAAATGATAAAGGAATGGAACGATTCCATTATGAGGAAAGGCTAAACAGATTAGGGCTCTTCAGACTTGACAATAAATGACTAAGAGGCCCATAAAATCTTCAGTGGGGCAGAATGAGTAAACAGGGAATGGTTATTTACTCTTTCAAATAGTACTAGGTCTAGGGGACATGAAGCTAATAGGTAGCACATTTAAAACAAATCAGAGAAGGTATTTTTTCACTCAGTGCACAATTAAACTGTGAAATGTATTGCCAGAAGATATGGTGAAAGCAGTTAGCATAGCTAGGTTTAATAAGGGGTTAGACAAGTACCTGGAGGAAATAAGCATAAACTATTATTATCCTTATATACTTAGGAAAGCCATTGCTTAGCCCTGGTTAAGAGTAAGAAAGATTGGATCTGTTTTTTGGGATCCTGCTGGGTATGTGTGACCTGGATTGGCCACTGTGGGAAGATAGGATTTGTAAAACTGAATGTATTATTGTTGTAATCTGCCTCAAACAATTTGTTTGGTAATGAGAGCAGAATATTAAGATTTTGTAAATAAATAAATAGGATGCTGGACTTAATAGACCTTTGGTCTGACCCAGTAATGCATTTCTTGTATTTCTTATGGATATAGTGGTGGTCAGAGAACTGAACACAGAAGCCATGACTGGGGATATAGTTATACCAGGCTGTAATCTATTTATTTATTTAAAATTATTTCTAGAACGTACAATCCTGAATTCTCAGCAAAGAACATTATAAACATATACAATTATATCAAATACTCTATTCAGGAAGGCCAGGGATAAATGGCACTACATATAAAACAAAACAATATTAAAGCAACAGAACTACAGGTAAGGAGGAAGCACCCTAGATTAATGTGGAATTAATCACACTAACGTAATCCATTTGCATTAGTCTGATGTCGCAGGCAGAAGAAATGGATAGATATTTAATTGAAGACATTCAGAAAATTGCTATAAAAGGGGACAGTGCTTTTGCTAAGTGATTTCAATCTGCCAGGTGTTGATTGGGACATCCCGGCTGCGGTGCTGTCTAGAAGCAGGGAGATCCTGGATTGTCTGCAGGAAGAATTGTTCACGCAGCTAGTAAAGGACTGACATAAAGGGGCAATACTGGCCCTGGTGCTCACAAATGGGGATCTCACAGTGGGGGATCCCCAGGGATCCAGCGATCACAGAATGCTATGCTTCAGTATCAAAGGAGAGGGTCCTGAACTTCATGAAAAACCAACTTTGTTAAGATGGGGGGAGCACAAGCTTGTTTTCTGACCATAAAATAATATGGTGCCAGCCAGCCCTGATGCCAGCACCATTTTTAAAAGAGATCCAGCAGGACAGAAGTGACTGGAGATCACTTGGCCCCTTTCCATTCCCAACAACCCCATGGAAGAGATACTTGGGGGCTGGGTAGGCCCCAGTCAGGGTCCAGTCAGAACAGACATCAGCAGGGGCCCCAACTCGAGACCTCCTTTTATTTATTTATTTTTCCGTATTGAATACAAAACTTTGAGAATTTTCCAATATTTTGAGGAAGTCTATTTCCAGTTGGTTCCATTTGGAGCTATCCAAAAATAGACTTTTTTTTTTAAATGACATATGCATTCTTTGAAATGAATGCACACCCTGCCGTTGCAGAATGTTTTGTCTTTGGGCAGATAATATCGAAAATCTGCAACAGGATGAACCAAACCTTAGATGATGTGGAAAATATGAGAAGGATCTAGGAAAGTCTGAGGAATGGTCTAGAATCTGGCAGCTACGATTCAATGCTAAAAAAAAAAAATGCAGGGTAATGCACTGGGTTGCAAAAACCCAAGAGAACAGTAGAGTAAAGGGGGTGATATTCTTCTGTGCACAAAAGAAGAGCAGGATCTAGAGTTATTATGTCTGATGATCTTACAGTGGCCAAACAGGTAGATATTATAAGACGATGGCAAAAGCTAGAAAGATGCTTGGGTGCATAGGGAGAGGAGTAGCTACTAGGAAAAAGAAGGTGATACTGCCTCTCTGTAAGTCTCTGGTAAGACCTCATTCAAAAGAATATAAGCCAAATAGAGCTGGTCCAGAAGACAGCTACTAAAATGAACTTCATCCTAAAGCACACGACAGGATTCCCAAGGGCCACAAGCCAGCTGGTTTCCACAATGAATATGCATGAGATCTATTTGCATACAATCGAGGTAGACCATGTTCATTGTGGGAATCCTGAAAACCCAACTTGGTTGTGGCCCTTGAGGATCGTGTTTGGGGGCCCTTGACATATGGGAACAGACTTAAAAGATCTAAACATCATGTTCACCCTGGCCTAGAGGAAATGGGAGATATGATAGAGACCTTTAAGTGCCTCCAAGGAATAAATGCACAGGAGGCAGTCCTCTTTCAATAGAAAGGAGATTCTGGAACAAGGAGGGGTGATAGGAGGGAAACTGGGGAGTAATCTAAGGAAATATATGCATATTTTTATGGAAAGGATGGTGGATGCATAGAGCAGCCTCCCTGTAGAGGTGAACAGGAAATGTGGATGGGCAGACTGGATGCCGGATAAAGCAGTGCGGCTGCTTGGTAGTTCTACCTGATAACGTTTATTTTCATGCTCATGTTGTTTGGATTTGAGGAAGGCAGTGTCAGTGCCCACCAGCTAGTCAAGAAATGGATTGTTAGTCCAATTAAAAGGTATCACGTCATTTATTTTTGTGGGTTTTGACCTTTATTTCCACACAAAGGAATACTCAAGACTTTCTGTGGATGTGTTAACTAGGCCCTCACTCACAGTGCACACAGGGAAGCATCTTAAGCAGTATATTTTGAATCTTTAAAGATAATAGTTTGGGCTTCTCTGTAGGGGTTCCATGTTAGACCAGTCTATGGCTTGTTATTTTATCTCTGATGTATCTAAGCTCAGTCTCAAAGCATTGCTCTTGTTCTTGCTCTGAGTGCCTAAAATGTATAAAGCGGATTGCTCTAAAGCAGCCCAACTATCCAACCTGCTCAAAACATCAACCGGCTCATCTATTGGCTCTAGTGCGTCCTCTGGAGAGATCTTATCCCTAGGCTTCCGTTCCTTTTTCTCCTAATATATTTTATTTCTTAATGTTTACAATTGACTGAGGAAAGGATGAGTTCCTTTTTACTATGGTCCCACCTTCTGTCTTTTCATAGTCCTCTACCCTGAGCCCAGTTATTCTTAGGCTCTGAGAAGCCAACTAATTTTAAAATGATTGAGACAGTTTTTAGGGCTGAAAACAGATTTCATTGGATTATTGTTAATATTAATCAAGCATGTTTGTTTCAGTAGTTAAAATATGTGCAAATCTGTTACACATTTTGTATGTTTTTATAGGGGTGGGGGCCCAAAGAGGAATTTTCTTCTAGAAGCCTCACTCCTGAGCACACCGAGCTCCCGCTGATCTCTTTTGGGAGCATGGCCCTCTTCTGGGACCTAACAGGGCCCTCGAGCATCAGCAGAGAAGAAACTTTCACATCCTACAACACTCTTCCTATAAAGTGTGAAAATATATAACTGTATATAGTGTTCTTATCAGGTTTTATAGCATTACAACATATAAGTACAGTATGTAGCAATGGGGAGCACTTTAAATTAGTTGTAATGCTTCCTGAAAGTTGACTTTGGAGATTTCTCCTCTCCCAAGGGTAAAAGCCTGCCTGCTTCATTCACCCATTCCCTTTTCTGGAGCTCAGCTCATCCAACAGTCATAAGATTTAAGCTGAACCTAAAAAGATCATCTAATCTGACATGAAGACAGGGAACCTCTTGAAAAGCAATACAAACTCTACAATGTGTTCTTTTTCTTTTTAACATTTTGCAGGAAAAACATATTTTCAGAACCCACTTATAAGACAGAGTTAATTTCCAAGGCAAGAGTGGAATTTAAATAGTCAGATACAGCTTTTCCATTCCCATTCCTCCTCTGGTAACTATTCTCTTCTGAGTGTTGGAGGCAAAGGCCCCAGGTGTTCCCAGATATATATATATATATATAATCTAAAAAAAAGATGTAACCAGGGGCTTAGTCATGATGGCGTGAAGGTGCCACAGTGCTGCAACTCTTCCACTCCATGCGCTGACACACAGACATGGGAGAACATGCTGTCTCCTATTTAACTCAGCCTTTTTCATATATATGCTAAGCAGGTCCTCACCGGCTTGGATTTGTAGGCTATTTATCTTACCTCAGCTGGGTAGCAGTCCATTTACCCCTATTGTGGGGTTTTTTTTTCCATCTCCCAGGACACTTGGTCTGCCCCAATGGATTTAATATGGAAAAATGCTGATGTAGTAAAAGCCATAAGAAGCATTGCCTTAAACCCAATAATTAAAGTGTCAGAAATAGAAAAAAGGTAAGAGCTAGTGGGACATACATACACAAATCCAGATCTACATGTATACTGAAGGACAGACAAACAGACATACCCATGCATGCCAGGCTAGCTTTGTGAGGATACCAAATTAACTGCACGGAGGTGAAAATTTACTGTTTTAAAACTGTGCTTGAGCATAGTTCACAATGCACATGGGACTTCTGATTAAAATGTTAATATTTCTGCATTAAAACATTTCGATAATATAAATTTTGGGGAAGAATAATGTTGAAAGGATTTTCTAGAACCTGGTTAGCCATCCCACACTTTCTCAGGCTTTGTCCAATTGCTATGTTCTGAAAGCCTTTTGGTCCATGTAAGTATTATATAGTCATATCCACAGCTGTCCACAGAATGTGCGTGTGTGTATGTGTGCTCTGCTGCCTGGGTCAGATAATCCTAGGTGTATAATATTCCCTCTGAATATCAGAGAAGGCCAGATCCCAATTTTGTCACTTAAAATATGAAACAACACACACTGGCCGAGTGCAGGGCAGGAGAAGAAACCCACAGGACTCTTACTAGCAGGAAACACCAGACACATTCAAGCCTTCACACCTTTAACAATGAAATCTTTTCTGTCCTGAAAGGACAAAGACTGATGCGATCCACGTAGATTGTGAAATGCTGAGGGGGTATCTGTTGCCTCTCCTGGTCTACTGACTGCCTGCATTCACATTTTTTGAATTAGAGATTCTTGTTATAAACAATAAGAGGGTTTCAACGTGCAGTACCGGATATTTCCTCTTGGTGTGCTGTGTTTTTATATTTAATGACAGCGCACTTGTTACATTAATCCCATGGGTGTCTTCTGAATAGATACACTGCAGGAAATATTACCAGGGCCGGTGCTTCCACTAGGCAAACTAGGCAGCTGCCTAGAACTTCACAATTTTGCGGGCAGCAAAATCCTGCCAGCACAAGGCCCGGAGCTACTGACAGAGCCCATCCTGATTTACAAACAAGAAACAGTCCAGAGGCAGGGCCAGTGATGGAGCCTCACACCAGAAGCTGATAACAGGCTATCAATTTAAATAAAGCTGCAGAAAGAGGGATGGAGCTTCCATATTATGGGGGAGAGAGAGAAGGAAATGCATGCTGGGTAACTATGGAAGGTTGGAGAGGGAGAGGACTGGGCAGGTGGGGGCATAGAGAAAAAAGAGAAGCTGCTGGGTGGGTGGTGAGAGGGATTGTTAAGTGAGTGAGGCGTGGAAAAAAAAAGACTATGTTGTGGGAGCAGGGGGAGTGTGTATGCTGAGCAGAGGGGGGATGGAGAGAGTGCGCTAAGCAAGTGACAGAGTAGAGAAAGCAAGAGGATGCTGAACAATTGGCGGGTATTGACGCTGGTATGCTAGGCATGGCGTGCAAGAGAAAGTAGAAGAATGCTTTGGGGGGGGGGGAATGAAGATATGCTGGACAAGGAGGGATAGTGATGCTGGGCACTATGGGCAAGGGGCAAAAAAGAGGCAGATACTGGGCAAAGGGTAAGGGAAAAATGGAGGGGGTGCCCTGCCAAAGTCAATGTTGCCAAAGGGGAGCGCTGTGCTGGAGCTGCTACCGGGGACATGCAAGACCAAAGGTCTGCCTAGGACACTTAATAACTTGCACCAGCCCTGCATATTACCGTGTCTTATTGGAAGGCATGAGAGTGGTTGGTCAGCACAATCCCAGATGTGGGCTTCCAGGGGCAGATCTTTTACTGGATGTTTTATGTAAATGTGATCACAGACAATCATAAATAAACATGTTGTGTTCAACAGTTTACAATGCCCAGCATATAAACAAAAGAATTAAAGGGAAATTGAATAACTGTAGGTCGTACAAGAGCAGTGAGAAAAATAAAACGGAACAGTGAAGATCAAAAGGCAAAATACTGAAAGCAAAACAGAAAAGGTCACAGGAAAAACAAATCTAAATGGTTACAAAATATCTCTGCACAAAGTCTAGTGGTGAGATCACTAGGATGCAAACCAGGGACCCCAGGATTCAAATCCCATTTCTCCCACACCCTTCTTGTGTCAGATACCTCTTTAGACTGTAAGCTTGTTCAGGCAGAGACTTCTCACACTTGTAAAAAAAAAAAATGTTGTAAACTACCTTACACTAAAATTGAAAAGGCAGTGTAGAAATATAAAACATTATTGTCTAAACAGGTAAATTATACTTAAAAGTGTCTGCGTGCAACATTACATGCCTTTATGCAAAATCATTGAACCATAGCACCTAGAATACAGTAAATCAATACCAGCAAAATAATGTGATACATCTTACTTTCAGCCCATATTGGTGTTTGGCCCTGTCTGGCACAAGTAACCAAAACCTGCAGCTCAGAAATTTGGGTCAACAGAGCTGTAATCAGACTTGCTGTCTGAAAACTTGCAGTCTAGTTCAGAATATAAACTGTGACATTTAAAATCGCAATGCATGATGGCTGCAGGGGGGAGGGAGGGGGTTGGGTTTATTTTTTGAGATTTTGCAGAGAGAGAGAGAGATAGGGTAATGCTGAGTGCTAATCGCTTTATTTGAAGCATAATAATAATAATAATAAATTTCCTGGTACAAAGGTTGTTGATACACAGCATTTCCTCTTGTTTCCTTTTGGCCAATCAACCAGCAACTGAAGTTCCAATCAGTAAACAGCTGTAACCCAGGCGACCAATCAGAATGCTGCTTTCACATCAGCTTCTTCCCTTAGGTGTAGCTATTTCTGCTCACTGAAAAGTCAGAAGTGGAGAAAGGAACAAAGAATATAGGTCTGTATTATTTTCTGTTGTTTCATTGTTGTTTCTGTTTCTGTTGTTTCATTGTAAACCGGTTTGATTAGCATCTAATGTAAGAAGATCGGTATCTAAAAGCCAAAAATAAATAAATAAATAAATAACTACATTATACCCAAGACTAATAATTATATATTATCTTACACCAAAGTGCATTGACTTAATTAGTGGAAATAACATGCCCTTTACATGGATCCCGAGCCTTAAAGCCTGTGTGTGTTGGGGGGGGGGGGGGGGGGGGCAATTTTCAAATAACGCAGGCAGTTGTGAAGTAGGTGGGTATTTTTTTTACCAGTCAGACTCCACAGCTGTCTAGGTCTTTTCACTTTGAACAAGAGCTAATGTAAAATAGATATGCCCTAAAAACCCGTCTGCTCTTTGTGCAAGTGGTCCATGGCAATAAAACAGTTGGCAGGCAGACTTTTGAAAATGCAGTGTAAGTGTGCAGTTTTATGCCCCCAACCTAAACACTCACCCCACTTCCAGTTCCCCGGGAGGTCCTCCTCTTCCTAACCCAACAAAAAAAAAGAAATCCGAGCCTTGGAAGCCTTTTCTTGCTTTTCGCTGGGCAGAGGAGAGGATTTTATCTGGGTAGGCGGTTTTGAAACTTGCCCTCTGTAGGGCATCCTACGGGTTGTTTACTTAGGCCTAGTCCCCTCTGCTGGCGAAGAGCCTGTAGCCTGGTTTAGATCCAACACAACCAATGTAAAGTTACTGTAAATATTTTGTGTCCCATGGCCTAGGTTGGAATTCTGTAAGTGTTTCTCCACATTGAGCATGTGAATGATCACAGTCATAACCCGTTATGTCAGGTGTCTCCCGCCGCCCCCTGGATATTTCAGGGCTTTGCCCATTGGTACTGCTGGAAATGTTAGGCATCCCAGTTATGCTGTCTGTCGTTGGTTGGAGCACAGCATGTATTCATTTGCCTGTCTTACCCGTCCACTGTGGTTTCATGTTTTTTTAAAAAACAGGTTTCTAGTCAGATAGACCTGACTTTTCAGTCACCAGGATTGGTGCTTTCATTAGGCAAACCAGGTAGTCGCCTAGGGGGTCAAAATTTTCGGTGTTGCAAAATCCCACCAGCATGAGGCCCACAGGGAGAAAGCTAATAGTGCCGAGGAAGGGAGCGCTGTGCTGGAGCTGCCAACAATTGGGGATGAGGGGTGCATGATCCAAGGTTCACCTAGGGCACCAAATAACCTTGCACTGGCCCTGCCTTAGTCCAGTAAAAAGGACTCACCTACAACTTGCTTATTGACCTTCCCCTGTACAGTCTGCAGGACAGGATGCTCAGAATGCCTTGGGCTAAGTACTGGAAAGCTGATAGTGCATGGGATTAACCCAGACGTGCATCATCTGCTGCGAGCAGGGAGAGGAGAATGTCACGTTAGAGAACCGGCGATATTTTAATTCGCGGTGCCTTTTATGCTTTCCCATCCTCCTGGCCCGGACCTGTGCGCGCTGTGACGTTTAATCCCTGACAGCTCCACTGCGCGCCCTCTTCCTGGCACCGAATTCATTTACTGTATTTCCCCACAGTGACTGTAAAGAGGTTAGAAGCAGACGCTACAGAGCATAAAATCGTACGGTACAGTCTTGTAGATGGATCTGAATAAATAAACAGACACGTGACTGTGACTGGCTGAAAAGCGAGAGGTTAGGTGCGTGCAACTTGCAGCCGTGTTCTTCCAAGTTCGCCAGCCCTTGAGCTGCTTGCCTGGATATTCCGTTCTCCGCGCGCGCGCGCGCACCAGGAAAGTGCGCTCAGCGCTGGCAGCTCGGCTCAGCTCCTCCGGGGCTTTGTCCTCCTTTCTGCTTTTGGGGAAAGCAAAACACAACAAAACACAAAAAAAAAAAAAATCCCCGAGTCCTCGGTGGATTCCACGCCTGATCTTGGGAGCAGCCTTCCTGCGAGCATCTCTTCTGCCCCCTCTCTGCACAGAACTGCTGGGCTCTCGAGGGGGGGAGAATCTCGGTGCCGCTGCAGCCTCGGTCGGTACGGGGGAGGAAAGCAAAGGAGCGGCGGCGGGGCAAGCGGGAGAAAGAGCGAGAGCTGAATGCATGGGCTTCGCAGCGGCCACCGACGGGGAGCTACCGGGGGGGCCGAAGGGACTATGCCAGGTCCACTGAGCCGGGAGAGGAAGGCGCCCAGCCGGCACCTGCCCCGGGCAGCACTGCCCTAGGAAGGGCTCAGCCTGGCTGCCTGGCGGAGGCTTTCGGCGGCCGGAGGAGCGGAGCCCGAATCGCCGCCGTGCCAGGTGAGTGAGATCGGTCGGAGCGGCGGGGGCAGGATCTGCGCCAGGCTGGCGGTGCCTGCCCGAGCCTTGTTCTAGGGCCTTCAGGAGGTGACAATTGTCGTTTTGGCAGCTGTGTTGTTGGTGTAAGACGCTTGTGGGAGTGGGAGGAAATGGCCGTATTTTCAGCAGAAAAAAAAAAAAAAAGAAACCAGCTGAGAACATGACTATTGTCATCTCCACCTTCTGAAAGAGAAAAGGCTTTTTTGGGGGGTTTTTTTGCCCTGAAGAGAAACCCAACTTAAATTGTATTGTTATGATTGGTATTTATTATTGTTATTGATTGTTTCTCTGGCAGGCTTTAGAAACTGGCGTACTCCTTACTCACCTAAGTGCCGTCTCCTCTCGCCAAAGTCCTAGCTTACTTTCATGCCTTTTAGCGATCCCACAAAGCAAAGACCTTGAAATGTACTCGCTGCTGCCCTGCCCTGCCCCTGCCAGCAGCACCCAGTGCCAGGAGTGCAGGCAGAAGTCGGTCCGGTGTCCAGGATCTCCTTGTCCACTGGTCCCGGCCGCTTCGGCTCTACGGGGAGGGGAATGCCCCCCCCCCCCGGTGGAAACGCCATTTATCACGCAGAGCCCAAAATAGGGAAGGCTTTGCCTGTCGTCCTTACTTACAAAGGGGACGCTTTCACATGTTTGGGGGGAAGAAAAGGGATTTCTGTTATTGTGTCGTCTCCTAAAACTTTCTTTATCTGGCGGTGTTTAATGTGGTTAAAGCAAGAATGGGCTACTGGAATGACCCCATTGCCCCCTCCGATTGCTTTTGGATTTTGCTAGTTTCGGATTGCAGTGAGCTGCTTTCGCGTTTGGGGTGGGGGTGGGGGAGGGGGAGGGAGCGTCCAGCAACAGTGCGACTTGTAACTCTAGACCCAGCTGAGGATAAGTACAGGCCGGCCCAGTGCCGGCTTAAGCTAATAACGCGCCAAGCAGTCTCCTGCCAAGTTCACATGTTCTTGCATGGTAGCAAAGGAGGCTGGGGAAAAGCTCAGGGCACGTGGGCAAAGCAGAGCCAACTCACCGATAGTCTACCCATTTCCCATCCTCCAACTGCCCTCGGAAAAGCCCCGGCACTAGCAGGCTCCTAGGGCAAGAATCCGAGTTTCCGGAGGCGCTCCGAGTATGGAGGCTGAGGGGGGTGTGAGTTAGCATGACCGTGCGGCTTTGGTGAACGCCGATTCACGCCCGTGCGTTTCCAAAGTCCGCTGCCTGTGGATTCCGCGTGGGTGGTGCTTTTATTTCCCCTCCTGTGGCCGTGCAACGCAAGCCCGCCTGGCGATGCGGGAGCTGACGTCACGTTCATCTCCGCGGGGGCCGGGCAGGCGCCCATGCGGCAAGTGCGCCGCCCTGGGCTCCTCGGTGGCGGATGATGTCCGCGTGTCCGCGTCGGCAGCGGGAGCGTAAAGGAAAGACCGAAAGGGAGCCGGGTGATCAATGCGAGGAGCGGAAGCCGATTGTTTAAGGGAGAGCTCCTTTCCCTGGCCTAAGGAACAGCCTGGAGCAGGAGTCAGCCGGAGCAGCGTGCCAGGGTTGAGGAACATCGATCATAACAGCAGCAGGGTTTCCTCACCACCAGACTCAAGCACATTCTGAAAAAAAAAAATACTGTCTGTCTTATCGACAAGCACTTTTCATATTTTGGTTATTGGAGATGTATTATTATTATTGTACAACAAAAGCACTCGTCTTTATGACAAGCCACCCTTGCCCGATCCCTGCGCAGATATTGCCTTTAAGAATACATTTCATTACCTTGGAAAGTAAGATGACGCAAAAAACATATTTCACAGAAACAGCAGTGTTTGTGTGTGTGTGTGAGAGAGAGAGGGCTATTCATCTTTTCATCGCTAATGATGAGAAGAAGGGACAGAGGAAGAACAGGAAGAGCATAGTATTTTAAAGCTTTGCCGGACTTTTGCTGGGGTGTGGGAAGAGGAATCCGAGGGGAAGGAGAGACGGAGCAAGGTCTGGGAGGGCAACAGAAAGGGGAGAGGCTTGGGGCAGAAAAGGAGAGGAGAAATCAAAAGGGAGAGTGAAACTGAGACCAGAGAGACGGAGAACTTACCGTAGTAATCTTCAACTTCTTACTGAAGCGTTTGCTATGGGATTAAATGCAAAATGTTTCATGCAAACAGGCAAAATAAAAGTTTTCCTGCAAAAAATAACGGTGCAAATAAAAATTCTGGTAACATCTCTGAAAAAAAACCCCCGAACGACCATTTATAATCGGATTTTATGAGTTGGTACAATATAAAAAAAAAAAATAAGGTGAAAGGGGGTTTTTTCTTAATGCATAGGGAAGCACGTTTTACATTTTGCATTTTTCGCCTTCAGGCTTTTCAGTAACGTTGAAAAGCGCTGCTTATTTTGATGTGGACTTCTGTCTGTCGTGGGAGCTGTCCACACTGTGGTCCTGAACAGCAAGTGATCATCACGGCGTTAACACAAACCCGAGACTTGTCCTTATTATAGTATTTTCGCTAACCTGTAACTTTACTGTTATTATTATTTTGCTATTGTTTCCCCTGTCTTTCCCCCCCTTTTTATTTTAAATCATTCTATGTATCACTTTGGCAAAACATGTAAAACTGCCATACCGATAAAGTTATCTGAATCTGAACAAACCCTTAGGTTTAGGGGTCATTCCTCGTTGTTTCCTTTTGCAAATTTGGGTTGGAGAATAAAGCTGGGTGAGAGCGAGAGATAGAGAGAGAGGGGAGAGGGAGAAAGAGAGAGCGAGGCCACACAAAAGAGTGGAGGGAGAGGAAGAGAAGGAGCGAAGAGAAGAATGGACAAGTAAGCATCAGGTTAGAAGCATCCACGGAGAGGAGCTGTAAGGAAACTGGAAAGAAAGGTAAGCATCAGAAGACGAGGAAGAGAGAAATCACAGTATAATGGCGGAGGGAGGGTGGGAGGTGAGGAGGGCACCAAGGCTGGAGGAAGCAAGTGCCAGAGTGAAGCAGCTGAAGAGTTAGGCTGCTTGCTGTTCTCCCCTCATGAGTTCTGGGTTCAGACTCCCGATGCCACAGTTTCAACTAAGAACCCAGTTTCCGGCCTTTCTTTTTTAAAGTTACCACTTTATTTTTAGCACAGTGAGTCTTTTTATAGCCCCATGAATATACTCAGACCTCTGTTATTTATTTCGATGGGTGTACTCTCGATGCTGCTCCTTGTCATAACAGCATGAGTGTATCCACTGCAATATATATTTAGCCTAAGAAATTCTTCTTATGTCATTGCTTGTGCACTAAAGGTTTCCATACCAGTTAAAGAGCACGGTGCTTCTTGCAGGTTTGTGTATGCAGAGTCGATCGACTTCTTAGACTATGAGAACTCTTGCAATGAGAAGTAGTCCTCTCGAAAAAAAAAAATCTATGTGTGTGTGTGTGTGTGGGAAGGGAAAGGGGGGCACATTGCATTGGACACTGCTATTAGAAGCATATTAACTGCTTTCTCTTGTATCTTGTACAGTCGATGGTGCTTCTTACGGTTTAAGTGTCACAGAATCCATGTTTGTTATTAGGCCCATGCCGGAAGCGCAAACCATTTGTGGCAAGCCAAAAGTGCTAAGTGCATCTTACACAATAAGAGATGCTGCTAACAGTGCATGTGATCTTATTACATATCACTTTTTCTTGCATTCATTCTATTAACTGCTAAATGCCGAGGGCGCTAAGCGACGGGCACAGATACATCCATAAAACTATAGATCATAAAGAAGTGCAGGGAAAAGTCTGTAAAGATGTGACATTTATTTGATGAAAACTAGTGCATCCCGGTCTGGCTGAAGCTTATTCAGTGAATGCAAATCGTATGCGATGTTTGGGCATTTTGTGCACGTGAATGAAATTGATCTTGGGAATTTTGCCATCCTTACCGTGTGCGGCTAAAGGGGAAAACCCTTAAATCACGCCTATTAGCTGACCTCTGCAGAATTCCTTTGTGGGAGGTTAAAATAGTGTTTTTGATTTCATACCTTGAACCATCTGGCTGGGAGGAAGCATGATTCTGGAAAATACTAGGAGGAATAGGCAGAGGAAAAAAAAATTCCAGTTTGTTTGTTGTTTTCCTTTTTCTCTTTATTTTTCGTTTCATTTTATGTTTCTTTCATTCTGTTTTCTTAAAATGAAATAATCATAAAACTGAAAGAAAAAGAAATAGAACCCCCTCCCCCCCGAAAATAAATGGTTCCCATCACCTCAAGCGCCACTGTAATAACAATAACACCGGGCCTGCCCCCATCCCCACAGGCAGTAGCTAAGCTTCCCCCATCGATGGAGTCACAGCAGTCCAAACGGGGTGCGAACGACCCCTGGTTGCACCTACCCCACTGGGTCCCAGTTTCAAAATGGCTTTCAAATGAAATGAAATACGAGTTTTTCATTGCATTTTTCATGGTGTCTAAAAAACACATGCACATCCCTGTTAAATCAGGGTCAAGAAAACCTCTGAGACATATGAGTAGCAGTCCTTCCTTCCTTCTAGTTCTTTACTTGAAATTAAACTGGTGGCTTTCTCTCCCCATGTCTCAGCTTATCAAAATTGTGTTTGTAGCTAATAATAATAAGATCTCTGTGCCCTACTGACTGCTGTTTGTGCCATTCCTGCACCAAATTAGTAACTAGAACTTCCATCATGGAGATGGCTGCAGAATTGTACTGAAAATCTTAATCTTTTGCCTTAGCTGACAAGAAAACTTTGTTTGAATGAAAAGCATGCTATAAATTATGCTGATCATGAGCAATATTAACTGTCATTTTGAAAGGGGATGGAATGGCTCCCCTGTGAGGAAAGGCTAAAGAAGTTAGGGCTGTTCAGTTTGGAGACGAGATAACAGAGGAGAGATGTGATAGACGTCTATAAAACCCTGAGTGAAGTGGAACAGGTAAAGACTAGGGGATACTCCATGAAGTTACTAAGCAGCACTTTTAAAATAAATCAGAGAAAATAATGTTTTACTCGATGTATACTTAAGCTCTGGAATTCATTGCTGGAAGATGTGGTAAAGGCAGTTAGTGTAGCTAGGTTTAAAAAAGATTTGGACAAGATCCTGGAGAAGAAGTCCATAAACTGTTATTAACCAGGTAGACTTGGGAATAGCCGCTGCTTATCCCTTGGCATAAGCAGCATTGAATTTCTCTCCTATTTGGGATCCTGACAGGTACTTGTGACCTGGATTGGCCACTGTTGGAAACAAGCTACTGGGCTTGATGGACCCTTGCTGATCCAGTATGAAGGTTCTTATGTTTTAAAAGAAACTACCATGTATAGACAAAGTCAACCAGCTCTGCAGTAGCTGGTGACAAGGAGAGGGCTTCTGTAATGGCTTGTGATTATTATATAATTTTTTCAATATTTTCCTTCTGCTGCCAGAAATAAACTTTTGTATCTTCTTGATAAATTTAGTTTAAAAGAAAACCATGTTTGTTGATTCCTATGCTGATAGAAACATTCTTATTGGATGTCAATGGTATTTTTATAAGCAAGTAATCCTAACCTTGAGAATAATCAGATCACCAGTCAATATGGGCAAAAGGAAGGACCTCTAAATTTGTAGGCCCAACCGATGTGAAAAAAATGTTTATTTTGAGGATGATTTTCAAGGGCATTTACCCAGGTAAAAGGGCTGGATTGAAAATTGTGCACATTTAAAAGGAATTGTTCCTGTCAGCACGTTTAGGCCAGGGGACGCCAACAATGTGCATGCATGCAATTTTTTTTGTCTTTGCTTGGCCATACGCACAGATAGCAGGCACAAAACAAGTGGATCCTCTTAATGCACAGACTCTGTTCCTGCTCATTTTTTGAAGGTAAACGACCTGGCCTGTTTCCTCCCTGAGCACTGGTGCACAGTAGAATAAATCCATGCATTTTGCACATAGCCTGGGATATTGTGAATTGCCCCCTATGTGTGTAGCTCCAGCACAGCACTGTGCTGTGCTGTGCTGTAACACACATTACAAAGCCTTTGTATAAAAAGCTTAATCATGATATTATTTGTACAGTGCTGCGAGTGTACACATGGCAATGCATAAGATAATTCACAGGAGCTGAGAATGACTCATCTAGTCCTTTTGACCCAGAAGCACATGGTCACCCTGCATGTACCTACACTGCTGTATCAAAGTCCCTTTTTCAAGCAAATTATGCAATGAGACAACTGCTGTGCTGTTCTTAAGTATGAACATATAGAAGATCCCCCTACAACATTTGCACATCTACAAAAGAATGACCTTTGGGAAGGGAATTACAAAAAAAAAAAAATCAGGACACTATGATCTTTATTATGGCACATCCCTAATTGCAGAACATAATGACAGCATGTATTTCTCAAATACTGCAGCTGAGTGAATTATATTTTCCCAGGAAAGAACCTAAAGTTGTTTTTTTAATACATTACTGTTTATGAACTAGAAGATGAATTTCCCTGCATGATGATTGGTACCAGTCATCATGCAGGGAAGGCTGATCCAGTTGGGCAGGCTGATCCAGTCCTGGGTTTTCTACCTTACATGCATGGACCTATAGATCTGCATCACTGTACAAGCAGCAGGGTGAAACCAGGATTGAATCAGCCTGACCAGAGGAAATGAAGCCAGTTGATAGCCCTAACTGGTACTGCTAGCTTGGTCTAATGCCTTAAAAATAACATGTAACTTTGTGTGTGACAGGGCATGGGACTAAAAGATGTGCATCTTCCCTCAGTTTGTTGATTGGATTCTCATCCTCCTCCACAAGGAAGTCAAAAAGCAAAACCATAATCCTTCAGCTTTATTTGAGTTCCAGCTTGTCATAGTGGAGTCAGGCAGACCATTTCTTCAATAAACAAGCCAGCGGGGCTTATGATTATATCATGTAGGTCTCGTTCAACATGTGTCTTACCATCTCATTTAAAGGAAGAACCATTACAAAGCACAGGAATACACATTCTTGTACTCTGGTCATTGGTCTCACAGATATAATGTTTGGATGCCTCGTTAGACAAAATTTAACCTTGAAACAGTAATAAATTGGTTACAGAGGGCAACAATTGTTTAACCCAGACTCCTGACCTTAACTGGCAATGCTTTGCAGGTTATGTCATAGTATTTAGAGCTAGAGGAAGCCTACATGAATGTCAGGCGCAGGGATAGAGAACAATAGTGATACTAATTGTTTAGATGCAGTAGTTTGCATTTTTAAAGATGAAAGATGGAACTGGATGACAAGAAATGCCTGCTAGGATGGGAAATAGTCTGCACAGCTGAGAAATATCATGCTATTGTAAAATATTCTTATATCCATAATTCCAGTAAACTCCATAAAATTATGAAACACAGAGAACTGGTTGGCAGCACTGTAAAACGCCTCCAGTGTTATGGTTTTGAGGTGTTGGAGTGGATAGACTCTAGACACACAAACACAGAGATTTGTCTTTTATTATACAGCAGAAGGATACCACCAGAGGTGGCAGTAGTGAGGTGATCCAGAGGTAGCAGTCCAGGGGCCCTCGGCAGAGGAGACCCGTCTCGCAATGATAGTATAGGGAGTGCAGGATGCAGGTTCCCAGTGCTGATCTGTAGATGAGACAGACTGACAACGTTAGATTACTCGCTAAGTTGGTAGCTGTATAGATGGAGATCCCAGCAGGCAGACATAGTTGAATACAAGCACCGAGGCAGGGAGAGCAGGCCCTTGAGGAGAGAGTATCTGATCCCTGATAGGCACCTGAAAGAAAGCAAAGGTCCCCCAAGGAGCGGGTACCCAGTTTAGAGAAATACCTCGAAGGGCAGAGAGAGCTTCCAGCGGCAGCAAGGAAGCGGCAGAGTAGCTTAGACCGGACAAGTCCAATCCTTGCTAACTCGATTTGTTAGCAAATGAAAGGCAGGCTAAATACCCGGATGGCGTGACGTCACTTGAGGGGGATGCCCCTGAGGTTCCCGTCATGACGTGGATAAAGACTTAGGTGGCATTGGCACTCGCACCCTAGGAGGCCCTCAGGAGAAACATGGCGGATTGCCTTGCCATTGCCGTTCCGGGGACGCCGGAGAGAGCAGCATGCAGATGTGGCGGTAGCCATCTTCCCAAGGTTAGCGGGGAGAGCAGAGAGAAAGGTGAGGCACAGAGGGCGAAGCCGTCTGAGACCAATGGACGCAACATCCAGCACTGTGACCTCATCAAAGTGAGCCCATTAACCCACAATGCCCTGGGGAACAGAACGAGTCCTTTCTAAAAATGGAGGAAAAGCAGAATTTTAGGAGATACAAAAAACAGGTCAAAGTGAAACAGTGAGATGGGGTAAATACTAGAGATGTGATTCAGCTGAACCTTTTGGTTTGGCCTTTGTTATTGGCCCGCCGCAGGAAATTTTGTTTCCTGCAGTTCGGGCCGATATTTTTTCGGCTGTCCCAAACCGAAAAAAACCCAACCCACCCCAACCCTTCAGATTTAATTAATTACAATCCCCCACCCTCCCAACCTCCCCAAAACTTGCCTGAAGTCCCTGATGGTCCAGCTGGGGTCCCAGGAGCGATTGCCCGCTCTCAGGCCGTCAGCTGCCAGTAAACAAAATGGCACCGGTGGCCCTTTGCCCTTACCATGTGACAGGGGCTATCGATGCCATTGGTCGGCCTCTGTCACATGATCGGAGCAATGGATGGCTAGCGCCATCTTAAAAAAGGAGTTGGCCATCCCTTTTCTATGCTATTCGGATAGCATGGGGCCTAAGTTCACTTTGTCCTTGAGGCTTTGTACATTCAGGCTACTATACATTTGTTTTGCTCCTTGCATATGCACTCATTATGGGAATCGAATCACCAACTATGACGGCCGACCTATCCCTTCCCTCCTGGGCAGTAGCCCTTGGAGACACATCCTCGGTGCGAAAGGACAATGCACCACCTGGAGAGCAGGTCCTTACTATAGGATCCTTTCCTGCTGCACAGATTGATGCTCTCCAATCATGAGACCTTCTTCCTCCAAGGCAGCACCAGGGCTGCCAGTCTGAAGTTGGGACTTGGCTACTATGTCCCTGAAGGTCTCATCTATATACCTCTCTGTCTGCCTCAGCTCCTCCAGGTCTGCCACTCTAGCCTCCAGAGATCAGACTCGTTCTCTGAGAGCCAGGAGCTCTTTGCATCGCATGCACATATACAACTTCTCACGGGTGGGTAAAAAAATCATACATGTGACACTCGATGCAAAAGACTGGGAAGCCCCCCTCTTGCTGCTGGGCTGCTGCCTTCATCCTAAATTTGTTCAGTTCCTAGTTAAATGTTAGGTTGCTATGGGAGTAGGAATGTGTCTAATTAGCGTCCTTTAAATGTATTAGTGAATTCACTATGTGTCTGGTAGTGGCCTACTGGAAGACATGCAAAAAGTGGAAAAACAGCCGAGAACTTTATTTTCCATTAATATCAGTGAAGAACGTTGACAATTTAAGGGAGACATTTGCAAAGAGAAGGAGATCCAGAGGAACTGGTGTCTTCACCATTTCTTCAAGGCTCTTCAGTGCCTTTGTTGGTGTGAACGGTCTTGATTCACCTTTGTCTTCAGGCCAGAATTATTTTATTGGAGAAAACATGGGGCTTTCATTCTTTAAATCTGAGATTTAATTTACGAAAGCTGCATCTGTTAATGAGACTGACACCCTCTGATTAATGTCATAAGCACTTCTTTGTTATACAATAGAAAGAAATATGGAAACACAGGCAGGCTATGAGAACATGGAGGTTCAGATGAAAGTTTATTTTGGCTCACTCACCACACTGGCTGCTGTTTCAGTATTTGATGGAAGCGTTGTCCCAATCTATGAGGAAGATCCAAGTTTGGGAGTAACCTATGTCTTCCAGGTCTCAAGATAACGAGTGCTGGGCTTGTGGAGGAAATGAGCTAGGCTCAGGGCTCTGGTAGTAAGCAGGAATACTGAGCTCCATTCAAGGAAAACTTGCTGGTGTCTCCGTGAGAGGTATACAGAGGTCTCTCAGACACCATGTTGGCTTCCTAAAGAGCAGCTATAGTTGGGATGAAAGGAAAGGGCATAGGAGAATTCAGCCCAGTGACTTCAGTTGTCCCTTCCTCAACATCACTACCTGAGACTTCCTTGTGTTGTAGTCCTGCTTTCTATGGTGGTATATAGGCTTGACCTGGTAACAGTGTAGGATGGTGGGATATGAAGAATGGAGGATACTTAAAAAAAATAATATATGTGTGTGTGTTCTTGAAACAAAGGGGCTTATGTACTAATACTCATGCTAAACATCTTTTAGCATGTACTCGCTAAAATGTAAATGTGCACACTAAAATGTTACTTAACATGCAACACACTACATCTTTTAGCACATGCACTAAAAATAACCTCAATAGCACATGCATGCTAATCTAAAAGTACAAGGTTTCCTCATTGTATCCAATTGCTGAATAGCTTGTACACACTCCACACAATTAGCAGGTAAGTGCTAAACTAAATATGCACAGTCCTCTGTTTCACATGACTCAGCCTCCTTGCTGAAAACCTGCATAAAAATAAGCCTGACACATGGGGCTGGAGGCTGAGGGCAGAAGCAGAGAGCACCTGGACCCCAGGAGAGGAGGTGAGAGAAGAGAAGAGACTTCAGGAGGAAAGCCAGACCAAAGGCATGCACCTCAGATATCCACCAAAGAGGGAGAAGAGGTGGAAGAGGAGAAACGTGTAGAGGAATTTGAGCAGGAAGGGTAATGGTCTCATCCCGATGGCTGTGCCATACACATCCAGGATGACCAACTCATACTCTCACATGACATCCAGGCAGGAGAGAAGGAGAAGGGCTGGCATCAGGAGGTGCCTTGGCCAGTCCCCACAGCTCTATCCGATTGATACCAGAGAAGAAATAGGACAGTCCTAGTTCTAAAGAGTACCGACATCTGACCAGCTACCCTTTATAACAATGTTTCTCAACCGTCACCTGGAAGCTCACCTAACCAGTTGGGTTTTCAGGATATTCATAATTAATATGCATGAGATAGACTGGCATATATTGAAGATCCAGGATATGCAATCTCATGCATATTCATTCTGGTAATCCTGAAAACCTGATTGGCTAGATGTGACTCCAGGAGAGGGTTGGGAAACACTGCTTTATGACCACCCTATAATAGTGAAGGATCCCCTGTTATTCATGTTGTCAAGATATCCACAATGAATATGCATGAGATAAATCTGCATGCACTGCTTCCATTGTATGCAAATTTTATCTTATGCATTTTCATTGTGGATATCCTGAAAAAAAACTGGTTGGGGGATCTCCAGGACAGGTTTGCGAACCTCTGCCCTATAATGTTGAGAGCAGACCTGGCCTTTGCTCCAGCTGTGCCCTTTGAGGGTACTCTGAATGTAGATGGGAGAGGATGAGGAGATTCCCCCCATGCAAGCACTGAAGAGCAGGTAATATGCCCTCCCCCTCTCGTATGTCATATTTTTTCACATCCAGGCCACATCCTTGCTTTTTGTTTGCTGATTGGTCGGTGATAAAGTGCCTCCAAATTCATTATGACAGTAACTTTCAAATGGGTACACATATACATGTGTATATGGGTATACAACCAGATACATGGCAATTTTATATCCTGCGCACACATATATGTGCATGTTATAAAATAGTCCTGGTGTGCCTATGTGTGCTTCTGATTTTAAGCTTGTGAGTACACAGCAGTGTAAGTCGGCTTTGGGGCGCGCACATGAGAGTATTTTATAACAGATGCACATCCAGGTCATGATCAGTTTCACCAGTTCATCCACTACTTTGTCCAGTCTAGAGCTAGGTCCTCCAAACCCTCTTGATTCTTTAGCTTGCACTCCCCTAGTTAAACCCAGATACCTCAAACACTTCATAGATGCCTGGAAATAGTTTTATTAAGACGTACACCTCATCCGTAGCAGAAGTAACTCTGTGTTGAAATATACCTGGGCATGCACCCAAGCGCATAGCCACTTGTGTACACATCTCTTGGCCCCGCCCCAGAACACCTATGCCCCGCCCACATTCTGCCCCTTTCTTCCTGATGTGGGAAATTCAGGCATCGTATTTGTGCGCGTATGTGGGCAGTTTATAAAACTGGTGGACACATGCATGTGCCAGATGTGCACCCGCCTCTCGATTTTGGCACACGCCCGGCCTTTAAAACTCACCTTTTTTTTCTTTTTTTCTCCTTACTGTTATTATAATATCACAGTGGTATTCATGTAGCACATTCTATCCAGCTTATCTCAAAAGGCTTCAGAGAAATGAATTGCATAAGCTGTAGTGCAGTGGCTGCATTCAGCAAACTTCCAGAGTTATTATGTCTTATTGGCAACTCCGTGCCTAAATGCCAAGAACCTGGGCTACAATGCCCTAAAAATATAGCGTGAGCAAAAGACAGAAGGGCTAGGGGCAATCAGTAAGGGGGCTGAGCTTTATGGTTTATTCTCACCAGCAGACGAGTAGAAAGGGAAAAAAAAAAAAGCAGGAAAGGACAAGGCAGAAGAATGATAGGGAAAGAAAGAACAACAGGGATAGAGCAAAAGAGACCACCGGTGAAAGATTAATAACGTATTCTCCCAGTGGAGGGAAAGAAGGAAATAGAACAGGAAGAAAAGGAGGAGGAGAGCAGCAAAGTAAGGAGTCAAAGAAGCAGAGAATGAGAGCACCGTTGAGGAAACTTGGTATTTTTCACACTGTGGAACTGAGTATCTGTCATCCATGGGGACCATCTGATAGTAAATGAACCAATGCAGAGAGGTGTTCTTGATGTGCCTTTTGCTCCCCTGGTGGGGGTGCGTGCGAGCATTTTCCCTTTGATAAAAGTGAACAATTGCACAGCGGAGATGCGTCCCCTTGCAGCCAAGTCTTCCTCCAGTGTGATCTGCCCTTTTAATTACAACTGTAAAACAAACCCAATTCACAATGGTGTTATAAATAAGACAGAAAGGATTTTAATGCCGGCGCTTGTTCTGGGCACCTTGGCGTATGCATCTACTGCGTTCTTAGGTCTGCGAGGAAATCGCCTTTGTTCAGATTTGAGCAAGTGGCCTCCGACTCACTCCTCTTGAGCTAAAGGGGAATCTCCAATAGCCACCAGTAGTTGTAGCAATGATTGCCTATTTAGATTTTCAGGCTGTTGAGTGGGCCATCATATATCCCCTTCCTTCCTTGCAATAATTTTTCTCATAATCACAATCGGGGTAATCAACTTTCCCCACTATTTTTAACACATTTGCTTCCATAGCATGGGGTTTGTTACAAATTAAAAATAAAATTGTTCTCTTTTGAGAGCATAAATTCCAGGACTCAGTGGTTAATTACAAAAAAAACCAACGCCCCCCCCCCCCAAGAAGTTTCTACTGTTCTCAATTATTGTTTCAGATCTCACCCAGGTTAATAACACTTCCAGTTGAAAATGTGATACTAGGGGAGAGGGGACTAATTATTTCCTAATCAATCTGAGAGAGAGGGAGTTGGATTAAATGTAATTTTTCAAAGATGTTGTTTGTATTGTGACTTTTTATTGTATTCTATATTTTATTGCTATATTATGTATTTTATTATTGTATTATGTATTTTTACTGCTGTAAGCTGCTCTGAGACATATTTTGTGAAAAGCAGCATTATAAAAAAAATAGAAAAAGAAAATATTAAATATGGTTATGGAGTCTCAGTTTTAGTGGACCCTTGGGCCGACTTGTCAGAGACTGGGAGAAGGTGTTCACTGTCTCTAGCAAACCGCAGGTCGGGAGGCAGATGTCAGGCAGGACGTGGATGGTGCTCTTCACCCTGGAAGCTGGTGCTCCCCCGGGAGGAGCCCGTAGGAGGCCAGCCGCTGGGACTTAGGTGAGGTTTCACCCCTGGAAGCTGAAGCCCCCCCGGGAGGAGCCCGTAGGGGCCCAGCCGCTGGGACTTAGGCGAGTAGCGAAGCTTGAGACTGAGACTGGCAGGCTGGTGAGCTGGACAGGAACTGGAACCAGACAAGAACAGCGAGCAACGCTGTAGCAAGGGACGGGAACTGGAACCAGGCAGGAACTGTAGCAAGACTCGGGTACTGGAACCAGGCAGAAACTGTAGCAAGCAGGCAGGAACAAGGCAGGAACCAGGCAGGTACTGTAGCAAGCAGGCAGGAACCAGGCAGGTACTGTAACAAGCAGGCAGGAAACAGGCAGGTAATGTAGCAAGCAGGCAGGAACGGAGCGAGTTCCAAAGGCAACCCACTCCGGGGCACAGCGCAACTGGGAACCGGATGGTAACCCCGTTGCAAGGCAAAAAGTGAATGTCCGCGGCGGCTTATCAAGGCCGCGGCGTCTGACGTCAGGATTTGGACAGAGTCACCACTGGCGGGAAACGGCCTAGAAAAGCGCCCAAGTGGCGCGCGCGCCTAGAGACAGAGCATCCATGGGAGGCTTCCCAGCAGCGCGGCCCCCACGGAGACGCCACCGAACAGGCCGCGAACTAGGCCAGCAGAAGCAGGAACAGGTCCAGGAACACAGAGGTAAGGGTCTGGTCGCGGTATTCGCGGCCAGAACTGTAACAATATGTCTATATTTCAATTTTCCATGAGACATTTGTAAAATTGATTAGGAATTTTTTTTGTACTCGAGATTCTCTAAATTTAATTTATTTACAAACATTTATATACTGTCCTTCCATGTAGATCAGGGTGATTTACAATAGATTACATTCCTAATATATACAATTAATAAAACACAATACTTATAATGTGAAAAATATCCTTAAGTGTGCAGGTAATAATATATAAAGTGGAAACATCTGTCAAATCTGTATCAGGCTAAATATTGCATTTGAAATCCAAATTCAGTTTGCCCCTCTCTAGTTTCAGTATATTCTAGATTCTCTAAAAATATTTGGTTATCAGATTAATCTAGGACAATGGAGCCAAGCTAAACTAACATTGGTTTTAAACTCCACTTGTACACAACTGTATTTGGGCTTGTGATCTGCTATTCTTGGGAAATCAGAATTGCTTTTGTCTTTAAGCACTCTGGCCTTCAGCTGTTTGGTAATACTTCCAGTATGTCTTCATTGTCAGTCCTGTTGAGCAAAGTGTTATCATCCTAACTCCTTGTTATCATGAAATGGCAGTCCAACCCTGGTTTTGTAACTTCCATCATAATGCAAACTGAATCCAATGCTGATTCCTTTGCAGAATGCATTGGGAATGGAGTTTAAAAAACTAGGACTAGATCAGAATCTTATGTTAATATAATATTAGGTTGACAATTAGGGTTACCAGTTGGCCTCGGTTTTTACCAATAAGTTGATCCAGGTCTGGTTTACTCCACTGCATGCATGGACTTAGGGTCTTCCTTTTCTTAAGGAAATCAGACCTAAACTTTGGTGTGCCTAGTGGAGATGAAAACCAGACCAAAAGCACCTTGAAGGTCCAAGGTATCATCCTGGAAGTTGTGCCATACACACCCAGGAGAACTCGCCCATACTCTCAAATGACATCCAGGAAGGAGAGCCTGAAAGGAAGAGAGGGACTGGCATCAGAGAAGGAACTATAGCAGTCCAAACTCAGGAAGGCACTGGCATCTGACCATTCACCCTGTACGATTGCCCCATAATGCTGAGGGCAGAGCTGTCCTTAGCTCCAGTTATGCAATCTGAAGATAAATGGGAAAGGGTGGGGATCCCACCTGAAAAAATGAAGAGCTAACTGTGGTTAAAGCTGCAACAGAAAAATGATACAGTTTTAGAGGGCCTCTGAACTGTCTGAAAAGAGCTCTTCAAGTAAACAAAAAGAACTGTTGACTTCAAAGAAGTCCTCGGTTTTGGATTGATGAAGTAGTCTTTGTACTGATAAACCACATCAAAGACAGCACTGACCGTCATGGGAATGCCATTCTATGGGACCTTGTGGAATGGACTTTTATCAGAGACAGTAAAACCAGAGAGGTAGGTCTTTAAATCCTAAATGGCTAAGTAACTTATCCAGGTAAGCTACATAGATATTCAGCGGCATGGCTATTCTGCTGACTGTTTACGTAGAAGTAGCTTCTTCGCTGGATAAGTGACTATTAAGCAGGTCTAACCTAGACGAACGACTTATCCGGCTAAGTCTAAATATTGTTACTTAGGTGGATAAATTAACCAGCTAAATAGAGCCTTCCTGATCCGCCCACTTCCCGCCCACAAAGTTCTCCAGCTAAGAGATAGCTGGATAAGTGACTTATCTGGCTTTCTAGCGGCCACTGAACTTAAGCAGATATTCAGCAGCTGCTAGGTGGCCGGATAAATCCTACTTATCTGGCTATCTGCTGGCTGAATATCGGGCTCATGGTGCCTAATGCTTTGTGAATTGTATAACAATGTTTGAAAACCATTTGTTATCTGTTAACCTTTTGTTGAAAAGTCATTTTTGCTGTACCAATAGATGCGGATTTGTCTAGGAAGGTCTAGCGTGTGTGTTGCATTTTTCTTTTCCAAAGAGAGGTGTGGGAAAATGTGTACTAGCTCAAAGACATGTGGGTAAACTCTTACAGTGTCATCTCCTGTAAATCACCTTCATCTTTCAGCCATAATGTTTGCTGGTAGCTTTGCCCTTGAAATTGGATGCACAATTACAAAAAAGTTAACACCTGGCCCAAGTCAGGGATTACATTTTAGGCCTTAGCGAGCACCCCCTGAATAGGAGGTGGAAAAGACTATATCATGCTATTTTCCATGTGCCCACTAAAGCCTAATTTGCATCTGTTGTTCCTTCACATACATGTATGTATACATTAATTTAGTGTGTACAGGGATTGGGGCCTTAGTGCATAGCATGCTGTACTGCATTTATACTAAACAGTCATAGAGTGTACACTAACCCTTAGTGCATAGGCTCCATAGTGTATGATTCTGAGACCCTCTGTTCCCTCATATCCTCCTATAACAGAACTCATATGTTCTGCTGAAGTCATGGCTCCACAGACCACTCTTGGCTGATGTATGTAGTTGGTGAGTTGCTCTTGCAGGAGAAGGTTGTTTAGTCCATTCTTTGTTTTCCTGATAGTTAACCTGATCCCCGCACAGATATTTTCCTCCAGTCTCAAACCCTTCTAGTCTCTGAAACCATATGCCAAGTTTAGCTAACCTCCAAGCCATATCACTCCAAATTTATTGTTTTCAGAGGTGCCAGCTGGCTCCAGATTTTCAGGACAGGATGATCCAGTCCTTGTTTTACCCCACTGCCTGCATGGACTTGTAGATCTGGTGTCCCCATTGATTCCCCTAAGAAAAGCAAGACTAAAAGACCAATTAGTCGAGTAAAACCAGGGCTGGATCATGCTGTCTTGAAAATCTGGAGCCAGTTGGCAACCTTAGTTGCTTTTTCCCAGCTGTGGAGGAGTGGCCTATTGGTTAGAGCAGTGGGTTATAAACCAAGAGACCAGGGTTTGAGTCCTGCCTTGCTCCTTGTGACCTTGGGCAAGTCACTTTACCCTCCATTGCCTCAGGTTCAAACTTAAATTGTAAGCCCTCTGGGGATAGGGAAATACCTACAGTACCTGAATGTAATCCACGTTAGCAGAATATAAACCTAAATAAATAAAGCTCTTATTATAATACTGCAACAGCATTCATGTAGCACATTCTATCTGTCTTATCTCTGAAGGCTTTAGAGAGAAATGAATTACCTAGTTGTAGTGTATTCAGCAAAGTTCTAGAGCTGTTATGTCTTACTGACGGTAACTCCTTTCCTAAATGCCAAGAACCTGGGCTACAAAGCCCTATAAACACAGCAGGAGCAAAAGCCAAGAAGGGATAGGGGGAACACTATCCTCAGATTGCAGTGAGTGTGGGGAGAAGCCTGAACTCACAGGCTACATCTCTTCTGGGCAGTGGGGACTGTGAGCACAGGCTCAGCCCCTGCACTTCCTGAAATCCGAGGACAGCATCACATTGCTGGAGCCGTGGTCCAGGAGTGGCAGCGGGAGGGAAGCGCTGGAAGATTGAGGAGGGGGCCCGACAAGGTACTAGCACTGTCACTGTCGTAAGGATAGCGTTAGCCCAAGTCCATCGCTGAAGGGGATCTCACTGAGCCTACTTAATATATTATTCATTTACAGTTTTAAATGTAATCTGTATAAACCATCAGTGCTTTCCCAAAATGTACAAAATCTTCAAAAATAAAGAGGCTGGAAGCATTCAACTTCCACAAACTGACAGCTTTTTTTAAAAAGAAGAAATGATGGAATCTTATTATTTTGCTCATTTTATGCCTACGGGGGAAAACCCCCCATTAATGAACCAAACCTTCTGTGGCTTGCTGCGGATGTAGAGTTAGGGTTTGGGTTTGGGTTAGGGTTAGCTAAAGTTGGGCAGGAATATTGTTGCTTTTCCCTGCTGTCCTTTAAAAATCGTCACGTGGTACTAGTTACTGTGGGTGGCCGGACCATTCTCCCCAGAGAAGGCTGCACACGCCATAGATTTCCGCATGTAAAAAGCCTCAGGAACCATTTCAATGAGCAGGCACCGTCTGAATGCAAATTCTGATTAGTATCAGCAATTCCCCCCTCAGGGTCAGTTATGTGCCCGTTAAGTGCAGAGAGCGGAGGGCATGATGAATGAGCTCTGAATTACGCAGAAAACCCCCTTGCAAGGTCCTTGGAGGCTTTGCGCTTCTTGTGAGATTTCAGCAGTGCCGATATGTGCCCCCAGGTAAATATTTACAGGCTCCTAATGTTCCCTGCCAAGCGATCAGTACTTAAATGGGCCATGAGTGTCATGCGGAACGATGATTTTTAATAAGATAGGCTCGTCTCTTGCATTGGGGTAATGAAGGCTGCAGCTTCTTATTAACTACTTCTTTCAACTGATTACTGACTGCAGTAATATTGGTTACTTTGCTGGAAAGATTAACTCCCTGTGTAACATTCTATTACAATGCCTGCACCGGCTTCTTATTTTCAGTTGATTATAATTAGGGAGGTGGGGAAAGGGATGGGGAGAGAAGCCAGGCGTACAAACATAGAAACATGTCAGCAGAAAGAGACCATATGGCCCATCAAGTCTGCCCATCCATCTAATTTATTTAGCCCTTACAATTCCCATCGCTCCCTCAGAGATCCCCCCTGCATTTATCCCATGCGTTCTTGAATTCAGATAACATCTTTGCAGCCAACATCTCCATTGGGAAGCCATTCCTTGCATTCACCACCATCTCTGTAAAAAAAATATGGCCTTAGATTACTCCTTTCAGTCTCATCGCATGGCTCCTCACTCTAGAGCCTCCTTTCCTTTGAAAGAGGCTCACCTCCTGTGCATGGAAACCTTTGAGATATTTAAATGTCTTTATCATATCTCCCCTTTCTCCCCTATCCTCTAGGATGTATCTGTTTAGATCTTTAAGTCTATCCCCATATGTTTGTAAATGTTGTTCCATAACTGTGACCTGTGCTACTGCAATGAGGACTCACTGCATGCAGCAAGCCTGAGAAACAACCCTTGGAAAAAACTGTTTTCATTTCCTCTTCCTGGTCCTCACTGTTGCCACATGGATCCACCACCTTTATCTCTTGCACCAGGTCCTGCATTCTGCTGAGAACTAGAGCTAAAATAGCTCCCTGTTTGGTTGGTTCCATGAACAAGTGTTACATGAAGCAGTCATTGACAGCATCTGGGAACTTTACCTCTCTTGCATGTTCTGATGTGACATTTACCCAAGCAGTACTCGAGTAATTGAGGTCTCCCATTATTATTGTGTTGCCCATTTTACTAGCCAGTCTAATCTCTGTTAACATTTTACAGTCCGTTTCCTCATCCTGGCCAAGTGGGTGGTAATATATCCCTACTAGTATGCTCTTCCCTTTCACCCTTGGAATTACTATCCATAAGGTTTCCAGAGTGCAGCTTCTTTCCTGCAAAACATTTATCCTGTTTGACTCTTTACCATCCTTAACATGTAGTGGCACCCCTCTACCAATTTTATCTGCCCTGTCATGTCGATATAATTTGTACCCAGGTATCGCAGTATCCCTTTGGTTATCCTCTTTCCACCAGGTCTCCGAGATTGCCTATTATATCCATGGGGTTAATTTTCAAAAGGATTTACACTCTTAAAACTGGGCTTTACGCGTGTATATGCACTTTACGCACTTAAGTAGGCTTTTGAAACTTGCTGCAATATATGCCATTGAATTGTCAATAGGTTTCACACGTGCAAGTGCACTTTAAGCAAGTAAATGGGCTTTTGAAAATTGCAACAATAGTATGTTATATTTACATACGCAAATCCTTTGAAAATTATCTCCCCATCTTCCTTTAGTGCCGAACAGCCTAACGCTCCAGTTTATTTTTCAGACTTCTGACATTTGCATACAGACATTTTAAAGTAGATTTATGTGTATTTCTATTTTTATATGTCCCCACAACCTGCTTATTATGAGATGATACAGGCAGTTTGGAGTCATTTTTAACTGCATGCTCTGCATTTACATTTTTGGAGTCTTTCTTATCTGCATGCTCTGTATTTAAAAACACCTGCACTTTTTCAGCTTGTACAACTACACCTCTATCAGGACGTTGTAGCTTACTTGGTTTGCCAGCATCCTTTTGAAGATACCTCCCTCCAAACTGTTGGCTTTCCCCCATGTCCCAGTTTAAAAACTGCTTTGCCTTTTTTTTTTTTTTTTACAGGTTAGCGCCAGTAGCCTGGTTCCACTCTGGTTAAGCTGGAGCCCATCCTGTCAGAATAGTCTCCCCCCTTCCCAAGAATGCTCCCCCGTTCCTAACAAATCTAAAAACCCCCTTCCCTGCACCATCGTCTCATCTGTGCATTGAAACTCCAGAGCTCATCCTACCTCTGGGGTCCAGCGCATGGAATGGGGAACATCTCTGAGAATCCAACCCTAGAGGTTCTAGATTTCAATTTCCTACCTAAATGTATCCTCCGGAACTACCTCACACAAAGTCTTATTTCTGCTTCTTTCTTTCTGAAAGGCTATTTTATTGGACATTTTTAAAATAAATATCTTTCCCCTGCAGAATTTTCCATTTTTAGTGTAGGACGGTACTGTTGTGCTTGGGAAAGAGTTGGCTGTGTGGTTGAACAGTATGCTGATCCCTATCAGAGCCAGAATTTGGTCGGCTGTCATCATCAGTACCTGGAGCTGAGAAACATCGTTGTCATCAGTACCTGGAGCTGAGAAACATCGGAAGAGATGGAAATTCTTCCATTTTTTTGCATGGAATAAGAATCTAAGATAAAGGCAGAGAGGTGAATTTTCAAAGGAGTTACGCGTGTAAATGTAACATGCTTTCGTAGCAATTTCCCAAAGCCATTAACCCGTGTTAACCCGCACTTAGCATGGGTAAAACCTATTGACACTTCAATGCATATATTGTAGCAATTTTCAAAAGCCCACTTACAGGGCTGGAGTGCATTTGCACATGTAAAACCCACTTTTAAGCAGGCAAATGCTTTTGAAAATCATGCCCTTAATATGATATTAAGGGCGAGGGAGTTAGGGGGCATGAAAACCCTTGCAAGAAAGGTTAACTATTGACATGTTGTCCTGTATTATTACCTTTTATTTATTTTATTTAGGGTTTCTGTATAGAACCCTATCCAAAATAGATGCAGGGCACAAACTATGTGTTTGGCCACTTGGTGTCTCCATCAAGTGATGGCGGACTCCCTTTATGCCAGCCCTCCACCCCCAGGGAGCTGTGAATACAGCATTATATAGCTTCAGCTAGCTCAAAGAATAGAAACTGGGCTCAATACCTGAACCTAGATACAGTATACAGTACTGCCAATGAGCCATCCCCAAGCTTATCTCCTTGTTAACTGCCTTACAGAACTGAATGTGCTGGAAGAGGCAGTGAAGGAATATACAGTTACTTTCTGGCTATTACTCATCAACTATGTATTCTTGGCCAGCTTCCCTCTGACTCTTTCCTTCAGATGATATCCTTTGTTTTAATTCACTTCTACCAGTGCTGCACAGTAAGGGCCCTCTTTCACCTCTTCCGCAAACACATAGTGAAGTTGGCTCTGTACGTTGGTTCCATATAGAGATTAGATTTGGCAAAATATGGCAAAGCCTGTTTATATCAAGTTTGGATATAAATGATATTTTATCCTGCTTCTCATTGGCTGCTTGAATACCATCTTGCCCATTCGTCCCATCTGCTATTGGATGAGACATGGATAGTAAGTTGAATATCAAATTTTGCATCTTGATACAATGCCATTATTCTTGCTTTTTGCATTTGGATTTTATGCACAGAAACCATGGAACCTGTTTAATAAGGAACATATGTAAATACACTTCTAACCACTTTCCCATTCTAAGGAATCTGATGAGTAATTTATTTAATTTATTTATTTAACAATTTTATATACCGACCTTCATAGTAGATTACCATATCGGATCGGTTTACAGTTTAACAGAGGGAAAAAACTAGAGTAACAAATTCACGTAAACGAAAGATAACCAAAGCAGGAATAAGTCAAAGTTACAATCAACAGGGGGCGGGAACTTGGAAGCTTGCAACAAGCTGGAAAGAAGAAAAGGCCAGTAAAGTAATTTTACCGTAGAGTACAAGTTAAAAACTTAAGAACGGTGCTTTAATCTGAAGTCTAAGAGTCCATTTATTTTTTTTCTTTGAGAAACGGAGTGACAGGCTGGGTAAGAAGGAAGGCCAGCTAGTGATTGTCTGGTGGTTCAGGGAAGGCTTGGAGAAAGAGCCAGGTTTTAAGTCTTTTCCTGAAAGTTAATAGGCATGGCTCCAGTCTGATGTTTGATGGGATACTGTTCCAGATGGAAGGGCCTGCTGTTGAAAAGGCTCTGTCTTTGGTCGTAGCGAGGCGTGTAGCTTTAGTGGGTGGAACATTAAGAGTGCCTTTGTAAATGTCTCTAGTTGGTCTGTTAGAGGAGTAAAGTTTGAAAGGTATTTCTAGGTCAAGTTGAAGTTGATGATGTTGATGAAGTTGATGTTGATGAAGTTGATGTTGATGATGATGAAGTTGATGAGTAATGGACTCAATACAGAACGTTTGTACTAGCCCTTAGCAGCAAAGCAGTTAATAGAAAGAGAAAAATGTATGCAAAAAAAAAACATTAGTAGGTCACAGCCGCCATGTTCCCAAAAAGGAGGCAGCATTCCTAGTAGGGAGTCTCAGCCATCACACAACAATGACATCTTCTGGACAGTCTGGTGCTTCACAGACACTTTCCACAGAGGATGCCAGTTGTGACCCACAGCTGAGGACCATTGCTGTAATGACTGGGCTACAGAGGACTGGCATGTATCAAAGTGGAGAGAAAGCCCAGGATAGGGGGAAAAAAAAGGCAAAAAGGAATTGAAAGTCAGTGGTGACTCTCATATAATAAGATTTGGAGATGTGTGAAGGATATTCCTGCCTTTTTTTCTCAAAGCAATTCTGCACTAATCCCACTAGTCAGTTTGGTTTTCAGTATATCCACAATGAATATGCATGAGATAGATTTGCATGTATTGGAGACCCAGGGCATGCAAATCCATCTCATGCATATTCATTGTGGACATTTTGAAAACCCCACAGGTTAGGGGGTACTCCAGGACTGGCTGGAGAAACGCTGTCCTATGCTGTTTTCTGCAGAGAAACTTACCAAGTCCTGAGCAAAGCATTAGCTTGCAGCCAGCTAAAATGGGTGCTGGCACGACCTCACCGGAAGCAGCACAGCTGTTCTGTGAATGCCATCCCTAGTGACGCATCAGTTGCTGTTAACAATCTGAAGGAAATTACAGGGGCAGTGCACCTCGAGTGACGGATCAGGCCGTTTCGCATTCCACAAACATAGGCAGCTGGGACAAGAAGAAAACGGCAAGCCTGAAATCCTCAGGGAGCAATCGGAAGGCTTGCTGCGTGCAGGGCTGACTACGCTGCAGAGCTGGCCTACTGATCACCACAGCACAAACTCCTGGCATCTATACAAAGCCCCACAACCTGCAGGGTGAATTCTGTGACTCAAAAGAGGAGCAAGAGGGGGACAGAGCCCATAAAGCTCCACTATTTTGTGCCCTGATTGTCTAGGCATTCCTACTAGCACTTGGACTGGAAACATACAGGTAACTCCGTCAGATAATATCATCCTTTTTACCTGTACATATGGACTGGAAAGCACTGGATGATCCAGTCTGGGTCCCTCAGCTCAGCTGAACACCACGGTGTTCATCCTGTCTTTTGAATGTCACATATTTCCCGCATAGAAAATGTTTGCATGCAGACAAAAAAAAAAAAAAGGTTAAATTAGCCCAATCAAAAGGGCGACTTCAGCCTGTTCCGGTGCGGAAATTGCCTTTAAGACTGGCAACCCCTACAAACGTAGCAGCTGTAATTTTTCAAGCCATTTATGTGTATAAAGCCCAGTCAGCTCTAAAACTGACCGGGACTCAATGCATATAAAAGTACATGCTTTTCTTTTATGCACACTGAGCAGAGGTGTTCTGGACAGTGGGGGTGGCGTCCTCAGCTCTTATGCCCATACTTTTTGGATTAAAAGAAAATAGGCGCACAAGTGTACAAAGAGGAGGTGCGATTTACACGAGTAAGTGTACTGGCACATACCGTACTTGGCCAATTATGCGTGCAGATTCACTTTGCAGTACTCAAGGAAGTCTAGGTGTACCATGTACATGCAGACTTTACTGCTGTACAGGCTCACCTGTAAAATTGTGATTAAATTGGATTTAAGGGATGCTACGATGTTTCCATGATGCCTTACTAGAGATGTGCAAAATATATGGAGGAAAAATCAAGGGCTTCACCTTTGTAGAAAAATGTACAAAAAAGGGTCTCTTCCATGGATATATATATAGAGGTCCACATGGTCTCCAATAGTCTTATTACAATTTACATATATGTCATAAGAGTGAGCATATTGCTGTATGCTATATTAGTCAAGTAGCCTATACTGACAGATTTCATTCTGGCAGTCTGTCTATTTATACTAGGCCTGTGGGCTCAGTGACCATCACATAGAAACCTTCATCAGAGCTCCCTTTAAATAGACTTCTCGGACGTTTTAGATAAAAGGCTTGATTTCCTCTTAGCCTCTGAAGGGTAAATAGTGGATAGAACCCACATGGCAACTGTGATAAAAGTGGATATCTGGGGCGGGGAGGGGAGAAATTGTTTCTCTCCGCCTAAGTAAAAGTTCGGGCAGGAGGAGGAGCGGCCACCAAATGGGATGCAGACATGCTCGCAAACACCCAAATATGCACATGCCTTTTATTCACCTCTGGCAGCTCTTGGGCTCCAAAATATTTATGCCTGCTATAAGGCACACATACTTCTGTCGGGGAACATGACCTCGTCATTATAATCTATTAGGTGGGGGGGGGGGGGGGGGGGACAGTACCAGAAATCTCCACTTGCATTTTCACAAAGAGTGTTCCGCTTTGTATATTCTTAGACGCTTACTTTTAAGCAGATGCGCATGTGCACATGTATGCCAGCTCGCGCCATAGGACGCAGCCATTTTATAACATACGCGTGTATATGCGTGCATGGTATAAAATCGGCTGTACACGCGTACGCGTGCACACAGTTGTCTATGGGGGTGTGCATGTGCACGCAAATGCTGCCTCTACCGTGTAAGGGGGGGGGGGGGATTTTAAGAGACACCTGAGCAGACGCAATTACCAGTTTCCCCAGTTCGTTCCCAGTTTACCCAGGTAAAGCATAGGACTTCCTAACAAAATAGCCTCCCTTTGACCCTGTTAGTCCCGACCCTTAAAATCCCACTCTCTAGCCTAGTTTTTTGTTTGTTTGTTTGTTTGTTTTATGACTTGCATGCCATCCTTAGCAGAAGTAAAGTTACCTGGTAAGGGACCCTGGCGTGTGCTCGTGTGCGTAAGTATTTACGTGCTGGTATCGTTCATAAATCCAGGCGCGCCCATTCCCCCTTCCAGACCATGCCCATGCCCCACCTCTTTTTCATAAAAAAAATTTTGTGCGCGGACATGTGCACTTTTTAAAATCCACGCAGCGGGCGCCGGAATGACTCCCGCCTGCATCTCCCAGCTTCGGCACACGTAGGACATTTAAATTTTGCCTGCATGTGTACTGTGCATGAATGTCATTTCTGTTTTTAAAGGATCTTAGAAGGAACTTTGGATATTGCAGCTCGGTGCTGTTTTGGTGTGAGCCTCACTATTACACTGCCTATGACGACAGAGGAGAGAGATTTTCTCCTGAGTCACCGGCTATCTGACTTTGTTGGCAACCAATTACTCGTGTAGGCTGCCTCCCTCTCACTGAAAAAAAAAAAAAAAGACTAAAGAAACCTATGCATGCAGTACTTACAGGAAATTTATTAAATGAGTCCCCACATAAATATCTTAGAGCAGTGCAGTGCAGTGGCTCTAGAGTCTACTTCTTATCATAAAATCTCTTTTCAGACCAGCTCCTTAGTTTAACTGGGTCTGAGGGGGGGGGGGGGGGGGGGGGGAGTCTTTGTACTGGGTCCTTAGCAATAGTAGACAACAAAAGAGAAGGCATCTAAAAGTTGTTACAGGAGGAAGCTGCCTCTCAAAGTTTAGCAAGTGGGCTGAAGATGAGATATATATTTAGCCCAAACAGTGCTGTGTTCTGTAATAGATTTAACTTTGTTTGGTCTCTAATAAAACCTTGAGTCTGCACTCCAGGGGAGGTAAAACCATCTTTACTGCAGTAACATGATAGCAGCACAGTGGCATCCTGAAAACTGCTCTGCCAGAGCTTTAGAAGATGTTCCTCGGGAACAAATGTCCGGGAGGCTGCTGTATGGTATCCTGAGGATTTTAATTTACTGGAAAAGGGACACAAAGGCGAGCCCTAAGAGGTAAAAAAAAACCAAAAAAAAAAACCCAGCAGTATGTAATAGAGTGAAAAAAAAGAGAAAGTAAGCTGGAGGGTGAAGTTTGCTGAATAAGCCAATGCAAATATTGTATGTGGGAGGTGGGGGAGGGGGAGCGGTGTAGAGTTCTCATTGCTCACATAAATTTGCAGGTATTAATTATGTAAGCAATAAAATGCAGCGCGGTAGACCTCTCAATGTCAGACAGCAATCTGAGGGGGAAATGGGAGGGGGAAGGGGAGGGGGTGGTGGAAGAGGACTGGATAAAGCTGAGAGTTCCTCCCTGAGGAATTTAGCTCCGGGCCAGGCCTGCTGTGGTAGGGAGACTGCTGACAAATGCAGCTTACCTTGGGGGTTTGCTTCTTGTTTTCAGAAACAGGCCCTTCCTGCTGAAAGCCCAAAATGCTCACTATTGTAGCTGTTAGAGAAAGCTTCTTGATGCCAAGGACATTCTCTCTCTGCCTGCTTCCAAAGAAGCAATGGTCCCCTCAGACGGAGGCTTCAGGGTGGCGAGATAAATTCCCGTGACAAATCTATGAAGAATTTTTAAATGTCCCCAGTTACCATTAGGGTTCGCAGAATAACTTTGCACCGGAAATTCTAAAAAAAGGGACTTTGACTATGTCTGTGAAAAAGAAGCATGTCTTCACACTGAACCTGTCAATATTTCAAGGTTATTAAGGAAGACATTTAAAGAGGAAGGGGAGAGCTGCCAAACACCCTTTCCCATTTTGAAATCTACTATATATATAAACTCTTTGGAGGGACGGACAAAGCAACAGAAAAGCACAATGGAGCCTGAGCACTCAGGACATCCTTAGGATAGGACAGGTATTTACCGACGGCATGATGGGTGGTCTGGTGATTATTCTTTGACACACATATTTATTTCCTATTAACAAAATCAGGTATATTAAGGACATGGGGGGAGTCACAGTTGTCAAATCTGTCACCCAGCATTCTTATTTGCAACATAAACATTTAGTTTGCCTTAAATGACTTTCAGGCCGATACAATACAGTGCGCTCAGCTGAGCACACTGTTTAACCTGTGCTTAGATGCACATTCACAACCCCTTATACCCCATGCAAATGCATGTTGATGAGGCTATTAGGTATTTGCCCCAGATATAAAAAAAAAAAAACAAATGTGCGCCCGATCTGCACATTTTAACACTCAAAAATTATCACCAGCTCAGAGCAGGCGTTATTTTCTGAGCAGCCCAAAAAAGTGTACAGAAAAGCAGAAAGCACTTATTACTGATTAACGAGCGTCCATTTTCCTAACCTGCTGACGGGTCACCTGACGGCCACCTCTCCTGGGCGTCCCCTGCCAAGGGGGCGCTAGGGGCACCCAATTGTTCCTAGCGCCTCCTTTTTAGCACGACCCCTTATTTAAATTTCATATCACGCGCCCAGGCGAGGTGGTTGGGCGCACGTTAGGAAAGCGGGTAACTCAACACTGAGCGTCCGTTTTCCGCGCGTCTTTATTGTATGGGCCTGAATGTTCCCTAAATTGCATGATGTTGCCGTGTTTGGATAAGCAGTGCAGGAGTATTTGAAATGGCTATGCAGTACAAGCCTTCAGACATTGCCTATTGAAATCCACAGTGACCCTTTCAAATGCTGATTTGTTAATTCCTGGAATGCCTGGTGAGGTTTTACAGTCGTACAGTGGTCCTCATCCAGGGTGAGTGAGGAATGGGGATGCACAGAGGTGAAACTTTGTTTTGGTTCGTTTTATTCATTTTGTAGGTCATGTCCCTTAAGTTTGGTTTGTTTCAAATGAAAAACATCTTTTTATTTATTCGCTCCATCCCTTTTTTTTTTTTTTTCATTTCCCATTAAAGTCGGTGGGGTAAGCAATGCAGCCTATTTTGAGCTTCAAAGTTGGGGTTTGTAATCAGTTCTAATGAAGCTTGTGGGTAGATATATAATTAGAAGTGAAAAGAGAACTCCAGGGCAACAAGACTGTGGCAACAAGTGACACTAAAAGTGGCATAAATACAGCCTAAGCAGGGCTTAATTTGTGGGGACACAGTTCCAGCACCTCTTTTCAGACTTAAGAGGCAGAGTAGCAGGGGTCTTCTCCAACCCCTCCTCCCTGGCCAGAGCCAACAGAGCAGAGAGCAACTAAGCAGGCCGATGCTCAACCCCCGATTGGCCCTGTATATTCATTGTGCTGGTAGTGGGAGAAAAGCGGATGCTTGTGCTGAGCGTGCGCTTCCTAACCTGCTGCCGACAGCCACCTTTCCTGCGTGCCCGATGCTGAGGAAGCTCTAGGGCTCGCAGTTTCCCCTAGCGCCTCCCTTTTCACCGCGGCACCTAATTTTAATATAAAATCGGGCGCCAGGGAGAGGTAGATCAGCGTGCGCACAAAGAGAGAGGACACTCAGTCGTGGAAGCCCGTTTAACACGCGCCGATATTGCATGGGCCTGACAGTGCTCCCTAATGAAACCCCCTCCCCTCCTGTTATCAAGGGAAGAGGAGGGAGAGCTACTGAAGCAGGAAACTGCAGCGAGAAGAAGAGACACAGAAAGGGTGCGAATCGCAATGGTGCCAGTCATCAAGGTCTCAAACCCCCGGTGAGTTTCTAAATTTGAGCTAATTCAGCCCCCTTTTGTCTCTTTTACCCAGGGCTTAATTTATGGTGGAACAACCCAGAAGGGCATTTTGCCACCTTTTTTCCGGGCCCCAAGAAAGTGGAATAGAGGAGATGGAGCAACCTTGATTTCTGTGCAATTTCCTGGTACAGTTGAGGGGAGGCCCTGAGGGGTAATGGCCAAGGTCAAAAGGCACAGGGTAAATACCTGTCGCACCCAACAGCAGCAGAAGCAGTGGGGATATCGTCGTGCTGGCTTCCCATTGTGGGGTGTGAGGGGATCAGAGGCACTGTGAGGTGTGAGTGAGATAAAAAATGGGGGGGCAGTCTGTGAATGAGGCGACTGGAGGAGGCAGGGAAAAAGGAATGAAGGGAGGAAAAAGGATAGGAGAGTGCGTGATGAAAGGGAGGATAACACATGATGCTGCTCCCTTACTTCCTCCCCAAAGGAGGACGAGAGCAGGATGCACTTTTAAATTTTCAGATCCTTCCTCCACCCTCTCTGAGGAGAGCAGGTGAATGTTATTCTGTCCCCCGCTCCCCAAGGCAGAGGGTAGCCAACCGATTCCAGCTCAAGTGTACTGGTCAGGGAGGGAGAGGATGCTTGAGAGGAAAGTTTTCCAGGAAGGGGGAATTAGTAACAATCAGGGTGGAATGGGGCTCGAGAACCATCAGGGATTAGGGGTTGAGCGCTTAGGGGCAGATGAGGACCACTGGAGGAATCGGGAGGAAATGGGGGAGGGGGTTGTCTTGGAAAAAGAGAACCAGGATCACCAGGGCAGAGAGGAGGAGGAGGAGGAGGGGTAGGCAAGAAGGTCCCTATTCTCTCTACACTCCTCCTCTTCCTCACTGATCAATCATCCACAACTACTGCAAACAGTATTCCACCCCCCCCCCCCCCCAACTGTCCTTCATCTGCCAGTGCTTGTTGAGCATTGAAGGTATGAAGAATGACTGGGGATTGAGCACTGGTGGGGTCTGGGGATGATGAGTTGCTAGGATAAGGAGGAAGAGTGGGTTCACATATATGTGTATGAGAGCGTGTTCGTTTTAGGAGAGAGAGATCACACCTGGCTCTAGTCCTGGCTCTCACCCACCCACACAGATCACACTTTACCCTGGCTCTGCTTCCTCACTGCATCTCCCCGCCCCTGCTCCTACCCCAGTTCCATTTCTTTTTTGTCTGCAAATTAAGCCCTGAGTCTAAGGCACTGCAAAGGGGCAAAAGGATACCAGCAGTAGCAGGACTTCTCTAAGACACCACAAGAGCAGCAAAAGTGGCAAGTACACCCCAAGGCTTCAAAAGAAGGCACCAGTAACCATGGCATGAACATCCTAAGGGGGAGCAAAGTAGCAAAGGTGCCAGAAATCCTCTCCCCCACAGACATTGATAGAGGGACAAAGCAGTTCACAAAGTAACATGAAGACCCCAGGACACCATGAGAGGTGCAATGCAGCCACCCACAGAGGCATGAACATGCCAGGGTGTAGAGTCTGGAGTATGGCAGCAAGGCAAAGTGATAGACACCTAAGGTGTAAACTCTGGGATATGGCAAAAAGGCTCAGTGGCAGAACGACCCCCAAGGTGTAACATAAAGAGTGTAGCAGCAACACAGAGTCGCAGCAAGACCTCCAAGATGTAACAGCAGAGGCATGGATGACAGTAATCAAGGAGCTTGCTGCTGGTTTTGGATGTTGCACTTCTGCTACCCCTCTCCATGCCCCTGCCTTCCTAATGCCAGCCTCAAATGGCTCTCTTGCCTTTTTCCCCTGCTCCAAAACAAGAGGGAGAAGAATAGGTGGTGGTGGTGGCACATGCTCTCCTAATTTCAATTTCTTATGGCTTGAGCTGACTTCCACTCCTGGCTTTCTGTGGCTAAAAAAGTTTATTTTATGTTTAGGGGCAGGACTTGCTTTTTTCTCACTGTTGATAGTTCTGATTGTACTTCTGACAGGCTAGGCTGGCTCTGCAGCAACACCCAATTCTCTGCCATACCAATCCCTCCTCTTCCCTTTCCTCACAGTGGCATGATGAAATTGGAAGTGGCTACTGGGGGGTTTGATATCACAATAGACTTTATTGATACTGCACCAGCACTCACCAGTACCACTCTAGTACTGAATGAGTGTGTCTGTCACACATAGGTTCACAGACTGAGTTAACTTCATTGTTTAGTAAGCATAGTGCTAACTTGGCAAGTAGAGATAGCAGCTTGCTAGTGGCAGAAACTCTGTCTTTCTAGGGCTATTCCTCACAGTGTACACACATGCGCACACACACTATCAGGCTGATACAGAAAAATGCGTTCAGCCAAATGCACCTCTCTGCCCGTACTTCAAATGCATTTTCTGCTTGCAATATTTTCTGCTGATGCAGCCAGGAGTTTTACATGCCAAAAATGTGTTTCCAAATGGGAGTACTGCTTAGCATCCTCGCATGGAAATCCCATGCAAATGAGGGCATTAAGCATTACCCTCCTGATGCAGAGAGACTTTATCTGTCCAGCTTGCTTTTTTTTTAGTGCTGGAGTTAAGTTTCCAGTGCTATGAAAAAAAGAGTAAAAAAGTTTTTTAAAAAGTTTAAAAAATAGTAAAAGAAACTGCTGCCACTTAACCAGATAGGTACTGATTTATCCATCCTACTGGCAGCAGGTAGCAGTCACCAGATAGCAGCATAAGTCAGTACTTATATGACTCTCTGGTGCGGTTCACTGCTACTTAGCCGTCTAAAGTACTTATCTGGCTAAGTAGCGGCAACCCACGGCAGATAGCCGTATAAGTTATGATTTATAAGTCTATCTGGCGGCTGCTTCCTGCTGCCAGATAGATGCATAAATCAGTAATTATCCGGGTAAGTGGTGGCAGCAGACCCAGATAGCCTGTCAGAGATGCCTCCACCCCTTTCCCTTGTTAAAATGTGCATTTTTTAATTCCTGATGCATTAACATATCATTAGCTTACTCCATTGGGAATTTAAAAAAAATCTTGCCATTAAAAATATGCAGTAAAAACTAGCACACATTTTATTAGTGCCAAAATTATTGCATCAGCCTGTATATGTGTATGCATACACACACAAAAACTGTTAGAGAATAAAACAAGAAGGTTTGCAAGGCTGTGCATCTCTTTACTTCAGCCTGCCTGGAAATAACCTGAATTAAGTGCACTCTACTGTGTCAGACAGAAAGGCATAAAAAATCAGTATTCACTGGCACTGCTTACCCTTGCCCAGTGAACAGACAGAAAGCAGTGCCTCTCTGTCTCTGTGTCACAGACTGTGAGTGAGAGCACTGTGACTGCAGCAATGAAGATCAGAAAAAAACTATTTGACAAAATTCTTAAACTTTTCTTTCAATCTAAAAGAGCTTCTGAACACATGACCTTTCTTTGCACAGACTTTTCAATGGGAGGATGTCACCATCACTTGATCCAGATGGCAGCCACAGGTTAGTTAAAAAAATGCTTCATCTTGATTGGTCCTCTGTGCTGTCTCTTTGCCTGGGGCTTCTGCCTCAGCTCCAGCCTAGCTGCTATCTCACACAGGCAAGAGTTGGTTGCTATAGTTACCAGTTAGTCTCTGCAGCATTCTCTCTACACCATTTTTCAATATACCATAGACTTGGAGACATAGAAACATGATGGAAGAAAAAGACTATATGGCCCATTTAGTCTTCCCATCCATCCAATTTATC
Source organism: Rhinatrema bivittatum (assembly GCF_901001135.1). Lineage (NCBI taxonomy): Eukaryota > Metazoa > Chordata > Amphibia > Gymnophiona > Rhinatrematidae > Rhinatrema > Rhinatrema bivittatum. The sequence goes on along the minus strand of NC_042622.1, from coordinate 49,335,829 downwards.
TAGGCCTTACAATTCCCATCACGCCCTCAGAGATCCCCCTGTATTTATCCCATGCTTTTTTGAATTCAGATAATTTTTTTGTCTCCACTGGGGGGACCGTTCCATGCATCCGCCTCATTCTCTATAAAGAAATATTTCCTAAAATTACTCCAGAGTCTAACCCCTTTCATTCTTTTCCTATGACTCCTTGTTGTAGAGTCTCCTTTCTGTTGAAAGAGTCTAACTTCCTGTGCATGGACATCTTTGAGATATTTAAATATCTCTATCATAGCACTCCTATCTCGCCTTTCCTCTAGGGTATACATGTTTACATCTTTAAGCCTATCCCCATATGTTTTAGAACGAAGACTGCTGACCATTTTAGTAGCCACCCTCTTGACCTGAATGGGGAACACAAACAAATGAGACAACAATTTTAGTTTAAATTTGCGAGCACCCTCCGTTCATTTTGCGAGTCCACAAATGAAAATTCTCATTCATTGCATTTTACCCATTTGTTTCAAATGAAGGCGCTTCCCTAGTAAGGAGAGGCAGGAGGCGTGAGAGCACAGGTTCCTTCAGGATCGAAGGTCTGCCATGCCCATGGTGCTTACACAGAATGGAGGAAACCCTGAAAAGGTAAGATCCAAAATGGTCCTGGGGGACTGAGATGCTTGACTTCAGCTTGGAGTTGTGCATTTTTTTGTTTCCCCCTTTGGAGTTTGTATTGTACCTTTTTCAGAGGTGAAAAGGAAAGGCAAGAACAGGTGGCTGTCCTCTGGGACTCGGCTTTTCTCCCAGATGACTATTCCATACTTGCAGCAGTTGCTGCAGTGAAGCAGACAGACTAGGGGGAGTATCCTTGGTGCTGGCACTGAAGAGGGGAACTCGCACCAGCTGAAGGCGGAACCATCTTTAATAAGCCCAAGGAGCCATGTCCCTCCACCAGCTTCAGCCTTAGGAGGAGTGCATGTTCCTCTGAAGCTCAAGAGATGCCTCTTCAGATGTGCTCGAGCTTCTCCAGAAGGGAACTAAAATTGGAGGGAGTGCAGGCCTGGAACAATCAATGGGGACAGCAGTGGGAAGTGCTAGTTTGAGGAGCAGCATCTCCAGCACCCTTACTGTCTAGTCTAGAGAAACCTGCAACAATCAGTTTAGAAGCTAGCTGGCTAGCACTAGTGACACTTGAAAGAACTGTAAGTAATACGTTGGGTTAAGTGTACTCTTCTGTGGGGATTTTGAAAGAGAAAATGATTGGAGCTGAAGGTTCCTTAAGGATCATGCTGGGAAGCCATGGGAACTTTGTGTGCTTCAATGCAAGAATGTATAGGCACTGTGGCACAGGTGGTCCAACATAAGTTGGAGATGATAGAGATTAGGGTGAGGCATCTGAATATAAGGGCTTTCAACTTACCATGTGAGCCTGCTCTTGGTCCAAAAGAACTGTTTAAGAAGTATCTGAAGGAAATCTTTCAAATACCTGGAGGGGCACATTATTCTCTCGCCCCTCCCCCCCCAAAAAAAGATCTAGTTTCTTCAATTTAAGAAACGTACAGAGAGGACATTGTCACATTATATTGCATAGGTTTCTGAGGAAAGTTCAGATCTGACCACATTTCTGGAGGGTTCTGCTGAAGAAGTCACCACCCACACTAGTTTGTTGATTTTATTTGTCTTTGAGACAAAGAGTCTGATATGAGACTTTTCTTTCGACATATAGCATGTTTATGGCTCAGAAGATATGGTTGTTTCCAGATGTACGTAAATTATCACAAGATAAGCAAGGTTTATTTCTGCAAATGCATCAGGAAGTGTAAAGGGTTTAGGCGGTGATTTTTTTTCCTGCGTTATCGTTCCAAGTGTTTGGTTAGAATTTCCAACATTAGGTATCTCTCCTTTGAATCTAAATATTTAAGAGCTCTCTTAAATTAAAAAAAAAAAGTATGAAAAATGTACAACTGTTTCTGAGAATGCCAGATGACATAGTCAAGCAATCAATTGTCTCTCTCTCTCTCCCAGCAGTGGTTAGTTATAAGAATGTTTTCCTATTTTGAGGTGTTTCCTCTTATTTCTGAACATGTCTTCCTTTATTATTTGGGACGTCACAGAAAGCTAAGGCAGCTATTTAGGAGTGCTTCCTTATCTTTTCTTTTTCTTCTTTATATTTTCTTGAATGTTTTTTTGTTGTATAAACTTAATTTCTGTGAAATGTATGCTTGTAATAATAACTGTAAAATGTATAAATACAACGAAATGCAGGAAACCGCTGCCGTATGCAGGCATGAACAGGTACAGCTGGTTTTCGGCCATAATACACTTGGCTGCCACAAAACATCCAGAACTAATATCCAGGGATGAGGCAGAATATATAACACATTCTACATCAGGGAGACCATCGCCTCTAGGACAGATGGTCTTTCCAGTTGAACAATATCTTTCAAAAGAGAGGAGTGACAATGTTTTTACTACCCAAATACATTTGGATAAGCTTGGGCAAAAATGACTCAGGAAAATGAATCAGTGGCACAGCTGGAATTAAAACCCAGGAATTCTCCTGCCTTCCAACCCAATTTACGTACAGCATCTCTGCATCTGAATATGACTCACAGTGGAAGCTGTTGCATTATATTGTGATACAACGTGATTATCAAGACATACTCAGCGGAGTAATTATAGAGGTCTATGTTACAGTGCAACATCTTTTAAATTAACTTATATTACCACATATCTATCATGGAATATGTATGACTATATGAATCACAAAAATTCTTTTAACTCCTGTATTTTATAGGGGTATCCTACCTCATTGCCTTTAGAGTTTCTGGTATGACTCTTTTCGAACTTCAGTTCATGCTCTTTGGTTATTGCACTTTTTAAGGGCTTTAATGCTCATGGGCTAACTTCCCTTATCCTTTTTCCTGTCACGTTTAGAGAGAAGGTACGAGTTCATTACACAGAAGCCTTATACAGCCAAGTCAGCTGAACCCTACTGACATTCCCTCTGCTGCAGCCTGTGTGCTCTGACTTTAGAATACAGAGATGCAGAGAAAGTATTAAAGGAGAAATGCTTCTAGCAGGATACATGAATTAGTTGCATGGTACAGAATCAGATATTCAAGTTAACAGAGAAACGTAGTAAATGAGGCAGATAAAGACCAAAATGGCCCATCCATTCTGCCTAGTAAGGTGTTTAGATTTGTAACTGCCACTCCCTGCAGGTTACCCTTTCATCTTCTGTTAGGGTTGTAACTGCCACTCCATGCAAGTTACCTCCTCACCTTCTGTTTAGGGTTGTAACTGCCGCTCCATGCAGGTTACCTCCTCACCTTCTGTTTAGGGTTGTAACTGCCGCTCCATGCAGGTTACCTCCTCACCTTCTGTTTAGGGTTGTAACTGCCGCTCCATGCAGGTTACCTCCTCACCTTCTGCTTAGGGTTGTAACTGCCGCGCCATACAGGTTACCTCCTCACCTTCTGTTTAGGGTTGTAACTGCTGCTCCTTGCACTTTACCTCCTCACCTTCTGTTTAGGGTTGTAACTGCTGCCCCATGCAGGTTACCTCCTCACCTTCTGTTTAGGGTTGTAACTACCGCTCCTTGCAGGTTACCTCCTCACCTTCTGTTTATGGTTGTAACTGCCGCTCCTTGCACTTTACCTCCTCACCTTCTGTTTAGGGTTGTAACTGCTGCCCCATGCAGGTTACCTCCTCACCTTCTGTTTAGGGTTGTAACTGCCGCTCCTTGCAGGTTACCTCCTCACCTTCTGTTTAGGGTTGTAACTGCCGCTCCATGCAGGTTACCTCTTCACTTTCTGTTTAGGGTTATAACTGCTGCCCCATGCAGGTTACCTCCTCACCTTCTGTTTAGGGTTGTAACTGCCGCTCCATGCAGGTTACCTCCTCACCTTCTGTTTAGGGTTGTAACTGCCGCTCCTTGCAGGTTACCTCCTCACCTTCTGTTTAGGGTTGTAACTGCCGCTCCATGCAGGTTACCTCTTCACTTTCTGTTTAGGGTTATAACTGCCGCTCCTTGCAGGTTACCTCCTCACCTTCTGTTTAGGGTTGTAACTGCCGCTCCTTGCAGGTTACCTCCTCACCTTCTGTTTAGGGTTGTAACTGCCGCTCCATGCAGGTTACCTCCTCACCTTCTGTTTAGGGTTGTAACTGCTGCCCCATGCAGGTTACCTCCTCACCTTCTGTTTAGGGTTGTAACTGCCGCTCCATGCAGGTTACCTCCTCACCTTCTGTTTAGGGTTGTAACTGCTGCCCCATGCAGGTTACCTCCTCACCTTCTGCTTAGGGTTGTAACTGCCGCCCCATGCAGGTTACCTCCTCACCTTCTGTTTAGGGTTGTAACTGCCGCTCCATGCAGGTTACCTCCTCACCTTCTGTTTAGGGTTGTAACTGCCGCTCCATGCAGTTTACCTCCTCACCTTCTGCTTAGGGTTGTAACTGCCGCCCCATGCAGGTTACCTCCTCACCTTCTGTTTAGGGTTGTAACTGCCGCTCCATGCAGGTTACCTCCTCACCTTCTGTTTAGGGTTGTAACTGCCGCTCCATGCAGTTTACCTCCTCACCTTCTGTTTAGGGTTGTAACCTCCATGCCATGTAGTTTACCCCTATGTCTAACAAGCACCTGTTTTAGGTTGAAAAACCACTGCATAAATGTTACCCCAGTCCTTTATTTTCCTTCTCTTGCCACTATGGATCTTTTATTTATCTCTTTTGATATACTTTTTTGAATTCCATTACCATTTTAGCCTCTACCACCTCCTCCAGAAGGACATTTTAGGCATCCACCAACTTTTTCCTTTTTTTAAAACATTTTTAATTTCTCAAAATTGTATAGATTCACAAGTAAATCATAAGAAAACACAAATCAAACTTAGAAAAAAAAAAAGAAAACATGCATCAATCAAGAAAAACAAAGAGCAAGATCCTGACGACCCACTTAATCGGAGGGGGACGACAAGAAACGAGAGAGGAAAAATAAATAAATAAATAGGTCAAGAAATAGGAATGCTACCCCACCAGCCATGATATCTTCATTCATACCACCATTACTGCAATACTCTTGAGATCATAAAACTTTATCCCTCAAAAACCTTTCCGAGAAGGGTCAAAAAACGTGTCCTTGTTCCCATGAAAACTGACTGAACGTTTCAAAAAGGAAGAGGCACCGATTTCCAGCTCTTGAGCTCTCTTCTCAAGAAAAATCTCCCTTTTGAGTAGTCCATGCCATATCTGGGAATATCATCACTTTTTGACCACAAAAGGGAACATTTTTAAACTTGTGTAGCTGCAAAACCAGGTTTTTTTCTGTTTCAGAGCAGAAGGAGACAAGCACATTTGCCTTAGTAGCAATCTTGTCTTGCAGGAATGCAAAAAAAGCTGAAATGTCCAGGCTGTCAATAGTTGAAATTGTGTCTAATGCCCCCACTTTCAAATTCTCACTCCACACTCCAGATGGAATATATTATAATTTGGATACTCCAATTGTATTCACATTTGCAATCTGGAGAACTCCCCTCAGAGGGTTTTTGAAAAGTTCTTGAGTAACAACAGCCGAATCTTAGGAAAGCTGAGAAGGCACAGATTCTTAGCCCTAGAAGCAACATCCAATGTTTCCGGCTTGGAGTGTAAATATCCTTAATATGAGTCAAGCTTGCACCTTGCAGTGATGATATTTGAGAGCCCATCCTGCTATTCTCATCTTACATACTCTTCTCCTGGTCTACCAACTTGATACCTGAGGCTTTGGTAAAGGAACACAACTGAGACACAGAGTTTATCAAAATGTTCTCAGATCTAGTGACTACTTCCAAGACATCAACCAAAGAAAAGTCTTTCTTGGCAGTCACAGGGGCCTCAATATGAGAAACATACTGCCCAAAGGAAAAAAACAAACTTCAGGCATTGGGATCCCGAGCAATACAGAAATGCCCAGACTAATCTGTGCAGGGACATTGTCCAACACTGAAGTGTCTTGCCCAGAGCCATCATACCCAGTCTGGGCTCTTGGGTATAAAAGTGGAGACCTCTGGGTTTCACCATGCCGGGCTCAGTTGTTCCCATAGCTGTTGGCTCTACTCTGCCCACATCCTGGGCTGTCGGTGTTTCTGCTGCAGGAGAAACAGTCAAAAACTGAGACATCGGCGGTTGCAGAGGGGTTGGAGGGCTTCAGCTAAGAGACGTTCCCAGGATCAGGGAACTCGCTTTCTGTCCTTCACTCATCGGGGCATTTGGACAAAATTGCTGGCCACTTAGATGTTGGTCTGTTGGCGCTCAGACAATAGCACCAGGCTGAGCCTGAGTTCTGTGCTTCACCATAAAAAATTTAGGATAAAAAGCCACAAAAACAGACAAACTGGTGCAGAGAGCTGTGATTAATGTCCGTTCACAGTAGCCTTCTTGTTTTCCTCCTAATCCACCACCTTTTTCATGAAAAAAATATTTCCTGATATTGTTCCTGGTGAGGAAAACACATTTGTCATTGGATTGCAAGCATGAATAGGGTAGAATTATTTGGATTTCTCCTCCCAGCCTTTACAGGTAGGAAATGTGAAAATCCAGTTTAAAAGGGATTATATGAAAGTGCAGTGGAAAAACTGCCTGGCCTGCTGCCTGGAGGAAGTCACGCCTGAGGAGCTGATTAGATGTAAGCTGAATACGGGAGAAAATAATCAAGAGATGTACTTAGAAAAGTAAAGAATCTGTTTTCCTTGATTAGAACCTAGATGGCTTAGATTTAAGCAGGGGCTCTGAAGGTTATTTGGAAAGTGAAACCTCAGCACTCCCAGAGAGGTTCTGGAAGGGCACGCTGTGCGCCTGGTTTCTTTGAGAAGCCCGAATTGTAGAGCTACTGTTGATTAATGAGTTAAGCATGACCAAGGTAAGAACTAACTGAGCGGCATGAAAAGAAGTAAAAGAGGCGAGCTCTTAGAAAGTTTGACCCTTGAGAAAAGGGTCTGTTTCTGTGCTGAAGAACAGACCCAGTTATGTTCTCTTTCAAAAGGAGGGTGGATGCATTTGTTACAAGGAAGGACTGCCCGAGGGAAAGATGATCTTGGGCAGTGTGTGATGTCATGTCAGCGATGGGGATGCAGAACCTGGGATAAGGCTGTCAGGGCCTGGTACCATCAGACAATAAGATGCTTCTTGGCAAATTATTTAAGTCTTGGCCTCATTATGCATTTTTATTCTGGATGAGTAAACCAAAAAAAAATATGTAGCCATAAATCTGAGAATGAAAGTCATAAAGAGATAATCTGAAGGATATTATTTTAAACTCCTGGAAGCTCGCTTTAACAAGTCAGGAAGTCATTTTCCTCCCTTTAATCTCTTTCTTTCCTCATAGACTTTACAGGGATTTTAGTTTTTTCTGTGCACAGTGAAGGCCAAAGTGAGGAATGAGGCCATGGAAGAGTTTGGTTTAGAATGAACAGAGTGGCCTCCTTCGGATTTGCATTAAATTTGTGCTCATATTAAACATTCTGTTGTCTCATAGTTTTTCCCATTGTACCCAATAGTTGCTTATTATTTGTTGCTGTCCTTTATTTGAGGTGATTTTCTTTGGTTAGTTACACATTTCTGTGACTGTCATGGCCCTCATTCAATATGCATTCCAACATTATAAGGTATATTTTTAAAGGATCTACTTGTGGTCTGCAGCTGTATCACTTTTATCTGTTTAGGTTTGCTGAAAACAATACAAAATAAAATGAATAAATTATCATATAACAAATGGCACTCAGTCTAGGTTTGTTCCCTGAGCTGTCCCCATGCATTAACTTATTAATTGACATAGACCAGTCAAATTTTACTAAACTGCCTAACAGCAATGCACACAGGTACTTTTGTGTAGCTCTAAGCAAATTTGCAAAAAGAAACTTCCTGGGTTTGTCCTGGTATTTCTGTGGATGGCCCAGATTTGGAAAATTACAGGCATATATCTGAAAATTCAGTTATGCACATGCAGTTTACTCCCTCGACCTAAGCACAGTCATGAGAATGTCAGTGACGGATTTAGGATTTTGCCAACACTGTTGGTGCTGTCACCCCACTTCCCCACTTCCCTCCCCACAAATAAGGGACAACAGAGCAGGAGGTGTAAGGCACACCTGCTCTGCTGTGTTTGCTCCAGGCTCACCTCCTCCTCCTCTCCTGTCCCTGAATTGATGAGAGGAGCTGAATTAGGGAGCCAGGGTGTTTTTGCTCCCTACTATGTGTTCTGGCCTCGCAACCTTCTCCTGTTCCCTGCACAGGATGGTGGAGGATGTGTGGCTAGCGAGGGGCGTACTGTGATAGGGAACAGAGCTGTTTTTCTTTGCCGTATGCCTTCTAGCCTCATCCTACTTCTCTTGTCCTCTGCACTAGGAGGGGTTGAGGCTGAAGCAGGAAGCAGAGGGCTATTCTCTGCTGAGTGAGATATACCGTACAGCAGAGAGGCAGCAAACCTTCAGTTGGCCTGCTGCCTCCAGAATTTTGCCGCCCTAGGCACAGGCCTAGTGTGCCTATTGGCAAATCCAGGCCTGGAGAATGCCTTTTTTAAAAATAAGAGTAAAAGTATGTATGTTCTGAAACACTCGTGTACTCTTCACCCTCTAAGCGGAGATATATTTTTGAATAACCAAATCTATCCATGTTACTCCCTAAATTATTTGTTTTCATTGCATATTTATTGGGGTTTTTTTAAGCATTGTGCAGTGGCAAATGGCACCGAATGACATCATCATCATTACCCTTTTGTGTCCATCTTATCAATTTAAATGACGATTTGTGGGCGTAGGTCCTCGCCCAGCTGGCAGAATTGGTAATGGTACATTCCAGACACCCCTTTGCTTTGACTGGATGTGAGCCATGCTGTGCCCAGAAGTGGCCACAGATAGAATCAAATGATGAGATTAAACAATCTCCATTAGAGCAGAGAGAGAGAGTAAAAAGATTAGAAAGCCCTCCACCTGGATAGAGGACACAAAGAAGCCGTGAGCTTTCCTACGTTCAGCATGATTGCCACCCAGAGGTTTCCATGCTGGTCTGTGGACAGATCCCAACACAATCCTGAAACCCATCTGTCAAGATGGCAGCAAGTAAGCTTCATGTGGGAAGCAATGTTCCTCGTTATCTAGAGCGTATTATTTTTTGGGAAGCAAGCAGAAATCCCATAATTTTTCACTAGTGGCCTGAGGACAGCACACTCCTTGAGATGTCAGAGTAGGCAGGAGGCTGCTGGAGATCAAGTTGGAGAAAAGGGGAGATGTTATACATGATTAACATCTGTGGCTCAGAATCGGGGTGGAGACCTTGTGAAGAGTCTGCTCTCAAACACTCAGGAGCCACCACTTTAACTGCAGACACTGGAGAGAGAGGCTGCATCTTTTGTAAATATTGTGGAGTTATCTACTGCAGCTATTTTGGAATAAATGAAAAAGCATTTGGAAGCATAGGCAATGCTGCATTTGTGTGAAGTCTGTGTTTGTAGGGAAATAGAGGAGATTCTTCTTCGCCCCCCCCCACTATAAAGTAACTGTGCAAGGCTACACTAGCAGGGAATTTGAATTAATATGGTGTGACTAAGTATATTTCACTTCCATACTGCATATATTATATAACTTATTTTGGAGCTTTCCACGTTGGATCGCTCTGTTTTCATCATCAACTAAGAGCACGCCTAACTTGATTGCAAGGGAGGCTCCTATTATTGCACAAGATATCTTTAAGAGACTCAGGGGGTCATTTATCAAAGTGCTATATGGCATTTTCGCATGCGTTAAGGGGTTTTCACATGAAAAAAACGCCTTTAACGCATGCAAAAACGCCATAACACACAGTGCGATGCAAATTAGAAAAAGGGGAGGAGTTTGGGATTAGTGGCCAAGCTTCCTACAACCATGGGGGGGGGAAGGGGGGGGTAAGAGAGAGAGAGAGAGAGAGCATCTAGCCATAATGCCCTCATACTAGGTAGATATTTCTATCTCTATATGAGGCCTACCTAGTAATGGCTGCATAGAGAGAGGAATATCGAGTAAGAAAAGGGAAGTGATTATCCCCTTGTACAGGTCCTTGGTGAGGCCTCACCTGGAGTACTGTGTTCAGTTCTGGAGACCGTATCTACAAAGAGACAGAGACAAGATTGAAGCGGTACAGAGAAGGGCGACCAGAAAGGTGGAGGGTCTTCATCGGATGTCATACGAGGAGAGATTGAAGAATCTAAATATGTACACCCTGGAGGAAAGGAGGAGCAGAGGTGATATGATTCAGACTTTCAGATACTTGAAAAACTTTAACGATCCAAAGACAACGACAAACCTTTTCCGTCAGAAAAAAATCAGCAGAACCAGAGGTCACGAGCTGAAGCTGCAAGGAGGAAGACTAAGAACCAATGTCAGGAAGTATTTCTTCACAGAGAGAGTGGTGGATGCCTGGAATGCCCTTCTGGAGGAAGTGGTGAAGTCCAAAGGAAGTGAAGGACTTCAAAGGGACGTGGGATAAACACAGTGGATCCATCAGGTCTAGAGGACGCGTATAAAGAGGAGGCAGCAAAACACTGCACGGAGCGGCAGTAGCCACAGAGGCATTCACGGAGCGGGATGCCAGTGGCCAGTGGTTGGTGTTCCACCTTCACGGAGCGAAAGGATGGAGGGCTGCCATCTCCAAATTAAAAACAAAACAAAACAAAAAAACAGGGGTGGGTTCATGGGCTATAGGTATTACCAATTATTAGGCTTATTCAATTACCAATTATTAGGCTTATTCAATATTTGTTGATAGTTAATGTGACCTTCAAGGCATAATTCACTTTCAATGCATATCCAGCATAGCTCTCTGCTTCAACGGCAGGGGAGAAGAAAAACTAATACTTCACGCATATCCACGCATATCCAGCATATCTTACTCTCTGCTTCAACGGCAGAGAGCTATGCTGCCGTTTACCCAACTAATCAAGCTTGATATTTCACTTGGATGCAGCTCCATCACTGCTCTCTACATTAATGGTGGGGGTGAAAGGGAAATAGAACCTAAGGTTACTAAGAGCTAAGAGAAACAGATAAGTATGAGAAAAAAAGTGTGAAGCTTGCTGGGCAGACTGGATGGGCCGATTGGTCGTCTTCTGCCGTCATTTCTATGTTTCTATAATGCGAGATGAGGTTTAGGTATTAGTGTAGGGGTTAGGGGCCACTCTGACATTCAAAGTGACACGTACAAACAGAACAGTGCTCTCTTGTGAAGATTTGATGACCTGTGAGATTTGTGCAATGTTCTCTCAACCTAGCTTGATGGACTCGCTACCTGGGTAACATCAAGCTAAGTTGAGAGAACATTGCACAAATCTCATCTTTGTGTGAGTTTCCTCACTCCGAAGGTCATCAAATCTTCACAAGAGAGCACTGTTCTATTCGTACGTGTCACTTTGAATGTCAGAGTGGCCCCTAACCCCTACACTAATATCTAACCCTCACCTTGAGTGACTAGGTAGGTCTCATATAGAGATATAACCCTAATACCTAATCCTCACCTTGAGTGACTAGGAAGGTCTCATATAGAGATATAAATATCTACCTAGTATGAGGGCATTATGGCTAAGTTCTCTCTCTCTCTCTCTCTCTCAAAATGCATTTTGATAAATCCAGGCCTCAGTTGTTGCGATTCCGGGCCGCCCCCGGAATCGCCACTCACCGGCTCGCGGGTTGGCGCGGATCCCGCGCTCCCCAGGGCCCCGGGGACGCCGCCGACCGCAGGCCCAGCGTTCCCCCAGCTCGCCCGGGCCTACAGCCGCTTCTGCTGCCGCTCCCCTGCCTCGCCGGAGCAGCCGGCGCCTCGCGGCGCTAAGCCCCGCCCCCTAGACGCACGCGCGCGTCTCTTTTGATTATTTAAAGGGGCCAGCGCGGGAAAGCCTTGGGGACGCCCCTGATGATGTCAGACGCCTCCAGGGTACTTAAACCCTGCAGCCAGGCCTAATCGTCGCCTTGCAACGAGGTTCCCAGGCTTGCTCCTGTCTCCAGTTGCTGCGTTCCTGCTGTCTCGGCTTCCACTTGGTTCCTGACTCGGATTGGCATACGTTTCTTCTTGGCTTCTGACCCCGGACTGGTAATTGGATTTCTTCTGGCTTCTGACCTTGGACCGGCTTCCGTTGACCCCCTGGCTTCTGACCTCGGACCGGCTTCCGTTGACCCCCTGGCTTCCGACCCCAGACCGGCTTACGTGGATTCTCTGGCTTCTGACCTCGGACTGGCTGACGGTGATCCATCGGTTCCTGACTCCGGATTGGCGAGCAAAGACCCTTCGACACTCAACCTTGGACTGCAGCGGACCAGGCCCCCGTGGGCCCTCCTAAGTCCCAGCGGCCGGGTTCCTACGGGCTCCTCCTGGGGGGACTCCGGCTTCCAGGGTGAATCTCCTAAGTCCCAGCGGCCGAACTCCTACGAGCTCCTCTCGGGGGAGGATCGGCTTCCAGGGCGAAGGTTCTCTCAGCACAGTGCCAGCGCCTTCATCACCGCCTTCCTCGCCAGAGCTCTTGGTCGCATAGAGCTCCCAGGATTCCACCTTCGACCAGCCACTAGTCTGTCAGCTCCGCCTCCCGGTCGGGGTCGCTGCTACAAACATCTACAGCAGCTCCTCTTCCGGCTCCGATCGGCCCAAGGGTCCACGAATCCAACAGATTGCAAGGCCATGGACCCGGCGGACCTTGCCGGCCTAAAAGCCATTCCGGGTATTGCCCAGAAGCTGCAGCAACAGCAATCCTGCCTGGATACCTTGATGTCTGCCGTCCAACGCCTGACGGACCGGGTAGGAGGGACTTCTGCAGCTCACTCCGCAGCTTCCACGACTCAGAGCCACTCAAATTCCCCTGTTCCGGTACAGATGCCAGCACCTCCTAGGTACTCTGGGAATCCGAAGACCTGTCGGGGATTCCTTAATCACTGTTACATTCGTTTTGACCTCCTGCCAGCACAGTTCACCACAGACCGAGCAAAGACGACATACATTATTTCTCTGCTGGATGGGAAACCTTTGACTTGGGCTTCCTCCCTTTGGGAGCGCCAAGATTCCCGTTTAAATAACCTCGTGCAATTTGTCAAGGCTTTCCGCAGGATATTTGACGAACCATCCCGGGCCTCCACAGCTGCCTCAGAGATCCTTCAACTGAAGCAAGGAAATCGCCCCCTTGAAGAATTTGCAATGGAATTCCAAACCCTGGCCAGCGAACTGGGTTGGGGCGAGGACAGCTTGCATGGGATCTTCCTGGAGGGTCTGTCTTCTCGGCTCCAGGATGAACTGGCGGCCCGAGATCTTCCGGACGACTTGCAGGAACTTATTGAATTGGCCGGGCGCGTGGACCGGCGTATCCAGCGCCGGTTCCGAGAGCGAAGGCCCGCCCAGGGGCTCTCCACCCGTCGGACCACTCCGCCTCGAGCTCGGCCTTCACCACCTGCAGCCACAACTCCATCTACAGAGGAACCTATGCAGTTGGGCCGCGGCCCTCTATCTTCCGAGGAGCGCAGACGCCGCCGTACCTTAGGACTGTGTCTTTACTGCGGGGCCCAGGGGCATTTTCTGGCCAGTTGTACCGAACGGCCGGGAAACGCCCGAACCTAGAGCTCAGCGGGGAGTTGACTCTAGGCAACATTTCTCCCAGCTCCCCATGCACCGTTCCTGTACGACTTTGCCTTCCAGAGGGAGACTTCGACACCCTAGCCCTAATCGACTCTGGATCCGGGGGGAATTTCGTCCTCCAGGAGCTGGTACAGCAGCTACAGCTCGAGGTCCGTCCGCAGGAACCGCCTGTGCGGGTTTCTTCCATTCAAGGGAACCCCCTTCCTGGGTTAATATCCACTCGCACCAGTCCTCTGAAGCTCCAGGTTGGAGCCCTCCACCAGGAGGAAATCTCGTTTCTTATTCTCGAAAAATCCATCCACCCAGTCATCCTGGGTCTACCCTGGCTTAGGGAACACTCCCCGGTGATTGATTGGAGGTCCCTTCAGATCGTCTCCTGGAGTCCGGCGTGCCGCCGTCATTGCCTTCCCGCACGCCCACTACAACCCGTCTCACTCTGCACAGCCCCGTTAACGGTTCCTCCCCAGTACCATGCATTCCAGGATGTCTTCTCCAAAGAAAAGGCAGAGTTGCTCCCGGAGCATCGACCATTTGATTGCGCAATTAATTTACTTCCAGGAACTACACCGCCCCGTGGGAGAGTTTACCCTTTGTCTCTGCCAGAGACCCAAGCTATGTCAGCCTATATAAAGGAGAACTTGGATCGGGGTTTCATCAGGCCATCGAAATCCCCGGCCGGAGCCGGGTTTTTCTTCATGGGAAAGAAGGATGGGTCTCTTCGCCCCTGTATAGATTATCGGGGCTTGAACCAGATCACTCGCAGGGATCGTTATCCGTTGCCCCTGATTCCAGAGCTGCTGGACCGCCTCCAAGGCGCTCGCGTCTTCACTAAATTGGACCTCCGAGGCGCCTATAACCTCGTCCGCATACGCCCTGGGGACGAGTGGAAGACCGCTTTTAATACCAGGGACGGCCATTATGAATACCTGGTCATGCCTTTTGGCCTCTGCAACGCCCCCGTGGTATTCCAAAACCTGATGAACGAGGTGCTCCGTGACTTCTTATACACTTCCGTCATCGTATATTTAGACGATGTACTGATATATTCTCAGGACCTCGAGGCACATCGGCAACATGTGCGCCAAGTTCTACTGAAACTAAGGGAGAATCGTTTATACGCCAAACTAGAAAAGTGCCAATTCGAACAGGAGTCTCTGCCATTCTTGGGGTATATTGTCTCCTCCACTGGCTTCCGTATGGACCCCGACAAAGTGAGCGCCATCAGGACCTGGCCACAGCCGTCGGGGGTGAAAGCACTCCAACGATTCTTAGGATTCGCTAATTTCTACCGACAGTTCATCCCGCATTACTCCAGTCTGGTAGCCCCCCTGACGGCCCTTACACGAAAGGGCGCGGATGCGCGAAACTGGTCCCCCGCTGCTACACAGGCCTTCCAGGATCTCAAGGACGCCTTCTTACAGGACACCTGTCTCCGTCATCCAGATCCTCAGCGTCAGTTTATCGTGGAGGTGGATGCCTCTGACGTCGCGGTAGGGGCGGTGCTGCTCCAAACCTCCCCGGCAGGCAAAACCTGGCCTTGCTCATACTTCTCCCGTAAGTTCTCACCGGCAGAGAGGAACTACGGGATTGGGGACAAAGAATTACTGGCCATAAAGTTGGCCTTTGAGGAGTGGCGCCAGTGGTTGGAGGGAGCTCAACATCCGGTTCTGGTGTACACCGACCACAAGAATTTACAGTATTTGTCACATGCACAGAGGCTCAACCCTCGGCAGGCCCGGTGGTCTCTCTTTTTTAGTCGGTTCGACTTCTCGCTTCGCTACCGACCCGCAGCCAAGAATGTTCGGGCGGATGCTCTCTCCCGCACTACCGAGGTTGAAGATGGGGAGGAAACTCCTCAATACATTCTAGATCCAGCTAAAGTGCTACTGGCGGCCACGGAACTGGGTCCCGAAGGAAAGACGGTGGTTCCGGCTCGTTCCCGGAGAAGAGTCCTGGCATGGGCACACGACTCCCTGACGGCGGGCCACCCCGGAGTTACCCGAACCCTTGACTTGCTCACCGAGTTCTACTGGTGGCCAAGAGTGAGGGAGGATGTTCGGCTCTATGTCCAGTCCTGCCCCACATGCGCTCAACAAAAGCCACTTCCGGGCCGCCCCTGGGGCCTGCTCCAGCCACTCCCTATTCCCACGGAACCGTGGTCCCACTTATCCACAGATTTTGTGGTGGACTTGCCGCTCTCTGAGGGGAAAACCGTGATTTGGGTCACCGTTGATCGGTTTTCGAAGATGGCTCACTTCGTCCCGCTTCCCAAGCTACCTACGGCCCCTGAGTTGGCTGATCTATTTGTTCAACATATTTTCCGATTGCATGGCCTACCGTCGCATATCGCCTCAGATCGAGGCCCGCAATTCACAGCCAAGTACTGGAGGGCGTTATGCAGGAAATTCGGGGTACAACTGGATTTTACCACGGCATTCCACCCCCAGGGTAACGGACAGGTGGAACGAACTAACCGCTCCCTGAAGACATTTCTCAGAGCCTTTGTAGATGAGCTTCAAGACAACTGGGCCTCTCTCATCCCCTGGGCGGAATTCTCCTATAATCGCCACAAGCACTCCGCTACACTACAGCCTCCCTTCCAGCTAGTTTATGGGAGGGTGCCTAGACCTCCGTTGCCATTACCAGTGCAGGTTACCTCCCCGGCGGCACAACTAACAGCCAGTCAGCTCCAACGCCTCTGGCTTACTACTCAGGAAAAACTTCGCAGGACGGCCACCCGCTTTAAGGCTTATGCAGATAGGGCTCGACGGCCCGCTCCGGTCTTCCTACCCGGGACGAGGGTATGGCTAAGCACTAAACACATCCAATTGCGGACTCCGTCCATGAGACTAGCGCCGCGTTACATCGGACCTTTCCCGGTGGCCGAACGCATTGGGGCTGTATCCTACAGACTGCGCCTGCCATCCACGCTCAAGATCCATGACGTCTTCCATGTGTCCCTCCTCAAGCCACTGGTGCTCTCCCGATTCCGGCCATCTCCGCCAGAACCCTCCGAAGTTTCCTCAGATCCGGATACCACCTACACGGTACAAGAGGTGCTGGATGTCCGGTTTCATCGTCGTCGGTGGGAATACCTCCTGTCCTGGGAGGGTTATGGCCCTGAAGAGAACTCGTGGGAGCCCTCTACCCACATACTCGACAAAGTGCTCCTTCGTCAGTTTCATTCGGCCCATCCGGATAAGCCACGGCCTCCCGGGAGGGGGCGTAGGAGGGGGGTACTGTTGCGATTCCGGGCCGCCCCCGGAATCGCCACTCACCGGCTCGCGGGTTGGCGCGGATCCCGCGCTCCCCAGGGCCCCGGGGACGCCGCCGACCGCAGGCCCGGCGTTCCCCCAGCTCGCCCGGGCCTACAGCCGCTTCTGCTGCCACTCCCCTGCCTCGCCGGAGCAGCCGGCGCCTCGCGGCGCTAAGCCCCGCCCCCTAGACGCACGCGTGCGTCTCTTTTGATTATTTAAAGGGGCCAGCGCGGGAAAGCCTTGGGGACGCCCCTGATGATGTCAGACGCCTCCAGGGTACTTAAACCCTGCAGCCAGGCCTAATCGTCGCCTTGCAACGAGGTTCCCAGGCTTGCTCCTGTCTCCAGTTGCTGCGTTCCTGCTGTCTCGGCTTCCACTTGGTTCCTGACTCGGATTGGCATACGTTTCTTCTTGGCTTCTGGACCCCGGACTGGTAATTGGATTTCTTCTGGCTTCTGACCTTGGACCGGCTTCCGTTGACCCCCTGGCTTCTGACCTCGGACCGGCTTCCGTTGACCCCCTGGCTTCCGACCCCAGACCGGCTTACGTGGATTCTCTGGCTTCTGACCTCGGACTGGCTGACGGTGATCCATCGGTTCCTGACTCCGGATTGGCGAGCAAAGACCCTTCGACACTCAACCTTGGACTGCAGCGGACCAGGCCCCCGTGGGCCCTCCTAAGTCCCAGCGGCCGGGTTCCTACGGGCTCCTCCTGGGGGGACTCCGGCTTCCAGGGTGAATCTCCTAAGTCCCAGCGGCCGAACTCCTACGAGCTCCTCTCGGGGGAGGATCGGCTTCCAGGGCGAAGGTTCTCTCAGCACAGTGCCAGCGCCTTCATCACCGCCTTCCTCGCCAGAGCTCTTGGTCGCATAGAGCTCCCAGGATTCCACCTTCGACCAGCCACTAGTCTGTCAGCTCCGCCTCCCGGTCGGGGTCGCTGCTACAAACATCTACAGCAGCTCCTCTTCCGGCTCCGATCGGCCCAAGGGTCCACGAATCCAACATCAGTTTGATAAGGTCATAGTGCTTGAGTTGCATCCTATAATTATTATTGACCACTCTGCATTTTCTAATGCTATCCCAATACATTTTTTATTGGCATGAGAGTACGAAATCCAGGACTCGAGTGGCATTTCGAGAGACAGAGTTTGACTAGCAATATGAATTACCATAATTGAAGCATCTCTTAACTTTGCAGACTATTTCCATTCTCAGTAAGAAGCTGCAAACATTCAAGATTTCATCCTTTTTTTCTATAACAATTAGTGTACCATGACAATTAGAATCACCATTGCTCCTTTATCCCAAGCCTGCCATTTAGATATGGCTCCTCCACTCTGCTGACAACATTGTGATGCATTATGGGAAAACAAGATGGTCACCTTTCTGTCACCATCTTATTGCTTTTTGAGTATTACTAAATAATCAATATAAGAACATTGTAAAATTATCCTAGCATTTTATGACAAT
Organism: Rhinatrema bivittatum; assembly: GCF_901001135.1. NCBI lineage: Eukaryota > Metazoa > Chordata > Amphibia > Gymnophiona > Rhinatrematidae > Rhinatrema > Rhinatrema bivittatum. The sequence continues at coordinate 49,317,513 of NC_042622.1, read as the reverse complement.
TTTTAAAAATGTTTTATAGTTGTGATATTTCTGCTTTACTATGGAATGCACAACATTAATAAAGCTGATATACAGAAGGACAGATTTTTCTATAAGTAGCATTAGCTGTCTTTAATATTGTGCATTAACCTTTATTGTTTTAAAGTACATGTATTACGGAGCAGTCTCTAAAAGTTATTAAAAGCAACTGGAGTACAGTGCATGCACTCCAAAAAAATGCTTTTCTCTTCTCATTTTCATATGTGGATCACAAGCGCTCATGTGCTTGAAATACCTGCTAATTGAGCTAGATTGACAGGTATTTAATTTGCATGAACTATTAAATCTATTTAAAAAGTGTTAAAACTGCTGACAAAGCAATGAATGCCACATATAATCATAATAGTTTTGTTTTCAACACATTCCTGGGCAATTACTTGCCAATAACTGCTGATTTTAAGATCGAGATAGCTACATTTTTAGCAGTACAATGACTGAGATTTGATATTATGGAAACGAATACAAATTCTTTCTATTAGTGTTTAGCGGAAATGGTTTCAGAATTGGGAAAAATGTAATTGGAAAAAAGCAAAGTGGTAACTGCCTTGCTCCTATGACATAGCTCTGTGTGGTAATTGGAAAATCTTTCCCTGAAATAAAGAATATTGAGAAAACTGAACTGATTCTTGCTGATGCTCCAGTCATATTCAAGTTTGAAGGTTGCAGACTGCCCAGTGTTGAGTGTTTTTTACTCATTTTATGTTTTGCAGATGTTGATTTTTCCAGCTATCAGTTATTGTAATTTGCCATATATTGGTTTACCCACAAGGTTATTATAAGCAGTTCAAATAGTGTAGAACTCTGCTGCTCGCCTGCCGACAGGGTCTCTGAGTGTGAGGGCATGTTTTTTGCTCTCTGCACTGGCTTCCTATTTAGTGGTGCATTGACTTTAAAATTGCTATGCTTGTCTATAAGCTGCAGAATAATGCAAAGTTGCCATGGATTAACTATATCTTATGGATTTATGCCCTTCCTGGGGCTTTAAGATCTGGTGAACAAGGGACGTTGGAAATTCCATCTGTCCGACACACACATCTCGCGAGAACAAGCTTTTTCTGTGGCCAGTCCTACAGCTTGAAATGCACTTCCTGCCCTCCTCGGGATATTACCAGATAGACGGGTCTTTAAGAAGGTGTTAAAGACATTCTAGTCACTGCAGAAAAGATATCAGTCGAGGGAAGAAAGTGGGGCATCTGAGAAACGTTGTTATGCAGCATCACGTGGAGAAGCAGCGCCCACCGGCACTGGCGTCAGGGGAGGGTGGCAGTGCTAGCCAAGGGACGCTTTCTGTCAAGCAAAGGAAAATCCAGAGGAAAGGCTGTGAAAGAGGAGAATGTTTCCCCCAGGCTGATCCCATGGCCCCTTCTGGCAGTCCCCAGCCATGCAGCAGAAGCAGCAACCCATCACAGAGGAAATGGCATGATGTGACTAGGATTGTCCTGGGGCAAGAGGCAAGCAACCTCTAAAGTAGTAACGAGGACCTTTTGATGACCAGGCCCTGCAGCTAGCGGAGAATGTGGCCTTGTGTCTGCTACATATGTTAGCCCCCAATTACAAAGTCCCCTCCAGGATTGCATTTAGTTGGAAAGTCATCCCCACCCTGTACAACCAGGGGTCACGATTTGAGGCTCCAGGGAGGAAGATTCAGAACCAATGTAGGAAGTATTTCTTCACGGAGAGGGTGGTGGATGCCTGGAATGCCCTTCCGGAGGAAGTGGTGAAGACCAGAACTGTGGAGGACTTCAAAGGGGCGTGGGATAAACACTGTGGATCCATAAAGTCAAGAGGCCGCCAATGAAGAGTGGGTGACTCGCCAGAATGATGGCTACTGCCTGGACACAATACCCTTATTCAGTAAACATACACATGCTTACTGTGACTCCAACATCGCTCTAAGCTTCAACAGCAAGAGGAAATGTGAAAAAAGGATTTGCACTTACAAAGAGGGGAGTAGCTGGCTTGTTACGGCGGTTACTACCCCAAACCAAATATGCCTGATACTTCACTTTCAATGCATATACAGCATAGCTCTCTGCTTCAACGGCAGGGGAGAAGAATAACTGATACTTCACACATCCAGCAGAGCTCTCTGCTTCAACGGCAGGGGAGAAGAAAAAAGGGTTCGCACTCACAAAGCGGGGAGTAGCTGGCTTGATACGGCGGTTACTACCCCAAACCAAATGTGCCTGATACTTCACTTTCCATGCATATCCAGCATGGCTCTTTGCTTCAACGGCATGGGAGAAAGACTGATACATCACTCATTTCCAGCATAGCTCTCTGCTTCTACAGCAGGGGAAAAGAAAAACTGATGCTTCACGCATATCCAGCATAGCTTCAACGGCAGGGGAGAAGAAAAAAGGATTCACAATCACAAAGCGGGGAGTAGCTGGCTTGTTACGGCGGTTACTACCCCAAACCATATGTGCCTGATACTTCACTTTCAATGCATATCCAGCATAGCTCTCTGCTTCAACGGCAGGGGAGAAAAAAACTGATAATTCACGCATATCCAGCATAGCTCCCTGCTTCAACGGCAGGGGAGAAGAAAAACAACCAATAAGGGCTGAATAACACAGTCTGGGTAAAACAAATAAGCATGGGTGTAGCTTGCTTATTGCGGCGGTTACTACCCCTACTACCCCTAACTAATCAAGCTAGATATTTCACTTGGATGCAGCTCCATCACTGCTCTCTACATTAATGGTGAGGGTGGAAGGGAAATAGAACCAAGAGCTAAGAGAAACAGTTAAGTATGAGAGAAAAAAAATGTGTGAAGCTTGCTGGGCAGACTGGATGGGCCATTTGGTCTTCTTCTGCCGTCATTTCTATGTTTCTATGTTTCTATAAGTGCCATAGTTGCATGCAGGCACTACTGGCTGAAGTGGGGGGGGGGGAGGGGGGTAGCATGCACAAACGCTATGTAATGCTTAACCTCTCCCTGACCACACATTCCCTGTACAGTATTTTTATCACCTTGTATAAAAAATTACTTCTCCGTGTTTCTTTGCACATAGCGTTCTGTGTCCCTTGATTTCTCCTGTTCTCCCCACCCTTGTTATCTGTAACTTTGTTAAGTTCTCTGTAAACCAATATGATGTACCCACGAATACCGGTATATAAAAACTGTAAAATAAATAAATAAATTAGTGAGACCTGGCTGAGACAGGGACTGGCAGAAGCTCTAGCCAGGTGGGCTTCGTTGCACACTCAGATGAGCAGAATCCCCCACACCTCATTGAATATTCTATCAGCCATAAGGAAGAGGCTGGAGAGTTGACAGCGAGACAGGAGTGTTGAGCCAGATTTCTCTGACAGACAGCGGTACAGTAATGTCAATAGAAGATGGGAGCTTTCAGGGTACACATTGCTTTGCATGCTTGCTGCATCTAGTAGTGAGGGATGCTCTGGGACTGGGGCCCAATACTGACAGGAATCTATTCCTAATGGACCTGAAAGAGAGGTGCAGGAAAATAGAAGGCCATTTCCATCAAAGCGTGGAGGCGGGGCAGCTTCTTCATGAGAAGTAGGAAGAATTTGGGATGCCTCGCAAGCATCTTCATCAGGTTGTTGGTATATCCATTTCAGTTCCAGCTATCTGATGCTGCAGAGGTTAGTGGAGTATGATCTGTCTCTGGCAACGGAGACAGATGTGGCTCGCCACCTGGGGCATCATGATTGGGTAGTGATAAGGCAGTTGGAATAAATCCTGGAGCCCTTCAAGGATGCTGTGAAGGAGCTGAGTGCCAGATATGCCACCCCATAGTATATATTGTGGAGGAAAAGTTAGAGGGCTTCTATGAGCAAGAGGGATTGGAAGCGGTGGTGTTGAAGTTTCTGGACTCCTTGTAAAAGAAGGTGCAAAGGAAACTGAACAAAAACCAATACTTACATGTTTGCTATATTTTGTGATTCATGGGTGAAAGGGAGTTTCATTCTCCAGTCCCAGTATCTTACATTCATGAAGGAGATGCTGGTAGCTAGGGGTTTGAATAGGAGTGCCAGAGGAAGAGGCACATTGGTGAAGTAGCACAGGAAAGAGTGGCTACCTCAGAGAATAGTGCAAGCACAAGTGGTGCCCGGTCAGCTGTTACTTCCTCTCCCATCTCTATACAGCACCTACATTGCCTGCAAAGAACCATCTCTCCTGACACAGGCCATAGCTAAAGCAGCTAGCAAGAGAGACCTTCGCCTCATCCTAGCAAAGGAGACCCCAGCACACATTTCTGTGAGACACTATTTTACAGAGGCCATTGAGGAGACAGACACAGGTGTACTAGCATATTGGACACACAAGTCCTCAGTCTGGCCAGACCTAGCCAAGGTGGTTCAGCATTATCTTTCCAGTTCACTAACTAGTGTGCCCAGTGAACATAGCTTTTGAATGGCAAGGGCCATCGTGAGCCCTCATCACTCAAGGCTGGCACCAGAGATAATGGAAAAGATGGCCTTTTTGAAAATCACTTTGCCTTTGCTTGAATTTCCAGAATTTCCATGCAAGTAGCAAGACAACTGAAAGCACATTGAAGCCTTGCTGCTGCACTGCTTACCTGCCATGCCCAATTGTATCATCTTAGGGGTTTTGCTGAATATGTTTACTTGCCATGCTTCTGATATACCACCTTAGGGTTTTATTACTGCCCCTCTGCCTATCTGCCAAGTTCCTGATACACTACCTTAGGGATCTTACTGCTACCGCTCTGCTTATTTGCCATGCCCCTTCCGTACCATTTTAGGGGTTTTTCTACTACCACTCTGTCTACCTTCCAGGCTCCAGATGTACCACCTTAGGGGTCTTACTGCTATTCCTCTTCTTACATGTCAGGCCCCAGATGTATTACTTAAATAGTCTTGCTGCTATTGTCCTATCTGCCAGACTCCAGATGTACCACTTTAGGGGTTTTGCTCTACCACTCTGTCTACCTGCCATGCCGCAGAAGTACCACCTTAAGGGTCTTGCTGCTACTGCTTTGCTTATCTGCCTTGCTCCTGATATACCACCTTGGGGGTCAGGCTGCTAATATGCCTACCTGCCATGCCTATTATGTACCAGCATGGGAATTTTGGTTCCTCTGTGGTGTTTGATGTTTGCATCTCAACCTCAAAGACTGAAGTTATGGGAGTTGGTCAGGCTTTTCTAGATCCATTGTGTGCAATAAAGTTTTATAAGGATGGATACGGAGAATGTGGAGTCACAGGCAAGAAGTCTTAGTATACTTTTTGAGAATGAAACTTGTAGGAAGGCTTATTTATAGTTGAAGAGAATTAGACAGCTGATAATAGTACATTAAGAATATTAGTATGGTCCGTTTATTAGACACAAATTACTTTAATGGGCTGCTGGTGGGCATGTCAAGTTGTTTGATAAGTAAACTACAACGTATTCAGAATATGGCGGCATGTTTGATATGTAAGAAAACTAGGATGGATCGGATATTACCATTGTTAGCCTCATTGCATTGGTTACCGGTGGCAGAAAGCGCAGTTTAAAATGATTGTGATGACTTTTCACTGCTTACGTGGTAATGGTCTGCTGTACTTAGCAACTGTTGTGTCCGTCGGTTCCCGACGCCCTCTCTCCACCCTCCTTACCTCTTTGGCGCCTCTCTCTTCGTCCATGGGAAGATTGGCTGCCACGGCGTCCTTCTGCCGAGGCCCTCCGGCGTCCCCGGACTGGCTAGACGCTGCAACCTGCCATGTTTCCTGGAGGCCTAGGGGCACGTGCGCGGCACAGCCCTGACTGAAGTACCGTCGATGGTGCGAACCTCGGGGGCGTCCCCCGAAGATGACATCACCCGCAATGGATATATAAGGTCTTAGAATTTGCTAACAGATTGAGTTAGCAAGGAATGACTACGGAATTGCTTCAACTTTCCAAGCTACTCTGCTTCCTCGGACTTACTAAAAGGGTTACACTACCTAAGCTACTCTGACTCCTCGGACTTACTAGGGGTACCCACTCCTCAGGGGCCTCACTCTCTCCTTTGTTTTTCAGGTGACAGTCTGGAACCGGTACTCGCTCCTCGAGGGCCCTCATTCCCAGACTTGCTCCGTATTCTCTTCTGCCTGGAAGTCATCACTGCCAACTACATCAGTGAGTTACCATCACTCTCTCAGAGCTTTCCCTGGAACCAGGTACTCTCTCCTCGAGGGCCTATACATTCCAGCTCCTGGGCTTCTATGAGACATTGTGTGAGTGTTACCATCTGGTTCAGTACATGAACTCTGCATACCCTGCCTACTTACTATATTTCAGTTTCTCTACAGCTCAGCCTACAGGGATTGCTGTTCCAGTATCTGAGGGACTACAGCCCAGCCGGGCATTCCAGCTCACTACTGCCACCTCTGGTGGTTCAGTATACTGTCTAATAAAAAACTAGTGTGTGTCTGTCTCCATACTCTGAGCCTGACCGGTGGTCCCTTTCGGGATCTTCCCCCGGGGGCATGGTCATCTGCCACCGGTCCAAGGATCCACCCACAACTCTCCTAAATAACAACAGATTGCTAATTCCAAGCAGACTGTTAACTCCGAATTGATCAGCAACTAAACTATGATAACATGCTTCCAGTCATTTTGTTAGATCTTCACATACTGCCCAGATACAGTTGTCCTTTGGAGTTCAGTTTCGAATGAGTCAGGGCTTTAAAAGAACATTTTCATCAGTGGCACTTTTATTGTTTGCTTGTATTGATTAGGAAGATGGTTAAGGCTCATCTATTCCCTTAAAAAGAGGAAAGAAGTATTTGTTAATATCCGCAAATTATATTTTATTTTTGTATTGTTACTTTATATATTATTGTGTTGCATTTATTATGCTTGTTTTATTGACTTTATATTATTATGTGTGATGCTACGTGAACAGCTTTTATTGTTTTTGGACAAAATATGCAAATATATGTGGTTTTAAATAAATAGTTCTCCCAATCTGTTTATTTGTTGGTTATACTGGGGTGTTTTGTACCCAGAAAAAAAATGGAAAAAGAAAAAAAAACCCAAATTTCTCCTCCAACCCCATCTCTTTTCTGGTTCTATGCCCTACTGTTTTGTTGTACATCTCTAGGATTCCAGCATCCCACCCTTCTTCTTTCTTGGTGTGTTGTCCCCAAAAACCCTCAGAAGGAAAAAATGCAGGTACAAGAGAAAAATGCACAGGAAAGACCTTTTACATGTTCTGAATATGGTAAAGGTTTCAGTAGGAAGAGAAAACTAATGCAGCTCCAGAAAATCAACAGAGGAAAGAGACTGTATTTAGCTATAGAATATGGGAAAAGCTTTCTTAATAAAACAAACCTTACAAATTGCCAGGAAAGTCACACGAATGAAAGACCATTTACCAGTTCTGATAATGACAAAAGTTTCAATCAGAAAGCAAATTTCCCAAGAAACCCAAAATGCTACCCAGCAGCAAGATCAATTTCAAGTAGGGAATGTAATAACAACTTATGTAACAAAAGTGATGCTGATGACAGATCATTCTTTTGTACTAAATCTGACAAGTGGCAAGTGCTTCAACAGGAAGACAGACATCCCTCATGTCTGTCTGTCTTGCTGCCATACACCTCATGCTGTACTTTATGGGTCTTTCTACCACTCTGCCTTGCTGCATACCTTTGGGTGTTCTTGCCATTGTGTCCTTTACATCTCTCATGGTACCTTGGTGTGCTGATGCCCCTTTTTGTGCTCCTTTGTCCCTTTATTGGTACCCTGGGGGTTTTCCTGTCAATTTTGCTGCTTTATTCCTTGGGATGTTGATGCCACTCTTGGTGCCACTTTGCCTCTTAAGCTGGCCTCGAGGGTTCATGACACTGTTGTTGGTGCCTTCCTTTGAAGCCTTGGAGTGTTCTTCTCACTTTTGCTACTTCTTTGCTCCTTTGATGTTGCCTTGGAGAACTTCTGCCATTACTGGTACCCTTTTGCCTCTTTGCATTGTCTTAGGCCATTCATGCCACTTTTGGTGCTATGTTGACATGGTTTTGATGTGTTCTCATGCCTTTTCCCTTCTGATGATGTCCACCATCAGTTTTATTAGAATTGATGAGAAAACCCCAATTTTGGAGCACAAATAAGCTGCATGGCTTCCCACATAGACTTTAATGGTAAATGAATAAAATGAAGAAATAAAACATTTTTATTTTCATTTGAAACTAATGAACCAAAATGAATAAATGAGCCAAAATGAAAATGTTTCCTCTGCACACCCCTAGTGTGCAACAGGAAACTGGAATGTTTTTGTAGAGCATGATCTAGAATGTTCAAAGATTTAGTCCTTCTAATCAGCTTCTTTGGGGTAGTACAGAATTTCTTCTTGAATATAATGGTGTATGTCTCTTGTTCTCAAAGTGCTGAATGCATTTGTCTGCATTACGTATAGCTTTGGGGACCCTTGCACTGCTTGAATTATTCTACTCCCTTCCTTCCTGGTTCAGAACTACATACATTTTTAAGGTGACCCATGCAAATTTAAGAAAAACGTGAAAGAGGCAGAGCAGTGGATATTAGTGTTAGAAAAAATATGAAAGGCTTCCTGATGTGGTGTGATTCTCCATGCAATTGTAAAATTAGATAGAGGGAAGATTCTTTCAATGGCACACATGGAGGCATCAGTGATATGACCCAGTTTCTGGAGGAAGGCTTTTTGGCTAATCCTGGTTTTTGAACTTTTATCCTTATGCACTGTTGAATTTTGTAGTTCTGCTTCTTTAAATTTGCAATCAGCCCCACAGGTAGCACAAAAATATTAATATGAGGATTTTAAAATACCAAGACTGAGTCAATATCATCCCATAGCATAAGTACATATGTGCTGTGCCTGGTAAGACCAAATGTCCACCAAGCCTATTATTATTCTCTGTCTGACGGTGGCTAATCCTTACCTTTAGAAAGTACCCAGGCGATCCAAAGAGTATTTATTTATTTAGTTAATGTTCTGCCTTAAGATCCGTTTCTTATTGCCCACTCCTATTCATGATTTATAAGCCTCTATCATATCCCTTCTCGGTCCTCTCTTCTCAAAGCTGAGGTGCCCTCACCTATGTAGCCTTTTCTCATTAATTTGCTATTCCATTCCCAAAGCCTGTATTCCAGCCCAAAAAAGCCACCGACAAAAGTATTATAGGAAAGGCTAGATTTTTGCCACTGAGATTATTAAGATAATATGTCAGGGAGGAAGCTGGACATTTCTCACATGTAAATGGGGAACATTCTGGGATGTATTTGAGACATGAACATATTATTTTCATGGAAGAAAGAGAGAGAAAAATATTTGTGCTAAGTGGGGATTTGAGTTTTGCTGCTATAGCCTACAATCTATTTCTTTCAAAGTTTGGAGATAAAGGAGATGAGAGGGCTTTATGTCCTAAGGGGCAGGCCGAGCCAGTCTTGGTTTTGCTCTGTTGCATGCATGGCAATGCAGTTGCTGCATTTCTTTAGGGAAACTAGAGCCGCAAGTCCACATACATGCAATGAGCTAAACCCAGGTCCGGCTCAGTCTGCCCAGTGTCACCGTAATGGAGATGAACTAGAATAGACTCTCTTTCTTAGTATGACCTTTCTCTTGTTTTACCCTGACTCCTCACTGGGCAGTCCCATCTGTCCTTTTCTCAATGCCTGTTTTCAAGTCATTTGCACATCCTATTGCTTTCTGTCTTCATCTGAGCTGCTCCTTCAAAGACAAGAACCAACAAATAGCACCCTTGCAACTCTGAGAACACATGACATAGGCCTTTAGTTGCCTTTGATATTTCCCTGTCTTTCTATTCCAACCATGCAACTGCCTGGCAATCAACAGAGAGTGTGCAGGACTTTAACAAAAACTGAGAAACTTTGTTAGATACATTCTAATATTCTCCTTCCATATTAGCCATTTGTTTCTTAATAAGTTTTGGTAAGCTTCTGCACCAAAAGCTCTATGAAATGAGAACTAAGAACTTAAATATGTGAAATTTCTACTAGAGTACGAAAAGTAAAACCAAGAACTGGGAAAGTTCAAATCCTTGCACTGATCAGTGGGTTCTGAAAGATGGCCGAGCAGATGGTGTAATGGACTGGGCTCAGAGGTTTTTCTTTAGTAGAGAGGGTAAATTAACTTCTCTCCTCCAAGTAATTGGCTTCTTCTGACAAGTTACTCTCTGGCAACCTCCTTCTCAGGTGAATCCAAACCCTGGAGAAAAAAAAACATGGATTGGTGATTCCAATAATGCCAAATTCATTTAAACTCTAAAATAACAAGTTTCACATTCTACAGGCTTCCACAGTAAACATAAGTAGACAGTAGCAAAACCAAAACATCCTTATCAGCACAATAAACTCTTCAGCATAGGAAATCCAAGCTTGGTAAAATCAGCACAGTTCATCGGTAACTAGATTACTTACTCAGTTCTTGCAAGTGAGAAAAAAGATGAGACTTCCAAAGGCAGGCTATTCTCTCTGGTGTTGTCCTCATGATTCTTCCCAGCTAGGTCTTAAGCCTAGCAGTAAGCTGTAGTAGGAAAATGTGTATCACCTTCACTGGCTTCTTCACCAAGGAGCAAACCTACTCAGCAAGCAAGCAGGCAAAAAGGTAGAACAAAAAAGACCTGAAGAAAAGGCTGAGCCAAAAAGGAGCACACCATCACTGCAAGCTTCACCTATTATATCACTAGATATCACCATATGACATAGTCAAGGCTTAAAGGTACAAGCACACTAGACCCACTTTGAAGGAAGAAGTTAAGCACAGTCCATTTAGAACCAGTGTCACATATGTATACTGTAGAAGAGAGGGGAGAGGGAGAGATATGCTAGACATTCAGATATCTCAAAGATAAGCATTGTTTCAATGGATAAGAAACTATAGAACAAGAGGACAGGATATGAAGTCAAAGGGGGTAGACTCAGGAGTAATATTAGAAAATATTTCTTCATGGAAAGGGTGGTGGATGCCTGGAATGAAGGTGGTGAGGTTAAAAATAAAAATAGATATCAAGAGGGCATAATCACAGATGACCCTTAATTGCAAAGAAGTAAAGGGAAAGCCAGAGATGAACTGTGATTTATGGCTTTGAAGACTCAGATTGGGTAGACTAGATAGACTTCATCTGCCATCAAATTCTCTGTTTCTCTTTTCCTGATCAACAAATGTGCAGCTTTTGCAGATGGTATAGAAAGAAATATCCAGAGGTCTCGTTTTCAAATGTGTTTCTACCACTCCGTGTCTATAGCAAAATGTCTTTGAGCAAAAGGCCTGATATATTTAAAGTTGATTAGGGTATGGCTGGCATTGCCTTCTGTTTGGAGGTTCTACCACAGTTGGCATTGGGTAATTTTGTGGTTCATATGTCTGATCTTGTATTCTTTTTGTGTGTTTGCACTGTTGTAACCCATATTTGTCGTCTGTGCATTTTTGCTTTTTCTCTGTTCCTGCTTGTACTCCATGCCTGCCACTATATTTGAGTGCACTGTATGCCTTTGTATTTTGCTTGTGCTAAATTGTACTGCATCCGTTTCTATTTTGTTTATTTATGCATGCACATCTCCCAACTTGCACATCCATTTTCTAAATGTTGTATGTGCCAGTTTGTTTCCGCTGGACGCATCACAGGAATGAAATTCCTCGTCTCCAGCGGGAGCGCATTTTCCAATTCTAATACATAAATATGCATTATGCACGTAGCACAGTAGAGATAGCAGCCTAGCAGCCTTGAGGCTCTCTGTAAGAACAGAAATAGATCCTTATAGACAGGAAAAACTCTAGGTTAACTCAGCAGGTGCCTTGTAGAGAGCTGTGAAAAGGAGAATAAAGGATAAGATGAGAGCTACATGCCAGGGTTAATTTGTACATGAGGGACAGGGGAACCAGGAGAGCTGGTGAGCTATTCAATTTATGATCCAGCCATCAAAAACCATATGTAGATTGATGCTGCTCCATGCTAAACACAGCTAAATGTCTCCCAAACAATTTCTAAATGTGTGTTAACTGTTGCTGTCATCCACAGTCCTCCTATTTTCATTCTTAATTAGAAGATCAGGCTCTTATTTGAAATTGTTTTTGACGGAGGGTGTTTAGCAGTCTGACAGTGTAATCTTGTCCCCTCTAGGGCTATATTTATTTATTTATTTAAATTCATTTAATATACCGATGCTCAAGACCAAGTCTTATCGTACCGGTTTACAATAGAACTAGGGGGAAAACAAATAACATCGGTATAGAAGGCAAAGTTACAAAAAACAGGGAGCATAAAGATGGGTGTTAGAAGAGAAGAAGAAGCTATAGACTGAGAAGCCCCAGACTTCCTACACAGACAACAGGCAGGTGAATAAAAGAGCCATGGGAAGATGGGTCAACTTTGAAAAAAGAGCAGAGCACCTTGCATAACTGGCTAAGTTAAGCTTATTTTCATCTGAGTCTAGTCAGCGGGATTTTCAGCTGAAAATCATCCTGAACTGAGCTAGCTAAAATCTAGCTGGTTAGATTTATGGTGCTCAATCATGGTTCCCTAAACTTAGTTGGCTAACACTGAAAATCAATGATAAATCCATCTAAGTCTTCTCCCACCTGCCCCAGTTACATTTAGTGTGGGTCTGACGGCCTCTATACACTTTTGCCCCCCCCCCCCCCCATTCACCCTTCATCCTTCCTGAAGGCAGAAGTTCAAAAGATGGAAGCAAGATCTCCCTGCCCTTTTGCTCTCAAAGGCAAACGTTTTATGCGGCGGTGGAGGGGGAAATTGACGTAACCCCGCAATCCCACCCCTCCCTCCCATCTGATTCCTTAAGAAAATACCCCCTCATTGACACTTGACTCCTCCGAAAGGCCCCTAAAATCTCCCTAAGGCAAACCAGGAGGGGAGGGTGCAGGCTTCCCTGTCCCTGGTTAGGCATCCAGCGTTGCTCTAGGAGGCTTAAGTGCAGCCACCCAACCCCTGGGAATTTTCCAAAGGCTTTGACGTAGCCGGCTCAGTTCTTTCTTCAGCTAGGTCGATCCCTTTAAAATTCAGTCCTCTAGCTGTCAGCATACCCAGCATGAAAGAGGGCTGCAGAAAGTACTGGGCTTTCATCTTTATTGACATTTATACCTGCATTTATTTATTGAGTCTAGTTTATCCTATTACTAAAAAGACTACAAGTACCAAATGCTTTCATATGGGAATTAAAAAGCCAGGATTAGCTCAGGCCAGGGTAATTAAATTGGTTGACTTGACAGCTCAACACAAGGAAAACTTTATTAATAACCAGAGGGCCTTTAAATTACCTCCCACTTAGCTCAGGCCCCCTTTTTGTTTTTAAAATTGCACTGAGATTAGGAATAAGTTAGTTAATGCTTCCTGCCTTTGAGGAGGGCAGACTCAGCATGCGAGGACACTGTAATTGATGTGTCCGTGTCTTTCCAACCTGGTGCTGCACTGATGTAATCCCTTCCCTGTCCCTCTGAATGGTGTCTTGATAGGCAGAGGGTGGCTGCACTCAGTATTCGCAAATCCAGTGACTTAGGCTGAGGTTTGGCAGGAGGAAAGAAAGACGAAGCTCCTTGCCCTCAAAGGGTGTGGTCTGAGCTTAGATCCATGAGTGAGATGACTTTAAGGGAAGGGTGGACTTTTAGCCACCTGAATGTGTGCATGTGCTTTCATAAAGCACACAAACTTGGCTGCTTAAAAAAAAGGCGTGCGGTGGAGTTGTTTTGTGGGCGTTTTGAGGGTGTGTTTCATATGCAGGCGGACCTAACATTTTCAGAAAGTACACCCATAGACAGCATGACAATCGCACGCCTAATTTTGCTATCACTTCACCTAAATTTATGCACATATATTTAGCAAAATAACAACCCAATTTTCCAAGTCAGTTTATGCAGGTACCTTGTTTTTGACAAGTGCCTTGTTCTAGCCAGCATGCTTATAACTTTGCATTTAGGTGCCTTACTGAAAATCTACCCCAACTGCCCACATTTCAAAGGGAAATTGCTAAGAGCTAATTCATTGATACACTAATGTTTTGACCCTGGTGTACAATTATTGGGTCTAAGAGCTAGGGCACTTCCACCTTGCTGTACAGACTGAAACACTGGAAAAAGAGCTCCACTCTCACTCACACTTACTTTTATCCACACTTCCTTCCTCTCTGCCTTCTTTGGTCACTATCTGAAATTATCCACTTTCTTTTTCTTCCGCATGTGAATCTTGTTTCTAGCACAGAGTATTTTTTGTTTGGTTAGATTTGAGAAGGGAGGGCTGTTGGGAGTGAACTAAAGAGTGGATCTTACCTGTTATGGGGGGGTACAGAGGAAGAAGACAAAACCAGCTGTCTTGGATAAGCAGCAAGATCTCGCAAGCTGTTGCTTTCTTTGGCTGGCAGCTGGAATGTCTTTTTTAGTAGTGTGGACAGGAATAACTGAGCAGACAAGATGGGCCGGATTTTCAAAGGGTTACATGCGCCGGGCCTATTTTCAAAAGGCCAGGTGACGCGCATAAAGCCCCGGGACGCGTGTAAGTCCCGGGGCTTGCAAAAAAAGGGCGGTCCAGGGGTGGGGGTGTGGCCAGAGGCCTCCGCACGGCTGCTATGTGGGGGATCGCGTGCCGGCACTTGGCCGGCGTGAGCAAATTACTTCAGCCCCAGGCCTGAAGTAAGTTTGGAAATAAAAGAAAAACAAAGAAAAAGGTAGGGGAAGGGAAGGTGGGGTAGGGAACGGGGGAAGGCAGTGCGGCTCTGCACGCATAAGGTGCACAATTGTGCACCCCCTTGCACGCGCCGACCCCCAATTTTATAACATGCGCGCGCCTGCGCGCATGTTATAAAATCGGGCATACATGTGTTTGGAAATCTACTCCTATGTGACTTTGAGGTCATTATTCAAAGGATTTGTCCTGTTATCTTTTGGAGTTAGCCAGACAAACCCTGAAATGTTAATATTTCTCACTGCTGACTGGATACAATTTGTGCAAACAAAACTTACCCAGGTACAACAAGGTGGTACTGGGGCCTGCCTAGAGCACTCTCATTTTGACTGAGCAGTGCAGAGTAGTGAATATTAGTGCAGTCCGGGCAAAGTTAACTGAGTAAGTCTGGTCAGAGAAATACCTGACCTAAAGTTATTCAGATGAATTTATCCAGATAACTTTCCTGCTTGCTGGCTTACTCAATGTGGACCTTTCAGATAGATGGAGATCCGGAACAGGCATTCTCTGTACAGATTGTAGAGCCCTAAGGGCCAGATTTTAAAAAGGTTATGCGTGCTGGGCCTATTTTCAAAAGGCCCGGCGACACGTGTAAAGCCCCGGGACGCATGTAAGTCCTGGGGCTTTACAAAAGGGGTGGTCCGGGGGCGGGGTCAGAGGCCTCCGACAGAGCGGCCATTGCTGCTGTGTTGGAGGATCACATGCCGGCACGCTGCCGGCAGGCACAAGAGGTAGTATAAACATTTTGGGGGGTTAGAGTAGGGCTGGGGGGGGGAGGGGTGGGAAGGTTAGGTTAGGGGGAAGGGAACAGAGGAAGGCAGTGCGGCTTGGCGAGCGCAAGGTGCACAATTGTGCATCTCCTTGTGCGCGCCGACCCCGGATTTTATAACATGGGCGTATTTATTTATTTATTTATTTATTTAACATTTTTATATACCGACCTTCATGAAAGAAATTCATATCAGATCGGTTTACAAATAACATGAGGGGAATAACAAAGTCAACCATATAACAAGAAATGAAAGTTACATATAACAAGGGGTATTAACCTGGAGGGCTAGGATAGCCGGAGCGATAGAAGGCATAACTGAACAAGTTAGATAATACAATAATATGATGAGAAGAGGCATAAGTGTATAGGCTATACACTTATGTATAGTGTATAGGCTATTTGTGTATAGGCTATTTGTGTATTAAGTGTATAGGCTATTTGTGTGTGCGTGTTATAAAATCGGGCGTACATGTGCGTGCGCCGGGTAGCGTGTGCTTCTTTTAAAATCTATCCCCAATGGTAATAAATTACCAACACTTGCTCTAAGCTGGACTGATTCAGTGCCAGACATTATAGATATGTATATTTTATAAATGCTTTATCAAGAAAATGTAAAAAGGTGTGCATGTGCGCCCATAAACGTGTGTATTGGGCACGCGAGCAAAAAATATCCCTACTGTGTATATGTGCTGGAGCCTTACACATGTACTCACAAGTTATGAGAGAGAACACTTCTTTTAAAGGGCCAATCTAACAATCTGTATATATCCCATTGTAAGAGTGGCACTTTCAACTCAGGGTGGATTTTGGGGGGGCAGTGTTAAAGTGTCTACAGACCCTTGCGCCCTAGGCAGACCAATGTAACAGAGTAGAGAGTGTCAGAGTGTAGAGAGTGTCAGATTGGCCCTTTAAAAGAGTCTCTCTCTCTCTCTCTCTTTCCCTCCCCAACTTGCGCCTCATCAGGACCAGTAGTAAAGTTACCTGTGTAGCTTGGCACACGTTGCCAAGCTACACGTCAGCCTTGCAAAATTCGGGGGTTACGCATGGACATCTTGACCCCACCCTGGAACACCCCTTTTCTGCCTCCTTATTCTTCATGCGTGCACAAGTATGTACACACGTACTTCTTGGCTTCTTAAAATGCGCGTTGCTTGCTCATGGCCAACATATCTGTGTATGGCCTTGCGTGACCAACGCTTTTAATATCTATTTGTTTGGGAATCTACTGCATTTTGTAAATGGAGTATATGCTTCTCATAGAAGGCGACTGTAGACAGTTGTAGTTTGGGGAAAGTACAATATTTTATCTACTTTATGATAAGTAAGTGATGATGCATTTTTAGAACTTTCAAATATCTATTTCTTTTGACTGGATGGGCTGTTTGGTCTTCTTCTGCCGTCATTTCTATGTTTCTATGTTTTGGTTTTTTTTAAAATGTGAATTCCCGTGAACCTGATATTTAAGCAGTGGATAGCCATATAAGTAGGACTTAGCCAGCTATCTAGCGGCTGCTGAATATCCGCTTTTGTTCAATGGCTGCTAGATAGCTGGATAAGTCACTTATCCGGCTACCTATTAGGCGGACAACTTTGTGGATGGGCAGTGGGTGAATTGGGGCGGCACTACTTAGCTGGATAACTTATCCAGCTAAGTAGCAATATTGATACTTAGCTGAATAAGTTGTCCATCTAAGTTAGACCTGCTCAATAGCAGATATAAACTTAGAAGAATATAACTTATCCGGCCAATTTGCAATATACGCAGATTTTCAGCAGCATAGCTATTCCACAGAATATCCTTGTAACTTAGCCAGATAAGCAGGACATGCTAGATAGATTAAGATCCTGGATGGAATAAATGACAGCTTTATGGAGCAATTGGTTCAGGAATCCACGAGCGAGGAAGCTAATTATTAGTGGAGCACAGGATTTGGTGAGAGAGGAAATGGTGGTGGTGCCGCTTGGCAATAGTGATCATAACATGATCAAATTTGAATTGACTGAAAGGAGGACATTAAGTAAATCCACGGCTCTGCACTTAACTTTCAAAAGGGAAACTTTGATAAAATGAGAAAAACAGAAAAAAAATGAAAGGTGCAGCTACAAATGTTAAGAGTGTACAGCAAGCGTAAACATTATTTTAAAAAAACATCTTAGAAGCACAGTCCACATGTATTCCACACATTAAGAAAAGTGGAAGGAAGGCCAAACACTTGCCGGTATGGTTAAAAGGTGAGGTAAAAGAGTCTATTTGAGCCAAAAGATCTTCCTTCAAAAATTGGAAGAAGGATCCATCTGAAGAAAATAGGAAAAAGCATAAGCACTGGCAAGTTAAATGTAAAAAATTGATAAGACAGGCTAAAAGAGAATTTGAAAAGAAGTTGGCTGTAAAGGCAAAAATTCATAATAAAAATTTTAAAAAATATATCCGAAGCAGGAAGCCTGCGAGGGAGTTGGTTGGACCATTAGGTGATTGAGTGGTTAAAGGGGCACTTAGGTAGGATAGGGCCATCATAGAAAGACTAAAAGAACTCTTTGCGTTGCTGTTTTCTGTGGAGGATGTTGGAGAGATACATGTTCTTGAGATGGTTTTCAAGGGTGACAATTCAGATGAACTGACTCAAAACACAGTGAACCTGGAAGAGGTAGTAGGCCAGATTGACAAACTGAAGAGTAGAAAATCACCTGGACCAGATGGTATACACCCCAGGGATCTGAAAGAACACAAAAATGAAATTTCACACCTATTACAAGTAATTTATAATCTATTATTAAAATCATCTGTTGTACCTGAAGACTGGAAGGTGGCCAGTATAATCGTGATATATAAAAAGAGCTCTAGAGGTGATTCGGGAAATTATAGACTGGTGAGCCTGACTTCAGTGCCATGAAAAATCATGAAAACTATTGTAAAGAATAAAATCACAAAACATATAGATGGACATGATTTAATGGGACACAACCAGCAAAGATTTACCCACAGGAAGTCTTGCCTCACAAATCTGTTACATTTTTTTGAAGGGGTGAATAAACATGTAGATAAAGGTGAACCAGTAGATATGGTGCATTTGGATTTTCAGAAGGCGTTTGACAAAGTCCTTCATGAGAGGTTTCTATGAAAACTAAAAAGTCATGAGATAGGAGGCAATGTCCTTTTGTGAATTGCAAATTGGTTAAAAAACAGGAAACAGAGAGTAGGGTTAAATGGTCAATTTTCACAGTGGAAAAGGGTAAACAGTGGACTGCCTCAGGGATCTGTACTTGGACCAATGCTTTTAAATATATTTATAACGGATCTGGAAAGGAGTGATCAAATTTGTAGATGATACAAAATTATTCAGAATAGTTAAATCACATGCAGATTGTGATAAATTGCAGGAGGATCTTGCGAAATGGAAAGATTGGGCATCCATATAGCAGATCAAATATAACGTGGAGAAGTACAAGGTGATGCATATAGGGAAAAATAACCCATGCTGTAGCTACACGATTGTAGGTTCCATTTTAGAAGTTACCAACCAGGAAAAAGATCTGGGTATCATAGTTGATATTACATTGAAATTGTTAGCTCAGTGTGCTGTGGCGGTCATAAAAGCAAACAGAATTTTAGGTATTATTAGGAAGGGAATGGCAAATAAAACAGAGAATGCCATAATGCCTCTGTATTGCTCGATGGTTAGACTGCACCTTGAATATTGTGTACAATTCTGGTCGCTGCATCTCAAAAAAGATATAGCTGCACTGGAGAAAGTACAGAGAAGGGAGAGGAAAATTATAAAGGGCATGAAACGGTTCCTCTATGAGGAAAGGCTAAAGAGGCTAGGGCTGTTCAGCTTGGAGAAGAAAAGGCTGCGAGGGGATATCCTAGAGGTCTACAAAATCATGGAAGAACTTGAACAGGTAAATGTGAAACAGTTATTTACTCTTTCGGATAATACAAGGACTAGGGGGCACTCCATGAAGTTAGCAAGTAGCACATTTAAAACAATTTGGAGGAAATTCTTTTTCACTCAATGCACAATTAAGCTCTAGAATTCATTGCCAGAGGATGTGGTTAAGGCAGCTAGTATAACTAGGTTTAAGAAAGGTTTGGAAAAGTTCCTGGAGGAGAAGTCCATAAACTGCTATTAATCAATAGGGAAAAGCCACTGCTTGTTGCAGACATTAGTAGTATGGCACCTATTTAATGTTTGGGTACTTGCCAGGTACTTATGACTTGGATTAGCCACTGTTGGAGACAGGATTCTGGGCTTGGTGGACCCTTAGTCTGACCCAGTATGGCACATGTTATCTTCTTATAAGTGTTATCCAGTTAAGTTACTTAGCCAGCCAGGATTTGAATATTGATCCCCTTGTCTTCCATAGCCACTATAAAAATTAGAAAAGGTGATATGAGGGTATTTAGAAGAACCCTACAAACATTTATGTAAAGGGTTGTTTAAAAAAAGGAGGGTACATCCTGTTGGCACAGTGGTAGTGCTGCTGTGCATTTCCACGTGGAAGTTCCCCAGTTTGATCCCAGTGTTGGGTCTTCTGCTCCCCAGATTAGCTGGGAATGCTGCAGAGGCAGCGCTCACAGGCCTTTGGGAGTAAGAGAGTCATGGTTATTGCTTAAGGATGACACTTACTAACCTGATTCAGGATCCATGACTGCAGGGTTCCAGATGGGGCCCTGGTGCGTGGACCCTCATCCCAGGGCCATGCTGCAATGACCAATTTAGGTATGTTGGAGGGGGAGGTTATTTAAAATAGGGTAAAAATCCCTGGGTTGCTGTAAATGAAGACTGAGGGTGCCAGATCCCAGCCCTCAGTCTGACTGACCTGGAAATCCAGAGGAGCAGGAGGAAACTGCCAGGTCAAAAAATATATGCAGCAGATGAGACCAGGGAGTATTAGCTGAAATTGATGAAATACACATTTATTTTAGCCTGTTTGGTAGGGCTAGTCCCATGACCCAAGATGCAACACTGAGTGGTACAGCGCAGACAAGTCAAGTTTAAGTCTCCTGCCCAACCATGGAGATGTCCCTCACCTCAGCTAGCGCCGTCGGATAGGAGGATGAAGGGAATGTAGTTGCTGCCTCTTTCCTGGCTTTGCTAACTATAAAGAGCATCACTGGAAGATTGCCTTAAAGAGGATGTCCCGCCAACCCTCAGAGAAAGCGAGAGCTCTCGGTCCTGCCCGGGCATGTTGACTGGGAGGCATGTGAATTTGTTTCAAAGCGAATGGTAATCTGAACCGAAAGTGGCTATTTTCATTTTGTTTCATTAAATAGCACGTGCGTTCAGGCCAAAAACAGCCCAAAAACGAAAGAAACATGCTGAAACAACCATTTTGGCCAGGCGCATCCCTACTGTCTGAGATGGGGAGGGGAGTTTATAACAGAAAGGGAGTCTTATTTTTTTATTTTTTTTTTTAAATCTGGTTATTCTTATGTGAAGACGGGATCCTTGTGGTTTTGAAAACACATGTAAACCATCATGTCTGCTAACTTTTATATTAGGTATAATAAGAGGTATCATGTCTTGCAAAGAATCTAATTTAAATTCTAAAAAGGAATTACTCACAGTATAGGTAATAAGTCTATTGTCGGATTTATCTGAGGAGAATTCAATACAGATTGAGAGTAAGCCGAGCGTGTTCCTAACTGCTAAGAACAGAAATTGATATTGGAAAGTGTGAATAGTAGAATCCAACAATGAGTAACAAGAATGCGCAACAAAGACAAGGCTAAGCCTATTGGGCAGATGTCATTTTAACTCCAAATATTGCTAAGGTACAAGCTTTATTTATCTACCTTACACTAAAGGTCTAGAAAAAAAAGAGCAGTGGCACTATCCACACCTGCAGTGACCAGGAGATATAATTAATGTCTTCTGCCTGGTACCTTACCTCAGTCTTGTCCAGAAGTAGCTCCGCTTTTCCAGTCCTGGTCTTCACCTCTGTTCTCAATGTGGACATCTTCATCATGTCCAGTTATGAACATCCACATTGTTCTGGCTGCCATGCAACTCAGTCTGGAGCTATGGCTATTACATGATAAATTACAGTCAAGAAGAAATAGTTTAAGGCAAAGAAAATCATCACTGATGGGATAAGAATAGGTCCTGTAGCATCTTTTTTGACTCAGATTAGTTAGATGCAATTGTAAGGGGGAATCACAAAATTGTCCCTTACTAGTGAGTTTCAGTACATCCTGAATGTGAGAGTGACTGAGTGGTAGAGGGATTGACACTCCCCAGCGGGAAATGTCGGTGGGTTAACAAAACCTCCTGTGCTCTCATGATGGAAGGTTCTTCTTCTTCAGACCTCTTTTTCCAAGAGAGAGTGTCTTGGGGGGGTGGGATGTGTTCTCTCTAGGGAGTGAACTTTCTGTCCTGGTTAGGCACCCAAGGTCGGAGTGCCCAGGCCTTCTTTTTCCGTTTTGGGACAGATGCTTATTAGAATCCTAGGCCTCGTTACTCTGCTCATCCATTCAACTTACTTCACTCCCTCAGAGAGCCTCTATATTTATCCCATGCTTTCTTCAATTCAGATACTGTTTTTTGCCTCCACTACCTCTACTAGGAGTCCATTCTGGGCATCCACCACCCACTACTGAAGAACCAGTGATAGTCTCAAAGAAGAGAGGGGGGTATATCCCTACTTCTTTGCTTTCCAGGGAGATTGAGTAGAGTGGAGTTTCCTAGCTGGAGTCATAAGGAGGATTGCTAAGCTTAGGGAAAGCCGTCCTAGAGGTATTGTCTGAGGAAAGCATTGGTCAGAGGCCCTTCTGTCTTTGTCTGAAGAGGAAAATCCAGGTCCAATCTACTAGATTACAGAAACCTGCATCCAGATTTGCAGGATCTACCAGTTGAAGTGCCCAGAAAGGGTATTCCTTACCAAAAGTACCTATTGCCAGGGTGTGCAGATTTATGTATGACTAAGGCTATCATTCCTTGCAGCTTTATTTTTTGTGTGTTGTGACTTTCCACCTGCAATCCGGTTTTGCCAGTAAAAGGATTTATTATTGGACAGCCCTTAAAGTGATAGTGTGCTTATTTTACTGGAATGTTGCAGAAGATGCAGAGAAACTCTTAAGGGGTAGATATTCAAAGATGAACAGCCAACTTGCAAGGGATATTCAGAGGCACAGCTCTGCCTCTGAATATCCCCAAATAAATCATTAGTTTTCCAGATAAGTCTTATCCGGCTAACTTTACCCCTGCTATTGAGCAGATCTGACTTATCCAGTTAATTTAACCGGATGGATTTGACGATCACTACTTAACTGGCTAGGTTAACTGGATAAGTAGCTCCTCCCCATCCCCAGATCGCCATATACCGCCCACCACTTATTTTGATAAGTGGTGGCCACTGAATGGGACCAGATATTCAGCCCCCCTCCCCCCTGCCCCCTTAGCCAGATAAGTCCGTATTTATCCAGCTAAGTGGTACTGAATATCAGGCTCTAAGAGCCTTGAAAGGCTTGTGCTCCAATCCCCTCCCCCATGCGAAAAGAACCCAGGAGTACGGGAGCTAAAATGACCTGGGTTTGTTTTTTTAATTTCATTTAAAATGTAATGTTTTAGTGTTGGGTTTGTTTAACATACTGAAACAGAAGTTTAAAAATGTTTTAAAACCACTGTAGCAAGGCCTCCCTTGGCCCTCGCTGCCACTTCCCAGACATGTCCAGGGGCTCCCCAGACCTCCCCAATCCTGGCCAGGGCTTTCCCCCCAGAAACAGCAGCCACGGGCGGGGACCTTCCCTGGCCACCGCCTGCCCCTTCCATTGGTGTCCTGCAAGGACAAAGGGGCAGAAGCGATGCCCACTCACCCCACCGCAACTCTTCAAAAGGATGCTGGCCTGGCAGCTGTACCATTTTCTTGCAAGGCCAAATAAACATACGGCCATGTAAGAAAATGGCACTTGGCTGACCCTGAAACTGGCACCATTGTGATGGCGGTTTGGCGCCACTCTCAGAGCTGCACCATTTTTAAAGAGTTGCGGTAGAGGTAGGCGTGAGCTGGCATCACTTCTGCCACTTTGGCCTTGCAGGACCACTCGCAGAGTTGGCTCAGGCCCTGGGATCTTTACGGCGTTGGAATGGGTCTGGGGAGGCCCCAGCTGGGTTTTGCTCAGCTCTGCCGAGTAGATTCAGGCTCCCCAGTCTTGGTGGGGCTGCGTTTTTTCAAAATTCTCTTGGGAAATAGCGCACTCCATTTGCTAATAGCACACAGTATTTCCCGAAATGAAAACAGCTGAACAATTTCAGGGTTTTTGAAGAGACGGCTCATTCATTTCAGTTAATCCAAATCAAATAAAGAAAAATGGGCCATTTTGATTTGGATTACTTTTTTTTTTTTTTTTTTTTTTAAACAAATGTAAATCCCTGCTGTACAATGACCGTCTGACAGTGGCAGGAATGAGTCTGGAGACAAAGCAGAGGACAGGTACTTCAAGGGACCTGGCTGGCAACCAATGGGGGAGAGCCTGAACCAAAAAGGAGACTTCCCTTTTCACTTTATGAGCTAATTTCTGCATGAAGACTGGGTAGTAAAAGGCACAACTTTCCCATTCTTTAGAACAGAGCAGAGCTGTAGCCAGGCCATTAGGCACCTACGGCCAAGTGAAAAAGTGCGCCCTCACCCTGAACACAACATAAAACACAACAAGCTGGGAGACTCTGATACAGCAGTTTCCTCCTGCTCCTTTGGGCTTCCAGCTCAGTTGGATCCAGTAAGGGAAATCCTGGTGCCATCATGAGCCTTTATTCAAAAACTGAATGGGAAACCCCAAGAAACCAGAATCTGCATGCTATGCAACACCAGAGAAAGAGAAACAGAAATACATTTCCTCCTGTATTGTGCAAAATAAGCTATCATGAGCTGCACATTCCCAAAGATGACATCTTCCATTCACTAAAATGAAGATAAAGTGCTTTTTTCTACTCTGGCTGTTTGGACGTTTGATTTTTCTAATCACTTTGGTCTTCATCTCTTGTTGGTTTCCTAACTCCTTTACACAGGGTCTCTTGTTCAATTTCTGTTTCATCTTCTCCTCCTGTCTTCTTCAGTTGCTTCCCTACATCTTTGTCTAATATTGATCCTTCCCTTTTCTTCTCCTTTTTCTTCATTCTCTGTATCTCTTCCTCTCTATTCATTCTTCTACATTTCAATCCCCTTCTCTCTCTCCAGTTCTCTGAGCCGATCCTACACCTCGCCAACTCTCTCCTCTCAGTCCTCCATCGCCCCCTCATTGAATTGCTCCTTTTACCATCTCCAGCTCTCTGGCCCCCCTGTCCATCCCCTGAACAGCTGAATCCTTGCTCTTGAAACCCCCTTACCCCCGAATCCTCCTTCTCCTTCCTCCTCTCTCATCTTCCAGCTTACAGACTTACACCCCCCTTCTCCCAGGTCATGCCCTCCCCACACACAATTACAAATTATATATTTATAATAACAGATTTCACATGAAAAAGGACTTTCTGGCACAGAAACATCACTTATAACATGTATATTATATTTACATACACTACTGTGGTGCCAACCAGAAAACCCTACAAAAAAAGAAAAAAAGATATTTGGACACATGGTAACACATTTTGGGTGTGAGCTTGGCCCTGGGAAAGCCATGAGTAAACTGAATTACAATTACAATATAATAAATCATCAATTTCAAAACACTAACTGCCAGCACTCAAACAGTAACAACCCAACCTATGAAAAGGCATCACTGTAAATATTACACCAGGTCCTAAAACACCAATACACCTCCTATTAGGGAAACAAAACAAGCTGGTCTGCTATAAATCCCTACACAGAAAAACCTCACCTCGGTCACACATGTAGAACACAGACAGACCCTCACTGAATACAGAATAAAGAGACCATAAAGTATAAATAAAAACATGCAGAGAAAAGCTGAACTGGAAACTGCAATAAGCCAGACACTGTATGCAATGCAACAAAGGAAAAAGAGAAACTTTACCAGTCCTCATAAAAAAAAATCAATAAATATAAACCATCAATCATAATAGTAAAACTATAGTAAAAAATATTTCAAAACAGCTGATGAATAGAGCAGCATCCAATAATTAAAAACTCGTATAAAACTTTTCCAAATGGCAATAAAATATTTCAAAACAGCAGATACATCAAATAACATCCTGTAATTAAAACTAATAAGGATTTCAAAATGTCTTGCTTTCCATACCTGTGAACTTTTGATTTCCAGATGCCCCCAGATTGTCGCAGATTAACTGGGAGAGGGGAGAGGATTGTTGCACACAAACTTTCTCGCTAACACACACACACACATACTCATTCACTCTCTCACATGCTGAATCAGACACACACATGCAAATGCTTGTTATGTCTCACACATTCTGTCATACACACACATAAACATGCTCATTCAATTTCTCGCTATCTCTTATGCTCAACCAGACACACACATGCTCGTTCACTCTCTCATATGCTCAGTCATGCACACATACGCTTGTTCTCTCACATGCTCAATCATATACACACACACACTCATTTGCTCTCTCACACATGCTCATACACATATATAGTCATGTTTGCTCTCATACATGCACCATCACACACACTCATTCATTCTTTCACATGCCCAATCATATACACACACAAACACACTCCTTTGCTCTCACACATACATTCTTAATCATATCAATCACGCATATCGATCACACATATAAGCTCAATCATACATGCATGCACATACACATTTTCTCCTTTGCTCTCTCACAAATACATTCTCAATCATATACGCACACACATTCTCCTTTGCTCTCTTCTCACACATATGCTTATATACACACACACATTTGTTCCTTTACTCTCTCACAAATACATTCTCAATCATATATCCACGCACATTTGCTCCTTTACTCACTCATGCATACAGTCTCAGTCATATACACACACGTGTGCTCTTTTTCTCTCTCACATATGCTCAGTCATATACACACACACACACACACACACATTAATTCCTTTGCTCTCTCTCACAAACACAATCTCAATCATATACACACATTCACTCCTTTGCTCTCTCTCACAAACACAATCTCAATCATATACACACACGCGTGCTCCTTTGCTCTCTCTCACAAATACATCCTCAGTCATATACACACACACATTCACTCTTTTGCTCTCTCACAAACACATCCTCAATCATATACACACACACATTCACTCTTTTGCTCTCTCACAAACACATCCTCAATCGTATACACACACACATTCACTCCTTTGCTCTCTCTCACAAACACATCCTCAATCGTATACACACACACATTCACTCTATTGCTCTCTCACAAACACATCCTCAATCCTATACACACACACATTCACTCTATTGCTCTCACACATATGCTCAGTCATACACACACATATGTGCTCCTCTGCTCGCTCACACATACACACGATGTACTTACTCCTCCTGACTGGCGGGGGGACAGGGAGTAGGAGGCCAATGTTCCATCTTCAGCTCCCGTGCCTCATTCTTCCTAATGCTGGGTGTGGCGTGAGTGAGGGGCTGGAGGAAGCCAATGCTACAACGCAGACTGCACTCCTCTTGACTTCTGGGGGTAGGAGACTGATGTTGCTTTCTGCCGCTCCGCGGGCCGCACTTCTAACTGCCGGGGTGGAGCGGGAGGGCCGATGCTGCTTTCTGCCACTTCACAGGCCGCACTTCTAACTGCCGGGGCGAAGTGGGAGGGCCGATGCTGCTTTCTGCTGCTCTGCAGGCCGCACTTCTAACTGCCGGGGTGGAGCAGGAGGGCTGATGCTGCTTTCTGCCACTCCGCGGGCCGCACTTCTAACTGACGGGGCGAAGTGGGAGGGCCGATGCTTCTTTTGGTATCGCAAGTGCGGGCAGAAGGGGGAGGGCAGCAGCATTGATTTTTTTTTTGTCCCGATTTGGGCTGCCGCCCCCAAATGACAGCCCTGAGGGTATGCAGGACACCAGAAGAAGGCTCAGCAACTCTTCTCCCCTCGGCAGCTCAGCTCTTAAGAACCCAAAGTTGTACGAGGTGAGAGAGATGGCGCCCCTGCTGGATGGTGCCTATGGCCGAGGCCATATTGACCATAGGTTAGCTACAGCTCTGGACTGGGGTATTCCATTTTTCAGCCTCAGAAGGCATCTGGGATTACAGGCACTGACCTTCTTTGTCAGCATGTCCTAGTGCTCAGCCAAAGACGAAAGTGTTTCAGCACTCTTTTATCATTTCCTCCTTAGAGCTGCTGTAAATTACATTGATCACAGGCAAAAGGAAAATAAGCCACTTCTTTTGAACTCGGCCACAGTCAAGCGCTGTAAGTGTTGCATTATGTGGTTTTTGCCATTGCTACAGGAGGTTCACTCTTCCACCTGACCTCCAGGACCACCGTCAAGGATTATTTATCTCACATTTCATTTCACATGTTATTTTTCGATGCGAATGTTGGAGAGAAGTTACAGGTTTTAGTTGAAATCCTCAACTCAGTGTGTGGCGGCAGTCAAAAAAAAAGCAAATAGGATGTTAGGAATAATTCGGAAAGGAATGGAGAATGAAGAGGAGAATATCATAAAGTCTCTACCTCAGTATCAATCCATGGTGCAACTGCAGTTTGAGTACTGTGTGCAATTCTGGTCACCTCATCTAAAAAAACCCCAATAAAATGGAACTAGAAAAGCAACGGAGAAGAGCAACAAAGCAGTAAAGGGGACAGAGCAGCGCCTCTTTATAAAGAGAAGCTCTGCAGGCCTCAGGATCAGCCTGAGGAATGGAAGACCTGGTGCAAAAATCAGTGGCGTAGCCAGAATTTATTTTTTGGAAGGGCACAAGGTTAACATGGGTGGGCTGTAGGCATGCAGGTCTGAGACCTTCTAGTTGTATTCTTACTGATAAATAATGCCATATACTGCACCCTACAATGGCTTTCTAAGTAGTCTGCAACAGCCATTATGCATCATGAATGAAACTTTAAAATATTTTACCTCAATTATTTCAAGCACTTACCAGCATTAAAAATTCCTCAATTAATCCGTATTAATTTATTTTATATTGATTGCAGTTTATAAATGCACAAGTATATCATGTCAAAAGCAAACAAAACAATCAGATCCAATCAATCATCTAATAAAACAAAAATTAATGTATTATTTCATGAATCCTCATTGCAGAAAGCCAGAAATCATCAGAACTACAATAAAATAGTATTAATCATCAGATCAGGTGCAGGGCAGAGCTAGGACAATTCACATTACAACTAACATTTTTAAAAAATATTCAAATTCTGGTGTCACCTCAGCAAAAAATTTCCCTCCACTGCTGTTTTGTGAAGTAACACAAACTCCTGCAAAGAAAGAGACATCTAGAACCTTGCCATACCATACAGTCACAGCACTGACTCTCAGGATTCAAATAATAGCAACCTTATGAAAAAGCAGCAATGCAAATACTACACCAGGCCCTAGAACATGAATACATCACCTACGGGAATAACAGAACAAGCCATACTGCTATAGAGAAAGTTCATGTGAACAGAATTCAGACACACACACACACACACACACACTTTCTCTCACAGACTCCCTCACAAACACAAGCTCTCACTCTCATATGCTCTCCCCCCCACACAAGCTCACATTCTCTACACACAGACACAGACATACTCCACACACTTTCTCTCAGCCCCCATTCTTATGTACACACAGAACCACACCCAGGCTCCCATTCTCACCCACATACACAAATTCAAGCTCCCATTCTCACCCACACATACACGCATTCAAGCTCGCGCATGGCTTCCGCTCCCTCCTCTCCACCCCCCCAACCAGGAAGATCGGTGGGCTTATCCTGCTACCACTGGCCAGTGGAGCCTATCCAGCTGGTGGCCTGCCGCCTCCCTGGGTATGTCTCTCCTTGGCCGTGCAAATGCATGGAATGCACACCCAGTCAGCTGCGGGCCTGGGTTCTCTCTCTTCGTCATCGCAGGGATGGGATCCTGCAACGGCCTTGCAGTTCTGACACTCCTCTTCGCTGTCACGGGGTTTGATTCTTGCATGAGTGGGTGAGAATGGGAGCTTGATTGTGCGTATGTGTGGGTTTAGAATGGGAGCTTGATTGAATACCTTGCAGTTCCGGTGCTTCTCCTCCGGTTCCGGTTGGGTGGGCCTGGGTAGAAATTAGGTGGGCAGGCCCAACCATGGTTTCACCACTGGCAAGAATCAAACCGCAGTCCTCTGCATAGCACTTGCCACTCAGCCATCAGGCCGGCCCCCTCTGATGTCCCTGTGCTTCCATCAGTGTCTGCTGCTCAGTCAGCCAGAGAATTGCTCTTGTTATTTTTTTTCTTTTACTGGCATATGAATCCCAGTCCTGGTTTTAGTTACTAGGAAGTGCCAAATGTGACACCTTCCAATCAGAAAAAGGACTAAGTGGATTATGGCAAACATGATGGGCAAGGGACCTAGAAGGTGTCATTGTGTGAACAGAGCAGAGGGGCAGCAGCCTGATGTCTGTAAAGTTAATGCCTGCGTGATGGATTGTTTTGTGTCCCTCTAGGAAGAGGATTAGTGTTGTTTCTGGCACTGTAAGGAGCGGAAGAGACTAACACAGCTTTCTGCGCTACAGTCGGGTTTAACAGACAACTGGAGGGAGATTAAGGGATGGTTGGAGGGCGAGGCGGGGGGAGAGGGGGAAGACATGATGAGATGAACGGAAGTTATGCTCTGCAGTGTAGTTTCCTTCTGAATTGGCTACAAGCGCACACTAATTGCGGTGCGTACATGTGCACCTGCTGACTGCAGGCAAACCATCAGGTGTACAGCAGCACATGCAGTTTTGAAAAAGGAAATCTACGTGTGCTGTTTTCCACTTTGACCTAAACACCATTCACTCCCCCCCCCGAAATGTCTCTGTTATCCGACTAAAATTATGTGCATTGTGAAAGCCTGCATGCACTTACAGCCGTTCTGGTGGGATGGGCGGTTTTTCAGCTACCTGGGTAATTACCCATTTACACGAATAGCTACTTTTTAAAGATTGTCCATGTAGAGCGTATGAGACTATGGTGTGGCGCGTGTGTCTGATGCTCGAGGTGTGGCCGACTGCCTGGCAGCTAAGTTTCAGTGGTAAAAAAAAATGTAGTGTTTTCTATATCTGTGTGCAGAAATCCAAGGAAGCGGTAGTCGAGGGGGGCCTGAGATACTGATGTCCACCAAACAGGAGCGAAGCCTTATGACTGATGGATTTCCACATCGGTAGCGAAGCGGGCGGTGGCCAGAGCCAAGGGGACGTTAGACTGCATTTGGGAGAGGCACAGCTATTGTACGGCTCACTGCCGAATCCTCACCTGGAGTATTGTGTCCCTCTAGAAGATGCACCCCCAGAAGGAAATGGTCGACAAGGTGGAAGCATTCCAGCTAAAGGCTACAAAAATAGTGCCAGGTCTGCACCAAAAACTTTATGAGATGAGACTAAAAGACCTAAATATGTGAACCCTAGAAAAGAGGTCAGATGTAAACATTCCGAAACCTGAAAGGACCAATAATGTATTAGATTCTAGCATTTCTTTGGAGCCCTATGTTCATCTGCCTACACAGCAGGCTTATTTGCAGTTAAGAATGGTTCATCAGCTAAGCCTATATCTGGACTTTGAAGCCTTAACATTGGTGGTATATATAAATTAGTTACCTCAGTCTTAGACTATCGTAATGTGCTGTTTGGGGGGCTATCCACAGGTTATCCCACAGACTTCAGCTGCTTCAAAACATAGCGGCATGATTCATATTTGGAAAGGCTCGATTCAAAAGTGCTTCTCCTTTGCTTTAAACACTTCATTGGCTTCTGATTGTCGAGAGACCCAAACTTTAGTTGTTGACCCTGGCGTTTCAGTCCACAATATCTCTGGGAGAAACATATGTGGTATAAGCGCTTTAGTCCCAAAGTTATGATGTGAACGATCTGCAACTCAGGCCTTTTCACTACCTGCATTGGAATGCACTACCTGCACCTGCTGGAGTTGAGTTAAATATCCTAAAATTTCATAAGCAAGTTAAGATCTTTCTGTTTCCAAAATAAATGGGATAGCTGGGCTCTAAGAGCAGATAGACTCTTGATATGTAACTCGGGTTTTACATATCTGGAATCTTTGTTAATATCTGCTAGCACTGCTATAAATTCCTTAAAGTTAGCTTTTTGCTGAAAGAAGGTGAGGATTGGATTGTACTAGCAGGTTAATTGTCAATTTAATTATTATGTTTTAAGATGGTATTGTTCTCATGTTGTTTTGATGTTTATTTTGTTTGTATGTGTCTTTGTTTGTACATATGATTATGAATGTTATGCTTTAAGCTGCTTCTATTTTTCTCATTGTTATGCATTGTTATCCAAAAAAATCATTTTGCAAAAAAATGCAAAAGGTGTAGATAGCAATTCTTTGTTATTATATTCAAATTTTTAATCAGATGACAACTGTGCTTGAGAAACTAATCCACAGTCTCTTGCCTGCAAAGGGCTACAAACTGTATCATAAAAGAGCATTTGACATCAAATCATCTACCAGCTTGAAAACTATATTTCCAGCAATAGTTATATTTCTATAGAAAAAAAATATTTTGTTCATATCAACAAATCTTTTGAATATAGAAAACTCTTTGCTTGTTAAAGTCTGCAAAAACTTCTGCACTTCAAGGTCATTGACCACAGATAGTGCTCATGCTAAACAGGAAACCCATATTTGACAATATTTTGGCAATGTACATTACCTGCGTCAGGGGTTCATTGTTTTATAACTGCACATTCTCTGCTGTACTTCAAGTGCTTCAACAATGGTGGTACCTGAGGCAACCGGAGATAAAACAACTTGCCCAAGGTCAAAAGGCGTGTCAGTGGGATTTGAACCTTGGTTTCCCTTTAAGTGTTAAGCACTAGGCTGCTCCATTTCCCTGCTGGGCAGAACAGTGAAGCTATTCTACAGCCTGGTATAATATTTGCATTGCTGCTTTTTCATAGGTAGGGATGTTGCTGTTTGAGTTCTGGGGAGTTAGTGCTGTTTCTGGCAGGCAAGGCCAGCTCTTCCATTAGAGCAATCCTGTAAAAACACACACCGTAATTGGAGATAGCATACTTTCCCTTTCTACCATGCCTACATTTTGCTGTAAATAGAGTGGGCAGTTTTTTTAGAGCCCTTTTTAACCAGGTAAATTGGTATTTGCCTGCAGAAATGTTTTTTGAGAATTGTCCATCTTATTTATTTTATTTATTTATTTAGGATTTTTATATACCGACATTCTCGATACAAATATCAAATCAGGTCGGTTTCCATAGAACAAAACTGTCGCGGTTAAGGCGTTACATTAAACATCTTATGTCCAATTAAGTGTTTTAGCAGGACTGTTCTGGGAGGGACTGTGGGGGGAGTCATCATGATTGCTGAATTTAATTATCAAATTCTTAGGTGAAGAGGTGGCTTTGGACCTAAAGGTTATTGTGGAGTGGGATGGGTGGGCGTTTACCTAGGGTGCCTAATACCATTGCACCAGCCCTGGCTATTCCCATTTTTTAAATTGTGTACAATGCAGTGTTTCTTAAAAAAAAAAAAATGGTAGGTGGAACCTTTCACTATGATAGAGCAGGGGAGACCAGATTTTCCCCCATTTTTAATGATAAGCTTCTCGAAATTGGTCCTATGCTTCAGCCACAGCAGTATGGCAGAGGAAACTTGGATTTAGTTCTACTGCCAGAGCTGATAGAGCTTCAGTGCACCATGGAGGCTGATGGCCTAGTTCTCCAGGAATGGAAGGATGGCCACTACTGTTACCGTGGCGACCCCTGCTGGAACAAGAGTAATGTTCAGTTAATCTCAGAGATTTCCTGCCCATCTTTGACTGGCAAGAAATCGTGTATCGCCAAATTTGTACCTTCTGGGGAGGGGTTTTATAAAGTGTGAAAAAGGAAGAAAATTGACTACAGAGCACTTGGATTAGGATTAGACTCAGACACCCCTATCGGTCTGCCCAGGTGCTTAAACTGCTATTCCCTAGTTAGATATTTGGCATTATAGGATCATTAACCTCCAATATTCAAGGGCCTCAATTGGCAAAAGAACATTTTTAATAATAATAGTACCATTAAATTAGAAGTATATCTTAGCTTGAGCTCAGATTTGGAAAGGCATAAGAACATAAAATATGCCAAACTGCATCACACCAAGGGTCCATCAAACCCAGTATCCTATGCCCAACAGCGGCCGATCCAAGTCACAAGTACCTGGCAAGTACCCAAACATTAAATATTTATTTATTTGCAAAGTCTTAATATTCTGCACTCATTACCAAACAAATTGTTCAAGGATTACAACAAAAAGTGCATACAAAGTTTAAAACAGTAAAATTAATTTGTTCATCTAAATAAAATACACAGGTTAAAAATAGATCCCATTCTACTAATGCAAGCCACAAGCAGTGGCTGTTCCCTATTGATTAATAGCATTTTATGGACTTCTCCTCCAGGAACTTATCCAAACCTTTTTTTAAACCCAGATACAAGAACTGCTTTAACCACATCCACATCCAGAGCTTAATTGTGCACTGAGTGAAAAATAATTTTCTCCAGTTCGTTTTAAATGTGCTACTTGCTAACTTCAGGCCCAAAAAAAGAGGAGGTGGCTTACTCCTATTCGCCAAAAAAAACCCTCAACCTCAGGCCTCTGAACATCAGCCCCCCACCCAGGCTAGAAGTTGGCCTTTTCAAATCCACAAAGCTACAAATATGCCTTGTCTATGCCCCTCCAGGCCTCCTGGAACAGAATCCTTCCCCATTCATTGAACTGATATCCAATAACATCAACAACGAAAAACCAGCCATTCTACTGGGAGATTTCAATCTACATGTAGACTCCCAACCCCCATCACCGTCCTGCGAAACCCTCTTAGCTGCCTTGCAGGCCCTTGGTTTTGCTCAAGTCATCGCCACCCCCACCCACAAGGCAGGACATACCCTAGACCTCCTCTTCATCAACTCCTACATACAGACCCCCACTGCAGCCTCATGCACCCCGGTGCCGTGGTCTGACCACTCCCTCATTGACATAAACCTCACCTTTAGTGCTAACCCCACCGACAAACCTCTACTAAACTCCTTCTCATTCCGTAAACCCTGCTCTTCTGAGGAACTCTCCACAGCACTCACAGAATCCCTTGTCAAGCTTGATCTCTCTTCACCCGACTCCGCACTCAATTCCTGGGATAACCTCACCCGAGACATAGCCGACAACCTTTGCCCCCTCATCACCCGCACTCAACACTCTCCCCCCACAAGCAAGAAGCCCTGGTATAATGCTGAACTACGCCAAATGAAACACGACCTTAGATTCAAAGAAAGAATATGGCGTAAAGACCCCACATCTCCTAACTCCTCCGCCTACAAATCTCACTTCCACTCATACCGCATCGCTATCCAAAAAACCAAGCGTGACTACTATGCCACCAAAATACACCAATATACACTCAACCCTAAGGCCCTCTTCAGCTATGTTGCAACCCTCACCAACCCTATCACCCCACCCACCTCTGAAATCGACACAAGCACAAAGTGCGAAGAGCTAGCCTATTTTTTCCAAAACAAAATTGCTAACCTACTCCTCAGGTTCCCCCCTGCATCCACCCCGAAACCCATGACACAACTGCGCGCCAAAATTATGGAGAAAGTAGTAAACGCCCAACTAATGGAATACCTAGAAGACAACGGCATCCTCCACTCCTCCCAGTTTGGCTTCCGCAAGAACCTGAGTACTGAGGCCCTCCTGCTTTCACTCACAGACTCCCTCCTCATCGGCCTTGACTAGGGACACAACTTTCTCATAGCTTTCCTAGACATCTCAGCTGCCTTCGACACGATAAGCCACAATCTCCTCATTTCCAGTCTCGCAAACATCGGTATCTCCAACACTGCCCTCCTCTGGTTCAAATCCTATCTCGCCAACAGACGCTTCTCTGTGAAACTAAGCAGCTCTGAGTCCTCTCATCTCCCTCTCGCTCAAGGAGTACCCCAAGGCTCCTCTCTCTCCTCCACCCTCTTTAACATCTATCTCCTTCCGCTCTGTCATCTTCTCTCAGATCTCGGTCTCAAATTCTACATCTATGCTGATGATGTACAGATCATCATACCCCTCCATGAAACTATCTCCGCTACTCTAAGCTACTGGGTGGAATGCCTTACATCCATCAACTCTCTACTCTCCTCCCTACAGCTTGCCCTCAACGCCTCCAAAACCGAGCTTCTCCTCGTCCACAACCACCAAACCTTTAAGCTCCTACCCCCAAACAACCCCCAAACCATCTCCTTAACTGCACAGCCCACTGTCCGAAACCTTGGTGTCCTAATTGACCCCCTCCTGAACCTAAAAACTCACATCAGCTCCGTCCTGAAAGGAGGTTTTTACAAACTTAACACCATCAAAAAGCTCAAGCCGCTACTTCACACCCATGATCTTAAAACAGTTGTCCAAGCCACCCTCTCATCCAAATTGGACTACTGCAACTCTCTATACCTTGGACTCCCTCACTCCACCCTCAAACCCCTCCAAATACTCCAAAATGCTACAGCGAGACTCCTCAGCAACACACGCAGAACAGACCACATAACCCCAGTCCTCAAGGACCTGCATTGGCTCCCCATCTCTTTCCGTATCCTATTCAAAACCCTCATCATCACTCACAAATCTATTTACAAGAGCAACTCCTCATGGCTCAGCGAACCTCTCCAACTCTCCCAATCGGCACGCCCTACTAGAGCAAATCTCGCCTGCACCCTTCAAGTCCCACCCCTCAAGAAGGCCCGTCTCTCCGCAACCAGGGACCGTGCCCTATCTATCGCCGGCCCAACCCAATGGAACGCCCTACCTGCCCACCTCCGTCTTGAGCCATGCCCCATGAAGTTCAGAAAAATGCTCAAAACATGGCTTTTCCACCAGGCCTTCCCTGACTAACCCACGCCCCTTCCCACCTTTCACCCCCCCCCCCCTTTTCTTCACTGTAAATTTTGTCCAATTTCATATCCACCCTCAATTTTTGTAAATAAGTTATGTATTATCATTTTCAATTCTGTAAATATGTTTTCATATCCCTCTCCTCCCCCCCCCCCCCCCCTTTTTCCTCCCCGCTTGATTTCTGGCTCTTCCTCAGAGCCCTATTTCTATTGTTTATTGTTCCCATGTTTCCCCCCTCCCTGTTCAATGTAATTTCATCCTTTTGTTATGATGTAAACCGATATGTGTATTTTAATGTCGGTATAAAAAAGCTTTCAAATAAATAAATAAATAAATAAATGCCCCCTAGCCCTTGCATTATCCAAAAGAGTAAATAACCGTTTCACATTTACCCGTTGTCAATAATTTCTGGACTCAAAGCCAGGGCAACAAGAACACTTCCAATCAGCAAGAGGTTTTTAAATTTAATTTATGACACCGTTCAAGTCCTTCCAAGATTTTATATCCCCTCTCAGCCTTTTCTTCTCCAAGCTGAACAGCCCTAACCTCTTTAGCCTTTCCTCATAGGTCAGCCATTCCATGCCCTTTATCATTTTGTTCACCCTTCTCTGTACTTTTTCCAGTGCAACTATATCTTTGTTGAGATGCGGCAACCAGAATTGCACTCAATATTCAAGGTGCGTTCTAACCATGGAGTGATAGAGGCATTATGACATCCTTCTTTTTATTTGCCATTACCTTTCTAATAATTCCTAACATTCTGTTTGCTTTTTTGACTACTACATCACACTGAGCTGCCCATTTCAATTTAATATCAACTAATGACGCCCAGATCTTTTTCTTGGATGGTAACTCCTAATATGGAACCTAACATCGTGTAACTACAGCAAGGGTTATTTTTAGCTTGCACTTGTCCACATTACATTTCATCTGCCATTTGGATGCCCAATCTTCCAGTCTTGCAGGGTCCTTCTG
Source organism: Rhinatrema bivittatum (assembly GCF_901001135.1). NCBI lineage: Eukaryota > Metazoa > Chordata > Amphibia > Gymnophiona > Rhinatrematidae > Rhinatrema > Rhinatrema bivittatum. Next base: position 49,280,096 of record NC_042622.1, on the reverse strand, counting down.
CAATTTTTCACAATCTGCTTCTGATTTAACTACTCTGAATAATTTTGTATCATCTGCAAATTTGATTACCTCATGCATCGTATTCCTTTCCAGATCATTTGTGAATATATTGAAAAGCACCGGTCCAAGTACAGATCCCTGAGGCACTCCACTGTTTACCCTTTTCTACTGTGAAAACTGACCATTTAATCCTACTCTCTGTTTCCTGTCTTTTAATCAGGCAAGTAATTAAATCTAAAATCCAAATGAACCCAATTCCAAGTGCAGTAAAGCATGATATGATTTATCCAATTGACTGATAATTAATCCCTGTGAGAATATTGGAAGCAAAGGCTTTCTCCTTTACTGGAAAACTAGTTTACATGTACTTAATACAAACTAAATATATTTTCCCTAAATGGACTCAGGAGAGGGGAAAGGTGAGGGACTCATGAGTTAACTCACTAAAAAAAAAAAAAGCAGTCTTTTTTTTCTCACTATCCATGGTTGCCTCCCTATGGCAGTCTCCATCCTGCTGGTGGGTGGGTCTCCTGAAATCCAAAGCTTTTTCTCAGATGGTACATTTATACCCTTTATATGCCAACTGCAGTTCTTTCCTTTGTGCATGCTTAGTGGCATTTCTGCTAGAGTCTAGGGGTTCTTTCTAGGGGGTTCTGTGGTCTTTCCCAGGATGCTTGCTGTGGTGCTGCTCTTACATACAGTATAAAGCTATCCAATGTGCTCCCGCATATCATATCTCCATATAGATTGCTATGTCTAAGTCACAGATTCCGTGGTTTTCTTCATAAAAGCTTTGCTTGGTTAGTTATTTCTTGTTATTCCTTGGCATTATGCCTAGGCTTGTGGCTTGGGTCATGTGCTGACCAGTAGGACATAAATGCAAAAATAAATGGTCCTAGATTCTGGAACATTTGTCCCAATCTGCAGTATGAGCTAAGAAACTTTGAACCCCAAGGATTTCACTATGAGTTACAACGACATATTTTACAAAAAGAGGTTTTTCTTTCAGTTTACCCTTTGGCCCTTGTATTTGCTGCTATTGGATTATTGAGCTTTTATCTGCATCTCTGGCAGGTCGTTCCAGCTCTTTTGCCTGCATTTATCACTGCAGGACTTCTTCCACTGTGTGCAAACTTACCCGTCCAGGCCCAAGGATCAACGAGAGTTAAAGCAAGCAAGTTTTGTTGGCACCTCTAGGAAGTTGATTGACATTTTCCTGACTTTCCCCATGCTCCATGCTCGGATTAATCTTGGCAGTGCTGCAGCGCCCTGTTCCTAGCCATGGCTGAAAGAGTGCCACCTCCTTTATCCAAAGAATTTTTGCCTTATTTCTGCAAGTCAGACAAGTACGAATACAGTCAGTCAGCGGCTAAAGTCAAAAGTGATGGCAGTCTTATTATAATGTCTGCAGGGCTTAAAGAAGGCCTGCTTCTCATTTTATCTGTCCTGCATCCTTGTGCTTTTATACTTTTCCTCATGCCAGAAATGTTTCTGTTTTGCCCACATCCTTCCAGTGCGATACTCTCTTTCCGCTGCAGAGCCCCTCCTCTCCTGTCTCTGATTCCTCCATTCATACTATTCCACTGCAAGATTTTCTCTCTTTGTTCCAGATTTGTAATAAAAGGCAGTTTGTGCGTGAGTTTTCCATATTATGTGAAAAAATTATTGGTTTAAAGGGCATTAATGGACCTTTGCAGGCAACTTGGGGTAGCTGGGCTGACGTAAAACCCTTAATACTTGATGATCTGCATCAACAGATGTAACATAACATTTCCTTTGCGATGATGTATGGCCACGAGGTCACACAATAGCCACTACCATTAATGTCTGTGTAGTATTTTGTTTTGGCTTTGGGTTTTTTTTTCTCTTTTTGTTTCAGTATCTGCCTGCCTTATGCTTCTTTTGTGTTAGCATTAGCATGCACAGTCAAATTTGTTAGATTCCTAATTGATCTGGGGTTGGTGTGTGTGTGTGTGTGTGTGCGGGGGATCAGGAGAAGGACTGAAAACCACCGCCGTGCAATTGAAAAAATGTCACTTGAGAGGCTTTCCTGTGGTCTCAGTCCTGTCGGTATAATGGACATCAGATCTGGGTTCCTAGTCAGGGAAAATAAACCAAACACAGAGATTTCCCATTGCTCCCCTGCTCATAAGCTGTAAGGTGCTTCAAAGGATATGACCATAATAACCAATGCAGGCTAACAGGTAGATTTTAAAAGCATTGCTTACGCACAAACGGCCCCATGCACACACACTTGTGAATTTTAAGAAGCCAGGAAGTTCGCACATCCTGATGTTTGAGAGAGAGAGAGAGAGAGAGAGAGAGAGACTTTTAAAAGGCCAATCTGACACTCTCTATATATTCCACTGTAAGAGGAGCACTTTCAACTCAGCATGGGTTTTGGGGGGTGGTGTTACATTGATCTGCCTAGGGCGCAAGGGTCTGTAGACCCTTGTAACACTGCCTTCCCCCCAAAACCACCTTGAGTTGAAAGTGACTCCGACCCCACTTATCAACACGGCAGGGCCTTCCTCCGACGTCATTCCCGCGATGGGGAATCCCTGCTGTTCTCCGCGGGGCATCGGCGCTAATACTGGCCAACCCATTCTTAGAAGAAAACGTTATTGATCAGCAGGTATAAAGGCATAGTTAATCTAGGGAAAAATGCTGATCCAATGATTTAATCTGATTTCTGTATGAGAATGATATGCTCCACCGTTCCTTCTAAAGGAGAATGAAATTGCACCTCTCAAGAGCAGTGGGGTGACCTTGTCCCATTTCCAGCGGGCAATGTAATGGTCTTCCTCTGACTCTAGAGCAGAGATGAGCAGTCTCATTCACACAATCACAGTTATAGAGAGGGGGCATGATAGAAGTTTATAAAATCACAAGTGGGGTAGAATGGGCAAATGAGGGACTGTTATTTTACCCTTTCAAATAATACTAAAACAAGGGCATACTCCATGAAACTAAGAACCAGCAGTTTTAAAACAAATCGTAAAAAATATTGTTCCACAACGCACAATCAAGCTATTACCAGAGGATGTGGTCAAGGCAACTGGCATAGCAGGTTTTAAAAGATGTTTGGACAAGGTCCTGGAAGAAAAGGCCATAAAACATTATTAGCTAGGTAGACTTGGGAAAACATCACTTAGATTATTCCTAATGGTGAAGGACAAGAAATAGAGCTTTTTGGAATCTACTTTGTGACCCATTTGGATGCTGGCTGTGATGGACCGTGGTCTGACCCGTCATGGCACATCTGATGTGCCTATGATAAATTCCACCAAAGTAAAGCAGTTAAAAAACTGAATTGGTTGCACACTCTAGAGAGCGCCGTTGTGTGCCTTTAATAGTATTCCACTGTGCAAGGCAGAGGTTGAGAGTGCTGGTTAGCCATGGAAAACCCGGGAACTGACCTGAGCGCACCTCTGGATTGTCTGGGAAACCATTGCTTCCTAGGTAGGGTGCCACAGACCTCTCCCCTTCTGAGTGATCTTTCTGTTCCTTGATTTTTCAGTCTCGGGGAAAAAGTTGCCCTTGAAAAGATTCAAGGTCATTGCTGTTAAACTGTCGCTGATGACACACACAGCTGTCATCATATGAGCACCTATTAATAATAAATGGCGATGGGAACTGTGAAACAAGTTATCTTTGCATTTTCTAATATTTTTAAGTAAATTTGGATGTGAATGTGAAGAACCGAGTTCCTGCTAGATGCAGGTTTTTGGCAAGCACGTGCTGTATGAAATTCTATCCCCAGCTCTGTGCAATCCCAGTCCTGCTTTACCAGTCTCTCAGGACCAACCACACCGTTCTGTTGAAGCACCTCATGCCTGACCTGGAATATGCAATACTGTTGTTTTCTCGAGCAACTTCATAAAGACATGTATCTCAGTCAGCACTAGCCGTTATTCCCTAAACTGTGTCCCTGAATCTTGACATGTAACACCCCATCTATTCTAGTCTTGCCTCTTCCTGCATCTCTGGCAGCGTACTTCATTTCTGAGACATCAACAAGGAGACACTTAATATTAAGTGATGAGAGATTGAAAGTATCTCATGACAACACCCCTTAAAATATATCCCCTTTTCCCGAGCTATGACATTTAGATACATAACTATAGACTGAATATCGCCCCATACGTCTAGCTATGACACTTAGGTACATAACTATAGACTCACATGACCCCCCCCTTTGGCACTATACCAAAGTTTGGGTTACTCCAAAATAAACATATCTCATCAAATTAAATGTACTACCGAAGTATGTGTTATACTAAAATATGAGTTGGCCAAGGATGTAATACCGAAGTATTTGTTATACCTAAACGCATTTACCTAAGTCTGTGTTTCCCATAGTATGCGTTGAACAAAAATATGAATGTGACTTTTGTAAACTGTTGTGATCTTCACTTTGAATGATGGTCTATAAAATAAATAAATAAACACTTCCTGCACCCTTGCTGCTCCAGTCTTCATCTCTACTTCTATATTTCCAGTTTGACTTGAAGTACCTACTGCTATTCAACCCTTTGTTCTCCTGTTTATGTTCTACAGTCCTGACCCACAGCATCCTACACTGGTACAGCACTGAACATCTCTACATCTCTGCCATCAGTCATGACCAGCATCGGCCCCTGATGTGCCAATCCTTGACCACTGCAGGTGCTGGCCATGTGTCACCTGTGGGAACCCAAGCAGCCCTTGCTATTTCAGCCTTCATCTCACACACAGAGCCACGGCTACATTTTGGTCCCTGATTCAGAGAACCAACTGCTTTTATAGTCTCTTACGCTAAGACTGCCAGTCATGTCTTCAAGCAGCAGACCACCAAGTATGTCTTGAATGAGGGAAATGCAGATGAGTTTAGGAAGCAGAAAACATGCCTAGCCCTGGGAACGTGAACATTCCTGGCAGCTGCTGTACTTGCACCAGGGACCTGCTCCAAGGTGGCACAGAACTTCAGATCAATTTCACTCCAGGCAGGTAGCATTTGCTTAGCCCACCAGTCCGTTAGCAGGAAATACGAAGGATCATGAAGCCCGCCGTGCACTGTAAATGGAAGGAATGCTCCAGTAAAACATTAAAACAATGCTTCATGGAAAGTAAATTCGTTTACCTTCCATGCCCCTCAGTTGCTTCCATTCATCCACTTCCCTATTTCCCTTGCTATTTGTGTCTCTTACCTTATTGTGTCTGTTGCAATACCCAGAAGGAAAATGGTGAAAGTCAGTTTGACTGACTGCCACTTCTTCTCCATGACTCTTAGGCAAGTTGTTGTAACTGGACAATATTGTGATGATAATATAATCATAGTACTCCAGTCGCTCCTTGGAAGCTGTCAAGTGATGGCAATGAACAGGGGAGGGATGTACACTGATTATTTTCATTTCATTTCATTGGGGCTGGGAGGTTGTTTATTTTCTTTCCATTTTCTTTAATTTTGTTTTCTATTTTTGTGCATACAATTTGCAAATTGTGTGTAAAAAAACAAAACCAAATAGTGCAAAAACAAAATTCATTTTGCGTGCACCATTTGCATTTTACATGCATATTTTCCAAATTGTGTGTACAAAACAGAAAATAAAATGAAATAGAAATGAATTTCATTGCTATTTTTTGTTCTCGTTTCATTTTGAAGTGACACAAAATTAAATAGTCTGCATCGCTGCATTTTTCAGGTCATTTCAAAATGAATGCACATCCCTAGCAGTGAAATCTGGTACAAAATGCCCACCATAGAGGGGCTTACATATAACGTTTTAAGCTTGAAAATCCCTTGCAAGGAAGAACTGCGTGCCTTCATAGTGTAAGTTGAAGTGCTATACTAGTATAACACATGGGAAAGGTTGAGGTGAGACCTGCTTCCCAAGCAGCGACTTTGGTGGGACAAGGAGGAAGAGGAGTATTGATGCTTCTCCTTTAAAAGCAGTTCCTTGAACTGACTGCCAGAGAGCCTTGGGAAATTTTCTCCTGTTTTGTTGAGCCCTGCAGGAACCTGTTTTAAAGACGTTTGCCTGTCTGTGCTGCCTGACTCTTGTGCATCACTCTGACCTCTTTAGCTACAGCCTGTAATCTTCAGTTGTAACTGGAGTCTGCAGTCCTCAGCTGTAATTGGGCAATGATAGTAATGCTCTTTCACCCTACTCCTTTCTTCAAAGGCTAACAATTAGCAAGGATTAAAATCAGCTGCGGGGACTGCCACCCCAGCGATGACTCCATGGCCTTTTGAATAAGAACTCAGGAATCTTTCCTAATCATTCCCAGGGGTCTGGATTCCAGCAGGCAGACTGCAGGTGAATATCATGTTTTTCTGGAGACCTAAAGGAGGAGGTGTTTGGCCACTATTCATGCTGATTTGAAACACTCAAACGTTTACACAGAAGGGACCAAAAAAGGTATTTGGCTTGCACAGGAAATGGAAGCCACCTCCACCCTACATTATCAGGTTCTGCACCAGCTCCAGCCCTGCCAACAAAGGTTCGTTTACCCTCCAGTAAGGCTCTACCCCAAATAGATTTGTTCCAGCTCAGGACAGGGAGTAAGTCCAAGAAGCATCCTTTTGGTCCATATATATGTTTTTTCCACCTAACAAAAAATCACGGGTGTTGGCTGTACCACCCTCTTTCCTTATAGGCTTTTCCATCAGGGATTGTAAAGCTAAGCCGAAGGTGTGGTCTTTATTTGCCATCATGTTCTGCGGGGAGATGCCTTCAAAAAGAGTTGGGAAAAGGTTGCGTCTGGAGCCGTTCCTCACCCTTTTTTTGAGAGCAGTATATCATGATCTTTGCAGCAAATCGTAGCACTTTTGTTTTAAAAGGAGCCCCTAGGCAGCATCCCAATGCACTCATGATCTGCATGCAGAGGCTATCAAACGTTTATAACCCCTTCAACCGTACTCCACAGCTTTCAAAGCCAAAAATGTTTTATATAGTATTTATATAACTTAATACCTCACCTTTACAAACACATCAAAGTGGCTTACAATTAATCATTACCAAATCACATAAACCCAACCCATCGCCCCCACCCCCAATACAATAAACCCCTCGTTGTTTCTTAAGGGTCGTCACCAAGCTGAAAGATGAACTTCTGTCCTGCCTTCACATTTCTTGCAAAGGGCAACAGGTTTTCCTCAAGGACATTTTTGCACTTTTCTTCATTCATTATTTTTCTGTCTTGACAGGTCCCCGGTTCTTGCCAATGAGAGAGATCGCCATAACATGATGTTGCCATCACTGTGCTTCTCAGTAGGAATGGGGTTCTCTGGATGATATGCTGTGTTGGATCCACACCCAGTGCTTTGCATTCAGGCCAAAACATTCTGTTTTAGTTTCATCAGACCACAAAAACATTTTGCACATGGCTACAGTATCCTCTGAATGTTGGTTTGCATATTTCAAATGGGTTTCTTGAGTAATGACTTTCTTCTTCTTATGTTACCATGCAGACCAGATTTGTGGAGTGCTTGGGATATTATTATCACAATCACACTTTGCAGTCTTGTTCATGGACGTCTGAAGCTCTTTCAAACTTTCCATTGGCCTCTTGGTTGGCTCTCTAATCGTCTCCGCCTTGCTTGGTCATCCAGTTTGGAGGAATGGTCTGATGTAAGCAGGGTCTTGAGGTTGTGCTAGACCCCTTCTGTTTCTTAATAATTGTTTTGACAGTGCTACAAGGGATGATCAAAGACTTTGCAGTTCTTTTATACCCATCCACAGATCTATGCCTTTCCATAACTTTGTCCTACAGTTCTTGTGACAGCTCCTTCAAGATCATGATTGGTCTTTGCTTGAAATGCACTATCCAGCAAAGAGAACCAAAAGGAACCGCTGAATTTATCTATTATTCAGGCCAATTCAGTATGGTGCGCTCAGGCCGAGTGCACCATTAGCCCCCGTTTGGATGCGTGTTTTCAACGCACTATTACCCCTTATACAGTAAGGGGTAATAGCGCATGGAAAACGCGTGGCCAACCCCCCCCCCGAAACTTAATACCGCGCTCAACATGCAAATGCATGTTGATGAACCTATTAGTCACGCTCAATACAGAAAGTAAAATGTGCAGCCAAGCTGCACATTTTACTCTCAGAAATTAACTCCTGCCAAAGGCAGGAGTTAATTTTGGCCGGCACCAGGAAAGTGTACAGAAAAGCAGAAAAAACTGCTTTTCTGTACACCCTCCGACTTAATATCATAGTGATATTAAGTCGGAGGCCCCCCCCAAAAAAAATCTGCTCGCGGGTTGGAAAATGGACATTCAATTTTGCCGGCGTCCGTTTTCTGAATCCGTGGCTGTCAGTGGGTTCGACAGCCGACGCAGGTAAAATTAAGCGTCAGCTGTCAAACCTGCTGACAGCCGCCGCTTCCGCCAATAAGGAGGCGCTAGGGACGCACTAGTGTCCCTAGTGCCTCCTTATTAGCGCAGGCCCTCATTTGAATACTCTGACCTCACCACTATTCACAAAGCCTTATATGCACACAATTCCAATTGGCTTGACGAGCCCTTCTGCCTCACACGCCCTAATCGACTTTCTTTAATGAGGGACCCTCCATGTGCCCTCATTAAAGAAAGCTCACCTCACATCCACGAGGGGTCGGGCGCTCTCCATTGCCGGCCCCACGCACTGGAACTCACTCCCGACCTACCTCAGGCTAGAACCCATGCATCATAAAATTCAGACCTGGCTTTTCAAACAAGCCTTCCCCCAAATCCCTTGACAGCCCCCCCTCAGCAACTCCCCCTGTGCTTTATAATGTTATAATGTTTGAATTGCCATTGCACTTGTTCTCAGGGTTTCTCAAATTTTCCTGTTGTTTTTGCCCCTGCGCCTTCCTTTCTTTCCTATTGGTTTAATTGCATCCCCTCCCCTTTCCCCTGCTTTTTGTAATTTTCCGCTCTTTAGTTTCATTGTAAACCGATTATGATTTTTTTTTTTACTAATATCAGTATAGAAGACTCTTTAAATAAATAAATAAATAAATAAATAAATAAATAAATACTGAATAGCGCTGGCTCTCCCGCGCAGTTTACTGAATTGCCTTGTGTGTGGGAGTCAGTGCAGTTTAATACGAGTGGGGCCTATTCACTTGGTGTGTGCTTTTGAAGATGATTGGTTATACCAGAGCTTTAAGTATTTAGGATTGCTGTAGAAGTGCAAGAGGAGTGGACACTTATTCAATCAAGCTATTCTATGTAGCTATGTATTTATTTCTACTTCATTTCATAAGGAATTCTAGAATATATTGTGTATGGATACATAGAACAAACACTATTTATAAGGATGTGCAGTCCCAAAATTTTCGGTTCGGTTCATTTTTTTGTTTTTAGAGGGAGTTTTATTCCGTTTCCTGAATGATTTTTTTTTCGGTTCAGTACATTTGCCAAACTTAAAAAAAACAAAACATTAAACAAGAAAAAACCCCTGAAACAAAACAAACAAAAAATGAACCTATAAAAAAGAATGGGACCTTCCCAGGCCAAAAGACTGCTTAGGCCTGGAACCAAAGCCTAGGTTCAGGCCAGACCCAGTGCTGAGGCTTAATAGCTGAGCCCAGGGCCTAAGCCTTGGTGCTGGTTCCTTGCCTTTGACACCTCGCCCCAGCCTCATCCTTTGGATCCTTGCCCCAGTCCCAGCCAGGCCTAGACCTAGCACAGAGCCTGGGCCTGAAGGCCTAGGTCTTGGCACCTGGAGCAGCCCAGTGCTAGTTCCTAATGCTGGGCCCCAGTAGTATTTTGGCCGGAAAGGCCCAACCAGGGCCACTGGAGGCTATTTTGGAGTTTTTTTTAATGGCGCATATACAAAAATACCCCAAAATGTTTGGATATTTTGTAGGAGGCTATTTTCAGTTTGTTCCATTTGGAACGAACCAAAAATGGCCTCATTCATTGCATTTTGTTTCAAACAAACATCCCTACTGTCTTAATGACTTCAAGGCTATCAGGCAGCAAAAAGTGAACATTTTGGAAGGAGGTATAGATTTTCTATAGCCACTGTGTGCCTCCTCATTATCAAGGTTGACCTTTGGGGAACCAGCACCTTGTTGCCCCCCCCCTCCCCCACCACCACAATAAGCTGGGATTGATTGTCTTATTCGGGGAGCCTCATTAGACGAAGCAGCCTTAGCAGAGTCCGTCCTATGGTGCCAGCCACCAGTCACCAAAGAGAAGTCAACTTGGTGGAGTCCTTTCTTTAGTGCCATCTGCTAGTGAGTGACTGAGCAGGCTGGTAGTCATTGAGTATCTTTAAAACTCATGGGCTGGCTATGCTAATCTTGCACTTCGTGAGATTCTCAATGCCAGGTTGCTCAGGCACTTGTTGGTGGCTGGCATTGTGGGATGGGATCTTGCAGCTGCCCCATCCCCACTACTTCTCTTTTGACAAGGGAAACTGTGTAATTGAGAACATGAGATGTGCCATGCTGTGTCAGAGCAAAGGTCCATCAAGCCCTGTTTCCAACAGTGGCCAATTCAGGTCACAGACACCTGGCAGATTCCAGAGAGTATATCCATTCCTTGTTCCTCTTTGCTAGCTGCTTTGATCACATCTCCTGGCAACAAATTCCACAGCTTGATTGTGCTTTGAGTGGAAAAATATTTTCTCTTTTAGCCTTAGTACTATTTAAAAGGAAAAATAACCTTTCCCTATTTACCTGTTCCACCCCACTCATTATTTTATAAGCTTCTATCATTTCCCCTCTTAATTGTCTCCTCTTCAAACTGAAGAGCCCTAACCTGTTTAGCCTTTCTTTATAAATGAGCCGACCAAGGCCACCTCATCTCTGCCATTTCTGTTCTTCAGTGGGTGGCACTGTGGCATGGGGCTCTGCCAGCTACTCCATCCCCATGCCTTTTTCTCTTTGGTGATCAGCGCTGGCCAAGACTGCCTTGCCTTTTCAGTGGCCAGCGGGATGGGCTGTACTGGGTGCCCTCTCCACACCTCTTCTCTTCAGTGGCCACCGTGGTTGAGTGGGCTCTGCCAGCTGCTCTGTCCCTGCCTTTTTCTCTTCTTTGGCGCTGGCACGGTGGAATGGGCTGCTTCTTCTCTTTGGCACCTGGCGAGATAAACGCCACCAGCCACCCAGCATCTCCTGCATGAGTTCATCTGAGGGGGAAAAAGGCAGAAGCTTAGGTGGGCCTTCCCTATCTCTTGTCCCATGAGAGACTCTGCTCAGGAATAATACACAAAATGCACGCAACAAAGGACTGTAGCCAAAGCACAGAAAGGAAACAACGCCACAGCGCATGCACACATAGGCACGACAGGGGAATAAAAGGAGGGATTATGCACTTTGGAAAAGTTGAACCAAATAACACCCGCAGACAAGACAGGAACACTCAGCAAGTGCCTTACCAGCATGCCAGTAAGAGACAGGCATCACATGACAAGACATTTGGAAACACACGCAAGGTGCCATGATAAATAACAACAGACATTTACAGGGAAGTACCCACTGGCTGGATGCCCTCTACCAGTTAGAGCTAGTATTCTGGACTCTCAGACCCCTGAGCATCCTCCAGACAGATTCAGGAGCACCCTTGCCCTCCCCACGTTGTGGTAACCTGACATGCAATCCCTGTCCAGAAGGGTCACAACAGGAAGCGTGCAGGGCCTAGAGAACACTATGTATAATGGATGTGGCATAGGAAGTGGCAGAGTCCTTGAGAAGGATGTGCAAAGGCATACGTTCCTGATTAGTGGCACGGCTGCAGGGGGATAGAGAGGAGGTGAGGCGGTGACAGACCCCTGTGTGTGTGTGAATGATGGGGGCTCCAGTGCCCAGGTCTCTGAGCCTCGCTGACCTGCGTCGATATTGGCATTCAGGATTGTATGGTGTGTGCCTGGTATCCTGTGATTGCTGGAGCTTTATGGCGAGAACCAGAGTGATTGTAGGATGGAGAATAAAAATTGTGTAGATGGGGGGGGGGGGGGGGGGAAGGCTTTTGCTACAACTGGACACATGCTGGCCTTGCCTGCCTGCAGTTCCTCATGCTCTGCAGCTTGCTAAGGCACTGGGGGTTTGTTATCTGACTGTAATAAGCATTTTGGTAGATATTTCTTTCTTCTGCTTATGCCCTGCCTTGCCAGTGTAGGTTCCAGGCAGGTTCACAGAACATACAATGCTAGGGAATGCTTAAAGATTTCAAACTTTGGAATGTTTCAGTCACGATAGCAGCAACCACTGAACATAAATTAATGTATTCTGGAATCAAATACGATTTTTAAGGATGCCTTTTAATATATAAGTAATATATGCTCCTACAATAAGCAAAGGAAAAAGCGGAAATGGCGCCAGGGCTTGAAAGTAAAGTGGGTGCAGCAGAGAGTGTGAGCACCCGCACGCCGCTGCCAGCCGTGCACCCTGCTTGGGATTCATGGAAAGGCCACGGCACGCCGCTTGATCCTGGGAACCTGCCCTATTGATGCCTTCAAGCCGGGCAGCAATTCACAGCCAAGCCAGCCCTTTGTATTATTTCACTTTCCGTCCCATCCCCCCCCCCCCCCCCTGACCACCACCCCCATAACCTGGTCATCGTTTTTTTAGTTCCCTGTCTCCCTCTCTCCCCCTTGTATTTAATGTCCTCCTATTCTAAGACGCAGAAGACGTGCCTTCTGCTGTCATTCTCCAGCCCTTCCACTGCCCGATTTCCTTTTCCACTGCTTCTCTAGGCATTTATTACCACCGATTTCCTGCTCAGGGCATGGCTGGCTCTCTCTCTCCACTTATGGAAATGAATTCCAGTCAGATGGAGGGTGTTTACTACTAAACAGGGAGTGAGGGATGACTGGAGCAGCACATTCTCCTGTGTCCACTGTGGGACCTGTTTTCTGTTAGGACAAGCTATTGTGTGTGAGCTGATACTGTGACCGGGTGGTGGGACCCCCAAGCCCTGGAAGAGCTGGGAGCTCCTCCGCAGGCAGCTCTGGATACTACTCACTGCGGTGTGCCTTCCAGCCGCCAGCCATGCTGAGGAAAGCTAGCACTTAGGGGAACTGTGAGCACCCTAATGCCGAAGTAACAGTGCATTTACCTGCTGGCTTTTTATTTGCATTTTTTCTCTCTTCTCCACTTCCGCCGAGGCTGAGCGGTTCAAATCCCCCCTACTGGTCGACAGCTGGAAGGGAAACCTCTTCCCGAGAAGCTAAGCCCTTCACTGAGGTCTTGCAGAGCTGCAGGGGGAGGTCGCCCTTACCCCTAACAGCAATCCTCCTTTCCCCCGGTGCCTGAGGATGTCACCTCCACAATGCTGCAAATCCCTTCTGGAGAGAGGAGATCTGAACCCTCTCGCGGCCCACGCAATGCAGGCCACGGGTCCAGCCAGGCCGAGCATTTCTTTAAAAAAAATAAAAAACATTCTCAGAAGCCCTCGCTCCTATTAAATCCCTTCCAGTCTCTTGCAGTAAAATGTCCTAATGATAATCCTTGTCAAAGAGTAAGCCACTCTTTAAACGGATACAAAAGACAGGGGCTTTCTCTCATGAGTCTTCCTCTGAGGAGCTGTGATTCACCCACGTCACTACTGAAATGATCCTAATTGATTTCTTTTTTTACCTTCCTTTCCAGTCTTTCTCTTACTTGGTGGTCTTCTGGATCCATAAATTATTTGACCATCTGTTATAACCCTCCCCCGACTCCCCCAGTGATGCTCCTCGCTCTGCCAGAGAGCAGATCTGTCAGAAACCGTTGCCGGTTCTGATTACTCAGTGCAGCCAAAAGCATTAATATCACGCTCCTGTCGGCTTAGAGAAGCCTAATTTATTATATTGAACATTAAAAGAGCTGTGAACATGGCAGGAAATTTATGTCAAGTATCTGATTATATTTTTAAATACACTGTTCCTTGATAAAATTAGATTTCTTTTTCACTCCTGCAAGCAGAAGCTGTTTCGTGGATCTTTTTGCTCCCTGCTGCATTTTTTGTTTTTGTAAGTTTAAACCTGTAAATGAAGATGACTTTTTTTTTTTTTTTTTTAGGCGTGGACGCTGCTTGACTATGATTCTGGGTAGGCAGTGAGTGGAAGAGTCGTGTCATGTAAGGGCCCTTGTGGTATCCTTACCACACACCAGAGATCTAAACCCTTAAGCCACTTGAGGGTCCCAGCAAGGTCTGGGCAGGCCTCGCTTGCACCTGCACATGCACCTCTCTTCTGGCAACCTCCCATCCGTCAGCCAGGTTTCCACTTGCCTATGAGGCAGGTACCCTGTCCACAAGCTACTTCCTGAGGGTTTCTAGGGACATTGCGACCTCACAACAACCCGAGGCTCTCAGAAAGACTTTCACAGACCATTTACTAAAAGTAATGGGATCCTATGGGTCGCTAAACAGTCACAAAAAACCACAGTGCTAATAAATGAATAAGTTTATTATTAAAAAGGATGTACAGTGAGCTAACAAAAAAGGCTTGAAAAGCTGTAAGCAACAAGCAGGGAAACAGAAAAGGAATTGTCACAGTAACACTAACTGCTACATTTAAATCAGTTTAGTTCCAGAGCGAAACGCTGCATCTTTCTCAGGCAGATGTGAGGGTTCTGAGTGACCTTAGGCTGGCAACCCACTTCCCAGCTGAAACAGCTCTCTCTCTGGGCCACTGTTAATTGTCACTCTCTCAGAGCCTCAGCAACAGAGTGACATTATCAGCTTGTTCTGGTAGTGCGGTAATAATGGGAGACTTCAATTAACCCAATATTGACTGGATAAATGTATCATCAGGACACGCTACAGAGATAAAAATTTCTGGATGGAATAAATGATAGCTTTATGGAACAATTGGTTCAGGAACCGATGAGAGAGGGAGCAATTTTAGATCTAATTCTCAGTGGAGCACAAGATTTGGTGAGAGAGGTAACGGTGGTGGGGCCGCTTGGCAATAGTGATCATAATATGATCAAATTTGAATTAACGACAGGAAGGGGGACAGTAAGCAAATCCACAGCTCTCGTGCTAAACTTTCAAAAGGGAAACTTTGATAAAATGAGGAAAATAGTTAGAAAAAAACTGAAAGGAGCAGCTACGAAAGTAAAAAGTGTGCAAGATGCGTGGTCATTGTTAAAAAATACCATCCTAGAAGCACAATCCAGATGTATTCCACACATTAAGAAAGGTGGAAAGCAGGCAAAACGATTACCAGCATGGTAAAAAGGGGAGGTGAAAGAAGTTATTTTAGCCAAAAGATCTTCATTCAAAAATTGGAAGAAGGATCCAACAGAGGAAAATAGGAAAATGCATAAACATTGGCAAGTTAAATGTAAGACATTGATAAGACAAGCTAAGAGAGAATTTGAAAAGAAGTTGGCCATAGAGGCAAAAACTCACAGTAAAAACTTTTTAAAATATATCCGAAGCAGAAAGCCTGTGAGGGAGTCAGTTGGACCGTTAGATGATCGAGGGGTTAAAGGGGCACTTAGAGAAGATAAGGCCATCGCGGAAAGATTAAATGATTTCTTTTCTTTGGTGTTTACTGAAGAGGATGTTGGGGAGGTACCTGTGCTGGAGAAGGTTTTCATGGGTAATGATTCAGATGGACTGAACGAAATCAGGGTGAACCTAGAAGATGTGGTAGACCTGATTGATAAACTGAAGAGTAGTAAAACACCTGGACCGGATGGTATACACCCCAGAGTTCTGAAGGAACTAAAAAATGAAATTTCAAACCTATTAGTAAAAATTTGTAACCTGTCATTAAAATCATCCATTGTACCTGAAGACTGGAGGATAACTAATGTAACCCCAATATTTAAAAAGGGCTCCAGGGGAGATCCGGGAAATTACAGACCGGTTAGCCTGACTTCAGTGCCAGGAAAAATAGTGGAAAGTGTTCTAAACATCAAAATCACAGAACACATAGAAAGATATGGTTTAATGGAACAAAGTCAGCATGGCTTTACCCAAGGCAAGTCTTGCCTCACAAATCTGCTTCACTTTTTTGAAGGAGTTAATAAACATGTGGATAAAGGTGAACCGGTAGATGTAGTGTACTTGGATTTTCAGAAGGCATTTGACAAAGTTCCTCATGAGAGGCTTCTAGGAAAAGTAAAAAGTCATGGGATAGGTTGCGATGCCCTTTCGTGGATTACAAACTGGCTAAAAGACAGGAAACAGAGAGTAGGATTAAATGGACAATTTTCTCAGTGGAAGGGAGTGGGCAGTGGAGTGCTTCAGGGAACTATACTGGGACCCTTACTTTTCAATATATTTATAAATGATCTGGAAAGAAATACGACGAGTGAGGTAATCAAATTTGCAGATGATACAAAATTGTTCAGAGTAGTTAAATCACAAGCAGATAGTGATAAATTGCAGGAAGACCTTGTGAAGCTGGAAAATTGGGCATCTAAATGGCAGATGAAATTTAATGTGGACAAGTGCAAGGTAATGCATATAGGGAAAAATAACCCATGCTATAGTTACACAATGTTAGGTTCCATATTAGGTGCTACTACCCAAGAAAGAGATCTAGGCATCATAGTGGATAACACATTGAAATTGTCAGTTCAGTGTGCTGCGGCAGTCAAAAAAGCAAACAGAATGTTGGGAATTATTAGAAAGGGAATGGTGAATAAAACAGAAAATATCATAATGCCTCTGTATTGCTCCATGGTGAGACCGCACCTTGAATACTGTGTACAATTCTGGTCGCCGCATCTCAAAAAAGATATAGTTGCAACGGAGAAGGTACAGAGAAGGGCTACCAAAATGATAAAGGGAATGGAACAGCTCCCCTATGAGGAAAGACTAAAGAGGTTAGGACTTTTCAGCTTGGTGAAGAGACGGCTGAGGGGGGATATGATAGAGGTGTTTAAAATCATGAGAGGTCTAGAACGGGTAGATGTGAATCGTTTTTTTACTCTTTCGGATAATAGAAAGACTAGGGGGCACTCCATGAAGTTAGCATGTGGCACATTTAAAACTAATCGGAGAAAGTTCTTTTTCACTCAACGCACAATTAAACTCTGGAATTTGTTGCCAGAGGTTGTGGTTAGTGCAGTTGGTATAGCTGTGTTTAAAAAAGGATTGCATAAGTTCTTGGACGAGAAGTCCATTACCTGCTATTAATTAAGTTGACTTAGAAAATAGCCACTGACATTAGCAACGGTAACATGGAATAGACTTGGTTTTTGGGTACTTGCCAGGTTCTTATGGCCTGGATTGGCCACTGTTGGAAACAGGATGCTGGGCTTGATGGACCCTTGGTCTGACCCAGTATGGCATGTTCTTATGTTCTTCTTAACCCCGTCAGCACCAGCTGCTGGTAACCATGGAACAGTGCACTGATATACTACCACCTGCTGTTCAGTTCAAGACAGAAAAAAAAGGTTTTTGAAGCGAAAGGAGTTTTACAAGACAGACAAATAATACTAAGAGTTAAAACTCTTGTTTTGCCACACAGCTGTTTGGTGCTTTTTTTTAATGGTGTCAGTAAGACCATCCTTGGATGTAATAGCACCCCAGGGATGTGAGGGTTCCCTTCCAATGATACATTTGGCACAGGGGAGGTGCCTCTTTTGATATGGCTGTTCCACTGCTCAGATTGGTTGTTTGGGATATACCTTCACCATTGTTCTGATACCCGTGCCCCGGCCTGGTACCTGCCTTTCCTGCCCTTTGCAAAGGCCCTGGGTGAAAGATTGCTGTGTAGTAGGACAACATTACAAAACACACTGTCATAACTGATGGGTAAAATAGGAATTCTTGAATTGGAAAGGGCAGAGAAAGGTGAATGATTTTCTTCCACTTTGCAGTGCAGAGTTCAAGGAGTTGGATTCCTTGCAGGAAGTGTGTCTTGTATTTCACCAAAGTGAGAATTATATAGCATATTTATAGAGCATGTTCCTTGCATCAGAATTATTCCAAGATTATATGCTTGAACCTTTGAAGACACATAGGTCCTTTCTTAAGATCCTCTGAATAGATTGAAAAAATGTTTACATCAACATGAAAAGTTACTTAGCTTTTGTTGCATGATATAATTGCCGGATACAGCTAAATCACACCCAAAATTAGCCAATTCTGCTGCCTTCTCTCCACTGGAGGGAGCAGGGGTGCAAAATATCATGGCATACCTGACGTTTCGCCATGACACACTATTTATTTATGTATTTATTTATTTATTTATTTGTGTATTTATTTATTTATTTATTTATTTATTTATTTATGCTTTTTATATATCATCATTCCAAAAGTAGATCACAACGGTTTACAAATATAGCAATGAATTACAATGTAGAAAGATAAAATGTAGAAAGAAAAACTGATACTTCACGCATATCCAGCATAGCTCTCTGCTTCAACGGCAGGGGAGAAGAAAAACTGATACTTCACGCATATCCAGCATAGCTCTCTGCTTCAACGGCAGGGGAGAAGAAAAACTGATACTTCACGCATATCCAGCATAGCTCTCTGCTTCAACGGCAGGGGAGAAGAAAAACTGATACTTCACGCATATCCAGCATAGCTCTCTGCTTCAACAGCAGGGGAGAAGAAAAAAGGATTCGCACTCACAAAGCGGGGAGTAGCTGGCTTGTTACGGCGGTTACTACCCCAAACCAAATAAGCCTGATACTTCACTTTCAATGCATATCCTGCTTCAACGGCAGGGGAGAAGAAAAACTGATACTTCACGCATATCCAGCATAGCTCTCTGCTTCAACGGCAGGGGAGAAGAAAAACTGATACTTCACGCATATCCAGCATAGCTCTCTGCTTCAACGGCAGGGGAGAAGAAAAACTGATACTACACGCATATCCAGCATAGCTCCCTGCTTCAACGGCAGGGGAGAAGAAAAACAACCAATAAGGGCTGAATAACACAGTCTGGGTAGAGCAAATGAGCGTGGGTGTAGCTTGCTTATTGCGGCGGTTACTTCCCCTACTACCCATAACTAATCAGGCTTGATATTTCACTTGGTTGCAGCTCCATCACTGCTCTCTGCATTGATGGTGGGGGTGGAAGGGAAATAGAACCAAAGAGCTAAGAGAAACAGATAAGTATGAGAAAAAAATGTGAAGCTTTCTGGGCAGACTGGATGGGCCGTTTGGTCTTCTTCTGCTGTCATTTCTATGTTTCTATATAATAAATTTCAAACTGCATTAATATAAAAGTATGAGTAAGAAAACAGATTAAGAAAGTTATTAATTACTGCAACAAAGGAAGATAGTTCCAATGAATTATTTAAATATAAGATTTAAAAGTATACAAAGCAAAGAAAATTAAGTGTGAGATCAGTCTTTATACTAAGTATAAATGAATAGATTCAGGTGAGTTCTTAGGCTTTTTTGAATAGACATGTTTTTAGATCTTGTTGGAATTTCTTTTTTTCAGTTGTTAGTCTTAGAGGACTAGGTAGGGAGTTCCAAAGTTTGGGACCAGCAATAGAAAACAAATGATCTCTAATTTGGGTAAGATGAGCAATATTGATGGAAGGTATTGAAAGAATGCCTTTGTTTTGGGATCTTAGGTCTCTTGTTGGATTGTAAGGTTGTATTGAAATTCCGGGAGGAGATGACTCAATATTATTGATGATATTGAAGATAATTGATAAACTTTATATTGGCACACTGGGGTGGCCAACTCCAATCCTCAAAAGCCTGCTGACTAACCTAGATATTTTTATTTTATTACTTACATGCCAACCACAACAGTAGTAAAGTTACACAGCAGGGGACACCAGCGCGTGCTTGTGCATGTAAATATGCGTATATTTCATGTTAAAGTCCTGGTATGCCCATGCCCCGCCTAGAACTTGCCCATGACCCCACCCTTTTTTGTAACTTCTTATTTGTGCACATAGAGCAGGGGTGGATTGGCCTTTCTCCAGTGGGCCAGTTGCTCCCATCACGTGATTTTTTTTTTTAAACTTCCTGGCCTGTAGAAAAACTTACAGGGCCACAGCAGACAGCAGTGCGGGGCCAGGAGAGAGGCCTGTAAGGCCGTGGCAGAGCCCATCCTGCCACGGCTGGAGGAAAGCAGTGTGGGGCCGGAAGAGAGGCCAGCAAAGCCACGACAGAGCCTATCCTGCTGCGGCCAGAAGACAGCAGTGCGGGGCTGGGAGAGAGGCCTGCAAGGCCGTGTGATCCTCCTCCTCCTCCCCTTCCTCTCTAACTTTGCAGGAGCCGCACAGTAGCAGTGGTCTCCTTCTACCTCCCTTTGGGCAGTGAGGAGCAGCCCTGCCATCCAACAGTGGCAGAGACAAGGCCCAGAAAAAAGAGGTAGGCCTGAAAGCCGTACATGTGTATGCTTGTGTGAGAGAGAGAGAGAGTACCTGCATGTATGTATGAGTCAGCCTGCATGAGAGAGTGAGCCAGCAAGCATGTGTGTGTCAGAGCCTGCGTGTATATGAGAGCAACAGAGCCTGCATGTGTGTGTGTGTGTGTGTGTGTGTGTGTGTGTGTGAGAGAGATCCTCCTTGTCTATAAGAGAGCAAGAGATCCTGTGTATATCTGAAAGACTGTGTATGCATGAGAAAGCAAGACAGCCTGCATATGTCTGTGAGAGTCTGTGTGTATGTGAAAATGATAGAGACTGTGTGGGAGTGTGAGAATAAGAGAGCCTGTGCATGTGACAGCATATATTTGAGTGAGAAAGTGCCAGTTTGTGTGACAGCATGTGTGGGGGGGGGGGGGGGAGAAAGAGGATAAAGATTGTGAGGGCCCCCTTCCCCAATCCACAACAATCTGTGAGTGACTGGAAATCAGAAGATCCCAGATATGGAAACCTGGAGATTTTTAATCCTATTATTTTAAATTTCATGTGTCCGCTGTTTGAAATATTTGGAATTTGGGAAATATTTTTAAAAGTCATTTTGATCACTGGATGTTCATTGGCTGTTGTCTGCTTGAAATATTTATTCTTTTATTAGTATAGTTTTAATATTATGAATGATGTTTTGTATTTCTTAACTTTATTGCTTAATGTTTTATGAGGAATAATGATGTTTCTGTTTTTCCATTGTTGCACTGCATAATAATACAGTCAGACTTGCTGTGGTTTCCAGAGCATGTGTGTGAGCGAGAGAGAGTGAGTGTGTGTGAGTGAGAGAGAATGAGTGAGTCAAATAGCATATGTGTGAGCAAGAAGGCTTTTTAAACCAGTGAGCATGTGTGTGAGTCCGAGTTTGTGAACCAGTCAGAATGTATGTGAGAGAATATAAGGGATTTTGTGTAAGAATGAACATGTATACTAGAGAGTGTGTATATATGAGAGAGAGAGAGAGAGAGAGAGGAAAATGTTTGTGCACATCTCCTTTCCCTGATTAATCCACAACAATCTCAAGGTGACTGGAGTCTAACGTTCTACCAATAAAGTTTCTGCAATCTAAAAATCTGTTTGTGTAGGGCTCTTAAGCTTGGCTTGCTCTGTTTTCCTGTTATTACTGTTTGAGTGCTGACAGTTAATGCTGTTTTTGTATGGGAAGTTTACTATATAGTAATTCAGTTTACTTAAAGTTTTCTGATAGCTGACATGCTTTACAATAGTCCCAATTACATATGGCTGCAGGTGTTATTTATTTATTTATTTTTGCAGAATACTGAATATTCTTTTTATATCCTTGCACCAGCCCTGGTTGCACTGGCTCCACAAGACAAAGCAGGAGTCCATCTGGAGCTGTGCTACTTTGGGTTACTGGCTCTCCCCAGTTTCAGCCAGGGCTTCATTTTCTCTTTTTATAAGCCCAGGGAACAGTAGGAGTCACTTTTTGTCTCCTCTCCCCTGGAGTCGGTAGGTAGAGCAGAGCCTGAGGAATCATAAAAGCAGCAGACTGTGTAGCCTGCAGTCAATGGGTAATCACTAGAGTGGTGGGAGGGTTGTGGAGAAGTGGAGGCAAGCTACAGGCACAGGAAGGAAGGGATAAGCCAGGAGGAGCTCCTGTGCAGTGTTGGGGAGGCTTCTGTCTGAGGTGACTGTACTGAGCTCTGAGAGAAGCAGCTGGAAGTGGAATCAGCGAGTCTCCTAGAGAATGGGATTGGGAAAGGGAGGGGGAGGCCGCAGAATGGGGAAAGGCTGGCAGCAAGCAAGAACTTTACACCATGATGGTTGACTTGGTGTGCTTTTGTGTAAGCAATACAAAAGTAGCATGTCAGAGAGAATGCATGTGTGTCTGTGCCAGAGAAAATGAGAGACACACACCCTTATGCACTTTGTCAATGAGAGACAAACACCCACACACTCTCAGTGTGTATGTGTGTGTTTATATCTGAGACAGAATATGTGTCATTGTGTATGTACCAATAAAGTTTCTGCAATCTAAAAATCTGTTTGTGACTGAGTGTGTGTGTCTGGCACTGGCTGGCAGGGTCATTACTTGCAACTGGTTCAAGAACCAGACTGAGAATCCAGGTTATATCTCTATAAGAGAGAGAAGCAAATGTGTAGGTGGTCCAACCAATTTGCATGGATAGAACGGGGCTGCAGCTCTGCTCACCCCTGATTTAAAATGTGCTCAGTTATTCAGGAAAGATGATGTTTATTTTGGAGATATTTTGGCTCAATGCTACTAGGCTCCAGGGTTGACTTGGCCTGCTTTTGGGAGCTGTTGACACACGTGCTGCAGGGAAAGTGCGTGAGGGCTTCAGATACCTCATGGGCCAGTTTTGAAAAAATCCCCCGTACCGATATTTTCCTGCAAAGCACCTCTGGCGTAGAGGGATATACACACGTATACATGCGCTGTTTTTAAAATCCACTTGGCATGCACCAGTCAGACATACGTATCTCCCGGTTTTGGCGCACACTGTGCTTTTAAAATTCATCCTTTAGTAAGTAGGCCTCTATGTTTGATGGGTTTTTGTGTGCCTTTCTGCCACTTGCCAATTTTATTTAGGGGACACATTAGCACCCAGAGGATCACTTCAACACATGCATGGCTAAATTCCTTTATTTATTTTTTTTCTACCTGAACTCATAATCCTCTGAGAACATTATCCAGATTAATCACTGCTCTGGGGGAAGCCGCATGTTGGTTGACTAAAGCAGACCCATTTCCACCGTGGGTCCCATGGACTCTTTGTGACATCAGGAATTTTGAAATCAGATTCGTTACCGTATTGGGTCAGTCCTCCGAGGTGCAGCATTGCTTGAGGTGATGAAAAGAAAACGTCCACTTTCTAAGACAGGATTTCTGCTCACTAGAATAAATTTGTCTAGACAAGTTTGATTTTCTTGCAGGTGGAGCAGTGTGGCGCCATGTTTATGAGGTCAGGCTCTCTGCTTGCAATGAAGCCTGTGGTGGCTGCTAGTATAAATCATAAGACTTTTAACTACGTGGGACATTCAGTCTAGGACAGAGAAAATCAGCTGTGACCTTGATGGCGTTCCAGATAAGCTGGCTGTGTGGGAGTTATTCTGTGGTGTTTTTCCTTCTTGTCTGATTCCATTTGATCTGGGGAAAGGTGCAGTGATCCTGGTTCCAGTTTCAGCTCCTTTCTTATTATGGGTTAAAGGGGAAGTGCTTGGAGTTTGTTTCTCCCAGTGTTCTGTTCTAGCAGTCACTGATCAGTGACGAATGATTGCAGGAGCACCAGGGCCATGCAAGCATATTTGGTCGTTCATCACCCCCTCCCCACAAACTGAAACTAGTGGTGTCAGTGGCTCCAGCACAGCACTCCCTTCTTTGCTGGTATTGGCTCTGGTGCAGTTGCCCCTCTGGACCTCACGCTGGCAGGATTTTTGTCATCCCCTAAAATCTAGGCTCTCTAAGCGGCTGCCCAGTTTGTCTAATGGAAGCACCAGCCCAGAGGAACACGGAGACAGACCTCTTGTTTTCACTGGTATTGCCGGCATGCATATGCCCGTCGGTCCTCAATGGACAGGTCTGTGTCAAGACAGCTTCCTCCCAATGACGGAGAGGATTTGGGGCTAGAATTGAGGAGGTCGCACCGTCCTGATATAGGACGAGAAGAATGCTGCAAGTTAGAGGCACCAGGTACAAACTTAGCTGGTCATTTACTGCAGTTTTTTTCTCTCCCATAGATACAGAATGGGGAGGAAAGCCTTAGATTTGTAAGCTCTCTGGGGATAGGTAAATCTCCACTGTACCCGAATGTAACTCACTTTGAACTACCAGTGAAAAAGGAGTAAGCACAATCTATGTGCTAGGAGCCTCTCACCTCCAAGCCCGCCCGAGGCAGAAGGACTGTGGTGGTTAAGTTCTGTGCGCACAGCGCTGTCCCAATAGGACATGAACGGTACCTGTGCAGAACCAGTACCTGGGACAGGGAGAGAGTTATAGGATTGTATGCATGATGTCTAGGGAAACGGCTTTCTCATTAAACAGGCAAAGGGAGTTCTCACTTGTTAAAGAGGTGTAGCGAGCTGAGTTTCTTAGCAGGTAAGAGAAGGCGATCGGAAAGGTAAACGGACTCTGGTGTTCCACTGACGACAATCACAGCCTCTGCCTCCTTAACGTTGGCTTCCGAGCCTCTCCTCTTTATCTCTTCATTCAGAGCCAGCAACTCCTGCTGACACAGCCCCCGCAGTGTATAATAAGAAGTTTTAAAAAAAGAAAATACCGCATCGCCCCCACAGGAGCAGGGAGGAAGAGCTCTGAAATTCTCACAAGATCCCTAACTTTTTTTAAACGTCACTGTTTCGGATTCACAGACCGGGGAAGGGGAGAGCCCATGTGCTACAAAACAGGGCTGCCCAGCACCGACTTCACCCGACAAAGTCTCACTTTCCGGTTGTGTGGCCCAAGCTACACAGCTCGATGCGGACGTCCGGGAAGAGTGCTGGGGTGGCACAAACCGAGTGGCAGAAAGGATCAGCCCGACTGTGAACTTTGAAAGCAGTGGTCCAGAGCCGAGAGCTTTTATAACCTTGTCCAGCACATCGCTAATGTTACTCGAGCCGATGCTGCCCGCCTGCGAGAACCCAGGTCATTTAAGCAGGGTAAATCGCGATTTCGCCAGCTAACACAGCCTGACTAAAACTCTTGCCCCTCTGCCCAGCTAAATGTTTGCGCAGGCTTCAGTTGCGCGGGTACTTTTCGCCGGTTTAAGAAGCGGTGTTCCCCGGTCGGGGGGGAGGAATTGTTTGGGCATTTTAAACAGTCTACTCATTATTTTACCTCCCCCCTTCCCCCTTCAGCAGGTGCTTTTAAGTGCGGGGACCAGGATCCTTTCTCTTTGAAAATGAACTGCCCATGCACTTCGCCATTTTGAAAATGTATCCTCCACCTAACAGTTTAGGACCTGATGGCGAGCTTGACGAACAAAACAACTTTCGGTTTCATTCTGGAGCTTCCATCACATTCTCTGACTTTCTTGCATATTCTTATAATATGGGCAGCTAGGACTGACGCTTCTGTCCAAGCCCGCCCCTTTACAACCAAATAGTACGCAAGCACAGATTTGGGAGTGAACAGGCCGCAGCTTTATTAAACACCCTGGAGCCCGAGCCATACAACACAACCTTGAATTCCCCCATTCACAGCCATCCGCCACAAGCCAGCAAGATGGGCAACCCAGGCTATCCCAGCCTGCCAGATGGCCGCTCCCCAGGCTACCCCAGCCTCTATGAAATGCCCACCTTTATCACGTCCCCCACGACTCCCGCCACCATCCAGCAAGAAGCCGAATAAATCGACCCCCACCACATCCAGCAAGGAGCCGAATAAATCAACCCCCACTACCATCCAGCAAGGAGCCGTACCAGCTGCAACTGTACCCAGTTGTTTGGCTAGGGACCACTGACCTGCCCCCCCATCAGGTCAGCCACCAGTTATGCAAGCATAACCCCCCACCAATCAGCTCGGGCTACCTGCCATCCCACATTGAAGCTGCGACAACGATAAAGCTCCCTACAATAAACAATAACAACAAGGGCGGGCGGGTGGGATGCAGCACCAGATGCCCGGCTGAGAAGAGGGACTGACCCGGAGAACTCAGGTAATCCCTCTTCCAGCTCCCCCCCCCCCCCCCGACTAATCCCCTCGGGAGCCAATCAGCTCCCACCACGATGTGGTTCAAAAGAACCACCCAATCCCGGCGCAGCAGGACACACGAGGAGCCCGGGTGGCCAGCCGGCCACCTAGAGGCTCCCCTCCCCCCCCCTGCACTCGTCATATTATCCTGGCCGGGCAGGCATGAAGCCGACCCGACCTCTCATTATTTCTAAATTATCATCAGTGTCTGCGTTAGGGGACATTTTTAAAGGGCATAGGCGCATAACATTGGGAGTTAGGCACCTAAATCGGCTCCTTTGAAAGTGGACTAGGGCTGAGCGACTAAATTTAGGGTCTACAAAGTGGGTGGCAATGGTGCGTGGAGTTGGGGGCGGAGATGAAAGTTAGGCATTTTGCAATGGTTTTCAGCACCGGCCACTTAGGATCCTAACTTTAGGGCAGTGAACTGCTGGTCTAAATTTCAAACTCCAAATTTAGTTGAAATCTAAGTTGAAAATGTAAGCCCCCGATTTCAGCTGGAAATCTTTCTAAACGTAGGTTCCGAAAATGTATGTAGCGACTTTAGACACAGATCATTTTTTATTTTTGTTTGACCCCCTCTGCTGTTAAAGAACAAGGCATACGAGTTGTTTTGTATACCGGGAGGAGAGCTACAGAAGGTTATGGTTCCCTTATGCGCGAGGCTTGTGGTCTCAGTGAAAATCTTCATGACAGATAAGATGCACAGGGTCAGCAGCACGCAGGGAGGAAGTTGCATTATTAAGGAAACAGAAGAAATACTGGTCTGGGGGTATATAATGGATTTTCCACCTATTATTATTATTATTCTTGATATTAAGAATGCCATGAGTTGTTTTGTTTTTGTGAAGTGCCAACATTCGAAACCTGCCATTCAGGACATTTGTGATGCAGAAGGCTTGACATACCTCTGCCCCGTTCAAAATGCATTGCACTAGAAAAACTATTTTGAGGATGGGGGTAAAACAGTTGTCTCTTTTTTTTTTTTTTCTTTTTCTTGGAATGCAGTGATGTTCCCTCTTGAGTAAAGACAGTTCTCACAGATGTTATGAGAGCGATCGGCCCTGGCCGTCTGAGATTATAGGTTGCCTTTTCGAGACTGCTATGGTTTTATGCTGTCTTGCTAAGCTTATACGTTGGTCTTATCAGAGATCTCCTGGCAGATCTTTCCCCTCCCCACCTGCAGTTCACAGGCGAGTGAAGCCTGCTGGGAATTACTTAACTGGCATGGGGGAAAATGATGGAAGTCAGTGGACCTTGACATGATTAAGAATACAGACCCACAGCGATTTTTGATAACATTCCCCCTTTCAACAGAAGAACAAGTAATGGAAGGGAAAATGACTTGTTTGAACCGAGGAATGAACATAGTTTAGCTTTATCTGATTAAATTCATCGGAATGGGACGGCTGCCTCACACACTTGAAGTGTAAAGAAGTTTTCAGTGGAAAATCCAATTATCCTACAACAGTGAGAGAGTCACACTACCTGAGTACAGCCTCTGTTGTCTATTTAAGGGCTTAGGGATCTTGGAAACTGTACTTTCAGCCTTACTGTTCCAAGAAGCCTTCCTACCGATGTAAAGGAACCACCCCCTTAGCTGAGAGATGCCAGGAGAGTCTTATCGACTGTAACTTGACTGAGCATTTCTTTCCTTTAATTATTTTAGGCTCTTATTAGCGCAGATGATCTTGTCTACCTTTAACTAAGTCTTTAAAATGATTATTTATCATCTATGCAGCTACTGAAAAATGCTATTTCCCCATGACCCGCATGCTTTTTTTCTGGGTGTTGAGCTAAGTATTATCACCTGGGCTAGTCCATAAGTTATCACAGGATTATCAAGAAGTGTTAGCTTAGTTTATTAGTTTACTGACCATCGTGATTTTTTATTTACACAGTTCTAACTTGTTTTGTAAACAGATTTCATGAGTGTTCCATGGTGAGCTTAGTTAAATGTTTTTCACAAAGGGTGAGAAGAAAGCCCTTTCATGTTGAGGGTCAGCTGGGAAACCCCCCTTCGCAAGGAATACTAAAATCCTCTGTTGATAAAGCGTTCACATTTTGCTCTTCACGGGTTCCTTTTTATAAAACAAAAATGAATGAGTCTTCCAGCTGAAAGGCTTTTTTTTCCCTGAAGAATCTGCCACTCTTCTCATAGCCTGGGATGGCTGTATGCTGCAAAAACGGCTCTTTTCACGAGCCATGGTGAAATCTTCCATAGCTGAAGCCATGTCTCTTCTCTAGCCCTTTCCTCTCAGCTCACTCTGTACTCGCAGTCTCAACACTTCAGAGTGAATTGTAGAAACTATTCTATTTGATTTGAAAATCCTAGTAATCACAAATCACAGGGAGCCTACTTATTTTGTAATACTCCTTTAAACTGATAGCATGTGGTTGAAATTGGCATCAGGTACCTTAGCTCTCTGCAGCTCATCTGTTATCATTGTTGCAAGGTCAATGCTGAAATCTCTTCATTTTGTATCAGCGTATTGGCAATTACAAGCATAGGAATCCCCTTTTGCCCTGCCTCACCCGTTACTACAGCCTGGAGATGGGAGGTTGTTACCTATTGTGTTGCACATTGGCAATGCCATTGCTTGAGTTAGGTTGGCAAATATGGACAATATTGATTCCCAAGGGAAGGAAAAATGATTGTCAGAAGATTTTATTGGCCATTAGCTTTCCACTAATGCAAGCCAGAGCAAATTTGTCAACTTATTGATTTTTTTCCATTGCATAGCGTATCAACTGGTCAATTATTAAGCTGTACACCTCACATGACCTTGTCTAAACCAATGGGAGGTGCTATTATATTAACATGTAAATATTTGTATATAGCATGGGCAATCATGTTCTATTCCGTGATTGTAAATATGTGGCGATTTCTAAAACTCTTGCATAGTGGTATTTTGGAACCCTCTTCCTTAGCAAATAAAGAGTGATAATAAAACGTTTTTCCTAATGGACAAATAGTATATATTAATTTCATGTATGATGTATACAAATAGCATTTTGTTTGGGTTTTTTTAGTTAGTAAGTTAGTAAACGAAGTCCTAGTCAAGACTGCTTTGATTTGACTTTCACTATCAAGATATCCTTTGTGATGTCATCAATCTGAGAAGACAGTTGATGGATTTCAGTTCCAAGGCTGTTCTTAAAGTTCTGAAGACAAATACAAAAAAAAATCCTTTTGTGGTTCTTGGAAATGTATTTCAAATAGCCCTGCGGTGAAAAAGCCAGGAGCCGATTTCAGCAAACAATACAAACGAATTGTCTATTAACGTCAGTAGAGTTAACAAAACTGTAGATTAAACGAGCAAGAATTGAAATACTGAACAGTAGCCTGATTAACAGAAATTCATCCCTGGGTGGATTGAAATGCATACAGATGCCTTTTAAGCTGTTATTGTTTGAATATATTTGATACATTCCCTTGCTTTAAAAAAAACCCAAAACAACTCTCTGGAGAAACTGAAAAGGAAATTGTATCTGTCCATATGTAGACCAACGAGGCCAGACACCATGTGAAATAGGAACTCCAAATTCACATGAACTTCCTGGGCCTGAGTACATTGTTACCCACACATCTTGTCATGCAATGAATAAGCTGCACACGGTAGTGGCGGCAAGATGGTCTGTGATCTTCTATAGCACGGCCTGCTCTATCCTCAGGACCACAGTTGGTCCTCTGCACTAGTGATACTAGCAGCCAGCAGTGCCCACTCCAGCCTCTCTTACCTTACCTCTCCTAATTGCATTTTGCTTTATCCAACTTCAGCGTGTGTTGTCAGGGATTTTTTTTTTCCTGACACTTCTGTTTTGCTGTAAAAATTAATTATTCTCCTGGGATGAGTTCTTTTTTTTTTTTTTTTGCTTTTGAATTATAAGAGAAATGGCCTCCTAACAAAGTCATTATTTTTCATTTTCTTATCTTTTTTTTTCTGCTGCTGTGGTTCGTCTTTAGTACTATTATTTAACTGCAGTCATCTTGATGGCTAATGCATGAGTGGGTCATCCTGATGATCTGGATCTGGAGTGCTGCTGACTCACATCTCACTGGTGGGGAACTGTCCTTGGTCCTTGAAAAGCAGGGAGGTGAAGCTCCTATCTTTCATGTTAGTTCAATCTGAGGGCAGCCTGATTTTTTGTGTGTGTGTGTGTGCTCTATTTTCTGCTTGCAAGCAACACCTGCTGCAGTTAGGAATCTTGACATAATAAAACAAATTATAGCACATAACAAGTACAACAGATCAAATCCACATTTGTCTCCAATTTATGCCTTCTTCTTTTAGGTTCTGATTATCAGACATCAAAAAGAGATTGAGGTAGAAACCAAGGAGGGTAGAGTGGCGGAGTAGCCAAATGAGAGAAGGGAGCAAGCATAAAGACTGGAAACAAATGTTAAAATATGCATTTAGTAAATCTACAGAATTACTACTGGTGCATCAGTTCTGCCTTTAGCACCTTTATCTTCAGGGACCTGTTTACTAAGCCGTAATAAACTGGTGCATTACTGGGGCATTTTAATGTGAGTTAATTCCTACATGAGTAGCACAGTTTAGTAAATCCCATAATGGCCCCAAGGACATGCCTTACTCAGGCCAAGAATGTACATGCATTCCTGGCCATGACAAAGCACAATTGTCATCCTGGGCCGCAATCTTTAAAGGGACAGGTAGCTGGGGTGAATTAGGGGGCTGAGAGGGAAGCTTTCTTTGGGGAACCAGGATTTAGATACCGGGCTGGGGTAAGAAACTCGGGGGCCACATGCCTTTTTAGGCATCTTGGAAGGGGGAGTGCTCGAGAACATCGACAAGAATATTAGCCTGCCAGTGCTAACTTTCAAAGAAAAAAACATGGCTCACAGATTCTATCACATTCATGCTAGTCTGGTTTAATATTAATGAGCCATGAATTTGCATGCAGTGGAGCTCATTCATATGGAGAAATCTAGTGGTTAGAGCAGTAGGCTGAGAATGAGGGATGCCAAGGATCAAATCCTGCTGATCTTGTGACCTTGAGCAACTCACTTCATCCTCCATTGCCTCAGGTACAAGGGACAGGGAAATACCTGAATTTAACTTGCCTTCAGCTACCAATGAAAAGGGTGTGAACTAAATCCAAAATAAATCTAACTATAATAAAGGGCAATGTTGCCCAGTACCTGCATAGTCGGTACGCAGATTGAGCTCCGCCCCTCTTTCCCTGTACTCTCCAGCTCCACCCCACTCTCTGTATTGTCCAATCTACTCTATACTACCACATATGGAAATTGAGCTCCACCTCTCTCTCTTTGACTGGTCTATCCAGTCTCTACTACCACATGCACACCCGAGCTCAGCATGCACCATATATCTCAGTTACGCACTTCCTACATTTCACAGTATTTCCTCATCCTTGGATGGGCTTTTCCTACTAGTTAATTAATATTTTGCTTACATTGATCAGACTTTGGTTTATAATATTGACAGAACTTATGCAAGCATTGCTGATATCATAAGACCGCAGTCTTAACATGCTAATTACCTTATTTAGCATTTCATATGCCTTGCTACATTATCACAGCTCAGTACATAGGCTAGCTACAGCTTTCTCTGATGTGCCCAGGTGATCTTTCTAAAGGCTGGCCATGGAATATTACTGACATTCATTCCTAAAGAGCAGGCTCAGTGCTTCTATTAGGCTAACTAGGCAGTCGCCTAGAGCACCAAAATGTTGAGGGTGGCAAATCATTCCAACAGAAGGCTTAGACGGATGCTGTGCCACAGCCAGTACCGAGAAGGGAGCACATGCTGGAGCCCTCATCACTAGTAAGAGGGAGCAAAGTGCTGGAGGTGCCACATTAGGTAAATTGGGGGAGGGAGGTGCATGACTGAAACCTACTAAAGAGCGGAGGGATATACTAGGCTCAATAGTGTCTGAAGTATTCTTCACTGCCACTGGCATTCCTATAGGTACAGTGCTGGAATAAGTCTATTCTATAACACTGCCCAGCAGTCAAGACCTGTGAGCAGTGAGCTGAGCCCTACTATTCAGGGATTGTAATGGAGACCAGCAGATTCAAACTCCTTCCCGGTCAGTCTTCTGCTGGTCTTGTGGGGTAGAGGGAAGGAGCGCAGTAGCCACAGTTCCTGCAGAATGGTCTTTCTGGGTTCCCAGGGTGATGGAGGGAGGTGGCTGGGAAGCACCGTCTAACAGTAGAGATGCCTGAAGTTCCAGGCAGATCGCTGGTTTTCCCAGAGGTGAGGCAAGGGCATACCACATGTGGCTCCTTACTGCCACCATCTCAGTAGGCAAACTGCATGGTATGTCCTCGTGGGAAAAATCTCGAAGCCAGGTTTTACAGATTACAAAACCATAAAACTTCGGAGCACTGAAATTTGATTTGGGTTTTTTTTTTTCCACTCAAATCTATTTTTGGACTGAAGGACTGTGCTACTTGTGAATCAGGTTAATTGGGATTGGAAAAGAAATAATAAGAAGTACATGTTTGTTTACAAAAAACAGGAAAGATTCCCTTTTTTTCGCAAGTTATATTATGCATTTGACCAATGTTCTCGGTGGGTTGTGTGCCTGGGGCTTGAGTTTTTTGGATTGTTTCATGATTAAGGCAGGCCCTCTGGTTCAGCCTCCCTGGTCACTTAGGGAGTTGATATACAGCAGGCCAGGGAACAGGAAAGTGGACACTTTCCCAGCTAAGTATATCTGGCTAGTGCGGAATATAGGCATTAGCCAGATAAATTGTGGCCACGCCTCCAGAACGACCCCTGCCTCTTTATCTGGCTACATGACTTAACCTGGCTAAAATGTTTCCATGAGAGGGGTGAGAATTTCAAATCTCTGGCTAACTTTTGAAAATCAACCTCTTGGTTTTCATAGATCGATCCTGGACCGCAGCATAACTTTCCTCAGTGAGGCTGGCAGCCTCAGGAGATTCCCAGTTGTGGGGGACTGCAGATTGCACCCATGTTTGAGGGCTGGACCATCAAGATTCCTTGGGATTGGGACCAGTTTCACTATGGCTGATTGATAATTGCAAACCTTTTCAAAGAGTGAGTCACCACTGTTTGGGGAACAAATCTTCCAGTTTCTGAGGTTGGATCCTTTTGCCTGCTGTGTGAGGGACGTGCCTTAAATAAGCTCACTGGAGATCCTCTCTGGGATATTACAGAGTGCCTGCCCTGATGTTTCTGAACCAGGAAGTAATGCAGTTGCTCATTTCGATATATCAGAAAGATTCCAATATCCTCAAGGGTTTCTCTGCTGGCAAATGTAGGCAAGTATTCGAGCAGAAATACTGGTAGGTCCTCCATTTATTCTGGCATTGGCGGCACAAAGGAGTCTGCATCCTTCATGGTCCAAGTATCTTTTGAGATTCTGATGATGACCCAGTGTAGCTATCCGCAGAAAGTGCCTCATTCCTTAGTGAAGCCTGCTTATCCCTGCACAAGGAAAGCCACTATCAGACTGGAGACACAGTCCTAAGGAAACTCTGCATGGTATAGGAGCTAAAGGGCTCTGGCCAATTCATCCAAATGAAATCTGGCAATGTGAAAAGGGGGAGCAGCAGCTATTGTAACAGTAAATACTTGGCAAATATTTGTGATAGCCCTGATAAATATGTGGTGTTCACAGGAGGAATCACCAAAGGCGCTCCATTAACGCCCTCTGCTTTGCTCACAGGCAAGCCCAAACAAAAGTATTTGCAAAATATATATTTATGTGTGTGCCTTTAATTTGCTTCCAGCAGTTCTTTGACCTGAACGTTTACTCCTGCTTATGAATCACACCCAATGACCACTCATAGCACTAGGTCTCACCACATCATAAAGGAATTTCTCTAGTACATTAACCATTGCATTCATATATCCGTCACACCCCTCCATAATTCATGTGCAACTACTGACACTACTGTTTAGCATTCATATCTTTTCTTTTAAAGCCATTGCAATAATCAACCCACACTAAAAAATATAGCACATGTATTTATATTTTTCAGAAAATAAGAGCACAAATTAAATCCTCGGCTGTTTCCTTATAAGATGAGGGGTTGGAGAATAGCTGAGCCCTTCCTCCCAATGAAGGCTTTTGCTGGAGTTCCTTCTCTCCTCTTCCTCTTCCTGCAGCAGGAGCATCACTGTTGTCATTGTACAGGTGCAGGGTTTAAGGGAATGCACACGTAAACCCTGCTTTACTGCCTGTGGTGGCCATGTTTAACACAACACAATGACTAGAGGGAAGAAGGGAGTGACCCAACAGGAAACAGTGAAAGAGAAAAGAATAAAAACAGGGCCGGATTTGCCTCTAGCCAGGGTGGGAGTTAAGGAGCCTAACACCATGGGGTAGATTTTCAATGAGTCACTGAATGGTGAAAGTAACTGGTCAGTTTTAAACAGATAACTCTGTTTTGGGATATTCAACCTCAGGTAACTGGTTTAAAGTTACAAATGAATATCAGGTTATATCTAAATGCACATGCTTTAAGCAGTTAGATTTAGCTCAGCCATTTGTGTGGCCACACTTAAATGGGCAGTTTTAGCCAGTTAGCATTAAATATTGTGTTGACGAGGTAACCGGCTGATTCATCAAGCCGTGTTAAGGCTCAAATGCACGTTTTATAGCATATATCGCGTGATAAATGGGATATTATGCATCTCCCTACCCAAATACCCTCCCCTATTACAATTATTTTCTTTACATGCAATTTGCATGCATGAATAAGGCAAATGCATGCTAAGAAGGTCACTACTGGTCAATTATATGCAAATATTTTATTGCGGCCTACCAAGAAATGCATTAAGTGCGCAGCAGGAGGCCTGGGAGCCGAACGTGGGTCCCGAGCTCCTGCCTACCATTTAAAGCGGCAGAAAAAATAAATAGTGGCAAATCGGAGGTTGAGCGGGGGTCAGTGCTGACCCCCATCTCAACCCAGGACTGCCAGTTGAGGCTACCCTGACTCCCCAAAAAATTATCAAATAGATAGCTTTAAGTGCATGGTGATGGCTCCCCATCCACCCCCCCCCCCCCCCCCCCCAAGTCCATCCAGAAGACCCTTCAATCCATAAAATCAACTTGAGGCTCCAGTTCCCCCAACAAACAATTACTTCCAGGCCCTGGCACTCCTTCCTACTCCACCCCCCACCCCACAAAACAATCCACCACGAGCGCCCCTCCAGAACCTTCCCATACTTTAAATCAGATCCCACATTGGGGCCAGGTGCACCTTTGCTCCTGGCCTAGTCGGTGCCGTTTTCCAAAATGGCATCAACTTGACCTTGCCCTAGCCATATGACCAGGGTAAGGTCCAGGGGTGAGGGGTAGGTATGGGAAGGAGAGGCTTGATTGATTTACTTGAGGAGGCTTGAAGGATTGACTTGGGATGGGGGTCGGTATGGGATGGGGCTCCGGGGCCTGGAAGGAATTGTTTGTTAGGGGAGGGCGCCACGGCGTGCATACTTTTAACTTTTTTTCACATTTTGGGGGAGTTGACAACCACCTTGTCTGGCGGCCCCAGGTTGAATTGGGGGTCAGCACTCAACTTCCCCGTTTGCCGCATCTTTTACATTTTAGGCCAGCGGCCCTTTAAGGCAGTGGTGGTCCCATGAGGTTGGGGACGCTATCGCTTTAAATGGCCTCTGTCCATGTTGTTTGTGCTGCATTCTTTGGCTGCAACACAAAAGAACTTGCCATGCAGCCGCAATATTTTTTGGAGCAGGGGCCCCACTATCGTGGCAACACCTCCCCGCCCTCGCGATAGTGATAAAACATCACGGCTTAGTGCACCTAGGGGTAAATTTGAAAACCTCACCCCAGGTACTCACTGACCTAGATGCTTTTTTGTCCATCTGTATCTGTTTGCACAGCAATTTTCTATAAACAGATTTTAGCTGGATGGGGGTGAGAGAGGGGATTTTTAACCAATTAGATTTATGCCATTAAAAGCCAGTTTAATTTTAACCACATAAATCTTTTGAAAACTATCGGGTAGATTTTGAAAGGTGCAGGCATGTCCATGTCGCGTGCTTCCCAGCTCGCACACATGGACACTGTGATTTTATAACACACGCGCGCTGTTATAAAATCATTGGGCCACGCGCACATGCGCGCCAGATTTTGTAATCCGCGTGTGCATGGGGGGGCGTATAATTTTGCAAATTTTTCACAGCGACATATCCTGGCCTTCCCCAGTTCCCTATCCCCTACCCTAACCTCCCTTCCCCTTTCCTCCCCACCCCCTAAACCCTATCTCTTACCTTTTTAAAATTTTATTTCATTGCTTACTGCTCCGTTGGAGCAGTAGCAACTTGCACGTGCTGTCAGTCCCTTCCCCGGTACAGCGGCAAATGGCCGCTGTACCGGCCGCCTCCAGCCCCGCCCCTCCCCGCCCCCCCAGACCACCCCTTTTCTTCCGCCTGGCACTTCTGCACGTAACAGGAGTTACGTGGATGGCCGGGCCCCTTCTAAAATGCACGCGGTGCACACAAGGCCCAGCCGCGCGCGTAATCCCCGTTTTCCCCACACGCACCTTTTTTAAAATCTACCTGTATATGAATAATGATTTTGTGTTCATCTTTGGCTAATGGAGTAACCATCCAATTCTTACACAATCTAAGCATTTAAAGCCTAGAAGTGGGCAACGTAGGGTGTAGAATAAAGCATGCCCAAAACAGGAACTCCAGACAGTGCAAACCATGTTCCTACTATTGATATTTCTCTAAAACATAGACTAATTTGGAAGCTCAGTCAGGCTACCGTGCCACTGTACCTGATTTCACTATCCATCTCTAATTTTGGTCCCTTTCATCCAGATTGCACTGACTCTGTGCATGATTTAAGTATATTTTTCAGATGCAGATGCCTCCTGCCCCCTCGGTGAACTATCCTCTCCCTGAACTCAATTCAGTTGAATTAATTTGGGCATTAGAGAGTCATGAAGCATGATTTAAGTTCATGTGAATGGCCATCAGCAGTGTCCCGTTCTCACGCCATTCATCATATCTTGGAGGCAATGTTTAGAGCAGCACACACTAAGAGCTGCCTGGACTGTAATTCATATTGAGCAAAGTCCATTGTATATACCTCAGGATTTCCCAAACCTGTCCTGGGGATCCCAAAGCCTGTCAGGCTTTTGGATATCCACAATCAATATGCTTGAGATAAGTCTGCATGCGTTAGAGACCTAATGCACACAAATTAATCTCATGCAATATTCATTGTGGATATCCTGAAAATCCAACTGGCTGTGGAGTCTGCAAGGCAGGTTTGTCAGGCTCTGCTATATACCTCATCTTCTTTGGTCTACTAAAGATTCAGCATTAGGAAGCAGGAAATACATGGTAAAAATGTGTAACCGCTGTCATCGGGATTTATATCGCTGGTCCTTCTGTTGACTAAGGAAAAACAAGATTTACATAAATGAAGAGAGTGAAAATCTAGATGGCATATGGAATAATAAAAACATTTGTTCCAACACTTGCTTTGTGTGGTGGCTTGGATCAAATCCTCTGGATGGAAAAGGAACTGTGAGATAGCAAAGCTTGAAAGCACATCTAAAAGGATCACAATGGCTGGCACTGACCCAGGCTTGATCTGCAGGTGCAGGTCTGGGCTCAGCCTTTTGTTAATATTACCCGGCTAATAATTCAGAGCTGGAGGAAGAAGAAACGAGCAGGTTTCTTGCGTGGAGGTCCATGAGCCAATGCTAATGTTATTTTGCCATATGTTCACATTCTTTCAGATGTTCAGAATTCCCTTCTCAGGATTTGTCGCTTTTTTTTCTGGTTTTCTTATTTATTTATTTATTTATTTATTTAGCATTTTTCTATACCGACTTTCCAATAACAGAATTACTGATCAATTTGGTTTACATTTTAAACAATAACAACAATGACAAGTAAATGTCTTACAATTCTTTCCACACTTTGCTCCTTATTTTCTCTGTCTTTTCTTTTCCCCTCTCTTTTGTTTCCTCTTTCTCTCTGCACACCGCATTGGTTCTGATTGTATCCCTGTTTTCTTCCCTGTTCGCTCGCTCCCTCTTGTACCTGGATGCTGCCTCAAAGCAGCCCCTATAATTTATTTATTTTTTAATTAAAAAATGCATATTCTGCTTCACTCAATAACAAATGTCCTAAGCAGATTACAGTTCACATAAACACTGTATTTATGCATATAGTATGGACTTATCAAACAAACAGAATATAAAATACATTCTTCCGAATACCACAGACTAAATGCAATGTGCTATCATGAAAGGCCCATAATGATTTCTTCATAATGCCACTGAAAAAGCTTGAACAAAAAGAAATGTCCTCCGTGGGTTTTTTTTTTTTGTTTTTTAAAGATCCAAAGTCAACCTCTTCCCTGATGTCAATTGGTAATTCATTCCAGGAACTTGGGCCAGTTAGAGGATGCTCTCTTGCGCCTTGCTTGACAGCCAGCCTCTCTCAGTGAGGCAACTACAACCAAGAAATTCGATGGCGAGCTGACTTGATGAGTGGCAACATAATTTTGCACAAGATTATGGAACTAAAGTGGACCACCTTTCTAATATATTGTATGCATTAGCGTTAGCATTGTAAACCTTACTCTTATATGCTACAGGAAGCCAGTGCAGCTCTCTTAAAACAGTGAAATATGCTCCTTTCTAGAGCACTGCAGGACGTGAGCCTGGATAATTTTAACTTTAACGGGCTACGTAGCCGGTTAAGATTAAAGTTATCTGAGTAAACTCATCGGATCACTTTAACTCAGCATATTCAGTGTGAGACTTGTCCCACTGAATATTCGTCACATTATCCCGCTAACATTAAGCGGATAACTTGTCCCCTTGCTGGCTTGCCGAATGTGGAACTACTGGCTCTTCTTTCTCCCCTTTTCTTCTTCATTACCATTCACAGTTTCACAGTTTCTCTTGCTCCCTCTCTCCTCGGGTTGCATGCGCTGTTCCTCCTCTTCAGGGCTGGCAGCCACATTAGCAGTTCTTCTCTGCAGACCAGACGGGCCTGGCAGTCCTTATCTGCTACCATTTTCTCTACGCTTGTGACCAAACTACTGGCAAGACTGGGACCTGTTGCTGAAACAGAAACTTTTAACAAAACCCTCCAAACCCTTATTTTGTGTTTTTAATGGACCTTTTATGGGCTTTTCCATGTGGTTCCTCAAATAGGGACATTTGAAAGGGGACAAGCAAGATTTCAACCTACCAGACATAAACGGCAACAGCCAAGTTGCAGCGATGCGTCTGTATCCTAAGGCTTCAACTCCTGATCGGTGCCTGTCGCAGAGCTTTAGCAGCCTGGCCCTGCCCCAGATTCCACTAGAAGTCTGCACCCGTGCAAGTTTGAGTGACCAGCACTGAGGATCTCTCCCCTATCCAAGCTGGGGAGAGAGGCGGATCCTAAGCCCGTCTATCAGAAAGCAGTGCTCAAGCCCACCAAGAGGGTTCAGAGAAAGGGTCGTGTATGCAATAGAAGGGTGCTAGTCCCCACACTGAGGCATGCTGCCCTCCAACCTCTCTGTTGGTCCCTCCTGCTCCAGAGGTGCCTCCTAGTTCCCTGCCTTCTCCGCGCCACCATTGCCATCTGTGTGGTGTCGCTGCCCATTTACCAGTCTCAGCACCCCTAGTTGAAGGAGCTGAGGCTGTGGGAGGAGAATGACAGTAGGCCCTGGTCTTCGGCCCAGCGGGATGGGCTCTTCCAGGCTGCCTTTCTTTGGCCCAGTGGTGACAATAGCGGTGGACCTGAAGGCTAGAAAGAGCTTTCTGGCTTTCGCCTACCCATTATAGTATTGGTTTATCCATCTGAACCTCCTGCTCCCTCTTGTGAGATCACAAGTCACAGACAAACCAAGAACCTAAGTGTTTTCCCTTTCATAAAAGGTGCTAAAAACATTTTGAGGGTCATTTTCGGAGCAACTGCAGCAAGTTAACCTGTGGAAATCCCTTTGAGAATTGCCCCGTTTTGTGAGCCAGCCCATGGGTGCGGAGGTGCATTGTTTGGATCATCCACCTGTTGGGTTTCCAGTATTGCTGAGCAAATCTTTTTCTGAAGGGAGATTTTATGACCAATCCTGCTTCTTCTTAACACACATCCCAATGCATTGTGCTATCTGTGACCCTGCTTCTTTCTTTTGAAATCAGCAGTAAAGTTGCCAAAATGCAGCAGGACTAAGCCTATAAAGACGCTTAGGAAACTGATGATATGGCCCTCTGGCTCTCTCCGTAAACCCTTTCAGACTCACAGCCTACAGACTCATTTATGTGGCCAAGTAGCATTTGTCTTTACGCAGTATGGGCCAGATTTTATAACATGCGCGCGGGCGTAGATTTGTGCGCACAAATCTACGCCCAATTTTATAACATGCGCGTGCAGCCGCGTGCATGTTATAAAATCCAGGATTGGCACATGCAAGGGGGTGCACACTTGTGCACCTTGCGCGCGCTGAGCCCTAGGGGAGCCCCTATGGCTTTCCCCGTTCCCTCCGAGGCCGCTCCGAAATCGGATGCGGATGATCCAAATAATACATCCAAACAATCGGAGCGGCCTCAGAGGGAACTTTCCTTTTGCTCCCCCCCACCTTCCCCTCCCTTCCCCTATTTAACCCACCCCCCAGCCCTACCTAAATCCCTCCCTACCTTTGTTCTCTTCTTTACGCCTGCCCCAGCTGGCGGCTGGTGCGCGATCCCCCGGCACGGCCGCCGTGCCGGAGGCCTCAGTCCCGCCCCTGGACTGGTGCCCCGCCCCCCTCCCCACCCCCTCCCCACCCCTTTTTCAAAGCCCCGGGACATACGCGCGTCCTGGGACTTGCGTGCGTTGCCGAGCCTATGCAAAATAGGCTCAGCGCGCGCAGGAGGGGTTTTAAAGGGTTATGCATGTAACCCTTTAAAAATCCGCCCCTACTTTTCTTCCAAAATTCAATCTTTTAGTTGCTAGCTGCGGCATTTGGACCCTCATCTCCTGTGACACAGCTGTCCCCCTCTCAGAGGACCCTCCTGGTCTGTCTGCTGGCAAGACAAACCCTAAGGTTTTCAAGGTCCCTGGCCTTCTTTGGGCCTCCGCCACTGTCACGACTTTCCTAGGATGGCAAACATGGCTGCTGGGGGTGAAATTTGCTCCTTCTCTCTGAGCGCCATCCAGGGTCTCCTGGTTCCCTTCCTTTGTATTCTTGCATTCAAACTTTCTGGCTAGCTTTCTTCCTTGTTTCTAGGCTACTGTGGTTGTACCTGGATTGTCTTTCCCTTGTTTTGTGCCTGTCTAGGCTGTAAGGCATCACACCGGGTCAGTTGGAAACTTTGGGATTCAGCCCCCATCATCACTGCGGACATGCAATTAAATGCTGAAAGTCTATATTTAAAAATCAACTTTGGGGTAGCAAGAATCTTTCCTTTTCATTATATCAAAACTTATGTCACTTTATTCTCTAAAGGCCAAGTTGTGAAAGCCCGTCGCGCACCAAAACGGGCAGATACGCGTGTGGATGGGACGCGCGCGCGCGCCCCACGGGGATTTAAAAACTCCCGCAGGCACGCGCGTATCTGCCTGTATGCACACAAGAAAGGCTTTTCGAAAAAGAGGTGGCCCGGAGGCAGGGTCTGAGTGGGGCGTGGGCAGGCTGGGACAGTGCCATTAGACACTGTCCCGCTGAAGCGCACGTCTGGAGCCCACCGGACTGCGCAAGTTGTTGCTGCTCCGGACTGCAGGCAGTAAAAAAAAAAAAATAAATAAATCTAGGGTAATTAGCGGGCTTTTAGGGGTCGGGGTTAGTAGGGGAAAAGGGAAGCAGGTTAGGTAGGGGGTTTAGGAAGTTCCCCCCCCCCCCAGTCCGCTTCTTTCTTGAAGCGGACTGGGAGGGCACTGGAGAAAAGGCCTATTCCGTCGACACGCGCATCTACTAGATTCCCCTCCACTTACGCGCGCGACACAGCACTCGTGTGCACCTGCGTGCGCCAATATAAAATCGGGCGCGTGGGTAACGGATTTTATAACATGCACACATCAGCACACGCATGCTATAAAATTGGTGTGTCCATGTACGCGCGCCGGCAACCACATGCACATGGATGCCCTCGCGGACCTTTGAAAGTTACCATCCCTGACAGCAATATCTAGACGATTTCACACAAATAAAAGGCATAGTTTTAATGTGGTCCTTCCCCTTTCTGTGGGTACCTTGACCTTCATTAAAAGTAGATGGGGTTAGGTTAGGGGAGGGAAACTTCATTTTCTAATCGCCATGTGTACTTTTGAGCACACACTTTGCATCTGCTGCACTAGCAAGGACTTGGTGTGTGTGTGTGCACTAACTCAACTTTCCTAAGGGAAACTTCCTGAGAAGTTTGATTATTGTCCCTCCGTTTGAATCTGCTTGCAAGGTCTTATTTAAAAAAAAAAAAAAAGTTTGAGAACTCTCTTTAGCATGGAAGGAGCACGTTTCAAAGGGTTCTCCTTGGATAAACCCCTGTTTACCACTGGAGAATGCCTTTGAAATTTGCTCCATAGTTTCTTGGGATTCTTGTGCAGAAATCAGTCCATTCAGATTTTGCTGATCCTGATTTAATTATTATTAGGTTTTTATTGTGCTTGTCAGCTTCTGGGTGCGAGGAAAAAGTGACGGATGAAACTTCCTGCAATTTACAAATGTCCATTAGACAAATCCATTTAGCAGTGAAAGATCAAAACCAATTGGACAATGGCATAAATCACCCAAATTCAGCAGTCATTTAGAACAAGCAGCAAGGGGGAAACAAACAGACGTGCGAAACTAATTAAATAAATAGAAAATGACAGGGAAAGTCAGTGCAGACTGGATTGCAAGGGTCCTCACCGTACACCCTAGAAAATGTCTTCAATGGTTTTTTTATCCTTTTTTGTATGCTTTTTTGTCTTTCATCGAAAAGCATAAACTGCAACACAGCTTAAATCAGTGGAAAACTGCAGCAGGGATAAATGAATGCTGGTAATCAGAAGCTTGTGCTATGATCTGCAGTTCTTTTCTACTAGCAATGCTCATGCCTAACAGGTCTCATTAACTTTTCCTTGCCCAAAGAGCATGAAAACAAGAGCAAATCAGAACAAAAACATTTTTTTCACTAGTGCAGTTTTACTATCTGTCCTGGTGAAAAACTGTAGATTGCGATGCTTTCTTTTTCACTGATATAAGGATGTATCCAAAGATGTCAATGTTCAGGAGTTATCAAGCACACCAAAGTGGAACTGTAAAACCACACAGAGTTTAGAATAGGTATAAACACCAAAGGTGAGGAGTATTTTTTATCTCTCATTTAGCAGGCCTCATACGGACACGGTAGAAGAAACGCACTACCGGCAGGCCAGCGATTTAAGCCGCGGATAACATCAACTTTCGGCCCCCTGACGAAGGCACAGCCGAAACACGGGTCCGTGTCTGTATGAGGTCTGCTAAATGAGAGATAAAAAACACCTTTGGTGTTTATACTTATTCTAAACTCTGTGTGGTTTTACAGTTCCACTTTGGTGTGTTTT
The DNA here is from genome assembly GCF_901001135.1 of Rhinatrema bivittatum. Classification (NCBI taxonomy): domain Eukaryota; kingdom Metazoa; phylum Chordata; class Amphibia; order Gymnophiona; family Rhinatrematidae; genus Rhinatrema; species Rhinatrema bivittatum. The sequence continues at coordinate 49,236,669 of NC_042622.1, read as the reverse complement.
TTCATACGACTGTTACCACCGTTCTAATTTACTGAGAGTGGTTTCCTTGATTGCAGGAGTTATCAAGACCAGGCATAGAGTATCTGAGATTACGGAAAGATCAGATGAACTGAACCAAATCACGGTGAACCTGGAAGATGTAGTAAGCCAAATTGACAAACTAAAGAGTAGCAAATCACCTGGACTGGATGGTATGCACCCCAGGGTTCTGAAGGAACCAAAAAAATGAAATTTCAGACCTATTAGTAAAAATTTGTAACCTATCATTAAAATCATCCATTGTACCTGAAGACTGGTGGGTGGCCAATGTAACTAAACTATTTAAAAAGTGCTCCAGGTGTGATCTGGAAAATTATAGATCGGTGAGCTTCACTTCAGTGCCAGGAAAAATAATGGAAACTATTCTAAAAATAAAAATCGTAGAGCATATAGAAAGACATGGTTTAATGGAACACAGCCAGCATGGATTTACCCAAGGGACGTCGTGCCTCACAAATCTGCTTCACTTTTTGAAGGGGTTAATTAACATGTGGATAAAGGTGAACTGGTAAATGTAGTCTATTTGGATTTTCAGAATGTGTTTGACAAAGTCCCTCATGAGAGGTTTCTAGGAAAACTAAAAAGTCATGGGATAGGAGGTGATGTCCTTTCGTGGATTACAAACTGGTTAAAAGACAGGAAACAGAGAGTAGGATTAAATGGTCAATTTTCTCAGTGGAAAAGGGTAAACAGTGGAGTGCGTCAGAGATCTGTACTTAGACTGGTGCTTTTCAATATATTTACAAATGATCTGGAAAGGGATACGACAAGTGAGGTGATCAAATTTGCAGATGATACAAAATTATTCAGAGTACTTAAATCACATGCGGATTGTGATAAATTGCAGGAGGACCTTGTGAGAGTGGAAGATTGGGCATCCAAATGGCAGATGAAATTTAATGTATACAAGTGCAAGGTGATGCATATAGGGAAAAATAACCCATGCTATAGTTACACAATGTTAAGTTCCATATTAGGAGCTACCACCCAGGAAAAAGATCTGGGCGTCATAATGAATAATACATTGAAATTGTCGGCTTAGTGTGCTGTGGCAGTAAAAAAAAAAGCAAACAGAATGTTAGGAATTATTAGGAAGGGAATGGTTAATAAAATGGAAAATGTCATAATGCTTCTGTATCACTCTATGGTGAGACCTCTCCCTGAGTAATGTGTACAGATCTAGTTGCCACATCTCAAAAAATAGATAGTTGCACTGGAGAAGGTATAGAGAAGGGTGGCCAAAATGATATAGGGGATGGAATGGCTCCCCTATGAGGATAGGCTAAAGAGGTTAGGGCTATTCAGCTTGGGGTAGAGATGGCTGAGGAGGGATATGACAGATCTATAAAATCTTGAGAGGTCTAGAACAGGTAAATGTGAATCGTTTATTTACTTTTTCAGATAATAGACAGACTAGGGAACACTCCATGAAGTTAGCAAGTAGCACATTTAAAACAAATTGGAGAAATTTTTTTTTCACTCAATGCACAATTAAGCTCTGGAATTTGTTGCCAGAGAATGTGGTTAGGGCATTTAGTGTAGCTGGGTTTAAAAAAGGTTTGGATAAGTTATTGGAGGAGAAGTCCATTAACAGCTATTTATTAAGCTGACTTAGGGAATAGCCTCTACTATTATTGGCATTAGTAGCATGGGATCTACTTAATGTTTGGGTACTTACCAGCTACTTGTAACCTGGATTGGCTACTGTTGTAAACAGGATGCTGGGCTTGATGGGCCCTCGGTCTAATCCAGTATGGTAACTTCTAATGTTCTTATCTTTGGATAACTCTTGCATTGACCCAGTGAACGGTACCACAGTCTACAAAACATCCAGTTTTCATGGCCTATGGTGGACTGATTCTGTGATTGGATGTTGACCTATTATTTTTAGAATAATTGATTAAGGTGTCTCTACTTACGCTTTACCTGGAGTGAAAATGACAAAGAGTTTGGGATACCTTATAGACTAGCATTAACCGATTTATTGAGACATGAGCTTTTGAGGGAAGAATAGATTTTGTCAGATGCATGAAGTATAGTGGAGGACACTCTTTCTGGAAATCTCATGCTTTAATAAATTGGTTAAGGAATCACGTGATGTGATGATCTGGTGAGGAAGTGCTCCTTGCAGGCTCCGGGTGTCCTTGCCCCAATCTAAGCCATCCTGGCTGAGCCCTAGCCCATTATAACTTGGCCACTTTGTAAATCTTCAGTGCACATGAGCATTGACACTTATATGTCAAAATCACCATTGGGTATGCCGATAAGACCTGCCAAAAGGGGCAAAGAGAAATTGAGGCCTGGTGATTCAAAGTTGGCCGCAGCAGCGGATAAGGCCTTGCAGGGCACAATAGACGATGCAGTGGTGAATGCACTCACACACAAGCAGTCACATCGGCAATAAATGTGAAGCTGGATGAGATTCTGGGGCAAATATCTGAGCTACAAAATTATCTACGTGAATTTGGCCCCAGGATGGATTTGCTAGAAGGACATGTTTCTTCTGTGGAGGACAACAATTTAGATCACGCGCGACAATTAAACCAGCTAAGGAAACTCATAACTGAGCACAAGGAAAAAATCTACGATTTGGAAAATAGATCGCCCCACAATAATTTGCGGTTTGTTGGCTTCCCTGAGGACGTAGACTATGGTGAACTGGGAGCGATCTTAACATCGTGGTTGCCAGAGGTGTTAAACTTACCGGTTATATCCTCCATACTGGTGGTGAAACGTGTGCACTGACAGGGGGCATGTAAAAGCGGCGATAAACAACTGAGAATTGTTATAGCTCGATTCTTGAATTACAAGCACAAGTGGAGCATTTGGTCAGCCTCTCTCCAACAGCCCCAGCTGCAATATCAGGGAAAAATGTTTCAAGATTTTTCCTCCACGGTGGCTTCTAAGAGAAAAGAATTTGCACCTGTGTGTTCCTTATTGGCAAAAAAACAAATGCGGTTCTCACTACAGTACCCGGTGAAGCTCAGAGTTTGGCACAATAATAAAGTACATGTTTTTGACTCTCATACAATGATGAAACTATTCATGAAGCAATTAGAGTCTTCATGAAGATTTACCATGTGCATTGGATGCTCCTGCGCAAGTCCTGTTCTTTTTTTCGTGTAGACTTGTAGCCAGAAACAACAAGAGAAAGAAACAACAAGAAAAATAATTTTATAACTTGTTGGCTCTTTCGTTACCTATGTCGGCTAGTGACCTTCTTTTTTTTTTTTTATTTTCAATGTTGTTCTTTTACTTTTGCCACCATTTTCATGGCCCCCTCAGTGGCCATGGAACATGGAGTTCGGAGACTGGGGCTTGTGCCTTTATATTTGCTGGACAATTTTGTCGACCCATGGCGTACACTACTCTTTTAGTCTGTGCATCGGCAGAAAAGTTTAATGCTATAACTATTTTATTTGCACTGTTCTTGTTTCATAATTTTACTGCTTATGTAAATGCAGAGACAGAATGTACTTTTCTTATGGTGTTGTGATCAGCTGTACATTTGTTTCTTTACATTTTCGTTGGGGCAAGCAACCCGATCCCAAGTTAGTAACTCTGGCTCTTCTATTGAAGGGCATCAGTGAGAGCGGTACTATAAGTGGAACCTGGGTGTTAGGGGAGGGAGGGAGGGGGATTGGGGGATGGGGGGGGGGCTGAGATTTTCCTTTTCAGTTTTATGTTTACCAGTCTCTGTTTCCATATGCCACATTGCATGCTGCTTGGTGTCGCAACTTTCCCAATTTACTGTTTTCCTTGGCTGGGGCATATTTGAGACATAATTTCTTGGGTCCTTATAACAGTAGATGTGTTTGCTGCCTATCGCTGATATGGAATAATTGCTAAGCAATTACACTGCATGAGCTGGAATGTAACTAGTATGGGTTCCCCAGTAACCATGAAAATGTTCTGGCCCATATACAACGATCTATAGGGGAGATTATTTTTCTTCAAGAAACACATATATCTGACAAAGAACTTGTTAAGTTGTGCAGAGGTTGCTTCTCTCAAGTATTTTTTTCTCGTCTGGGACATCCAGAAATAAGGGGGTGATGATACTGATACAATCTCAGGTATCCTTTATACCTCTATGTTCTTGGACAGATAAGGACGGGCGCATTATTATGGTGAAGGGGTCTATTTTTGGGAAAGAAGTCGTTTTAATTTCTGCTTACGCTCCTAATCAATATGATCATTCTTTTTTCACAAACATTATGATGGGTTGTGCAACGCTGGGAGGTGGAGTAGTGCTCCTGGGTGGGGACTTAAATTGTGTTGTGGACCCTGACTTAGACAGATGCTCGTCTAAAATGATTTCTAAATTTGGGAATCATAAAATGGTTCAATTTCTATGTGATGGTCTCTTCCTAGTGGACATTTGGAGGGCTTTACTTCCAGGTGAACGAGACTTTACACACTATGCCAAGGTCCATCCGACTAAATCTAGAATTGATTGTCTCCTCTTTTCAAATCACTTTTTACAACTGTAGCCCCTGCTGAGATTGGGCATTTGCTCATATCAAACCGCTGCCCTGTATTCTGCACATTAAATATATTGGGGGATCCTCCCGGTTTATTCCAGTGGCATATATCAGAGTGGCTAAACCTGGATCAGGAATTTTGAAATGTTTTGATTGAGAAATGGCAGCATTATGAAGAGGCTAACATTTTACACCGAGACAATCCAAGCCTTTTCTGAGAAGCGGCCAAGTTTATGCTTACAGGGGACATTATAAGTTTTGTAGCATTCAAGCGGAAATCTAGGAATAAAAATATCTTAACTCTTGGGAAACAACTAACTACTTATAAGGATCAGTGGAACAAAACTCAATTGCCTCTTTGGAGAGATACATTTTTCACTACTCTACACATCCTGAACGATCTATTACATAAGAAGGCTAAAAATTCTATTTTCATGTTTCGGCAGAAACTTTTTCTTTATGGGAACAAGCCAGGGTGCATGTTAGCAAATTTGACTAAAGCCCAATGTCCTTCTAAATTTATCAGTAATATCCGCATATGAGATGGGACGTTGGTCACCTCGACTTCCCAAGAAGGAGACGTTTTTAGAGAATTCTACCAAATTCTATATAGCTCTGAAAACTCCAATAGGGAAAACCAGGACATTTTTTTAACAACCTGGATTTACCCAAGCTGATGTCTGACCAACTGGATAGCCTGAATAGGCCTTTCTCTGGTTCGGAAATTGCTTGTGTCATTAAAGAGTTAAAATTACACAAATCCCCTGGGCCCAATGGCCTTAATTCTGTTAGGAACACTGCCCACGGGTCCCCCCGTGAGCAGGCTCCGCTTACCACGTTGCTGCCTTCACCCGACGCGGCTGGACGCTGCCGAAGTTGGGCCTTCCGGTGCGGCTGGAGCCGCGGACTTGAGTTCTCACACGGCCCGGAGGCCGCTCCTGGTGTCCTGCTTCACCGAGGCAGGAGCCGCGGACTTTCCCACGCTGTCTGCCTCTTCTTCGCGGCTGGAGCCACTGCCGACATTCCATTTAGCAGTCGACTGCGGGCCCAATGCAGAAGAGTCTGAATATAGGGCTCCCCATCAATCAAGAAATGACTCCTCTGGCGAGGCGAACTGCGAGACGAGAGATATTCCATGTGCATAAGTGAATAGGAAAGGTTTCTCCAGGTCCAAAACGATGGCGGCTCCACTTCTCTCCAACTCTGGGAGTTTTTATTTGTTGTTACTTGGGTTTTGTTCAGATTTGAGCTCTGGATTTTGTCTGATCCTAATAGAAGGTATCAAAGTCTAGAAAGAAACTGATTTCAAACTATTTATTTCTCCCATCTTTTCTTGTTTACTCTGAATAAAGCCGGATGCTATTAATACCTTGAATTTTGTGCCCCGCTCCCTCCCGTTTTGAACTTCAGATATTGAAATGGACGAACTTCAGCCATTTGGGAATGCATTTCAAAGACCTCTGAAACCTGTTTCTAGAGAACCACAAAAACATTTTAAAAAATTTGTATACTGTAGGGCACTGAAGGAGAGATTCAAAATTAGGAGTGAACCCCTGAACCTACAATATCTGGAAGTTAAATTATCATCCTTATTTAATGCCATACATACATTCGCATTAAAAGCATCTGCATACTCTGCACCTGCTATTTATGTAGGTAGAAGAGGAGGTGAAAAATTAGTATGCATAGACTTGAAAATCAAATGTAAGCACGCTGGTTTTCTCTCCTAAACGCATCCATAGTGGTGCCTCTTTTAACACTGCCAAAACTGTGCACAGTATAGAGATCCACCCATACTTTTAGTCGCTTTAGAGGAGGTTAATTTTCAATCAGGCCACTTTATCTGAAAGAAATGCCGTTGAGTATCAAAAATTAATGCAACCTGGCTCGGGGTCAAAGAGTGAGTGGTGGGGTACCCTAGCAATTAGATGGTGGCACTACCAGGATGGTGGTGAGCTATTGAGAAAACCCTTCCTTTCGCTTGCGAAGAGAAGTTATTTCCATGTACATCTGCTTGCTGCATACAAATGGGGTTTTTTTTTCAGTTTAAGGAAATTTTTTATGATGGGTGGACGCCTAAATGCATTCTGAGTATTGGTTTGCTAGAGAATGTGCCAAGTGCCTCACTTGACTGTCAGCTGAGACTGAGCACCAAGTGAAACATTTCATGTGCGTTTTATCTGCCAGCAACTGGGTGGGTTTATGATAAGAAGTATTATGCCTGCCACCGCATTAACATGTATAGCATTTATACGTTTTATCTTGTTAGGTGCTTTAAAACCTCATAAAAGCTTCTTGTGCACAGAATATGGATTAGAACTTTAAATCACCTTGGACTGAAGTAAATTGTGCAGGAGCAAGGAGTCCTGTGCTTACTGTATGCTAATTTACCACTGCTACTAAAGAAGCCCTGACTAGGATTTGATATTTAGATTTTCAACGTGCTTACTTGCTTTTACAAATTTGAACTCAAGCCAAGTTGCAAATTCAGATACTGTTAGTAGGTCCCCATCAGTTTACAATCTAATAAGGGCCCAATTTACTGTGCTTTTTTTCCTATAGTCTCAGAATAGGGAAAAAACCTTAGTAAATTAGGCCCTTAGATTATGCCTGAGGCAATAGAGGGTGAAGTGACTTGCTGGAGGTCACAAGGAGCATCAGTGGGAGAAGCAGGATTTGAACCCTGGTTTCTTTTCAAATCTTAGTATGCTGCTTTAACCACTAGACTATTCCAACAAGTGTTCATGGCATAGGATATGTGGAGGGACTGAATGACTGCTGACAATCCAGCCAAGCGGAGCACTCAAGAAGTCCACGCTGCACCGACGGCAGTGAGAGGACCCTTCCTTCTCCAATGTTTCGCCCCCTTCAGTTCAGTCAGGCAATCGGATTGGCTAAGCACTCCCTGGAGATGTATAATTCCTAAATTCCCATACCCTGCACGTCTGTAAACGCAGGGCTCCATATGCTACTGAACCTTTCTAAGCATTTGTTTTTCTCAGCTGTGGTACTTTACTGTTTCTGTGTTATACAAACAAGGCTCCACCAGAAGTGAGTATCAATCAAGGCAGAGATTTTCCAGTCCCTGATGGTGCGGGGCATGTCGATCCCTTTTGTGGTGTTGGGTGGACCTGGAAATAATGGTGCCGAGGAATCTGCAGACGTGCACGGGTTAGAGCATCCTATAGTAACTGGAACTCCCACCTCCAACTGCGAGCCCCTGCTGCATTACCAGGCAGGATGGCGAAAGGGAACTCTAACAGGATAAGCAGGAAGCAGATCCACCAAAATAAGTGAAAGAACCACACTAAAGACAAGTAGAGTCGAGCAGTGTTTTATCTCCAAACTGCACCATCACGAGGGGTTCACCTCTGAATCCAAATGTTGGTCAACACTAGGCTTCCTTATTCAATGTCATTAATTTGCTTTTGTGTATCTGCTTATATTGTAGGGTGCATTATTTAATTATGCGCTTTGCCGTATGCATGAAAAACTAATAATGAAACTTCCATTCACTGCTCACAAAGTTCAGGATTTGTGATGTACCCGACACAAGTTTCAGTTTACGTTTCCTGAATTGCCACATCTGTCTGAGTAAAATTTCAAACCCACCTCCAGCTTGTATATGCCACATATCTGAATGTTTAATTTCTGTGCATTAACATCACAAAAGCTGCCAAACAGGAATGTCTGCAGCAGAGTTCTAACAGCTGCATTGATGTAGGAGAAAACTGGATTCTCAGCAGGCACGGCCTGATCTTTGCATAATTCTTAGGTAGGTCCAGTCACTGGTATCAATGTCAATAGATTCCAAACGGTGATTCTGCAAATCATGAAGTGCAGTCCACAAATCAGTAATCAGGATCTGCAAATGACAGGGTGGAACTGGAGAAAATCCAAACGGATCGCATGCCACCAAGTCAGGTGCCTTTGTGCATCACGGATTTTAGATCTGCCTGCATCATCTTTGGTAGAATCCTTGGTTACAAAAAAAAAAGGTGCAGATGTAATAAGACCCGCGGTGAAATCAGCACCAATTGTCAGTGCGTATTTTTTTTTTAGCGCGTGCAACAAAAGTAGGCGCCTCTGCGGGATGTAATAAATGGCCAGTATGCAAATGAGATGCACGCAGAAAATCCATGTAAAGATGAAATCCACGCAGAAAGGCGCACTCACGACCCTATGTAATAAACCACACAAAAACTGACACCGAAACCCACATTAATGTGGTGACCCGCGAGTGTTTCTCAGGGTGAAAGCTTTCTCTTTTTATAAAACAATGAAGAAGTGAATGGTCCGGGAGTGAAACTGAAGGTAGGTAGAGCAATGTTTAACCCCTTCATGTTCTGTCTCCGATCGCATGGCAGCTGTTCTGGCGGATGCCGGCAGGTGCTGGAATGCAGCAGTGATTTCTACATCTGACCCACAAAAATGTTCCAAAACTCCAGAAAAAGTGAAGGCAATCCATGATAACCCCGGCGTGAACCGGTCTCTAGACACACACATTAACTTAACTCCTGCCCTCGGGCACTAAAAAGCCCACATTCAAAAACCTGCACTAATTGATGCGCGGCTCCCTGCATAGCCCGTGAATAGTTAATTGCCTCACTTGCATGCACTCACGCTAAACCAGCCGTGGGTTTATGCACGCATTTTTCCCATGCTGAACACTGTATTGCATACCTGTGTAAGCCTAGCGCGGGAAAAACGTGTGCAAAACCCAGCACAAACGCGGCAGCTTTAGTGCTGCTTATTACATCGGCCTGTAAGAAAGCAGCAAATAAATTCCGACATCAGAAAGACCATCAGATGAAGTCCGAGACATGGTGTCTGCTCTGAGGACAGAATGACCCTCACTTTTGAGGACAAAAAAAATCCACTGATTTTGCTTCAAAACAGAAGAGTGCTCATTTCATGCCATGTGGTCAGATAGATGCTTAGACACTGACATTTCGTTCTGGGGCAAGAAAGATTGATGTACATATGAAGCTCAATATCTTAAATTCAGCCATTTAACAATGATCTTGTGCCACTTCAAGGCTGAAAATTCATGTTGTGCTTTTCTGTCAAAAAAACATGTTTGTCAATTCACACTGATATTCTTAACTGAAAAAAAGCACTGAGACAACTCCTCATATGCATATCCAATGATTAATATGAAAAAGGAACCTGAACATTTTTCATAAGAGAGGATTTGTGATTTGCAGATTACAGTTTTGTTTTGGGGTTTTTTTTGATATAAAAACAAGTTAAGCATCTGTACCGTCACTGGCATCTTTTGATGATATTTACAAATCTGATGAGCAATGAGCATGGTTTCTTCTAGGGCAAGAAGCTCTATGCAAAAATAAGACCATCAGGTAATAATAATAACATTTACTTATAACACACTTTGCTACCAGTGGTGTCCAGTGTGCGGTACAACAATGGCATAAAACTTTATTCAAAATTATGAAATCATGGCAAGTGTGCATTGAGGGGCAGATTTTCAAAGGCTACGTGCGTAACATATGTGCGTAACCTGAGAAAATATGACCCTGCGCACGCCGAGTCTATTTTGCATAGGTTTGGTGGCGTGCACAAGCCCTGGGACGCGTGTAAGTCCTGGGGCTTTCAAAAGTGGGCGGTCTGGGGGCGGGACCGGGGGCATGTCCGGGGGTCAGGGGGTGGTCTGGGGGTGGGTCCAGGGGCATGACAGCGGTCCGGGGGCGTGACCCGAGCTCTACTCTGTTCCGGCCGTGTCGGGGGTTCGCGCACCGGCAGCCTACCAGTGCGCGCAAGATACGCCTGCCTTTGGCAGGCGTAAGAAATAAAATAAGGTGGGGGGTGGGTTAGATAGGGGAAGGGAGGGAAAGGTGGGGGGGGCCGGAAAAAAAGTTCCCTCACGGGGACAGCCATCGGGGCTCCCCTCGGGCTTGGCGCACGCAAGGTGCACATATGTGCACCCTCTTGTGCGCGCCGAGTCTGGATTTTATAACATGCGCGCGGCAGCGCACGCATGTTATAAAATCGGGCGTAGATTTGTTCGCGCCAGGTTGCGTGAACAAATCTACGCCTGCGCTTAAGTTTTAAAATCTGCCCCTATATATTCAACCTACTAAGTAAACCAGTCCTGGTTTTCAGTCTGGGTTTCAGGATATCCACAGGGAATGTGCATGAAATAAACCTGCATACATTAGAGATCCCGTGTATTCAAATTAACGTCATATACATTATGGATATACTGAAAACCCAACTGGCTCTAGAGTTAGAATTGGCTTTGCACCCCAGGTCTACCAAAAGAACATAAGAACATGCCATACTGGGTCAGACCAAGGGTCCATCAAGCCCAGCATCCTGTCTCCAACAGTGGCCAATCCAGGCCATAAGAACCTGGCAAGTACCCAAAAACTAAGTCTATGTTTTTGGGTACTTGCTACCATTGCTAGTAATAGCAGTGGCTATTTTCTAAGTCAACTTAATTAATAGCAAATACCAAAACAGGTGATCCAGTCCTGATTGTGCTCTATGACAAACATGGATTTGTAGCCATGTTTTTCTTAAGAAAAAGAATGCGAAAATCAGAACCACAAATCCTGGCATATAATGGGGCAAAATCAAGACCTGATCAGCCAGTTCAGTTGACATTGGGTGGGGTAGCGACAATAGATGGAGTAATGAGGGTAGATTTGAGAACTGCTGATGCAAATGTTAGCTCTAAACCAGGAGTGGCAGTCAGTTATATTCTAAGTGAGAGCACATTTAAACTGCCTACTATGCTGCAGCAGCTCTCTGACTCTGTCTGTCTAAGAAACCATCTGCAGGCCATTAGCATCTGTGTAACCCTGCACTGCCACAATGCCATACGGCCTCTCCTCACTCATTCAGGGTGCCTGAGCTGCTGCTTTCTTCTGGCTCAGTGGTTTTCCACACAGTTCTTGGGGACCACAGGACCCATCTGGTTCTCAGGCTATCCAAAATGAATAAGCACAAGACACATTGGCATTCACTGCTTCCATTGCTTGCGAGTATATGTCATGCATATTCATTGTGGCTGTGTGGTCCCCGAGGACCAGATGGAGACTGACTGTTCTATATCTGCTCAGTTTACTGGTTAAAATCACTGGTTTTAAATACACGGTTACTGCACAGTGAGAATGGAATCTGATGCTGTGGCTGTGTTTCTGAACTCTGAGTTTTTGGATCACTGTATAGCAGCAGTCAATATATATAAAGAAAAAGAGTTTTTTTAGCCATTAAACTAAGGAGGTATGATACATGGAAAGAGAAAAGCCTCACAATAGACTGTTTGAGCTTTTCAGGGATAATTTTCAGTTGCCTGCCTAGGCAAGGTCGGACCCTTCCATTATACAGACTTAGGCATCACTGAGCAGTGGTTTTCAAGTTTCCCCCCCCCCCTCCCCATGCATGTACATGTGTGCGTTCTCCAGCCCCCATTGCTAACTTTCACTCCCCCATCACCCACTACTTTACTTTGACCCCCACCAGCCCTCGCTGCTCATCTTCCCAGCCCCCTTTGCTCATTCTCACCACTTTCCCTTCCACTCCTGTCCCCCTCACTGTCTCTCATACTCCTGCACCGTGCTCAGTGCCTATGAGCCCAAGCACAGTGCCTGTACCCTGGGGATTCTCCGCCCTCACTGGGGGAACAGCACTGGGAGTACGGGCAGCCTGCGGTTCTCAGAAGGCTTAGGCCATCTGGTACCCACACTCTTGGTGCTGTTCTCATGATGAAGTCCGGGAAGCCAGGGCATACAGTCACCATGGCAGCTTGGTCACTTTGAGCTAAATGGAGAAGGAACGTCAGGAAGAGGGCTGCAACCCAGTCACTCGCATGCCATGACCCAGTATGGAAAGTTTCAAAAATCCCCTTTCTCTGGGTACCTGATTTGTATTCCACTTTTTGGCATTTCAAAGCGGATTACATTCAGGTACTATAGGCTTTTGGAGTTTGACCTCACAATGTCCACTTATGTATTTTTTGCAGGATTGTTCTGGATGGGATGGAGGTGGGGGGTTATCATAATTGTTGTTTAAGTATCAAAATTGCAAATGAGAGGGGGGGGGGGAGGGCCTGTGAGCCTGAAAGTTAATGGCGTTGAGGGGGGACATGAAGCCGAAGGTTCACCTAGGCTGCCTAATACCCTTGCACCAGCTGTCTGCCTAGGTAGAAGATGTAAGGCTGCTCTGTGCTCACATTTATTTATTTATTTTACTTAAGTATTTAAAAATCTTCTAGCCTGCTCTACCACCAGTTCTAGGCAGGCTGCATGAAAACAAACATTAAAAATGAATCAACATGCACACCAAAACCTAAAACTGACTCGGCAACTCAAGATGGATAGGCCCTGCTAGGAACAGACCCAAGAATAATCAATGTGCTAACAGCCCAAAATGTTACTGATGTAGAAAGACCTCATGGCATCTACCTAGCAGACACTCAGGACGTAAATCTATTCCAGCTCATGTATCACACAGTGTAGTTCCCATGCTCACTTCAACCTTGGCCAACGAGTGACCACGCCAAAGTACTAACCTGTGATTATTATTGCAGCTCCTCAAAGGCCTGGGAGAATAGCTACGCTATGTCTTAAGCAGTTTCCTGAACTGCACAATTGTGGAGGCTGACTTCATTCTCCGTGGCGAGGTATTCCAAAGCTGGGAGGGGGGCCATCTACACACAAAAGCCGCTCTCTAAATTCAGCTAGCCTCACCAGTTTTACAGCTGCAGCATCAAGTAGACTATACTGGGAAGAACTCAGCGGGTGAGATGGCCGACAGATCTTAAGGGCTGAATCTAGGCACGATGGAGCCAAGCCACTTTGAACATTGTAGTAAGAATTTTACATTGAATTCTCCATAAACAAAAAGCCAATGCAACCTGAACATATGTAGCACCCACTATTCCTGCTGGGTCACAGTGCATAGGAAAATACACACGCAGGTATTTTTCCTCCCCTGGCTTAACCCTGTCTCTTGGACCACCCGTTTTCTCCCTGGATAAATATAGCCACCTAGTGAAATTTGGTGTCTATATTTACCTACGGGCCGATTCAGTAAAGTCCGCGGAGAGCGGACGAACGCCTGCTGTCCCGGCGCGCGCGCAGGCCACTCGCCTATGCGTGCGATACAGTATTTAAATTAGGTGGTGTGGTAGAAACGGGCAAAAGGAGGCGCTAGGGACACTAGCGCCTCCTTTTAGTCCGGAGCGGCGGCTGTCAGTGGATTTGTCAGCCGACGCTCAATTTTGCTGGTGTCGGTTCTCGAGCCCGCTGACAGCCACAGGCTTGGAAACGGGACACCGGCAAAATTGAGCGTCTGGTTTTCGGCCTGACAGCTGCCGGCCCATTTTAAATCTTTTTTTCTTTTTTAACTTTCGGGACCTCCGACTTAATATCGCCATGATATTAAGTCGGAGAAATTATGCTAAGAGAAATTAATGCCTACCTTTGGGTAGACACTAATTTCTTAAAGTAAAGTGTGCGGCTTGGCTGCACATTTTACTTACTGTATCGCACGGGCATACCTAATAGGGCCATCAACATGCATTTGCATGTTGAGGGTGCTATTAGGTGCCGCGGGTTGGATGCGCGTTTTCCTCCCCTTACTGAATAAGGGGTAAGGGAAAACGCGTGTCCAAGGGCAGGCTAACAATGCGCTCCGTCGGAGCGCACTGTACTGTATTGGCCTGCTACTCAGTAGGGGATAATCTTCAAATCCTTTGATCTAGCCAGGTAGTTATTTATTTACATATTTTAGAAAATCGTATATACTGCTTTCTGACCTAAGCCAGTCAATGCAGTGCACAATCTATCAGTAAAATCTCAGATTACGATTTACATTCTATCAATAAATAAAATCCCCAAAATTCCATCCAACCCCATCCCCCCTCAAAAAAACATCTCAATCCTCCAGAGCATGCTGTCACCATTCCCAATTACAGCTTTACTCTTAACCCACTTCATCCTCAGGAAAAATGCACATCTTTAATTTTTTTGTGGGACGTCAAATAATCTACTTCTTGCTTCACAGCCACAGGCCTCTTATTCCAGCAAATAGGTGCCACCACCAAGAAGGCTCTTGCCCCAGCCTGAGCAAATCTCTCCATCTTAAAAGAGGGCACCTCGAGTAGAGTCTTGTGAGAGGACTGTAAACTTTTGGCCTGTGAAAATTGTCATCTTTATCGCTAGGGATACGCTTTAAATGCTACTGTCCGTTAGCCAGGGATATGATACCAGGAATGAAATGCCATCCTGTGTATGGTAGCCTGTGTATGTGAGCTTGCAAGCACATGCGTGCGCATATATGCATATGTGCACATCTGTATGTGTGTGTGTGTGTATGTGTGTATGCGTACCCACACATCTTTGTACGAGCTCTGTATTTAGCTCCAGCCCTCTGCATTCCCTCACCTTACTATATTAGAAAAGAAACAATCAGTGGGTCTGATAAGAGAAGCGAGCTGCTTCCTGGAATAGAATGAAGGTTGGTGAGTCAGTGTGGGAGTACATTTAGCTCATACAGGCTGTTAGCGTTCTGGACACCTCCATGCCGGTGAGCAGGCTGGCAGTGGTGAAGGCGTTTTTATGTCATACAGTACAGTTTGTGGAGCTGACCTTAGGGTCAGCGAGGCTGGTGGTTCCTATCCCTGTCACAGACTGCAGAAAGTATTTGTAGAGGCAGCACAGACACTCAACAGGTCGGCATCGGACACGATAGGAAGTTTGTCTCAGCCAGCACTGACAGGGCCAACTCTTATCCTCTTTTATTACTAATTATTTAATGTAATAAATGTATTACTTGCTCCATCCAGAAGTGCTGGGTGAGATACAATAAAAGCACAGAACATGAGGTGCCTTCAGACCGAGAGGCTGTCTTCAGACTGAATACCAATCCTCAGAGGGCTTTAACCACAAGCTTTACCGTAAGCTTGTTTGAACAAAAAGGTTTTTAACTTCTTTTTTAACGTACCTAAACCTGGGGAGGGGTTTGCTAATTCATCTGGGAGAGAGTTCCACATCCTTTGGCCAGCTATCAACAAGATCTGCTCACATGTCTCATCTAAGTGAAATAACCTAGGTGGAGAGATATCTAATAACTTTCAGCCTGAGAGCATGTGAAGGCCAATAGATTTCCAATATTTTGCTAATACATGCCGGGCATCTCAACTTAAGGCCTTATGAATCTATGCAAGATAGGCAAAGATTTCACTTGCGCCCTTGGACTTTCTAAAACCTGCATATATTTTTTTCACTTGTTGGCGCTGGTTCCTCTCCCCAACCTTGAGCTGTCCAACAGATTCAATGGAAAAAAATGTAAATTACAGAAAGAAGACTGTGCAGACCCAGCACTGATGGGATACACATGCCTCACTTTGCACCACCATAAAATATTTGATGATGTGAAATCAATAAGGAATGACGTTTAAGTTTTACAGTGTTGTTAATTAGAACTTCCACAATTTCACTGTGTTCCCTGTCTTGTCAACCAACCTGAGGGATAAGCTGAGCCAATGCTGTTTTTTCCCCAGTGCATCAATGGTCTTGCAGTTCTAGCACTGCAAGTCTATTTCTATTTGTGGTTTATATATTGCCTTTCTTCCCTAAAAGATGGGAATGTAATAGGGCAAAACTAGAACTAGGTTACTCTTTTAATTCTATGAGTCAGTACCACTTTATAGTCAAGAGGATTAGAGGGTTTTAGTACTATTTTATGTTTTTATTTTATATATGTCTATGGTGCTTTTATTTGTCACTGTAAGTGATGTATTCTAATGTTTTGTATGGTTAGTAGTTTTATGTTCTTCATGTTTTTGAATTTGATGTATTTTAATATTTTATATTTTAATTGTAAATCATTTTGTTATACTGAATGAAAGGCAATACAATCAGATTTAATAAGCTAAAGTAAATCTGCTCAGATGACTTGGGGTCATTTGGAAACTCTTGGGCATATCTACCAAATGACCCTGTTCAAGGAGGTGCATTTTAGCCTAGTCCTGGATTTCTACCACCCCCATCCTCCCTCTACCCCACTATGATAAACATTGGCATCTGCAGCACCGGTTTCAAATAATAGAAGCACAAACTACAAATATCACTATGCAAATCAAAACTCTTCATCTTTGAATTGGATCACTTGGCAACACTGTAAGGGCCTGATTTATCAAGTCTTATCCCATAGTCATGGAATAGGAGAAAAGCTCCTATTGTATTAAGCTCTAAGTAATATCCCAATTAAACTAACAGACAGGCTTTAGCTGTTGCTTCTGAGCTGCATGAAACTAAATGCATTTCTTCTTCATCGTATCCTCCCCGCCCTGTTCATCATAGTAAAGGTGTGTTATGAAATCCTGTACCACCAAATAATTATTTTGCAGTGTATACTACAGCAATCATCCTTCTACAACAAATGGTTTCCTGTCCATTTGTTTTAAAAAGGTGTCGCCACTGCCAGTATTGTATGATGTTTCACCTTCTGGACTGGGACTAATGCTTACCTTAAAGGAATTCACCAAACTCAGTTTCCTAGATCTCAGCATGGAGCACATCATGTCCAACACTGGCTGCACTACATGGAGCCAGCCATCCATCACTGCTTAGGGGGGAGTAACCTAATAACTCTGCAGGTCTGGGAAATGAGCTCCAGTGAAAATGTATGTAATGCCAGCACTGTTGTTTCTGCCAACTCATTCCTGTGACGGTCCCGAATAAAAAAAAAAAAATACAATTAAAAACACTGTTACATATTCAGCTTTCATAGCTGTTACATGGGATATGGATTTGTAGGCAGGATGAGTGAGAAATCCTTTCACAATCTTAAAAAAAGAAGCATTTCATATATTTTAATGACAATCCTTAGGGTAAAACTGTAATCTGATGCAGTCCACCAAAGGGTAAGACTATATCCTTAGAAAGACATTTTTTATACCAGTTTGTTTCTTCCTATAGATTCATCCCATCTAGCAATATTGTATAACTCCAGCAAGAGGCTGATCTGGTCCTGGTTGTACATCCCTTGCACACATAGACTTGGTTTTTACTGAATCAAAACTTGAAGTCTGTGCATGCAACGAAGAAGACCAGGAATGGCTCAGTCTTTCTCTACTGATGTGAAACTATATCGGGGTGGGCAACTCCTGTCCGGCTCAAGGGCCATCAATTACTTTTTACTTTTTAGAAAAGTTTATTCCGGGAAACTGATAACATGACATGGTTGTTCTCGAACACAAAATTCAAAGCAGACAAATCCTTCACGTAGAACAAAAACAACAATAATAAACACCTGGCAACAACCTTACTTAACTATTTGCCTTTGTCTAAGCCTTCATCATAAGAAATTTATACAAAATCCAATTTACAAAGAAAACAGTTCCATCAATTGGTTGGGTTTTCAGGATACCCTTAAAGAATATGCATAAGAGAGATTTGCATACAGTTGTGGCAATGTGCATGTCAATCTCTTTCATTTATATTCATTGGGGATATTCTGAAAACCCTACCAGTTGATGGCCCTTGAGGACCAGAATTGTCCACCCCTGAGCTGTAGGGTAATCCTAACCCAGGGCTGCCCTCTAACCTGTCCTGGGGACCCCACAGCCACTTGGGTTTTCAGAATACCCACAATGAAAATGCATAAGCTGAGTTTGCATATATCAGGTCTCCAATGTATGTAAATTGATCTCATGTATATCCTGAAAACCTGACTGGCTGTAAGGTCACTATCACAGGTTTGGGAAGCCCTGTCCTCAATCCATCCTTCATAAGCTGAGTTCACAAAATTGGGTCTTGATTATTCAGTTTGAGGAGCACAGTACTGAATAAGATTGGTTCTAAGAGAATCAGCTCTATTAAGTAGCCATGTTCCTGTTATGTGAGCCATGCATTGTACAAATTGTCCTTAGAGATCCGATTTATGATTTTTTTTTTATCATATTACTCCCAGCACTTGCACAAACATCCAGACTGACTCAAGAGTTTTGCTGGAAGACATAAAAGTTGGTTCTTTGGTAGCTCATGTTCCAGTAGAGGGATTTTTATCTATGAGGGCAATTTGCACTGTGTGTACTTTTTAAGTTAAACTCAGCAATGGAGCACTCTTAATTATATAGTACTGCAAGTGTTAGAATGCTATTATGACAAGTCAGGTGAGCACAGCATGGTGTTCCAAACTAAGCTGCCAAATCTGCATGTTATTTCCTTATTAGAAATATTCCTGGATGGGGCAGTAAATGACTGCACGGATGATGACTATACAAACTTTTCATCAGTGGAGAGCAGGATTCTAATTCCACTTGTATCCTAGTTGAACAGAGATTAGTTTTCTCTCATCTCAGTCCCTGAACAGAACCATTAGGTAATTATTGGCCATCTCTGGTCTGGAGAATAGCAGATGTTAGAAGCCAGGACGGAGATTCAATGACAAAACCAAATGGAGGGCACAGTATTGGCACACCAGAAGCTGCTAGAAGTCAGGGCCAAGGTCTGTTGGCACTGTTCTGAAGTAGTAAACCTCAGAGCAGGTTAGGACTGGGATGCTGTGGCATACTTTGTGCTGGCATAGTTTTGGATGAGCAGAGTACACTGTAAGTCAATATGACTGCTGAAGACTGAGTAGAAGCTTAGCAGAGATTCCTGCAGCTCAGAATCAAGGTGTGTTGGCAGAGCATACCATTTCTTGTTTTGGGGGTTGGCAGAATTGCAAATATCACCCTTTAGCTCCTATGAAGAAAGCATGGCATTCTCTGGTGTGTAAGGGTTTTTGTTTATGTGTACATGGTAAGGTGGCTTCATAGTACAGCAAAGTAAGGTACACCCGGCAAACACAGGCAAGGTTCTGGGGGTCCATATTTCCACTCTGAATGGCTTTATTGTAAAGTAACTCTTCCTGGTAGGTTACTTAGAGCTCCAGAACCAGATCCTCTTGCTTGGTATGCCCATGTCCTTCATTGCAAAATTCATCTGCTGGATACGGTTCGCTCCTTTCAATTTATATTTCTTAGGGGAGCCATCATGGTGGCCAAAAGAGCAGGGTCGCTCTCATAACGGTGTAGTCGTACTTCTCCTGCTAAAAGCCTGACTCAGAAAGAAGTGTGACAGAACTCTGAAAACTAGGCCTGTCCACGATGACCCAAGTAAGCTGACAGTCTGGCAGCACAAGTCAGCCAAGCATGCAAAACAGCTGCCCGCACTGTGCTGGCACTAACCAAGCACCTGACACATCCTAGCATATGAATCTCCTTCAATCATCTGCACGGCAACCTATGAAGCTATTTTTCAAATTTAAAAATAGCAAGAGCACATTTTCTCAGTTTGTTCTGTTCCAAGAAATCAACAAGTGCAGAGCCTCCTGCGTTTGCTCTCTTCCTCCTCCTCCTCCTCCTCTTCATGGAACGAACCGTGAAAGCAAAGTCAGAGCCATGGAGTTCGGCTTGCAGGCTGGCGGCCAAACAAATAATAATAATCTAGCACAGCAGAGCAGCATTAGGAATATGAAAAGAAGCAAAGTAACAGAAGACGGACCATTGGCAAAGCTATTTCAGACATGTGAAACACCTCTTGCTTCAAAGCGTGCCCACTGCTCACAGCTCTTTATTTCTACATGGCATTTATTTAAAGTACCAAAAACTGTCGCATCTCCCAGCAGTTAGCCACTAATGATAATATGGCTTTATCCAAGTAGTGAAAAAAATACACACTTAGAATATTTTTAGCCAACTGGAGGTTTAAAAAAAGAATCAAGAGGACATTGCAAAAGCAGATCTTTATTTCTTTTCCAGGTTCTTGACCCAGGCGAAAAAAAAGAGATTTCTAAGGGTCACCTTTCACGTGTACCCTCCACCTCGTCTCACTTGGATTGGGGGGGGGGGGGGGGTATAAATCTGAATGCCTGGAAAGGTTTCAGCTTCCTAAATGTTAAGGTGGTTGAACTGCCCCTTTGACTATAAATGGATTTCTTTCTCTACAACAACCACAGATAGCTAGGAAATAAGAAATCTACGTCCACATTTATTTATTGGACACCTGATAAAAAAAGAAATGGGGGGAGGGGGGGAGGTGACTTAGCATAAGCTTGAAACTTGTGAGCAGTAGCTCCAATCACTAAGGCTTCAACTGCAGCTATTATCCACTTGGGCATCTTTCATATACATTCGTAATTCAGTATATTGATAATTCAATTCAATTAGCCTAAAAATGCAAAAGAAATCCATCTCAAATGAAATTACACGTACACTCACTTACCTCATGCTTGGAACAGAGAAGGCTGGGCATTCTGGTGGCCGCTCCTATGGAGTTTCCTGAGGAAGTATACAGTAAATATCAATGTGGAATCAAGGTTTACAGTGGGGTGTGGTAGGTTAATAAAGATAAAAGAAAGCTAAAATGGTGCAACTGTATACTGTGAAAGGGAAAATTGAGAGATAGCTTTGGCCATGCTTTCTTCATAGGAGTTAAAGGGTGATATTTGCAATTCTGCTAACCCCAAAACAAAATTGTATGCCCTTGCAACACAATGTCTTTCACTCAGTGAAACAATTGTAGTGTTTATGTCCCAAGGCCTACCATTTGGAGGATTAAGGATTGTCCAATCTGCCTTCAGAAGTCTGCAATGAAAAAGGAACTGACTCATCTGAAAGAGGAATTGTCTGGGTTTCACAAAACCTCCCCTTCATTGCAGCATCCAGAATATCTCTCCCAACTCCCACAGACGATTAAAAAACCCAGGAAGAAATGGTATACAGTGATAAAAAGACCCCTGGTTTCCCCTAATGTGCAGCATCCTGTATATTAACCCCTACACTCTCAGAGGAGTCAGACATCTAGGATTCAGGAGCCCAAGAATAAATGGATTACAGTGGATTCTGGCAGAATAAGGCCTGAGATGAAGAGACACTCATTCTCCCCGCTGTTACCCTTGCATAATGGAAAACACAGAAGATCCAGAAATAGAATATGAAGTGATATCTGAGAGGGATTTAGTCACCTAATGAACCCAGAACCCAGAACCCCTTAAACATTTCCAAATGTCATAGAAGGAAGCTGCTTCTTACTGGGAGACTTGGTCATCAGAGGAACTAACTTGGGAACTCATTTTGAAGAGGACATAAAAGTGAAATGCCTTCCAGGATCCTCATTTAATAGAAATGCAAGCCAGGTAATCAAAGCAATGATAAAAGAAAATAGAGACTCTGATATCAATGTGATCATTCATATGTGGACCAATGATCTCACTAGAAATGATATTAATACAGTATTGAAAGTCTTCCAAACTCTAGGGAAGAAGTTTCGACACATGGCAAAGACTATTGCCTTTTTTTGAAGTATTACCTGTTCATGGAAAGGGAAAGGAAAGGCTATAGATAATTTCAATTCATGGCTCAAAACATGAGTTGAAAGGAAGTGGTTTTGGATACATTGGAGGCTGGGGCTGTGTATGGAACAATAAAAGGTTATATGGTAAGAATCACTTACATTTATCTGTGGCAGGAAAGAGGATGGTAAGCGAAAACTTCCAATTAAATATTAGGCATTTAAACTAGATTGTGGAGGTGGCCAATGGCATGTCACCCCCAAGCAATACAGGAAGGAGAAGGTGAAAATAATAAAATCAAACAGATCAAAAATGCAAAAAAAGGTAACTAGAGAGAGCAGCAAACCAAGGGAGAAAGGTTGGAAAGCTATGCCCACAAATGCTCATAGTCTGGGCAATAAAGTATTAGAGTTGCAGGCCTTAATGGTGGAGGCAGACTTAGACATTGTTGCTGTTATAGAAACTTGGTTCACGGAGTCTCATGATTGGGATATGGCCATCTCGGGCTATAACTTGTTAAGGAAGGACAGAAAAGGGGAAGGAGTAGCATTTTATGTCAAAAACAATATCCAAGCAACTGAAACGCAAGGGTCATGGGGTAGGGAAGAAGCATTATGGATTATCCTAAAGAAAGAAGATGGTGCTTCCATTTACACTAGTGTGGTCTACAGGACCCTGACTCAAACATAAGAACTGGGCAGAGATCTGATCTAAGACATCTAAAAGGTGGGAAGGAAGGAAGGAAGAAGTGTTACTCATTGGAGATTTTAATCTGCTGGATGTGGATTGGAGTATCAAACAAATGTTAATGGAACTCATGAGGGGGGGTATAATACTTAACCTAGTGCTCACTAATGGGGATAATGTCTCTAATGTAGGTGTTCACCTGGACACCAGTGATCATCAGATGGTATGGTTTGATATCACAATAGGAATGAAATGAAATGAAATTGCGTATCTGCTATTGGAAATTTGTAAACTATCAGTAACATGGTTTATGGTACCTGAAGACTGGCGTGTTGCCAATGTAATGCCAGTTTTTAAAACAGGATCAAAGGGTGATCCAGGAAACTAGAGACCAATGAGTCTGATGACTATACCACCTGTCCCCCTAGCCCCGCCAGTTTCCTCTCTGCCTCTGTACATAAATTCAACTCTGAACATAACATATTCTGTAAAAATGTTATGCTGGTAAGCAAATTATATTCGTAATACTATCTTGTATAACAGTTATATGTACTTAGCTAGTTATTCAATTAACCTGTTACACTGTATCATGTCATTATAAGGCTGGCCTTAGACATCTTGTTATATGTAAACCAATGTGATATGTCAAATCGAATGTCGGTATAGAAAGAAAAATAAATAAATACATAAATACATAAATATACCAGGCAAAATGATAGAAACTATCATAAAGAACAAAATTGCTGAACATATAGATAGGCATAGTTTAATGGATCAAAGCCAATATGGATTTATTCAAGAGAAGTCTTGCCTCACAAATTTACTGCATTTTTTTGAAGACATAAAAAAACATGTAAATGAAGTTGAGCCAGTTGATGTAGTGTATCTGGATTTCCAGAAAGCATTTGAGAAAGTCCCTCATGAAAGACTTCTTAGGAAATTAAAAAGTCATGGGATAGGGGGCAATTTCCTACTGTGGATTGCCAGTTGGATAAAAGATAGAAAACAGAGAAGGGAGAAAGGTGAATAGTGGATTGCCCCAGGGATCTGTTCTGGGACCACTGCATTTTAATATATTTATAAATGACCTGGAAATGGGAACAACATGTGAGATGATCACATTTGCCAATGACACATAATTACCCAGTTATTAAATCACAAGAAGATTTTGAGAAACTGCAAGAGGACACTGCAAAACTTGGAAACTGGGCATGCAAATGGCAAATGAAATGTAATGTGGACCATGGCAAAGTGATGCACTTATGGAAGAGTAACCCAAATTATAGCCTCATAATGCAAGGTTCCACATCAGGAGTCACTAGAGATGTGAATCGTGTGATCGATCGTCTTAACGATCGATTTCAGCTGGGAGGGGGAGGGAATCGGATCGTCGCCGTTTGGGTTTTTTAAATATCGTGAAAATCGTGAAAATCAAAAACCGGCACACTAAAACATCCCTAAAACCCACCCCGACCCTTTAAAATAAATCCCCCACCCTCCCGAACCCCCCCAAAATGCCTTAAATTACCTGGGGTCCAGTGGGGGGGAGGGCGGGAAAACCGGCACACTAAAACAACCCTAAAACCCACCCCGACCCTTTAAAATAAATCCCCCACCCTCCCGAACCCCCCCAAAATGCCTTAAATTACCTGGGGTCCAGAGGAAGGGTCCCGGTGTGATCTTTTACTCTCGGACCTCCGGTGCTTGTAGAAATGGCGCCGGCGCTACCTTTGCCTTGTCATATGACAGGTCAAAGGTAGCGCCGGCGCCATTTTGCTTTTTGTCCCCCAAGGTCAGGAGCGTAGGAGATCGCTCCCGGACCCCCGCTGGACCCCCAGGGACTTTTGGCCAGCTTGGGGGGGCCTCCTGACCCCCACAAGACTTGCCAAAAGTCCAGCGGGGGTCCGGAACGACCTCCTGCAGTCGAATCGTGTTGTCTACGGCCGGCGCCATTTTGCGCAAAATGGCGGCGCAAAATGGCGCCGGCCATAGACAACACGAATCGACTGCAGGAGGTCGTTCCGGACCCCCGCTGGACTTTTGGCAAGTCTTGTGGGGGTCAGGAGGCCCCCCCAAGCTGGCCAAAAGTTCCTGGGGGTCCAGCGGGGGTCCGGGAGCGATCTCCTGCCGCGAATCGTTTTTCCGTACGGAAAAACCAAAGGTAGCGCCGGCGCCATTTCTACAAGCACCGGAGGTCCGAGAGTGGAAGATCACAGCGGGACCCTTCCTCTGGACCCCAGGTAATTTAAGGCATTTTGGGGGGGTTCGGGAGGGTGGGGGATTTATTTTAAAGGGTCGGGGTGGGTTTTAGGGTTTTTTTAGTGTGCCGGTTTTCCCGCTCTCCCCTTTCCCCTCCCCCTTCCCCCGATTTACGATTTTTTGACGATAAATCGGGGGAATTGTTATTGTATCGCGGCTCTAACGATTTTTGACGATTTAAAATATATCGGACGATATTTTAAATCGTCAAAAAACGATTCACATCCCTAGGAGTCACCATTCAGGAAAAGGATCTAGATTTCATCATTGATAATATGTTGAAATCTTCTGCTTGGTGTACAGCAGCAGCCAAGAAAGCAAATAGAATGCTAGAGATTATTAGGAAAGAAATGGAAAATAAAACAGAGAATATCATAATATCATATCATAATGCCTCTGTATCGCTCCATAGTGCAACCTCATCTTGAGTATTGTGTTCTGGCCACCATGTCTCAAAAAAGATATAGAGAATGAGAAAAGATTCAGAGAAGGGCAACCAAAATAATAAAGGGGATGGAACAATTCCCCTATGAAGAAAGGCTAAAGAGGTTAGGACTCCTCAGCTTGGAGAAGAGATGGCTGAGAGGTGATATGATAGAGGTCTATAAAATAATAAGTGGATTGCAATGACTAAATGTTAATCAGTTGTTTACTCTTTCAAAAAGTACAAAGATCTGGAGACACATAATGAAGTTACTAGTTAATACATTTAAAACTAATAAGAGAAAATACTTTTTTACTCAATGTATAATTGAACTTTGGAATTCATTGCCAGAGGATGTGGTGAAAGCTATTAGTATAGCTGCTTTTAAAAAAGGTTTGGAAAAGTTCCTGGAGGAAAAGTCCATTAACCATTATTAAGTTAGAGTTGCAGAAATCCACTGCTTATTCTTGGGATCCTGCCAGGTACTTGTGACTGGCCATTGTTGGAAACAGGATACTGGGCTTGAGGGACCTATGGCCTGACCTAGTATGGCAAGACCTATGTTCTTAAGATACAGAGAAGTCGCAAGAAGATACAAATTTTGAATTTCAAAAATACGGACTTTGTCAAAATGAGAATGTACATGGAAGAAGAACTAGTAGACTGGGAGAAAATGGGTGAGGTGGAACAAAAGTTGCCCAAATTAAAAGAAGCTATTACAAAGGCCACAAAAATCCATATCTTAGAAAAGTAAAAGAGGAAAAAGAAACTGATCTGGTTCTCAAAGGAGGTGACTGAAAAACCAAAGGCAAAAATAACAGCATTCAAGAAGCACCAGGATTTCAAAAAGAGGAAGACAGGGAAGAATACTTAGTTAAAGTGAAGGAGATGAAGAAAGAAATCAGGAAAGCAAAAGGTCAGGTGGAAGAAAGAATTGCCAAGAGGTTAAAGTGAGGTGACAAAATATTTTTCAGATATATCAAACAAAGGAGGACGGCCTATGGTTGTATAGTGAAATTGAAAGGTAACAAAGAGCAATATATGAAGAAAGATGAGAAAAAAAGCAGAAATATTAAACAAATACTTTAGTTCTGTGTTCACTAAAGAGGACCTTGGAAATGGACCATTACTGGTTGACAAAATCATGGATGGCAGTGGTGTAAATGAGACCCCGTTTATAGAAGAGAATGTATGGACGAGTTAAGAAAAATGAAAGTGGACAAGACCATGTGGCCAGATGAGGTACATCCCAGGATAGTGAGGGAGCTCAGAGATGTGCTGGCGGTTCTGTTGACAGGCCTGTTCAATAGATCCCTGGAGAAGCGAGTAGTGCCACAAGATTGGAAAAAGATCTAGGCATCATAGTGGATAATGCTTTAAAATCATTGGCTCAGCAATCAAAAAAGCAAACAGAATGTTAGGAATTATTAGGAAGGGAATGGTTAATAAAACGGAAAATGTCATAATGCCTCTGTATCGCTCCGTGGTGAGACTGCACCTTGAATTCTGTGTACAATTCTGGTCGTCACATCTCAAAAAAGATATAGTTGCAATGGAAAAGGTACAGAGAAGGGCAACCAAAATGATAAAGGGGATGGAACAGCTCCCCTATGAGGAAAGACTGAAGAGGTTGGGGCTGTTCAGCTTGGAGAAGAGACGGCCGAGGGGGGATATGATAGAGGTCTTTAAGATCATGAGAGGTCTTGAACAAGTAGATGTGAATCGGTTATTTACATTTTCGGATAATAGAAGGACTAGGGGGCATTCCATGAAGTTAGCAAGTAGCACATTTAAGACTAATCGGAGAAAATTCTTTTTCACTCAACATACAATTAAGCTCTGGAATTTGTTGCCAGAGGATGTGGTTAGTGCAGTTAATGTAGCTGGGTTCAAAAAAGGTTTGGATATGTTCTTGGAGGAGAAATCCATTAACTGCTATTAATCAAGTTTACTTAGGGAATAGCCACTGCTATTAATTGCATCAGTAGCATGGGATCTTCTTGGTGTTTGGGTAATTGCTAGGTTCTTGTGGCCTGGTTTGGCCTCTGTTGGAAACAGGATGCTGGGCTTGATGGACCCTTGGTCTGACCCAGCATGGCAATTTCTTATGTTCTTAAGTTCAGTGGTGGTCCCACTTCACAAAAGTGGAAGCAGAGAGAAGACTGGAAACTGCAGGTCACTTAGCCTCACCTCTGTGTTGGAAAATTTAATAGAGATGCTGCTAAAGGAAATGATAGTGAACTATCTACAATCTGGTGGGTTGCTGGACCTGAGGCTGCATGGATTCACCAGGGGAAGGTCCTAACAGACAAATCTGATTGATTTTTTTGATTGGGTGACCAGAGAAATCAAGGGAAAGCACTCAATTTAATTTACTTAGATTTCAGCAAAGGTTTTGATATGGCCCCACATAGGAGGCTTGCGAATAAAATAAGAAGCTTGAGAGTTGCGGCAAGGTGGTAGAGTGGATTGCAAACTGGTTGACTAACATGAGACAGGGTGTAATGGTAAATGGAACCTTTTCTGAAGAGAGAACAGTGTTAAGTGGAGTGCCACAGGGATCAGTTTTGGATCCAGTTCTGTTCAATATCTTTGAGAGTGACATTGCGGAAGGAGTAGAAGGTAAAGTTTGTCTATTGGTGGATGATATTAAGATCTGCAACAGAGTGGACATGCCTGAAGGAATATAGAGAATGAAAAGTGATTTAAGAAAGTTTGAAGAGTGCTTGAAGAATTGACAGCTGGGACTCAATGCCAAGATGTGCAGTCATGCATCTGGGGTGCGATAATCCAAATAGTTATATGTGATGGGGGTGAATGGCTAATGTGCATGGACTGGGAGAGGAACCTTGGGGTAATAGTTTCTGATGATCTGATGGCAGCAAAGCAATGTGACAGGGTGACAGCTAAAGCCAGAAGATGAATAATTAGCAGGAAAAAGGAGGAGATAATGCCCTTGTACAGGTCCTTGATGAGATCTCACCTGGAGTACTAAGTTTAGTCCTGAAACCCATATCTCAAAAAGGATAAGGACAGGACAGAGGTGGTTCAGAGAAGAGTGACCAAAATGGTGTGGGGTCTGTATTGGAAGGCTTACAAGGAAAGGCTGAAGGATCTAAATATGTCTACCTTGGAAGAGAGGAGGTGCAGGGGAGACATGAATCAGACCTTCAGATACCTGAAAGGTTTTCATGATGCACAATCACTGAATCTTTTCCATTGGAAAGGAAACTATAGAACTAGGGTTCATGAAATGGAACTCCAAAGGGGACGACTCAGAACCAACATCAAGAAATATTTTTTCACGGAGAGGGTAGTGGATGCCTGAGATACCCTTCCAGAAAAGGTAGAGAGGATGAAAACAGTAAATGAATTCAAAAAGGCATGGGATAAACATTGTGGATCCCTAAGAACTAGGGGCTAAAAATGAAGAAAAGGATTCATGGGGGTAACCTGCACAGAGCAGCAGTTACTACCCTTAACAGAAGGCATGGGAATTAAAATCCTTAACCAGTTAGCCTTGATGCTTGTGACACAACTGCAACATCACTCTGTGCTCTTCATCGGTAGGGGGAAAAGGAGTCAGACGACAGCCAACACTGGGCCCCGACTTTTACGGTTTGGGGTACTGATATGCAGACAATAGGGATAAAGCTCAGGATTCAGATGACAAAGTTGGGTCCGAACCTGTATGGTTCGGGGAACTGATAAGCAGAGACTAAGGATGGAATACAGGACTGCTTCTATGGCCAAGTCCAAAAGCAAAGCATGTTCAACCAGCATGGTCTGAATTATCATGAAGGCTCCTAGCCCTTTATAAACGTTGCTAACAATAATTTTGTAATGAGTTTTGACAGTTCCTTGGTTTGGATTGTAATTATTGCTACCCTTATCATGAGGTAACCTGCATGGAGTGGCAGTTATTACCCTTAACAAAATGCATGGGGATAACCTGCATGGAGTGCCAGTTACTACCCTTAACAGAACACATGGGGGTAACTTGCACAGAGTTGCAGTTACTACCCTTAACAGAACATATGGGGGTAATCTGCATGGAGTGGCAGTTACTACCCTTAACAGAACATATGGGGGTAATCTGCATGGAGTGCCAGTTACTACCCTTAACAGAACGCATGGGGGTAACCTGCATAGAGTGGCAGTTACTATCCTTAACAGAACACATGGGAGTAACTTTCATGAAGCGGCAGTTACTACCCTTAACAAAACACATGTGGGTAACCTGCACGAAGCGGCAGTTTCTACCCTTAACAGAACGCATGAGGGTAACCTGCACAGAGCGGCAGTTACTACCCTTAACAGAACATATGGGGGGGGGGGGGGGTAACCTGCACGGAGTGGCAGTTACTACCCTTAACAGAATGCATGGGGGTAACCTGTACAGAGCTGCAGTTATTACACAATGCATGGAGGTAACTGCACCAAGTGCCAGTTACTACCCTTAACAGAACATATCGGGGTTATCTGCATGAAGTGGCAGTTACTACCCTTAACAGAACATATGGGGGGATAACCTGCACGGAGTGGCAGTTACTACCCTTAACAGAACATATGGGGGGGGGGGGTAACCTGCACAGAGTGGCAGTTACTACCCTTAACAGAACATATGGGGGGAAGGAATAGCCTAGTGGTTAGAGCAGTGGACTATGAACCAGGAGACCAGGGTTTGAGTCCTGCTGTTGCTCCTTGTGACCTTGGGCAAGTCACTTTATCCTTCATTGCCTCAGGTACAAAAACTTAGATTGTAAGCCCTCTGGGGATAGAGAAATACCTACAGTACCTGAATGTAAACCAGTGTGATATCTCAGTTGAGATCAAATGTCAGTATATAAAAATAATAAATAAATAACCTGCATGCAGTGGCAGCTACTACCCTTAACAGAACTTATGGGAGTAACCTGCACAGAGTGGCAGTTATTAACAACAGAATACATGGGGATAACCGGCTTGGAGCGGCAGTTACTATCCTCAATAGAAACATGAGAGCATTTTGCACGGCGCGGCAGTTGCTAGCTTGGGAAGCTTGCTGGGCTGTTTAGTCTTTTCTTGCTGTAATTACTATGTTACTTTGTTGTCAGAGTTAGGCTGATGATCATTCATTTTTATTGCTGAACTGTTCCATTAGATTAACAAAGCAGACTTTCTTTTTCTCCTTAAAGACCAACCAGAAATCTGCTCAGCTTGCCAACAATGTTCCTGTGAATCCTTTTATCTCTATTTTCTGATTGCTTATTTTGTCCTGCCAGAGACTGCGGTTTTAATGTTCATCCTCTTGCCTTCTGGGAGTTGTAGTCCTGGATGCTGAAGAGCATGCACTGTGGACCTCTGAGCCCATCTCAGCAGTTATTCATGAACTCTAGTGGATGGTGACAGTTTTCCCTTCCCTTGATTACCATGATCACTACCATGGTCTTCTCTTACAAGAGTAAGCTGGGGATGTACATTAATTAGACTGCTCTTCTGTCAGGCTCGCACAGCCTGATGCTACTGTCTGACACCAGACATGGTATTAACATAGTCCTTCCACCTGACAGATGGAGAATTATTATGGTTTTTTCTCCTTTCTCTGTTTCCACAATTGAAGCCACAGGCTCACAAGATTTTACCCATGAAGTTAGATTTATATTACAGTGCCAGGTCTTTGGAAAGTTGCAGTCAGACATAGGAGATCCCCAGCTTGACCGCAGCTGGCCATCCAAAAATTCCCCACGGCTTCCATTAAAATCAACGGAGCCTTTATGGGATTCCCATAGTCTGTCAGTCCCAGTGATCCCCCTGCAGTTGGCCACATCTTTCAGTTAGGAAACGTTAGGCCAAGTCAGGGCGGCAGCTCAGCTTCGGACCCCTCCCTTCCTGTCACATGAGTGAGGTTCAGACAGATCTGAAGTGGGTAGGTATGAAAGAAAGCAGACAAAGGCAAGAGCTAAACCAAGAAATGGGGGCGCAACATGTAAAGCTTCATTTTACGGTTATTCTACGGAATTTCTCTGCAAAGATTTTTCACTGTAGACTGCATGCTAGAAGCAAAATGGTCAAATTTGCCAGTTCCAGCTTTTCGCTCACTTTTGTAAAAAAAAAAGAAAAAAGAAAAAGGAAAGTGAGAGGAAAAAACAGGATTTTGAATAATTTTGCCTTTTTTAAATAAATAAAAAAAAGTGTTCCTATTTACTTTTTTGTGAATTTATATGCAACTGTGAAAAGTTCAGTTTTGCCTCTTTTTTTTTTTTTTTTCCTTGGGAACATTTTCATGCATCTCCACTGCTGCTATTTGAATATGAAAAAGCACATGATTGTCAGAGACTTCTTGGTGAGGAGGCACCCACCCTTTATGATTAAAGGTCAAGAATGCTGGCATTGCACCCGATTCTGATGGGCTCCAGCCAGCTCCCTTATGATATCTCATGTCACACCTGGCCTGTTCCCTTGTGCTTTCCGGTTCCTTTATGCTGCCTAATTACTTCTTAACAATGCACGCTCTAACAAAGCAAATGAGAGAGGTTTGCAATTCTCTGTGCTTTGTGGAGGAAAACATTCCCAGCGCTGATCCCCTGGGCCTCCCCTCTTCTCCTTTCTGCCTACTAAATTGAGAAGCACACAGACGTGGCATGGAGTCCCCATCCAGCTGGGCTGTGGATCTAAAGCCAGGCACAGGTGCAGCAAAAGCTCTTCCTTAGACAGCTGCCGTGCTCAGTTGACCAAGGCAATGTTTCTCACGGACACAAAATTGGAGAAAGCCCTGCAACTTGGGCCCAGTGTCATTTTGCAAAGTCCTCTCTTCCTAGATAACCATTTGTAGGTTGAAGATGTAGAAGGAAGGGAGAGAGGGATTTTCACCTACACAGCCCCAGGGCCCTGCTTTTTATGTCTTATGTGCATTGATTTTTAAATATTGGAAAACATTCATGAAGAAAATATGTGGCTAAAGTGAGCCTTCTGGTGATATTTCTGATGTGATCATCCTCAGATGTAAAGCAGTAGAAATTCATATTTAAGGGAAACTGTATATATTTGAGGCTTTTCTTCAGTACAGGTTGCTTCCCTTTGCCTTTTAGAGGTTGTTAAAGGCAAGAATTAAATTACAGGATGTCCCATGCAGAGCTACTGCAGCCTAATTTCTGGGAACATACAGTATGCATGACCCCCCCCCCCCCCAAAAAAAAAAACCCTCTCAGGATCCCCTTGGGCCTTAGGACTTAATGAAAATTTGGTGTGAATAGGACACTAAACACAAAAGTTATTTGATGAGAACACGGGGGCGTACATACACAAATATGGTGACCTCATGTGCCTTCTTCCCTTTGGAACAAAGGTCAAAAACCATGAGAGGAAAAAATGATGGTGAGGGATAAGGGGGAACAATGGTACCAGTGCAAATGGTAGAATTTGTAGTTTATCTTGGCTTCCTGGTTAAATGTGTGCCCCTTCCCTGCCATCGCCATTCACTTATATATCCCTGTTGAATGAATTAAACCCAACAAGTTGGGCAATTGAGTCTCATAGTTTATGCCAGGTTTTTTGAGGATTATTGCAAATTGTGCAAAAGATACTGAAAGCTGCGAACTGTGGGAGTGCGTCATGGCCACGCTGGCCAATTTGGCGATACCCCCAAGGCAGTGGAGTGCAGGGGTCAGGAGCAGGCAGATCAGGCATGAAGTCTTCTGCCTGACCAGCCATTTTGGTTTTAGGTTGGGCTCTCTGGTGCTGGTGACTGGCAGGACTTATGGTGGGCAGTACACAGGATCAGTGGCAGGGCACCCACAGGGACTGGCCAACAGCAGAAGGTAAGGGACAAGAAGGTGCCCTGGACATACTGAATACAATCAGGGAGTACACTGGCAAAACAGAGATGACAGATCCACATAGGGCAGCATAGGACCACAGAAAAAACAAGGGGAAAGCTAAAAATACACTGGTAGGAAGGGCCACAATAAACCCAGACAATGCAAGAGCACGGCTGGGAACATACAAGCACGGAAGGCCACTGGAAGGCCTTGTTAGGGTAAGGAACACAAAGGTAAGACAGGGGCAAGACAAGGAACACACAGAAAAGGAAGGCCCCTGAGAAACCCAGACAGAACAAGGACAATGCTTGGAGTACAAAAGCTAGGAAGGCCACTGTGAAGTCTGAAGAGCAAGAATAAGGCAAGGAACAAGAATAAGGATACCAGGCAAAAAAAAAAAAATACATGAACAAGGAGCCAAAGGCAGAGAAGTCTATTAGAGACGTATCCAGCTATCTTACTTAACCAGATAAGTAGCGCTATTTGATACTTATCCAGCTAGCTTACTTAACAGGATAAGTATCACTATTTAAGACTTATTTGGCTATCTTAGCCAGATAAGTAGCGCTTTTTAATCTTTATCTGGTTAACATGAAAATCTATTCATGCATAGTTTTTACATATGTGCAGATGTTGTAGGGAAGGGTTAAGCGTATTTTATAACTCACATGTATATGATATGCATGGAGTTATAAAATACTGGGGTAGATCTGTGTGAGGTCATATACATGCATGGATGGGTGCCTGCACACACGCGCAAGTCTTTCAAAATTATCCTCCCTATGTTGAAGTCTAGGGTTGCATTGGTTCCACCGCCGTGCTTCAGGCCGATCTACGCATCGCGTCTTTCTCTGCACTTGGCTGTGTTTTGGAACGCGTAAACAAGTATTCCCAGGTAAAGGAAAAATAGAAAGCGCGAGGATGGGGGAAGGTGTAAAAATGAAGGAAAACCCTGAGATGAAAAGAATAGGAAAATGAAATAAATAAAAATAGAGAACGTGACAGAAGGAGGAAGCAGCAATGAAACATTTTCAAGTTTTGGCAGAACAACAGAGAGATGGGATCAGCAAAGCAAAAGAGATAATGATCACTTCTCCCCCCCGTTGTTTATCGCCGCCTTCGGCAGCTACGTGGCCCAATAACAGTAGAGCCTGCAGTCTTCCTCTGTGACTGTGTTTGCTGCCTGATTTACTGAGTGTCGTGGTTCCAGACATAAAATATTTCCCTGGTTCAATCTGAGCACAGCCTAGGTGTTGACAGACTTGTTGACCAATGTGGAGAAAGATTTGTTGCGATTTAACAGCTATAAATTGGGGAGAGCATTGTGCTGCCATGATAGGATGTTTTCTTTGTAGGACCAATAACGTTCTGGATGCTAACTGCAGAGCCCTTGCCACCAGGCTACCGTGACCAGTTCTTACCTCGTAGCCACAGAACTGCCATTGTGAAAGGACATCCTTACCTATGTCTCCCTCAGGAGCACCTCAATAATCAAACTATAGCAATTCAGCAGGGGGGGGGGGGCATAATTTGTGTTATGACATTTTTAAATGACTCCTTCTATCCTGCTCACCCCAAAAATAAGAACTACAAATATTGTGTGAACTCTTCCCTCAAAAATGTTTAAATAAAGGTCTCTCTTAATTACATGTGAATGTGAGGATCATCATATCAAAAAAACTGCCACATAAAAAAGCTATGGAAGTTTCTAAATTTTAATCATAGGTCCAGATGTACCCAAATTAAATGAGAATCATTAGTGCTGAATCTTTTTCTCCATATTTCTGTTTTTAAAACAAACAATATCTTATTTCAGCAGGATACAGCATATTATTAAGCCCCAACATGGTGGTGAGTTAAATGTGCGTCAGAGGAGGTTCTTCACTTCTTTGAATGTGGAAGATCTTCCAAGTCCTTTTACACTGCACCATTTTCATCCATCACCTCAGTCAAAGGAGTGGAAGAGCAAGGTAGAGGGGAGGAAGGGGAATAAAATTAACAGTGGGAGGAGCTGCTAGTAGCCAAAGGTATATCCTGTTTCCTTCTGACCTCTACCACCGCATATGACAAGAAAGCTTCAGCAGCCTCTAGGGCAGCAATTCTCAACCTGTGTGTCGCAACGCACCGGCAGGTGTGTTGAGTGCTACCCACAGCTGGTGGGGCCGAAGACTGGAACTGCTGGCCGCCGCTGGAGACCAGGCCAGTGGGGCCGAAGACCTGAAGATTGGAGCTGCTGCCGGAGACCAGGCCGGCAGGGCTGAACATTGGAGGCGGTGGCCGTTGCCACCCAAGACCAACCCAGCAGACCCAAAGATGAATTGTTCAGCTGGGGGCAAGTGTGTGTGTGTGTTTTTATATTTGAGATCGAGAGGGTGCTTCTGTGTGTGCGTGGTGTGGTTGTGAGACAGGGAGGGTGCTTCTGTGTGTGTGGTGTGTATGTGAGACAGGGAGAGTGCTTGTTTGTGTGTGTGTGATGTGTATGAGAGGAGAAGGGTGCTTGTGTGTGGTGTGTATGTGAGAGGGGGAGGGTGTGTGTGTGTGTGGTATGTTTGTGAGAGGGGGAGGGTGTGTGTGTGTGTGGTGTGTATGTGGGTGGGAGAGGGTGTGTGTGTAGTGTGTATGTGGGAGGGGGAGGGTGCTTATGTGTGTGGTGTGTATGTGAGGGAGAGGTTGCTTGTGTGTGCATGTGAGAGAGGGAGGGTGCTTCTATGTGAATGTGCGAGAGAGATGGAGTATGTTTCTGGCTGGCTGTGGCTGTGAGAGAGGGGGCATGTATGTGATTGAGAGCCTGTTTGTAAGTGAGATAGAGAGAACATGTTTGTGATTGAGAGCTTGTGTGTAAGTAAGAGAGAGAGAGAGCATTGTGTAATTGAGAGAGACTGGTCATAGAGGTGATGGGTGTATGTGTGAGTAAGACTGATCAGGGAGGTGACTGGTGTGTGTGTGAGGGAGAGAGAGAGAGAGAGACTGGTCAGGGAGATGATTGGTGTGTGAAAGACAGAAACTGGTCCTGAGGGTGTGACTGGTGTGTGTGTGTGTGTGAGAGAAGAGACTGGTTGTGGTCCCTAAGGAAGAGGACCGTGAGGACACCTTCAGCAACTACTGCTGCCTGGTGTGGCCTCCAAGGGAAATGAGTAGGAGAGTTGTTGGAGAGGGTAAGTAAAGGTGACTTTTAAAGTTCATGTTTCTTGATTGACTGCCATTTTAATTATTAGGTATTATGTGATGTGTCTGCTCTTTTGAAATATTTTATTGGTGTTTGGAGAATTTTTAATAATTTTTAAGAGTTTTGTTATGTTCATCAGCTGTTTTGAAACATTTATTCATATAGTTTTACAATTATTTCTGTGTGGGGATCTATAATAGCTTGGCTTTTTCTGTTTTCCTAATTGAAGGTGTATTGGTATTTAGGGCCTGGTTTAATATTTGTAGTGTTGCCTTTTTATAGGTATGGTTGTTCCATTTGAGTGTATGCCATAATGCAGGTGTAACTGTGTAGATTAGTTTGTGAGCAATATTGCAAATCCTGGGAGTGTGTTAGGTGCTATATTTCTGTTTCCATTTCTCCAGTTTTGTACTGCATGCAGAGTGGCTTTTTTGGGTTTCCATTCCAGTTTCTGTCTTCATATTTGTAATTTGTGGTCTTTCTGTACTTGGTGAAGGTCGATCTTGTGTGTATTACTGAGGTGAGGTATTTAACTAGCATGTAGGCTAGTAAAATACCTCACCTTATTTGTTGTATGTTCCTAATAGGACATGCATTGGGGGTGAACTGCTGTCTTTTTATAAGTAGAACTATTGCACCTGGTAGTAGAGGGAGTTTGTGTTGTTGTTACTGAGATAACACCAGAATTTCTTTTTTGTATGGCGAGTTGTACGGGGAATGTTCTAGTTCTGCTTTATACCCATTACTGAGGGGTGGGGGTGGGATTCCTATGGATACAAAGTGTACATTTACATTTAGCCTTGCAACTGTCATGTGTTCACTGTGTCACGCATGTGAGCACTATCAGGTGTGCCCCGACAGAAAAAAGGTTGAGAACCACTGCTCTAGGGGCAATAGATCAGACATGCAGCGAGGAAAACTGCCCTGGCTCCTGCTGGACTCAGGTACTCTCCAGGGTGCCCAGAGACAGATATCACTTTCCTTTGAGTCAGTGCCCCAGCATTGTGATTGAGAGTAATGTGCTGTTTAAGGTACCTTGGATGAGCTTTTATGCCAAGATTCGCTCTTTTTATGCAGAAAATGAAGCTCTGGAGGCCACTTTCCCAAGAGTGGCAAATACAAACCTGGCACCACAAGTGAATTCCGACACCTGTTATGCAATCTGGCACCTGCCGAATTTCCTCCTGTACACAAACCCAAAACCAGCTCGCTAAGCTCTGCCTCATTCTTTTGCATGCATGCTTTGCTGAATCATTGCAGCACATCCTGGATAATGGCACCGTAAAAATGAAATACTAATCAGTGCCCTGGTTCAAGTTTCAACTTCATTAGTTATACAATTAAGACAATGTGTTTGAATCTGCTGCGTGGAGTTACAAATTTGAAAGGCATAATCCGAACTCATATAAGATGACCCTCATATAAACTGACTCTCTTTCCCCTCCATCCTGAGGATGACTGTGTGGATGCCCCTTGTTAGTGGAGAGCTAGAAGTGAAATGTCTTCTTGAGACTGAGACCCCCTGCACTGCTCTTGGGTCAGTGGGGTTCACCTCTGCAGCTGCAATCTTCCTCCCTGGGGGCCGGAGCACACTGCCTCCAAGGAGAACCTGCACCCCCTCCGGCCTTTGCTTCTGTCCACTTCATACATTCTCTCTCTCTCTCTCCCCCTCCCAATCCAAGCTAACTTTGCCACTGGGGCTGACAATAAAAATGTCTAATTCAGCCAGTTGCTGAGTCATAAAACCTAAATAGGAAGAGGTGCATCTGCAAATTGCCTAGAGACGAGTAAACCTGTTCCCGACCCCTTTTGTCCACAGCGTCTCTGCAACAGATCCATCAAGAGGAGATGAGCTCGGAAACTTTCTCTATTACCTTTCCTTTGTGCCATGCTATAAATTGTCTGCCGTAACCAAATAGCAAAGAAGCCCACTTATTGCTTAAAACCTTCAAAATAATCCCCCTAAAAGCTGTAAATAAAAACACAATATGGAACAGTGTCATATCTGCAAGCAATCTGCAAAGGACTAGTGCCTAATAAAATGACTCCGTTTGCTGACTGATAGGGTTGCCAGCCAGCTCCATTTTTTCATGACAGGTTGATTTGGTCCAGGCTTTACTCCATTGCATGCAGGGATTTGTAGTTCTGATTTCCATAGTGAAGAGAAGGAGGACTGCAAAGCTTGCAGTGGGGTAAAGGTAGGACTGGGTTAGCCTTTCTTGAAAAAACCCTGCTTACAAGTCAAAGATATTCCATGCCTGGAAGTTTTAATTGATTTGAAGATATCTCCTTCACTCAACTACCCTATAAGGAAAGACTAAAGAGGTTAGGACTTTTCAGCTTGGCGAAGAGACGGCTGAAGGGGGATATAATAGAGATGTTTAAAATCATGAGAGGTCTAGAACGGGTTAATGCGAATCAGTTATTTACGCTTTCGGATAATAGAAAGACTAGGGGGCACTCCATGAAGTTAGCATTTGGCACATTTAAAACTAATCGGAGAAAGTTCTTTTTCACTCAACGCACAATTAAACTCTGGAATTTGTTGCCAGAGGATGTGGTTAGTGCAGTTAGTATAACTGTGTTTAAAAAAGGATTGGATAAGTTCTTGGAGGAGAAGTCCATTACCTGCTATTAATTAAGTTGACTTAGAAAATAGCCACTGCTGCTATTACTAGCAACAATAGCATGGGATATACTTAGTTTTTGGGTACTTGCCAGGTTCTTATGGCCTGGATTAGCCACTGTTGGAAACAGGATGCTGGGCTTGATGGACCCTTGGTCTGACCCAGCATGGCATGTTCTTATGTTCTTAGACGTGCTGTTCAGAGATGAATCCTGTATTCTTGCAATGTGTTTAATCTTTTGGGAATCAAATCATTTGCCTTGGACACTATGGAATGCAGAGAGAGAATAATAATTCATATTAGAGGTGTATTTAGACCATTGGGAGATTAATCCTCTATTCCTGGTGTGTCTATTGAATGCCTTAGAGGAGAACTTCCTGGAAGAGCTTTGTGTAGCAGAGCGTAGGACTCCTTAGCCTTAAATATAGTTTGTTTCTGTGATCAGAGAGAGCGAGAGAACAGAGCAGAAGGAAGAATAAATAGTAGCTAAGGCCTTGATTCACACAAATTCAGGAGTTAGAAAAACTTTCCCTAGAAAGTTTGATGATTCCCCAGAATGATGTGTGACCCTTCCCCTTTTGGGATTCTTCCTGTTTTTGCATCACTCCCATGTTCTCTCTTCTTATCCTATGTAACATACTGCAAAGGTCCTATGTATCTCAGGAAAAGCAAGTAAACTCCCTTTATGCCAACTGACAATGTAATAATACATTATCGGCTTCATTACAGTAAGCATGACCTCGTGATCCCCTGCCCTGGCATCACCAACATCTGGAGCTGAGTGGAGGATACATGCTGAGCACGTTCCCACTGTGGTGCCAGCTCAAATCCAGTCACTCCAAAATGGGGCTGGGCCTTTCTTTGCCCCCACCTGTACCTGGCCAAATATTGGCTGGCTAAGTCAGTGCCATACTGAAAACTGACCCCATAGTGGCCAGAGTCCATTAAGAATTCAGAAAGGATTATTTCTTTTGGTGCTGCAGAGTCCCCTTTATTGGTGCTGAGATTTGTTTTCTCACTGCTGGTGAATTCTAAATGGACAGAATGCCACGTTCATAGGCTTTCTAGTGGTTCTGTAGACATAAAAGTCACTTTGAAAACTAATGAAACCCTTTGGTTGCATATGTGTGTCTCATCCTGTGACTTTCAGGTCCCTTCTGTTCATTATATCAATGAAAGTAGCTTTTTTTTTGTATTGTAACACCACTATTGTCCAGAGAAAATGGGCTTTAAAATTCAAGCTGTGTTATTGCGGCACATGATGTCATTAGGCACTATCTTATTAATGGTCTGGTAGTGATATGAGCAACATATGCTCAGCATGAGTTTCACAAAACAATGTTTGCTGTGCAGTAACTGAGACTGATGCTTTTTTTTGTAGTTAGGATATAGTTGAGGTGGTGCCGATACCATAGGTTCTGATGATAAACAGACCAGCAGCATCTCTTGCTATCAGGCTCGGCAGAATAGACTATGGATGATGCGGTATTACTTTAGAATAATATAATTACTAAAAAACAAAACAAAACAAAAACCCCAGCAGAAAGGTGGAAATAGATATTTGTTCTTCTTACTGACTTTTACAGTAAGATATTTAAAATATTATATAAGATTTTTTTTTACAAGCAAGGTGTTATCAATTTTCCATTCACATCATAGAAGAATTATTCCTGTAGTAATCCAGAATCCAGTAAACAATACAACAGTCATGTGTTTCTTCTTCAGGATGTCTTCCTGGAATTCAGCCTCCAATAAATCCACTTAAATGTTTTGAAAAGAGATGGACAAGTAAGTGTCTTAAACATTTCATTGAATGTATGTGAAATATCTAGCTGAAAAAAGTTCATAGAAAATTATTTTTATCAATAAAAAACAACAACAACCAATTAAGCTAGGGGTTTATTGAAGTGCATTTTGGGGGCATTATAGAGGCAATGTGACCAATCTACTAGCTCCTGGATGTAGGGGTATACACACATCAATGCCAATGCACTAAGGGCCATTAAAACTGCCCATTAATGTTCCTTAATTAGCTTGTGTTAACAGCCCATGTTAATGACATTCAAATGAATTTTGCATTAATTTAATGGCATTGAGGTTAGCACATCAAAGTGGATGTTATCACAAGACTATACCTCTCTAAGGTACAGTTAACTCTTTTGTGTTATTAAGTCTGTGTTTACATTAGTGCCTTTCACCACGCACGCAGGTCGATGCAATATCAGCTCATGGTTGAGCGCCCGCTCTCCTAACGCACGCCCAGCCACCTCTCCTGGGCGCGCAAAGCTTTATTTAAACGAGGGGGCTGCACTAAAAAGGTCGTGCTAGGGATAAATTGTGCAGCACTAGTGCATCCATGGCATCGGGCACCCAGGAGAAGTGGCTGTGCACTGCTTAGGAAAACAGATGCTCAATGAACGGGCGTTGGTTTTCCTAATCTGACCGCCAGCAGGATTTTTTTTTTTTCATGCTGCATTCTGTCCTTCCTCCTACTTGGTATCGGGATGATACCAAGTAGGAGGAACCATAGAAAAGCAGTATTTGGGGCTTTTCTGTGCTTTTATGGGGGATTTTCAGATGGCTCAGAGTGCGAAAAGACTTAACGCCAGCCCTGGGGCTGGCGTTAAGTTTTCCGTGTTAAAACATGCACATCGGGCATAGAGTGATTTTTTGCATTGGGGTACTGCTAATAGCCTCATTTACATGCATTTACATGTGATGAGCGCTATTAGCTATGTGCTGGTTTGGATGCATGTTTTGGACGTGCTAATCATCCTATTGCATCGGGTGTTAGCCTAGTGCACCCAAAATATGCATCCAAGAGCTCCTTAGCCTGTTTGCTAGGCTTAGCACATGATATAACATAGGCCTGACTCTTTTTTTCGGTGC
Organism: Rhinatrema bivittatum; assembly: GCF_901001135.1. Lineage (NCBI taxonomy): Eukaryota > Metazoa > Chordata > Amphibia > Gymnophiona > Rhinatrematidae > Rhinatrema > Rhinatrema bivittatum. The sequence continues at coordinate 49,194,985 of NC_042622.1, read as the reverse complement.
ACTAATAGATAATGAACTGTTTGTCATAGTTTTGTATATTATTATCTCATTAGCACAGGGTTTGCATGAAAGCTCTTGTGTGCTAATTAACATGCATTAAAAGAGCTATTAACGTGGAAATTAGATTTCATAACAGTGCTTTTATCATGGATTAAAGCTTCTAAAACCATTTGCACACTTTTGTACATTAGCATCCTAGATTACTATCACAAAATATATGTTCAACACCATGGTCTGGACAGATCCTCCAACTAAGGTGATACAGACCAATAGACAAGGGCGGGGCGGGGCAGCTCACATTTGAAAATATTTGTAGGCGTTTATTAAAGTATCAAACATTGCTTAAGCAAACAACAAATTCGTATTCATGTTTAATCTATTTTATATTCAGAGCTGACAGCCTGTGAAATCAAGTCACCCTTTGAAAACTCATGTGACATTCATAGCATAACTTGGATTCTTATTAATGGAAATAATGTTGAGTCAGATCATCCATTATCTCTGAAATAATCCAATTTTGAACCAAATTACTTTCAAATGCAAAAATACTTTCACATTTTGTTGGCTAATAAGATTATTTTAACATAAAGAAGATAAACTAATCTGAATCAAAAATATATATTTTTTTCTTCCTCAAATCTAACCTGACATTTGCAAGAATATAATAAAGGAAATTCAGCATTTCATGACAACATTTCATTTCAAAGAAATCTCACCTGGGTTAATCTGGAAATACCCGAGAATAGTAATATTTTGTGTCCCAAAAATAATAGTCATGACTCCCTCTTTAAAATCGGAAAACGATAATAAAAATCCTAGTAACTGTGTTTTCAAAGGATAACTTGACCTTTTTTGTGATGGTGTTATAGTTAAAATATGGGTAGTAAAGTTATCTCATTTCATAAATTATTAAAAGTAAATGATTTACTGCAGCTCAGAGAAAATTAATCTTGCAGCCATTTCATTCCAGATGGCTTTCATATTCCGTAAATACAGTAACCTGTTTTAAAAATGAGTGAGATTTTCTGTTCGCTATACGACTTGTGGACTGGATTATTTACAGCGCTGTAATATGAATTAGGTTTATCAGCAGGACATTAGGTTCGCCTGAATTAAAGGATTAACACCTTGGGGAAGTGGCAGTAAAGCAGAAATAGGGTCAGTTTGAACTGTTAAGAGCTCTCCATGGTCCTGAAGAGCTGAGACAAATATGGTAACAAGATGATCTCAGATACTGTTCATGACCAAGATGCGAAAAATCAATGCTGAAAAGCCATCAGGAATTATGAGAAAATGAATTATAGGGTTGGCAAGTTTCTTGTTAGTGGTTTAAGATTATGCAGCTTTGAAGCAAATATTTTCTTTAACCTGATCCGCTAGTGTGAGTGCTACTGTGTGCAACACCACTAACCACAAAAGCGGTCCGCACCTCGATGCTGGGAATATTTCAGTTTATTAAAAAAAACAAAAACAAAAAGCCTCTCTGTGCTGGCCCAGTGGCCTTAGTAGCATGTGAAAAATCCTCGATTCAGCCTCCAAGTTGGATCTTCATTGCCTGTGTTGGCTGAGGCTGGGGATGCCGCAGAGGGAGGGAATCACGGGTCATTGCTTAAGGGTGACACCTAGTGGTCAGATTCAGGGCCTTGAAGGTTTCTCGAAGGAGCCCTGGTACATAAACACACTTCTAGTTGGTGGGGCCAATAAAGCTCCGCCCACATTTCTAATGCCAATTTTTTACATTACATTTATAGTTTATCATAGTATTTTAAATACATTCTTTGCATACATCATAGAGTATAAGTTCTCATTCCCAGACAAAATAAATGCTTGATGCTAAAAAAAAAAAACAAAAAACAAAAAATAGACATAGTGGTAAAGGAGAGCATGACAAAAACAGCATTACTAATAGAAATGTCAGTACTACGCAACTATTCTGTACTGCATGGAGAAGATCATCAAGTACCAGGAGTGAGGTCTGTCAGGTTAAATATCAACCCCACAAGAAAAACAACAAAAGCTCTGCAGTGCCCACATAATATGGAATTATGCTGGAGTCACTGAACCTTTGTTTTGTTTTTTTTTGGGGTATTTTTTGGGAGGTGGGTAGGAGTCGGGGAAGGGATAAGAGAGAACAAGAGGAGTAGGAGTGGGAGCAGGAAGAAGAGAGGCCAAAGGGATAGAAGGGGGGAGGGGACAAGAGGTGAGAGCAAGAGGGAGTGGAGATGAGAGGGTGGAATGGGGAGAGATGTATGGTGCTGAAGAGGGGGAGAAGAGGAAGATGGGAAGAGAGGCAGGCATGGGGATAGGGAGAGAGGTGGGATGCTGAAGGAGAAGGGGATGGGGACATAGGTGGGGTGAATCAGGAGAGAAAGAGGAGAGTTCCAGGGACCAGGTAGAGAGGCCTGCCTCCAAGAAAAACAACAAAGGCTCTGCAGCCCAGGCTTAATGCGGTGCTATGTTGGTCCTGCCGTGCCTTTGCTGTTTTCTTGTGTGGGGTAGGTGTAGGAGTAGTGATAGGGAGGGGGTGGGAAGAGGTGGATGGGGGGGGGGGGAGTGGGATGCTATGGGGGAAGTGGAGAGGTCTGCCACCCATTCACTCTGGTTTTTTCCGCTCCCTCCCTCCCCTAACCCCTCCCTTTCCCCAGTTTTCTCCCTCCCCCTACAAAACCTCTCACTTTCTCCAGTTTACTCCTCCCCCCCCCCCCCCCCCCACCACCACTACACTCACCTCACAACGATCCCGGGTTCCCACCCTCCCTGCCCCCCTCTGGATCCCCTCACTCACTCACTAGCTCATATCATTTTGAAACAAAGCCTGCTCCATGCTGTCCTGCTCTCTTCCCTCCTCCCCTGCTGGGGGGTGGGGGCCGAGGGTTGTGCTTTGAACTGCTGTGGCTCAGAGTGCACCATTCAGGCACTGGCAGGGGAGGAGGGAGGAGCGGTTCTCTGTTTCACAATGATATGAGTTGGTGGGTGCCCTTGCCCACCCGTGTCTTCTTTTTCTAGGGTGGGCTGAAATTGGGGGGGGGGGGGATCCTTTACCCTGCAGCTCCCCCACCTCCCATTCTGACCCCCACCCAAGGACTGCTGCTGCAGTGATCAGACGAGATATGTTGATGGGGTTGGGGCGGGGGAGGTGGGGGGTAAGGGGAGTTGAAATATAAAATAGGAGAAAAACCCACGGGTACTTGTGAGTGAAAGCTCGTGGTGCCAGATCCTAGCCCTTGCTGGAAGTAAAAAAGGAGCAGGAAGAAGCCACCAGGTCAAAAGAAAAAAAAAATAGCCTTTCATGGTTTCCTTCTGGGTAAACTTCCATTGTCCTTGGGAGAGAATAAAGAAGACAAGTCAAAAACAGAATAGTTTCTAAATATCTTAAGTGTCTGGGATGTGATTATAATACCATAGATCTTCCTCAGCTCTATGAATGGACCACAGGCTTACGGAACATTAGCAGTTAATGCTTTTATTTGCGCTATATGTGTAAAAGTAATAAAGTATTGCGTTTGCAGCTCGATAATTTATTACAATACACTTTTCTTTTTATCTGTCCTGGGAATGCCGTCTGCTGATGTCACGGCGCTAGATCCTCCCACTCAGGGGCCCCGCCCACACTATAGGAAGGGTAATTTTCAAAGGCAAATCTCTAGCTGGTTTGTTATAAAATTGTCTGCCCAATACGCGGGTAAACTCACACATGCATGTCCTGCATGCATGGAACTTTATCCAAACTGAGTGCACGTGTTCCCAAGAAAAAATAGATATTTTGCTTCAGACTCTGCCTTACTATTATTTGCCTCTCTGTTCTTATGTGGCCCCTGTTCTGCTTGTTTTGTTATTTTTGCCTTGCTCTTGTGTTCAGTTTGCGGTGCACTCCCGTGTCCTGTCTTGTGGTTTGCTGTGGCCACCTTTTTGTTCTCCCCTTGCTTCTGAAGGCCTGTCCTGCTCTAGTGGATGCCCTCCTGTCCCCAAGTGAAGATTATCTCCCGGCGTGATCCTGCACACCTGCGCTGCTCCTGTCCTGGGGGGGTTACCCTTCGACCGGCTAGTGTGGCCCTGAGAGGAGGCAGGGGACATACACATTGAAAACATTGAAATGAAAAAGAATGAAGTTTGGGAGGGGTTTATAATTTTGGATTTTCAAAAGTATGTGCAGACATTTTCATACTAATTTTCAGGGTAGCTGTGTGTGGGTAGTTTTGGTGGGGGGGTCATTGAACGTACGCATGTAAGTTCACTTTGAAAATTGCTGTAACTTATCAGCTGACCTCCTTATGCAGGCTGTTACAAAATTTCCTGCCGTGCTGCACTATTTGAGCTTGCACACTGGTGACGGCCTTTCCACTCAGCCCACCCTCACCATGTACTGTACTGGTTAAGCTCACTAGAGGATTACATTTCTATTATAATCCTCCTTCCAGTGATAGAAGGGACCTGATCAGCTGGGGGGGAGGGGGTGGTCTGTGAAGGGATCAACTGAAGATCCTGGGTTGGTGAGAGAGGGGATCAGTTTCTTTGAGGGGGTGTGTGGAAAGAGAGGATTGACTGACGAGGAGAGATTAGAGCAGTTGTTCTAAACTTGTGGTCAGTAGACCCCCTGGTGGTCTACAAGGCCATCACAGGGTGTTTGTGAGAAAGAAAAAAATAATAATAAGCCTTATTCTTGAGAGAATCAGTGGTGGCAGCATTTGCAATGGCATACAGGAACTAGGAGATCAATGGCAATAGGTTCGGTTCCTGTGGGCCAGGAGATTGGTGGCACTAGCTTTGGTCCCTGTGGGCTGGAAGATCAGCGGTGGTAGCTTTGGCCACCATGATCTAGGAGATCGGTGGCATTGTCTTTGGTCCATGCAGGTCAGGAGATCAGCAATGACAGCTATAGCCCATGCAGTTTGGGAGATTGCTGATGGAAGCAGCAATAAGGTGAAATATAGGGAAAAAGAGTTGTAGGGATGGATTGGGGGAAAGAGGTTGATGTGGAGGGACTTCAGGGAGGGAGGAGGGAGACTGTGATTGGAATGAGATGAGATTGAAAAAGGTCATAAAATCAAAAAAAAGTGGGGAACACCTGAGTTAGAGGGAGACTGAAAGAGTGGATCATAAATCTTTATTAAAATGTCTTAATCGCCTAAGATAATACATAGTAAAAACATAAAAACATAATGACATAAGACCAATAAAACATTAGAACATAAAATAAAATTGCAATAACATAAAAAGTTGACTAGTCTGATGGAGTTAAAATAAATAAATGCAGACCACAAATTCTTTAAAACCAAACCAGCTTGTTAAAAATCCTAAAAATGGTAAACTACTCAGCAAAAAGCCTGCTTGAATAAAAAGGTCTTGAGCAATGACTTAAAAGTTTTGATACATTCCAGTTGCCTGCTTTCTTCTGGTAATGTATTCCAAAATATTGGAGCAGTGACAGAAAAGGAACAACCTCTTGTTACAGGTAAGCGAACCTGACATACTGAGGGTACATCCGGTAACTCTCTTTGTTGTGATCTCAAGACCCGTGTTGGACAATAGAGTCTAATGTTTTGCCGCACTCTGCTATTAATTTTATAATGAAGGGGTACAGTCATGGGGTGGCAGGACAGTGAACTTGTGCTGTAATCTAAAAGGTAGAAGTAAAGTCAGAATTTTTCTAGGAAGAAAATGTTGAGGTGAAGAAGATGCGACTCTCGTGTAATGTTTCTGGGAGCTCAACATTGGTGGTACACTTTTATTTCACCACAGAAATATATTCTAATTATATGGTTTGAAGCATATATTTAGGGGTCCATGTACTAATCGATGTTAGGCTTAATGCCCACACTGAACGTGTTTTTGTTCACATGCGCTTTGCTTTTACCGTGCACTAACATAACTGAGTAGAAGTAAATTTATGCTAATTGACTCATTAGGCATTATTGCTGGATATATTATCCAGCATGAACATCTATAAGCTTTACTGCAGGCCCAGTAATTCAGAGAACCTCAGGGGGGTGTAGTGAAGTTCCTGTCAGTGGCCTTTGTTAACATGGATATCCCCTTCCCCCATACAATAATCCCCATGCAAGTGCTGGGGATTTTCCTATTTGCCTCGCAGTAGCCCACCTCCTGTCCTTTCTGTCCTGATTCCCGGTCCCTAGTCACAACCCACACTCTGGTTAGAGGAACAAAGATCCCTTAGAGAAGAAAGTATAGAAGTTCACCATTAATACATCTTAAATGTTTACCTCCTTTTAAAAATGCCCTCTCCACTCAATGGGGAAAAGTATCCCCATTGTCAGTAATGTGGGTACTATTCCCAGCTGGGGAGGAAGGGATTTCATTTTGAAACCCTGGTGCATACTTCCCCCCACATACTTGTCACCTGCAAAGTAAAGCACAGTAAGATTTGCGCGTTGCATCAGCTGGCCAGCAGATTTATAAAGGAAAACTCTGAGGGGAGTAGTTTCCCTTTCAAAATTGACTTGCAAGAATACTGGAGCAAAGTAACAACCTCCCTGCACTCTCCAAAAATTGTCGTTCCTGTTTAACACTTGTTCTCATGGAAACATAGAAGCACAGACAATGATGGCAGAAAAGGACCAATCGGTGCATCCAGTCTGCCCAGCCAGCTTATGTTAGCATCTGCCGCGCCATTCAGGTCGCCCCATATTTAGTTTCCCAAACTGTCAAAGTCAGGGCCTTTGTTGGTTGCTGTCTGAGTCCAATTTCCCATTACCTCTTGCCACTGAAACAGAGAGCAGTGTTGGAGATGCATCAGAAGTATCAGGCTTCTTGGTTAAGGGTAGCAACTTCCACACCAGCAAGTTATCCTCATGCACGGTTTTCTTCATTTCCATCCTCTAACCTTTAGGGAACCACAGTGTTTATCCCATACCCCTTTGAAATCTTTCACTGATTTAGTCTTCACCACCACCTCCAGAAGGGTATTTCCTGACGTTGGTTCTGAGTCTTTGTTCCTGGAGTTCAACCCCTAGTTCTATTGATTTCTTTCCAATGGAAAAGATTTGTCAATTGTGCATCATTAAAACCTTTCAGGTATCTGAAGGTCTGTATCATATCCCCCTTCCACCTCCTCTTCTCTAGGGTATACATATTTAAGTTCTTCAACCTATCCTCATAAGTCATTTGATGGACACCCCTCCACCATTTTTGTCACCCTTCTCTGGACCACCTCCATCCTGTCTCTGTCCCTCGAGATATGGTCTCCAGAACTGAACACAATACTCCAGGTGAGGCCTCACCAATGACCTGTACAAGGGGATTATCAGGATTATCACCTCCTTTTTCTTACTAGATATTCCTCTCTCTATGCAGCCCAGCATTCTTCTGGCTTTAGCTATCACCTTGTCACATTGCTTTGCCGTTTTCAGATCACCAGACACTATCACCCCAAGGTCCCTTTTTTTTTTTACACGTAGCCGCGCGTATCTTATAAAATCCAGGGTTGGCGCGCGTTGCCTGTTCCCTCCGAGGCCGCTCTGAAATCGGAGCGGCCTCGGAGGGAACTTTCCTTCGCCCTTCGCCCTTCCCCTACCTAACCCACCCCCCCCCTACCTTTGTTGCCAGATTTACGTCTGCTTTCAGCAGGCGTAAATCTGCGCGCGCCAGCGGGCTGCTGGCGCGCCATCACCCGACCCAGGAGCTGGTCCGGAGGCCTCGACCACGCCCCCGGGCCAGCGCCACGCCCCCGGTCCCGCCCTGAACCACCCCCTGACCCCGGTCCCGCCCTGGACACGCCCCCTCCCCCGCCCCTTTTACGAAGCCCCGGGACTTATGCGCGTCCCGGGGCTGTGCGCGCGCCGGCGGCCTATGCAAAATAGGCGTGCCGGCGCGCGAGGGCCCTGCGCACGTAAATCCGGCCGGATTTACGCACGCAGGGCATTTAAAATCCGGCCCTTAGAGAATAGCCACTGCCATTAGCAATGGTAACATGGAATAGACTTAGTTTTTGGTTACTTGCCAGGTTCTTATGGCCTGGATTGGCCACTGTTGGAAACAGGATGCTGGGCTTGATGGACCCTTGGTCTGACCCAGTATGGCATTTTCTTATGTTCTTATTCAAGATGCGGTCTCACCATGGAGTGATACAAAGACATTATGACATCTATCCTTTTATTTGCCATTCCCTTCCTAATAATTCCTAGCATTCTGTTTGCATTTTTAATCGCCAAAACACCCTGGGCCGACGACTTCAGTTTATTTATTGTCTACCCCACTCCATCCTCTGTTCTAAGCAAAGTATAAGATATATATATACTTTCATAATTAAATATTCATCCATTTCACAAAATAGAAATTCATACACTAATCGCCCATCATTGCGTACTTCTCCTCAGTGTTTGTCACCCACTAACATGGTCCCATACTCTCAAAATCAATTCCCAAAACAGACAGGCCACCAACTATTAATTATCTCAAGCAGTTAACTTCAACTATTAGTTCCAGCCTGTGAGTATACAGATTCAAATGACAGTGAAAAAAGCAATGCTTATACTTGTTTTCTGAAACAGCAAATACAAGTTTTTATGCTTAATGTTTCTGGAGGAGAGTTCCATGGTGCTGGGCTTGCAACTACAACTTCTCTCCAATTGCCATTTAACCCATTGCTATCACAATCCCACAGTTCATTTCCATCAGCCTTCTCCCATATGTGTGCTTTCTAATGGTGCTTGTGTGGTATCTCTGTCGAAGCAGCAGAGATGCAGCGCTAGGGTGATTCTTCCCCAACACATACAAACACGTACACCTATAAATCAAGCAAGTTAGATTTGCTGAAATGTCCACTGCTTCTTCCGTTTACCATAATGATTACCATTGCTCCTTCCCAATTATCCAAAATTCATGACATCAAATACTAGAAAGCAATTTTGTTTTATCATTCATTAATTCTTCCCTGGGTATTGCTAGACCTTATTTCCCCCCCCTGCAGCTGGCACCAAGATTCATTGTCTTCCAGGCAACCTGACATAAAAGAAGGCTTAACACTATTTATGTATTTATTTTAAATTTATAACCTGCAAGTTTCATGCACAGTGCATGATTGTTTACATCAACACATCCATAACCTTAGTTTCACCTATATATATAGAATAACAGTGCAATGTCAATTAAAAAAAAACCAAAACTGATTACTTAAGGCTTGGTAAGCCTGCAAGAAAAGGAAAGTCTTCAACATTTTCTTAAAGGATTTCTGAGATGAGGCTGTGCAAATTGATTCAGGCAGGGAGTTCCAAAGGTGTGGTCCTGCTGATGTCCAGATGCACTAATTTTGGAGTTGGAACTTCCAGGAGGTTTTTCTCTGCTGATCAGAGCTGATGAGTAGGCTTATAAAAATGAAGTGTAGAAGCGAGTCAGTTGAAGGATTCTTCATTTAATAATTTATGAATAAGCAAAAATAGGAGTAACGTTTTGACTGGTTGTTGAGGGGTGGGGGGGTGTCACGACAGGCTGCACTTACCCAGGGCACTGCCAGACCTTAAAAACTCTCCCCGGATTCTCTCCTGGCCAGAACGCCACTAGCATGCTCCAGGCCCATTGCGACAGGCCTCTCCTTAGGCGCACATGCCCTCTGCCCCTTATTACGGCTCCATGGATGCAAAGTGATGACATTGGCGTAACTGGGTATTTAAACCCTAGCCATGCTCCTAGTCCTCGCCTCAGCAACAAGTCCTCCTGCTTTCTGCAGTGTGTGTTGCTCCAGTGTTCCTGATCCTGCCTTGCTCCAGCGTTCCTGTTCCTTCCTCATTCCAGCATTCCTGTTCCTGCCTAGTTCCAGTGTTCCAGCCTGCCCTGCCTTATCCTATCCACCCTGTCTATTCCAATGGGCCTTGCCTTACTTCCAGTCTTATTCCGTTTCACAGTCCTTGGCTTGTCTGCCTTGAATTGACCCCTGCTACAGATCTGGACTACTCTCTTGTCTGCCGCCTGCCATTGATTTCTGCCATAGACCTCAACTATGCTTCACTCACTGCCTGCCCTGACCCATGGTGTGAACTGGTAACTATCTGCTCACTGCCTGACCTGCCTTCAGCCTGTCCCTGGATTCTCACTTTCTGACTGCTCTTAGAGACATTCACTTAAATCCTGCTGGTCCTTGGAACCTAAAGGCTCAACCTGCAGGGAACAGGGCTGGTATAGGTGAAGGTCCAGCTCAGTCCCTGTAAAGGCTGTGTCTGCCAGCTGTTGGTGTGGGCCTAGTAGGATCCCTGCTAGGCTACATCAACCCAGTCACAGTACAAGGGCTCACTTCCATTACAGACTGCTGAGGCCATGAGCTTGGTGGACCTGTCCACTGCTCAGGCCATCACCGGGCTGGGACTCCAAATGCAACTATAACCGGACCAGTTGAAATTCCTGGCAGATCTCTTCCAAGGCTTGGCTTTGCAAGCCCAGCAACAGCAGGAGCTCATTAATCAAGTAAATGGTCTGCATCCTAGCCTTGCAAGTTGTGTGGATGCCATGCAGGCCCCACTACTAGCACCAGCACTTATATTTGCTCTTGTGACTATCCCTACTGCCATTTGTCCAGGGCCCATGCCACAACTTTCATCTCTTTCCAGGCATCTTGATGATCCCAAAGATTTCTAAACCAGTGTAAGATAGACTTTGAACTCCAAGTGGCTCACTTCTGCTCAGACCGAGTTAAAGTTACCTACATCCTCTCCTTACTGTGTGGTCCTGAGCTTGCATGGGCATCCCCTCTTTGGGAACATGATGACTCACTCCTTGGGAATCTGGATAACTTTCTTCAACAATTCTGTCTCATATTCGACAAACCGGGGCATACCTCATCCACAGCCAGGGAATTACTGCAAATCTGTCAGGGTATTCGCACTGTGGGTGAGCATGTGGTACACTTTCGTACCCTGGCCTCTGAGCTCCACTGGAGTGAAGATAGTCAGATGGCCATCTTCTAGCAAGGATTGACCAGAAGGATCAAAAACAAGTTGACCGGCTGAAATATTCTACCCACGTTGAAGAATCTCATCACCTTAGCCATCCAAGTGGATTTGAGGTTCCAGAAGCCGGCTCGGGAGAAATCCTGTTGACCTGCCCACTTATTCTCAGGACTCCTTGTTATCCTTGGACCCTTTGATGCCAGTCACTACTGAAAAACCCATGCAGGTGAATCGATCCCTGCTCTTGAATGAAGAAAAGCAAAAACTGAGACAGCACAACCTGTCTCTACTGTGCGGCACAGGGGTATTTCATCAGCCACTGCCCCGAGAAGATGAAAAAGTTCTTCAACCTAGGTGTGCTTAGAGAGGTAGTCCTAGGGCAAACTGTCTCCTCTATACAGTTGATGGTACCTGTTTGCCTCACCTTTGGGGAGACCACCGTTCAAACCAAGACCTTACTAGATTCTGGAGCAGCCACCTTATAGATCGGATGACCTCCCAGGTGATGTATTCCCAGGGGAGATCCCATTAGGGGCAGGGCCCAACCATCATCCACATCAGAGACAGAAGAAATGCAGACCTTTAAATCTCTCAAACTGGATATCCTACAAGATCTCTTTACTCTCCATTTGGATCCCTCTAAATCCTTTGCCTTGGGGGTAGAAGCTGCTACCATTGGGGTAAGTGCTGTCCTCACTCACCAGAAGAACCAAGGGACTCATGGCCATGCTTTCATTCCTCCAAAAGTGTCACCTCTTCAGCTGAAGGCCAGCAAGTTGATGCCCATTCATGTGCTTCCAGAACCAAAGATTCCTTGGAAATTTCTCTTGGACTTGCATTTAGCCGCCAAGCCCCCTATACGGAAAAAATGTCCCATCAATGCCTCCTCCAGAAACCTATGCCAAGAGGCCTGGGGAGCGGGCTTAGAAGGGGGGGGGGTGTTCTGTAATGTTTTGGCTGGACGTAGGGAGGTTCGTAGCACCAATGGGCCCTAAAGATGCTCCCCAGATTTTGTTGCAGCCAGGACACTGCCAGCACGCTCTAGGCCCACCGCAGCGCGCCTCTTCCTTAGGTGTGTATGCTCACTCTCTACTTTTTTTATTAAGACTCCACAGCATGAAAAGATCTTCAGGTGCCCAGTAATGATGTTGGTGCAGCTGGGTATTTAAACCCCAGCCACACTCCTAGCCCTCACCTCAGCAACAGGTCCTCCTGCTTTTCGCAGTGCATGTTGCTCCAGTGTTCCTGATCCTACCTCGTTCCAGTGATCCAGCCTTGTCCAGCCTACCTTGCCTCGTCCTTCCCACCCTGCCTATTACAGTCCTCCTTGCCTGAATTCCAGCCTTGCCCTATTCCAGGCCTTTGCTTGTCTGCCTGGTATTGACTCCTGATACAGACCCGGTCTACTCTCTTGCCTGACGCTTCCCACTGACCTCTGCCATGGACCTCGACTATGCTTTGCTTGCTGCCTGCCCTGATCTTAGCTTGTCCCTGGACTCTCACTTTCTGTTCACCCCTAGGGTCACTCACCTACGTTCTACCAACCCCTGGAATCCAAAGGCTCAACCTGCGGGGAGCAGGTCTGGTATAAATTAAGGTCCAGCTCAGTGCCATCCAAAGGCATGTCCACCAACTGTCGGCATGAGTCTAGTTGGTTCACCTGCTAGGCTGCATCAACTACGTCACAGCACAAGGGCTCACTTCCAGTACAATAGGATCTCATGAAGGAAACCAAGAGAATATATTGTGTTCTGCAGCTTTCATTTGATGAAACACTTTTCAGCTATGTGTGGGTGCTGAAGCACTAATACAGCAAACTGAATAATTTGTATTGCTTATATTTTATTGGTGCACTAGAGTTAATCACTAATTGATGAGAATGTTCTGAAGTGCCATTGCAATTACAGAGTTGTTTCAGTGTTTGTACAAATTATAGAAATGGACCGTGTTTGATACTAGCTACATCGAGACTCTTTTTTTTTTCCATTTAAAGAGCCCAATCAACTCAATAGTCATTATATAGAACTAATATGTAGCTCAGTCTGCATAAAATTCTTTTTACAGCAAAGTCCCTAATTAAAAGGCACACCACCTATATATAAACAGCAAATGGTTGGTGTCACACTCACGGCAGATGATCTTCTCACATGTGAAATTTGGGAAGTACAAATTTTGGAGATCGAACCATTGTCCCCTTGATGCAGGAAGCATTTGCTTCCGAAAAACGGCTTGGGTCGGGGGCTCATTAATATGAGAGAGCTTCAAGAACATTTCAGGACTTTGACTTCGGACAATTGGCCAGTGACTTCAGTCTATCAGACATTGAGATAAATACACTGTATACAAGTGTAAGATACAAGATGATAAGGAGAAACTTTTATTTTAAATGCAAACAAAAATTAACAAAAATAGTGCAAAGACAGAGTACATACTAGGACCAATGATTAATTACAAGATGACAAAGCAATCAACAGTTGCCATATGAGTTGTTGCGATATAGTTAGCTCGAGTTATGATGGTCCTTAAATTTACAAAAATGAGTGTAGAATGTTGTAGTAAAGAGAACATAGTATTAGTGGAGTATATTTAAGATCTATACAGCAGAAATGGGAATAGTTCACTTTTTTATGTATTCATATGTATTATTTGATTTAATTGATTATGAATGTTTTTGTTGTAACCTGCACAGGAGCCCAGAGGCAGGCGGAGCTCCAGAGACTTAAAGCACGGATGAGACAATGGTGCAGGGAAGAGGGGTTTGGATTTCTTAGGAATTGGGGAACATTTATTTATTTATTTATTTATTTCAGATTTTTATATACCGGCATTCGACACAGCAGTCACATCGTGCTGGTTCACATAAAACAGGGGTGCATAGTAAACATAACTATAACAATGGTGTTGAAAAGGCAGTTACATATAACAGGGTGATAAGAACTTGGCTGAGAAGGAAGAGAAAGGAAAGGTTATTAAAATTCACACAGGTAAACGATAGAAGATAAGGATGACCATGGTGTATTTGGAGATTAGTTAACCGAGTTGGAGATTAGTTAACCATGTTGGAGATTAGTTAACCATGGTATAGTTGGAGATTAGGGGTAGCTTGGCGGTGTTCTATCAATTGATGTCCGGGAAAGCTTGTGTGAATATCCAGGTCTTTAGTCTTTTTTTGAAAGTTGAGATGCATGGTTCTGTTCTTAGATTTGAGGGGATGGAGTTCCATAACGGTGGAATGGCAGTAGAGAAAGCCCGGTCTCTTAGTGTGCAGTGTCTAGTGGATTTGGACATTCTGGGGAAGGGAAAGACTATTCTGATGGGAAGGGCTCTACCTTAACCAAAATGGAACCAGGCTGTTGGCACTAACATTTAAACAGAGACAGAGCAGCTTTTAAATTAGACCATGCAGGAAAGCCATCCAATGCTCAAAACACATGGTTCGGAGGGACGTACTTGTATCTTCCAAAGATACTTGCAAAACAGGGAAGTTATAATATCTCAGTAGAGAGGTGCATTTAAGGCTGAAGTAGCACAGACAGACATAGACAAAGAGCACCAGATATGAATGACACTAAACTGCCTGTGCCATTAACTAACAAGCAGGTTGTGAATACAAAGAGAAATTAAAAGTATAAATAAAAACATATTTTAGAATGTCTGTATACAAATGCCAGAAGTCTAAGCAGTAAGATGGGTGAGTTAGAATGCATTGCATTATAAGAGGTCATAGACATTATAGGCTTTTCAGAGATGTGGTGGAAGGAGGATAACTAATGGGAAATTGTGATACCAGGGTATAAATTATCAGGAGCAGATTGCAGGAAATATTGGTCGGGGGATTTTTTTTAAACTGGCCCATGGGGTATCTGAAGTCCTTATGCACTTTCCCTGCAGCAGATGTGTCAACAGCTCTCAAAAGCATGCTAAATCAGCCCTGGAACCTGGCAGAATTGAGCCAAAATATCTCCAAAATAAACTTCATCTTTCCTAAATAACTAAGAAGTTAAACACATTCTAGAGACCATGAGTGAGCAGAACTGCAGCCCCCGTTCCATCCATGCAAATTGGTTGGGCCCCCTACACATCTGCTTAAATCACTAATGGAGATATAACCTGGGTTCCCGGAATGGCTCTTGAACCAGTTGCAAATAATGACCCTGCCAGCCAGTGTCAGACACACATGCGCTCAGTCACTAACAGATTTTTAGATTGCAGAAACTTTATTGGCACATGCACACTACCACCCACAAAGACACACACTCTTTCTCAGACACAAAGACACACCAACAGAACTTGCCAGGATGAAATGTTTACCAACACACACACTCTCTCACAGACAAAATGTGTATGGGTGTGTGTTTCTTCTCTCTCACTCTGTTGACACAGATACACAAACACTCTCTCTGACATGCTGCTATTGTATTGCTGCTTATGTGCTCACACACTGAGTGCCTCCAGACTGTGCACACTGGTATCTTGCCCAGGAGCTCTAACCAGGGGGAGTTAATCTCACTGAGGTTTACACTGGGGCTATCTAAGGGTCTTATCCCATATAAACACACAATTACTGGGATTATACCTGGGGCTTGATCCAGGAGCTTACTCCCTACACAAATTTGCCACACACAAACCTTGGTTCAGTACATCACGGTTCCAGGTATTTAGGAAAGTGAGTTTATTTGAGTAATAGGAGGATAGAACAAATACAATCATATTATACAGAAGTAGTAATGGTAGATAATAACAATAACTACATATAGAAAGCTTACATGTTTCCAAAGGATCAGCCTATGCTCTCACGTCCTGTGCACTCCCCCCCTCCCCCCTCTCCTTATACACTAAATGCTTGGGAAAAGCAGCGATGTTCCCTTCCTCTGAGTTCTTATCAAATTTCAGGCACAGCTGTGTGGCCTTCACTCTCTCTCAGGCTTCAGTATAAGTTAATTGCTTGCTTTCTCATCATAGACTTAGTGGAATAACTAAATAAACAGACTCTTGCCTGTTCGTAAACATTTCACAGTGCAAGACAGTAAATAGGAGTTCACGCAGAGGTTGGCCTGTGGCCTTCAAACTAGTCTGTGTCTGGATGAAAACTCTGAATCCATACGGCTTATCCTCTATATACATCCTCAGCAAAAGTAACAAAAAATGACTCCAACACTGCAGCATCATAGTAAGAAGAACATGATAACATGCCATACTGGGTCAGACCAATGGTCCATCAAGCCCAGCATCCTGTCTCCAAGAGTGGCCAATCCAGGCCATAAGAACCTGGCAAGTACCCAAAAACTAAGTCTATTCCATGTTACTGTTGCTAGTAATAGCAGTGGCTATTTTCTATGTCAACTTAATTAATAGCAGGTAATGGACTTCTCCTCCAAGAACTTATCCAATCCTTTTTTAAACCCAGCTACACTAACTGCACTAACCACATCCTCTGGCAACAAATTCCAGAGTTTAATTGTGCGTTGAGTGAAAAAGAACTTTCTCCGATTAGTTTTAAATGTGCCACATGCTAACTTCATGGAGTGCCCCCTAGTCTTTCTACTATCTGAAAGAGTAAATAACCGATTCACATCTACCCGTTCTAGACCTCTCATGATTTTAAACACCTCTATCATATCCTCCCTCTGCCGTCTCTTCTCCAAGTATAAAGTTCTTGCTTGCTGCCAGCCCTTCCCCATTCTGCGGCCTCCCCCTCCCTTTCCCAATCCCATTCTCTAGGAGACTCGCTGATTCCACTTCCAGCTGCTTCTCTCAGAGCTCAGTACAGTCACCTCAGACAGAAGTCTCCCCAGTACTGCACAGGACTTCCTCCTGGCTTACCCCTTCCTTCCTGTGCCTGTAGCTTGCCTCCACTTCTCTGCAAATCTCCCACCACTCTAGTGATTACCCATTGACTGCAGGCTACACAGTCTGCTGCTTTAATGATTCCTCAGGCTCTGCTCTACCTACCAACTCCAGGGGAGAGGAGACAAAAAGTGACTCCTACTGTTCCCTGGGCTTATAAAAAGAGAAAATGAATCCCTGTCCGAGACTGGGGAGAGCCAGTAACCCAAAGTAGCACAGCTCCAGATGGAATCCTGCTTTCTCTTGTGCAGCCAGAGCTGGTGCAAGGGTATTTGGTGTCATAGGCAAACCTTACAGCCTTGCACACACTCCTAGCTTCACCCTTCCCACAAATAATTTAAAAATTATACATTTATAATAACAGATTTTACATGAAAAAAATGTTCAGTATTCTAAGGTAAAAATATCAATTATAGTATGTGTATTATTTACATCCCTACTGTGGTACCAACCAGAAAACTCTGCAAAAAAAAAAAAGACACCTGCAGCCATATCTTATTGAGATTATTGTAAAGCATGTCAGCCATCAGAAAGCTTTACGTAAACTGAATTACAATATAGAAAACTTCCCATACAAAAACAGCATTAACTGTACTCAAACAGTAACAACCCTATCTATGAAAAGGTAACACTGCAAATGTTACACTAGGCCATAAAACATCAATACACCTGTTATTAGGAAAACAGAGCAAGCCAAGCTTAAGAGCCCTACACAGAAACTACATTCTACCATAATACCTCTCCCTCAGTCACACATGCAGAACAGAAAAAGACCCTCACCAAATACAGAATAAAGAGACAATAAAGTTTAACTAGAAACATGCAGACAAAAACTGAATTGGAAACCATAACAAGACAGACTCTGTATGCAGTGCAACAATAGAAAAGCAGAAACATCACCATTCCTCATTAAACATCGAACAATAAAATCAAGAGATATATATAAACCATCAATCATAATAGTAAAACCATACTCATGAAAAGAATAAATATTTCATAACAGCTGATGTGTAGAACATCCAATGATTAAAGACATATAACATTGTTTTGTAAAATTTTTCAAGCATCAATAAAATATTTCAAAACAGCAAACATATCAAATAACACCAAATAATTAAAACTAAGGCTAACAAATTTCTCCTGCTTTGCACAACTGGGAACTTTAGACTCCAGTCATAATGCAGGTCATAATGCCTCTGTATTGCTCCATGGTGAGACCGCATCTTGAATACTGTGTACAATTCTGGTCACCGCATCTCAAAAAAGATATAATTGCGATGGAGAAGGTACAGAGAAGGGCTACCAAAATGACAAGGGGAATGGAACAGCTCCCCTATGAGGAAAGACTATAGAGGTTAGGACTTTTCAGCTTGGAGAAGAGATGGCTGAGGGGGGATATGATAGAGGTGTTTAAAATCATGAGAGGTCTAGAACGGGTAGATGTGAATCGGTTATTTACTCTTTCGGAAAATAGAAAGACTAGGGGGCACTCCATGAAGTTAGCATGGGGCACATTTAAAACTAATCGGAGAAAGTTCTTTTTTACTCAATGCACAATTAAACTCTGGAATTTGTTGCCAGAGGATGTGGTTAGTGCAGTTAGTATAGCTGTGTTTAAAAAAGGATTGGATAAGTTCTTGGAGGAGAAGTCCATTACCTACTATTAATTAAGTTGACTTAGAAAATAGCCACTGCTATTACTAGCAACGGTATAATGGAATAGACTTAGTTTTTGGGTACTTTCCAGGTTCTTATGGCCTGGATTGGTCACTGTTGGAAACAGGATGCTGGGCTTGATGGACCCTTAGTCTGACCCAGTATGGCATGTTCTTATGTTCTTATGATTGCCATTGATTAGTCAGGGATAGGAGGTGTGCACAAACTTTCTCCTCTCTCTCATATATATACACTTTCTAACATAGGAGAGGTTTTAAATTTTAAATTGTTGTTATGTGTTTTAAATAATGCATTTTTATTTGTTTTTGCTGTGAACCACCTTGTTCAGCTTTGTAAGCATGGTTTGTGTGGTATATAAATATGAAATGAAATGAAATACATGTTCATTCTTACACAAACTCTTATAGTCTCTCAAACACATTCTGACTGGCTCACAAACATGTTCACTGACTCGTTCTTGTTCATACACATGCTCACTGGTTTAAATAGACTTCTTGCTCACACATATGCTCATTGATTCACTCGTTCTCGCTCTCACACACATGCTCACTGGCTCACTCACTCTCGCTCACACATCTGCTCTGCAAACCACAGCAATAGAAAAACAGAAACATCATCATTCCTCATAAAACATTAAGCAATAAAGTCAAGAAATATAAAACATCATTCATAACATTAAAACTATACTAATAACTTCCTCATCGCTTTCCTCGACATTTCCGCGGCTTTCGACACGATAAGCCATGATCTGCTCATCCCCCGCCTAGTCGACATCGGCATTTCTGGCACCGCCCTCCTGTGGTTCAGATCCTACCTTACTAACAGACGCTTCTGTGTAAAACTTGGCCCCTCAGAATCCTCCCTTTTCACCCTATCACAAGGAGTATCCCAAGGCTCCTCCCTCTCCTCCACCCTATTTAACATATACCTCCCCCCCCCTCTGCCATCATCTATCTGATCTCGGTCTCAGATTGTACATCTATGCAGATGATGTCCAAATCATCATCCCTATCCGTGAATCTCTAACTGCCACCCTTTCCTTCTGGGAGAAATGCCTTGCCTCTATTAACACATTGCTCACCTCCCTTCAACTTGCCCTCATTTCTACTAAAACTGAGCTCCTCCTCATTCATAACCAGCAGACCCTTAAGCTGACCCCTTCTAATGACCCCTCGACCACCTCTCTCAGCTCACAACCCTCTGTACGAAACCTAGGCGTTCTAATTGACCCCCATCTAAGCCTCGAGCCACATTAACTCCGTCATAAAAGGAAGTTTTTATAAGCTCATGGTCATAAAAAAACTCAAGCCTCTACTCCATACTCATGATCTCAAAACTGTTATCCAAGCTACCCTAATATCTAAGTTGGATTACTGCAACTCACTGTACCTTGGCCTCCCCTTCTCCACCATCAGACCTCTCCAGATACTTCAAAATGTGACAGCAAGGATAATCAGTAATGCACGTAAATCAGACCATATAACCCCCATCCTCAAAGACCTACACTGGCTCCCCATCTCCTCCCGCATCCTGCCCCCCCCCCCCCCATCTCTAGCCTACTTAATCTAGTAAACTTGTAACCCTGTTAAACCCTTTGTAATCAGTGTAAAATAACCCTGTAGTCCAAGTAATCTTATCAGTTCCATTTGTAAATTTTTAAATCAAGTAATCTTGTATAATCTGTATATTCCCACACTTGTTAATCATGTTACCTCTATCCTGTTTCTCTCCTTCATTTAGTTTGTCAGGTTCGCTGTTATGGAACCTTCTTTCAGTTGTCTCCCCCCCCCCCCCCCCCCCCCCCCCCCCCCCATCCCTTGTTAATTGTACTTTCCACCTTTTATTATTATGTAAACCGATATGATGTGTACTTTAATGTCGGTATAGAAAAGCTGTTAAATAAATAAATAAATAAATAAATAAATATGATAAGCAGGCAACAGCCAATGAACATCCAGTAATTAAAATGACTCACATTTTTTCTAATATTTCCCAAACACCAAATATTTCAAACAGCAGACACAAGAAATAACACCCCAAAATTAAAAAAAAATAGAATTAAAAATCTCCAGCTTGCCATACCTGGGATCTTTTGATTTCCAGTCACCCACAGAATGTTGTGGATTGGGGAGAAGTGCCTCACAATCTTTATCCTCTCTCTTCCCCCTCACACACACACACACACACACACACACAGGCTCTCTTGCTTTCACACCCCCATGCAGTCTCTCTCGTTCTCATATACACACAGACTCTCACAGATACATGCAGGCTCTCTCACTCTCTCATACATACGCAGTCTCTCACACATACACAGGTTCTCTCGCTGTCTTAATCACATGCACGATTTCACACACACACACACACATGTAGGCTTTGTTGCTCTTATATACATGCAGGCTCTGAGACACCCATACAGGCTTGCTCGCTCTCTCGTGCACACATGCAGGCTCTCTCACTGTCTCGTACATGCAGGCTCTCACACTCACATATGCAGACTGCCACATACATGCAGGTGCTCTCTCTTACTCACATACACACCCAGGCACACGCTCTCTCACATAAACACGCAGTCTATCTCTCATACACGCACAAGCATACACACCTACAGCTTTCAGGCCTCCCACTTTCTTCTGGGCCTTGTCTTTACCACTGTTGGATGGCAGCACCGCTCCTCACTGCCAGAAGGGAGGTGAAAGGAGGCCACTGCTACTGCGCTGATCATGCAGCCTTGCAGGCCTATCTTCCAGCCATGGCAGGATGGGCTCTGCCATGGCCTCGCAAGCCTTTCTCCCAGCTGTGGCAGGATGGGCTTTTCCGTGGTCCCGTATGGCTTGACCCACCCTACCGCCACCCCGGAACCCATGGATAGGGAAGGGTATTAGGTATTCCAGGCAAACCTTACAGCCTTGCACACGTGCCACCCCACAAACCCCCACATCCTTTATGTTAAGCGACCTGTTCGTGGCCGTCCCGCGCACGGGATCACTCACCTGCATAGTTCCTCAGCGGGTCCCGGGACGACCTCCCTCCTGGTAGTTGCTAGCTCAGCTAGTCCCCGGCGTCCCACGGCGGCGGTCGCTGGGCCTTCCACTGTGCGCCAGGCCTCACGCCAAGGTTCAGTGTCTTCCTCCATGCTAGCCATGCCTATAAGCGCGCACGGCCTGTCCCGATACTTGTAGGGCCGAGGGCAAGCCTGGGTTCCACGGCAAGCCCTGATTGATCTACAATATAAGGAAGTTCCTGACCACTTCCTTGCCTTGGCAATCGGATCGGCTTGTATGCTAGATTGTCTCCCCGCTTGTTCTTGCTTGTTCCTAGTCTCGTTCCAGGATCCTTCTGTTCCAGTTCCGTTCCTGACTTGTTCCTGCATCCTTGTTCCCGAGTCCTGCCTGTTCCTGTGTTTGTCTATCTGCCTTCCCAGGTAGTACCCTCGGACTGACTTCTGGTACTGACCTCGTCTTGTTCCTGACCTGCCTGCCTGCCGCCTGTCTATGACCCCAGCTAGTTCCTGATTCGTATGTCTGTCTGCTGCCTGCCTCAAAGACCCCAGCCTGTTCCAGATCTGCTCGTCTGTCTGCCACCTGTTTCAAAGACCCTAGCCTGTTCCAGACCTGCTCGTCTGTTTTCCGCCTGCCTCAAGACCTCAGCCTATTCCAGACCTGCTCACCTGTCTGCCGTCTGCCTCTAGACCTCTGCTTCCCTCTGACTACATCTGACCTCCGGTATCTGACCCTTGCTTCGGTGACCACTCCTCGGACTGACCTATGGATATTGACCTTTCGCCTTCCTGACCTCGCCTCCAGATCCTGGCTGTTCTTCGTCTTGTCATCATCAACTCTGTTCTGGTTCTCCCTGCTCCAGCTCGAACCCGACCGCGCTCCTTCTGTGTCTGTGGGCACGCCGGACTTCTACTCTCCCAGGAGACCCTGCGAGGCCCACCTAAGTCCAAGCGGCCCGGGTCCCTACGGGCTCCTCCCGATGGGACCTCAGGCTTCCAGTGGTAGAACTCTACCTCGCCTCTGCCTCCTTCAGTGCTCCGCCCCCTGGGGTCAGTTGCCTCCTGTTCCCTTTCAGGAGCTATTCCATCCTTGCCCCAGGACAAGGGTCCACCCCCAAACGCAACACTTTACAGACACACACAATTAAATTATGCATTTACAATACATTTTACATGAAAAAGAACATTCAAAAGTACAGTCTGCTGAGGCAAAAAAAACAGAACATGCATATTATATTTACATGCACTCCTGTGGTACCTACCAAAAAACTCTGCAAAAAAGACACTTGGAACTCCTTTGAAATTAGACTTTTTGTAAATTGTATTGGGTGTGACCCGGGTCCTCAGAAAGCCATGAACAAACAGAATTACCATTACAAAATAATAAACCTCCCATACCAAAACAACCCTAGCTGTGGAAATCCGAAAGAATTGTATTCGATGGGGGGGTGAAGGGCTGATGTGCACGGAGCAGGAGCGAGACATTGGGGTCTAATGATTTGAAGTCGGCAAAACAGTGTGACAAGGCGATAGCTAAAGCCAGAAGAATGCTGGACTACATAGAGAAAGGAATATCGAGTAAGAAAAGGGAAGTAATTATCCCCTTGTACAGGTCCTTGGTGAGGCCTCATCTGGAGTACTGTGCTCAGTTCTGGAGACTGTATCTCCGAAGGGACAGAGACAGGATGGAGGCAGTCCAGAGAAGGGTGACCAAAAAGGTGGATAGTCTTCATTGAATGACTTATGAGGAGAGATTGAAGAATCTAAATACGTATACCCTGGAGGAAAGGAGGAGCAGAGGTGATATGATACAGTCGTTCAGATACTTGAAAGGTTTTAATGATCCAAAGTCAATGACAAACCTTTTCTGTTGGAAAAAATCAGCAGAACCAGGGGTCACGATTTAAAACTCCAGGGAGGAAGACTCAGAACCAATGTCAGGAAGTATTTCTTCATGGAGAGGGTGGTGGATGCCTGGAACGCCCTTCTGGAGGAAGTGGTGAAGGCCAAAACTGTGAAGGATTTCAAAGGGGCGTGGGATAAACATTGTGGATCCATAAAGCCTGGAGGATGGGAATGAAGAGGAAAGGTATGGGGTGGCTTGTAGGAATAAACACTGTGGATCCATAAAGCCTGGAGGATGGGAATGAAGAGAAGAGGTATGGAGGGTGGCTGTGGGAATGAGGTGATTAATACCCTTATTTAATAAACGTTCATATAACTTTAACAAGGAAGTGTATGATAGAATGAGGAAATTAGTTAGAAATAAACTAAAAGGACTGGTTGCAAGGGTTAAAAGTTTGCATGAGGCATGGACATTTTTAAAAAAATACAATTTTGGAAGCCAGGATAAAATATATTCCATGTATTAAAAAAGATCAAAGTAAGACCAAACGACTGCCAGCATGGTTTAATAGTAAGGTAAAGGAGCCAGTTAAAGCTAAAAGGGCATCATTCAAGAAATGGAAAGCAGACCCAAATGATGAAAATGGGCAAGAGCATAAGCAATGGCAAGTTAAATATAAAACTGTAGTTAGATAGCAAAGAGAGACTTTGAGAAAAAGCTTGCCAGTGAGACTAAAACAAATAATAAAAATATTTTCAAATACATTCAAAGCAAAAAGCCTGTAAAGGTATCAGTTGGACCACTAGATGACAAAGGGGCAAAATGGGTGCTTAAGGAGGACAAGGACATAGTGGAAAAACTGAATTAATTATTTCCTGTGGCCTTTATGGAGGAATATGTTGGGACTATATTAGCACCACCACCCTGAAACATCCTTTAATGGTGGAGATTCTGAGCAACTAAAATAAATATCTGTGCAATGGAAGATGTAATAGATCTGACTGACAAACTAAAAAGTAATAAATCACTGGGGCCAGATGGCATTCACCCCAGAGTTCTAAAATACATGAAATTGCGAGCCTATTACTAATAATCTGTAACCTTTCATTTAAAATAGCTATGATCCCTAGAGACTGGAAGGTGGCAAACCTAACGCCAGATTTTAAAAATGGCTCCAGGGTGATCCAGGGTGATGTCTATACCAGGTAAAATGGTACAAGCCATTCTTAACAGAAAATCAGTGGCCATATAAATAGACATGGCTTAATGGGGAAGAGTCAACATAGGTTTAGCAAAAGGAAGTCCTATCTTACCAATCTTTTAGAATGTTTTGAAAGTGTACATAAACATGTAAATAAAGGTGAGCCAGTTGATAGGGCGTATTTGGATTTTCAGAAGGCATTTGACGAGGTACCCCATGAAAGACTTCTCAGGAAATTACAAAGTCATGAGTTAGGAAGCAATATCCTATCAGGGATTGCAAACTGGTTAAAAGGCTGGAAATGGAGGATGTGATTAAATGGTCAGTTTTTCAAATAGAAAAAGATCATTAGTGGAGCATCACAGGGATTGGTACTGGGACCTGTGCTGTTTAACAGATTCATAAATGATTTAGAAAAGGGAACGGCAAGTGAGGTGAACACATTTGCATATGACACAAAATTGTTAAAATTTGTTAAAATAGCAGTGGATTGCGAGGAATTGCAGAAGGACCTGGTGAGACTGGAGACTAGGCAACTGACTGGCAGATGAAATTTAATGTAGAAAAGTGCAAAATGATGCACACAGGGGAAAAATACACGATGCTGGGCTCTGTATTGGGAGTCACTACCCAGGAAAAGGACTTTAAAGTCCTTAGGGACATTTCTTTGAAATCCTTGCTTAGTGTACCTGGTGGTCAATACAGCAAACAGAATGTTAGGAATGATTTGAAAAAGGAATGGAGAATAAAATGGAAAATATCATGTTGCCGCTGTCTCATACCATAGTGTGACCACATTTTGAGAATTGTGTGCAGTTCTTGTCACTAGAGATGAGCTTCGTTTTTCCGTGTCGGGTCGGGTTTCAGTTCATGCGCTTTGTGGGAAATTTCGTTTTCCCGCAGGTCATTTTTCAGCGGTACGAATCGGGAAAACGAACCTGAAAAACAAATCGTAAAAAAACCACCCCTACCCTTCAATTTTACTTTATTACAACCCCCCCACCATCCCGATCCCTCCCCAAGACTTACTAAAAGCCCTGGTGGTCCAGTGGGTCCCGTGAGCGATGTCTCCCTCTTGGGCCTACCACGAATCAAAATGGCGCCGGTGCCCTTTGCCCTTACCATGTGGCAGGGGCTACTGGTGCTATTGGTCGGCCCCTGTCACATGGAAGGAGCAGTGGATGGCCCGCGCCATTTTTCTAAGATGGTGCCTGCCGTCCATTGCTTCGACCATGTGACAGGGGCCGACCAATGGCACCGGTAGCCCCTGTTACATGGTAAGGGCAAAGGGCACCGGCGCCATTTTGATTCGTGGTAGGCCCGACGGCCTGAGAGGGAGACATCGCTCGTGGGACCCTGCTGGACACCAGGGATTTTAGTAAATCTTGGGGAGGGATTGGGATGGTGGGGGGAGGGGGGGTTGTAATAAAGTTAAATTGAAGGGTTGGGGTGGGTTGTTTTTTTTTTTTTTTAATGAAAGTGCCCCTCCTCCCCGCAGTAACCCAAAAAATGAATTTCCCCCGAAGTTCGGGGAAAATCCGTTTTGGGGTTCGAGTCCCCCGAACCACGACGAATTAGGCAATTTCGTTGAAATTGCCTAATTCGTGATAAAAGAATGCACATCTCTACTTGTCACCCCATCTCAAGGAAGACATAGCAGAGCTAGAAAAGGTGCAGAGGAGGGCGACAGAAAAGACAAAGGAGATGGAACATCTCTCCTATGGTGAGAGGCTATGCAGCCTAGGGCTCTTCAGCTTGGAAAAGAGATGGCTGAGAGGGGTCATGATACAAGTTTAAAAAATCATGAGTGGGTATTTACACTTTCAAATAATACTAAATCAAGGTGACACTCCATGAAATTAACAACCGGCAGATTCAAAACAAATTGTAGTAAGTATTATTTTACTTAGTGCACTATCAAGCTGTGGAATCTGTTGCCAGAGGACAGTGGTCAAGGCAGTTAGCATAGTGGGGGTTTAAGAGAGGTTTGGACAAGTTCCGGGAGAAAAAGTCCATAACATACAGTATTATTAGCCAGGCAGAGTAAAGAAAGCTATTGCTATCCCTGGAAATGAGTAACAGGAATTAGGAATGAAATCTACTTTTTGAGGTCGACCAGGTACTAGTGATCTGGATTGGCCACTGTCGGAGCCAGGATGCTGGGCTCTATGGATCTTGGTCTGACCTGGCATGGCACTTCTTATGTTCTTATAAGTACTGCAGGTTATAAATTTTATAAAGAAATAAAAGTGCACTGCCAGCCGTTAATGTGTGTAAAAGTGGCATTTATTATGTGTATTAATGGCCATGGTTAATAAGATGTAGATGCAGATGCTAAACTATGCACGTATATGTGAACGGTATTGTCAGTAGTGCATCTGCAAAGCATTTTGTGCACATACTGTTCTATTGGGCTAATGGCTAATTTACTATTTTGCATAGTTTTGCATCTCATTACATTAGCATAGATTTGCTTGCAGTAGTGTTAATGTACTTTAGTACATTAGCCCCCAATAACTGAAGAACTATGGTAAACATCAGAACGGACAACTTCATATTTTACAGGAAGGATATCCTGACTTCTGCAATGCATGGATATGACATTGACACTGTGAATTACAAAAGCGGCAATCAGACTTCAGGGGCTAAAGGGATGATTTCATGAAGTGAGGAAATGTAACTGGCAGCATAGCATTATGGTGGAAAATAGGTCATTGCTGTGGTTTTCAAAATCCTATCTGACATGCTAGCCTAATATGAATTAGGTCAGTCAAGCTGGTTCCTTAAAAGTGACATGCAGCTACATAAAAATGTCCTAATCAAACAGAGTTATATGATAATATAATTCTAATTAGTATTTGTTTTAGTGTTCTATTTCAGAAGTAAATATTCCTCCTAAGGACAATGTTACTAGGTCTGGGGGTTAAATTAGATGCCTAGTTGAATATTTCAGAAAAATGTCAGGTTTCAGAAATGATGCATGGGGTGTTTCCACATCTTAGGCCAGAGGTCCTCAAACTATGGCCCTTGGACCAGATCTTGTCCCCGGAGTTCATAATTTTGGCCCATCTTACTTTTTCCTTCCCATAGTTGAATGCAGCCCATGGAGGAGGTTTTATTATATACTATGCATGACAGCGATGCAGGCTGGTGGGGTTTCCAATGCCCCGCCACCAGAAGAGGCTCCAACTAGACTACCCTTCACAGAGCCACTGGCAGGGAGGCCAGGCCCTGCCAGCAGAAGAGGAGTCATCCAGATCCACACCCTAGCACAAAGCAGCTGGTAGAGAGGCCCCCACCAGCCGAAGAAGATCCAGTCAGACCTGCACTCCTGCACAGATCCACTGGCGGGGAGGTCAGGCCCTGCCAGCAGAAGAGGAGTCATCCAGATCCACACCCTAGTACAAAGCAGCTGGTAGAGAGGCCCCCACCAGCCGAAGAAGATCCAGCCAGACCTGCACTCCTGCACAGATCCACTGGCGGGGAGGTCAGGCCCTGCCAGCAGAAGAGGAGTCATCCAGATCCACACCCTAGTACAAAGCAGCTGGGAGAGAGGCCCCACCAGCCGAAGAAGATCCAGTCAGACCTGCACTCCTGCACAGATCCACTGGCGGGGAAGTCAGGCCCTGCCAGCAGAAGAGGAATCATCTAGATCCACACCCTAGCACAAAACAGCTGGCAGAGAGGCCCCACCAGCCGAAGAAGATCCAGCCAGACCTGCACTCCTGCACAGATCCACTGGCAGGGAGGTCAGGCCCTGCCAGCAGAAAAACAAGCAGAACCCAAGGCACAGTGAATGAGAGGGAAGGGAGATGTATGAGAGAGAAAGAGATTAGGGAAGAGAGTCAGAGGAAGGGAAAGGAAAGGAAGAGATGGGCGGGGAAAGAGCAAGAGGGAAGAATTTACATAAGTATTATACATCTAGTAGGCCTTGAAGTCCTCACAGAAGCAATTGGCTGCAATTCTGGCTCTGTCAATAGCTAAACTCGTTTCAACCAGGAAAACAACCTTCTCTTGCTATGCCCCTGAAATGTGGAACATTGTCCCACAAGAGATTCGGATGGACAATAATTATCTGAGGTTCTGTAAGCAGTTGTAGTGTGGCTCTTTGAGCTGTATATATGCTAGACAGACTTTCTGTGATTGTACTATGGAAGAAATGTAGGAAAGGAAACTTGGTTTGCTGATTAGGAAGGGCATTTGATTATGAGGAAGGAGAATGGGGAGTTATGTTTTTTTGGGTTGCGTTATGGGGAATTTAGTAGTTGGGTTTGGAGGGATTGACTAGGGATGGTGGAGTAAGTAGGATAAAAGGTAAAGGGCTTTTGGGGAGGGGGATGGAGTGGGATAGGAGGTAAGGAGTTTTAGCAGATTTTTAATGTATGGTTAATTGTGATTTTTGTGATTATTCAGTATTTTGTGATGGTTTTTATGTTATGATATTATTGCATATTGTGTATAATGACTTTGTATGCTGCCTCAGGCCTATGGTCCATAGATGGGATATCCAATCAAAATAAATAAAATTTAAAGTAGGATTGCAATGCCTCACAATGTACCTGAGGTATATATAGAGATTTGGATGAATTCATATCTTCAAAACTAAACAAAGAAGTAACCATAATATAAATCAATGCTAAACAAGTACGAAGGGTCTCTAAAAATCAATTTGTGTTAACTATTTTTCATAGAGACCCACTACATTTGCTTGGTATTGACATCATATTTTGCCATATATAACTTTTATGATGACATAATTGTTATTTAATCTATTGTAAAGCACTCTGTGTCTTTTGAGAAGAGTGGTATATAAGATGAAGAATAGAATAGAATTTTGTTTTCTGTACTTACCTGCTACTGAGGCACTGGGGGATAAGATAACCTGCCCAGGGTTACGAGAAAGCCAATGGAAGAATTGGATTTGAACTCACAAATTTCATTGGTACTCGGCTTGTAGGCTACACCTCTTTCAGATAACAGATCAGCAATCATTGATTACTGGATAATACAACTAAAGCTCTTTTGCCTATTGAACACTTCCGACATGGTGTTGCATGACCCGGTAGAGGGATGGGATTTTTTTTTTTTTGTGGGGTTTAGAGTTGATAATGAATTTAAGTTTCATCTTCATGTTTGATCAGTTTAAGTTTTAGAAAATTTGAATTGAAAATAGTTATTTAGCAGAGATTTCAGCAGGCGATAGAGGAAGATTTGTTTTCCTGCATCTCTATATCTATGTCATGTGGCCTCTGAATTTGCTGTTATGTGGTTATTTTTATAAGCAAATTCAAAAAGAAAAGAAGCATGTATATTTTGAGACTTTTGACTTTATATGGACTGATGATTATAATGCTTGATCCATTGCAGGTGAATATGTCACAATTGGCTCATTATATGATGGTCTTCTTATTACATTTTACATTTATTAGGATTTATGAATCACCTCACACAAAAGGCTGAGACAATGAACAATATAACATACACAATCACAAATTGTAAAAAAGAAGCATATATAAAATCATAAAAGACACAAGATAATCTAAAACATAAGACAAAAACATATTAAAGCATTAAAATAATTGACATTAAAACAATAAATAAAAACCCATTCATAAAATAAAACTATCAAAAAAACAGATGAAATAAATATATATATAGAAACGTAGAAATGTCGGCAGAAGACCAAACGGCCCATCCAGTCTGCCCAGCAAGCTTCCACACTTATTTTTTCTCATACTTATCTGTTACTCTTGGCCCTTATTAATAACTTTTTGGTTCTAGTTACATTCCACCCCCACCATTGATGTATCCAGTGCAGCTCACTGCTTCAGCAGCAGGGGAAATGAAGAAAAGATGATTTATATTCAAACAACTAATAAGGACTGAATTGCATAGTCTGGGTAAACAAATAAGCATGGGTATAGACTGCTTGTTTCGGCGGTTACTACCCCGAATCAATTAAGCCTGATACTTCACTTTCAATGCATATCCAGCATAGCTCTCTGCTTCAACAACAGGGGGAATGAAGAAAAGATGATTTATATTCAGTTGGAGCTGCATCTAAGTGGAGTATCAAGCTTAATTGGTTAGGGGTAGTAACCGCCGCAATAAACAAGCTACGCCCACACTTATTTGTTTACCCAGCCTGTGAAATTCAGTCCTTGTTGGTTGTTGTCTGAATATAAATCCTCTTTTCTTCATTCCCCCTGCTGTTGAAGCAGAGAGCTACGCTGGATATGCATTGAAAGTGAAGTATCAGGTTTAATTGATTCGGGGTAGTAAGCACCGTAACAAGCAAGCTACACATGTTTATTTGTTTACCCAGACTATGCAATTCAGTCCTTGTTGGTTGTTGTCTGAATATGAATCATCTTTTCTTCATTCCCCTGCTGCTGAAGCAGTGAGCTGTGCTGGATATGTATTCCAAGAGAAGTATCAGGCTTATTTAGTTTGGGGTAGTAACCTCTGCAACAAGCAAGCTACTCCCCTGCTTTTTTGTGAATGCAAATCTTTTTTTCCATTTCCTCTTGCTTTTGAAGCATAGAGCAATGTTAGAGTCGCATTAACCATGTGTATGTTTATTGAATAAGGGTATTAATCACCAGGTAGTAGCTGTCGTTCCCGCAAGCCCCCCTATGTCTCTTCTCTTCATTCACATCCTCTAGACTTTGTGGATCCACAGTTTTGTTTTTCACCATTTCCTCCGGAAGGGAGTTCCAGTTATCCACCACCCTCTCTATGAAGAAATACATCCTGACATTGGTTCTGAGTCTTCCTCCCTGGAGTTTTAAATCGAGACCCCTAGTTCTGATTTTTTTCCAACAGAAAAGGTTTGTCGTTGACTTTGGATCATTAAAACCTTTCAAGTATCTGAAAGTCTGTATCATATCACCCCTGCTCCTCCTTTCCTCCAGGGTGTACATATTTAGATTCTTCAATCTCTCCTCATAAGACAGTCACCCTTCTCTGGACCGCCTCCATCCTGTCTCTGTCCCTTTGTAGATATGGTCTCCAGAACTGAGCACAGTACTCCAGGTGAGGCCTCACCAAGGACCTGTACAAGGGGATAATCACTTCCCTTTTCTTACTCAATATTCCTCTCTATGCAGCCCATCATTCTTCTGGCTTTAGCTATTGCTTTGTCGCATTGTTTCGCCGACTTCAGATCTTTAGACACTATCACCCCAAGGTCTCTCTCCTGCTCCATGCACATCAGCCCTTCACCCCCCATCGAATACAGTTCTTTCAGATTTCCATACCCCATATGCATGACTCTGCACTTCTTGGCATTGAATCTCAGCTGCCATTTCTTCAACTCCTCTTCCAGCTTCCTTAAATCCCGTTTCATTCTCTCCACTCCTTCTGGCGTGTCCACTCTGTTGCAGATCTTAGTATCATCCGCCAAAAGACAAACCTTACCTTCTAACCTGTCCGCAATGTCGCTCACAAAGATATTGAACAGGACAGGTCCCAACACTGATCCTTGCGGCACTCTGCTTAACAACGCTCTCTCTTCAGAGTAAGCTCCATTTACCAGTACACATTGTCTTCTGTCCGTCAACCAGTTTGCAATCTAGGCCACCACCTCGGCACTCACTCCCAAGCTTAACTCACTCCTAAGTTAACTTAAAAATAAGCTAATTAGAAAAAAAAGGTTTTAATTTATTTTTTAAAGCTCGAGAGAGTCACACTAAGTTCAAAAGGAAATGAATTCCAAAGAATTGGTCCAGCAACTGAAAAGGTACTCTCACAGGTAGTATGTAATCATGCATTTCGTGGGGAGGGAATCTTCAGAAGCCCTCTTTGAGATGAACACAAAGTTCTGGTACGCTGATAAAATTTTAAAATCATATTAGCCCAGGCACATGAATGATCATTTAAGAGCTTAAAAATCAACATTCCCATTTTATATTTTATCCTCTCCTGGATGGATAGTCAGTGGAGCTCGATTAGTGTCAAGGTAATGTGATCACTCCTTCTCAGGCCTGAGATTAAACTGGCCACTGAATTTAAGAGCAACTGAAGTGAATGAAGAGAAACAGAGGGAATCCCCAGATATAGGTTGTTGCAATAGTCTATAATGGGGAAAATAGAGGCTTGCAAGGCAGTGTGAAAATCGGGGGGAGGGGAGGGGTTAAGAAGCTTCTTAAGACCTGAAAGAACTCAGAGTCTGTAAAACCTTGTGATATGATGTGTTATTACACCTGTGTTGATATAAAGTATTGGTTAACCAGATTGGAAGATGGTGGTGCATGACCCCTAATTTTGAACCAGCTTGCCAATTCTTAATATATGTAATAATAGCAACAAAGGTTAGTTGATGTTGTAATGTGATTTGCTTTAGAATATTCTGGAACTCTAGCGTGTTATGCTGGGATAGGGAACAATAGCTTCTTATGAGATTAAATTAAGGTACAGTACAGCAGCCCTATGACAAAATACCTGAAGATACCATTTAACATCACCACTGTTTCTACACAAGTGTATTCTTACTTGCAGGACGATTCAGTAAAAGTCGCGGGAGAGCGCACAGTCCACTCTCCTGTGTGCACGATTCAGTATTTAAATGAGGGCCCGCGGTAAAAAGAGGCGCTAGGAACACTAGCGCATCCCTAGTGCCTCTTTATTGACAGGAGCAGCGGCTGTCAGTGAGTTTGACAGCCGACGCTCAATTTTTCTGGCGTCTGTTCTCAAACCCGCTGACAGCCACGGGTTCGGAAACCGGATGCCAGCAGTGAGCATCCGGTTTTCAACCCACGAGCCACGGGCCGATTTTAAATTTTTTTTTTAATTGTTTTTTTTACTTTGGGACCTCCGACTTAATATCACTATGATATTAAGTCAGAGGGTGTACAGAAAAGCAGTTTTTACTGCTTTTCTGTGCACTTTCCCAGTGCTGGCAGAAATTAAGGCCTACCTTTGGGTAGGCACTAATTTCGGAAAGTAAACTGTGCGGCTTGGCTGCACATTTACTTAGTGAATCGCGTGGGAATAACTAATAGGGCCATCAACATGCATTTGCATGTTGCGGACGCTATTAGTTTCGGGGGATTGGACGCGTGTTTTGACGCACTATTACCCCTTACTGAATAAGGTATAAAGCTAGCGCGTCGAAAATGCATATCCAAACGCGGGTTAACAGTGCACTCCACCGGAGCGCGCTGTACTGTATCGGCCTGTTTGTGATGCCACTTCTGCCAGAGAACATGACAAAGTTTGGTTGGAAGAAGACATCAATCTGTTAAGGCCTACTCTCCTGCAGTTACACTTTTTGAGCAAGTGTTTGTGCCAGTCCAGAGAAAGACAAAACAAAAAGAAAAAACCAACAACAGATCTTGATTCAATTAGAGGCAATTTAAAGTAATTACTATTATCCGGGTATAATTTGTTCTCCTTTCAACTACAAGAGGCTGAAGTCTTGAACCTGAAACATCGAGTTGATGCAGTTGTTCTAGACTTGTGCCCTAGCTCTAGCTGCAACAACTCAGAACACATCACATCTTAGTGAAACCAGTGACTGGGTGGGGATCCAGATGTGATAAATGGAATATTTTTTATTATCCTTATTGACATTACCTATTTATAAAACACCAATGAATACTTGTTTACTTTTGATTTGTCAAGAATATAGTCATATACAAAGGGGAGCATTGTTTTCTCTGTTGTGGGCATGAACCCTTGGACAGAAGTGAAGTTAGTGCAACCTGCAGAGAGGAGCCTTGCAGGTCCCCACCGTCGGCTGGCGGAAATGACGGAAGCAGAGGCCCAACAGGAACTTCAACAATACTGCCCAGGAGGGAAGGGTTAGGCCAGCCATCATAGTTGGTGATTCGATTATTAGGAATGTAGACAGCTGGGTGGCTGGTGGGCGTGAGGATCGCCTACCTGATGCAAAGGTGGTGGACCTCACACGTCACCCAGATAGGATTTTAGACAGTGCTGGAGAGGAGCCGGCTGTCATGGTATATGTGGGCACCAACAACATAGGAAAATGTGGGAGGGAGGTGTTGGAAGCCAAATTTGGCTCTTAGGTAGAAAGCTGAAATCCAGAACCTCCAGGGTAGCATTCTCTGAAATGCTCCCTGTTCCACATGCAGGTCCCCAGAGGTAGGCAGAGCTCCAGAGTATCAATGCGTGGATGAGACGATGGTATAAGGAAGAGGGATTCAGTTTTGTAAGGAACTGGGGAACCTTTAGGGGAAGGTGGAGTCTTTTCCGAAGGGATGGGATCCACCTTAACCAGGGTGGAACCAGACTGCTGGCGCTAACCTTTAAAAAGAAGATAGAGCAGCTTTAAAACTAGAACAAAGGGGAAAGCCGACAGTCGCTCAGCAGCACATGGTTCGGAGGGAGGTATCTTCAAAGGATACTAATGATGCATTAGAATTAGGGCATCCCAACAGTGAGGTTCCAATAATAAGAAAAATAGTCCAAGTGCCTGTAACTAAAAACTCTCCTGAGCTAAAAAATTCTAATTTATCTCTATCAATTAAAAAGCAGAATGAAAATACAAACAAAAAATACACTTGGAAATGTTTGTATGCTAATGCAAGAAGTCTAAGAAGTAAGATGGAAGAATTAGAATGTATAGCAGTGAATGATGACAGACTTAATTGGCATTTCAGAGACATAGTGGAAGGAGGATAACCAATGGGACAGTGCTATACCGGGGTACAAATTATATCGCAATGACAGAGAGGAGCATCTGGGAGGTGGGGTGGTGCTTTATGTCCGGGATTGCATTTAGTCTCATGCAGGATAAAGATCCTGCATGAGACTAAATGCACAATCGAATCTTTATGGGTAGAAATCCCTTGTGTGTTGGGGAAGAGTATAGTGATAAGAATATACTTCCGTCCAGCTGGCCAAGATGGTGAGACAGACAGTGAAATGCTAAGAGAAATTAGGGAAGCTAACCAAATTGGTAGTGCAGTAATAATGGGAGATTTCAATGACCCCAGTATTGACTGGGTAAATGTATCATCGGGACATGCTAGAGAGATAAAGTTCCTAGATGGAATAAATGACAGTTTATGAAGCGATTGATTCAGGAACCGACACGAGAGGGAGCAATTTTAGATCAGTGGAGCACAGGATTTGGTGTGAGAGGTAATGGTGGTGGGGGCCGCTTGGCAATAGTATTCATAATATGATTAAATTTGAATTAATGACTGGAAGGGGGACAGTAAGCAAATCCATGGCTCTAGTGCTAAACTTTCAAAAGGGAAACTTTGATAAAATGAGAAAAATAAGAAAAACACTGAAAGGAGCAGCTACAAAGGAAAAAAAAAGAGTGCAAGAGGCATGGACATTGTTAAAAATACCATCCTAGAAGCACAGTCCAGATGTATTCCACACATTAAGAAAGGTGGAAGGAAGGCAAAACGATTACCAGCATGGTTAAAAGGTGATGTGAAAGAGGCTATTTTAGCCATAAGATCTTCATTCAAAAACTGGAAGAAGGATCCAACAGAAGAAAATAGGATAAAGCATAATCGCTGGCAAGTTAAATGTAAGACATTGATAAGACAGGATAAGAGAGAATTTGAAAAGAAGTTGGCCATAGAGGCAAAAACTCACAGTAAAATTTTGAAAAATATATCTGAAGCAGAAAGTCTGCGAGGGAGTCAGTTGGGCCGTTAGATGATCGAGTAGTTAAAGGGGCACTTAGAGAAAATAAGGCCACCGCGGAAAGATTAAACAATTTCTTTGCTTCGGTGTTTACTGACGAGGATGTTGGGGAGATACCCATTCTAGAGAAGGTTTTCATGGGTAATGATTCAAATGGACTGAACCAAATCACGGTGAACCTGGAAGATGTGGTAGGCCTGATTGACAAACTGAAAAATAGTAAATCACCTGGACCAGATGGTATACACCCCAGGGTTCTGAAGGAACTCAAAAATGAAATTTTAGATCTATTAGTAAAAATTGGTAATCGATCATTAAAATCATCCATTGTACCTGAAGACTGGAGGGTGGCTAATGTAACCCCAATATTTAAAAAGGGCTCCAGGGGCGATCTGGGAAACTACAGACCAGTTAGCCTGACTTCAGTGCCAGGAAAAATAGTGGAAAGTGTTGTAAAGATCAAAATCAGAGAACATATAGAAAGACATGGTTTAATGGAACAAAGTCAGCATGGCTTTACCTAAGGTAAGTCTTGCCTCACAAATCTGCTTCACTTTTTTGAAGGGGTTAATAAACATGTGGATAAAGGTGAACCAATAGATATAGTGTATTTGGATTTTCAGAAGGCATTTGACAAATTTCCTCATGAGAGGCTTCTAGGAAAAGTAAAAAGTCCCTTCATGGATTACAAACTGGCTAAAAGACAGGAAACACAGAGTAGGATTAAATGGACAATTTTCTCAGTAGGTGGGTGGGCAGTGGAGTGCCTCAGGGATCTGTACTGGGACCTATGCTTTTCTGTTTGGATAAGTGAGTGAACCCTTTGGACGAGGAAGAGGTGGAATCACCCAGGGGAAGGAGCCCCGTGGGGCCTCACCGTTGTGAGGCAGAGTCTCGGCTGAGGGATGGAGATACAGCAGACGTAGAGGTGGAGACGTGGAGGGTGACCCCTGTAGGTGGGCCAAGGAATGGCAGCAACTGCTGACGTCAGTCTTGCTTGAGACAAGAGTCAAAGGAGGAAGTGGCAATACCCGAGGAGCAGGGGTGCTGAGAAATACAGTCACTGTAACACACTGAATCAGTAGTGGAGAATGCAGGGAGGTTCCTTGGTGGAAGAATAGGGTAGTGATCCGCGGAGCGGGGCGCACCGGCAAGGGTTCCTCAGTTGATACACGGCACAGGTCTGCAGCGCAGGGGGGAACCCGGAAGTGAGTCCTCATGGCAATGGTCTGCAGAGTGGGGTAAACCATGGGGGAACCAAGATGACTGCCACATCGTGAGCACTGAAAACATCTTGGCTCCGCGGTGAATTTTGAAGTCCTTCTATTGCCTTGAATATTTTTTCTTATGATTAGCGATGCCACACACTGAAAGAAAGGTGCGAATATGTGAAAATCTTACCTCAACTTCAAATATTTCCACTTGTCAACCGCGGATTGAAGACGTTTTCGGGAATAAACTCCTGAGGCCAGAGGGAGGGGCCGCAAGTGTTGACGGTGGAGAGCGGTCGCCAGACACTGTGGCTGAGGAAACATCGCTCAGTCCTGGCGCACCAACCCTACCAGCCTTGCTATACAGGCCCTCTGAAACTGAGGGAACGGAACAACAATTACTTCATATCCTCTGATACAAACTGCTCCTAGGACATGCGACACCCCGAGAAGAGACGGAGTACAACAGTCGGCTTCGGTGAGCCCGATGGGTTCGGGCTCCAAGGGTAAGCAAG
Source organism: Rhinatrema bivittatum (assembly GCF_901001135.1). NCBI lineage: Eukaryota > Metazoa > Chordata > Amphibia > Gymnophiona > Rhinatrematidae > Rhinatrema > Rhinatrema bivittatum. The sequence continues at coordinate 49,157,161 of NC_042622.1, read as the reverse complement.
AGGAGGCTTGGCATTTTGAATTAGACGAGCCTGTCTTCTTGGAGAAGGGAGGTAAAGAGACTGAGATTTGCGTAATTTTGAATCCAATATTGGAAATTCCTGATAAAAAATTACCTTAGGAAGAGGTTTGGAAGGTATTAATGAATATGAATAGAGCCATAAATGATCTAACAAATGTAAAACAAAATCTGGAAGAAACACATAGATTGGACAGTAAGATTCAAATGGTGGAAAGTTCAGTGAAGAATGTTGAGACTGAAATAAATAGTGTGAAAGAGGTACAATTTAATTTGATAAAATCTGAGAGCTTGATGATGAGAAGGCTGGATCTTATTGAAAATGATTTAAGAAGAAATAATTTAAGACTCTTGAATTTTCCAAAAACCAGATGGATGGCACCCAAAGACCTTCTTAAAAGTTATCTTATTAATATTTTGGGACTCTCAGAAGCACTTATGCCACCGATTTCTAAAATATTTTACCTACCGGAAAAAAGGGAAGAAAGGAGATCACAAAATCAGGATAATATTTCCTCAGATAATCTTACTGAGATACTGGAAAAATCTTTTGAATGCAAAACAGAATCCAGAGCAACATTGATGGTGACTTCTATACAACAGTCAGATAGAGATAATATTCTACGAATATTCTTCCGGAACCAGTCTCAGCTTTTCTACGGACAACAAATAAGAATATTTCCGGATATAACTAAGAAAATGCAGGAGAAAAGAAAAAGTTTTCTGATGATGAAAGGCGAAGTAACCTCTCGGGGAGCCAAATTCTATTTAAGGTTTCCGTGTAGGTGTATTTTGGTTTATGAAAATGATAGATACATCTTTTCTGAGCTGGAACAATTGCGTGCATACTTGGACTCACACTCCTGAATAATCCAAGAGGTGTTGATAAATATAATCTGGAGTTTACACGGTGTTGCAGCTAAATAGATTAATAAGAATTTTATTTCTTGTGGACCCGCTTGATTATATGGTTCCCCCCACATTACCTATAATATAAGGTGAATGGTATTTCTTTGGGGATTTAATATGTAAAGATGTCATTTCTATCTTTTTCAGTAATATTGTTTTCAATGTAATTTGAATTGAAACTTCAATAAAAATAAAATTAAAAAAAAAAAGAGTGGGGTAAACCAGCGAGGGTTCCTCAGATGATATCACTGAGTGAGTATGCAAAACAGGGGGAACCCGGAAGGGAGTCCTCACGGCAATGGTCCGCAGAGTGGGGTAGACTGGCGGGGCTTCCCACGTAGCAATCAAGGCACAGATCCAGTAGTGGTACTCACAGCGACAGGAAGCAAGCAGAAGTCCCGTAGAAAGCCTTAGGAGAAGGCAGGCTGGAAACCGGGTGAAGGCCCTCTGAGGAGCGGACAGCCAAGAGACGAAGGGGGCCCCCGAGGACCCGGGTACCCAGTAGTCTCACACCACGGAAGCAAACCGGAACAAGCAGAGTAGAAGCTGGAACATCAGCAAGTGAACTTGTTGCCAAGTCGCCAGCTGTCTGGGCAGGCCAAATTAAATATGAGAGCAGAGTGGTGTCATCTGGTAGAGACGCCCCCGAGGTTCCCACCATGACGTGGTTAAAGCTGGTCGGGAAGCACACGCACGCACCTAAGGAACCCCACGGGTAAGATGGCGGTCGGGAGCTTCCACGCTGCTCAGATAGGCCCGGGAACGGAGGCCAGAAGGCCGGTGGTAACTGGCCGAAGCCGCGAGTTCACCCAGCGGAGCCAAGGTTGTGAAAAGGGAGGTGAGCAATGGCGGCCGCAGCCATCTGTGGCCGTGGAGCGTAACATTTTCAATATATTTATAAATGATCTGGAAAGGAATACGACAAGTGAGGAAATGAAATTTGCAGATGATACAAAATTATTCAGAGTAGTTAAATCATAAGCGGATTGTGATAAATTGCAGGAGGACCTTGTGAGACTGGAAAATTGGGCATCCAAATGGCAGATGAAATTTAATGTGGATAAGTGCAAGGTGATACATATAGGGAAAAATAACCCATGCTATAGTTACACGATGTTAAGTTCCATATTAGGAGCTACCACACAAGAAAGAGATCCAGGCGTCATAGTGGATAATACTTTAAAATCGTCGGCTCAGTGTGCTGCGGCAGTCAAAAAAGCAAACAGAATGTTAGGAATTATTAAAAAGGGAATGGTGAATAAAACAGAAAATGTCATAATGCCTCTGTATCGTTCCATGGTGAGACCGCACCTTGAATACTGTGTACAATTCTGGTCACCGCATCTCAAAAAAGATATAGTTGCGATGGAGAAGGTACAGGGAAGGGCGACCAAAATGATAAAGGGGATGGAACAGTTCCCCTTTGCGGAAAGACTAAAGAGGTTAGGATTGTTCAGTTTGGAGAAGAGACGGCTGAGGGGGGATGAGATAGAGGTATTTAAAATCATGAGAGGTCTAGAACAGGTTAATGTGAATCGGTTATTTACTCTTTCAGATAATAGAAGGATAAGGGGCACTCCATGAAGTTAGCAAGTAGCACATTTAAGACTAATCGGAGAAAGTTCTTTTTCACTCAATGCACAATTAAACTCTGGGATTTGTTGCCAGGGGATGTGGTTAGTGCAGTTAGTGTATCTGTGTTTTAAAAAGGTTTGGATAAGTTCTTGGAGGAGAAATCCATTATATACTATTAATCAAGTTGACTTAGAAAATAGCCACTGCTATTACTAGCATCAGTAGCTTGGGATAGACTTAGTTTTTGGGTACTTGCCAGGTTCTTATGGCCTGGATTGGTCACTGTTGGAAACAGGATGCTGGGCTTGATGGACCCTTGGTCTGACCCAGTATGGCATGTTCTTATGTTCTAATACCAGCCCACGTTCCCCTTAGCTTGAGCCCTTGGGTGCTGGGGCCAGCTGGACTTAGGCGCAGGCTTCTGCAGAGGTGAAGATCAGATAGGTGAAGTTGCAGGCCAGGGTCTACCACAGATGGGATACAAGCAGAGATGGAGTCCAGGCAGTGGTCAGTGGCAGAAGGCAAGCAAGGTCGGTGTCCAGGCAGTGGTCAGTGTTGGGCAGAAGGCAAGCAGAGTCGGTATCCAAGCAGATGTCAAAGCAAGATGTCCATCCAAGGGAGACGAGAAACAAGAAGAAGAATGGAAGGCAAACCACACAGCAGGAGTGAGGACATGAAGGACAGAGAAGAAGGGAGGCTGACCACAAAGAAGACAGGAACTCAAAGCATGGCCCTGATTGCCAACAGGGAACCAGGAACAAGACACAGAACTCAGGAACAGGAACCAGGATCAGAGCACAAGGAACATGGGAATGCTGGAACACTGAGGCAATGCACACCAGAGAAGTTGACCTATTGCCAATGCGTCAGTGGAGCACTGGAGGGAACCTTTTATACAGAGCAGGTCCTGAGTCATCAGAGAGCACCACGGGGATTTTCCTGCCGCGGGGTGGCAAGTCCAGCAAGTGCCTAGGGGAAGCCCGGAATAGCTGGTGGCAGTGTCCCTCAGTTCTGCACATCAGGCCTGTTCAGGCACAGCAATCTGCCACACTTCCGTCCAGGGGATCTACCCCAATGTTGGTGCAACTCAGTTGGAGGTAAGAGCGGTAGTCCATAGGACAGGCCCATGGACCGCCGTACTTAACATTCACAAGAGATAAAGTCTTAAAAATCTTTTCTTCCAAAATCAAGGTGAATAAGAACATAAGAAAATGCCATACTGGGTCAGACCAAGGGTCCATCAAGCCCAGCATCCTGTTTCCAACAGTGGCCAATCCAGACCATAAGAACCTGGCAAGTACCCAAAAACTAAGTCTATTCCATGTTACCATTTCTAATGGCAGTGGCTATTCTCTAAAGACCTATCAGCTTTAATGAAATTCATTTCAACTGATACATAATAAGGGGATAATTTTCAAAAGGCTTTGTGTGTAAAAGTAGCATATAGTGTAGCAATTTTCAAAAGCCCATATAAGCACTTAAAGTGCGCTTATACGTGTAATACCTATTGGCAAGTCAATAGCATACATCATAGCAATTTTCAAAAGTTCAATTGTGCACGAAAATTGCTATAAATGTTAAATTTAATATGCTGATGTGAAGGAAGTTTGGATGTTAATCATGTATACCCTGCTGAAACAATAAAATGATTTTTCCATCCATGCATAAAACCCAGTTTTAAGCATGTAAATCCTTTTTAAAATTACCTCCTAAGTGCGTAATTACTTGGAAGAAAGTAACTGCCTTAGTAAAATCAGTGGATCACAACCTGAATCCTAATTTGAAGTGGAAAAAAGAAATTATTTAAAATAAAAAAAAGGCCCAAACCATTTGGCATGGATCCTGCCTCAATAAAAATTAATGTTATAGTTAGCTCATAAAGTCACGGTGCATTCACATCTTGCTGCTTGCTACAGCACTTAACTCTTATTTTCTGAGCTGTTAGCTCTGATACAATAATGGCGTATGATATTAAGAAAAACAGATAGCCCAGGTCCTCAACCCCGAAGGAGCTGGCGTGATAATTTCAGTATCTGTAGTCTTGCATGTAAACATTTTTTTTCCTGGCTTCTCCTGCAACTGCATCACAGTCTTGCTTCGGCATAGATCTTGTGCCAATCAATACCCAGATGCCCCTGGATGCCTGCAGTAATGGCTTTTGCTAGACTGATTTTTTTTTTTCCCCTTGATTTTGTTACCTCCACCTTGTAGCTTGTTCGCCACGTCAGTATGGCACATTTTCCTGTCCAAACCGTGCGTCATGCTCAAACAGATACCGAGATCTGCTTTAAAGATTAAATTGATAGATTTAATGTTGCTAAAAGAGAGACAAAGAAATAATTTAAAGAAAAGCAATGAATGATTTTTTTTTCCTCTTTCTAAGGTTATGAGGCTTTGTGTGAAAGCCATCTGGAATGGAATTCTGACATGATTAATTTTCTCAGTGCTAAGCTCCTACTGTCTCTCCTTTTCAGGTAATCTCTCATAGTTCAGACAATAAGACCATATTAATAGCCCTGCTCTGATCCTGCATGCTAGAAAGCTTCCACAGAGGGCAGAGATGTAAGGGGAGGACAGATGCGAAAGCTGTTACAGCACAATGCTATGAATCCAGGGCTCCTGGGCTCTAATCCCAGCTCTTCCCTGAAGTGTTAGGCAAATGTATGTTTCCCCTTTTCATGTTCCCAAATTCCACAGTGTCATTTGTTTATGTTTATTTATTTTAATTGAAAGAATGTCTAACCCACACATGACAAGAAGCTCATTCCGGTTCACAAAGTAGTACATCCATAAAAATACAAATAAAAACAATACATGTAGGTTAGTGACTGTGAGCCCAATATTTAAAAACAAAACATAGCCAGGTAAGTTGGACTTATCTGACTAGTGGCACTGCTGAATATCCAGATATGGTCAGCAGGCGCCACTAAGCAGATAAATGAGTTACCCAAGTAAGTTTTAGCCACATAACTCGGGAAGGGAATGGGTGGATCGGGGAGGAGTCGAATTAGCCGAATAACTTATCCAGCTAACTCTGGTCAGGCACAGGTTGTCCTTAAGATAGCCAGGTATATTCAGTGGCACTGTCATGCCACTGACTATCCTGGCTAAAATCAGCCAGATAAATATATACAACTAACTTGCCAAGCTGCACAACAGTTGAATATGGACCTCTGTGATTCTACTTCATTGCACTGGTAAGGACTTAAGTCATCCAAAATCTGGACTTAAAATGAAGTCCAGAATGAATGAATGAATGAATGAATGAATGAATGAATGAAGATAAGAGGATTTACATTCAGACAACAACCAACTAGGATTGAATTGCATAGTCTGGGAAAACAAGTAAACGTGGGAGTAGCTTGCTTGTTGTGACGGTTACTACCCCGAAACAATACTTCACTTTGAATACATATACAGCGCAGCTCAGTGCTTCAACAGCAGGGGGGAATGAAGAAAAGAGGATTTACATTAAGACAACCAACAAGGACTAAATTGCACAGGCTGGGTAAACAAATAAGCGTGGGAGTAGCTTGCTTATTGCGGCGGTTACTACCCCTAACCAATTAGGCTTGATACTTCACTTTTATGCAGCTGCAGCACTGCTCTCTACATCAATGGCAGGGGTGGAAGGAAAATTAGAACCAAAAAGTTACCAATAAGGGCCCTGACCTCAGCGGTCAGAGTAACAGATAAGTATGAGAAAAATAACTATGAAAGCTTGCTGGGCAGACTGGATGGGCCGTATGGACTTCTTCTGCCGTCACTTCTATGTTTAAAAATTTTACAGTCAAAACATATTGGAAGATCTTGACAAACACAAATAATCACACCTTATGTTAGAAAAACATGACTCGACTGCCCTGCCCAAATCAGAAAAATCACATTAGGGAAAAGAGGGTTCAAATCCTACTGCCACTCCTTGTGACCTTGGTAAGTCACTTTACCATTTATTGCCTCAGATCCAAACTTTAAGGTGAATTTTAAAAGCTCAGTATGCGCCAAAACCAGGAGATGTGCACACAAGTTGGGCCAGCGTGCACCGAGCAGATTTTAAAAGCCGCCCAAGTACGCGGGTACTTGCCACTACATACACAAATGAAAAGTTCAAAAAAAGGGTCAGGGCATGAACGTTCCTGGATTTCACGTTGAAATTAGCGTGTAAATACTTATGTGCACAGGCACGAGCCAGGGTCCCCTGCCATGTAACTTTCTTCTTCTACAAATAGAAACAGAGAAATGGTGGCAGAAAAGGACCAAATAATCCACCCAGTCTGCCCAGCAAGCTTATGCCAATATCTGCTGCACTGTGCAGGTTACCCCCATGTTTATCACTTTCCCAGACCGTAAAAGTCAGGGCCCTCGGTTGCTGATTGAATCCAATTTCCCTTAAGCATTGCTGTGAAAGCAGTCAGCAATGTTGGAGTCACATCAAAAGTATCAGGCTTAATGATTTAGGGTAGTAAGCACCACATCAGCTAGTTATCCCCATGTTTATTTATTCCCCAAACCGTAAAAGTCATGGCCCTTGTTGGTTGCTATCTTAATCCAATTTCCCTTTTCTCACTGCTGTTGAAGAAGAAAGCAAAGATGGAGTTGCTGTCTGATTCTAATTGCCCTTTTCTCACTTCCATTGAAGCAAAGAGCAATGATGGAATTGCATCAACATCATCAAGGCTTAACTGTTAAGAGTACCAACTAGAGATGTGAATCGGAACCGGAATCGTGTTTTGTTTTTTTTCGTCCGGCCCGATCGCGGTTTTGTTTATTGGCTGCGCCCAAGCCGATAAACAAAAAACCCACCCCGACCCTTTAAAACTAATCCCTTAGCTTCCCCCACCCTCCCGACCCCCCCCCAAAAAACTTTTTACAGGTACCTGATGGTCCAGTGGGGGTCCCGGGAGTGATCTCACGCTCTCGAGCCGTCAGCTGTCACTAATAAAAATGGCGCCGATGGCCTTTGCCCTTACCATGTGACAGGGTATCCGTGCCATTGGCCGGCCCCTGTCACATGGTAGGAGCACTGGATGGCCCGCGCCATTTTTAAAGATACTCCACCCCCATCCACTGTCTTGTTAACTAGTGACGGTCTTTCTCAAGGGTCTTCTTTGTGAACACCGAACTGAAGTATTTGTTTAATATTTTGTCCATTTCTTTGTCTCTTTTCATTCATAAATCTTTGTCACCTGACAATTTCACTATACCATTTTGGACCATTCTCCTTTCTCTGATATATCTGAAAAATGTTTTGTTACCTCGCTTTACCTCTTTGGCAATCCTTTTTTCCACCTGACTTTTTGCTTTCTTGATTTCTTTCTTCATCTCCCTGAGTTTCACCAGATATTCTTCCCTGTGTTCCTCTTTTTGGGATCCTTTATATTTCTTGAATGCTGTTAAGAACATAAGAACATAAGAAATTGCCGTGCTGGGTCAGACCAAGGGTCCATCAAGCCCAGCATCCTGTTTCCAACAGAGGCTAAACCAGGCCACAAGAACCTGGCAATTACCCAAACACTAAGAAGATCCCATGCTACTGATGCAATTAATAGCAGTGGCTATTCCCTAAGTAAAATTGATTAATAGCCATTAATGGAGTTCTCCTCCAAGAACTTATCCAAACCTTTTTTGAACCCAGTTACACTAACTGCACTAACAACATCCTCTGGCAACAAATTCCAGAGCTTTATTGTGCGTTGAGTGAAAAAGAATTTTCTCCGTTTAGTCTTAAATGTGCTACTTGCTAACTTCATGGAATGCCCCCTAGTCCTTCTATTATTCGAAAGTGTAAATAACCGAGTCACATCTACTCGTTCAAGACCTCTCATGATCTTAAAAACCTCTATCATGTCCCCCCTCAGCCGTCTCTTCTCCAAGCTGAACAGCCCTAACCTCTTCAGCCTTTCCTCATAGGGGAGCTGTTCCATCCCCTTTATCATTTTGGTTGCCCTTCTCTGTACCTTCTCCATCGCAACTATATCTTTTTTGAGATGCGGCGACCAGAATTGTACACAGTATTCAAGGTGTGGTCTCACCATGGAGCGATACAGAGGCATTATGACATTTTCCGTTCTATTAACCATTCCCTTCCTAATAATTCTTAACATTCTATTTGCTTTTTTGACTGCTGCAGTGCACTGAGCCGATGATTTTAAAGTATTATCCACTATGATGCCTAGATCTTTTTCCTGGGTGGTAGCTCCTAATTTTATCAGCCGCCTCGTTTGAGAACCAGATTGGTTTCTTATTTCTCTTACTTTTGTTTGCTTTTCTAAATAGATTTCTTGCCTTTATAATTGCTCCTTTTAGTTTGGCCCACTGTTGTTCCACCTCTCTCATTTTCTCCCAGTCTTTTAGTTCTATCTCCAGATACGTTCCCATTTTGACAAAGTCCTTATTTTTGAAATTCAAAACTTGGGTCTTCATGTGACTTCTCTGTATCCTATTTGCGATATCGAACCATACTGTTTGATGATCACTGATGCTGAGGTGGGCATCCAGCCAGACTTTAGAGACATTATCCCCATTAGTGAGCACTAGGTCGAGTATAACTCCCTCCCTCGAGGGTTTCATCACCATTTGCTTGAACAGAGCCCCTTGCAGGGCATCCATTATCTCTCTACTTCTGGTAGATTCCAGAGAAGGGATTCTCTGGTCTATGTCCGACAGATTAAAATCTCCAACAATCAACACTTCTCCCTTCTTTCCCTTGCAGTTCAGTTGCTTGATATTGTTTTTGACATAAAGGGCAACTCCTCCCCCGTTTCTGTCCTTTCTGTTCTTCCTTAACAAGTTATAGCCCGGTATGGCTGTATCCCAATCATGAGAATCCATGAAACATGTCTCTGACACAGCAACAATGTCCAAGTCCGCCTCCACCATTAGGGCCTGTAGGTCAGAGAATTTATTGCCCAGACTATGAGCATTTGTGGTCATAGCTTTCCAATTTTTCTCCTTTGATTTGTTGCACTTCCTAGACCCTTTTTCTGCTTTTTTGAACTGATTGATTTTTATATTCGCCTTCCACTTCCTGTATTGCTTGGGGGTGACATGTCACTTTCTTTGGCCATCTCCTACCACCCCCATTCTTTAGTTTAAGTGTCTGATAATATCTGATCTAAATTTCACACTTAGCATCCTCCTTCTTTCTACAGACAAATGTAGGCCATCCTTACCATATAAACTTCTACTGCTCCATACACGACCCCAACCTCCAATGTATCCAAAACCATTTCTGTACACTAGGTTTTGAGCCATGTATTGAACTTTTTTATATTGCAAAGCCTCTCATCTCATTTTCCATGAACAGGTAATACTTCTGCAAAGGCAGTAGTCTTTGCAGTGTGTCTTATCATCTTGCCTAGATTTTGGAAATCTTTCTGTATTTCATGGATACCATTTATATTGAGGTCATTGGTCCCCAGATGGATGATAACATTGATATCAAAGTTCCTACTTTCTTCTTCAATGATTTGGACTATCTCGTTTGCATTTCTATTAGCTGAGGATCCTGGAAGGCATTTAACTCTTGTGTCACCATCAAAAAGTGCTCCTAAATTGGTTCCTCTAATGATCAAGTCTCCAGCAGAAGCAACTTTCTTTTATGACATCTGATTGTGTTGCAGGACTTCTAGGTGCATTGGGTGACTTCCCTTTTAGAAATCACTTCAAAATCTATTGCTGAGGTTTCTTCACTCTCCAATGCAGAAAAAGCAGTATGGAGGGGTAACAGCGGGGAGAGTGGGTGTCTCTTCATCACAGGCCTTATTCTGCCAGAGCCCACTGTTATCCAGTTGTTCCTGGGTTTTTGAATCCTGGATGTCTGACCTCTCTGTGGGAGTTGGGGGTTGATGCACAGGTTGCTGTAAAGTTGTGAAAGGTGAGAGCCTGTTTGTCACATGTCTTGTTCTACCAGATCCCACTGTAAACCATTTTTTCCTGGGATTCTGTAACCTCTGTGGGAGGTGGGCGACAGATGCTGGATGTTTCAAGGAAGGGGGAGGTTAATTGAAACCTGGACAATTCCTTCCTTAGATGAATCAGCTCCATTTTAATTGCAGACAGCTGAAGGCTGATGTACAAGTTATAAAATAAAGATAAATAGATAGACCGGTGGGGTTTTAAGGGTCGGGGATAACAGGGGAGAAAGAAGGCTATTGAACTAGGGAGTTCTGGAAGTCCTATCCCTTACCTGGGTGAACTGGGAACGAACTGGTAAAACTGGTAATGGTGTCGGTGCGTGGTAAAAGCAGATTTTGTGCTCATAGGTGCATGACCACAATAATTGCACACACATGTGCGTGGTCAGATTATTTTATAACATGTTCGCATATATGTGCATATGTTATAAAATGGCCAGGGCCTTGAGTGTGGGCCAATGAATGTGTGCACATGTGTGCCCAGCACCTGTTTAAAAGCTACCGACCCAGATTGTGAGCCCTCCGGGATAGGGAAATACCTACAGTACCTGAATGTAATCCACCTTGAAGTGCCAAAAAGCAGAATATAAAGCAAATAATAAACAAATAAATACAATTAAACCCTGCTCTGCTGGTTTCTACCCCAGCCCCTTATGGTGGATGAGTAATGGGCCAGAGTCCCCCTCTTCCCCACCTGCTTTCATACTAAAGAGTTGCTGGTACAGAAAAGCATTTGATGATATGTTATTTTGCCAAGTGCTCTGTGTTCAGCTCTGTGTGTGTCAGTCCATAGTGAAGAATGTCTAAGTGAATACACAAGGATTGTAGTTTGACAGCTGTTAGTTTTCCTGATGGTAAATAGAGAAGTTGGTTTGAAATCGCTGCTGAGCTGGGTGTGTGATATCAATGGCTATATGTGCAACATGCATCTTGAGAAAATCTTTTATACAGCGCTGTAAGTACAGATGGCAGTATTTACAGTATGCTGGCTAAAGTTTGGAGAATACATTATTGTTTATCGGCATGTAAAATATTGTTGTGATTTCAAGGATCTGGATGTATGTGGAACGTGTTCAGAATACAAGTGGGAGTGCCTGAAATGTGACTGACTGGACGTGCTGGTCAAGATGGAGTCAAGACATGAGGATGTAAGGAACAAGGTTTAGATTCTGAGAAAAAATACTATGCCTGGGATTCTAATAATTAGGATATGCCTAAGCTTTTTCTAAAAGACAAACGCATCAATTTCTGGCAGGAAAGAGGCTCAGATCCTTCTAAAAATTAGTTTATGCCTGCAAATGTGCAGCCAATGTATAAAATTAGGGAAAAGCTGCTAAACTATTTTTTTTCGCCTGGACCAGTAGCTCAGCAGCAATGCAGTGCTCTGCACGTCAGTGAGGAAGTTCCAAATTTAATTCTTAGGTCTGGCTTTCACGCCTGGCATATTCCAGCCAGACTTACAACTAATATTACAATAGAGTAAATATAAATATTTGGCTGTGAGCAGAGCCAGCTCTTCCATTAGGCATACGAGGTGATTGCCTCGAATGCAGCAATTTTGGGGGTGGCACCAGAATCTTCTGTGCATGAGCATTCAGGGCTCTACTGGATGACTCTGTTGGTCAGTGCCTGAATCTCAGGCAGCAAAGAAGCAGCTTATAGAGAACAGGAGAGCCTGGAGCAGCAAAGCACAAATCAGATCAAGAAAGAAACATTCTGTGCCCTAATCCAGGCCCCCTCTCTCCTCCCTTACTCTCATGCAGAGAACAGGATGGAAGGGAGTGAGGCTAGAGTGGACAGAGCAAAGCAAAGAAGAGCTACTCTGTTCCTTTATCCAAACTTTTTCCACCTGTTGTTGCCCCCTTCCATTCTGCCAAGCAGGGAACAGGTGGGAAGAAGATAAGGCTGGAGCTGACAAGAGTTCGGTTTGTCTGCATATTTCTCTTTACAATTTGTTGTCACTTACTCTGTATTTGGTGAGGGTTTTTTAGTGTCCTGCTTGGATGACAACGTGAGGTATGCTAATGTGTAGTTTCTGCGTACTCCGGCTTGTATTGCTAATAATACATTTTGATTTTTAGCCTGCCTTTTCAAATAACACTCAAGGCATAAGCTGGCGATAGAGGGGAAGGGAATCTATAAGAGCCACTTGCCAGATGAAGAGAGTTCATAGTCCTTGGAGGGCAGGGAGACTCAATCATCATTCAGTGGTGGCACCAAGTGGCTGGACTTCAGGTCCATGTTAGCCAGATTCCAGAATGAGCCACAGTTTGTGGCCCCTGGCCGAGGATTGCCACTGCAATGACTGGACTGAGTGTGGGGGGGGGGGGGTGTTATAAAATCAAGGGAAAAACCTCAGATAGCTGCCAGCGAAGGTTGGTAAAACATAGCCCAGCAGATGTTTGTTATAATTGAGCTGAAAGCTCAAAGAAGCAGGAGGAAATTGCCAAGCCAAAAAAGATGAAAAGAATCAAGAAAAGGAATTGGAAAAAGAGAGACCGAGAATACGACAAGGGAAAAAATTCAAATTCAAATTAGATATTGGATTATGTGAGTTTTTAAATATTAAATTCTAAGGCATTTGTACTTTTTTTTTTTGTGTGGCGTGTTTCAAAAAATTGAAAAACAATTAACTGTATGGGCATCTGTCCATCTGTCTTTCATAGGAGCTGGCCACATAATGGCACTGAACAGCAGTGAAATGCCCCTCCTGACCTGTGAATACACACACACCTGCACATATGCTGCTGAATATCCATGTGTTAATCGCTACTTAGCCTGTTCTATGGCAGGCTTGACTTATCCAGTTAACTTAACCAGATAAGTATGAATATCGCTACTTATCCATCTAAAATAGCCACATAAGTAGTGATGCCCAGTTACGTCCATTGCCCACCAGCTTACTATCTGGCTAACTACTTAGCCAGATAGCTGGATAAGTCAATTAAGTGGTGGCTGCTAAATGTAGCTGGATACTCAGCAGCTGCCACTTAGCCAGATAAGTCCTACTTATCCAGCTAAGTAGTGTTCAGCATGTTTTGAATGTCAGGTTCCTCTGGGTTAGTGCAACAGGCTGTGAACAATGGAAACCGGAATCAAATTCTATTGCTGTTCTTTATGATATTGGGCAAGTTACTTCAACTTCTATCGCTTCAGGCAGGCTCAGCGTCATCGGGTGTGCAAACAGTGCAATTGCACAGGGTGGCACATCCGGTGGGACAGCGTTGGGAGCAGGGAGAGGCCCGAGTTGCTGCCAGTGGAAGAAGCAGGAGGCCTGTGGTGCCACCAGTGGACCCAATCCCACTGGTGGTGAAAGACCAAGAGACCCGTGCTGCCGCTGGTAGACCCAATCCCACCAGCGGAGGAAGAAGCAGGAGGCCCATGGTGCTGCCGGTGGACCCAATTTGAAGCAGGAGGCCACACCAGAAGAGGAAGCTCATCCAGCAGCTCCTTTTCATGTGCTGACCCCACAGTATTCAAAACTCACGGTGCTAGCACTTCCTGTATTCTCATGTCACGATGCACTAGATGAGAATACAGGAAGTGCTAGCACCACAAGTGTTGAATTACCTCAGGGCCAGCACATGAAGAGGTGCTGCAGAATGGCTGCTCTCCACAAAGAAGAAGGTACAGGCTGCCAGCAGTGGTGGAGGAGGAATTACCCGTGGATCCTGTCTGCCTGGTCTGCATGTGTGTGCGAGTGAATGGGAGGCTGCCTATCATAGGTGTATGTGTGTGTGTGTGTGTGTGTGTGTGTGTGTGTGTGTGTGTGTGTGAATGAGAGGCTGCCTGGGATGAGTGTGTGTGAATGGGAGGCTGCCTGGGATGGGTGTGTGAATGGGGGGTCTACCTATAATGGGTGTGTGTGTGTGTGTATGTGTGAATGGGAAGCTGCCTGGGATGTGTGTGTGTGTCTGTGTGTGTGAATGGGAGGCTGCCTGTGATAAGTGGGTGTGTGAAAGGGAGCCTGCCTGGGAAAGGTGTGTGAATAGGGGTCTGCTTGGAATGGGTGGGTGTAAGAATGAGAGCCTGTCCAGGTTGCATGTGTGTGTGTGTGTGTGATTGGAAACCTGCCTGGGATAGGTGTGTATGTGAATGGGAGCCTGCCTGGGATGGGTGGAGGTGTGTGAATAAGAGGCTGCCTGGGATGAGTGTGTGTGAATGGGAGGCTGCCTGGGATAGGTGTGTGAATAGGGGTCTGCTTGGGATGGGTGGGTGTAAGAATGAGAGCCTGTCCAGGTTGTGTATGTGTGTGTGTGTGTGTGTAATTGGGAGCCTGCCTGGGATAGGTGTGTATATGAATGGGAGCCTGCCTAGGATGGGTGGAGGTGTGTGCACATGCATGCATGGGAGCCTTCCTGGGATAGGCAGTGGGGTATGTGTAAAAATGGGAGCCTGCCTGGGATTTGGGTGGATGTGAATGGGAGCTTGTCTGGAATGTATGGGTGTGTGTGAGAGAGAATGGGAGCCTGCCTGGGTTGTGTGTGTGTGTGTGAGAGACTGAGAGAGAGAGAATGGGAGCTGCCTAGGCTTCAGGTGAATTCCAACCTGCCAGCAGCTGAAATGAAGATGAGGGCTTGGGGCTGCTGGTAGATTCAAACCAAAAAAGAGCTGGAGATGCCTGTGGGTTTGTCCGAGAGGGAGCGTATGTGTGTATGAGCTTGTGTGGGTACATATGAAAGAGAGGAGAAAGTTTGTACACCCCACTCCCACTAATCCATGACAATTTCAGGGTGACTGGAAATCAAAGGTTCCCAGGTATGGAGAGCGTAAATTTTTAAAATCCTTCTTAGTTTTATTTTTAGGTGTTATTTGATGTGTCTGCTGTTTTGAAATATTTTATTAGTGTTTGGGACATTTTAAAAAATGGTAAATTAGTTTTTAATTACTTGATTTTTTATTCATTAGCTTTTTTTGAAATAATATTATTAGTATGTTTTTAGTATTTTGATTATATATTTATTTTATTGTTTAATGTTTGAGGAATGGTGATGGTTCTATTTTTTCATTGTGGCACTGCATATAGTGTGTGGCTTCTTGCTGTTTCCAGCTCAGTTTTTGACTGCGCGTTTGTATTTCTACTTTATGGTTGCTCTGTTCTGTATTTGGTGAGGGTCTGTTTATGATCTGCATGTGTGACTGAGATGAGGCATTTTCCTAAAAGGAAGTATATTAGGGTATTCGGGCTTTCAGAGGGTGAAGCCCACATCCAACACACATCACAAAAGGCCTAATACCAGATGGGTTCCAAGCGTCTTTTTTGCAGGGATTTCTGGTTGGCATCACAGCAGTGCATGTAAACATAATGTAAGTAATATTTTTACCTCAGAATAATGTACTTTGATATTTTTCATGTATAAATTCATAACTTTTAACTGTGTGTGTAGGGAATGGGGTGGGGCGTTGTGCAAGGCTATAAGGTTAGCCTGGGGCACCTAATACCCTTGCACCAGCCATGGGTTCGGGGGAGGGGGGTGGTGTCAGTTTTACAATTTGTATCACTGAAGGGAGCTGGGTGTTTTTTTGGTGGGCCCGGGACAGAGAATGAATGACTGGGGGTGGGGGGAAGGGGAGCACAGTAATTGTTTGCATAGGGCAACAAAAAAGCTAGCACCAGCCCTGGCCTCAGGTACAAACTTTGGAGTACATTTTTAAAGATGTTTTGTGCCGAATAATAGCAAGTATTTGAATTACGCTATTTTAGAGACATCAAGA
Source organism: Rhinatrema bivittatum (assembly GCF_901001135.1). Taxonomy (NCBI): domain Eukaryota; kingdom Metazoa; phylum Chordata; class Amphibia; order Gymnophiona; family Rhinatrematidae; genus Rhinatrema; species Rhinatrema bivittatum. Next base: position 49,141,029 of record NC_042622.1, on the reverse strand, counting down.
GTGATACACACATTTTTCATTCCACACGTGCATTTTATTAGCAGAAAACAGGTGCGCCAGGAACCTTCCTGGGCAGGGCTCAGAAGTGCGCGCGGTAGTTGATATTTTGCATATACTTGCATATACTTTACTGAACACTTTTAATGACTCATGCAAGTGAAACTGGACTTGTCTGTTGTCTGCGGTTTTGGGGTGAGAAGGCTGGATGAAGTGGTGGAGGTTTAGCATGAAGCACTAAAGGGTCTAGATAAACTGGAGAAGGTCTAGGCAAACCAGTGATTTCAAGAATCTGCACATTTCAAAACAGTATGCACGCATACTTTATAAAATACCCACCTCTGTATACAAAGAAGACATGCATAATACATTTTTTATGTATGTAACATATACCTGTATATGTTTTCATAAGAGACAAACTATGCATCTTCTTGCATTGCAAATATTTGCACGTACTGAAACACACTCATCTACCTATGGAGCAGAGCCACGTGGTATTCTATACACTGTTTATAAAATACTAGGATTAATCTCTTCTTACGCATGCAAACGCTGTATCGTGGCTAGGTTTGAAAGTTAGGCTTCATGACTGTAAGCCCTCTGGGGATAGGGAAAATACCTATTGTACCTGCTACCAATGAAAAGGAATGTGCTAAATCTTAATAAATAAAATCAAATTTTTCATATAAAGAACCTTCCAGAACATCTTCATCAGTTTCTTCTGCCTAAGGCCTATATTTGTAGCGGAATGATGAGCCGCGAAGAAAAAAGGGACCCGGGGGGGGGGGGGGGGGGGGGGCGGCGATAGGGTGCAGCCGGCCGCATCGCGATGGTCCGGCACACACTATCACCTCCATAGCGTCACCGTAAAAGGTGGTGTTATTTCCGGCACTGCTGCCGGCGGTACCAGAAAAAAAATGTTCCTAACCCCGCCCAAACCCCTCCCCTTTCCCTCATTTAAATGTTAACGCTGCGATGCGGTTGCAGTCGCGTTCATTAGGGTGTTATCTCACGCGATAAGGCCACATCGCGTTTTGAAGAATGACCCCCCTAAGAAATCTGCTTTAATAAATCAGTAGGGTTACACTGCTACCTTCAGTGTTACCCTGTGCCAGGTCCCGGCCAGGAAGCTTTAACACCACCCTGACCCTCTGGCCTCACTACTTGGAGTAAGTGCAGGTGAGGGACTGGACTGAGGACTTTAGGGACCCCGATTCTAAAAGGAAAGGTTATGTGTGTCCAAGTGTCAGTATGCACTGTGATAGAAGTTAAGACCAATACTGTTAGTATTTATTTATAGTCCACCTTTCAGATGCTCTAAAGTGGATTACATTCAGGTACTTTAGGAATTTCTCTGTCCCCAGAGGGCTCATAATCTAAGTTTTGTACCTGAAGCAAGGAAGCGAAGAGTGACTTGCCCAGGCCTGGATTTGTCAATAGGCACACTAGGCCTGTGCCTAGAGCGGCAAAACTCGGGGGGGGGGGGGGGGGGGGGCAGCAGGCTGACTTAAGATTTACTGCCTTCCAGCTGTGCTGAATCTCACTCAGCAGAGAATAGCCCTCTGCTTCCTGACCTAGCCCCTCCCTTCCCAGGCAGCATGCAGGGATCAAAATAGGAGGAGAGTGAACCTGGATCATTTTGGTAAGATTAGGAGGGGCTGGATGGGGATCATTGGGTGAGAAGAGATACTGAGGAATGAGAGTGGACAGATGGAGTGAAGGGGTAATGTTTGTGTGTGTGTGAGAGAGAGAGAGAGAAGGGATTGATGCTAGTATGAGTGTGCCAGATTGAGAGGTTAGAAAGGAATTGTAAGGCCAGAGCATAGTAGGGATTCCTTCCCCTTCCACAACTCACTGCAATTGAAGTTCTCTCTCCCTTGATCTCAGATTCCCTTTCTTAATCCCAGAACCTCCATCCCTCTTTTCCTCCCATCTCAGATTCCTGATTTCCCCCTTTCCTCTACCTTCCCCATCTCCCATCCTCCCCATCCCTTTCTATCCCTCCTCCCCTCATCTTCAGTCCTCTTTCCTTCTCATACTCCTCCCTCCTATCCCAGTCCTCCCTCCTTCTCATACTCTTCCCCAGCCCTTGTCCTCTTGCCTTCTCATACTCCTTCCTCCTATCCCCAGTCCTTTCACCTTCTCCTCACCTCATTCCTAGTCCTCCTCTTTTACTCTCCCCATCCCTAGTCCTTTCACCCTCTCCTTCTCTTTTGCCCTTCCTTGAGGTCTCATCCCTGTACTGATAAGATCCCTTCTTCTCCCCCAATAAAAAAATAAATTATACAGACACAAACAAGGTTGGAAAACTTGGAGAAATTACTAACCTGATAATTTTGTTTCCTTAGTGTAGACAGATGGACTCAGGACCAGTGGGTATTGTGCTCTTCTGCTAGCAGATGGGAGACGGATTCAGATTTCAAAGCTGACGTCACTCTAGATATACCCCTGCAGTGACCTCAGTTCTTCAGTATTCTCTTCGAAAAGCCATTGTGGATATATCTTGCTTAATTAACTTGATTAAAACGATTGAAATTGGTTCGACTGATTTCAAAACTGGAGACCGCCAGTGCACTCAACCAATTAACGCCAACACCGGACAAACTGTGGGTATCTTGAACTAGGAGTAGGCAGCGGCTTACCCGTATTTGCTTAGTCTCGAAGTTCACTATCCGAGGTTCTCCTTCTCTGTGGCAGCCGTGGGCGGGATGCTGAGTCCATCTGTCTACACTAAGGAAAACAAAATTATCAGGTAGGAAATTTCTCCATTACCTAGCATGTAGCCAGATGGACTCAGGACCAGTGGGATGTACAAAAGCTACTACCGGACAGGTCGGGAGGCTGCCCGAGGCCCACTTAGTACTGCCCTTGCAAAGGTTGCATCTTCTCGGGCCTGAGCATCCAGGCGGTAGAACCTGGAGAAGGTGTATATGGAGGACCACATTGCCAGCCGACAGATTTCGGCGGACGGCAGCAGCTTGGTTTCTGTCCAAGAAACTGCCTGTGCCCTCGTAGAATGAGCCTTAAACTGTAGTGGGCAGGGCTTTCCTGCCTCTATGTAGGCAGCCTTGATTACTTCTTTGATCCAGCGGGCTATGGTCACCCGCGAGGCCACTTCTCCTTGCTTCTTCCCGCTGTGAAGAACAAACAAGCGATCTGTTTTGCGCATCGGTTCCGATCTTTCCAGGTATGGCACCAGGAGTCTGACATTCAGATGGTGAAGAAGGCGTGAGTCTTCAGAGTCTTTATGTTCATCCGGAGATGGCAGGGAGATGGCCTGGTTCAAATGAAAATCGGAAACCACTTTCGGTAGGAAGGAGGGGACGGTGCGCAGCTGTATCGTTCCAAGAGTGAACCTAAGGAACGGTTCCCGACAGGATAGTGCCTGTAGTTCTGAGATGCGACGAGCTGAACATATTGCCACCAGGAATACCGTCTTCAATGTTAAGAGGCGGAGTGACAGACCATGCGTTGGTCTGAAGGAAGCCCCTGCTAGGAAGTCTAATACTAGATTGAGATTCCATAGGGGCACCAGCCAATTTAGGGGTGGCCGGAGTTGTTTAACCCCTTTCAGGAAGCGGGACAAATCCAGATGAGTTGATAGCCGGATAGCGTCCACTTCAGCTCTGAAGTAGGACAGTGCGGCTACATGGACTTTGAGGGAGTTGAGTGACAACCCTTCTTCATACCGTCCTGTAAGAACTCCAGAATCATGGGGATCTTGGCTGTCTGCGGGAATATCCCACAGTCCTTGCACCAGGCTTCGAATACTCTCCAGATCCGTATATATGACAGGGATGTGGAGAACTTGCACGCTCGGAGTAACTCACGGCCTTTGAGTAACTGCGCTTCTTCAGGCGAGTCCTCTCAAGGGCCAGACCGTAAGAGAGAATTGAGACGGATCTTTGTGCATAATCGGGTCCTGCTGGAGAAGGTCCCTGTGTGGAGATAGGCACAGAGGGTTCCCCGCAAGGAGTCTTTGCATGTCTGCGTACCATGGTCGTCTTGGCCAATCCGGGGCCAGTAGTAGAACTAGTTCCCTGTGATGTTCTATCTTGTGGATGACCTTGCCCAGTAGCAGCTATGGGGGGGAAGGCGTACAGTAAGTCTTCCTCTGGTCAAGTCTGGACAAGAGCGTCGATCCCATAGGAGTGTGGTTCTCGTCTGCAGCTGAAGAACCTAGGAACTTGGGCACTGAGATGGGTGGCCAGTAGATCCATGGCTGGGAGGCCCCAGCGATTTACTATCAGTTGGAAGGCTGTGGTCGACAGCGTCCATTCCCCCGGGTCCAGGCTTTCTCTGCTGAGGAAGTCTGCTGAGACGTTGTCTTTTCCTGCGATGTGGGAGGCCGAGATCCCTTGAAGGTTTATCTCCACCCATGCCATGAGAGGGTCTATCTCCAGAGACACCTGTTGGCTCCTGGTTCCTCCCTGGCGGTTGATGTAAGCCACTTTTGTAGCGTTGTCCGACATTACTCGAATCGCTTTGCCTCGAAGTCTGTGGCTGAATCGCAGGCACGCTAGTCTGACTGCTCGAGCTTCCAGGAGGTTTATGTTCCATTCCACCTCTTTCTTGTTCCATTGTCCTTGGGCCATCAGTTCCTGACAGTGGGCTCCCCACCCTCACAGGTTTGCATCTGTGGTGAGCAAGGTCCAGTTCAGTGGAGATAGGCTTACTCCTCTGCTTCGGTGGTCTTCCTGTAGCCACCACTGGAGCTGAGAATGTACCTCTGCTGGTAGTTGGAGGCGAATTGAGTAGTCCTGGTACAGTGGGTTCCATCGTGACAGTAAAGAGCGCTGGAGCGGTTGCATAAGGCCCCTTGCCCATGGGACAACCTCCTGGGTTGATGCCATGAGGCCGAGGACTTGAAGATAGTCCCATACCTTGGGGCATGCATTGGTCATCAAGCTTCATAATTGTTCCATCAGTTTCCTTCTCCTCGGGAGAGGGAGGAAGACTGTTCTGTTTGGTGTCGAAATGGGCCCCCAGGTACTCTAGAGAATGAGAGGGCTGCAGACTGCTGTTGCCCGTGTTCACGACCCAACCGAGTTCCTGCAGTAGGCTCTTGACTCTGCTGGTCACCTGCCGGCTCTCTTCCGAAGACTTTGCCCTGATCAGCCAGTCGTCCAGGTAAGGGTGTACAAGATCCCTTCCTTCCTCAATGTTGCCGCCACGACCACCATAATTTTGGAGAATGTTCTGGGGGCGGTTGCTAGGCCAAAAGGTAGCACTTGGAACTGGTAATGGTGACCCAGTATCGCAAAGCGTAGAAAACGCTGGTGATCCTGATGGAGTGGAATGTGAAGGTAGGCTTCGGAGAGGTCCAGGGAGGTTAGAAACTCTCCTGGTTGTACTGCCATTATGATGGAGCGAAGAGTCTCCATGCAGAAGTGTAGTATCCGTAGATGACGGTTGACGTTCTTGAGATCCAAGATGGGTCGAAATGATCCTTCCTTCTTGGGAACGATAAAATAGACGGAATAGCGCCCCTTATTTTGTTGGGGCATGGGAACTGGAGTTATTGCCTTCAAACTGAATAGTCTTGTCAGAGTGGCTTCTTCTTTAAGGTAATTTTGTCTTCTTGCTGTAATTTTCCTAACACTCTGAAGTATGTGGGATAGTGTCCGCATCTGCTAGGAGACGGAGAGATACTGAAAAGCTGATGTTACTGCAGGGGTATATCTAGAGTGACGTCAGCTTTGAAATCTGACGCTGTCTCCCACCTGCTAGCAGAAGAGCACATAACCCATTGGTCCTGAGTCCATCTGGCATACTCGCTAGGAAATACTTAATTTTTATAATATAAAAGATGGAAATGTTTGTCAATGTGCTTCAGATTTCTCCATTTGCTGCCATAGAATCTATGCCTGAGCTGCTGCAGCAAACTGTGGAGACTCTACCTTACACCTCCTGCTTACTGTTCTCTGACTTTATCCAGGATTGAGGGGTGGAAGCGGGAGGGAAACAGCAGCAACAGTGCTTAGGGGTGCAAATCCCTAAATCTGTCTCTGGACCTGCCTAAGGACCCAAGGAACAGCAGCAGGATTTGAATCTTGGCTTCCCTGGTTTGCAGCCCACTTTTCTAACCCAGTGGTTCTCAACCAGGCAGTCGCCAAGGGATGGAAGGTGTGTCACCAAAAACTTGACATAGCAAGCCTATGCTTTCTATAACAGCCACAGGTGCTTGCTGCTTGAGGAGAGTGCAGAGTAAGGAGCTGCTACTTAAAATTCCTCATCACCGCTCCCTGTTGCTGCTTTTCCCTCAACCCTGGCAATCACTGCCTCCACCAGTCCAAGACATAAATGTTGCAGGCATGCTGTATCCTGCCCCGTCTTCTCGTCACACCTCCCTCTCCCCACCCTGCTTCTTGGACTTTCAGTTTTTCTCTGTATGCTTGTTTATAATGTATGGTCTTTTATTCTGTATTAGATAAGGGTCAGTCTGCATTCTGCATATTTGACAGAGATGAGGGATTCTGCTAACTAGGATGCAGATTCTATGTAGGGATCTAGAGCAGTCTGGCTTGCTTTGTTTTCCCAATAGTAAGTATTCTGTGTTCTATATTTGCAGTCTTGCTTTTTCATAGGTCAGGTTGTTACTGTTCAAGTCCTGGGTATGGCTGGTATGCTGTATAATTTCTAAATGCCTTTTTAGCAGGTTTTCATGTTATTTCACAAAGTGGCTGGCAGGGAAGGGATTTTGAAGAACTATTACTGAGGGGATACCAGAATTTGAATATGTTTTTTGTATGGTAAGTTGAAAGGGGAAATATCCTAACTCTGCTCTGTATAAACTCCAGAAGAGCTCTCTGAGGTTGACAGTGAGATGCATGAGAGTTTGTCTGTATTGAAAAACTGTGTGCTGCATATGCATATCAGTCCCAGATTTCTCACTGATGCAGTAAGCAAAGATTAAAATTTTTGTGGAAAAAAATAACATTTAATAATTTTGTATAAGCAGTTATTGAAATTAAAGAATATTTTATCTTTATCCTGCATTATTTTCAACAATAAAATAATATCTAGAATTTTTTTTTTAGTATAGCTGTTAAATGTACTGTGCAGTGTGTCATGCATGTGAGTATCATCTGTCAGACGGAAAAAAAAAGGTCGAGAACCACTGCTCTAACCACTAGGCTACTCCAGCACTCCTTGTCTCCTTTGTGAAATATAGGTACTTTCAGTGTATCAATTATTTGCCTTAAGAGCTAGAGCTAGTGAGTGGGTGACAAGAAAGTAATACAATGCCATGTAATTCTTACCTACAATAGGAGTAAAATCTTCACGTTAAAAAGACCTCATAACTTAAAAGGTTTTACTAAAAAGTCATCCGTCTTCAATGTCCCTGTTGCAGATCACAGATTGCATAAAGATTCCATTTTCCCTTTAGCAGTCCTGGTTGGACTGTAGGAAACAGAAAGCAAACTCTCTGAATTTGATTTTAGCTCACCAGTACTACCTGTTAGCCTAGTGCAGGCCTTGCAGTAATGTGGAAATGACAGTCATCAGATTTTACTGATTTGGTTTTTTTTTTTACCAGAAATTCCCAAGCAATTCACTTATTTGAGCTTAGAAAAATGATTTTCTGCTGCTTGTCAGAGCAGGTTTTCAGATCAGCGGGATGACTGTGCAGATCGCGGGTGTATGTGGATTGCTAGCAGTTAACCCTTTGGCAGATCCTCTGCTCTTGAGCGAGAGTTTATCTGTCAGGCGCTTACCTGCTCCGTGTGGACGGATATTACATCCCTAAACATGGGTTTGCAGATAATAAAAGGGGTCTTATTAAAGCTCAAGGTCGTCACATGAAGTGAACAGCTTTATGAACTGCTGTAGAAATATCAAACCTATGGTTTACAGAAGAACTTGGTGCTATCCAAAATACATGTCCTTGCATGCTTATGCCAATAATCCTTACTCAACAGGGACCTCAGCAGTGAAAGAATGATCAGCAAAAAACTGTCAGCCCTGAACAAGAAAGACATTTTTTCAGACAATAAAGCCCAAATTTTCAGAGCATAAAAACCAGGGGATATGCACACGGCTGAGCCATGCATGCGCCGAGTGCATTTTAAAACTGGCCCAACCACGCGTGTACCTCCCGATACACGCCGAAGTACCGGACTCCTTGAAAAGGGTGGGCTGGGGGGTGGGGTCTGGGCGGGGGCCGACTGGGACAGTGGCCTTTAGGCTCTGTCTCGGGGAAGCGCCTGCCGGCAGCTGACACAAGCAACTTACTTCCTCTCAAAGGAGCAGGTAAGTTTTAAAATTAAAAAAGCAGAGTAGTTAGGAGGAGCTTAGGGGTCGGGGTGGAGAGGGGAAAAGGGGGGAAGGGTAGTTAGGGGGTTAGGGAAGTTCCCTCCTAGTCCACACCTTAATTGGAGCGGACTGGGAGGAAACTGGGCAAAGGCTCAATTGCGTCGCCAAGCGTACTTAAAAAATCCCCCCCCCCCCTCCCCCGCGCGTGTGAATCGTGAGCCGCCCGCACGCTGATATTAAAATCGTGGTTATCGTATTTTATAACATGCGTGCGGCGATGCGCGCACGTTATAAAATAGGCGCGTCCATCTGCGCGCGCCGGCAATCGCGCAGACATGGACGCGCATGTCTTAAAATCTACCCCTAAGTTTCTCCTATTTATTTAAATTAAATAAAACCTGCTTCAAACTAATTTAACTCTTACCTCACACAGTACCTCTGGATATTTGCACCCTGGAAATGATGCAGTTGTTTAATCCTATTGACCAGTTTGGGTTTGAGGGACCAACTGGGTTACGATTTTCAGGGAAATTAATCAGCTCATCAAGTCCTTGCGTGCCATGGAGTGAATGCAGAACCAGATCTTCCAGTCTCTAAAGAAAGGGGCCAGTTGGCCATGGTGAAAAAGGTTACATTTGGCCCTTTATATATAATGTTGTTTTATTTAAAAAATAGAAAGGAAACAAACTTTATTTGATCTTAGGTAGAATAGAAAGATGACAAGTTTTTCTTAGCTTCATTTTCAATGATACTGATAAATTTAAAAAATATAGAAACCACTGGATGTCCTTTTTCCTTTTATTTTTTGATCTGTAACTCTTATCCAAATGTAGGATTGATACGTGAATTAAAGGGAGCTTCTGGGAATTTTAAGGAAAGGTAGTTGAGACAGATTTTTGTGGACTCATGAATGCTGTTTAATGGGTTTTGTGCAGTGTTGTCTGCAGATCAGCCTGCTGGACAGGGGTTGTGTCCACCCAGGCCCTCGCTGGATCTCTCCCTGGAACATTGATCTGTGAAGATGGCCATGCCCGGCAGGAGGGAGCGTTCCACTGGCTGCGGCAAAAGGGCAAGTGGCAAGGTCACGGCTGCCGCTCCTGCTGCTGTTTTTAGTACCTCAGCTTTCCACCTGAAGGGAGACATCTGCTGCACGCTTGGCCCATTTTGTGAGCGGAGTTCTTACACTGTCTGTAAACTAGGCTGGCAATTCTCTTCTGCTAGGATAAAGGGAAGAGGTTTCTCAGTTCCTCTTGCCCCATTGTGACCAGTGAACAAAGAACAGAAACACAACGTAGCGTGCGTTCTGCACAGCTTTAGTGTGGCTGACTTTTAGAACAGGGTGATCTGCTTAGCTAATGGATAGACTCAACATCACTAGTGAAGAGATGTGATATCATAAGCCTCAGATCTCTTATGCATGAATGTCAGGCTTTTAAAGCAGGGCTGTAGTTTACTCAGGCTGTAGCAGGGAGGCTATGGAGAGTATTCTACATCACTAATAGTATTTTGCTTTGTCAAGTCTATATGTAACCCTTCAATATGCAAACCACCTAGCTCCAATTATAGCTGGTATGAAGTCTTGTTCTATTAGTGTTCCTTGGTTTTCAGCAAACTTTAATTAGCTAAGAGTCTGGTACTTTGTGCTGAGCAATGTTGGCGTAAATTATCATCCCCCATAGATAAGACTTATTACTTAAACTAGCTAAGTATAGAGATTTAGTCACCAGAATGGATCAAAAAAACAATTTTTTTCTGCTTGTATCCAGTTTTTTATCAATCGTTCCTAAAATGTTGTTCAAGACCATAAGTTCGCTGACTCGTAACCATTCTCCAAATATCACTGTTCATGCTAATATTAGCTCAGTAAAAAAAAAATCAAGCAATTTTGCTCAATTTGCCCACATTGCTAAGCTGAATTTCCCTTTTTGTTGAGCCAGACACTGTCTGGTTTTCCTCCAGTTTCAACTTCAAAAATTGAGCATTTAATTTCTTGTCGCAATAACTCAATTTGCCCTGTTACTTCCTATTCTACTGCAGTGTTATAATTTCTTCATGCAGATATTATTAGTCCATTTCTGGCTGACTTAGTAAATGTTTCTTTACTAGATGGCATTGTTCCTTCTACCCTGAAGTCAGATACTGTGCGTCCAAATCTGAAGAAGCCTTCTTTGGATCTTACTGTTCCTATTCATTATTAACTTATTTCTTCTTTATCTTTTGTTGCTAAATTGATTGTGAAGGCTGTATTAATGCAGTTTCAAAGGTTTATGGACTCCAACCACATCTTGGATAAGTTTCAATTTGGCTTCTACCTTCTCACAGTAGAGCGACTTTGTTGCTTTCCCGTTTCAACATCTCTCAGAGTGGCTTCGCTACAAGGACAAGATACATCTTGTGTTCTTCGACATCTCATCGTCTTTTGACGCTCTCAGTCATTTCATTTTGCTCTCCCACTGTTATGGTTTTGAGGTGTTGGAGTGGATTCTTGGGTACTGTGGTGATGACCACTCCCACGGGGAGGAGCCCCATGAGGATCCACAGTACTAGGCTAGACTCTAGACACGCAAACACAGAGATTTGTCTTTTATTATACAGCAGAATGATACCACCAGAGGTGGCAGTAGTGAGGTGATCCAGAGGTAGTAGTCCAGGGGCCCTTGGCAAAGGAGACCCGTCTCGCAATGATAGCATAGGGAGTGCAGAATGCAGGTTCCCAGTGCTCATCTGTAGATGAGACAGACTGACAACGTTAGATTACTCACTAAGATGGTAGCTGTATAAATGGAGATCCCAGCAGGCAGAAGTAGTTGAATACAGGCACTGAGGCAGGGAGAGCAGGCCCTCGAGGAGTGAGTACCTGATCCCTGATAGACACATGAAAGAAAGCAAAGGGCCCCGAAGGAGCGGGTACCCAGGTTAGAGAATTACCCCGAAGAGCAGAGAGAGCTTCCAGCGGCTGCAGAGAAGCGGCAGAGTAGCTTAGACTGGACAAGTCCAATCCTTGCTAACTCGAACTGTTAGGAAACGAAGGGCAGGCTAAATACCCGGATGGCGTGACGTCACTTGAGGGGGGACACCCTGGATAAAGATGTGGGTGGCATGCGCGCATGCACCCTAGGAGGCCCTTAGGAGAAACATGGCGGATTGCCTTGCCATTGCCGTTCTGGGGACGCCGGAGAGAGCGGCATGCAGACGCAGCAGTAGCCATCTTCCCATGGCTAGCGGGGAGAGCAGAGAGAAAGGTGAGGTACAGAGGTCAAAGCCGTCTGAGATCGACGGACGCAACACCCACCTTCGTAGCTGTGGCATTTCATCTACCATTTTCCAATGGTTTACTACCATTGGTGTTACGGCGGTTACTACCCCAACCAAATGTGCCTGATACTTCACTTTCAATGCATATCCAGCATGGCTCTCTGCTTCTACAGCAGGGGAGAAGAAAAAAAAAAAAAAAAAAAAAAACCAACAAGAGCTGTACAACATAGTCTAGGTAAAACAAATAAGCATGGGTGTAGCTTGCTTATCGCGGCGGTTACTGCCCCTACTACCCCTAACTAATCAAGCTAGATATTTCACTTGCATGCAGCTCCATCACTGCTCTCTACATTAATGGTGGGGGTGGAAGGGGAATAGAACAAGGAGCTAAGAGTAACAGATAAGAATGAGAGAAAAAATGTGTGAGGCTTGCTGGGCAGACTGGATGGGCCATTCGGTCTTCTTCTGCCGTCATTTCTATGTTTCTATGTTTCTATGTTACCTTTTTTCTGTTAATTCTCTCTCAAAAAGTGGCTTTTGGATCTTCCTTATCTGCTTCATTTTCATTAGATGCTAGTATTCCCCAAGGTTCATCTCTCTTAGCACTTTTATTTATATTTATATGGCTTCTTTGTGCAATGTGATATAGTATACTTGGATTTTCAGAAGGCGTTTGACAAAGTTCCTCATGAGAGGCTTCTAGGAAAAGTAAAAAGTCATGGGATAGGTGGCGATGTCCTTTCGTGGATTGCAAACTGGCTAAAAGACAGGAAACAGAGAGTAGGATTAAATGGGCAATTTTCTCAGTGGAAGGGAGTGGACAGTGGAGTGCCTCAGGGATCTGTATTGGGACCCTTACTGTTCAATATATTTATAAATGATCTGGAAAGAAATACGACGAGTGAGATAATCAAATTTGCAGATGACACAAAATTGTGCAGAGTAGTTAAATCACAAGCAGATTGTGATAAATTGCAGGAAGACCTTGTGAGACTGGAAAATTGGGCATCCAAATGGCAGATGAAATTTAATGTGGATAAGTGCAAGGTGATGCATATAGGGAAAAATAACCCATGCTATAATTACACGATGTTGGGTTCCATATTAGGTGCTACAACCCAAGAAAGAGATCTAGGTGTCATAGTGGATAACACATTGAAATCGTCGGTTCAGTGTGCTGCGGCAGTCAAAAAAGCAAACAGAATGTTGGGAATTATTAGAAAAGGAATGATGAATAAAACGGAAAATGTCATAATGCCTCTGTATCGCTCCATGGTGAGACCGCACCTTGAATACTGCGTACAATTCTGGTCGCCGCATCTCAAAAAAGATATAATTGCGATGGAGAAGGTACAGAGAAGGGCTACCAAAATGATAAGGGGAATGGAACAACTCCCCTATGAGGAAAGACTAAAGAGGTTAGGACTTTTCAGCTTGGAGAAGAGACGACTGAGGGGGGATATGATAGAGGTGTTTAAAATCATGAGAGGTCTAGAACGGGTAGATGTGAATCGGTTATTTACTCTTTCGGATAGTAGGACTAGGGGACACTCCATGAAGTTAGCATGGGGCACATTTAAAACTAATCGGAGAAAGTTCTTTTTTACTCAACGCACAATTAAACTCTGGAATTTGTTGCCAGAGAATGTGGTTCGTGCAGTTAGTATAGCTGTGTTTAAAAAAGGATTGGATAAGTTCTTGGAGGAGAAGTCCATTACCTGCTATTAAGTTCACTTAGAGAATAGCCACTGCCATTAGCAATGGTTACATGGAATAGACTTAGTTTTTGCCAGGTTCTTTTTGCCAGGTTCTTATGGCCTGGATTGGCCACTGTTGGAAACAGGATGCTGGGCTTGATGGACCCTTGGTCTGACCCAGTATGGCATTTTCTTATGTTCTTATGTTCTTATTTTAGAGGTAGAATACCAATTATACGCTGATAATATTCAGTTGTTTATTCGTTTTGTATTCATCTACCTTTCACGATGCTTATTCTAAAGTCATTAAGTGCCTCACCCTGGTGAAGTCTTGGCTCTCTTCTAACAAACTTGCTTTCAGTGTTGCTAAGACTGAAATTCTCATTTTGTATCATTTCCACACTGTAGAAACACAATCTCTTCTCAAGTTTGAGAATATTCAAATTTCTATTTCTCATGAGATATGAAACCTTGGTGTTATTTTTTACTCCTTCCTTTCAATGCGTGTTCAAATTAAAAATGCGAAGAACACATTTTTTAAGTTCCTGTGCAGATTAAAACTATACTTACCGGCAGCTGAGCCTGAGCGAGGAGGGAGCCACTCGGTGAGGAAAAAGAACTTTAAACTCACGCCCCGTTTGACATCAGCTGAGGGGACAGCGCCTACAAAACCGGCGCGTTGAGATGCCCAGGCTGCAGCTGAGCCTGAGCGAGGAGGGAGCCACTCGGTGAGGAAAAAGAACTTTAAACTCACGCCCCGTTTGACGTCAGCTGAGGGGACAGCGCCTACAAAACCGGCGCGTTGAGACGCCCAGGCTGCAGCTGAGCCTGAGCGAGGAGGGAGCCACTCGGTGAGGAAAAAGAACTTTAAACTCATGCCCCGTTTGACGTCAGCTGAGGGGACAGCGCCTACAAAATCAACGCTATACGGCGCACCGCAGCCGCCAGCGCACCGCCAAAGCCGCGTGCGCCGCTTTGTCCGGCTTTGTCCGGCTTCGTCCGGCGCGGGACGGAAGGGCGACCAACCTTAGCAAGACTCACCTGCCACTGAGGCTCTGAAATCGCAGTTGTTTAGTACAATAGCGTCTCCTGAAGTAAGTGACTTTTGATTTGTTATGCCTCCTAAACGTAAGGGGAGGGTAAGGGTTTATCCCCCGGCACCCCTCCCCTCGCCTATACAACAGGAAATAGTACGCTATATGTCTAATGTAGCTCTGAAAACACCAGTTGCCAAAGACTCTGCAGACTCAGTATTTGTGGGAGAAAATACTGGGACATTAGACGAGGCATCACTGAGTCCTAATCTGAGACCTCCACCGAAGCGGAGGGAAAGTGAAGCTTCTACCGGGAGTATAAAAGAACAGATAACATCTAATGGAACCAAGGTAAACTTGGTTGAAGTTGGTGAAAATCCCTCAGCTACGGGTGGCATGGATCTAGAGGTTATAGATCATATGCCAGCCCGTTTAACATCATTAACATCATTGAATGGGACTGGGGGGGATATCTCTGCTACCGGAAATGAAGCAATTGAGATCATAGCACGCCCTCAGGTGGTTACATTAGATCTGTTGTGGGACTTGATGACTAAAATGAATGTTAATATGAAAGGGTTGGAGAAAAAGATTGATAACATGGCTGGGAATAATCTTCAGGATGTAACAGCAATTAAGGAGGAAGTAAAGAAATCCGCTGAAAGAATACAAAAACTAGAAGATTTAGAGAAAAAGAATCAGGAGTTTCATGTTGTAGTTGTGAAGGACAGGGAATATATGTATAGACGTTTGGAAACCTATGAAAACAACTCCAAATGATTAAATTTAAGACTACTACACTTTCCAAGGGTGGTTGGACAAGTACCCATGGAAACGTTACAACAGTTTTTTCAGGAAGTTCTATTATTTCCAATAGGAGAACTACCTGTAATAAATATATGTTATTTCCTTCCAAAGAAGAACCCTGTAGTAAATACTTTGGAGTTGCCGTTTCAAGGTAACCTATCAAACTTTTTGGAGAATTCAGAAAGAATAATAGATAGGGGGGTATTGTTAGTTACTTTTCAAAATTTCCTAGACCTTAACAAGGTAATGAAAAATTATTTTGCTGCCTACCCTATCACTTTTTGTGATAATATGGTAAAAATATTTCCGGATTTATCATATCCTACACAACAAAAAAGAAAAGAGTTCTTGCAATTTCGGCAGGAAGTAATTAATTTGGGATATTCCTATACCCTGAAATTTCCATGCAAGTGTACGCTTAAAAAAGAACAGGATGTTTTCATATTTTTCTTGCCCGAACAATTAAAGAATTTTATTGAGCAAAGGAGGATAGTCACATCATCCCCACTCTCTAATGAATAGAAGAATATAGTCAGAGCTTAACTGTGAATTAAATTAGTTGAAGAGATAATCTTAATTTGTTTTATGTAAACTCCCATATTCTAGTAGCCTCAGTTAAGTTTAGTTGATGGGTAAATATTGCAATTATTGATAAAACAATAAGGGAGTATTATGGAAGTATAATGGTGTGATTTATCTTGTGAATGTTATGGTTTCTGTATTAATTTGTAAAAATCAATAAAGATATAAATTATAAAAAAAACAAAACAAAACTATACTTACCTCTTGATGACTTTAGATCCGTGTTACAAGTTTTGGTGCTCTCTTATATTGATTATTGTAACTCTGTATTTCTTGGATAACCAGTTACATCTATCAGAGCTTTGCAAGCCGTTCAAACGTGGCTGCCAGAAGTTTGACAGGAACCTTGATGCAGGAACATATTTCTTCCCTGCTTACATTGGCTTCCCATTCAAGCTTGCATTAGATTTAAAACGTTAGTTTTAATTCATAAGGCCTTAAGCAGTGATGCTCTGAAATTCTTCAGCACTTTGTTGAGGGCTTATAGACCTCCATGCGCTTTTTGCTTAATGGGGATACATTTTCTGAAGGTCCTACTTTGTGGAACTCACTTCCTGAGAACCTGCGAGTTGAGTCATTATTACCATCATTCAAAACGTAACCAGAATCACTCTTTAATACTCAGACATTTGAACTATCAGGGAGAGGGTTGAGTGGATGATGTATTAGTCAAAGCATGGGAGGGACAAACTATATTGTTATTGGCCTGATTTACATGCTTTCGGCTTTATTTATTCTTCCAGAGTGTCTCTTGATTATTTTATTATCTCAGGTATGTTTATGTTTTTATTTATGAGTGTTTTAACTGTAATCCACATAGACCTTTGGATTGTGGTTAATACATTTGTAAATAAATAAATAAAGGGGAGAGCCATTTTGTTTGACAGTGATATCATTGATGGCATGCATTCTCTCACTTTGGTACAAAACCATGGATATGTTTTTTCTTACTTTCTTACAATTGTTCAAGCCTTGAAGTTATTTATCATTTAATATAAATTTAAAGTAAAATGCTGCAGTTTGTATGGGCATATGCTGAAATAAGACATAATGAAGCCAATGTAATAAACAGCACCATAGAAATATAGTAAATAATGGCAGATGAAACAGAGAAACATGATGACTGAGAAAGACCTTGACTTGTTCCCCTTACCTCCATTGGAAGACTGTTCCATGCATTCAAATATCTGTACAGAAAAGTTTCCTTAGATTACTCCTGGGTCTACCCTATTTCACCCTCATCCCTTGAGCCCTCATTCCAGAGCCTCCTTTCTGTTGGAGGTATTTAAATGCCTCTGTTATACTTGTCCTATCCAGGATTTTCTCTAAGGTAATCGTGTATAGATCTTTAAGTCTGTCCACATATGCTTTACAATGAAGAGCATTGACCATTTTAGTAGACACCCTCTGGACCAACTCCATTCTATTTATATCCTTTTGAAGGTGCAGTCACAGAATTGTATACAGTATTCCAAGTGAGGTCTTACCAAGGAATTATACAGGGGCAATATCGCCTCCATTTTTCTGCTGACCATTCCTCTCCCTATGCAGCCAAACATCATTCTGGCTTTTTATATCACTTTATCTACCTGTTTAGCCACCTTAAGATCATCAGATCTGACCTTCCCTCTTGTTTTGTACATAGAAATATTTCACTCCCTATACTGCATCACTCAAATGCATGACACTGTATATTTTTAGCATTATATTGAAAGTTAACTTTCAAACTGTGTGAAGTGTAAAGTCAGCAGATACTTTTTACTTACAGACTTAATCAATTTTCAAAAGGAAAATTGATACTGTACACTTGCTTTTACACATGAAGAATCGGTAATTTTCAAAGCACCTATTTCCACATCTAAAATGCCGTTGTACCTTCAGAAATGCCTTTGAAAATTGTCCTCAAAGTGCATAGTAAAACTGCACTGGAAAGGAGGTTTGCAAAATAGTTATTACAAAAACTTTAACTACCCCTTACTAAGGTTAATATTTTTTTCTAAAATGTTCATAGCAAAACTACACTACTCTTTTTCTTCCAGGCTTATTTGCATAGAAGACCCAGTAGAAAAAGGGTGCGTACACTTATCTGCACATCAGAACCTCAGCCTCAAAATGTGACTTCATATTGGCTGGATTACATATGGAACTTAATCAAGATCTTGAAAAAGGAAAACCAAGATGATCGTAGTGTTGTTCTACTATTGCTTTCCACGGCACAGGTGAGTAAGATGTGAATAGAGGATACTTTTCTTAGAAAGACAGAAAATGGTTAAATCCACAGATTCATTTCATAAGATGTTTAGGACCTTCCAGGGCTTGTTTTGTTTTGCAGATATATATCTGAGATAGCTGAGGATCAGTCAATGGCACAAGCATTTGCTCTACCTTTTGGAAAACTGAGTCCCGTACAGCTTTATGCCTCCAGAGCAGACTTTAGGGCAACTCATGAGACAAGCTGGTGATTTGAAATTCACTCATTTGTAGAACTGCATGATAAACAAAACCCAGGTTATTCACCTATGGCCAAATATACCAAGGGGACTTTCTCAGTTGATGTCTATGGGATAGAATTTAAGAAAGCATGGGAAAAGTACAAAAGACTCCTATTTATGAAGAAGTGAGGGGAAAGCCAAATTTGAAATGCTGGGTGCTCTCCTCCTATTACTTCCTCTCTTATCAGAATTTGTTCAGAGATGGCTGTCTGTCCTTCTGCTGTAAAGTGGATGTTTGCACCTGCCTATGATTTCAAGATGGAACAGACTTGTATTGTTTATCAACATTCTGCTGGTTCTGATTTGAAATAAAAAAACATGATTATAAGATTTGGCCAGCACGATGGCTCTTTAGTAATTGTAGGTAGTATATACGTGATCTTTACTTACATCATATAGTGAAAAATTAAAAAAAAAAAAGTGGTTCCAGTTCAATATTTTTAATGAATGTGCAGTCCTAATTGAAAGCTCCCCTCTTGTTGTTGTTGTTTTTATTTTGTTTTTGTCTCTGGCATTGCACCAAAAATAAAATTGGGCAGATAAGATTAATCTTAAGGTCTTTATCTGCCATCATATTCTCTGTTTCTTTGTGGCTCTTAGGAAAATCAGTGGGACCCTCATAAGATAGTGGCTTTGCCGCTGCTCCTCTATTCCAGCTCAGTTTTTCCGGTTATGGGAGGTTCTGCATTTTTTGGGGGCCTCCCCTTGCTTTGGTCCCACCCTTCATGGGGATGGGTTTTGGTCTTTCTATAAAAAGGATTGGCCATGCTATGTTTGGAGAGGGAAAAGGAGATTTTGTAGGAGCTGGAGTCAGATCTTGACAAACAGGTCTGAGGTTGCTGTGTTTTGGAAGGACTCTGGGTGCACCGCCAAGGAGAGTAACCCACTGGTTAGAGCTGTGGGCTGCATCAATCCATGAAGCCAGGGTTCACATTTCACAGCTGCTCCTTGTGATCTTGGACAAGTCACTTCACTCTCCATTGTCTCAGGTACAAACAGACTGTGTGTTATGGGAGCCGGCCACAGAGAACCGCGACTGGTCTCCCTCTCTTACCAGCAGGGCCAGCTCCACCTCCTCGGCCCCAGACGTCTTGCTGCGGCCGGGTACCACGGCCGATGCGCTCTGCTGCTGCCCCACTCTCGGGCTGCCATGCCGACGCCACGTGCGGACCGGCATGCTGTTGGGCCCTGCTCAGGCCTTCCTCCTGACCCCTGGTCTCCCAGGCACGTGCGCGCGCCACATGACCCCTTTTCAGGGGTCACCATGGGAGGGGTCAGGACTCCTCCTCCCAGGCCTCCAACTATTTAAGGCAAGGCCTGCTCCTGGCTCCTGCTAGTCTTTTGACTCTCCATACGCCTGTTTTCAAGTTCCTGTTTTTCTGCCTTCTTCGGACCAAGACCCTTGCCTGCCAGACTACGAGATACGCTGCCTGCCAAGACCCTTGCCAGCCCGACCATGAGATTCGCCACCTGCCTGAGACCCCACGTAAGTCCAGCCGGCTTCAGTACCCAAGGGCTCAACCTGAGGGGAACAAGGGCTGGTATTGGTGAAGCCCCAGCGGGGTCTCAGGTCTCTCCAGCCTCACCTGCCGACGGCTGGCACCTGTGGGGGCTCCTCCCCACTGGTGGTTCTACTCCCGTCGGTCCAAGGATCCATTCCCATAACACTGTTAACCCTCTGTGGATAGGGAAATACCTACAGTATCTGAATGTAATCCACTTTGAAATGTCTGAAAGGTGGAATATAAAATTAATAAAGCAATCATTTTTGGAAATTGAGAGTCTGGTCTCAACCTAAAGGCTACATTACCCCTTCCAGGATATACTGCATTCCAGCTTGTTTGATTCTCTATGCTCAGTTAATAGCAGAGACAGACATATTTGGGAAAGAAGTTTTTTTTTTTGTTTTCTCCAATCTATTTATGGTGGCTCATGATTAAGAAAGAGCTACAGCAACCCACCCTTCACAGGGAGGGTCCTAATTCAGATCAGAGGAGGGCAAGAAGAAAGGCTATTATGAATAGAAATACTGCTCCTCTTTTAGTTGTCATTGCCCTATTTCTTTTCACCATTTTTGTGATCTTGGCCTGGATCTTATTTTTCAAGCTGCAGTAAACCAGTTTTATGTTGAACGCCACCAAAAGACTCTGGCAGTACTTTTTCTTGGCCTCTGATATTGTCTACCATTCTATCGCAGTTGAGTATTCAGTGAATCATTTGAAAAACCCTTGAGAGGGAGACTAAAGTTGGCCTATTCCCCTACTGCACTGAGGGCTCCAGCTGCCCAGAGGCTATTGGTTCATATTGCAAAAGAGAATAGAGAGGTTTAGGACATTTGTAATGCAGCCATGGGGAAATAGTAACCCTTTATTCAGTCTCACAATGAAGAAGGGGTTACACATGTAAGCATGTCAATAAAGCTCTTTTAAGTTTGCTTTTTATATAAAGATAAAGGGCATACAGCAGGACCCTGGAGTGTAAAAAGTTCTCCTAAATCCAAGTTGCATCCTTTTAACTACTAACCGTACCTCCTCCTGGAACTCCTGTGAAAAATCAAATTTCAAGCTTGTAGTAAGTGCATCTGTCTCATGAAGGTAAACATGCCGAGTATGGCTCTACAGTGCTCATGCACAGCTGACAGAACAGCAAAGTCCCCCAGGATTGTCATCTTTGGAATATGCCAGTCTCTTGAGTCATCAGCATCCTCGATGACTCTCTGAAGCGCTGAGTATGCAAGCAGACTAACGGATACCTGGACCCAGCTCCATTGCCTGGTGTGATCTTCCTGCTGTCAGAATCCGATCATTGCAATGTGTAGAGAGAGACGAAGAAATGGCAGAAATACTAAACAAATACTTCAGTTCGGTGTTCACTAAAGAGGACCCAGGTGAAGGACCGTCACTAGTTAACAAGAAACTGGAGGGGAGTAGAGTAGATGTTACTCTGTTTACAGTGGAGAATGTGTGGGAAGAGCTGGGAAAACTGAAAGTGGACAAAGCTCCCGAGGTTCGTCCCAGGATACTGAGGGAGCTCAGAGATGTACTGGCAGGTCCGCTGTGCAGCCTGTTCAATAGATCACTAGAAACGGGAGTGGTGCCGAGTGATTGGAGAAGAGCGGAGGTGGTCCCACTTCACAAGAGTGGGAGCAGAGAGGAGGCTGGAAACTACAGGCCGGTTAGCCTCACCTCAGTGGTGGGTAAAGTGATGGAGTTGATGCTGAAAGAGAATAGTGAGCTATCTACAGTCTGAAGAATTACTGGACCAGAGGCAGCATGGATTCACCAGGGGAAGATCCTGTCAGACAAATCTGATTGACTTTTTTGACTGGGTGACTAGGGAATTGGATCAAGGAAGAGCGCTCGATGTCATCTACTTGGATTTCAGCAAGGCTTTTGATACGGTCCCGCACAGGAGGCTGGTGAATAAAATGAGAAGCTTAGGAGTGAGTGCCGAGGTGGTGGCCTGGATTGCAAACTGGTTGACGGACAGACGACAATGTGTGATGGTAAATGGAACTTACTCTGAAGAGAGAGCGGTGTTGAGCAGAGTACCGCAAGGATCGGTGTTGGGACCGGTCCTGTTCAATATCTATGTGAGCGACATAGCGGACGAGATAGAAGGTAAGGTTTGTCTGTTTGCGGATGACACTAAGATCTGCAACAGAGTGGACCCACCAGAAGGAGTGGACAGAATGAAACAGGATTTAAGGAAGCTGGAAGAGTGGTCGAAGATATGGCAGCTGAGATTCAATGCCAAGAAGTGCCAAGTCATGCATATGGGGTGTGGAAATCCGAAAGAACTGTATTCAATGGGGGGTGAAGGGCTGATGTCCAGGGAGCAGGAGAGAGACCTATGGGTGCTAGTGTCTAATGATCTGAAGTCGGCGAAATAAAGTGACAAGGCGATAGCTAAAGCCAGAAGAATGCTGGGCTGCATAGAGAGAGGAATATCGAGTAAGAAAAGGGAAGTGATTATCCCCTTGTACAGGTCCTTGGTGAGGCCTCACCTGGAGTACTGTGTTCAGTTCTGGAGACCGTATCTCAAAAGGGACAGAGACAGGATGGAGGCGGTCCAGAGAAGGACGACCAAAAAGGTGGAGGGTCTTCATCGAATGTCTTATGAGGAGAGATTGAAGAATCTAAATATGTACACCCTGGAGGAAAGGAGGAGCAGAGGTGATATGATACAGACTTTCAGATACTTGAAAGGTTTTAATGATCCAGAGATAACGACAAACCTTTTCCATCGGAAAAAAATCAGCAGAACCAGGGGTCATGATTTAAAACTCCAGGGAGGAAGATTCGGAACCAATATCAGGAAGTATTTCTTCATGGTGAGGGTGGTGGATGCTTGGAATGCCCTTCCGGAGGAAGTGGTGAAGACCAGAACTGTGAAGGACTTCAAAGGGGCGTGGGATAAACACTGTGGATTCATAAAGTCTAGAGGATGTGTATGAAGAGTAGGTGGCTCGCGGGAATGACAGTTACTACCGGAGATAATACCCTTATTCAATAAACATACACAGTTAATGTGACTCCAACACTGTTCTAAGCTTCAACCGCAAGAGGTAATGTGGGGGAAAAAAAAAAAGGATTTCCATTCACAAAAAAGCAGGGAGTAGCTTGCTTGTTACAGCGGATACTACTCCAAACCAAATAAGCCTGATACTTCGCTTTCAATGCATATCCAGCATAGCTCTCTGCTTCAACGGCAAGAGAGAAAGACTGATACTTCATGCATATCCAGCACAGCTCTCTGCTTCTACGGCAGGGGAGAAAGTCTGATACTTCACTTTCAATGCATATTACTTTCTGCTTCAACGGCAAGGGAGAAAGCCTGATACTTCACTTTCAATGCATATCCAGCATAGCTCTCTCCTTCAATGGCAGGGGGAATGAAGAAAAGTGGATGTATATACAGACAACAACCAACAAGGGCTGAATTACATAGTCGTGGTAAACAAGCATGGGCGTAGCTTGCTTATAGCGGCAGTTACTATCCCTAACTAATTAAGCTAGATATTTCACTTAGATGCAGTTCCAACACTGCTCTCTACATTAATGGAGGGGGAAAGGGAAACAGAACCAAAAGGTTACTAAGGGCCAAGAGTAACAGATAAGTATGAGAAAAAAAAAAAGTGTAAAACCTTGCTGGGCAGACTGGATGGGCCGTTGGTCTTCTTCTGCCGTCATTTCTACGTTTCTATGTATGTTTCTATGATTGCCGTTTAAGAATGGTAAGCATTCTCATCACGTTGGGGTGAAATTCCAAACAGCCCACACTGGTGCAAAGCATGCAGCAGCTTTCTGCATGCTTTCTTAGGGTGAATTTTCAAAGCAACACTCCTCTCTCTCTCACTCTCTGAAAATTGGTGCAAAATATATGAAGCTGTAGGCCTCTGCTTTTTCCATGGACTGATTTTTGGCTGGGAAATAGTGAACTTGCTTTGAAATGTCAAGCACGTGGGCTGTGTATTTCTCCCCCAACCTAATCTTGCCCTCGGGAACACCTCTTTTTAATCCCACTAAAAGCCCTTACATTGTGGAAGCCCACATGTCCTTGCAGTCAGATTGAGTGTGGACAATTCTCAAACAGCCCAATTTCCAAACAGTGGGGCCAGTTTTTGAAAGCCCCTTTTTCCTGGGATTGACCCTGGTAAAGGGCTCTTAAAAACTGGCCCCACTTGTATTGTTGGCAAAACCCTTATTGTCAAACCAGAGTCTGTCCAGGAGTTCTGCTGCTAATTGCAACCCTGTCAGCCCCTATTTTGCATTACAAACAATGATGATACCTACTTAACCCATGCATGGGTGTGTGTGTGTGTCCGTCCGTCCGTCCCGTCTCCCCCCCTCCCCCCGTATGCAAAATTATTGCACACCTAAGGTTGCTATACCAGGGATATTCTTTGTTCTCACATTATTAAGCTATCTGGTAATAATTTTTAATGGAATTATACAAGCCTTATGACTTGTGAATTTGAAATCAAAGTTGTTAAAATATGAAGGATGCTGATTTCAAGCAACTGGCAACTCAAGAAAGCTGTAGCTCCTGTGTGCCACAAAGCTTGCTGTAAAAGCAGTTTGTCTTCCAACATCTCATTTCTTCTCTCCTGTTGCTAGAAGCTGAATGACTTTTAATTGGTAAGAATCTCTGACTCATAATATTAAAAAGAGCCAGGCCTGGGACAGACAGGGGCAATGTGACCCTACCTTAATGAGTTTGATTTAAAGACAGTTATGCCTTCACTTGTTTTGTCAACCTTAAACTTCTGTAATGCTCGGCCTTCCCCAAACGACTGTTAGCCCAGGTATGGACGCTCTAGCTTTACCCCTTATACAGTAAGGGGTAATAGCGCGTCGAAAACGCGGGTCCAACCCCCCCCCCCCCCCCCCCCCCGAAACTAATAGTGCCGTCAACATGCAAATGCATGTTGATGGCCCTATTAGTTATTCCCGCGCGATTCAGAAAGTAACGCCTGCCCAAAGGCTGGCGTTAATTTCTGCTGGCGTCGGGGAAGTGTACAGAAAAGCAGAAAAAACTCGCCAGCTCTCCCGCGCATTTTTCTCTATCGGCCTGTAAGAGAGCTCTTCAGTGTGTCCAGGATTCAGTAGCTCGTATCGTGACCGGGATTTCAAATCACCAACATATTACACCCAGCCTAATAAAACTTCATTGGCTGCATATACAGTGGCAAGTTAAATGTAAGATCTTGATCCTAGGCTTCAAAGGCCTGAATGGTCTTGCCCCTCCATCTTTCAATTCTGCGCTTAAGATCTTTTGACTTTCTAGGCCTTTGAGATCAGCATCTTTGAACTTACTTGACGTCCCTACATTTTGCGTGGTCAGGTTAGATGAAGTACGTGAGAGAATGTTTTACAATTATGGAACCTCCTGCCACGTGAGGTAAAGGAAGAGAGGTCTATAATGTTATTTAGGAAGCTGGTGAAGTGCTTCTTTTTTACATACGTTTTTAACTAGGGTAGAGCAGGCATAATTTTATGTTTTTATGCTTTTGGCTGTTTTTTTTTACTGTTGTTGACTTTAGCCAGGCACATTTAGGGTGGCAAGGAAGGAGAGACTCTGAGCAGGTCCTAAAGGTTGTTTTATGTATTATTTTTATGTCTCATGGTTTTATACTTTTATTATATATTACTGATTTTGTGCTACTGTTGATGTTTTATGCTTAATTATGTATGTTCTTATGTTAACCATTTAGAAATTATAAGTGGTCTACAAATTTTTAAATAAATAAAATTCCTCCTTAGTACAGTGCCATAGCACCTCGACTGTAGTCTCTAATCTGGATTTACAGTCCTCAGACCGTGCTTTATAAATGAAACTCTTTACTGTTCTATTACTGAGCCATCCAACCCCCATAGCTCTGTGAATATACCTCAGTTCCAACCTGTAAAATCCCCCCATGTTATACCTTTCCCGGCCCCACACAACTTTGAGAATGCCCCCTGATCTGGCCTTGCAGCACCTTTTGCTTTTCCACTCTGTGCTGACACTGTCACACATCTCAGAACCTGTACCCTCACCATCACCTCCTCACTCTGACTTTACTACTCCTGGCTGCTCCATTATAGCTCAGCAAATATCCCTCAGTGATAGGCTCTCTCTGGACACAGGCTGACTCCTGTTTATGATTACCCTAGGCTGTGTATTAGTTTTGTGAAACTCAAACACAAATCATAGTCTGAGGCAATTAAACAGTGCCTAAGCTGGCTGTGGCCTCAAAAGGGTGATTTAACAGCCCCCTTATGTTCCTGTTTTACTTTTCCTCCAGAGAGGCAACTGCAGTGTCTGGAGAGAGAACTCATTAGCTCACATTTTGGTTGGCAATAAATTCCCTCCTCTATTAGTTGCATCTTATTATGAGGTGGAGTCCCCTGGTGCCTGGTTGTTCCTTTGCTGTGCTTCGGTATCAACTGAGCATGTGAAAGAAGAAAACGTCTGCTCTGGAATGAATGGCATATGGCTTTTCAGGAAGGAGTCTTCAGGGCCTTCCAAACCCATCCTGGTGACCCCACAGCCAGTCTTGTTTTCAGGATACTAGCGCGTCCCTAGCGCCTCTTTTTGGACAGGAGTGGCAACTGTCAGCGGGTTTGACAGCCAACGCTCAATTTTGCCAGCATCTGTTCTCAAACCCGCTGACAGCCACGGGTTCGGAAACCGGACGCCAGCAAAAGTGAGCGTCCGGTTTTCAACCCGCGGGCCGATTTTAAATTTTTTTTTTTATTATTTTTTATTATTTTTAACTTTTGGGACCTCCGACTTAATATCGCCATGATATTAAGTCAGAGGGTGTACAGAAAAGCAGTTTTTAGTGCTTTTCTCTACACTTTCCCGGTGCTAAGAGAAATTAACGCCTACCTTTGGGTAGGCGCTAATTTCTGAAAGTAAAATGTGCGGCTTGGCTGCACATTTCACTTTCTGTATCGCGTGGGAATAACTAATAGGGCCATCAACATGCATTTGCATGTTGTGGGCGCTATTAGTTTTGGAGGGGGGTTGGATGCACGTTTTCGACGCGCTATTACCCCTTACTGAATAAGGGGTAAAGCTAGCGCGTCCAAACGCGGGCTAACAGTGCACTCCGCCGGAGCGCACTGTACTGTATCGGCCTGTAAGTGATCTCTCATTCCCACCAAAGAGCTAGCACTGATTTCAAAGCACTCTTGGTGCCAGCTAGTGTAAAGAACTGACTCTGGAAATTCAACCAGTCTGATAAGTAGCAGTGCAAAGGGACTATCATGACCACCCTAGTTTCTGTCCACTTGTGAAGCTTGAATCTTTTTAGCATGTAGTATGGCTGATACCAAGCTAACAGGTTGGTTAGGCATCTATAGGGAATAAACCTACCTAAAGTATTATATTTTCCCGGTAGTGTACAAATACTCTGTTCTATAAGAAATACTCGAAGGGTATGCCAGTAGTATGTCCTTATCAGGAAAGGTATAATGGGCGAGAGGTTGTAATTTTGTATTTATTTAAAAACATTTATATGCCTCATTATCCCAGGTCCTAAGCGGCTCACAATGTTACACCCATAAAAAGAGTGGACAAACTCACAAAAAAGAACTCGGAAACGTCAACAAATGTACAAGACGCGGTTTCTGCGTGATTAGAAAACAACCTTCCTTGCACAGCCGTTAAAAGATGTTTCCTCAGTTCAGCCTAAACACTTGTAAGAACAAAACAGAGTCCCCCGTGCGTCCTGCGCGTTTCCATGCCTGCTTCCTTCCCCAGTGACTCCAGGAGCCCAGTCCATAACATAGGAGCCACCATTGTAATGTTTCAGCCGGCTTAATTAATATGCGATCTGGGACATCAAGCAAACGTTTACCTGCTGAGCGGCGGGCCCGACTAGGGCGAGAGATTTGAAGCAGGGGACTTCATTGTTCAAAGCTTTCTGTGTAGCACAAACAGCTTATTTATATGGGCAAGCAAGACGACAGATGAGTGATGGCAGCACGGAATCATGGTGGAGCATGATAAACAGAGCTGTAGAGACGGAGTAAAAAAAAATATATTTTTTTAATAAACTGCCTTCCTGTGAAGGTTATGTCTCTTTAGTACGGTTACTAAGCACTGCTCGCCAGTGGGGCTGGCCTGCTGCATTGTTTAATTATCAGCGCTGTCACGGGGGTTTGATATGTGGCAGGCGCTGCTGGGAAAGAGGCGCGGCAGACTTAAGGCGGGAAGGGAAAAGGCCAGGGTGACGTTCCACACTGGAAGTGGTTACGAAGGGAGCTGCAATGTCTTACTTTAGCCACGGAAGGCATCTGCTCTGCTGGTCCGGAAGTGGGAGAGGAAATGGGCAAAAATCTTGAAAGAAAGGAGTGGAGGCTGACGGATGAGCGTCCGATGGGAACTTGTGTAAGGCTAAGGCAGCCCTGGCAAAGCACGTGTTTATTTGCCTCTCCCCACCTCTTCCCCCTGCCCCCCCCCCCCCCCCAGGCATGACGGGGAGATGGAAGTGTAAAGAGGGTAGCAGTTTTGGGTAGACGCGATTTGGATCTGTGTTGCCTTTTCCGGCAGGAGGCTTTACGAAAGGGCGAGAATGCCTCCAGAACGGATGCTTATGCAAAAACCGTGCAAACGTTTCCTAGCGAAGCATAGCAGGAAGGGACGTGGAGATGCGACTCCGTGCGGCATGCAGCTTAACTGCTGAGTCACAAAATTGAACTTTGCTGATTCAAACGGATGCGAGAAGCAGAGGGAGGGAGCTGGGCAGCAATGGAGTGCAGCCGCTTCCAGAAAAGAGGCAAACACAGATCTAAACCTTTCTCTAGAACCAATTAAGGAGCAGAAGGCAGCCACTGTTCCCAGTCCTTCAAATGTCCGAATACTCACAGCCGGAATATTTTTCTTAATTATAGAAGAAAATACTTCCAAGCAGGAGCTGTACTAATACTCTTGTTAAATCTTGTTTGCAGACTATAAAAACAGCCTTTCAACAAGAGGAACTGTTAAATACCCCTTCTTTGCACATAAAACTGTTTATAAAAATATATTATTGTCTTCCAAGAGCCTTCTTTTCATTGGGTCAATGGGTTTTCTTGTTGGTGAAGCTGGGTCAGATCTGTTAAAACAGCATAACACAGAAAGTTATTTTTACCTTCAAAAGATTTATAGCATTTACTTCCAACGAAAGTGCAGTGCTATTTAACAGTTCGATACATCTCCTGCCCGCACAGATTCTACATAGAAGATTTTTTTGTGGCACCCATTATGAATGAACACTGTAATTACTTGCCAAAACATAGTCCTCCTTTGATAGTTTAAAAATAGAAATGCATTAGTAAAAACTACCACCTTCAAAAATATTTTTAAATAGGAAGGACTTATTTTTAAAACAGATTCTGTTTCCAAAATCACAGCCTCCAAATGTAAGTGATCACAAAATAAATTTAAAGTAACATTCTTTTTTTTTTTTTTATCATTTCCAGGGCTGGTGCAAGGATATTAGGCGCCCTAAGTGAAACTTACAGCCTTGCGCCTCCCACCCCCACATGCAATTAAAAGAAAATTATGTTTCTATAAAACCAGATTTTACATGTTCATTCAAAATACAGTTTTTATGGTAAAAATATCACTTTCAACATGTACATTATATTTATATGCACTGCTCTGGTGCCAACCAAAAAAACCCTGCAAAAAGGCATTTGGAGCCTATATGGCATTAAGCCTTGTAACGCATGCTTGTGTGGGCTTGGCCCTCAGAAAGACATGAGTAAATTGAATTTCAATTGCAATATAGTAAACCTCACCAAAAGCACTAATTGCTAGGACTCTAACAGTAATAACTAAACCTATGAAAAGGCAACACTGCAAATATTACACCAGGCCCTAAAATACCAATACATATCTTATTAGGAAAATAGAACAAATCAGGCTACTATAGATCCCTACACAGACGCTAGCAGAACTCACCTAGGTTACACACGCAGAACGCAGACACAACCTCACCAAATACAGAAAAGGAGACCATAAAGAATAAACAGAAATGTGCAGACAAAATCTGAACTGGAAATACAAAAAGCCAGTTCCCTGTACGAACCCGGATCAGTCCAGACCGGGGTTGAGCATCCTTTCCCGCAGGTGGAGACAGACTGAAACTGAAAGGGTGTCCTACATGAGGACAGAGCCTATCCTGTAACCCTTCAGTATTTGTCTGTCTCCAGCAGGTGCATCAGCTCACCCTTCGGTCTCCTGATCTCGGCTAGTTAGCCAGCTATCTATCTTCTTTTCCTTGGATCAAGCAAGTACTTCTTTTTAGGAGTTAAATTGGCTCTTTCTTCTTTAAAAAAAAAAAAAAATTAAATTTAAGACAGTCTTTTTTTCCGTGCAGGAGATGGCACCGTCTCCTGGCTCTTGCCGGACTCAGGGGGGCTTCGCCCCTTGTGCGGAGCCTGGGGACCAAGTCTGGTGGTCCAGTTCTCGTCTCCCCCTCCTCTGGCTGCCGAGGGGGCTTAGAGCCCCAGTGCTGTGCTCAGTTTTTACAAGAAAAATAAAAGTATTAAAGTTTTCAAAGTTCTTTATTTAACTTTTTTTACAGCACTCACAGAATATTTTTGACTTTTTTATTCTTTTGGTACTCCGGGGGCTTGAACCGGCAGCCAGACAGGCAGGAGTCAGCAGGTCGCTCCCCTGCTTCACTCCTGCCGGCAGGCTGCCAATCATCTTTATTTTTAGATTTTTTCTTCACAGAGCGGCAGCCGCGCCTGTGGGCAGTCCTCGTTGTGTTTTTCGCGCGAGGGACTCTGCTCTGCCTGCCTGCCTGCCGGGTGGGAAAGGCCCCTCCTCGACAGGGCAGGCAAATTTAGCCCGGGGATCGCGTCCCCAACGCATGGCCAGGCCGTTCCCGGGTCGGCAAAGCCTGGGAATGGCGGCCATCTTGGATTTTTCAGCAGCTCCCGTTTCGGAGCTGCTTGGGGCAGGGGAGCTGAAGTTTTTTGATCTACCCCCCTTCCCCCTCCGATTTAAGCCCCGAGGCCTCCCAGGACGTGGTCCCCTCCCCCCCTTCGCCACCCTCCCCCGGGAATTCCAGGGCTCGTTTTTCGTCGGATTTTGTCCTCCTCCTGCGCGAGCCCTCAAGTTGATCGGCCAGATTCAGAATCTGCTCTTGTTGCCGTTGCCAACGGCCTGGGACTATTTGCAGGTCCTCAGGTCTATGGCTTCCACCATCGATCTGGTTCCCTGGGCCTTTGCTCATATGTGACCATTACAGAAAGCTTTACTATCCCGTTGGCAGCCGGTGTCGGAACAGTTCCACATTGTCCTCCCCCTCTCAACCTCTACCGTCGCCGACTTGCAGTGGTGGCTTTCGCTCCTCCATCTTCTCCGGGGAATGCCCCTTCAGTCTCCACAGTGGACGATAATAACCACGGACGCCAGTCTCTTGGGCTGGGGTGCGGTCTGCCTGTCCAGGTCCACTCAGGGAGTCTGGACACCCATTCAGACTCGCTGGCACATCAATCGGTTGGAGGCCCGGGCGGTTCCTCCCCCTCATACGTGGCAAAGCGGTGAGAGTGATGTCTGACAACTCCACCACCGTGTCTTACATCAATCGTTAGGGGGGCATCCGCAGTCGCCTGGTGGCCCTGGAAGCCAGCCGTCTCTTCGCCTGGGCAGAACGGCACCTGGATTGCCTGGCAGCCTCCCACATTGTGGGCAAGGAGAATGTTCAGGCCGATTTTCTCAGTCGCCAATCGCTCGATCCGGGAGAGTGGGAACTCTCGGATGTAGCCATGGATCTGATCATCGACAGGTGGGGCCCTCCCCACTTGGACTTAATGGTGACCATGCCCAATACCAATCGGTTCTTCAGCCGCTGGAGGGAGCACGGCTCGGAGGGAGTGGATGCTCTGGCTCTTCCTTGGCCTGCGGACGTCCTTCTGTACGTGTTCCCTCCGTGGCCCCCAGTGGGAAAGGTCCTCAGAAGAATAGAACTCCACAGGGGGCCGGTGATTCTGGTAGCGCCCGAGTGGCCTCGCAGGCCATGGTTCGCAGATCATGTCAACCTGGCGACGGACGGACCTCTGCGGCTGGGCCATCTTCCTCGTCTACTGCGGCAGGGGCCCGTATTTTTCGACCAGGCCGATCGCTTTTGTCTTGCGGCCTGGCTTTTGAACGGTGGCAGCTGAGACATAAGGGCTACAAGGAAGAGGTCATTTCCATCTTGCTGCGAGCCCGAAAGCAGTCGACTTCTCTAGCCTACGTACACGTTTGGAAAGTCCGCCCCCGTCTCGTTAGTTCTTTCTTTTTTACAGAAGGGTCTCTCCAAGGGCCTCTCCTTCAGTTCTCTCCACGTGCAAATTTCCGCTCTTGGCTCTCTTCTCGGACGGGTCGAGGGTCATCCTCTAGCGGCTCACCCGGACGTAGTTCGGTTCTTGAGGGGAATCAAACACCTGCGTCCTCCCGCTCGCAATACTTGTCCTTTGTGGAGTCTCAATCTGGTCCTCCAAGCCCTCTGCTCTGCTCCGTTCGAACCTCTCCATCGGGCTATGGTAAAGGACCTTACGCTCAAGACAGTTTTCCTTGTTTCGATCGCCTCCGCTTGGAAGGTCTCTGAGATTCAAGTGTTGTCCTGTAGGGAACCTTTTCTGCGATTTTCCGACTCTGGTGTCTCTCTCAAAACGGTGCCCTCTTTTCTTCCTAAGGTGGTGTCCGCCTTTCATGTCAACCAGTCGGTAGAGCTTCCAGCGTTTTCTCCGGACGAAATTGCGGGTACCGCTGGAGGCAACCTTCGTAAGCTGGATGTCAAACGCGTTCTCCTCCGGTATCTGCAGGTTACCAATGACTTTCAGGTCTCGGACCTTCTTTTTGTCCTCTGGAGTGGTCCCAATCGGGGCAAGCCGGCTTCTAAGACCACTATTGCTCGATGGTTGAAGGAAGCCATTTCCTCGGTTTATCTCTGCCAAGGACGGACAATTCTGGAGGGCTTAAAGGCTCATTCGCTACGTTCTCAGGCTACTTCCTGGGCAGAGAGCCAATCGGTCTCTCCGCAAGAGATTTGCAGGGCCGCCACCTGGGCGTCCTTGCATACTTTTGCTCGACACTACCGTCTGGATGTGCAAGCACCGGTTTTTGGTTCTTTTGGGTGGCAAGTGCTTCGAGCGGGACTGTCTCGGTCCCACCCATGATAGGGAAGCTTTGGTACATCCCACAGTCTGGACTGATCCGGGTATGTACAGGGAAAGGAAAATGAGTTCTTGCCTGTTAATTTTCATTCCTGTAGTACCACGGATCAGTCCAGACGCCCTTCCCTGTTTGTCTTTTCTTTCTGTCCTCTCGAAGCTTGTTCTTGCAGATTCACAGATTTTGATACTTCATTCTTTGTCCAAATACTGAGCAATTACACTGAAGCCTTGGTTGTTCAAGCACCAAGTATATGAAAGAGCGTATAGTCATACCATGTTTCTTACATTGTTCTGCAGTTGCTCATTTGAGCGTTATGGTTACTTGCTTGATCCTATTCTGGTTTTGTTGTTTTCTACTTTGACAATGGTTATACGGAAGGGTTACAGGATAGGCTCTGTCCTCATGTAGGACACCCTTTCAGTTTTAGTCTGTCTCCACCTGCTGGAAAGGAGGCTCAACCCACGGTCTGGACTGATCCGTGGTACTACAGGAACGAAAATTAACAGGTAAGAACTAATTTTCCTATTCTATAAGCAGTGCAACAATGGAAAAACGGAAATGTTACCACTTCTTATAAAACATCAAAAAATATAAATCAATAAAAGTAAAACCATATGAATAAAAAGACTATATTTCAAACCAGGTGACAAATAGAATAACATCCAATAATTAAAAACTCATATAAAAAATTTCCAAATGCCAATAAAAGATTTCAAAACAGCAGACATCAAATAACACCCAATAATTACAATTATTTTGGATAAAAAAAAACCTCTCCATACCTGGGATCTTTTGATTTATAGAAGCACTGGGATTGTCATGGATTAGCAAGAGGAGTATGGGGGGAGAGGGTGTGGCATATAAACCAACTTTTTTCTCTCTTATATACACAGACACTCAATCACATAGCTTTTCCATCTTAAAGACACATGTTCAATTTCACACACAGCTCCTCTCTTGCTTTCTCACACACACAGCCTCTCTCTCATACATACACATTCACTGCCTCAATCACACACACAGCTTCTCTTTCACACACACAGACTCGATCACACAAACACAGTCACACACAGCCTCTCTTTCACACACACAATAGATGCACGCAGCCTCTCCCTAGCACAGGCACAGACTCAATCACAGACACAGATACACAGTCTCTCTTAGTTTCATTCATTCACTCCCCCCACCCCAGAAGCAGAAATAATAGTAGTAGCAGCAGCAGCTTTCTCCTTAAGTCCCGACCAGACAGGATTCTTCCTTCTCTCAGCTGCCTAGACAATGATGCTGCTCCTCCTGACAACCTGCTCCAGCTGCCAACAGGGGGGTAGGCCAAGTGGCCCCCCATTCTTCAGTTCCTGATAGCTACGGGGCCCTGCTGCTGCAGCCTACTCCTACTCAGTTCAAACAGCCTGCTCCTCCAGCTTCCAACAGCTGTGCAGCCCAGAGCGCTGCTCAGCTTCAAGCAACCACGCCACAGAGCTGCTCCAGCCAACAGCCTGAGCCATCTCAATCCAGCGGCACTGCTGCAGCCTGTGACTACAATAATCCCAGGATGGAGCATGTCATCTCTGTAGTATGCCTGGCCCTTGCTGGCCTCGCTGGAAAAGAGACTTACAACAGCCTCCTGCACAGTACAGAGCCATGGGGCCATCCCCACAGAAACATTACCCCTTTAAAGGAGGTCAATGGAGGTTTTTAAAGCTTTTAACATTCTGCTGCCTGAGAGCAATTAAGAAGATCTTTCACCCCTTAAATATGGGTGTCGGCTGACTACCTGGCCTCTCAGACATTAAGTAGCAGGAGATGGCAGACTTGCTTCTGAAAGTACTACATGCTGTCTGCTGCGATAGTTGTACCTCAGTTCTGTATTTAAGATCTTATATGTTCAGCGGCGGAGCAGACTTTGACTGTGGTTCTCAACCTAGTCCTTAGGAATACCCGAAACAGTCTTTTTTTTTTCAGGCCATGAAATAATGAATATACATAAGCTGTATTTGCATACATCAACCTGGTTCTAAGAGGCAGTGTATGCAAATTTCTCTCATGCATATTCATCCCGGATTGCCAGAAAACCAGATGGCTAGCATGCATCTGAAGACTAGGTTGAGAACTGCTGCTCTAATCTCTCTTATCTGACTGAATAAAAAAAAAATCTCCATCTTAATGGAGAACTGAAGTATTTTTTTTTCAAGCTGCAATGAATATTTTCTTTGAGGGCAGATGTAATAAAACCCACGCCACAACTGGTGCAAAATTTTAGTGGTGATTTTTCATACCTTGTGTGTTTAAACAGAGCCCTGTACAATACAGTATACTAATGATATGCAAATCAAACCAGTGCTAAAAATCCATGATAATTCCATAAAGTGTGCCAAAACTGGCATTAAAGTCGACAAGTAGAAAACCACGTAAAAATGGTGGTGAAAAATGCCTCTAGTTTGAAAAATGCTGCAGTATTCCCTATTGGTTGACAGAAGCGACCTAGGCTTCACCTGTGCTGTGATTGGTGGTGCATAGATGTCCACCTTTTTTCTTGGGCTTCTAGGAAAAGTAGAAAGTCGTGGGATAGGTGGTGATGTCCTTTCGTGGATTACAAACTGGCTAAAAGACAGGAAACAGAGAGTAGGATTAAATGGACAATTTTCTCAGTGGAAGGGAGTGGGCAGTGGAGTGCCTCAGGGATCTGTATTGGGACCCTTACTTTTCAATATATTTATAAATGATCTGGAAAGAAATACGACGAGTGAGAAAATCAAATTTGCAGATGATACAAAATTGTTCAGAGTAGTTAAATCACAAGCAGATTGTGATAAATTGCAGGAAGACCTTGTGAGACTGGAAAATTGGGCATCCAAATGGCAGATGAAACATGTTGATAACTGCAAGGTGATGCATATAGGGAAAAATAGCCCATGCTATAGTTACACAATATTAGGTTCCATATTAGGTGCTACCACCCAAAAAAGAGATCTAGGCATCATAGTGGATAACACATTGAAATCATCGGTTCAGTGTGCTGCGGCAGTCAAAAAAGCAAACAGAATGTTGGGAATTATTAGAAAGGGAATGGTGAATAAAATGGAAAATGTCATAATGCCTCTGTATCGCTCTATGGTGAGACCGCACCTTGAATACTGTGTACAATTCTGGTCGCCACATCTCAAAAAAGATATAATTGCGATGGAGAAGGTACAGAGAAGGGTGACCAAAATGATAAGGGGAATGGAACAGCTCCCCTATGAAGAAAGACTAAAGAGGTTAGGACTTTTCAGCTTGGAAAAGAGACGGCTGAGGGGGGTTATGATAGAGGTGTTTAAAATCATGAGAGGTCTAGAACGGGTAGATGTGAATCGGTTATTTACTTTTTCAGATAATAGAAAGACTAGGGGGCACTCCATGAAGTTAGCATGTAGCACATTTAAAACTAATCAGAGAAAGTTCTTTTTCACTCAACGCACAATTAAACTCTGGCATTTGTTGCCAGAGGATGTGGTTAGTGCAGTTAGTATAGCTATGTTTAAAAAAGGATTGGATAAGTTCTTGGAGGTGAAGTCCATTACCTGCTATTAATTAAGTTGACTTAGAAAATAGCCACTGCTATTACTAGCAACGGTAACATGGAATAGACTTAGTTTTTGGGTACTTGCCAGGTTCTTATGGCCTGGATTGGCCACTGTTGGAAACAGGATGCTGGGCTTGATGGACCCTTGGTCTGACCCAGTATGGCATGTTCTTATGTTCTTATGATATAAAAGGCAGCTTCTCCTGGGGCCATTTTGTCAGTGCTGGGTGGTGTTAGCTGAGCTCTGGGCTAGGAGCTAGAGGTTTTCTTGGTGTTGAAGTTGGTGGTTGTGGTTCATTTGTGATTGCTGAATGGTGCCTTTGTATTGCTTGTTTTTCCCCTGCTGTTTCTCATCTTTTTGACTTTTGTCTGCGTCTTTGAGTGAATCTTTAGAGTGTATTTGATTGTCTTTTTGTACACTTCTGTGTTTAGGTTTCTGAAATGGAAGTGGAATGGGTGTTTGTGGTTGTGAAGGGACTGGAGAGAGAGACAAAGGGGATGCGAGTGGGGAAATGGACGAGCATGACAGGCGGGTGAGAGGTGACAGAGAGGATAAGAGGAGTGTAATACATGCGTCAGTGGAGTGTAGCCAGGGAAGGGAGATGGAGTGGAAGGAGAGTGGTGTGTGTGTGTGTGTGAGGTAGAGGTGAAAGCTGTAATTAGAGGGGGGAAAGAAAAGAAGGCGGGTGGAGGGGTTAGAGCATGGAGAGGGGAAGGGACAGAGGGGAGCAGATAATGGGATTAGTGCTCTGAAAGGTAGGGACCTACACTAATCATCATCTGTGAGTGACAAGCAGGTGGGAACTAGCAGCGAACAGCTGGAGAAGAAGCAGCGTCAACATGATGTGCACTTCAGAGAGGAAGAGAAGGACCTTCTTTTGTAGCAGGTCTGTGAGAAACACGGTGCGCTCTTTGGTCAGAAGACACCCTTTAAGAACAAGAGGAAGATCTGGAAGGGCATCGCCAAAGATGTCAGCAGCCTGTCAGTGACAACCAGAACAATGGATTAGCTGAAGCATTGCTGGCTTGACAGCAGGGACTGCTGTCAAGGCCAAGCTGGCACTGATCGAGAGATCCAAGCGCCAGACAGGAGGTAACCTTGATGTGCAGCTGATGGTGATAGAGGCCTGGTCTGGGGGACTCTTCAGCTGGACTCATGCTGCTGTCCATGCTGGCAGCATTGATACGGATGCTGCAGATGTAGGTTAGTATGGCAGGGACTGAATCTCTGGTGGGAAGAGGCCTGACTGAAGGGGGCAGAAAGATTTAATAGTTTCTCCATACTTGGCACTGGTTTGTTTTTGGTTTTTTTTGGGGGGGGGGGTCCAGGTGAACATCAGCCAGTGGAGGCAGAGGTGCCTGACACAGAAGGGCGCAGAAGAAAACCAACCAGCATCTTCAGGGATACAGCCTCAGGATCAACCCCCTATGGGAATAGCAGACAAGTATTTCTTCACGGAAAGGGTGGTGGATGCCTGGAATGCCCTTCCGGAGGAAGTGGTAAAATCTAAAACTGTGAACGACTTCAAAGGGGCGTGGGATAAACACTGTGGATCCATCAAGTCTAGAGGGCGTGAATAAAGAGGAGGCAGCAAAACACTGCACGGAGCGGCAGTAGCCACAGAGGCATTCACGGAGTGGGATGCCAGTGGCCAGTAGTTGGTGTTCCACCTTCACGGAGCGGAAGGATGGAGGGCTGCTATCTCCAAAAAAAACACAAAACAAAAAAACAAAGAAAAAAATAAAAACAGGGGTGGGTAAGAGTATGGGGTAAGGGTGTGGCCTGCTTGTTAAGCAGTTGCTACCCCTAATTGAGCTGGACGTTCACTTGGATGCAGATACGGCGCTGCTCTCTAAATTGGTGGTGGGGTGGAGGGGAATTAGGGCTGGAGGGTACTGGAAGCCAATAGTAACAGGTGGGAGAGAAAAAAAGGGGGAAAAAATGGATAAAGTGCGTAGCTTGCTGGGCAGACTAGATGGGCCGTTTGGTCTTCTATGACAATCTGCAGCTGCCAAGCAAGACATTGGCACCTGTTACAAAAAAAGGCAGCTAGGTAGAGAGAACATTGTACAAACATACTCTTCTTATATCTTTCATCATTGCAAATTTATTTATTTATTTATTTACTGGTTTTTCTATACCGATAACCGTTGGCACATCGTATCGGTTTACAAGGAACATTCTGATTATGGTTTTCATGGAACATTGCAATTATAAGAGTAACATAACAAATAAGAACATTTAAAACAGTTAAAACATTTAAAACAAATCAGATAAAATCTTCACTGATGACAACTGTGCTGTTCATGACTGTGCATGTAAAACAGCCCCCCACAACCTACCCCTCCTCCCAAACCTCACGCCGAGTTACTAATGTCCCCTCTTACAGTGGTATAAAAAGTTAACTTAGAAGTGAGCTTCTACAGACGCTCTCTCTCCCTTCCCCTCCCCCCAAACAAGCATTTGTGATAAAAATGCTATGTTAAGTGACCTTCTTTTCCATTTACTCCTCCCACTCAAATAATTTCAAATTTGCATTCAAATTTGCATTCACATTTGCAATGCGGTATTTATCGCGCACATTATGGCGTTATCGCAGGCGTTAGGGCCCTAACGAGCGCTTATAAGGCTCTAACAAGAAATGATAAATGACCCAAGATTTTCACTGCAATAACTGCTACTCAGTCACAAAAAAAAAAAAGTACCATTAAGGAGCTGTCTATGGTGCTGGAAGCAATTCTGGCTTTCTCAAATGAAAATGAATGAACCCCGACACATGTTCTGTACATTGAAAAACAGTTTTCAGGCAGCCGTGCATTATATGAAATTAGTCATTCTGCAGTCAACAACATTATTATGAAATATTAGAATATTCAGTTGGGTAGCTCCCAACATATATGGACAAACAAGGATGCATGGAGTCATTTGCTTCTGGGTTTTCTATGCCGGCTTGCTCTGATTGCAAGGCTTGAAGGAAGCTAGATACCTTTTTGTTTCACAGTGAGAAAAGTTTTGGCAAATAGTGAAATAATTTCACTTGTTAATATGCTGTGATGATGACTCATCTCTGGATTACCATTGTTTTTCCAACCATAATTGAAAAGTTCTGGTGGTTGTTGAAGCAAAAGCATCATATGCTAAGAAAGGTATAAACTTTTTATTTTTGTGTTTATGGAAATAAGGTATTTAATTATTGAATACTACAGAAGTATTCATTAGACTGTGTTTTACAGATGATTGTAGAGAATTATCTACTTCAGTAGTCTTAGGTGATGACATGACAGGAAAACTGTAGCAGACGTGCCATCTGGACAATATTCATTTAACAGGGGCATTTTCATAAGCCATTTACCCAGATCAGTGGCTATTAACCTGGTAAATTGGCTGTCTGAAAATGTTCCACTATTTCCACAGGTAAACGTATGCTTTTAGCCACAGAAAAAGTAAGTGTGCTCAGAATCAGTTAGGTCAGTTGAGGCAAAACACTTGTGTAGTTTTTTCTTTTTCAAAATGGTGCACATTATTGTGAAGGGAAACAAATT
Organism: Rhinatrema bivittatum; assembly: GCF_901001135.1. Lineage (NCBI taxonomy): Eukaryota > Metazoa > Chordata > Amphibia > Gymnophiona > Rhinatrematidae > Rhinatrema > Rhinatrema bivittatum. The sequence continues at coordinate 49,101,155 of NC_042622.1, read as the reverse complement.
ATCCATAGAAGCAGCAGGTGAAAATCTGTGCTGGTACTTGTTCCCTAGGCAATGTTAAAAAGGAAAGTAATGCACATACTGCCCCTTTAAAGAATTTCTGCAAAGTCCAGGGTACCAGTACCCACAGACTTTGCAACCATGGTATATGTATTTGCTGTTTTGTTTTTTTTTAATTTCCCCCTTTCCGTCTCCTAAGTTGACAAGTCTCTGTCTTTAATACCCCTGGATCCTCCTATGTCTAATGACAAATGGAATTGAATGGCCCTGGTTGGAGTTATTGTCATTTCATTTAGTTACATTTATTTCCCATTGATTCCGAGGCAGAAGGGCTCACAGCAGATAACAAACATTTTAAAATGTAAACAGAAATATTGTAACCATCCATCATAGGGGCACCAGCAAAAGATAACATAAAGTAAACAAAACACTATTCTTAAAGCAAATAGTATTCGTAAAATAACTGATAGCCAGAATCTGAGAATTGAAGGCGATTGGTCAGGCAAGTAGAACAGGAAGTCAGGAAACCTGCTGCGTGATTTCCCCATTCCTCCCATGGCTCTTTGTGTTTTCTGTACTCACTGTTAAACTGTTTCACCCAGAACTGAAGGAGCCTACTTTCGGGGATGTAAGCATGCACATGCCCATGGTACATGCACGTTTGAGTGTTATCAAAAAATTACCTCTTTCAGAGTGCACAAAAGTTGTTTGGGATACACACAAACAGATACAGTGATCTCATAAGCCTTCTTTTCCCTTTGGAAAGCAGGCTAAAAATATTGTTCCCATTCCTCTTTGCCTTCAGGGGATTATCTTGTAGTCCAGGTGCAGCCAGGTTTTCTATCTCAGAGGTATGCAGGGCAAAAAGTATAAAGCCTATTGGAATCCTGACTGCATGACAGATGCAATATATATATAATAAACCTTTCCTATTACTGGTCAGACTACAGGGCAAAAGCTAGCCATATGCTCACTTTTTCTCAATAAATTTATAGGGATCTGAATACTAACCAACATTCATTATGAGTTACCTGTTGGTTTTAGTGCCAGCAGTACATACTGCTTTAAGGCCCACTGTACTAAAGTAATGATTATGCAGAATTCAGTAGCAGTTTCATGGCTCTGTGTGATGAACAGCATGAGAGTGAGCCCTTGTTGCTGTGGCATAGTTGATGCTACCCCGTTGGCAAACCTACAAGGCCTATGCTGACAGCTGGCGAATGCGCCCTGATATGAGACAGACTGAAGCTTCGCCTATACCAGCCGCCTCCCCCGCAGGTTAAGCCCTTGGGTTCTGGCGGCCAGCAGGACTTTCTAGTGTGGTGGAGTAAGCAAGAATCCAGAGGCCCACCGGGGTCAAGATAGGCAGCAGACTGGAGAGATGAGGAATATGCCAATGGTCAGGGCAGGCGACAGACATGAGTAGGCAGGGTACAATGCAGGAGGTCAGGTCCAGGTGGCAGGCAAACATATAGGGTCATTCATCAAAATGTGTTATGGTGTTAATGCCTGCAATAATTGTGTCACTGCACAGTGCGAATGCAAATTTTTAGAAGGGGCGGGATTGGGGAGGGAATAGTTAAAATGAGGGCCAATATCGCACTGTGCAATAGCAAAACACATGTTATTGCATGTTTTTAACGCTGGAAATAACTACACCTTTTTTCCTGGCATTAAGCTGTGTGATATGTCTGAAATGGCCATAATGCAAATTGTGTTAAAGATTGCAAAGTGCATTTTGCCCATTTCTGGGCTTGGGGAGGTGTTATTGTTTGTAAGGTTTTGGGTGGACTCTTGGACACTGTCAGGCAGATACAGTACAGTGCGCTCCGGAGCGCACTGTAAACCCGCATTTGGACGCACGTTTTCGATGCGCTAGCTTTACCCCTTATTCAGTAAGGGGTAATAGCGCGTCTTTTTAATTTTCGGGACCTCCAACTTAATATCGCCATGATATTAAGTCAGAAGGTGCACAGAAAAGCAGTTTTTACTGCTTTTCTGTGCACTTTCCCGGTGCCCGGAGAAATTAATGCCTACCTTTGGGTAGGCGCTAATTTCTTAAAGTAAAATGTGCGGCTTGGCTGCACATTTTACTTACTGAATCGTGCAGGAATACCTAATAGGGCCATCAACATGCATTTGCATGTTGCGGGCGCTATTAGGTTCAGGGGGGTTGGACGCGCGTTTTCGATGCGCTAGCTTTACCCCTTATTCAGTAAGGCAGCGACAGTCGTAACAGGAGGAGAGAGAACCTCTAGGAAGGCCTTCACAATATTCAATTATTTATATCACTATAGGAGAGCCAGCTAATAGTTCAAGGTGAGGTGTTGCTGGTGGTTTAGGGTTTAGGGCCAGGTTTTCATGCAGAGCCTAGGGCGAGAGAACATTGTAGAAATATCATCTTTGTGAGACTGTCTTCACTCCAAATGACGTCCATTCTTCACCAAGCTGTACTGTGCTGTTTGCACTCATTCTGCCACCACCAACACCTCACCTTGAGCTATTAGTTGGCCCCCGCATCCTTTTTCTTTCTGCAGGTGTTATTTTATAGCATTTTGATGAATCTAGGGGTAGTCAGGTCCAATGCAAGAGGTCAGGTCCAGGTAGCAGGCAGTTGTGGTCAGGTCCAATGCAGGAGGTCAATACCATGAAGCCAGGTCAAGGATAAGTGAAGACACATGAGAGACACTAGAAGACTGGGATGAGGAGACAACGCTTGATGAGACAGGATGGGTAAGGCAAGGTTGGACGAGGCAGGCTGGGCAAGGCAAGGCACAGTCAGGAGTGCAGGACAATCAGGAGCAAAATGCCTTGCTTCTTAGGTAGGTGACTCATTGCTGCGGCTCCTCTCAAGAGCCGCAGCTTGGTTTAAAAACCCAGCTGTATGACATCATCTAGGAGTGACAGGACTGGCCTTTCCCACCTTCAAGAGCCAGCAGGCTGCATACACACATGCACCTAGAGAATGGCACAGCTGCGGCAGAGGTGCTGGTGGTGTCTTGCCGCAGGAGAGGTGCAAGACAGCTTCCAGGTGATGCCATGAGCCGGGGTGAGGTGGGGTAGTGATACCAGTTTTGGGTGAGTCCCACGAATGACGAACGTAACACTGTGTTAAAGACTCTGCAGCCATGGTAATGCTTTTGTGCTCTATATATATAAAGTTTGCATTATGCTATCTGGATTAAAAGAGCCACTTAATGCAGGGAACCACCTACCCAGCCTCAATATGGCCTCTCCTTCTACCAATACATATCTGTTCTCCAGGTATCCCCTCACCCACACATACCAATACAAACTGAGCCTCTAGGCCCATGACCTCCCATACACATATACCAGCAACCCCCCCCCCCCCCCACCACCACCACCACCACCACCATCAGATATATGATCTCTGGGCTCCTCCACACAAATAAACCCCCCCCCCCCCAAAAAAAAAAAAAAAAAAGACAAATTGGGCTTTGATACTCCCAAACAGAAATACAACCTATGGGGGTCCCATCCAATCTTCATTATGGGCCTCTGATTCCATGAAATCCCCACACCCACACTTATGGCTACAAAGATCCCCTGAATCTTCACCAGCAGCAGGAAACTTGCTTCGCTTTGGCTGGTTGCAGCATCAGTATAAGTCGGTTCTACTGACCAGGACTGCAGCAAGGGGTGGGCAAGAATGTTAAGCACCCAGGACACAAAGCCAGAGGGAAGTGCCATAGCACCTTTTTGAATTAGTCTGGGGCTCAGTGAACATTTGAACCTGAAAGCAAAGGAGGGCTTCCAAAGCAAGCCTTTCCCAGGGTGCAGTTTTGTCCAGCAACACTCTTTTTGACCTGTATGCATCATGGAGGCCATTTTCGGTTCATGGAAGGTAGCCTAGAGGCCCATGTTATAGTTCAGTGGCATGCATGAACCAGACTGAGTCCACCTCCAGACATGTAATTAACTTTCGTGCCGTAAGTGGCCCATATTAACCACATACAGGGTCATTTTCAAAAACATTTTACCCAGGTAAATTGGCTGCCTGAAAATTGCCTACCCTTTCCCCAGGTAAAAGCATGGATGTGAATCAAAGCTTGGAAGCGGAGTTAGGAGAGGCAACGACGCACATAGTTTTGCATTTTCAAACCTATCGGCCGGATTTTAAATCTGCCGCGCGCGTAGAAATCGCCACTTACGCGCATAGGTGCCGGGCCCTGCCAAATGGGCGGGCCGGGGGGGCGAGGATGGGCGGTCCAGGAGGTGGAGCAGGGTGGGCGGGTCGGGACAGCGCCATTCATCGCTGTCCCGGAGCCTCGCGCGCCAACTGGCTGCCGGCGCGCGCAAGTTACTTCAGGTCAGGGGGGATTTAGAGGGTGGGGAGGAGAGGGGAAGGGGAAGGGAGGTTAGGGTAAGAAGGGGTAGGAAAGTTCCCTCCCAGTCCGCTCCTAAATTGGAGTGGACTAGGAGGGAACCGGGGGAGCCCTGATCTTATCGCTGCGTGAATTTGCTAAATTTTATCCCCCCCTTGAGCACGCCGCCTGCACATACACGTACGGATTATAAAATCGGTATGTTCATGTGCTCATGTGCACGCGCATGCCTTTTAAAATGTACCCCCTATGTGTGTTGCTGTCCACGGAAAAAGTACACACAAGAAAAGCGGAGGCGAATCTTTGCAGGAACTTTTTTCCCCAATGCAGCTTGCAAAGGGAAAGCTGTCTCATACTTTCCCTTTGAGAGCTGGTGCAAAGTCCACGAGTAAAAAAACACCTGCAACGTTTGCATCAGTATGGGTACTTGTGAAAATGTCCCCCTCCAGGTATTTACGCACCCAGCATTAATAACTGGGAAGCCACAATAAATTGATATCCTGTTAGCACGCGCAGGAGCACTACCCTTGGAGAGCCAGGAGCAGTGCTAATATGCATGCACTTGGCATGTGCTACCGTGCTTCACACGTGAGCCTTAGCTCCCATTCATGCCTGTTAGTGCTAAAGCGAGTGTGAGAGCCTGTCAGTACGGAGACCCGGGCAGAAGAAGGCTAACTAAATGGATAATAATCTTTCCACCATGGGAAGTCATGGAAGAGGCTTCTGATAACATTTCAAGGAGGGGCATTGCTTACCTTAAAACACTGATGTTAGCATGTAAGTGTGTTCAGGTATTTTTCTTAACCTGCCTCTTCCAAACATGTCTGTCTCTTAATCAAAGAAACTAGGTTATAGTGAATTAAGCAATCAAATGCTATTATCAAAATTTGAAATAATTATAAGAAAAACATGTTTAAATAGGGAGAAAGTCTGGTAATAGCAAGAAAAATTGCTGCACTGCTGATAATGATTGCATACATTACATATTACGCTTTTATTTTAGTATATACGCTTAATGGAATCAAATAAATTTAGCATTTTAACATTTACACCCACTTAGAGTAGCAGGGTGATGTAATACTTTGGGACTGAAAGTAGAACACTGGTCTAGTCAATCTGTCTTATCCTGACTGCTTTCCACAGAAATCCACAGATTTTGAAAAATCATGGAAGTGCTTTTGAGTAGCCCCACTATTTGCCGTGGATGCGGGCACCGTCAACCCACGGACATTGCAGTCCCGTAGGTGCGCTAAGAAAGAATGCATACTTCTTGTCAACTCTACGTGCGGGCGGCCAAGAGGGTGCAAAATAGTGCACGCTCTTTTGAAATATCAAATATGTGCATTGTTGTACTCCCTCGACATGTCTGAAACTAAAATGCCTCTTTGTAACCCGCCTAAAAGTCCATGTGCTATGGAAGCCCTGTGTACGTTTTAGCCAGGCAGAGGATAGCAGTTAAAAGTGAAGTCATTTTGCCTGGATAAAATGACTTTTTGAAAATTGTCTTCCCCATGTGTTATAGATTTATAAACATGGCTCCAGAAAAAAAAAAAATTACACCCGCCATTCTCCATGAATTCCTTAAAAGAGAATTTCATTTTAAGCTGACTGAATCCAAAAGTATTGTTACTATTACAGACAAACTAAGGGCCTGATTTATTTACTAAGGCTTTTCTCCCGTTCTGTGTCTATGGGAAAAATATTTAGTAAACGAGGCCTTAAGTGAAATGGAAAATTTGTATTTAATTTTAGCTTCCGATCCATTTGCTAAGAGGAAGATATTTTTACTGTATGTGAGATCATCAGAATCACATGCTGAACCCATGTACTAGAGCTTAGCATGCATGCTAAGGCCATTTAACTTGCACAGAATAATGAACTATGCAATAAGGGGTGAATTTTCATAGGAATCTAGCCGCCTAACTAAGGACCTTATTTACTAAGCTGTGTTGTCTCCTTCGTGCCTTGTAGGCACTGCTTACCATGTGGTGAAATGTGTTATCACTAGCTAATCTGAAATAATGCACGAAACTTTCAGTTATCGCAAACCTTCACATGTTATTTCCCGAACACTAAATCAGGCACCATGTGGCCATGCTAATGAGCTGCATTGAATGCAAATACATTCAGAGCAGCGCATTTGCATGGCAATGAGTATGGCAGCTTGGAAAAAAAATCTTTGTGAACTTTGGTACTCAGGAGGTAAAGCTAACTAGGGGTATCACCAGGCTGATGTGCCTGGCAATAACACCAAGGCGCTGTCTTGTACAGAACCCTGTAAAAACTCCTCCAACCTCCCTCTAAAAAATGTCTCTGCCCCTGTCCAGCAGAAAAATGTTAAAATTACTTTTGCTGCATTTAAGCCCCACCCCTCAGCCTTGAAACCCCGTTTCCCTGTCAAAAAAGTCAAATCTCCTCCACCCTCCTGGACAACACTCCCCCCCCCCCCCCATGTACCATAATTCTATACCCAAGGGGGTGGGAGCGATCTTTACGCACACCTGCCTTACCGGTGCCTTATTTCAAAATGGAACTGGTTGACCTGTTGGTTCCTGCATGCCCTGCACACTTGATGGTTAAAGTCCAATGGGAGAGGGTAGGCAACAGCCATCCTGTGAGTCCACCTCCCTCCCAACCAAACACAAAAGTTCAACAAGGGGCCGACATCCCCCCATGATCCACACCTCCCTCCCATCCAGCTGCTTAGGAAAATACCTCATCACCGACCCTCTGTCCAAAGGCCCCCGAAACCTCTCTAAGACAAGCTTTTATTTCATTTATTTAAAATGTATATTTTGCACATTACTTAGTAGTTCACAGTGGATTACAGAGAATATATTCATAATAAAATTACAAACAGATACAACAGGAGCAACATGATAAACAAAGCAGATCATCATCTTTGGTCTCCATCTTTAGATTTGAAGGCTGATGAAAAAAGATTGGTCTTAGGTCATTTTTTTTAAAACATTTCAAAGTAGGGGCAGCTTATAACTGCTCTGGAATGGTGTTACTGGAAACTGATATCGTTCTATTTCTGGTAATGCCTAGTCTTGCTAATTTAAGAGTCAGAACTTCCAGTAGATTCTTGGTTGCTGACCATCAATGCCTAGTGGGCGTGGTGTCCAGTGTTCCTCTGACAATGACACTGTGGGTACTAAAATTTAGACTTTAGTGGGTGCATACAAAACAGCATGTGGAGGAGACCCTACCACAATAATTCCCATGCAACTGCTAAAGTCTAATTTCATGTGCCATTCCTTCATTTAAATGAAGGCACACCTTAATTTTAGAATGAACCCTTCAGTGTCTTCTAACCCTGAGTACCTTTGTGCAAAGCTGGTATTCCAGGAGATAGATAATCAAAGCTGAATGTTTAGGTAAGTTAGCCAGATCCAGCTAACTTAGAAGGGATATTCAGCAGCACGACTATGCTACTAAGCATGCCTATAAAAATTGCTGCTTAGCCAGATAAATCTCAGCCAGCTGATTTTAGGCTTACTATTGAGCAGGTCTAACATAATCCAGTTAACTTAACCAGATAAGTCCAAATATTTGCACTTATCTGACTAAGGCCAGGATTCATCATTCTTCGCAGAATGCCTGCAGCTTTTGCACCACGGCGGTGCGCCGGCTGCCAGCTTTCGCACCGAATAGCGCCACTGTGAAAGGTGGTGCTATTCGGCGCGCTACTGCCGACGATAATATTACTAAAATTATTGCCGGCAGCGAAGACACAGGCAACACCACCCCCTCCCTGCCCCGACTCCTCCCCTTCCCCTAATTTGCATGCTATCACGTGCAATAAGCCTTTCATAAATGACCCCCTAAGTTAACTGGATAAATATCTCCTCCCCAAAACACCCATTTCCCACCCATCAGTTAGCAGGATAAAAATTTATCCAGCTAAGTAAATATTCAGCTGAGTACTAATCCGGATCCATGGCATCCACTCACCGTGGCCAGATATTCAGCCACTGCCACTTAGCTGGATAAATCCTTACTTATCCAGCTAAGTGGCGCTGAATATCAACTTCCGGGTGCATGCTAAACAATCTTAGCATGCCAGATAACCTTCAGAAGGCAAATTTCAAAAGCCTTTTTACTTGTAAAGGGCTTTTGAAAAGTTGCCCATCCCATATGCAAATAAAAGTTTGCAAATTGATCCATAATGTGCACACTTTTATCCACATTCAGAGGAGGCATTCCTGGGACAGGGTTAGACCAGGGAAGGCACAGTATGTGCATTGTTTTGGCTGGAAAAACGTATCCGTAGAGAGTGGTGCAGGTTTCTGTGGGTGCTTTTTCCTTGGGTATTTTGCAAAAGGAAAGTACACGCATCCTTTACACCTGCCCATAGTTTTGACAATCGCCACTTCACAAATGGCTTTACCAGAAGAAAGCTCATTTTTATCATGCAGCCTTAGTGAAGGCTAAGAGGGAATTTTTTTTTTTTAAATAATAATAAGACTGTTCTGCTGCTGCTAGTTCGAGTGCCAAGGATTTGTTCAGAGTGCAATAAATAAACCACTGGGTCAAGAAGTGGTTGCTGAGCCAGAGAGCTCGGTTATTCCAGAAAGTGTTGACTTTGCACCATTTTTTCCCAAGAAAGTGGTTAAGATACATTTAGAATTAGAGAGGAAGAGTAGCATTTTTGGAGAATTTAAGGGGCAAGGATTATTAGCACTCAAGTAGGTTTTAGCACAGATTAGGCATACATTCTGCCTCCTGGACTCATGCCTGGCGGAGTCAGTTAAGGCTGAGTCAGATAGTGAACTGGAATTCCTACTCCAGATGTATTTATTTATTTAGAAAATTTATACCTGCTCAATCTAGAATATTCAGCCATTTGCAAATCACACTAAGAAAATCATTAATACATACAAGACATCTGCGTTACATAGTTCCACCATGCAGTCACCCCACTGAGTCAAAAGTAATATAGAAGCCTTGCCAATATCCAATAACTATGCCCGATATTATAATATTTTAGCCACAGAGTTTCCAGTTTGATACTACTAGTAACTAAATGCCTGTTCAATAAAAACGTTATTCAAATTCTTCCTAAAATGAAGTAAAGAGACCATTTTTTAAAACTCTTCCTCCAAGGTATTTCATAGCATGGTTCCTGCTACCCCAAAAATTCACTCACAAGACTTTCCCAGCCTGGTCTGCCTCACTGAACGAACATCTAGTAAATTTTGAAAAGAAGATCGTAATATAAAAACATAAAATGTGGCATATTGGGTTAGACCGAGGGTCCATCTAGCCTAGTATCCTGTTTCCAACAATGGTCAATGCAAGTCACAAGTACCTGGCAAGATCCCTAACAGCAAACAGATTCCATGCTGCTATCATGCAGCGATAAGTAGTGGCTATTTTCTAAGTTTACTTGGGAATAGCCACTATTTATGGACTTCTCATCCAGGAACCTGTCCATAATATTTTTAAACCCAGCTACACTAATTGTTTTAACCACATCCTCTAGCAGTGAATTCCAGCGCTTAATTGTGCGTTGAGTGAAAAGAATTTTCTCCCATTTGTTTTGAATGTGCTACTTATTAACTTCATGGAGTATATGTGATGGGAAGGTGAAAGACTGATTTGCACAAACCAAGAGAAGGACCTTGGGCTGATAGTGTCTGGCGATCTGAAAACGGCAAAGCAATGTGACAAGGTGATAGCTAAAGCCAGAAGAATACTGGGCTGCATACAGAGAAGAATAACCAGTAAGAAAAAGGAGGTGATAATCCCCTTGTACAGGTCTTTGGTGAGGCCTCACCTGGAATACTGTGTTAGTTCTGGAGACCATATCTCAAAAGGGACAGAGACAGGATGGAGGCAGTCCAGAGAAGGGCAACCAGAATGGTAGAGGGGCTCCATCAAATGACTTATGAGGAGAGGTTGAAGGACCTAAATATGTATACCCTAGAGGAGAGGAGGTGCAGGGAAGATATGATACAGATCTTCAGATACTTGAAAGGTTTTAATGATGCATGAACTTTGAACTTTTTCATTTGGAAAGGAAACAGTAGAACTAGGGATCATGAAATCAAACTCCAGGGGGGACGACTCATAGATAGGGCGGTGGATGCTTAGAATGCCCTTCTGGAGGAAGTGGTAAGGACAAAAACAGTCAAAGAATTGAAAGGGGAATGGAATAAACACTGTGGGTCTCTAGACTAAAGAACAGAAATGAAGAAAAGAGTACCTGGGAGTAAACTGCTTGTGCGACAGTTACTACCCTTAGCAGAAGCATGGGGATTACTACCCTCAACCAATAAGCCTTGATACTTTTGACGCAACTGCAACATCACTCTCCACTTTGACAATGAGATGGGGGAAAAGGAAACTGGATTCAGATGCAACCAACACAGGCCCTGACTTTCACGGTCTGGGATACTGATATGCAGACATAAGGGAAAAAGCACAGGACTGCTTCTACAGCTAAGTCCAAATTCAGCGCAAGTCAAGCAGGATTGTCTGAATTATCCAGAAGGCTCCACATCCAGTAAAAATGTTGCTAGCAGTAATTATTTTATAGGTTTGACAGTTGCTTGTTTTTTTTATTGTAAATATAAATATCCTTATCATGGGGCTTGGGGTAACTGCACAGACTACCCTTAAGAGAAACATGGGAGTATTCTGCATTGAGCAGCAGATATTATCATAAGAAACTTGCTGGGCAGACTGGATGGACCATTTGGTCTTTTTCTGCTGTCATTACTATGTTACTATCACCTAGTCTTTGTATGTTTTGAAAGTGTAAATAACGGATTTATAATCTGTTCTATTGCACTCATGATTTTATAGTCCTCTATCATATTCCCCCTCAGCTTTCTCTTTTCTAAGCTGAATAGCCCTAACCTCTTTAGCCTTTTCTCATAGGGGAGCCATTCCATCCCCTTTATCATTTTGGTTACCCTTCTCTCTGTCTTTTCCAATGTAACTATATCTTTTTTGAGATGCAACAGTGACCAGAACTGCACACAGTACTCCAGGTACAGCCTCATTCTGGAATGATACAAAGGCATTATGACATTCACTGATTTATTCTCTATTCCTTTCTTAATAATTCCTAATATTCTATTTGCTTTTTTGACAGCCGCCGCACACTGGATGATAAATTTTTAATACAGCATTAAAGCAAACTGGAACAAGTCCATTAATGGCTTTAAAGATCAAGGTTAATACCTTGAATTTTATTTGACATTCTATAGGTAGCATGTGTAATTGTTTTAAGGACTGGAATAATATGCTCTCTGGATGAAATATCAGAGATCATTTGAGCCTCAACATTATAGGCAAACTGGAGGGATTATAAATAGAGATTATAAACATATCATTAGCTGATGGTATGTCCCTCCAAAGGTTGGTATGTCAGTGGTAACTTCAATTCTGAAAAAAAAAAAATCCCTCTCTGGATGTTTCACTATGCTGTAATTATTGCCCTGTGGCTAGTATCCTCTTTTTGACTACAATACCATGTGACAGAGGCCGGCCAATGGCATGGATAGCCCCTGTCACATAGTAAGGGCAAAGGGCCATCGGCGCCATTTTGATTACTGGCAGCCGATGGCCCGAGAGCGGGAGATCACTCCTGGGACCCCCGCTGGACCACCAGGTACATTTGGTAAGTCTTGGTGGGGGGGGGGGGGGTGCGGTCAGGCAAGTCGGGGGGTCAGGAGAGTGGGGGGTTGCAATTAATTAAATTTGAAGAGTTTCGGGCTTTGTTTCGGGGGGCAGACGAAATAAAATCAGCCCAAACCGTGGGAAAACAAAATTTCCCGCAGCGGGCTGATAATGAAGCCCAAATCACATCTCTACAACGGAGTAATCAGGCAATGCAGAGGGCCAGGCTTGGAGAGAGTCAGCTGCGTGGTCAGGCAAAGCAGAGGTCGGGGTCTGGAGAGAGTCAGTGGCGTGGTCAGGCAAAGCAGAGGTCAAGGTCCGAGGATAGGATGAGGATCAGGAACACAGGAACGAGAAAACTGGAAACAGGAGTCAACGAGGATCAAGAACCAGGAACAAAGGAGAACCACAGGAGACAACGAGTACACGACCAGCATGGAGACCTGTTGCAAAGGCAATCCTAGGAAGCGGAGCCTGGCCTTATATACCGAAGTTCCGCTGATGTCATCATCCGGGGCTGAGACTCGGTTCCCGCAGCAGGCCCTACTTTAAGATACAGAGATGTGCGCGTGCACACCTAGGGAGGGGCGCAGCACTGAGTAGCAGTGTTTCTCCATGGGGAGAGGCCTGACATGGAGCACAAGGACTAGTAGCTGAGCAGGAGGCACCAGGGAAGGCCCGAGGACGGAGCCGGTGGCCTACTGCCTCCAGGGATGAGGGACCAGGTACTGGATAACTTGAGAGAGGTAAGGGGGTCAAGCCGCGGGTCTTCCGCGGCCAGAACGTATAAAAGTACCCCCCCCCTTTATGCCCACCCCCCTTTGAGGTCTGGGTTTGCCAGGACGGGCACGATGAAATTGCAGGAGGAAGGTTTTATCCAGGATGTTGCAAGCTGGCTCCCACAAATTTTCTTCGGGGCTGTAACCCTCCCAGGAAAGGAGGTATTCCCACCGGCGGTCCCTATGGCGAACATCAAGGACTTCATGAACCTTGTAGGTAGTGTCGGTCTCAGCAACCAACAGAGGTGGTTCAGGAGCTTTTCGCGAAGGCCAAGATAGAACTACTGGCTTCAGGAGTGATACGTGAAACGTATTGTGGATACCCAATATAGGTGGCAATCGAAGTTGGTATGTAACTGGTCCAACACAATGAATGATTGGAAAAGGTCCAATATACCTTGGTGCAAACCTTTGGGAAGGTATCTTAAGCCGAATATACCGAGGGCTCAACCAGACTGTCTGGCCAGGAAGAAACTCAGGAGCCGAGCGTCGATGGATGTCTGCAGACTTCTTGGCCCGGGATGCAGCTTGGCGTAAGCAGAGGTTCATCTGATTCCAGAGTGCCTTGAGGGCATCAGCAGTAGCTTGCGCAGCAGGAGAGGTTACTGATAATGGTATGGGCAATGGTGATCATGGTTGCTTCCCAAAGACGATGGAGAAGGGTGACATACCTGTAGCAGTGGCAATATGGGAGTTGTGAGAAAACTCCACCCAAGGAAGGAGTTCAGACCAATTATCTTGGCAGTCGTTTATATAGGAGTGGAGAAATGAACATAAGAACATAAGAAAATGCCATACTGGGTCAGACCAAGGGTCCATCAAGCCTAGCATCCTGTTTCCAACAGTGGCCAATCCAGGCCATAAGAACCTGGCAAGTACCCAAAAGCTAAGTCTATTACTATTACTATGACTATTACTATGACTTTAAGGAGTGGTTCATATGCTCAGCTTGTTCATTGGCTTGTGGATGGTATGCTGTTGTTAAACTGATGTTGATGCCAAATTTACTACAAAGAGCACGCCAGTATCGGGCAACAAATTGTGGGTTCCTGTCGGAGACAATATCCTTGGGTAAGCCATGAAGTCGAAATATGTGAAGAAAGAACAGGCGTGCCAATTCGGGAGCAGATGGTAGGCCTGGTAGTGGAACAAAATGGGCCATTTTAGAAAATCTATCTATCTATAGTAACCCATATGACCATATGACCCTTAGACCGTGGTAAGTCCACAATGAAATCCATGGAGAGATGTGTCCACGGTACTTTGGGAGCTGGAAGTGGCTGGAGCAGACCCCGTGGTCGACCGACCGGGGTTTTTGTTGAGCGCAAGTGCTGCAGGAATCGACGTACGCTTCAGCATCAGAGACCATAGTGGGCCACCAGAAGAACCGCTGGGGCATACTTAGAGTCATGTGCCCACCGGAGGACTCTTTCGCAGAGTCGACGAGGCACTGGGTAAGTTGCAGACAGACAATTACAAGCTGGGTCAATGATATGACCGGGTTCTTCTGGAGTATCTTCTGGTTCAAAGGAGCATGATAGGGCGTCTGCCCAGAGATTTTTTTCCAGCTGGACGATAGCGAAGTTCGAAGTTAAATCTAGAGAAAAACAGGGCCCATCGGGCTTCACGGGTGTTAAGATGCTGGGCATGGCTCGATGTTCCAGATTCTTGTGATCTGTGAAAACAGTGAACTTATGTTGGCCGCCATTCTTCTAGAGCCAATTTGATGGTGAGTAACTCACGATCTCCAATGCTATAATTTTGTTCCGCTGAAGAGAACTTGCGAGAGTAGAATGAGCACGGGACTAAGGATCCAGAAGCAGAACATTGGCTCAAGACCGCCCCAGCCCCAATTGCGGGGGCATCCACCTCGACCAAAAGGGGTGGTTTGGATCTGGATGGTGCAGACAGGATCCTGCTAGGAAAGCCTCTTTGAGGCGATGAAAGGCTGTAATGGCTTCCGGGGTCCAGTTCTGGGTATCTTGACCCTTACAGGTCAATGCAGTAAGAGGAGCCACCGATGTTGAGTAGTGTGGGATAAAGTGGCGGTAGTAATTCGTAATCCTAGAAATCGTTGTATCGTGTTAAATCCCACGGGCTGTGGCCAGTCTTGGATTCCTATGAGTTTTTCAGGATCCATCAAGAATCCCCGTTGTGAAATTATGTACCCAAGAAAGGGCAGACTGGACCTTTCAAACAAGTACTTATCCAATTTTGCGAACAGATGATTTTTGCAGAGGCGTTGAAGAACTGTGCAAACATCGGTACGGCGCCTAGCCAGATCCTTAGAAAAGACAAGGATGTCATCAAGGTATGCCACAACTTTAATGTATAGTAGGTCTCTGAAAATGTCATTAATCATTCGTTGGAACACTGCGGGCGCATTACAAAGGCCGAAGGGCATCACCAGATATTTGTAATGCCCGTCTCTGGTGTTGAAAGCTGTCTTCCAGATGTCATCAGGGTGAATACGCACCAAGTTGTAAGCCCCGCATAGATCCAACTTGGTGAGTATAGAGGCTCCGTGCAGTCGGTCAAATAATTCAGAAATTAAGGGCAAAGGATATTTGTCTTTGCAGGTAATCACATTTAAGCTGCGGTAATCGATACATGGCCTTAGAGATCCGTCTTCCTTCGTAATGAAGAAGAATCCTGCATTGGCAGGGGATGTAGAGGGACAAATGAATCCTTTTGCAAGGTTCTCTTGGATGTATTCCATCATGGCTTTGGTCTCAGGAAGAGAAAGATGATAAGTATGCCCTCGGGGAGGCGTAGTTCCAGGCAAGAGCTCGATGGGACAATCAAACCTCCAAAGAGGTGGTAAAAGGTCTGCTTTATGCTTTGAAAACACATCTTCAAAGTCTGAATAGGGAGCTGGTATACCTGAGGTGGTGGTCGCCAAAGGAACCCCGGGTGATGGCACCATTTTACATAGACAAATCTGATGGCAAGTGGAACCCCATTTCACCAGCTGGAGCGACCCCCAATCGAATTGAAGGGAGTGACGTTGAAGCCAGGGTAGTCCTAAGACTACCGGGTGAATAGATTTCTCTAATACCAGGTGTTATGCTTGGGCTCCGGTCAGGAGTCGTGAACACCACCCGCAGGGTGGCTCCAGGTGGAGAGAGACAGGAAGCTAGAAACAGTGTCTGGTTCCAGGCTGGGTCAGGGCAGGTGGCAAGTAGCAGTGTCTGGGTTCAGGCTGGGTCAGGGCAGGCGGCAAGTAACAGTGTCTGGGTCCAGGCTGGGTCAGGGCAGGCGGCAAGTAGCAGTGTCTGGGTCCAGGCTGGGTCAGGGCAGGCGGCAGAGCAAGGCAGGTCAGAAGGCCCGTAGGCCACACACACACAGAAGGCCCGTAGGCCACACACAGTAAGCAGGGCAAGGCAGGTCAGAAGGCCCGTAGGCCACACACACACACACAGAAGGCCCGTAGGCCACACACAGTAAGCAGGGCAAGGCAGGTCAGAAGGCCCGTAGGCCACACACACACAGAAGGCCCGTAGGCCACACACAGTAAGCAGGGCAAGGCAGGTCAGAAGGCCCGTAGGCCACACACACACAGAAGGCCCGTAGGCCACACACAGTAAGCAGGGCAAGGCAGGTCAGAAGGCCCGTAGGCCACACACAGAAGGCCCGTAGGCCACACACAGTAAGCAGGGCAAGGCAGGTCAGAAGGCCCGTAGGCCACACACACACACACAGAAGGCCCGTAGGCCACACACAGTAAGCAGGGCAAGGCAGGTCAGAAGGCCCGTAGGCCACACACACACAGAAGGCCCGTAGGCCACACACAGTACGCAGGGCAAGGCAGGTCAGAAGGCCCGTAGGCCACACACACACACAGAAGGCCCGTAGGCCACACACAGTAAGCAGGGCAAGGCAGGTCAGAAGGCCCGTAGGCCACACACACACACACAGAAGGCCCGTAGGCCACACACAGTAAGCAGGGCAAGGCAGGTCAGAAAGGCCCGTAGGCCACACACACACAGAAGGCCCGTAAGCTACACACAGTACGCAGGGCAAGGCAGGTCAGAAGGCCCATAGGCCACGCAAGGCAAGGCAAGGCAAGGAATAAGGCCCGAAGGCCGCGCAAGGCAAGGCAAGGCAAGGAATAAGGCCCGAAGGCCGCGCAAGGCAAGGAATAAGGCCCGAAGGCCGCGCAAGGCAAGGCAAGGAATAAGGCCCGAAGGCCGCGCAAGGCAAGGGAAGGTCCAGGGACCAAATGCACAGCAAGCAAGGAAGGCTAGAGCAGGAAGCCCAGGCGAGCTCGATGCCGAAGCACTGAGGGAACTGTCAGGCAGGGTTATAAGGGACAGCCCAGAACATAGAGAGGAGAAGGGAGATGGACTGGGCCTGTCAGGAGATCCAGCTCTAGAGGGACCCCTGGTGGTGAGGCGGTTGCACAGCAGCCATAGCCGTAACACCAGGAGTTCTTTTTCTTCAGTATGCAGAGCGCCAATAAGGAGTTGAACTGGCTCTGTGGTCAAGGAAATTTGACCGGGTAACAGCTTTCCATAAATTGAAGCAATGCACAAGGAGGTTTCTAGAGGATGGGTATTTATACCCAGAAGTTGAACTAGATCCTTGAGAATAAAATTGCCTCCTATTCCAGAATCCACCAGAGCAAGAATGGGAAAGGACCGAGAGTCCCAGGTCAAGGTAACAGGCATGGATAGCTGAGGGGCCAGTGATGTTGCGCCCATGTTCAGGACCCCAAATGAACTTAGGCTGGGAAGTTTCCTGGATGGACTGGGCAGATCTGTAGGTGATGGCCAGGTGCTCCGCAGTACAGACACAGGCCTGTTTGTCTCCGCCGGAGGCGCTCTTCCGGGGACAGCCACCCACAGCCCAGCTGCATGGGTTCTTCCGTCTTGGCCACAATAGAGACCCTACCAAAGGCAGGGCTGGTGGCTAGTGGCGAACGGGAGTGAACCCGAGAGGGCTTCTTGGGCATCCGATTCTCCCGGTGATGCTCTTGGAGACGATGATCAATTCAGCCAGTTAGAGCGATAAGATCCTTGAGAGAGGAAGGGAGCTCCCAAGTTGCCAATTCATCCTTTAGCTGCAAAGAGAGTCCATCCAGGTAGATCACTCGCAGGTAGTCTTCCTGCCAAGTGAGCTCTGAAGCTAAGGTCCGGAATTCAATGGTATAATCAAATAGGCTTCTTTGGCCTTGATGAAAGTGTAGCAAATTATTGCTTGCCACGGCATACCACCCAGGATCATCAAAGGTCCGCCAGAACACAGCCACAAATCGGGACAGTTCCTGTAGGAGGGGGTCCAATCGCTCCCACAACGGTGAAACCCAGGCCAGCCCCTTCCCCTCGAGATGAAACAAAATAAAGGTGACTTTCATCAATTCCTCTTGAAAGATGGAGGGTTGCAGAGCAAACTGCAATGGAGCTTGGAGTCACCATTGAAACAAGGTGGAGCTGGTGGGGCCAACAAGGCTCTAGGAGTGGAAGGAGATGGCTGTTGAGGAGAGGAAGCCGGTACTGGAACTGGGTTGCTGGATAAGGTACCAAGCCGAACATGTAGACGCTCAAAGGAGGAGGCCAATGCCTCAAGAAACTGTTGTTGTTCTTGTACCTTTGATGCCAGGCCAGGTATAGCCTGGAGGGCACGCAGCTCTGCCGAGTCCATGGCCTTTGCAACCTGTTACGCCAGAGGTGGACCCTTGGGCCGAGGTGGGGTTGACACAATCCATAGGACGGATCCTACGGGTCCCCACCGTTGGCAGGCAGAGTGGGCTGAAGGACGGAGGCTGGCTGGCGTTTCACCAATACCAGCACTCGTACCCCATGGGTTGAGCCTTTGGGTGCCGGAGCCAGCTGGACTTAGGTGGACCTCTGTATGTCTTCGTCCTCTTCTCTGTTGCTGTCTCTGGGCTGGGATGAGGTGGAGGCCCGGGCGCCAATAGAACCAAAGTCAGACAGGGGGTGCCCGAGTAAGAACAGGCCGAAGCCTGAATAGGCCAAGTCCAGGATGTAGACTGAAGAGGCGTCGTAAGGCAAGCTGGAGTCAGGGCCGGTGGCAATCTGGAAGCAGTGGCAAGCAAGGCTGAGATCAGGACAAGGAGAGAGTCAGGAATGTAGACAAGCAGTGCAGAGGTCCGGGTCTGGAGAGAAACAACGGAGTAGTCAGGCAATGCAGAGGTCTAGGTTTGGAGAAAAGCAACGGAGTAGTCAGGCAATGCAGAGGTCTGGGTCTGGAGAAAGGCAACGGAGTAGTCAGGAAATGCAGAGGTCCAGGCTTGGAGAGAGTCAACGGTGTGGTCAGGCAAAGCAGAGGTCCGGGCTTGGAGAGAGTCAGCGGCGTGGTCAGGCAAAGAAGAGGTCTGGGTCTGGAGAGAGTCAGCAGCATGGTCAGGCAAAACAGATGTCAAGGTCCAAGGAGACAATCCGAGGATAGGCTGAGGATCAGGAACACAGGAATGAGGAAACTGGAAACAGGAGTCAACGAGGATCAGGAACCAGGAACAAAGGAGAGCCATAGGCGGCAACGAGTACACAACCAGCATGGAGACCTGTTGCAAAGGCCTTATATACCACAGCTCTGCTGATATCATCATCCGGGGCTGTGACTCGGTTCCCGCTGCGGACCCTACTTAAGACACAGAGATGGGCATGTGCGTGCCTAGGGAGGGGCGCGGCGCTGAGTAGCGGCGTCTCTCCGCGGGCCACAAAGACTAGTAGCTGATCCAGAGGCACCAGGGAAGGCCCGAGGATGGAGCCGGCAGCCTACCGCCACCAGGGACGAGGGACCAGGCACTGGATACACTTGAGAGAGGTGAGGGGGCTGAGCTGTGAGTCTGCCGCGGCCAGCACGCGTAACAGAGTAAGTTATTGCTAAATACGACCAAAGGTTCTTACGACTGGATAGGTAGGAAGGGAGGCCAGAGTTGTTGTTGACAGTGGAGATGGAGGGAGAACAACTAAAAACTTTGGAGACAGTTAAAAATGTGGTGTCACTTTTGAATCTAAATTCAGTCTGGAAGCCTGTTTCCAGAACCTATTCAGGCCACCTTTTTGAAACTACGTAGGGTGAAACCACTTCACCCTTATTTAGACCAGAAGGCTTTCAAAACTATGGTCCCATTCATTAGTTGTTTCCCAACTTGCAATGGTCTACATATGGGCCTTTCACAACAGCTCATGATTGGGCTACAAGTGGTCCAGAATGTCATGGCTCAAACAGACTTGGGGAGCCATAGATGAAATTCATCTAAATTTACAAATGTTTAGAAAGAAAGTGAAGACATAGCTGTTCCCAGGGACGGTCTGTGGGCAACGAGGTGGTCAGTTTTGTGCACAGTATGAAAAGCAAATTCTGAAGTAGCTTTATTTGTTTTTATTATTTTATATGTGGTTGTTGCAGGTGTAAGTGTATGTTTTATTGGGGTAAATATTCAAATGCTACTTAAACATATAAATCAGAATTATTTGAAAAAATGTTTAAAATAAATACATTAATAAATAAATCAATAAATTTAGTGTATAGGCCCAAAAGTGCCCACATAGTTTGAGTTTGAATGTCAGATTCTTATGTAAATGAAAAGCAAGTGCACATAAAGATGTAAAATACAGGCATTAGCGCACAATCTTTCAACTTAAATGCACCTAGTTTTCAAATTGGCTTCCAAACCTCCTCCCCTTTGAAATACCTCATTATAATTTTTATTTATAATGAGTTTCATACATTTATAGACCAGCTTGAAAGAAAATTTCTAGCATCACATGACAGAAATTTAAAAAGTCCATTCCTTACATCCATCGAAAAATAAACAAAAATTTATAAAGACAAATTATTAAAGTGGATACTTATTCCTAGCTCTCAATAAGTGGGGGAATCCAGAAGATAATCTGGCGTTATAAGAAAGGTAATTACAAATAATCTAATAACCAAGGCTACCAAGAGTGTTAATAGATGTCATAATTCAATACCAAAGTTACCATCGCACCAATCAGTTATTTTACACACGTTCTTCCACGCGCCTCTTTCTAATGCGGCCAAAAGCACGGGCTTTAGGAAAGTACATGAGCACTTTCAAGCAGCTCCTTTCACACGCATGCAGATCTTAACAAAAAGGTGAATTTTAAAAGCCAAGCATGCGCCAAAATTAGGAAATGGGTGCACATCTATCACATGCACATGTCCACCTGATTTTACAAGCCACCCACATGTGTGCACAAGTACCGATATGCGAAAATCTTGCATTGGGGAAAAAGGGGGCGGAATGTGGGCAGGGCATAGGCATTCCAGGGTGGGGCCAACAGATGTGCATGCAAGTAGCTGCACAACTGGGAGCGCTACCAGGCATATTTTGTTATGGTCACATGCGAACATGTCCTGGAGTGGACTGGGCAATGACAGGGTCAGCTGAAAACTGAAGCATGACTTGACTGAAGATGAGGATCAGCTGACAACAGAGGTATGGCTTGAAGACTGAGACAAGATTTGAAGATTAAGGCTTAGCTTGAAACTGTAACTGAGATCCAGCAAAGTAATGCTGGTCTCTGGGGTAGACCTCCGGCCACTCTGAAAGCCCTTTTGGACTACTGCTGAAGACTTGGACTTGACTCGGAGGTCTTGGACATGACACTGAAGACTTGGAAATGGCTTGAGATGAGGAACAGGCTTCAGACAGAGATCCAGCCTTGACAAGGAACATGGCACACCCATCATTCACAGTGGATTGCGAGGGCCCTCGTGATTCCCAACAGATAGCGAAGCCCTTGTGGACTTGACCAAGCAAAGATGGAGACAGGACCTGTGCCGCGATGCGACCTACACAGCCCACGGGCAGGTCGCAGTCCATGCGTTGACAGATGAGGAAGACTTGGACACTTGGCTAGAGATGAGTAAGTCTTAAAACTATTTACAGGCTTTTCTGAAGTATTTGGGGGGGGGGGGGGTCTGGATTAACTGGGAGGCGTGCAGGATAAAGAACTGGGAGAAGGGGGTTTAAAGACCTAGCTCTAGACTGGGCAAACAGGTGGACGAACTGGTGAAATAGGTCATGCCTGGATGCGCACCTGTTATAAAATTCCGTTACTTGTGTGTCCCAAAGCCGAATTAAGCTGCTGTGCACGCACAATCTTAAAATTAAGAGTACACATACGCATGCCAGGGCTACTTTATAACATGTGCATGTAAGTGCTTGCAGGATATACACGTGTCTAATCTTTCCTTTCCTTGTAGTTTCCCACGTTTTAGGAATCTATAGTTGTGTCTAGTGAAAATAGGAACCTAAATGTAGGTGCTCATCCCCTGTCAGTTTTCAAAGGGGCTGATTTATGTGCCTAACATCAAAAGTTAGATATTTAAATCTTTTGGAAATG
The DNA here is from genome assembly GCF_901001135.1 of Rhinatrema bivittatum. Taxonomy (NCBI): domain Eukaryota; kingdom Metazoa; phylum Chordata; class Amphibia; order Gymnophiona; family Rhinatrematidae; genus Rhinatrema; species Rhinatrema bivittatum. The sequence goes on along the minus strand of NC_042622.1, from coordinate 49,079,060 downwards.
TGCCCCTTAGTCTCTTTCTTTGCTTGATTGAGTTAAACTATGCCATGCATATGCCAGATGGTTTATACACCTCTCATTCTTAGATGACATAAGATATTCTTACAAACATAAGAGACCCTCATAGTAATCAAGACAAGCTCCTCACACGTTACTATCAGTACATCTGAAATAGACATGTACCTATATTCAGGAATGCATATTGGCAATAATACACTATTGACTTCAAAACAGGAGTGCGAAACAGGATCAATGTTATACACTACACCACCACAGCTGGTTTTGCTAAGGCACAATGAGGCAAACTGGTTAATTGAGGAAAGGTTTAACTGGGTATCTTCAGGAGTTACAATTCCCCTCCTCCTCCCACTGATTGGCTAAATTTGCATATCTAAGAAAAAGAAGTGGGTGACTCAAGGGGCATTTCTGGGGCAGTCTTAAGACTTAGCCAGATAGCGCTGATATTCAGTGCTAAGTTTAGATGGGCAACTCTAGTTAGACAAATTTGCTCACCTAAAAATAGTCACATTTTTCCCGTTTATATTTAGGAGAATTTTCAGCTGAAAACCTAGTGGGTTAGGTTCTACAGGAAATGAAGCTAAAAATAACTGGATACAATTAACCAGATATCGTCAGTGGCTTTTAGAAACCTGGCCTCAAGTTTTTCTTGGAACTGGGATAAAAAATGGTGTGCACCTCCAGGGCCTTGAATGGAGGAGTTTCCATACGGATAGCCCCCAGTCCCATATTTCTACCGTTAGAATTGTCCTTCTCCTGTACCTGAAGCAAAACGATTGTAAGGTTAAAATGAAATAAAATACTATCACTATTTCTGCAACTGGAAAAACGTATTGCTAACCTTTTCCATTTCTTGGAAACAAGACAATGTCGCTTAGCGCATGCACATTTTTTCAGGTGGTTATAAATATTGCTGTTCTATTTAGTTCAAGACTTGTGATACAGAGAAAATTGTTTTCTGCAGAAAGAATGCTATTTTTATTATAACTTAGAGCATATATTTCTCCTTTTCCAAGATCTTGGCAAATTTATTAAGACTGCTTATATATATGCAGAGGATGCTGGCAGGAGCAGGAGGGTTGGGGTTGGCTTGAATGAGGGGAGGGTGTGGAAGGTTGAGCAAGGGTTGGAAGGGGTTGGAGGGAGTAGAAGGCATTTTTACATTTGGCCACTGTTCAAAACTCTGAGGGGGTGAGCTGACCTTTCTTAATCGGGTCCATCGATCCACCACTTTTTCAAAATATTTTGGGGGGTTTGGAGGGTAGGGGACATGACCCCCATCTTCAGCACCACCCAGAAGGGGGAGGGAGGCCCTGGCCGCTGGCCCAAACTTGTTTGGGCCAGCTCTGTCCCGCTGAATATCCAAGATAACTTATCTAGCTACCTTTTTTTGTTTTTCTGAATATTGATCTGAATATTGATCTCTATACCTAGAAAGTATGTGGTCCAAAATGAATGGCAGTCCAAAATGAATGGCAGTTTTCAGGTCTGAATGTGGGTTTGGAGTCTGCCACAAAAGCCATATGAGGGAGGCTGAGGGACGTGGGAAGCATTATTGCCTGGAATAATTACATGAACCGGGGTAAGAAGGAGCCTTACCGGCCCCGCTGAACTTTTTCGTGAACACTTCCTGATTCTGTCGTCATCGGGGGGAGGGACCGGTTGGAGCTTCAAAGCCGGCCCCCCCTGCACCTTTCCCTTGAGGCTGAGGGACGCGGGAAGCATTATTGCCTAGAATAATTACCTGAACTGGGGTAAGAAGGAGCCTTACCAGTCCCGGTGGACTTTTTCGTGAACACTTCCTGATCCTGTCGTCATCGGGGGGAGGGACCGGTTGGAGCTTCAAAGCCGGCCCCCCTGCAGCGCGCAGTCGACACCGGCGCGCTGCCTAAGCTGCGCTCACTAAAGGGGCGCGCGGCTTTGTTGGAAAAATTTCATTTTAGGGAAGTACTTTCCTTAAACGTGAGTAATATTGAATTTTGTTAATTCCCTAAGACCTCAGCCTTCACACACAGGAGGATAGTAGAAAATAATTAGAGTGTGGAGTAGAAAGACTTGCGTCTTTAATTTAGCTTGGGCGATAAATGCCTTACACAAAACGAAAGGCAAAAATAAGGGAGATGGCTTCCTCTTCCCCCTTGTCAGATCCTGTTCAATTGCGGATACCAGCCTTTTTCACCCCATCATCTGGAATGATACCAGGGGAAGTAGCCACTGAGGGTACTGATATGGAGCGGATAACAGACCCCATGGCTGAAACATCATTGAGCCCTGGTGCACCAAGCATTCCCCCTCCCTCCCACCTAATTTTATTCCTCCAGACTTTCTTAAATTAGGAATATCATCTGTGGGGCAAGGAGAGAGAACCTTAACTGCAGAGGGGAAGTTGGATTAAGGAGTAGCTAAAGGATTTGCGCTACCCCTAGATACACCTACAGAAATTATGATGGATGCATTATGGACTGCAATAAAATCTTTAGAAGGTGCAATCATCAATTTGACAAAACTGACTAGATTCAAATCAACGTTTCAGTAATATCGAAGTTACCACTGGCAAAAATAAGGAAAAGATTGATCAAATGGGGATTAAAGTGGGTAAATTAGAAAGTTGGCAGCAAAAGTTTGCCAAAGCAAAGATATTATATGAGAAGAAATTTAAAGGAATAGAGAATTCACTAAAATATTTAAATTTAAGAATACTCAATTTTCCAAGACATGATTTGATTTCAGCTTACGATATGTTTAAAGAATATCTTATACATATATTGAAAATGCCTGAGCAAACACTCCCAGTTTTATCTAAGATTTATTATGTGTTACCTAAAGATAAATTAGCTGATAAGAGTACTTTAGGTGAAGGTCAGTTAAATTTGTCCGAATTGGTGGAGTTATCAGTCGAGACTATAATAACGGTTAGATCTACATTGCATGTAACATTTACTTTTGCATCAGATAGGGAGACTGTGTTTAGACTCTATATGAGGAATCGTCTTGTCTCGTTCCATGGTGATAAAATACAAATCTATCCTGACTTCTCTAGAATGACACAAGATAGAAGAAGAAAATTTCTTGATAAGAGAGCAGAAGTAGAATCTAAGGGTGGGAAAATGTTATTATAATTTCCGGGTAAATGTGAAATTGCCTATAAAAATAAAAAATATGTATTCTTCGAATTGTCACAACTTAAAGCTTTTCTTGACTCCCATCTCCAAGAAGCTGCAGTGTTAGGGCTTGATGCAAGTAGAGATATCTAGATGTCAGTCTTGTCAATTGTTCAAGGAGGAGTAGTGTTCCTCAATGTTTTCCTAGTAACCACTCTTTTTTCTTTCTAATACTTATCCTTCTGTATATTGCCTTGAGTTTCAGATGTATTTTATTTTTATTTTTCCACTTGTATAAGTGGTATTGGTAGACTGATAATAAGGACATCTGATTTGTTGTAAACAAATAATTGTATTTTGTTTTCTCTATAAGCATAAATAAAACATTAGAAAAAAAAGCCATATGAGATGAGATTTAGGACCTAAATATGTATACCCTAGATAAAAACCGAGGCAGGGGAGGGATGATAGAGATGTTTAAATACCTGAAAATGCACAAGAAACACATCTTTTTTTCAATAGAAATGAGTGTATGTAATTAGAGATCATGATATGAAGCTCTGAGAAGGCAGGAACAGTGTCAGGGAGTATTTCTTCATGGAAATGGTGGTGCATGCATGCCTGCAGTGCCCTTCCAGAGGAAGTAATGGAGACAAAAATGGTAACGGAATTAAAAATAAAAAAACCCATGGGATACACACAGAGGATCTCTATTGGCAAAAGAGCAGTAAGGAAGCACTGAGGCAGCCTGCACAGGGTGGGAATTACAACCCTACAACAGTGTCGGGCTTTCAAGAAGAAGCATGGAGGCCCCAAGATACAATCCAAACCTCGGGGAACATGGGGATTACTACAAATCTTTGGAATAAGACACAGAAGGGTGCGTGAATGTCGCCCTAAGTATTGGTCTGATAAGAATCAAAGCTGAAGACGGCAAGCCCTGAAATGGCCAACCAGTGGAGATGGTGGAGGCCATCAGTGTAACAGAGTTTGGGCATGCTCGGGAGGATATGGAGGGCAGTGGTAGGAAAGGGGTTGAGAAGTCAGGTAAAAGGCATAGGAGAGGGGACAGCTGGTGTTTGGTTGCGTAACAGGAATTTATATACACACGTACCCGTACCCAAACCCCAAGTGGGAAGTCTGGATGACCACTGTGGTCTTTATCCACCATTATTTGTGTCTGAAATGCAGGATCCCCGCCCACCCCCACCAAGAATATATTCTGAAAACAAGGTTAATAAATAAATACATCTGAATCTGATCACACTCTTCTGAAGTCATCCATTGGCCTTGTTACTCAGATTAGTATTGTGTGCGCTTGTAATTTCAGGCAATCAGGAGCCAGTTTTGATAGCCATATGTCCTTGACCGACAGATGTTCCTAAAGCAAAATGACATTACTGAGTGATACGGTGCCATCAGTGTGTGCAGTAATTCTCATGGTTACAATGTGATACGTTTTCAAAGCACTGCTGATTTAAGATTTTGGTTTGTGCAGAGCTAAGCAGCTGAGCCTTCAGCCCACCCCAGGAATGCCCCCTGGGGCCACCTTATTTGTCCCACAGCTAAATTTGCCCTCTTAGCTGAGCAAAGGGGGAAAAACATTTTAAAAACAGGGTCTTAACCGTTTAGCTCCACCCTTGGCTTGATTCTCTCTACAATTCAAAACCTCAGTAAAAAAAAAAAAAAAATCACCTGTTTGCCTTTTTTACTTTGATTCTTCTTGTCCCTTCTCCAGAATTCTTCCATTTTCCAGATCCAGATCCTTGAACATTTTGGTATTTCACCTCTGTGTCAACTCCATTGTACTCTCTCATTCTTTTCTCACTGTCTTATTGTAAGATATTACTATAGGTCACATATTAACTGTAAAGTCTAGGATTCATTTATGTGCTATTAACGAAAAGTCCACACTTCAGAGAAAAGGATAAGTTAGTTCCATTTAATCCATAAATCTAGAGTCCATTACTGAAGTTCTTAGCGCATTTATGATTGATGTTAATAATATGCAAATGAAGTGCACTTTAATGCAGGTTAATGCATTTACATTAGGTGCATTGATATGGGTGTTAATGCACAACGTTAATTACACCTCTCTCAGGTATAGTTAAGTTTTTTGCAATAACAGGTCTGGGTTAAATTTTGCCCAGTTTAATACACATTGTTTTTTGCTGCACTAATAGGTAAAGAGCTATTTAACATAATTTTACATTTTATTACCTAATCAGCATAGATTACTGCAAGCTAGTGAATGTATAATAACAACGTTTTACCGTGCATTAAATACCTGTGTTAGATAACGCAGACCTTTAACATTACCTTTACCATTAGTGCACTGTATTACCTTGGCCCCCTTTGATCCAAAATGAGATTTAAAGAACCAACGGTTACCCCTCCCAGTGGTGCTGCTGTAAAAGCAGCTGCTCAAACAGAACCAGCTAAGCTTCTATTTGCAACTATCCAGAGGCTTTCATCATTTTTAACCCCCTTCCCTCTCCCTTCTAACCCAGCCATGAGAGCAAAATTTCCCCCTCAGAGTCTATAGGTCACTTGTCCCTCCAGTACCCAGCGTCTAGGACTCTGCGTTTAACCACTAAAGATATTGCCGTTGCGTGAAGGCTGGGCTTCCCCATCTGCATCTCCCATCCCCATCCAGTGCTGCTCTGCTGCATCTCCTACCCCGGCTGGCCCAATATGAAGAATCTGGGCTCAGGAATCAAACCCAGATCTGGCAGATGGCAAGTTGCAGCAGTACTGCCGAGCCATCAGGCCATCCCCATGAATCTTAATATGTAAGTGTATTCCTAGGCAGTGAGAGTGCTGTGCTGACATTTTTGACATAATATTTCTCAGAGAAATGTAATTTACATTGATTGGCAAGACACAAATGTAAAGTTTACTTTGTCAGCAAAGGCCAGGACTGTGGAAAGGTATCCAAGATAGCAAGAGGTTAATTATGCATTGAGAGCTGCCAGCGTGGTGTTGAAGGACAGTTTGGTATGATCCAAAACTAAATTACCAACTTGTGCATGGTTAAGATATCAGCCGGCTTGAAGGTTATCTGCAGCCTATGATTTATGCTTTCATCAGCTACAATCTTTTCTGTAGAATAACAATTAACCAGGACTTCCCTTTGCAGTTTCATTTTTGGCTCTGTTTCCCAGTCGTATTAAAGCTGCAGTGCGAGCACAGAAGAGATGCTTCAGCTGGCAGTTCAACAGGCAAATTGACAATACCTTTTTAATCTTCAGATGATTTCATTTCTGTGTAGTGTTTAACATTCTGGTTTGCCACACCAGCTGTCGCACAGAGGGGTTAAATGAAGGTACTTCTCTGCAGATTTCTTGTCAGAACCCTATGCAGACATTGTGTAAATTTGTTTTCGGTATAAAGAGAACGCAAGCAGCAAAGAATGGACGCAAGGAAAGAGATTTGTAAATAGATTGGGGGTGTTAGTTTAATGAAGGCTATGCAATATTTATTCCAAAAAGAAAGAGGTGTAAGGTTCTGTTTTGTGACACTGTTTTGATACTGCACTCACACGCTTTAGTACTTCCCTTTCACAGCTGTACTTGTTTACTACTTCAAAGCAGTGGCATACTTAAAGTATTTGGCACTCCCCCCCCCCCCCAAAGATTAATTTCTCCGTCCCTCGCTGCCCACTGTTCTCTGGTTCCCCTCTCCCTCACACAGGCTCCCTCTCTCTCTTGCATCCACTTTTACACACCCCTTCACACAGGCTCCCTCTCACACAGAAACATGCACCCTCACTCACACACACACAAATTCTCCCAGTCTCTTACCTACACACACACACACACACACACTCATTTCCATACACTAATGCAAGCTCTGAATCTCTTATTCCCGTACACACACACACACACACTCATTCCCATACACTAATGCAAGCTCTGAATCTCTTACTCCCATACACACACACACACACACACACACTCATTTCCATACACTAATGCAAGCTCTGAATCTCTTATTCCCATACACACACACACACACACACACACACTCATTCCCATACACTAATGCAAGCTCTGAATCTCTTATTCCCATACACACACACACACACACACACACACACTCATTCCCATACACTAATGCAAGCTCTGAATCTCTTACTCCCATACACACACACACACACACACACTCATTCCCATACACTAATGCAAGCTCTGAATCTCTTACTCCCATACACACACACACACTCATTCCCATACACTAATGCAAACTCCGAATCTCTTACTCCCACACACACACACACACACACTCATTCCCATACACTAATGCAAACTCCGAATCTCTTACTCCCATACACACACACACACACACACACACACACACTCATTCCCATACACTAATGCAAGCTCCGAATCTCTTACTCCCATACACACACACACACACACACTCATTCCCATACACTAATGCAAGCTCCGAATCTCTTACTCCCATACATACATACACTCACACACCCCTTCCTCTCTCAATCACATAGGCTCACATGTGGTCATTCTGGCTCTCTTCCTCTTCAGCTGCCTTCCTTTCACTGTCTTCCATCGCTCATGGCCCGGCAGCCTTCCTCTTCTTCTACTGCGAGCAGAATGGGCTCTGCTTGTGGGTGCCGACCTTTCACTTGATGGCATCCTGCTCCCGGCTGGTACCCTCCCTGCTGGCTGTCACCTGGGGTGGTCCACAATCCAGCACCCCCCCCTCCCCCCCCCCACTTTAGTTCACCACTGCTTCAAAGGGAGCACTACACCCTGAATTCAAGGTGGAAGCACCCTGCTGGCCGAATGGTAAGTTTTAAGGGCCTGTGTACAGAGTGTTGTGCATAATAATTTTCAGATCCTTCCCCCCACACAGAGCTTGCAGGCCCGGGGTTCTCTCAAAGATCTCCCATCCCACATCACTCCATCCCCCAGATCAAGCCAGCCCCCCTTTCCCTTGATTAAGATAACTTCTCTATCCAAGCCCATTACCCCCACCACCACCACCCCCCCCCCCCCCCCCTCATCAAGGCCAGATATCTCATCAAAGACATCCTTTCCCATCCAAGCTGGATCTCCACCCTCTCTATTACCCAAGGCCAGGACTCCCTTATCTCTGGCCCTTCCTGAATAATTTCTTACCATTTTGTTTTCATCGGCACAAGGGCTCTGACTTCCGCCTGCTGACACCACTGAACCCGAGCCTGGATTTGTCAATAGGTGCACTAGGCCTGTGCCTAGGGTGGCAAAAATCTGAGGGCAGCAAGCTGGCTGAACATTTACTGCCTTCCAGCTGTGCTGAATCTCACTCAGCAGAAAACAGCTCTCAGTTTCCTGATCCAGCCCTCCCCTCCTCTCCTTCCTCAATCCTCCCTCCTTTTCTCCCATCCCAGATTCCTGATCTCACCCCCTTCACTTTTCCCCATCTCCAGTGCTCCACCCTTCCTCTCCCCATCCCTAAGATCTCTTCCCTGTACTAATACTTGAGATATAAAATATAAAAGATGGAAATATTTGTCAGTGTACTTCATAATTTTCACATTTTTTGCCACAGACACTACCTCTGAGCTGCCGCAGGAAACTCTGGGGCTGTGCCTTTGACCCATTCTCTGTTGTCTGACCTTTCTCGGGTGTGGGGGATGGGGGGGGGGGGGACGATAGCAACTAGGGGTGACAAAATTCTAAATCCGTCACTGCACCCCACCATAGCAGCAGAAGTTCAGTGCTAAAGCCCAGACCCTCAGGAATGTTAAGGAATCATTCCTTTCATTTTGGACCAGTTGCAACAGGGGATTTCGAGGCACACCATGCATGTGCGAAAGCTGTTGGTTTAGCATTCATGCTAATTTTGCATGCCTGCTAAAAAAGGCTTCATTTTAGCAGGTGCATAGACAAATTTAGTGCATCCCATACATTATTTACCACAGCTACTACTGTTTGCAATAGGTCCTATTTACAAATAATACACAGTAATGCTCTACACGGTTGGATAAATATACACCATAGGACACCAAGTAGGATTTTAGCATATATGTACATTTTTTATCAATGTGCATGCTGAAAACATGCTAGCGTGAGTTTTAGACCCAATAGGATTGTGTGCTAGTTTACTTTACAGTGGCTCCAGCAGATCTCCAGAGTCAAGGAGAGGTGGGACATTGTGATAATAATGGCTACTCTACTGCTGCTGTTACCCACTGGATGCTCCACGCAGTAGTAAGGAGATCTATTCAGGATTAACTCATTGCACCTCTTACTGGAAAACAGAACAAGCTAGACGGTTACAGAGTCTACACAGAAACTACACATGCTGCAAGAGAAGCTACATGCTAGCAGAACCCCTTAATCGGGTAATACATGCAGGGCATCCATTGACCCTCACCAAACAGACAATAAGTAACCACAAACTAGAAAATGTGCAGACTCAATCCCCGAATCCCTACTCTCCAAATTTCTCACCCAACCCTAGAGTCCTACACAATCCCCCAGTCCCTGCTTGCACCCTTTCCCACACAATCCAAATCTCTGGTGTCCCCTACCACATATCTTCCACTCAAAACCCAAGGCCGTGCTCCTCTCCCTTTTGAGGTTCCTACTCAATACCCCAGTCCCTGATCATTCTCCCCAAACAACCTGATCCCGGAGTCCTCAACAAACTTTCCTCCCAAGCATCTTTTCTCTCCACCCCCCCCCCCCCCCCCAATCCCTGCATTTCTGCTCTGCTACTCAATACCAGCCCAGACACTGCTCACCCCCTACCCAATCCCTAAATCCCACATTCCCTTCCCCAGGCCTCTCCATCTCCCCTTCTTCCCACCCGAGGCCACTCTCTTGACTGTTTCCCTCCCTCCTGCTTATACAGTGTGTGTGTGTCATGTGTCAGTCTCCATGATTTCACTATTCACAATCACTGCTGCAGTAGCATGGAACAGCCCTCTGGATCACCTTCCTTGTCTAGTCTTTTAGGCTGCAGTACCTTTGGGGTGGGGTCTGGCTCAGTGTTACTCTTTTTCTTTCTCCTGCACTGCACTGACAGCACAGCACAGATGGTCAGTGCATGTGCAGTCACTGCGACTGTACTTGCTTTGGGCCATGAGTGACGAACGCTGATCCACTGTGAAGGCTGGGTTGAGTTGTGTTCCCTGCAGGATCACTGACTCGTCATGTCAGCTGGGGGCGGAGCTGGTGTGCGCTGAGGCGCAGAGTGCATGCAAAATCTGGTAGCTTGCTGAGGAAGCAAACAGTGGCGCTGTGCTTGCACCCACCAGCCTCTCAGCGAGTCAGCACGGCACCTGGAGATATGAGCATCCTGCCTGGAGTCCTGGAAATCTGTGTAAGTATTCAGAGACTCTGGGCTAAATCCAGAGAGTTCCCTAGTATGCTAGCCACTAGGCCACACCTTCTCGCATTTAAATGCATTGAAATTGCTGAAGATGCACTGTTCAATAAAAATACATGTTGTTGAGTTCCATAATGCTGTCCATGTAGTGAGTGAAGCACTTATTGTGTAATTACAATAAACTACAAATTGATATGGAACAGAGTACTTGCAGCAATGTTCTGTTGAATTCTCCCACAATACAGCTTGTTGCCAGTGGAATGGCCAAATTAGAAACTATATGGGAATGCAATTCAGCTTTGTAACATCTACTTTTCCTCCCCCTAATTCAGATTGGTATTAGTAAGATGGGCCCCTCTCCTCTTTCATCCCACATAATATTGTTCTCTTCACCCCTGCTTGCACAGCCCTCTCCACTACAAATATTGCCCACACACTCACAAACATCCCCTTGCTTAGCTCTCCATAGTGATGGCATCAGAACTTGGAGACGGATAAAGTATAAATTGAAAGTGACACCATGAGAAATTACTTTCACAGGCAGGCCTGATAGGGTTATGATCTCTCCCCATATCACTTCATTTTTCAGGGAATGCTTGCTAGAAATTCAGAACTGGGAGGGTATTGTTGGTATCATGATTTGTATAGTGCATACCAGATTACGGAGCATTGTACAGAGACATAGAATGGACAGTTCCTACTTCTTATAACAGGCATGAGAGCCTTCTAAGAAAACTAAAAAGTCATGGGATAGGAGGCAATGTCCTTTTGTGGATTGCAAGCTGGTTAAAAGACAGAAGACAGAGAATAGGATTAAATGGTCTGTTTTCACAGTGGAAAAAGGTAAACAGTGGAGTGCCTCAGGGATCTGTACTTGGACTGGAGTCTTTTAATATATTTATAAATTATCTGGAAAGGAATACAACGAGTGAGGTGATCAAATTTGCAGATGATACAAAATTATTCAGAATAGTTAAATCACAAATGGATTGTGATAAATTGCAGGAGGACTTTGCGAGACTGGAAGATTGGGCTTCCAAATGGCAGATGAAATTTAATGTGGACAAGTGCAAGGTGATACATATAGGGAAAATTAACCTATGCTGTAGTTATACGATGTTAGGTTCCATTTTAGGAGTTACCACCCAGGGAAAAAATCTGTGTGTCATAGTTGATATTATATTGAAATCAACGGCTCAGTGTGCTATGGTGGTCAAAAAAGCAAACAATGTTAGGAATTATTAAGAAGAGAATGGCAAATAAAATGGAGGATGTCATTGCTTCTGTATCGCCCAATGGTTAGACCACATCTTAAATATCATGTGCAATTCCGTGCGCCTATCTCAAAAAAGGCATAGTTGCACTGGAGAAAGTACAGTAGAGGTTAGGGCTGTTCTTGGAGAAGAGATGGCTGAGGAGGGATACGATAGAGATCTACAAAACCACGAAAGGACTTGAACGGGTAAATGTGAAATGGTTATTTAATCTTTCAAATAAAACAAGGACTAGGGAGCACTCCACTCCATGAAGATAGCATGTAGCACGTACAAAATGAATCAGAAAAAAATTGTTTTTCACTCAATGCACAATTAAGCTCTGAAATTCATTGCCAGAGGATGGAGTTAAAGCAGCTAATGTAGCTGGGTTTAGAAAAGGTTTAGATAAGTTCCTGGAGAAGTCGATAAACTGCTATTAATCAATAGGTAATAGCCACTGCTTGTTGCCAGGATTAGTAGCATAGAATCTATTTAATGTTTGGGTATTTGCCAGTTACTTGTAACTTGGATTGTCTACTTTTGGAGCCAGGATACGGGGCTTGATGGACCCTTGGTCTGACCAGTAAGGCATATCTTTTGTATGTTCTTAGGAATGGACTATGTAATTTTATAGATAAAGGCTCTTTGCATTCATTCATTTTAATCTGTACAGATTAGCTGCTAATGAACTTTGATACACAATGCCAAAGTTTGTCACATGCATGTTCTATTGTATATACATATAGATATAGATATAGAGATAAGATATAGATATAATCTATCTCTCTCTATATATATATATATAAATATATATACATATATATGTTACTAAAAAGTACCTGTATTGCTCGAGTTGTCTGCCCATAACAGAAATATATTTTAAAATTGAACAAATGTGACAACAATATATATTGCTGAATTTTATTAATTAACAAAAAGCATATAGAAACTTAGAGAACCTCTCTCCATTGACAGTATATTAGATATCTCCTGTTGCCAGCCCAGTGCAGGACTCTGTCCTGCGTGGATTGAAGATGCCTGCAGGCAGCCGTCACAGATCCCATCCCGCAGTGGCCAAAGGAGAAGACTGCTGCAGACTGCATCCCATATCAGATGAAGAAGGGGTCTGGCGGTGACTGAAGAGAGGCCTTGTTTATATGTATGTGTGTGTCTGTATGGGTGGGTCTGTGTGTGTGCTAGGGATATGCATTCATTGCTCCATTTGTATCATTCGTTTCGGCGGTACGCACATATCTCACGAATGGATAGTAGGCACACAAAATGGATGATATGTGCGTATATAGTTGGCCACACAAATGTGCACATAACATTAGGTTTGCGCACCTACTATCCATCTTCCTTCTCGATTGCTCAGTTAGATATCTGGTTTCTCAATATATTTTAAAGTGCAATCATGCTGCTACACCTCCATGTAAGGCATCACTCACCTCTCCATAAGCCTATGAAAGTCTATATTACTGAAAAAAAGGGGGGCGGGGAAATGATGTGAAAGATCTGGCTTCTCTTTTTCAGACTATTAGAGGGTGTCACTGATCAGTTGGCATAGATTATTCCAGGATTTTTGCATCTCGTGTGCCTTTCATAAGCTTCCAACCTAGGTGTGGGTATCAGAGTATTTTCTCACCTACATGTAGAAAGATTTGGGTGGAGGAAGAGAGAATTTCTGGCTTGCTTTCCTCCACGCCTGGGTTACCAGCCAAGATGGAGCCCATGCCAAACCTACTCATTGATGTTTTATGATAGGGGTCCAGGGCCAGCGCGTCCTATTAGGCGAATTAGGTGGTCGCCTCGGGCGCCAACCATTAGGGGGTGCCGAAGAGCAGCCATGGGGGGGCCGCCAGCAGAGCCTGTCTCGCTCGTAGCAAAGAGGAGTAGAGATTCAGCGGGCCGCGAGCAGTACCCATCCTGCTTGTGGCCCAGAGAAGCATACACTCAGTGGGCGCAAATGAGGTAGGAGTCGGGGCTGAGACCAGGGAGGGGTGCAACGGCGGGGGGGGGGGGGTGCGGTGTGACAGGGGGGCAGGCACAAGGCAGAAGGTTCGTCTAGGGTGCCTAATAACCTTGCACCAGCCCTGGTAAAGCACTATGGGTTGGCTTTTCTGGCCACCAGGGTTACTCCTTGATTAAGCCCCACCATCCTCCCTCTGTAATTCATCCATCACAGCAGCCGTTCCCGGTATGGCGCCTCAGACCCAAGATACCCTCAGAAACTGATTTGTATGCATCCTGAATCCCATCTGCACTGTTGTGTGGTGGTTGGAATTCGCTCCTGGGGGCCTCTGCTTACATAGCAGTCCCAAGTCCTGCAAAGGGAAAAAAGTGATTCCTCAAATCAAGCCCAAGCCCCTTGCATGGCAGTGCACACTGCGCAGCGGCACTACTGTTTCAGGGTTTTGATGGTGAAATGTGTGAAACCAACTCTGAACGCAGGAAACCTTTTTTGGTTTTGTTCTTTGATTTTTGTTTTCCAAAAATAAAACTAGGAGAGCTGTCTTTTAAGTCAATTAATCTCCCTGGAGTTTTAGGTAAAAATCAGTGCTTACAAAAGTTGTAGATTTCCCGCCGATGGCACAGATTTGCTTAAAACCGCGTGTGTCAGGACTGAGAAGAGAGAGAGCTCCCTCCTTGTCCCTTTTATGACTGGCATTAGACTATGCTCCATATGTGACGCCACTCATGCAGAAAAACGTGTTGTGCTGTCCCCTCCCAAATCCCCACATACTCCCCTCCCCCAGTCGTCCGGAAAGATCTGAGACTTCACTTTCAGAATAAAACAGCAGCAGCAGTACAAGCCCTTCCCGGGAGTCAATAGAGAGACTCAAACCTAAACCCATAGTTTAGCGCCTTCCTCAAGCTCTCCTTTTTCCTCTCTCTCCCCCCCCCCCCCCCCCCCCATTACTCCTCACTCCAGTTTAATTCTGTTTTCATCCACTCTACGCTAGTAGCCAGACCGAGTTTGTGCCCTGCCGCCCCATCTCATTACCTTTCCGGCTTTTTCTTCTTTCTCTTTTGCCCTCCATCCTTCTCTTTTCTCGCATCATCTTTCCTGTCACCTGTTGCTCTCTTTTACCTCACATTTCTTCTCACTAACTCTTCCGCCTCTCCTTTTTTCCCCCCGCGTGTTCTCCTTGTGTCTTTTGCTTTCTCCGGCCTCTTGGTATTTCTCCTTCATTTGCACAGAGCAACTTGAGTCAGTTTCCAGAAGAGAAAGAAAATAAGGGAAGGAGAGGCCCTGAACATGGGGGTAGGCCGTGAAAGTCATTTTCTCTCCCTGGGCCTCCATAATGGTAATTGGGTAATTATAATAATGGCATTGCTTCTGTTCTCCTCTTAGCTTTGGAAACTGTCCAACAGATCAGGCACCAAAAAAAGCCCCGGCCATGCCTTTTACTACAGAGGTGGCTGCGTGCATGTTTCTGATGTATTAAGCCATCAAACTTGTTGGGATTCAGGATGGCTGAGAGATGAGATAATATACCAAATTATTACTATTTATATATTCACATCTATATGATGTCCTAGACAAATGCAAATAATTTCACCCTGCAAATAATTACATACAAATACAGTTAAGTCTTGTCCCAGTGAGCTTACAATTTAGCATTATGTTTTATTGATGTATTATTTATGGGTTTTGATGATGTATAACTTATTATGATATTGATGTATTATTATATTGCATTTGACTATTGCATTTAAGTATTTGATATAAACCGCTTTGAGCTGAACTCGTTTCAAGGAAGGCAGTATAAAAGTATAATATAACATTACATGTCTGTAGCATAGGAGATAAAGGGACTTTGTCTGAGATCATGGTGAGCAGGCCTTGAATTTCAGCCTGCTTGTTTCCCACCTAATACTTTAACCAGCAGGCCATGCCCTCTCCCTTCAGAAATAGAAACTGCAGGCATCGATGATCCCATATGAACCAATATTCTTAATGTGGTGGGCAATATTCTCATCATGCACTGAATCTCCAGTTCAATAAGCATCTGTTGCTGCAGTTGCCCAGAGAGTCAGTCTGAGGAAGAAGAGACGCAATAATGTTTGATGTCTTCATGTCTGAACCCTTGTAGCCAATAAACCAAAGTGAGTTGTGTTGGAATCAGTACAGAATCCAAAAACCAGAAGAGAAGCTTTAGGAGCAAAACTGTAAATAAGATGTCTGATTCTAGAGCAGATTTTCAAGTGGAATAGAGAAAGTAGTCTAGTGGTTTGAGCAGTGGGCTATAACCCAGGGAAACCAGCGTTCAAATCCCACTGTCATTCCTTTTGACCTTGGACAAGTCACTTTAGCCTCCGATGCTTCATACAAAAATTAGATTATAAACCCTGTGGGAATAGGGAAATACCTGAATGTAATCCACTTTCATGTATGCATTGAAGTGCTGAACAGTGGAATATAAATAAGTCTCTCCTGTCCCTTCCATCCAAGACAAACCCTTGATTCTTTCCCTTTACTTCGTGTGCCTTGATCTCTGCTCCTGCCTGTTGCTCTTAACCAGAACCTGCAGAATAAGAAGTATTTGCACAGAGAAGATAACTTCAGGGCCACTCCCACGAGGACTGGTGCAAGAAAACAAGGAGCAGAAATAGTAAAATAAAACAGATGCAGGCTAGTTCAGATCCGCTCAGCTGTTCTTGTACTGAACTACTGAAAGGAAGACCGTTACCTTCTCTTCCTAGGTATGGTCAGGGCTGGCTGCTGAATCGGGACTGAAAGTCTCAGGGGCAAGCAGGAACCCAAGCACTGCAGTAACTGCTAGAGAGTGAAAAAGTCAGCAATGAAAAACATATCTCCTGGAGAAGCTGCCTTCTGCTGGCCAATGAAGAGGTGGCCAGCTCTGGGATTAGCTCATGGAACTGTCGAAAGCCCCACACGGGCCAATGCAATATTTGTGCACAGAAAACGTCCACGTCTCCTGGGTGCATGATGCAATAGGGGTCGTGCTAAAAAAGGAGGCACTAGGGAAAACTGTGCGTCCCAAGCACCTCCTCGGCATCGGGCACACAGGAGTGGTGGCTGTCGGTGCGGGTTGGGAAAACAGACGCTCAGTCTTCCAGCATATACACGCACACGCTCCACGGCCTGGACTGTATATCATGTGCGTGTATATTGGGCATCCAGAATTGTTTTGTTTTTCAAAAACTTTTTATTTTTTATCTAAATCTGATTTCTTTGGTTCCACCTACTTAGTTAGTATCACAGAAATCAGGATTTTCCTTTTTTTTTTCAACGCGCCCTTGAGTGTGGCATACCTCTGTGCCAGCCCCAGGCTGGCGTAAAATTTGCCGCATTGCAATAGCGCATTGTCCACGCGGGGAATATTTTGCATCGCGGGGATTAGCTAATAGCCTCACCTACTTGCGGTTTACATGTGACGAGCGCTATTAGCTACGCGGTGATTGGGACGCGCATTTTGGATGCGCTAATCCCTGTTTTGCATCAGGGGTTAGGGACGTAGGCCCAATCGCGCGTTAAGGCCTGTGCTAGCTGCTGCGCATGTTACTGCAAAGGCCCCCACAATGGCTCCTCTTCAGCACCACATGGGAGCAGAATTTAAAAAGGACTTTTTCAGAAAGGGTAAATAAAAAAACAAAACTTAAATCATCACATAAAAATGAGACTACAAAGAGCAAAGCTGCTGTTATAATGAAGCAGTCTATCTTCCTCCCTAATCATTCCTAGTCCCATTAGCAAGCATCCCTCCGCCTGAGATGCAGCAGCGGTGGCTTGGAGAAAAAATGAGAACATGAAGTTTGTTTGGAAGAGGTTTTTTTGTTGTTGTTGTTGCCCAATATTACATTTTAAAAACGGCTCTAAAGGGTTAACCTCGACTGGAAAGCAGGGGTGCCTGAGAATTTTTTGCTTAGTGTTTTCAGCCCGCTCTGGTCAGTCTATCTGGTCAGTCTATCAGGACGCGCGTTTTCGACGCGCTAGCTTTACCCCTTATTCAGTAAGGGGTAATAGCGCGTCGAAAACGTGTGGCCAACCCCCCCAAAACTAATAGCGCCCGCAACATGCAAATGCATGTTGATGGCCCTATTAGTTATTCCCGCGCGATTCAGAAAGCAAAATGTGCAGCCAAGCTGCACATTTTACTTTCAGAAATTAGCGCCTACCCAAAGGTAGGCGCTAATTTCTCCGGGCACCGGGAAAGTGCACAGAAAAGCAGTAAAAACTGTTTTTCTGTACACCCTCTGACTTAATATCATGGCGATATTAAGTTGGAGGTCCCGAAAGTAAAAAATAATTTAAAAAAAATGTAAAATCAGCCCGCAGCTTTCGGGTTGAAAACCGGACGCTCAATTTTGTCGGCGTCCGGTTTTCGAACCCGTGGCTATCAGCGGGTTTGAGAACCGATGCCGGCAAAATTGAGCGTCAAACCCGCTGACAGCTGCCGCTCCTGTCAAAAAAGAGGCGCTAGGGATGTGCTAGTGTCCCTAACGCCTCTTTTTACCGCGGGCCCTCATTTGACTACTGAATCGCGCACACAGGAGAGTGGCCTGTACGCTCGCCCGCTCTCCTGCGACTTTTACTATATTGGCCTGTATGTGATTCAACAGCTAATCTGGCCAACCCTGTAGGCTGTCAGAAAACTCATCGGAGAAAACCTAGTGCGCCATTTCTGCAGGAGCTCTGAACTCCTACCTAGGCTGGCCTTGGGCCTGCCTCTAGCATGATTATAGTGCGCAACAATCCAGATCTCCCTAAGCTCTCAGAGTTAAGATCAGAGAACAGCTACTGAACTGAGTAATGTTTTGTGCTTTGTGGATCATTCACAGGGAAATCCCCTGCTTATGGATTTTCCAACACATACAGGATACCTTTAAAATATGCACACACGTGCTTATATATGTGTTTATATGGATATGTGCAAAACTCTGGTATTTTATAACCTGCACATATACAATGCACGCAGGTTATAAAATACACATAAATGTACCCGGGAATATATGTACGCATATTAAAAAACACAAAAATATATTTTTGCACTTTCTCGGATAAATTCTGATTTATCCGGCTAAGTAGCAGTAAAGCCTGATAAGTCTTAAAAGCGCTACTTATCCGACTAAGTCACATAGCTGGATAAGTCAAAAAGTGCTACTTATTTGGCTAAATCAGTTACCTGGATAATCGGGGCTCACAGCATGGCCCCGCGAACCCTGTACTCACCCCCGATGCCGCCGCGAGCAGTCCAGGTCGCCATCGTCATGCTCCCAAAGCAGGGACGCCGCCGTCTCCTCAGCACTGCTGAGTGCAGCCCCCACAAGCCAACATGCTGCTCCTGTCCAGCAACCTCCTTAGGCATACGCACACGCATATGGTCCCTACGTTTTATGGGCCCCATGGTAGGATACATTAAGTAGTGCCCCTGATGACATCAGGCCGACCGGTCTATTTAAGCCAGGATCTTCAACAGTACCCCACCTCAGCAATGGGTCTTCTGCCTTGCAGTGCGTGATGCCTAGTGTTCATGTTTCCTGCATTTCTGTGCCTTGTTTAGCCTTTCCTTCCGGCCTTACCTCGTCCAGCCTTGTTTTCTCCAGCTTTCCTCATCCAGCCCACCTTGTCCAGCCTCGCCTTATCTTAGCCATCTTATCCAGTATCATCAATGTGTCTTCGTCCTCACTTGGCCTGACTCTCTGGATCTTGACCTCTTGCTTGGACCTGACCATGATTGCTTGCTTCCTGGATTTGACCTCTTGCCTGTACTTGACCACTCTTAATAGCTGCCTGCCCCGACCTTGGCCTGTCTCTGAGTCCGTTCGTCTGCTGCCTGCTGCCTGCCCTGACCCCGGTGTGTTTTTGGACTTTAGTTATCTTCGCCGCCATAGTGACCCGCCTAAGACCTGCCATCTACCAGAACCCAAGGGCTCAACCTGCGGGGAAGGCGGCTGGTAAAGGTAAAACTGCAGACTGTCCCGCTACAGACCGCGTTCACCAGCTGCCAGCGTAGGCCTCGTAGGTTCTCCCTCAAGGCTGCATCAACTAAGCTGCAGCACGAAGGGCTCACACATCCACTACCCTTCACACTTTTGTTGACTTATCCGGCTTTGCTGCTACTTAGCTGGATAACTCAGAATTTATCCAGACAAGTACAAAAATGTTGCTACTTAGTTAAATAAATCAGAATTTAGCTGGATAAATGTGTGCAATTGGTATACTGATGTATTTTTACATCTAATTTTAAAGTAATATGCAAGTAGATTTAACTCGCCCCTGTGAACCTCCACAGGGGCAGGCCAGGACTTCAGGACAGACGCAGACAGGACTATCTTTGGCTTATACCAGCCACCTCATCTGCAGGTTGAGCCCTTGGGTTCTGGTGGCCAGCAGGACTTAGATTGTGGCTGCAGGACTGGAAACTTGAAACAAGCCGAGGTTGGAATCAGGCAGGCATGGAACTGGAGTCTGGAACTAGGTGCAATTAAGTGTGGAACTCTGGAACAGACTGAGCCGGGTGCTAGTAAGGCTGGAACAGACAAAACAGACAGAACAGACAGACCAGGACAAGACAAGGACCAGACAAAACAGAACAAGGAACACAAAAGCCCTTAGGCAACAGACTAGAAAGCAGGCCTGAGAAGGCCACCAGGCAGGACTATAGCAGAAGACCTGAAAGGCCACATAACAAGGCAAAGGCAGAAGGCCTGAGAAGGCCACAGGACAAGTTAAAACAAGGCTGGAAGGCCCAAAGGCCAGAGCGCAGTCCATTGCAGGATAGGGCCAAGCAGAGAGCTAGCAAGACTCAATGACAAGGCAGTGAGCAAAGCCAGTAGCAGGGTTAAATAGGCAGAGCCCTGCTGAGTGATGAGATCGTGGAGACTATGACTGGAGCGAGAGTAGAAGCAGCTCCATGCGGACTTCTGGTGGTTGGGAGGCTGTATAACAGGCAGGAGCACAAAATACATGTGTAAATCAGGAGATTTTCTAACATTCATGTGGCAATGAAATTACCAGTTTTAATATTAGTCTACCAGTTTGCCCAGTCCATCTGCAGGTCATCAAGACCCTCCTGGCTCTTCAGCCAGAAGTCCTTCCATTTCACCCAGACCCCCCCCCCCCCCCCCCATCAAGTCAATATTTCAATTTTAAGACATTTACTCTCACTTACTCCAGATATAAAGCAGGAGTAAGCTGCAAAATCTACATATGTAAATATCTTGTAAAATAGCAACTTACTTGCATAAATATTGTCCCTGCCCTAGAATGCCCCTGACCTGCCCTTTTTTTACATGCACAGATTTACTCACATTGATTTATGCGTGTATGATGAGGTTTCTAAAATAGCACGTATATGCTATTATACACCTGCAACTGCTCATTTTTACGCGCGCAACTTTTGAAAATTCACCTTTAAGAGAGCAAAGGCTGAATCCCTTGCTTTATGTGCATTTCAATGCTATGGGAGCAAAGAGACAACCTGTCAGTTCTTGGGGAAAGGAGTCAGCCACTTGATGACACTAACTGAAGAAAACTACAAGGCTGAAATTCTACAATTTTAATTTCTGGGAACTACATTGATTGAAAGAGCAAAAAAGGAGTTTTAGAGCTTGAAAGCTAAGCAAGTTGTCATGAATGCACTTGTGAATGGAGTTTTTAGGGATGTGCAGGTAAAAAACATTTTGTTTCATTTGTTAGGGGTTTTCCCCATGAATTTTGTTTTGTTTAATTTTTATTTCATTTTCTGTAGTTTATTAAAACATTTTTTTAAAAAGCCCAAAACAATTTAAAAAAGCAAAACAGGGACTCCGGAGGCTGCCTTGCAGCTCAACCCTCTCACCCTCCAAAAACTACCAGGGGTAGGATCCTCCTGGCCTCCACCAACCCAGTCTTGGGGGGGATCCAAAGAAGATGTCTAGGCCAAGGCCGAAACCCTCAGCCCTGACTCCGAGGCCCAGCTTGAAGGCCAGGTCCCAACACTGAGGAAGAGGCTGAGGCCTACAGCAAGGCTCAAGCCAGATGCTGGAGCAGGGCCCACCCGGAGGCCAGATCTTGATGCTGGGGCCTTGGCCTAGCCCAGGGCCCAGCCCTGATGCCAGGACCCAGCCTGGAGGCCAGATCCTGACACCAAAACTTCAGCCTAGGCCCAGGCTCGATTCCAGAGCCTGGCCCAGAAGCTGAGTCTTGACACCTAGACCCAGGTCCAATGCCTTGACCCAGCCCAGAGGCCAGTTCCCAATGCCAGGCCCTCAGCTTAGGCCTAGGCCTAAGGCCCAATGCTGGGAGGGTGGATTGGAGGCAGGAGGTAAGTTCCCAATGCCAGGCCCTTGGCCTACGCCTAGGCCACAGCCCGACCCTGGGGGGGACAGACTGGAGGCTGGAAACCAGGTCGCAGAGCTCCTCTTCGGTCTTTAGTCTTTTTAAAATGACGTCCTCCACTTAAAGATGCACCAGAGTAACTTCACTCTGTCGCCTTCCTCCTCAGCATAGGGCATCATTTTGATGTATGGCTGTTTAAAATGAATGGCTGTA
Organism: Rhinatrema bivittatum; assembly: GCF_901001135.1. NCBI lineage: Eukaryota > Metazoa > Chordata > Amphibia > Gymnophiona > Rhinatrematidae > Rhinatrema > Rhinatrema bivittatum. The sequence continues at coordinate 49,056,846 of NC_042622.1, read as the reverse complement.
CATCAAAATGGCACCCTCTGCTGAGGAGGAAGGTGCCAGAGTGAAGTTACTCTGGCGCGTCTCATGTGGAGGATATCAATTTAAGAAGAAGACCAATGAAGAGCTCCACGGCCTGGTCTCTGGCCTTCAGGCCAGATTTCCTATCATTTTGTTTTGAAAATGTAATGAAATGAAATAGGAAATATCATTGACATTCCTATTTACATCTGACTATCTTCCTATAGTCGGACAAACTTTGATGGAACCACCACCTTTGCCTACCATCTAAGGTTGGGTTCACCAAAGTAAGAGAGAATTATCATAACAGTAAAAAGAGGATTATCCCATGAATATTTACAGCTACATCAAACCGGGTTCTGTTGAGATAATGGACAGTTCAATGAGAAGTAGTTTACACCAATAATTAAGGGATGAGTGAGGAGGGGGGGGAAAACCAGCACTGAGCATTCTAATATGTCAAGATGCAAGTCAGTGCAATAAACACAGGTCTCCCTTCAACACTTTCCACATTCAACTGCATCTTTCATGTAGCTGACAGTGCAGCCTGTGTCCACGAGAACCCATGAATGATGCAGTTGAATGTGGAAGGTGCAGAAGCCTACCATGCATGTGTACCCAACTCCGGACGTTCTCAAGTAGTGCACTTCGTTTCTTGCCGTGGTCAAGCTAAAAATAGATCACTCAGACAAGAGATGGGGAGAGGGAGAGAAAGCATTGTCAATATTATTAGCCACTCAAGTTGATGAAAAGGAATTTTTTTTTTTTTAGAGTATTCATTAGAGCAAGAGGTCTTTGCCTTTTAAGAGTCTATAAAAGAAAACAGACAGTGAGACAGAAATTAGCATGTCAAAGACTGATTGAGATATGAAGCTACCAGCAGCAGGAAAATCTGTAAAAGAGAGTTTTAGTCAAATTATTAGCTAGCTCCATTATAAATCTATTATTATTATTATTATTATTATTATTATTATTTTAACCTTAAAAATGTAACCTGTTCTAGGTAATTTGAATTTTTTGGCCCACCTGTACAGCAGAGTGTGGCCGTTTTTTTTCCTTTAGATTTAAATAGTTTAAATTTAAATATCCTTTAGATTTAAACATACCTTACTGATATAAAACGTATCCTCACCCAAATGGCACTCATGCTCAACCAGAACAAAACGGAAATTCTTTACCTTTCGAGCAAAACCTCAACTCCCCCCACTGACCCTACATCACCGCTCAAATACAAACTGCTCACAACAGTTAGAGATCTCGGAGTCACCTTGGACAAGGAATTAAATTTTAAATATCATATCAACACTCTGATAAAAGAAGGATTCTAAAAACTCCAACCCTTGCTACATCCTCCAGATTACTGGACAGTGCTACAATCCCTCCTCTTTGCCAAGTTAGATTACTGCAACTCCCTCCTAATAGGCCTTCCCGCTGCCACCCTCAAGCCCCTCCAGCAAAAAAACAGATCACATCACGCCCCTACTCAAACAACTCCACTGGCTACCTACCCCATTCAGATCTCAATATAAGATCCTCATGCTCATCCACAAAGCAATCCACAATAACAAGACCAGATGGCTCCAAGAACCACCACTCGGCTCCTCTCAGAACTGACCCCTCTACACCTTCCTTCAGAAAGAGTCTCAAAACTTGGCTCTTTAGAAAAGCATTCTCTACAGAAAACTAACTCCCGGCTCCCTGTCCCCCTTCACTGGCACTGCCAACAGCTCCCCCCCCCCCCCCCCCCCCCCCCCCCGCCTCTGTACATAGCAAGTTTAAACTCAGAACTTATTTACTGTTAGTGAAGTTATGTAAAGCAAGTTTTTCTTTATATTTACTCGGTTCATTTGTTATACTGTATCATGTCACCATAAGGCTCGCCCTTTGACATCCTGTTATATGTAAACCGGTGTGATATTTCACATCAAATATCGGTATAGAAAAATAAATAAATAAATAAATAAATACCAGATGACACCAACCAGATTCACAGTTTTTCGAGCATGTAAATCCCCTCTGCACTGGGACATGCAGCACTCCATGAAGTCTGAATGACATAACTTTGTATTGTCTGAGAGTTAGTGCCCTCACCCCTTCTCAAGCCCAGAATGCAGCAGCTGAACCACACAGGGATGTGCAATGGGAAAGTTTTTTGTTTTGGTTTGTTTGAGACCCATTCAAGCCCCTGTTGTGTCAGTGTATAAACTGGGGCAGGCTGCCCAAGAAACTGCTGGGCCAAACGAAAAGGTTTGCTCCAGTATACAAAAATTGCCCCTCTTTTGCCCCGTTGATAATACTGCCTTTCCGTGCAGGTTGCCTGCATGAGGGAACTTACTACCCTTAACAGAATGTATGGAGTTAACTTACACAGCGCGGCAGTTACTACCCTTAACAGAATGTATGGGGTTAACTTACACAGCGCGGCAGTTACTACCCTTAATAGAATGTATGGGGTTAACTTACACAGCGTGGCAGTTACTACCCTTAACAGAATGTATGGGGTTAACTTACACAGCGCGGCAGTTACTACCCTTAACAGAATGTATGGGGTTAACTTACACAGCGCGGCAGTTACTACCCTTAACAGAATGTATGGGGTTAACTTACACAGCGCGGCAGTTACTACCCTTAACAGAATGTATGGGGTTAACTTACACAGCGCGGCAGTTACTACCCTTAACAGTATGTATGGGGTTAACTTACACAGCGCGGCAGTTACTACCCTTAACAGAACATATGGGGATAATCTGCACAGAATGGCAGTTACTACACGTAACTGCCAACTAAAGAATGTTTCTTCAAGCTACAGGTCCTGAAGCATCTAAGACCGCTCTTACACTTCCAGGATTTCCGTTCTGTGCTTCAAGCAATACTGTTTTCAAAGATTGACTATTGCAACGCTCTTCTACTCGGTCTCCCCGCCTCTTCGACCAAACCTCTACAGATGCTGCAAAACGCAGCAGCCAGGATCCTTACAAACACACGGCGCAAGGACCACATCACACCTATCCTAAAAATCTTACATTGGCTTCCTATTCAACATAGAATACTGTTCAAAGCTCTCACTATCATCCACAAATCGGTCTACCAACAATCCTCTCTCCAACTCACCTTCCCTCTGGAACTACTTACATCTTCAAGACCAATAAGAACTGCCTACAAAAGTAAGCTCAAGGCCCCTCCCAACAAATCATCAGTTCACAACTCCATCCACAAGCGAGCTTTTTCAACAGCAGGTCCCCTACATTGGAATTCGCTTCCTCAAGACTTACGCCAGGAACAATGCCATTTAACCTTCAGAAAAAAACTTAAAACCTGGCTGTTCACACAAGCCTATCGTTGAAGGATTCCATATTAACCAACTCTCTCTCACCCTCCAACCCACCCTTCTCCCTCCCCGCACTCCCAAACTTTTTTCACTTTTTTCCCTTTTCCACTCGCAACCTCAACCCACCCTTTTCCCTCACCCCCGCCACTCCTCCCATCTGACATAACATGTATATTCCAGCTGTATATATTCCATATATATATATTTCCATGTATATTTCCGCTGATTATAATCCATGTTTTCTGTATTATTAATTTATTGTTTTATGTTAATTTATAGTTTGTAATTTTGTTAACTTATTGTTCAATTACTTAATTCTGTCCTATCTTCCGACATCCATGTTTTTACTCTCCCTGTTTTAATGTAACTTCTCTTTTCCACTTATACGTTAATTGATTTTTCCCCTTGTTCTAATGTAAACCGGTACGATAAGACCTGGTCTTGAGTGTCGGTATAGTAAAAGAAGTTAAATAAAATAAATAAATAAAATAAATATGGGGGTAGCCTGCATGATGTGGCAGTTACTACCTATAACAGAATGTATGGGGTTAACCTGCATGGAATGGCAGTTACAACCCTTAACAGAATCTATGGAGGAAACATGCATGGAGCGGCAACTACTACCCTTAACAGAATGCATGGGGGTAACTTGCACAGCGCGGCAGTTACTACCCTTAACAGAAATAATGGAGGTAACTTGCACGGAACTGCAAATACTACCCTTAACAGAAAGCATGGGGGTGACCTGCACGTGGGTCAATTATTACCCTTAACAGAATGCATGGGAGTAACTTGCACAGCGCGGCAGTTACTACCCTTAACAGAAATCATGGTGGTAACTTGCACGGAACGGCAAATACTACCCTTAACAGAAAGCATGGGGGTGACCTACAGGGTGTGCCACTTACTACCCTTAACAGAATGTATGGGATTAACCTGCATGCAGCAGCAGTTACTACTATAAACAAATTGCTGGGCAGACTAGATGGACCATTTGATCTTTATCTGCTGCCATTACTTTGTTATAATTTCATTGATAAAGCTGTAGCAAGTTCAGTGAAACAAACTTGGATAAATGTACTCCTCAGTGTCATGCTCTCTATCTTGGAACTCCTTGACCTACTGTGAAAAGCATAATATCAACTAGTTAGGACTAAATTATGGGATTAATAATCAAGAGATCAGGCAGTATTGTTAGCAGTGATTGGGCTAATGAGAGGATGCTTTTTTTTCTTTGTGGACCACAAAGTCAGGTTGTGACAACCTTTCAACCCACAGTTTTACAAAGATCTTTTTTATGGGGACAAGGAAGGTAAGGCTACTGCAGGTGTTCAGAACAAACCTGGATTAATACCACATGCAAAATCCTGGTGTGGATATCACAACGGGATAGGGATATTTGCCAGACCCTCAAATTATGTCCTTGTAGGCAAACGTCCGGCAGTGACTTTTGCACCCGGTTTTTTTCTTGCACGATCTACCTACTTACTTTCGGTTTGTTGCGCATTATTACATAAGATTATTACATTATTACATAAGATTATTATATTATTACATTATTACATAAGATGTACATAGTTATTTCTACAGTTACCTTTTACAGTTACTTTTACTTTTGCTTCTCTCTGGTCTATTACCTTTGTACCCAGTTTTCCCTACCTCCTATTATCAGATTGTATTTTCCTCCTTTCAGTTCAATGTAAACCGACATGATGTGCCTTACGAATGTCGGTATAGAAAAGCCTATAAATAAATAAAATAAATTATCAAATTTTATTGGCAGATCTGTAGAAATGCCACACGCTGTGCATTAGAAAGAAGGAGATTAGAGTCCTGGTAATCATATTTACTAGCATTTTCTGTGAAACGGATCCAGGTTAGGCCTGTTCACCTTCACCATCCTTCTGCCCAAAGTGCCAGCTCAAAAGGCTGTCATAACCTGGCTGTTTGATCTGTAGAGACTGAAAATAAGGTGTCTTCCCATTAGCCCCATCACTACTAATGATCTGTCACATTAGTGGGTGGTCCCTCAAGACTTATTAATCACATAATTCAGTCTAACCGGTCGTTACTGTGCTCTGATGCAATATTTCAAATTCTGCAGGTGAATTGCTTGCAACCCCTTTGGACTCTTTTTATCCTTGGGTCAAAGTGTCTGCACCTATTATTGTTCTCCATGATCGAGTTTTCCTCTGCCAGAATGATTGGAGAACTAATGCCTTTTTGCTTTAACAAAAGAGAGAGAGAGAGAGAGAACTCGGGCGGTTTTGCTATATCAGTGAAGCTGGAGGTGATGGTGACTTTGAGACTTGGGTTCTGGGCATTTGACCTTCTGAGCTCATCGATCACTCTGAGCTGCTTCTCTGATTTCTTTCCACGGGAATGACCCTCTATGAACTGGCAATATTTTCTCTCTCCTTTTCAAAACAATCTTCCTCGAGAACTGGTGGAGCTGGGCTGGAGGGGGGGGTTGCCTACTCGTATCCTTGATGAAGATAAATGAATGTTATGTCAGTGCCGAGGAAACAACATTTGCATAAGGAGCTTAATGAAAAGGCAGGTAGCAGATAATACAATTACTGCCTTGTGCACTGGTGAATGGTGCATTAAAAATGACTTGGCTGTGTGCAGCTTTGTGTATATAGATTTTACTTTGTATGGCTAAGTAGACGCCTGGGGTGCTGGGCATGTAGAATTTACGTCCTCATAAGCAAATGTAAAATCTTTTATTTATTTATTTGAAAGGTACTTATATTCTGCTTTATCCATAGGGACCTTTGTTTTCAGTTTTTATTTCATTTTTGCCTGGACGTTTCCATGTTAAAACAAAAAAAGAAACCAGTGGAGAAATGGCTCTTCCACTGATTTTTCTCCTGTATGTTATATCAAAGACATCTTTCCACTGACGTTCTGGTTACAACATTGAAAATCCCAGGGAAAAATAAAACAAAAACTGAAAATGAAGGTCTCTTTTTACCCGGTATCCTGTCCATAATGGATTAAAATATAACACAATCATAAGTGACAAACAACTTCAAATGTAAAGGAAAGCAAACCCAAAAATAAAAACTGCATTCTTCTTAAAACAAACAACAGAACAATCCTATCAATGAAAAAAGAAAAATATCAAGATCCTAATTCAAAGGTCTTCTTTTTAAAACTCAAATAATCAGAATCTTTGTAACGCTTGCATGGGGGTGACCCTCACCAGCAAGGGAAAAGGCTTTCAGAAAAGCTTTAGGACAAGATGGAACTGCAAGAAGCACTTTCCCAGATGAAGCCAAGGGATGGTTGGTAACAAATGGGAGAAAAATCTCTTTAGAGCAGTGGCTCTCAACCCTGTCCTGGAGGACCCCCCCCCCCAGCCAGGATATCCATGATGGGCATGCAAATTCAACTCATGCATATTCATTGTGGATATCCTGAAAACCTGACTTGCTTGGGGGGGGGGGGGGGGTCCTCCAGGACAGGGTTGGGAACCTCTGCTTTAGAGCATCTCCTAATATGACCCTTATGGACTAATGCCAAGATCTTAAACTGAACTCTGGCAGTGACAGGTAACCAGTGTAAATCCTGCAGTTTAGGAGTAATCGGGTTTTAGACCCTATCCCAAGGCTAGCTTCTGCATTTTGCATGAATTGCAATACCCTAAGCAATGATTTGGGAAGGCCCAAATATACAGCAACTGCAATATTCGATTGTACTTAAGGCAAAAGACTGCACCACAGTGCAAAAATCAGCCAAGTCCAAAATATATTTCTAGCACCTCGCCATTCTGAGCTTGTAAAAAGCAGACTTAGCAACTGCTTTAACCTGACCTTTCAAAGCCAGAAAGGAATCTAAATGAATCCCAAAATCACGAGCCTCAGATAATAAGGGTAGATAAAAAAAAATTCCCTATTACCAGCTGGGTTAGAAAAGGGGGCCAACCAATGCAAAGAATTTCAGATTTCTGAAGGTTCAGAATTAATTTGTTGCACGTCATCCAATTATTCACTGCTTAGTAAGGGTGGCAGAAGCAAATGCCTCATCCAAGCAGCACCTGGCAGGCATAGCTGGATGTCGTCAGCATAAATTCTAAAAAATATCCCTAGGGATGAAAGGAGTGAGGCTAAAGGCTGCGATAGAGGTTAAATGCTGAAAACACTGACTCTTGTGGGACACCCGAGCCTAAGGACTTTCAGGAGGAGAACTTGTTAGCAATGCTTACCTGTTGCTTTCTATCAGCAGGAATTGACATAAAGCATGTGACCACTACATCACCCAGATCAACTGACTGTAGCCAATAGATAGTGATTTGGTGACATATAGTGCCAACGGTGGCAGAAATATCTAAGAAAACTAAAAACATGGACTACCCATGATCCAGAACATGACGTAGAATGTCCTATAAAGACACCAACAGTGTTTCAGTCTCATGGCCCCTTCAGAATCTGCATTGGAAGGGGTCAAGTACATTGTGTTCCTCCAGGAACATTCATCTGCTGGAGAATCCATTTCTGAATCAGCTTAGCCACTGAAGGAAGGTTAGAGTTTGGAAAATCAGCAAGGTGGATTCCTTTCCTCACCTCCTGTTGGAATGCGTCATCTTACAGTGCTGCAATAACCATGTCATGGGTTACTTTTGTGGCTTGTTTACAGATATTTTCTCATTGAATAGAGTAGTGGAGTATTTCTTACAACCCTTATGCTACTACAAAACCAGCTTTCAGTGTTGTCAACATCCGGCATCTGTCATATCCCGGTAAAGGGGTCTAAGGATTCTTTACTAAGGTCTATGCTCCTCCCTCCAGAAGACATATTGAGATTCTTAGAGAGTGGACTGAACCATTTGCTGTGATACTCCCCTCCAGGAGTGGCCACAATAATGTAGTCCAGGATATTGGTCAGAGACTAGAGAGAAAATGTTTGGAGCCAGGAGAAAGATGAGTTGGTCTCTTGTCTCTAGGAAGGATAAGAAATCTTGACATGGAGAAAGCCAGCCTTCTGTTTCCATAGTAGAGTACCGGATATAGTGTCCATGCAGTGAAGTTCCTGTGGTGGTGCTTCTGGCATCACACTATAAGCAGCTGCTTCTGAGGGATCCAGCCATGGAGTGGAGAATAAACCTCTCACTCTAGGTCTGTCTTTCATGGGGAAAGAGGATTCGGATCCTAGTTCCAGCGGTTAATGAAGATCTTGGCAGGAGTGGTGAGAAGTGTGTTGTCATGGTGTCAGGCCATAAGGAGAGTAGAAAGGAGGAAAGAGAGAGAGCTGCCCATTTGGTGCTCTGGTCCAGAAAGGAGAGATTTAAGCATTTGGTGAAAAAAAAAAGGTACCTCAAGGGTCCGTTAGGAGTCAGGGAGCCCAGCACCAGGGCAAAGGGAGCCTAAATTTCAGAAGGAGCGTGAGAATTTCGCAGCAAGGATCAGAAATCACAGTCTTGCCCATAGCTTTATACTTTGAAAATTGTAGCCAAGACAGTTACAATTTGCAACCTATTTTACTTAGAAGTTTTCCAGTGAAAACTTTTATTCTGGAATCGCAATATTGAGTGCAGGGTCTCCTTTGGAACTGTTTCCACCTAAATTCCTTGGGCCCAAAAGATACATCCTTCTCCCTTTCCCTTCCGCCTTCCCCGAGAGGAGTCCATGGCAGTTTTTGTAGCAGCGAGCTGGGACTAAGCCTCGGTACTGAGTGGCACACCTGGGTATCAAGGTGTACCTGAAAAGGGACGACGACTGCATTACCATTGTGGGAAATGTCATGATGTCACAGCCAGTTCCTGCTAACATCACTGAAAGGATGCAGAATATATAAACATGTTACTGCAGACAGATTTACTGACTTTTGTACTTGAGATTATAGCCTTTTGGTCTTTTTACCCACAGAGAACAGTTTACTGATACTTCAGTATCTAGCTAATATTTGCCATTTAAGAGCCCTCTATATTACAGTATGCCATCTGCTTCCCTGACTATCTCCTACACGTTCGGTAGGAACACCAGGCAACGAACAAAAATATTTTAATATGTATAACTTTTTCTCCTCCGATTCAGGGGCTCTGATTGGCTGCACAGCGTATGAGCACCTGTAGGAAATGAATGCGTCTGCCTTGGCCTCACGATCCACAGTCTGTCATCTTTGCAGAATACCATTAACTCCATTTTCTCTTTTCAGCTGAGCAGCAGACACATTTTCCTGAGTTTTGCTGATGTCAGTCAGTACTGAGGACAGCCAGCCAGCTATGGATGATTTCTGAAGACGCTACGCAGGGGGCCGTGTTCGCTTAACCCGACCATGGCCATTAGCTTCAGGCTTACAGGAGACCCTGTCAAATCACCTTTTGGAGTTTTCCGACCGGCTGTAAATGAGTTGCATTCTGAGACTGTCAAAGGTGCTTTTATTTTCCGGTTTCTGGCTGAACTGAAACTACCTCGCAGATTCAGTTGGTGAACAATCCACGATTCTCGCTTCTTCTGTTCATTTCCAGGAGCTCTCCCACAATTTCACATTTTCTGTTTCCCTTCTCTTCCTCCTGATTTGTGAAACTTGTTGTGTGTGACGGAAATGTGCTTCATCATTTTTGGATTTAGCTTCTTGCCTTCCCAAAGCTGAGCTCAAGATGAGATGCATTTCAGGTACAGCAGGTAGGTCCCCTGCCTCCATTGCCCTGAGGCAATGGAGAGTGAAGTGATCTGCCCAAGGTCACGAGGAGCGTTGGTAGGAGAAGCAGGATTTTAACCCTGGCTTTTCTGGTTCCCAGCCGTGAGGTTATGTTCCCTCTCATGTTGTGTACTTCAGTGTATGTCACAATCTGCCACCAAGTTGAGAGTGACCGTGGCATCTCAGACAATGCATTAAACATACCACTAAACGTATGTAAATTAAATGGGTTTTTGGTAAAATGTTGTCATTAAATAAAGCATTGCATGGTTTTAGCACCTGAGTGTTTGATAGGTATATTGGAAGTTTATAGACCTGACGGCCCTGCATTCAGCAGACAAGAAGTTATTAAAACTCCATTCCTCGAGATCTGTGAACTTAGCAGAGGACTTTCTTGCATGCTGGCCCTTCTTTATGGAATGCACTCTCTACTAATATTTGTGATATGGCAGATTATTTTTCCTTTAGGAAATTAGTTAAAACCATTTTATTTTTTCCTTCCTAATTAATATTCTTGGAACTGATGGAGAATTGGATTGCTCTCTTAGGATAGAGCATTAGAGGCTTTGGTGAGTGATTATGGTCTTCTAGCAGTAATTTATTTGATTTTTTGGGGTAATTTTTGGTTTTTGAGGGATGGCGTTTTTCAGAGTATGAGATGAGGTATTAGAGATTCTTTAGGTTGTGTTAAATATGAGATTTGGAGGCATGGAGTGGCATGGTTAGTTTTGGGTGGAATCGGAAGGGGGGGAGGCATTTAGTGGGTGCTGTGTTTAGATAATAATTCCATTAGTTGGTGGGTTTTTTCTGTATGTTTTTATGATTGTTCTGTATTTTTTTTCTGTATGTTTTTATGATTGTTTACTGAATTACTATTGGATTTGGTTCCATGTGTTGTGCTCCACTTAGATTGCATCTCTGGATGTGATTAGTGGTATATAAATGTAAATAACTTAACATATGGTGATGTGCCTAAATATAATAACTGAGTTTTAATCTAGACTTTTTTGGGAGGTGGGAGAGTGGGATGGGAAGGACTGTATAAAGCTGTATGAAGGCCACACTAAGCTGTGCTATAAACCTTTGAAAAAAAACCAAACCTTTAAATAATGGGAAAAATTCTTAACAAAATTTCAGCAGCATTTCATGTTCATCTTTCCCTCTTTCCAGACATTGTCCTAGACTAGCAGAATCCATTTGTCAAAGCACTACTTTGCAACCAGCTCTGTGATTGGACCCTGGCTGTAGGGTCAGAGGTCATTGCATTATCAAGTCATTTCTAGAAAATCGTTGAGTGGGAGAAGGCACCTGTCAGTACAAGTCCTTGGCATTAGCCAGATTTGAAATGAAACATGGACAGGAGCAGGTATTCTAGTGCTTTATTTGTACTTTATTTGCCAGATGAGGCACTTTCGGATTTAATCCTGCCGCTTCAGAAGAGGAACATGTGAGTTTTATTGATGGGCAAGAAACAGCAGAAGGACGACAGCACTGCCTCATGAGGGGCGGCATGTCTCTCTCTCTCCGTAGATTCTATTTTACAATATTCCCGCATTACGTAGATGCCAAATACCTGAAAATGTTCAGCATTTTTTTCTTATGCTAGAAAGAGATATTCAGGCCAGCTCAGAGGATGTACAACTTTATCTTTGTCCCATAGAGAGTTATTTGTGTGTATATCAGGCACATCCTTCCTTTCTCCCGACTCTTGTAACAGTTAGAAGGATAAACGTGGAATAACTGAAAGGGGTGTAGATAGGGTTGCCAACTGGCTCCAGATTTTCAGGACAGGCTGATCTAGTCTTGGTTTTACTCCACTATATGCAGGGACTTGTAGTCTTACTTTTCTTAGGGACTGCGTTAGGGAAATCAGAAATACAAGTCCCTGCATGGAACAACCTGTCCTAAAAAATGGGGTCAGTTGGTAACCTTAGGTGTAGGCTGTATTTGATAGGCTCTCCTGCTTTCTCTGATTTTTGTCTGAGCTTCTTCCATTTTAATCCTGTTTTCCAGCAGAGCAGTAATTTGCCAGGTGCTCTTAAATACTCACAGATGTAGAGGAAATGAGGGATGATAACATTATAGCTGTCTGATTTCTGCTTCTTCTTGAAAAGAAGGTTCATTCTCTCTCTTACCAGCTTCTTCTCAGAACACATTTTTAAAATGCTCCATGATACATCCCTTCCCCAGCCTATCCTTCGCTTGGACTTGGGTAGACAGGAGAATAAAATGGGAGCGGCTCCGAACTGCCTTCCTTTTGGTTCTTTATTTGCTACTTAATTTTTTTCTATAAAATTTGCAGCAGAGCAGTATCACTGGAGGATTGTGCAAGTGGAACTCTGAAACTGAGTGGTTCTGTCCACGTCCACCGTGACGGTTTCCATAAGTCAGTGGAAAAGTCAGCCAGAATCGAGATGTTCCTGGGGTTCACCTGAATGCCAGCCTTATGTTCTAGGCAAGCGAAAGACCAAGAGAAAAGTGATAGGCAGAGCAATGCCAGATTTGGCCAAAGCGTTCTGGCCTGGTTTTGTGAATTAAGACGAGATCAAGCCAGAGTCAATAAGCAGCATCTAACGGTCCTTCCAATGCAGGAAACTGCAATTTCACAATACGTGCTGCATTTTCCCCTAACTTAATGACTTACAAGCTGTGATAGATGCTGCAGGCTCATAATTTTTCTTAGGGTTGGAGCTCAGATGAGTACATTGTTGCTGTGATTCTTTTCTTGGTTCCATCTTTTGAATGAGCAGAGAGATAAACCAATGAAGAGGTCTAAGCCCAATCAGGCAACCATATCATTCTTCTCATCAAAACTGTCAATACCTTTAGCACCTATAAAGCCTCCTGGGTCATTTACAATAGATCACAGGACCCCCTGTCCTACTCCCCTTGCCAGAGAAACACTCCACCATTATACACTCTTATTCCTTCAAAATAAAAAGCAGAAGGTGTTCACATGCATTCCCTACAGTAAATGCTGGGAATAGCACTTTTGGGTGTGCATGAAATATTGTTAGTTTTGTGTTGTTGAGTTTGTGTCATTTTGTTCATGTTGTTATCCTCATGTTTTATTTCCTGTAGTTTGTGTTGTTGCTCCTCCTCTTCCCAGCTGCCCCTCCCCCCCCCCCCCCCCCCCCAATATGTGTAAAAGGCACATAGCTCTGGGACCCCAATTAGCCCTTCCACTCCTATCTCCCATCCTTCTAGAGCCCTTCAAGCCAAGATAGCAGCAGGACTTTCCCTTATCTGCTACTGGCTCGGTGTCCAGCACTGGTCTAATGCTAAGCTACTCTGCCCTGAAGCCAGGATATTACTGCGATGTTGTCAGAGTAGTTCTACATCAATAGAGTAGCATAGTGCTACACAAATATCATACCATTCTTCTAACAAAGGTGTAACACTACACTAGCTATCCTTTAGCCAGTGGTGTAGCATTAGACCATTCATCTGCCATTCTGTTATCTGCACTGTACACTGCTCTTGAATATCAAAGTTTTCTTCCCCTCATCCTGCCATTTTTACTATCCCTAACACCATCTCATCGTTGTCGCTATCAGCACACCTCTGCCTATCGTCTCTGTATTCTTCTTCTATTTTCAGCTGGGGATATCAATCCCAATCCTGCCCCTTCAAGGCAATTTTCACCCCATCATCCCATATCAACCTGGAACCCTTCCAATCTTATCACTATTCCCCTTTTCTCTCCCTCTTCTCTTCCTTTCTCATGCTCCCTATGGACTAAGAATTCTATCTCCGAGAAGCTTGCCTTTATTCATGACCTTTTTACCTCTCGTCCTCTTCATCTCCTTGCCTTAACAGAGACCTGGCTTCCCCCTGAGCACTCTGCTTCAGTTGGTGCTCTCTGTCATGGTGTGATCTCTTCTCACACACACCTCACCTGGTAGGTTGTGGTGATGGTGTTGGACTGTAGATTTCAACCCCTTCTCCCACCTCAATCTCCCACTTTGTCTTCCTATGAAGCCCATTCCATCTGCCTATTCACTCCACCACCTCTCCGAGTAGCTGTAATCTATCGACCCCCTGATAAATCTCCCTCCTCCTTTCTCCCTGAATTTGAGTCCTGGCTGTCCTTCTTCATTGACCCCGTCTTCCCCTTCTCTTATCCTTGGTGACTTCAACCTGCATGTTGATGACCCCTCTAACTCTTATATCTCAAAACTCCTTTCTTTAATCTCTTTATTTGATCTCCAATTCTGCTCTACCACCTCTACTCTCCAGCATGACCACTGCCTTGACCGAGTCTTTGCTTCCAACTGCTGTCCCTCAGACTTCTCCACCTCAGATCTTCCCATCTCAGACCATTACCTGATAACTTTCACACAAAACCATCCTCCCCCACAGACTCTTCCAGTCACCACCTTATACCTTTAGGAATCTCCAAGCTGTTGACCCTTGTATCTTTTCCATGCTGTTTCATCTCTCCTTTCCTCCATGACATTGTCTGAATCTGTTGATGAAGCAGTTCCTTCTTACAATAAATATGCTCTCTTCAGCCTTAGACATTCTTGCCCCTCCTCTTGCCACACAGCCATATAAATTGGGTGGGGGTGAGTGGGAAGGAGGGCACAGACAGAAATGTTTTTAAAAGGAAAGGATCTGAAATAGCACAAACAAAATTTCATTATAGGGTTTGGGTTTGTATCATTTCAGATGCAAACAACATAAAAAATATTGTTGATATTTTATGTCATTGGCAGTCCCTACTAGCATCTCCTATTTACAGTTTAAGTACAAGTATGTTTTGACCAGCTGTACATCTAGATGTTGATTTGAGAGTGGAACAGTCCATGCAATTACATGAATACTGTCATTGCTGATAGGCACAAATACCATTCATCAATCTATAGTGCCAGGCTTTGTCCCTCCACTTCCATCAGCTTCCTTCATTGGAACAGGACGAACCCTGGAATTTTGGAAGGCAGACATCTCGCCTTCAAAACTCCGGTATTAAGAGGGCAATTTTGAATAGTTTGTATGGTTTGTAATACAGGTGGAACTTTTATACCAATTACATTGCAATTCATTTTCAAAGGCAAACCACATACATGGTTTTTGCTTTTGAAAATTAGCAGCCGGAAAGTACACATGTAAAATGTGCCCACATACCTTGCACCTGCCATTTGTGCAGGAGACTGAGCAAGGGGCAAACCAGCACACGTGCATTTGAAATCTTAACGTCCTCGCTGTTTTAGTCCCCCAAATTAAACGCGATGACGAGAATGCTTCCTTTTAACACAGCTAACAGTGCCTGCACTATGGAAGCTGGGAAAAAGAGAGCAACTTTCAGATGGGCCGGTTTACTTGGGCAAGCACCTGTTCACCCTGTGGAAATTAGAGGTGTGAATCGTGTAATCGATCGTCTTAACGATCGATTTTGGCTGGGGGGGAGGGAAATCTGATCGTCGAGTTTTTTTTTTTCTAAAAATCGTTAAAAATCGTAAATCAGGGGAGGGCGGGAAAACCGGCACACCAAAACAACCCTAAAACCCACCCGAACCTTTAAAACAAATCCCCCACCCTCCCGAACCCCCCCAAAATGTTTTAAATTACCTGGGGTCCGGTGGGGGGTCCCGACGCGATCTCCTCCCGCTCTCTGGCCACCGCTGCGTTGAGAAATGGCGCCGGTGGCCCTTTGCCCTTATCATGTGACAGGGCAAAGGTAGCGCCGGCGCCATTTTGTTTCCTGGCTCCCGACGTCACGCGTGCGGGAGGTCACCCCCGCTGGACCCCCAGGGACTTTTGGCCAGCTTGGGGGGGGGGCCTCCTGACCCCCACAAGACTTGCCAAAAGTCCAGCAGGGGTCCGGGAGCGACCTCCTGCACGCGGGCCATATTGCCAATCTTCAAAATGGCGCCGGCGCTACCTTTGCCCACACTATGTCATACGGGCGATTGAAGATTGCCAATACGGCCCGCGTGCAGGAGGTCGTTCCCGGACCCCCGCCGGACTTTTGGCAAGTCTTGTGGGGGTCAGGAGGCCCCCCCCCAAGCTGGCCAAAAGTCCCTGGGGGTCTAGCGGGGGTCCGGGGGCGATCTCCCGGACGCGTGACGTCGGGAGCCAGGAAACAAAATGGCGCTGGCGCTACCTTTGCCCTGTCACATGATAAGGGCAAAGGGCCACCGGCGCCATTTCTCAACGCAGCGGTGGCCAGAGAGCAGGAGGAGATCACGTCGGGACCCCCCACCGGACCCCAGGTAATTTAAAACATTTTGGGGGGGTTCGGGAGGGTGGGGGATTTGTTTTAAAGGTTCGGGTGGGTTTTAGGGTTTTTTTGGTGTGCCGGTTTTCCCGCGCCCTATTTAACGATACAATACAAATGCCCCTGACGATAAATCGGGAGCATTTGTATTGTATTGCGTATCTAACGATTTTGGACGATTTTAAAATTATCTGACGATAATTTTAATCGTTCAAAAACGATTCACATCCCTAGTGGAAATAGCTGTGAAAATTGACCAAGAAGGCAATTGTCTGAGAAGATAATTTTCCAAGCCATTCACATGGCTACAGAGTGATTTACCTGTGGTCAACTGGCCCTCCCAGTGAAGGGCACACAGCTAAAAGGGCACACATTCTTCCACAAGATCCATCCTGCCAGCTGCATTTAGAGGAGGCACTTCCAGGGCCGTGTTTTAGGTCAGGGGAGTAACATAACATGCAGAGGCTGCGTTTTCAACTCTCCATGCATTAGTTTCCATTGAAACAGTACACACAGAACAGCACACAGGACGTCTTTTGAGCCAGAGGTTGGAGCATACACCACTGAGCTTTAAAGAGCCTCCATCAGAACGGAACTGATTTCCAACTGCAATCTTTTAGCAAAGATCCATGCAAACCAATACCATTCGTTTCAACACATTTATGTACACTTTAGAGCCCCTGAAGCAGCTATTGCAAAACATGATATCATGTCTGACTTGGCAGCACTGGATATACTAAAGAGGAAGTAGATATTTATATATTTTTGTAGAAGCATCACTAAATGAAAAATTATTTTAAAAATTATTTTTTGAACTGGTTACATTTGGACCAATGATTATTTTAAGACCCAGTTGGTCTCTTTTGAACACTTGTCATGTTCTAAATCCAAAGGGTGGTATGATGGTCCTATTTGAATAAGTCAATTTATTTTGGTGACATTTTGCTAATTTGCTTTTGCAATTCGTGCTTGTTCTTTGATAGGTCTTTTTTCTTAATGCCAGTCAGCATTAGCCCCATCCTGGTTCAGTCAGTGATGCCATACAACACAGCACTTATGACATCATAATTCCTTGGTGGACAATTTGAGACACATTCCTAGGTTCTGAGATGCAAGTGTAAAAAGTCAGTCAGAAACTTCAGACAGGGATCACTGAAACTCACGTTCTTTTACTTTGTTAGATTCTTCTTCTGTGTCATAGTCAAGAAATAGAGCTGGAAACATTACCAGAATTAGATTCTTTTTTTTTTTTTAATGAGTGTTTTCTGCTCTATCCCTGTTGTAGGAGTCTCCCTAGTTGCTGTCTTGTCACCTTTCCATCCCCTCCCTGCCTGCCCCTGCACACACCCTATGGAATATGTAGTTTTATTTTGGGGAACCGGGGAAAGGGGGGGAAATCCCTGTTTCCTAGTTTTCATCTCGCACTCTGGACTCCATGTTTCCACATGCTGGAACCAGCATCTCGCATTGCTTGGCAACGGGCCTCCTTTCCTAGCAACAGAGATGAGGGGAGAGCGATAAAGGAGTAGGAGGCACTCGCTGAACCGGCAGCAGTATTGATCTAAAAGGTACGTTTGCCTCCCAAATTAAACTACTGTCAATTTTCTTTTCTCTTTGCTGTGCTCTCCACAGTAAACAAATGTTAGATTGTGTTAATATAATTCCCTTTTGAAAAAGATGACGGCCTAGTCTCACTGACTGACAATGCAGGAATCACTTGTGGGGTGGAAAAGTACCTTTTGCAGTTTAATTAGCAGATTCAATCTCTGATCTCAGGTTTGTTTTTTTAAGATGTAAACTCTACCATGTTTGTTAGCTTTTGCGTATACTGTGGTAAGGTGGGCAACTGACTGGCTCTGAGGCACTGGATGCTCTGGCCAGTTTCAGATTATGGGGTAGGTTTTTTAGTCTTATTGTCATTGCTTTAAGGATGGAGGTAAAAGAAGTCTGGGTGTCCTCACGTGATCTGCCCTAAAATGAATGGAGGTGCTGCTTTATTTTCTAACAATAACTGTTAGTTTTTCCTGCACTTACCAGTTTCACTTCAGATTTACATCTATCCCAAAGCATTCTGGTAATTCTAGGCTAAGGGTTTTTTGTTTATCTTTTTTTTAAAGAGACTATGAACTATATATAACACAAATCATTAGTTTGGAAATTAAGAAGCAGAACTGAGCCAACCTGTCCTTAGCGACTAACATGAGCATATTACAGGTGACCTGAGATTTGGAAGGTACTTCAGAAGCCTTCCATCTGTCCCATACCTGACATGGTAGCATTCAGAAGTTGACTTATAGGTGTCAGCTATCTGTACCTGAGGTCCAGGTTTTCGTTATCTGGATAATCACACTAAATATTCATCAGATTTATTTGCATATACTTGGGCTAGGAACCCAATTACTGACCATATTTTAGTCACCTTGACAGACAGACCTTCTGAACTGCCTCCTTCATATCATCCTGTCAGTAAGAGTGCCCTTTGGGTCAGAAATGGAATTCCTCCCTTCCCTTACTTTCCCCCACCAACAACCGCTGTTTTAAAGGGTAGAAAAAAATAGATTATAATACATTAGAAATCAGAGCAGAAGCATTAGCCAGTGCCTTTGGAAATGAGTTGTTGTTATAATCATAAGAATACTCCATGGCTCATTGATACTGTGATTTTAGGAGGGGAAAACAAAAACTACTTATCTCCAGACTTGACCACAAGAGTCTTCAGGGGCAACACCCTCATTACAAATGCAGGGCGTTGGTTAACTATCCCTCCATTTTTGAAGAGATTGACATAGTTTGGCAAAGGAGAACCAAAGACCATCACTGCTTTGGCTCTGTTTAGCTGACAGAAAATATTCACCCACATTGAAAACTGGTCTCATTTTGGTACTTCATGCAGAGATGTGCTTTCCCTAGCAACAAAGGTCATTAGAATAGGGTGGGTAAGCAGTGTGAAAGCTTCTGTGCATAATTCATTCAAAAATGACACAGCTCCAGTCCTGGACCTCTTCTGAGCTGAGGCTGCCATCTGTGTCACTGTGAGGTCATTTAGTGATATGAAATAAGTTCTGCTAAGGACCAGTTAATGGTGGTGACAGATTGACAGAACTGAGAAATGCAGACTTGACAGAAGCAGTTAAAACCTCCCGTATATTGTTGCCATTAGCTTTCCTTAATCTTATTGTTTAAGGACAATCTCTAGGAGCATATGGAATTCAGCCTACCTGCCCAGTCAATCAATGACTTGTCATATCCACTAGGATAGATCACAATCCTGGTTTTGCCTTCTTCAGTATGTGTTGTTATATACTTGATCCATCAGATGGGCTAAAAAGTGGTTCAGGCTCTCTTTTAATCCTAAATTATGCTACATATTGAAGGGTTTTGCTTTAGCTTGAATCTGACTTAACTGTACATGCAAGTGCTTGCCTGGCTACTGCTCTCTTCTTATTGAAGTTGGCAACTGGTGCATGAGGATGTGGCCTGAACCAAGGCCGGTGTTTAAGTAACCAGCAGTCAAACCAAAGAAAGAACAGCAAATACCCTCCAGGACAAAGAGACCTTGGTGAAACAGATAGTAGTAAGTCCTTGGCTTCTCTTTCAGTCCAGAGGCATGGCTGTCTTTCTAAAAATGCTATGAAGTAAAGCTTGATATTATTAACTTCTTTTCTTGAGACACTGCACTCTTTCCTGACTCTGAGTGTCAGTCGATTTTTCTTGTCATCTCTTTGGACGTGGGCCTGAAAATGTAATCGCTCATTGTTGTGTGCAGTTTGCTGAAGAATGTGTAGGGTTGCCTAGAGCCAAAAGTTTCAGGGACAGTCCTTGAGTTTAACACAAAAATGTCCATTTCTCTTTTCTGCTTCCTCATCAAGTCCCTCATACGATGTAAAAGCATGTCTTTTTTTCCATACCCTAAAACTGATGGTCCCTTTTCGTTTGCTTCTTCATGGTCCTGTAAAGCAGCCTTTACTAAGACACTAAATACTGTAACTTGCACTTGTATTTGTCCAGCATTAATTGTGCCCTGTATCATGAGGTGAGAATCTGAAGCTGGTAATCATATTTTGGGCCTTCCAACTTGCATAAAAGCCAGTGGGATAACGCATGTTATCTGCTGGTTTTAATGTGTATAGTACTGTACATTGGACTATAGTGCCCAACACACTAAATTAATTATATGCAGAGCTCTTGAGAGCTAAAAAGGCAGCATTGATGTGAGCATACAGTTTAAAGTGCAAGGTGGCAAGATGGCTATTTAACCAATGAAGTTTAAGGGATGAAGACTTGCTGCTCTCCTCATCCTACCATCTAAAACTCCCTGCAACAACCAAAAGTTCCCTTGAAAGCTGTAGCCTGCCACTCTTAAAGCATATACAGCCCAGGCCCCACCACCCAAAGAGGTCCCAGCAGCAGATAAAGTGAGCAGGCTGAATTGGGTCGGGTGAGAGAAGGAGGGGAGTAGAGCTTGGTTGGGTGGGGTAGAAAAGAGGGAGAAGGGGGAGAGGAATAGAACACACATTCATCCTACATACAACATATACCCCCTCACACATGCACCACAACTCCCCCATACATATATCCCACACCCCCAAGCACACCTTCCTACACTCACACACCCCACACATACCCCTATAAACTCACTCACCCTCCTCTAACCACCACCTCTCACTCCACATACCCTCTACACACACATACAGCCTTTCCCACCCCTCCACACCCCCAAGCACACCCTCCTTCACTCACACACCCCACACTTAGCCCTATATGTTTACCAGAAAATCCAGATGCCAGATGGGACTCCTTTGAGAGTATATCCTCCATGGAAATAGAGTCGCTCATAAAAAAAATAAATCCAGCAATACATCCTGCTGATGCAATCCCTGTAAAACTACTAAAATTAGTTCCAAACATCTTAGCCAAGCCCCTATCTGAGATTTTAAATACCTCATTGGAAAACGGTCTGGTGCCAGTGTCAATAAAAGGTGCCATAGTCAAACCAATTTTTAAAAAAAAGCATCTAAATTCCTCTGACCTAGCCAATTTTAGGCCAATTTCTATTCTTCTATTTTTAGCCAAGCTACTCGAGAAGGTTGTAAATCAACAATTAATTGAACACTTGGAAAAATTTAACATTTTATATCTTTCTCAGTTTGGGTTTCATAAATTCTTCAGCACTGAAACCCTCTTAATATCGCTCACTGACACCGTCCTTCGAGGAATCGACAACAGCCAATCTTATATCCTTGTTATACTTGACATCTCCGCAGCATTCGATACCATTAGCCATGAAATTCTATTAGACAGACTGATCGAAAGTGGCCTAACAGGTACAATGTTACGCTGGTTTGAGTCATATTTATACAATAGGCACTACAGGGTTAAAATAGGCAACTATAAATCTGATCCTACTGAACTAAAGCAGGGAGTCCCCCAAGGATCATCACTTTCATCCACTTTGTTCAATATATACATGTTACCACTGTGCAAGTTACTATCTGGACTAGGTCTCAATCACTTCATCTTTGCAGACGACATGCAAATCCTAATTCCCATCACTGACACCATAGCCAAGGCCCTCAATCTTTGGGAGATTTACCTTTCCGCCATCAACCAACTGTTATCTCAAATGAATTTAGCGCTAAATTCCTCCAAGACAGAGTTGCTACTAATCTGTCACAAACTAAACGACAAAATCCTATCTGACATTAACGACAATCGAATTAAACATCATATTGCACAAGAGGTGAAAGACCTCGGTGTAATTCTTGACTCTGACTTAAACCTAAAAATATTTATAAGTACGACCATCAAAGACTGCTATTATATAAATCACAAGTTTTAAAAAAAGCAAGACCCCTCTTCCATCAAGTAGATTTCAGAACAGTGCTACAGGAACTAATTTTTCCCAAAATAGACTACTGCAACACCTTATTGTTAGGACTTCCAGCATCCACACTCAGACCTCTTAAACTCTTACAAAATGCCACCACCGGAGTACTTACAAACTCACGAAAACACAAACATATCACAACCATTTTAAAAGATCTTCATTGGCTCCCGATATCATATAGAATATTGTTTAAGTCCCTAACTTTAATTCATAAAACACTCTATAATCAAAAAGTAGAGTGGATCAACGCCTCCCTTCACTTCCAGACCCCGCAAAGAATCATTAGGGGCCTCATTTTCTAAAGTATCGCAGGCCTGCGGTACTTTAGAAAAATGCGGTAATGAGGGGTGGGGGGCCGAAACGGGGGGGGGGGCGGTCCTGCGCTAGCCGGCAGCGATTGCACCTCGCGGTGCTGCCGGCATCGCACCCAATAATTACACCATAGAAGGTGTAGTTATTGGGTGCGAAATAGGCAGTGAAAAGGCCCTTACCTTTTCGCTGTCTGCGCCGTCCTCGCAGAGTTGGCCCCGGTGACGCCCCGACTCCTCCTCTTCCGGGGCCAACTCCGCCCCGATGTAGGTAGCGCAGGGGTGTGCTATCTTCGCTAGCTATCGCAGGCTTGCTCTGTTAGCGCAAGCCTGCGATAGCCTTAGAAAATAAGGCCCTAGGTCATCCAGCAATGGAACTCTACCAATCCCATCACCAAAATGAGCACACCTCATCTCCATTCATGAACGTGCACTTTCACTGGCAGGTCCATCTATTTGGAACACCATGCCACAGGAATTGAGGCTTGAATCTAATTCACACACTTTTAAGAAAAAGTTGAAGACCTGGCTTTTCCAGCAGGCCATCTCTTATCATTTTACTTAATTTGACAGTCAAAGCCTTAAAGCTGAGTCTTCCTTTTAGTTTCTTAGTCTTTTATTGTTTTTTACTGTTTTAGAGAATTATTATGCTTTATATTTTTTTATTGCTCGTAATGATTATGTATTAGTGAGACTTTTTTATTTTTTTACCTATATTATTTATTGTTTCTTAAATATTTGAAATGCAAAATTGTATTTTATTTCTTTTCAATGCTTTTATTTCTATGTAAACCGATCTGATGTGTTAACGAACGTTGGTATAAAAAAAGCAATAAATAAATAAATAAAATATAAACTCACCCTCCTATACCCACAAACCCTCAATGTTTTGATTGTAGACCCTTGAGCCAGAGCCAGCGGTGGTGACCACTGAAGGATTGCCCCCGGTGAGACTTGTCTCCGGGAGATGGAGCTGGAGAAGAGAAGCACTTCACAGGAATGGTTCCAAGAGATCAGGCGGGACAGCCCTCCGAGGAGCAGATAGCCTATGAACGCGGGAGAGCCCCCGAGGAGTGGGTGCTCAGAGCGTTCACCCAGCGAGTCAGGAACCAGGAACCGGAGCTCCATGGAGAAGTGGAAAGGAGGGCAGGCAGAAGATCCGAGGCAGGCAGCGCAGAAGCGAAATGGAGTCACAGGCCAAAGGTCAGGACAGGCAGCAGAGGATCATAGACGAGAAGACAAGCCAAGGTCAAACCTGGAGATCAAGCCGAAGACTGGGTACAGGAATGGAGGCAGGCACTGGATCTGGGCAGGAACCTGGAGCCAAGGCAAGGCAGGAACTCAGAGGCAGCCAAGCAGCAACAGAGAAGACTGTTGCAAAGGCAAATTTGTTTAGCAGCAGTGGGGTTTAAATATCCCTCCTGCTGGTGTCATCTTCCAGGTCCGGGCTGATTCTCCCGCTGTGGCCCCTTTAATAGGCGGGGCCTCCCGTGCACGCACGTCAGGGGTTGCCCCGATGTTGCCTGGAACGATGCAGCCCGGCTCACGTGGCCGTGAACATTCAGCCTCCTGCAGAGGGTGGGCCACCACGCCGGGCCGATGGAAGAGGTAGGGGGGCCAGGCACCACAACAGTACCCCCCCCTCTTACGCCCCCTCCTAGAAGGACTGAGCTTGCCAAGATGTACATGATGGAAGTGGTGAAGAAAAGAATTGTCCAGGATGTTAGATGAGGGTTCCCAAGAATTTTCTTCAGCTCTGAAACGTCCCAGGCAATCAAATACTCCCAATGTCTATGGTGTCGTCGAACATCTAGGATCTCCCGAACTTGATAGACTGGGTCGTCCTCCGAAACTACCTCTGGGGGTTTGGGTGGCGCAGCATGGCAAGAAGAAAGCACTAACGGCTTCAAGAGGGACACATGGAAGGAATTGTGTATCCGGAGACTGGAAGGAAGTTGTAGGCGATAAGTCACTGGGCCCAGACGTTCAGCAATGGAAAAAGGACCAGTGTATCTAGGAGCCAGTTGCATGGATGGGACCCGAAGGCGGATGTGATGGGTGCTGAGCCAGACCCGGTCCCCCGAGTTAAAGAGGGGAGCTGGACAGAGATGCTTATCAGAAGAGCGTTTGGCGGAGTTAGAGGCCTTTTTCAAGTTAACATTGGTGGTCTCCCATAGGTCAAGCATCTGGTCAGCAGTGAGTTATGCTGCAGGAGAAGGCACTGATAGTGGCAGCGATAGTGGAGGCCTATGATGCCTCCCATAGACCACAAAGAACGGGGATGATCCGGTAGCAGAATCGACGTGTGAATTGTGTGAAAACTCCACCCAAGGTAACAGGGAAGACCAATCATCTTGGCGGCTTCCCACGAAGGATCGGAGAAAGGTCTTCAACCCTCGATTAAGCCGTTCGGCTTGTCCATTCCCTTGTGGGTGAAAGGCCATAGTGAAATCCAAGCGTACCCCAAATTTCCTGCATACTGCATGCCAGTACTTGGCCATAAACTGAGGACCCCAATCAGATGCAATGTGCCGGGGAAGGCCATGCAAACGAAATATGTGCAACATAAACAGTCATGCTAGTTAAGGAGCCGAGGGTAGTTTAGGTAGAGGAATAAAATGTGCCATTTTAGAGAACCTGTTGATCACGACCCAGATCACGTGATTACCAGCTGAGGTAGGTAAGTCAACCACGAAATCAGTGGAGATATGTGTCCAAGGCTCTTGAGGAGCAGGGAGAGGCTGTAGAAGTCCCCAGGGCTGTGCACAAGTCGGGCAGGAGTCAACATAGGATTTCACATCCTGAGTCATCTGAGGCCACCAATAATACTGGGATAATAACTCCAATGTTTGGGCCCTGCCCAGCGGTAAGGGAGTCATGTGCCCAAGCTAATACCTTTGGTCGTTGGTGAAGAGGGACCACTGTCTTTCCTTGAATTACAGTGTTGGTAGCTGCTAGGAGGACCTTGGCAGGGTCCAGGATGTAATGAGGTAACTCCGGTGCATCGTCAGCCTTGTGTAGTCTGGAAAGGGCATCTGCTCGTGTGTTCTTAGCCGCGGGACAATAGCGTAGTGTGAAATCAAACCGGCTGAAGAAGAGCGACCAGCAGGCCTAGCGTGGGTTCATACCTTGAGCCTTATTGAGGAATTCAAGGTTTTTATGATCAGTGTAAACTGTAACAGGGTGCTGCGCCCACTCAAGCCATTGTCGCCACTCTTCAAAGGCCATTTTGATAGCCAGTAGTTCTTTGTCTCCTATTCCATAATTCCTATCTGCAGAGGAAAATTTGCGGGAGAAGAAGGAGCAGGGGAGAAGAGTCCCTTGAGGAGAGTGTTTGCTGAGTATTGCCCCTACTGCAAAGTCAGAGACATCCACTTCAACAATGAACGGGCGAGTTGGATATCGATGGTGAAGACAAGGTTCCTGCAGAAATGCTCTTTTTAATTCTCCAAAGGCATGGAGTGCCTCAGCAGGCCAATGCTTAGTATCTGCCCCTTTCTTAGTTAATGCTGTCAAGGGTGCTACGATGTGAGAATAGTAAGGAATAAAATTCCTGTAAAAATTTAAAAAAATGCTAAAGACATATCTATTCAATGAAGCATACAACATACCTTAAATACAATAACACAATATACCGCTAGACCTTTATTATGTTTAAATTAGTTGTGTTTGTCTATTTTAACCTTCGTAGGTAAATTTGCTGTGCTTTACTTTTTAACTTATGTATGTATATTTGTAAACCGCCTAGACGGACATGCAAATGTCTTATTGTTTGCGGTATATAAATATTTTTAAATAAATAAATAAATATTTGTGATAATTGTGGGTGGATCCTTGGGCTGGTGGCAGAAGACCACGCCCACGGGGAAAGATCCCGAGAGGGACCACTGGTCAGGCTCAGAGTTGAGAAACAGACACACACTTAGTTCTTTTATTAAATTGTTTTAGAGAACCGCCACAGGTGGCAGTAGTGAGCTGGAAGAGCCCGGCTGGGCTGTAGTCCCTCAGGCACTGGAACAGCGATCCCAGGATGGCTGAGCTGTAGAGAAACTGAGATAGTGAGTAGGCAGAGTATGCGGAGTTCAGGAACAGAACCTTGATGGTAAAACTCACACAATAGCCTCGTGAACAGCCCAGGAGCTGGAATGAAGTAGGCCCTCGAGGAGCGAGTACCTGGTTCCAGGGAAAGCTCTGAGAGAGAGATGGTAACTCACTGGTGTCGTAGGCAGTGGTGACTTCCTGGCAGAAGTTATATATGCCAACGTGCGGAATTCTACCGCAAAGTCGGCCAGTGTGCATGAACCCTGGCGGAGGTTGGGCAGATCAGAAGTAGCAATATATTGGCAACCTGGCTCATCAAACACTTGGTGGAATGTCTGGACGAACCGAGGCAGGTCCCTCAAAATGGAGCCTCCACCCTCCCAAAGTGGAGTTGCCCAGGCCAGGGCTTTACCATCCAGCAAGGAGAGGATGAAAGACGTCTTAACTCGGTCCACCAGAAACTGCTGTTCCTGTAGGGAGAACCTTATGAAGCAGTGATTGATTAGTGAGCTTTTTTCATGCTTTTCTTATCTGTTTAAGGCTATGTTTATTGTCTGGAATCTGTATTACTTGATTTACTGTTATCCTCCTTGAGCATTTTTCCTGAAAGGTGAGTTAGGAATTTAACTAAATTAAATAAATACAAAAGCTGTGTCCTTGAGCTCCCCCTAGCAGAGATCTTGCATATAGCGCTCCTCTCTGGACAGACCCTAGCCCCCCCCCCCCCCCACACCTTGTTATAGACCCACTCTGCAACACATCCCTTTCCCGGAAGGACTCCACTGAAGGTTATCAGAGACATAAAAATCAAATTAAAGAGAAGAGAAAGAAGCATTGTGGCTTTAAAGAAGAGGCTCTAGTACAATGTAGTTTACAGTAGAGTTAGGACTCTGCCCAACTGGGAGTAGAGCAGGGATAAGGTACAATTAGCTTGCCAGTGAATAGAAGAGCACTACAAAGCAGGGGTGTAGCCAGAACTGAATCTTTGGGGGGGGGGGCAAGGTTAACATGGGGGATGCTGTGCTAGCCCCCCACCTTGCCCACATTCCCTACCCCATCCTATGTGGATCTTCACGGCAGTAGCTATAAAACCCTTTAATTTCTAGGAGCACATTATATCTTCCGTCTTTTCACTCTCACCTTGCCCTGACTGTATCTGTTGTTTCTCACTCTCCCTCTGCAGTTAATGCAATCACTTTATATCAGTGTTGCTCCCTCAGGCTCTTACAGAGCAATTAGGTAAATAGGCTTCCAACCACGCCAGGCATTCCTGAACTTTTAAGATGTTGCTAGGAGGGAGATAATTACCTGTCAAAAATAAATATAAAAGCTTGATGGCTTCAAATCTTTACAGGACTAGCCCATGGGCAGTATTGTTTCCCTGTTCAAGTTAGCCTCTTTAAAGGTACAGGGGATCATGGACTGACAGTGTTTCCATTGCCTCCAGGCCCTCTAACTACTGCACCTTTTAAGGGCCTACACAGATGTGACGTGACCTTGTTCTAGGGGAGGGCGCCTGAGCCAAATGAGAGGGGACACAGGCCCTGAGGCCCCCTCTTAAGTACACCCCTGCTATAAAGAGAAAAATGAATGTACTATACACAAAGAGAAAAATGAAAGGGTTAGAGGATGTGATGTCACTATAGCCAAGAGGCTATTGGGTAATGTAGTGCTAAGGGAACAAGAGCCATGGAAATGTGGGCAACTGAAGTATGGTTAAACCAGGATTCCCCAAACTTGGTCCTTTAGGGCTACAACCCAGTCGTTTTTTCAGGATTTCCACAATAAATATGCATGAGATCTATTTGCATTCACTGCCTACATTGTAGAGACTGGTGGGGACAAGGGGGAGAATGAAAGTTAGTCATGTCTTGGGGAGAGGACAAGAAAGGGGAGAGGTAGGGCTCTCTCCACTTTTCTTCCCATTCCTCCTTCCCATTCCTCTTCTCCTTCTTCTCCCCCCACCTCCGCCGACCTCACTCCCAAAGGGGAGGCTTTCTCTTACTGTGCATTTTAGTTTCATGGCTCTTGGTGTGTGAAAATTTGACCCTGCTATATAGCCTGTTGTGAAAGCAGCTAGAGGTGGGACCAAATGACCCCGATTTAGATGCTCTTAAAAAGCAACATTCAAATTAAAAATGAGTGGGGCAATTTTCAATGCAATATGGGTATTTGCAAAGTATGCGGGTACTTTAACCTGTGGTCGTTCCCTTTAACTGCCTAGTGAAAAAGTAACTGCAGAGATTTGCACCTGCTTTTGATGCAGCTACTATTTCTCTGCAAAACAGCACGCCTAGTTTTGAAAATTCAAAAGTATGCATGTTGTAGCATTCCCCATCCTTGGGAACTCCTTTGTTCAATGCAAGTACTTTTATCCATAGGGAGGGTGGACATCTTTTGGATAGCCAATATTATGCAGGCAAATACCCATGAAAATGACTTTTAAAACTTGCCTTCCCTACATCTGTATCCAAACAGAGAAAACCAGCTGTCATGTTTGCTTTATGGGTAACAGGTTTATAGGAAAAAAAAGTATGGTAATTCTGTTTAAGTGAATAATAGTATATCCAGACTACCAATACTACTGTTATTACTATTTAACTTTTTTATTGCACTAATATGCATGCACAGGCTGATGCACTCCAGTTAAGAGATTGCAAGGTCACCTAAGTTCAATTGGCAGTTTTCTTTTTGGTTTAGGAATGTTGCCAAAGAAAGAGAGTACTGAGTGATGTTATGAACTGGTGGGATGCCTAGCAGCTGAACCAAATTGCTTTAGAGTGGCATGGGATTAGCTCTTGAGGAAGCTGCTTTGTGGTCAAAGTCCATCACTTGGTCTTAACAGGATGTGGGCAAAAACTAAAAAGCCTTGAATTTTC
This sequence comes from Rhinatrema bivittatum, assembly GCF_901001135.1. Classification (NCBI taxonomy): domain Eukaryota; kingdom Metazoa; phylum Chordata; class Amphibia; order Gymnophiona; family Rhinatrematidae; genus Rhinatrema; species Rhinatrema bivittatum. Next base: position 49,027,541 of record NC_042622.1, on the reverse strand, counting down.
TGGATGAGAAATAGATGGAGGGCTGCAAGGTTCTGCAAAGAAGGGTAAGAGGAAAGTAAAGAACAGCAAATCTCAATCAGTTTCGTCATTTTTAAAATGACATCCAGAGCCGTAGCTAGCCTATGGCCGATGTGGCCTTGGCCATAGGGGCCATCCTCTAGGGGTGTCGTCGCACGAAAACTATCAGACTCCAGCCTCCTCTTCCCTCCCCCTGCCCTGGCAGTAAATAGTTGCGCAACCCATGGAGCCTCAAAAATAATCGATCTCCTCTTCCCACCAGAACAATGAAGAACAGCGCGGCACACACTCCTGCCCCATCTCTGCCCCACCCTGGCAATGAAGGGTAGCGCTGCCCATAGGGCAGCAAAAAACATCGGCCTCCTTCTCCCCCCACCTCCCCACCCCGGTAGTGCCGAGCAGTGCGGGCCATGGGATGCAAAAAGCATTGGTCTTTTCCTCCCTTCCCTGCCTGGCAGTGAAAAGTAGTGCAGCTGGCAGGGCCTCAAGGAGAAACAATGAGCAACAGCAGCGAATCCCATGGGATGCCAAGAAGCAGTGGCCTCCCTCTCCATGCTTCAGCATACCTGGAGGCTAGATGAGAGAGAGAGTTTGTGAGAGTGTGTGTGTCTGATTGAGCATGTAAGAGAGAGCCTATGTGTGTGTGTGTGTGTGTGTGTGTGTGTGTGTGTATTTCTGTAGGAATGAGCATGCGAGAGTGAGGTATGAGCATGTGTGTGTTTGACTGAGCATGTGAGAGAAGTATGAGCTTGTGAGAGAGCTTATGTGTGTGTGTGTGTGTGTGTGTATATGATTCAGCTTATGAGGGAGAGCCTATGAATGTGTGTGTGTATTACTCAGCATGTGAGAGAGAGATATGAGTGTGTGTATGATTGAGGATGTGAGAAAGAGCCTGTGTGTGTGTATATATATTATTGAGCATGCAAGAGAGAGGTATGAGCGTGTGTGTGTGTTTGACTGAGCATGTGAGAGAGGTATGAGCTTGTGAGAGATAACCTATATGTGTGTGTGTATGATTAAACATATGAGAGAAAGCTTATGAGTGTGTGTGTGTATGACTGAACATGTGTGAGAGAGGTATGAGTGTGTGTGTGTGACTATAAGCATATGAAAGAAAATGAATAAGCATATGGATGTGTATAACTGAGAGAATGAACAAGTGTGTATGTGCATATGATTGAGCATGCACGAGAGAGAGAACATAAGAACATAAGAATTGCCATACTGGGTCAGACCAAGGGTCCATCAAGCACAGTATCCTGTTTCCCACAGGGCCAATCCAAGTCACCAGTACCTGGCATGTACCCAAACATTAAATACATCTCAAGTTACTATTGCTTATTAATTAATAGCAGTTTATGGATTTTTCCTGTAGGAATTTATCCAAACCTTTTTTAAACCCAGTTACACTAACTGCTGTAACTACATCCTCTGGCAATGAATTCCAGAGCTTAACTATGCGCTGAGTGAAAAAGAATTTTCTTTGATTTGTTTTAAATGAGCTACTTGCTAATTTCATGGAGTACCCCCTAGTCCTTCTATTATCTGAGAGAGTAAATAACTGATTTGCATTAACTTTTTCAAGTCCTTTCATGATTTTGTAGACTTCTATCATATCCCCCCCTCAGTCATCTCTTCTCCAAACTGAACAGCCCTAACTTCCTTAGCCTTACCTCACAGGGCAGCCGTTCCATGCCACTTATCATTTTGGTTACCCTTCTCTGCACTTTCTCCAGTGCAACTATATCTTTTTTGAGATGCAGTGACCAGAATTGCACACATTATTCAAAATGCGGTCTCATCATGGAGCGATACAGAGGGATTATGACATCCATTGTTTTATTTGCCATTCCCATCTTAATAATTCCTAACATTCTGTTTGCTTTTTTTTATCTCCACAGCACAGCACACTGAGCTGACGATATCAATATATTATCCACTATGACACCTAGATCTCTTTCCTGGGTGATTTGAGAGCTTAAATTGGGAAAAACTCCAGGGCCGGATGGGTACAGGCCTGGAATATACAAGATACTTATTTATTTATTTATTTATTTTTAATTTTTATATACCGACATTCTTACATCCGATGTAAATCATACCGGTTTACATTAAACAGAATAGCAGGAAATAAATTTCCGTAGTCTAATACAAAGAACATTTCTAATTAAAATTATTAACATGCGAAAAGAAAAGGTAAAGAATTGGAATTCAGTTTAAATAAAAGAAAAATATAAAAGATTTTTTTTTTTTTTTTTACAAGCACAAGGGTTGCACGAAGGGGAGGGCTCTTCAACCGTCGCCGGAGCTCCCAGTGACGTCAGGGGGGGCGTGGTCATAGATCTCAGTCATTCAATTTCCCTCACCTCCTGCTGTTGGTTGTTGGTTCCGTATCTTTTTTTTTTTTTTTCCTGCCATTCAGTTTGTTGTTTAGTTCTCGCGGGGGCACAGGATGGAGGGTGGCCTCCCCGCTCGCCGGCGCCTTGGGGATATGATTATCAAACCTCTAAAAGACATATTTTCTTTGGCTAAAGAAAAAGGTCTTTTGAAGCACATCACATTTTGGCTACTTTGATTTTATTACTCAAACCTAATAAGTATTCAGTTTTGCCAGAATCTTATCATCCAATTTCCCTGTTGAACCAGAACATTAAAATTTTAGTGACTGTTCTGGCACACGGATTAAATGGTGTAGTTCGTAGTATTGTTTCCTCTGACCAAACTGAATTTATTAAAGGCAGACATTCCTCTACAAATATTCTTAAGGCAATACTAGCTCTGCCCTCACAAAATACAAAACAGCCTGATAGAAGATTGGTCAGTTTGGATTTCAGAAAAGGCTTTTGATAGGGTAGAATTGTCTTATATGTGGTGGGTGCTACAGCAATATGGATTTGGGCATAATTTTCTGGGTTGGTACTACTTCTCTATGTCAATCCTAAGGAACAAGTATTGGTCAATGGGGTCCTATCAATCCAATTTCATCTCACCAGAGGCACTAGACAAGGATGCCCTCTATCCCCCTGTTATATGTACTTAATAGTCTTTGGCAATAAACTGAGCATGTGAACGTTTTCCAAGGAATAAATATAGGGGGAAAGAGTATTATTATTTGTTTATTCGTGGATGATGTAGCATTTTATAGGTAATCCTACCATGTGTCTAGACAATATACTCACAGAAATGATTCCATGCTGCCCCTTATCATTTTGGTTGCTCTTCTCTGCACTTTCTCCAGTGCAACTATATCTTTTTTGAAATGTGGCGACCAGAATTGCACACAGTATTGAAGATCTGGTCTCACCATGAATTTAGCCGGGTAAGTCGGGGGTGTTCCTGAGGTAGGAGTTCCAGGGAGGAGCAGAGATAGCCGGTTAATTAACTTGCCACATACCCAGCTAACTCTAACTTATCCGGGTATATTCAGCGTCCTGGGTACGCTGCTGAATATCCGGCTAACTTAATTAGCTGAATATTTCCCTGATATTTTTAGCTCAGAATGGCCTTTTCAGTGTAAAATCTGAATAATCTTTGTGTTTGGGGAGGGCAGGACTAGGAGCGGGGTGACCCCTAGTGGTTGGATTGGGGGCCCATGAGTGCAGGGTTCTGAAGGGAGCCCGGGTGCACGGCTTCCAGCCCAGGACTGACATTGCAATGACTGGATCAAAGAAAGTTGAGGGGAAAAAAAGATCCCCAGGAGTCATGAATGAAGGCTCCTGGCACCAAGATCTCTCTACTTGTTCTGATTGAGTTGGAAGCCCAAAGGAACCGAAGGAACTGCTGGGTGAAAATAAACTCAAAGCCCCCTCCATTTCACAGTCTCCCAGCTCGTGGTGTCGTGTGTTGCACTCAGGGTGAGGGAGCACCTTTTCACTTGGCCATAGGTGCCACATGGCCTGGCTACAGCTCTGATGACATCTTTAATATATAATGTCCAGCGAGGTCCGCTGTACACATCTTCTGCATTGAAGGAAACTTCTAAACTTACTGTAACCCCCTGCTTGTGGTTTGCATAGGTTCAGGGGCACACAGGATTCTTGGGGCCAATATACAAACTCCAAACACATTCTCTCAAGTCTCTTAGCCCCAGGGCTGGATTATTTTATTGGCAAGGGAGAGTTGTGGGGGAGTGGGGGGGGGGGGGGGAGGACTCTCCAAAATCCTGGGTAGCAGAGGTGAAACTTCTTGTTTTACCTGGGAGAAGTATGGTTTTCTTTTCACCTTTGGGGATGTGAGTGCCAATAAACAACTCAGGAGTTTCTGGTCGAGTGTCCAAAAATAAACTTTACTGCAAGTGGTCAAGTGTAAAGGGATGCACTAAGGGAAGAGTAAACCAAATTATAGCTACCCAATGCAAGGTCCCACATTAGGAGTCACCATTCAAGAAAAGGATTTAGGTGTCATCGTTGATAATAAACTGAAATCTTCTGCTGACTGTGCAGCAGCAGCAGCCAAGAAAGCACAGAATGCTAGGAAATATTAGGAAAGGAATGGAGAATAAAACAGAGAATATCATAATGCCTCTGTATCCCTCCATGGTGCGACCTCATCTTGAGTATTGTGTGCAGTTCTGGTCACCACATCTCAAAAAAGTTATAGCAGAATTAGAAAAGGTACAGAGAAGAGCAACCAAAATGATAAAGGGGATAGAACGAGTCCCCTAAGAGGAAAGGCTAAAGAGGTTAGGACTCTTCAGCTTGGAAAAGAGAAGGCTGAAGGGAGGTATGATAGAGGTTTATAAAATAATGAGTGGAATGGAACAAGTAAACATTTATCAGTTGTTTACTCTTTCAAAAAATACAAAGACTAGGGGACACACAATTAAGTTACTAGATAATATACTTAAAACTAATCATAGAAAATATTTTTTACTCATTGCATAATTAAGCTCTAGAAATCATTGCCAGAGGATGTGGTGAAAGCTATTAGTGTAGCTACATTTAAAAAAGGTTTGGACAAGTCCATAAACCATTATTAAGGTGGAGTTGAAGAAATCCACTTCTTATCCCTGGGATGAGCATCTTGGAATCTATCTATTCCCTTGGGATCCTGCTGGGTACTTGCGACCTGGATTGGCCACTGTTGGAAACAGGATATTGGGCTTGATGGACCTTTGGTCTGACCCAGTATGGCAAGTCTTATGTTAAGAACATAAGAACATAAGAAATTGCCATGCTGGATCAGACCAAGGGTCCATCAAGCCCAGCATCCTGTTTCCAACAGAGGCCAAACCAGGCTACAAGAACCTGGCAAGTACCCAAACACTAAGAAGATCCCATGCTACTGATGCTAGTAATAGCAGAGGCCATTCCTTAAGTCAACTTAACAGCAGTTAATGGTCTTCTCCAAGAACTTATCCAAACCTTTTTAAACCCAGCTACACTAACTGCACTAACCACATCCTCTGGCAACAAATTCTAGAGCTTAATTGTGCATTGAGTAAAAAAGAATTCTCTCCAATTAGTCTTAAATGTGCTACTTGCTAACTTCATGGAGTGCCTCCTAGACCTTCTATTATCCAAAAGTGTAAATAACTGATTCACATCTACTCATTCAAGATCTCTCATGATTTTAAAGACTTCTATCATATCCCCCCCTTAGCTGTCTCTTCTCCCAAGCTGAACAGCCCTAACCTCTTTAGACTTTGGGTTACATTCTCTCTTTGCCTCAGCAACTGTTCGACTACCTAGTAGTGTGAGTTGCAGCTTCTGCATTCCATTTCCTGCCTGCCTCTTTTCTCTAGCCCAGCCTATCTCAGCTCTTCCAGTCCCCGTCAGTCTTTCTCCTTGCTTCCTATGCCTACCACCTGACTTAACCTCACTTTGGACTCTGACCGTTCTTTTCTTTCCATCTACCTCTGGCCTCTGCCCAATTACTGCCACCTCCCTCTGACCCAAGCTTGATGCTGGACCTGCACTATAGCCTTCTTCTGAGAGACTCTCACCTAAGACCTACTAGCCCTGGAACTCGAGAGCTCGACCCAAGGGGAAAGGGGCTGGGGGCTGGTATAGGTGAAGCTCCTGACCAGTCTCTTCCTCATCCAGGTCTGCCTGCTGTTGGTGGGGACCTACAGGGCCCTTCCTGTAGGTTGAGCCAACCCTACCACAGCAGCAAGGATTCACAAATTTTAAATTGAATATACTTTTTGTCAGCTGTTTTGAAATATTTCTTTTATCAATATAGTTTTACTATCATGATGTTTTATATTTCTCGATTATATAGTCTGTTTCATATAACATGGTGGTTATTCTGTTTTTCCCATTGTTGCACTGCATGCAGATTCTGGCTTGTTGGGGTTTCCGGTAAGTTTTTGTCTGCACGTGTGTGTTTATATTTTATGGTCTCTTTATTCAGTTTTTGGTGAGGATTTGTATGTGTTCTGCATATGTGACTGAGGTGGGGTATTCTGGTAGCATGTAGTTTTTGTGTAGGGATCTATAGTAGCCTGGCTTGTTCTGTTTTCCTAATAATAAGTGTATGTATTATTTTTGGGCCTGGTATAATATTTGCAGTGTCGCCTTTCCATAGGTAGGTTTGTTACTAAGTGCTGGCAGTTAATGCTGTTTTGGTATGGGAGGTTTACTATACTTGTATTATAATTCAGTTTTTTGAGAGGATTCATTGTCATTTTGTTTTCAGCATCAAATTAAAGACAATTTTTAAATGTCTACAATAGTGTAACCCAAAGGTTGTATGCAAGTGGCTGTGTGCTATGCTATGCTGTGTCAGGGACCCTCAGCCAGCTGATGGGAGCACCATAAGAAGTTATTAGTGAAGAGTGTGGACGATTGATCCACTTTCTTTTTTTTGAAATCTATTAATTTTACAACTTTCAAACAAAGTATCCACTTTGTGAAGAAACATGGCATTGAATGCAAAAAGAAAAAGACATAGAAAAAGGAAATTCACTTGGTAGCAACAGCCAATACCCTTTAGACCACCATAAATTGGGGGCGAGATCAGCAAAATTAGGAGAACATCACTGAAACTAAAAATAGCAATGGCTTAACTTACAAGACATGCACATTCCAATACTGGATGACTTTTAAAACTCGGATGTTACTGGCTTGAATGAAGATTTTCCATAAAGCTTTTAAGCTGTTCTGGTGCAAAGAATACATCATTATCTCTATTATATTTAATAATACATTAACATGGGAATCTTAGGAAGAAGGTTGCTCCAATAGCCAGGAAACCCTTCCTTCTCTTCTGAGTTGTTTTAGTTAAATCAGGAAATATCCTGATTTTTTTGCCCCATGAACAAAGCATTTGATTTTTAAAGTAATTCTTCATGACAATACTGAGATCTTTTTCAGTGAATAGAGATATCAGCAAGGGACCTTGTTCCGATATTTCAAAATTAGATGATTCCAAATATTCAGATAAATTATCTGCATCAACAGGAGATATCTGAGCCCGGGCACTGGTGTAAGAAGGTAAAAAATACACCTTATCCAGAGGGGGAGCCGATTCATTTGTAAATTCCAAAATTTCTAGGAAATATCTTCTACTGGTAACTCGAGGAATCTCTCCCACAACCCTGGGAAAATTCAGTACTTGTAAATTCAAATGTCTTGAAGAGTTTTCAATAAATTCCACTTTCCTTTTTAAAACTGAGCAGTCTTGAATAATCGTAGACTGAATGTTTTAAATATATGGTATTTCTTCCATATTCTTGAATTCATCAGAAATCACATAATTATTTTTAACAATAATATCCACTTGCTGTGAAAACAAATTAATCTTCAACGAGCAGTCTGAGAAAGCTTTCCACAAACAAAGAAGACATCAAGTCCCACAAAGAGTATAAATTGACTACCGAAGGCTTTTCCAAACATACCGGTAATCCATTAGTTGAAACATTCACTGCAGGTAATCTTCCACCACCATTCTCAATCCGATTTAACGGACCAACCGGTGAAGCTGAAATAGCATTCTCTCCATTAATCAACGAAGAGCTAAGTATGGGCATTTCCAATGACGCTGCTCCCTCAACCTCCGACAACTGGGTCACCTCTTCGGGACTCCATGCGGGGTGCGGCGTCATGGCTTCTCGTGCTGCTGGTGGTCTCCTCTCATCCTGGGGGCTCATCGAAACCTTGTCCAAGGTCAAGGCAGGTTCTCCTCTACATGCCGAGACAGTCAGAAATTGAGCCCCTAACTGTGCTGCCACTCCTGTGCACTGCAAGATTGTCTTCTGCCCAGACAAAGTTGAGGGGATCAAGGGATATGATCTGATTCTCCCTTTCCTCTTCACAGGCATTTCGATTCAGATAACAGGAAATTTGTCGGGGAAAAATAGCGAGCGGGCAACGCTGTGCACAAGCTAAGCCACCATCTTGACTCCTCCCGACTGATACACTCATTTCCATAACACTAGGAAAAATGAGTAATATACTCATAATACCCATGTTCTTATAAGTGTTCTTAGATAAGTCAATAGCACGGTTCACATCAGTTCTTGACACCACAGGTGGCATCTGAATTTCTCAGTCTTTCCTCTATATGTGCAAGGGTCTCTTTCTTTACCAAGGCAAGGGAAACACTCATCCTCCAGGATGTGGTAAAGTGAGGCTTCCAAGTGGCCAGGGGTATCCTTGTTTGGGCAAAAAAAAAAAAAACCTTTCTAAAAAGGTGAGAAAAATGTTAATGCTTGCACAGCGTCCCAAAATCTCTCTTCCCAAGGGTAAAAACTCCTGAAGGGGGGTTCTCAGAATGTGTCAAAATGGTCTCACAGTTCTCCAGAATGTCTCAATCATTCAGGATCTCTCGCTGGAAAAAGGATCCAATCGAACACCACAGCTCTCAGATATTGCTCCTTCCGGGCAAGAAGGAGGCACCAAAAGCTTCTTTCCAAGGTCTTCTAGCACAAACATTTCTTTCCCTAAAACTGAGTTCATACACCGGAATCCATTTGCAGCCAATCACCACCAGGCCATGACCCTCAAGATAAAGGGGGCAGAGTCTTCACTGTCCTGCACCCCACCCTAGAAAAAAAAAACTTCCCTGTAATCTTTCTCCAGGCCAAAAATCAGGGGTCTCACAAGGCTTCCTATGACTATAGCAAAAATCCTGAAAAACACAACTCAGAAAACAAACCCATCCAGCCAAGGAGTGGACTGAATTTCTCTCAGAAACACCAGGCTGCAGTGCCTGAACGCCAAAGGTAGACCCAAAAGTCCAACTGAAGCTAAATTCTTCTTCCTATAAGTCCAAAGATCAAACTGCACTCTTGCACTCTCTTAGAGAGAGAACACTGCTTTTATACCTCATGGAAGATGGCCATCTCAGCACCCCCAAAGGCAGGGATTGTACCAAATGCTGTCTCCCCTAACTTATTAGCACTGCTATTCCTAGCTCAAGGAGTTACTAGGGCTTTTCTAGTAATGAACGTAACTGGCTAATTTTAGATAGCAGGGTATATTCAGTAGGGCAACTGCATCGCTGAATATACCCTGTTAGCTGGTTATGTATAACCAGCTAACTTTAGGACAGCCCTAAAGCCATAGAAGCTAACCTTTAACTTGTGAGGCTAACTCTACTCCTCCCCCAACACCTCGTATCCGCCCCCGTCTTATCTGGGGTATAACTGGCTAACTAGCACAGTTGCACAGCAGCTGAATGTGGAGAGTCATTTTATAATAGCCTGAATTTTCATAGTGGATTCATGCACATAAGTCTGCTTTGAAAATTCATTGGTTGTCCTGGTACATGAGTACTAGGGATGTGCAGTCATTTATAACAAATGCCAAAAATGCAATGAATGAGCCTATTTTTGGTTCAATAGCCTTCTATGAAAATACCTGAAAATTTTCAGGTATTTTTGTATTTTTAGCATTTAAAAAAATATAAAATGAGTTTTTAGAAGCCCTGGCTGAGCCTTTCCAGCCAAAAAGCTGCCCAAGCCCTGGACCTAGCCTCTAGGCCCAGGCTAGGTTTGGCGCCAAGGCCTATGCCTGGAGCATCATTCTTACCTCGGTTCTGGCACTGAACCCAGGACCCACCTGGAGGATTTTACCAAAGTGACATCACTTTATCGCTTTCCACCAGTGTGGCTGGTGCCATTTTGATGCACGGCCATACATTTCTGTTGGGCATCACTCCTGCCCTTTTACAAGCAGGAACTTGGAAAGAGATAAATGGAGGCCAGGGTGAGAGTTCCCTGGCCCTGGCAGTTTTACATAGGGGTGGGGTCCTGGCATGGGGTTAGGCTTTGGTGCCAGGTCCAGTTCAGGCATAGGCCTTGGATCCAAGCTTGGGCAATCTTTTGGCCAGGGAAGCCCAGCCAGGGCCACTGGAAGCTTATTTTTCTATTGATTTGTTTTTGTTTTGGGGATTTTTTTTTCTTGTTTAATTTTTTTTTTTTTGATTTGGCAAATGAACCAAACAAAAAAAAAAACATTCAATAAATTGAAAACAACAACAAAAATGAACGAAATAAAAAATGTTGGGACTGCACATCCCTAATGCATACACATAAGTGCAGAAAGTTACACCTGCTTCTGAGCAGGCGTACCTTTCTGCAAATACATTTACAAGCATACCTTCAAAAATCAAAATCATGGTGGTAATTTTCAAAAGGATTTACATGCTTAAAGCTGTTTTTTACATATGTAAATGCACTTTAGCTGTGTAAATGGGCTTTTGAAAATTGCCATGATAGTATGCTACATTTTTGCACATAACTCCTTTCAACTCTTTCCTAACCCTGATTTCGCTTCCCAGAATGCCTTTTCCTAGCGCAGGTAAAAATGTTCATTAAATGGAGTTTTGTGCATACTTTTACATGCACAACCCCCAAACTGATTTTCAAACTCCAGCCATGTGCATAACCAGGGTTTTATGCGTGTAAGTCACTTTTAATGTCAAGCCCTCAATTTGCAAACAAAAATCACAAAGTACAAAGTCACAGATGAGGATTTTTCAAAACTGAGTGGACCCATATTATTATAAAAAAGTGATTTTGGTAACTGTGAGGTAGGTTCAACTTTTCTGAAATGCTTTGAATAATATGTAGCATGTAGTTGAAGAAAGACATTTTTTAAGGAATATATAAAATGTATTGGTGAATTAACTGATTGTATGAAAGGTTAATATTTTTTGCATGGAATTCTGTAACAGATAACTTTTCTTAAAGCATTTCAGGCTTTGGTGCTCCTCATGGAAGGGTGGGGGAGGGTTAGAAATATTCTATGGGGTAAGCAAGCACCACTCCCATCAGTTTGTAGGGTACAAAATCAATGGCTACAGTGCTGTAGCACCATCCAAGCTAGGAGAATATTTATTGTGGATAATGATATTAATTAAGAAGCAATCATTCTGGTGGAGATTTATACACAGGCTTCAAGGTGCAAGCTGCAGGAGCACAGCTGGGAAATTGAAAATTGACCTTCTTGTTCATTTCCGCTGAGCTTGGAGAGAGCAGGTAATTATTTCACTGACCTTTGTATGCCATGAAGTAACTTCTACAAGAGTGAGCTCAGCATTGAACAATGCCCTTTCTGGTACTGTCTTCCCCTTCAACCACAGCAGGAAGAGAAAAAATAAGATTGTTCATTTCCCAGTCATCAATCAAGAACCAGTGGTGAAGCCTTAGATCCTGAGAGTGTAATATCCCGTTTGTAAGGTCTGGGGATGAGATACAGGTAGCCTCCTCTCTTGGCAAACTCCTGCAGCCCTTCACAGAGTTAGCAGTGAGTACCATGCTGCTAACTGTGAAGCAGGGGGTTTCTAGAATGGGATTTTCCTCCCTCTGCTTCAGGAAACAAGTCCACAAATTATACACACTTTTGAGACTGAGTGGAGGATTCCACACTATCTAGCTTCCTTGTATTTTCACAAGAAAACATGAGGTAGGTTATTTTCCAACAAACTGCAATGCAGCTCTTCTGCTGTTTATATAATCTGTTATCTTTGTGGCAGTTTGCTTCAGGTTGCTCCAATATCTGTCCACTCAGCTCCCTCTCTCTTTCAAATGGCTGTGAAGCTCCTCAACGGGTCCTTTCTGCTTTCAAAGGGGTCCATCTTTCATTTCCTTGAGCTCCCCGGACTTCACGGGATTTTGTTTCCAGGTCTCCATTGTCTGCAGACCAGCTCTCCTGCAGTCCCAGAATGGCTGCAGCTTTCCTCCTCTGGACAGAATGTCTGTGAAGCATGGTCTCATCTCTCGTCACTGAAACTCAGCTCCTTCAACTTCTGCCACCAGGTCCTGCTTTCCCCATTACACCCAGGTTCCTCGTCTTTCCCTTCATGGGATCTCTAATCTCTACAAATCTCTAGGGGTGTTCTTGGCCATACCAAATCTGCACAGTCTCCAGAGCAAACTAATTCCACCTACTGGGCATTATTCATAATACACAAGAAACAGTCAAACATTCTCCCAGCAATTTGTGAGGCTGCCTTCATCCTCTTCACTGTAACTATGAAGTAAATAGTAGGATACAGGAGTAATGCATGCTGTCATCATCTCATCTAGAAAAGGGTGTCCTGGCTCAGTTTCCAGTCAGATAACGTAATCCCAGCAAAGAGGTTTGTCTGAAGTCCATTCTGAACAGAAATCAATATTTTTGTGGCTAACTCGGTTGAGTTTGAATCTTTTTTAAGCAAACCATGGTAGATAAGAGGCTCACCAGGATGTGGTTGACTAGGAGGATCTCATGGCCTAAGCAGCTCACAGTCTAATCTGTGACTTTCAGTCTCTGTCCTGTAGGCACTTAACATCAAGTAAATATCCAAATCAGAGCCACTCTTGTCCCAGCTAGATCTAAAGTTACAAGTTGAGAGCCATGATTGACTGGAATTCTGGAGAATCAAACCTACAGGTACAAATTCCATTCAAGGTAAATCAATTCATTCAGTTGCGGTTCAAGTGGAATTGGAGAAACCCCCTCCATTTCGGTCCAGGTGGAATCCTCCAGTTCCCCTTCACCAGACAATGCTCCAGAGCAGAGCACTCATCAGTTATCGCAACTGTCTCGACTGATGGAATTCCATGTGGGATACAGATGTGTGTATCCGGCAACAGTGGGATAACTCAGCCAAACTGAGTGAAAGGGGTGGGAGCAGGGATGTCATTCATCTGAATCGCCGTCTTTCTTTTTCAGTGATTGCTCTTCGACCCACAGGGAGGTCAGTGCATTGCACTTCACTGCTGCTATGGGGACACTCTCTGCTCACTCAGCCAGATGTAGGAGCAGAGTGGGATGGATTGTTCTTTCATCTTCAATTAACTCATTCCCATCTCTTTGTGATCTAGCTAACCAATAATTAAATGTAACAAATTCATGTAACACCCTCTTTTGGGGTACATAAAATGAGAGAGCGTCTGATGCCTGTTTGTGAACTGAATAGCAGTCTCTATTTATTTATAAACATTTGATATTCTACTTTTTTTTCCTAAATTATTGTCAAGGTGGATTACAACATAACAAAATTACAATACAAATTGCAAATCTATGTGGGTTCAAAATCAATAGTGATCAAGCAGATGATGCAGTGAACCTGGCTCAGAGGCAAGGGTGGTACTTACCAGGCTGAACAGGGAAGATTCCACCAAATGCCTCTTTCCCCTCTGTGATCCTGTCTGACTTTCCCCAACTTCTTTCTTTTTTTTTTTTATTTATGAATTTCAATTATAATTACAAGAATATTCTTGTTGTTCGCAATTTACAGAACAAATTTATACAATATTTGAAATCTCAAACAAACAAATTACCATTGACCCTAGAAATAATATTTGTTCTGACTTAAATATAAGGTCAATTTAAGAGACTCCTCTCTAGGAAAAAATTGAGCAAATACAATTAGGCATATATCTAATAATATTCAGAAAAAGTGCTTAAGATACCCCTATATTCATACTTTAACCGGTTACCTGTAAACCAAGGAGATTTCTAAGCTGGTCTGGTTCTAAAAAGGAGTAATCTTTCTCCCAAGTTTGACAATACACCTACAAGGGTATTTTAAGAAGAAAAAAACCTCCCTTATCCACCACATCCTTTCTTAAAGCTAGGAATTCCCTCTTGCGTAATTGAGTTATTCTAATTAAACCAAGGAACATCCAAATTTTTTGCCCATAAAGGGTACTCAATCTATTACGGAAGAACTGTTTCAATATATGGTCTTTATCAGTTATAAATGCAAATTGTATTTATTTTATTTATTTATTTAAATACTTTTCTATACCGAAGATCATGTACAAGTACATATCGGTTCGGTTTACAGTGAACCAACAGTTGGAAATTACATCAAACAATAAGAACATAATTCAACTAAACCTTGTACAGCAAACAATAAGAACATAATTAACAAAATTGTACTAGAGTAGAACTGTAGTTGAACAAGCATAACGAGTGGAATATAGGGAATATCGAAAAAGGGAAAAACATGATAATCAGCACAGGGAGTACATTATAGAGGTTACGGGGAACTTCGATCGGTTAGACACGATTGAACCTAAGTTCTAAAAAGTAAGGACAGGTATGGGACTTTAAGTAAATGCTCTTGTGAAGAGCCAGGTCTTCAGTTTTTTTTTGAACGTCCACAGGCAGGGTTCTGTTCGGAGTTCCGAGGGCAGATTGTTCCATTGTAATGGTCCTGCAATTGAGAATGCTCGTTTCTTGAGAGCTGACTTGGCCGGGGGAACATAGAGTGTACCTAGGTATGTTGTTCTCATTGGTCTGGAGGTTGAGTGATGTTGCAGGGGGAAGGATAGTTCGAGGGAAGTTAGAGAGTGAATCGTTTTGTGGATCATAGTTAGCACTTTATACTGAATTCTGTATTTGATAGGGAGCCAATGTAAATACATAAGGACAGGAGTGATGTGGTCTCCTCTACCGGTGTTGGTCAATATTCTTGCTGCAGAATTCTGTAGCATTTGCAATGGTTTGGTTGTGATAGCTGGGAGGCCGATTAGCAGAGCATTGCAGTAATCTATTTTTGAGAATAAGATGGCTTGGAGAACTGTTCGGAAGTCCTGCATGTGAAGGAGGGGCTTCAGATTTTTTAGAATGAGTAATTTATGGAAGCATTCTTTTGTTGTGTTGTTGACGAATTTTTTTAAATTCAGCCGATTGTCTATAGTTACTCCCAAATCTCTTACATTAGTGGTAGTAGATATTTGGAGTGAAGAGAGGTTGTGGAGTGTCCGAGCATGTTTGTTGTCCTCTTGATCGATGATTAGTAATTCCGTTTTAGATGTATTAGTAATGTACCTCTATTTTAGATGTTTTAGTTTTAGTTTTAGATGTATTAGTTTTAGTTTTAGATGTATTAGTAATGTACCTCTATTTTTAATTTCTATTTCTTCTTGTGATTTCTGCAGTAAATCAGAGATATTTAAGGAAGCTTGTGTTATCTGTTTCCTCCTGTTGCTTTTTCCTTACCCCCACATAGAAAGCTCTAACTATCACCGGACAACACTGTTCAGGCACTTTAAGAACATGCAAAACATATTATTTAAATAATTCAGTTGGCCCTAGATGTTTTATAATAGAGAAATTAGTTATTCTTATATTTAAGGACCTAACAGTGTTTTCAAGATTCTCTAACCTTTTTTGAACTTCAGGGTCAACTTTAATCTGTTGTCCTTGTACCTTTTCAAATTGTACCAACCTATTTTCTATGTCATTTATCTTTTTATTGTGAACTTCTAGATTCCCATTATTTTCCTTTACTGAATTGTTAGTTTCCCTAACTTCCTCTGTTAATTTTGCTATAGATCTATCTAACTTTACTATGTAATTCATTAAAGTCTCTAATGTAATATTGCCAGTTTTCAAAGCAATAGGTTTAATCACTTCAATTTTACTGAGTCCAATTGATTTAGGAGTACTTTCTTCTCTAGGAATAATTTGAAGATTTCCACTTTGTATAACTTCCGATGATTTTGTGGATAATTGAGATTCTGATTCCATAATGATTACTTCTTTATATTCTTCCAGGGTTCCCCCTGTTAGGTTTAATTCATTAGAAGCTCCTCTGGTAACACCAGGCATTCCCGAAGAGGAAAACTCTTCAATGCCTGGTGGTGGTGGTGTTTCCAGCGCCCGCGGACTTAAAGATGTTTCAATGACCATAAAGGGGGGGGGGGATTTGCTCTAAATCCTCCCCTAAAGCGGTCTGCCCCTCGGGGGTAATTAAAGGGGATCCAAGCCAATCTGAGACAGTCCTTTGCCTGAAATCGATATCCACAGTACTCGAGGCTGGCCTTAATTTGGCCTTTCTCTTTGTATGTGGCATAGCGTAATATTCAATGCAATAGTTTCTTTGCAATAGGATATTCCTCAGTGGTTTCAGCACTTATTATATATGATGGAGTCACTTGTGGAGGGAAGCAATTGATGGAAAATTAAAAACTTAAGTAAATTTCACATACCTGAGGGGAGTGTAGAAACCAAAAGATACATTTTTACTTCTAGTAAACAATCTCCAGTCAAAGTCCAGGCAAAGCCAGGCTAAACCAGCCGTTGCCGTGCGCCTTTTAAGTGTGCACAGCTTTGGCGGCACACCAGCCTCAGCTGCGCGCCGATGCAGGCCTGTTTTTATCAGCCTTCCTCGGCTCTGCCCCTTCCGTGGGCGTTGCTGGACAGCTGTTCCTGTCAGGGCTAGAGGGCTCTCCTGCCCTCAGTAGACTTGGCTTTGCAGGTAATGTAACAGCAAAATGGAAAAATGAACTCACAAATGCTTCACCTCAGAACAAATGTCCAAAGTCCTGTTTTTATCGGCCTTCCTCGGCTCCACCCCTTCCGTGGGCGACGCTGGACAGCTGTTTCCGTCGGGGCTGGAGGGCTCTCCTACCCCCGGTAGACTTGGCTTTGCAGGTAATGTAACAGCAAAATGGAAAAACGAACTCACAAATGCTTCCTTTCCTCCCCAACTTCTTTCATGAATGGAAAACGGCCTCTGTCAAGCCCACACCTTGGGATAAAGGAGGGTATTACTCCAAATTTTATCTTCAAAAGAAACTTTTTATTTCATAATTCTGGGGTTACCAGAAGTCAAAGTAAAGCTCATCTGATTTCTCAGGGTTCACAGGTTTCTGACAGCATTAGTAGCAGCAACAGCGGCAACAACAAAACACACTTCCTTCAAAAATCCTTTCTAGCAGAGCATCAACTCCTTTCTCTCTCCCCTTTTAGCACAGGGACTAGCTCTTAGTCCATTCTTTTCAAAAGAAATCTCATTCAGTATTCACAAAATTGTATTACATCATCGTCCCAATCAAGGAATGGGGTCTCCCATGCTTAAGATCCATGATTCCTCCCAGTTGGCTCAGTAAGAGTATATTCTGCATGTCCTGGAGCCATGGCCTTGCTGTAAACCAGCACAGGCTACAAAGGAGAGAGAGGCTCCCCAACCTCGACTCCAGCTTGAATCAGATCCAAAAGAAAAACGAAAAGCACATTCCCGGTCTTAGCAGCCCCTTATATTGAACCCATGCACACTCCCCCTAGCCGTTCTCCCATGCAACACCACTTAAAGAGATATCCCATCCCCTTTATAAATGTCTACCATAGTGACACATTGCTCAGCCCCAAAAGTAGAGGCCAGGTGCAATTCCATCTGAATTTCTCCAAAGGCCCATCTAATAATCAGGCCCTGTTTTAGGATCCCATCACATACAGAACATCTTTCCCAGTGGGTTTTGCTGCTTGGAATCATATTATTTGTAATTTCTTTTGCCAGATATAAAGATATGCATCGAATATACAGTCATCATACCACAGTAGATAAAAACTTGTTTTGGACATCAATGTGTAGCCTTCACACCTCAAGAGACTTTCTGTAGTATGTGCAAAATGTGTGCTCAGCCTTTTGCATATGGGGACTGTACACTTTAACTCAGGGAGGGAAGGATTCTCTCAGACTCATCATGATTTCTGTGCACAAAAGTCAGGAAATATTTTTTGCCTGCATGTGGAATAATGCACACTTTAGACTGGGTTTTGAAGCACTATCCCACAGTTGGATCAATCTGTCTGTCTGTCATTTGTCATGTATGCCATTAGCACCCTTCTCTTTTTGCCATCTTTTTATTTCCATTTATAACACCTCTGTGCATGTTGGTAATGGTACTGCTGCCCTTTTGGTTGGTGGAAATGAAAGATCAGACTTTCAGTTTGCCTCTCATCCCTCTCCTGTCCCCTTGCCATCCTTGCTTATCTGTGCCACTTTGTGGGTTGTTGTTACAGTCTCATGACCTGTGGCATATGTTCTTTCCATGCTACTGCACCGGCCTTGGTCCCATGTAAAGCAATCCTACCCTTCCCTCAACCCCTATGTCCTATACACTAGCTGGCGTATCTGGCAGGAATGGTGCCTCTGGAAATCAGGCACAGAACTGAAGCAGCAGCTGCTTAGAAGAGCAGGGGAGAGTTACATGTCGCTCTGCCAAACGCTGAGGGCTGTACACCAATGAACAAAGCAAAATGTCCACAGAGAGTTTCATTTTGCCTACTGCCCCCTTCCCCCCCCCCCCAAAAAAAAAAAAAGACCTGCAAAGATTGCACCTGCTTTCTCTGTGGGTAATTTTTCCGCCGGAATCCACACGAAAGCAAGCAGACGAGATCTCTGCGGGGTCATTTTTCTAGGGGCAATAATCAAAGTGAAAGCCTGCATAGGCCATTGCTTTCTTTATTGTTCTGATCTCTGCCCCCAGGAACACCTCTTCACTCTGCAGGTAAAAACCATCAGGCCTGTTTTAAAACGAGTGTGCGTGCGCCCATGAATGCATGTTGGCGTGCGAGCTGAGGTACGCCGGGATTTTAAATCATGTGTGCACTTGCCCACATATGCACATATGTGGGCATTTTTGCACAAGCAATGCTTTTAAAATTGACTTCTATGCCTGTTGTGGACCATTGTGCATGCTTTTACCTACGGGCAGGAGAGGCAATGATGAAATCCCCAATTTCTTTCGGTAAAATGCTATTTTATCCATAGAAAGGGCTTTCATTATCGTCTTCCCCAAGGGCAGTTTTTGATAAGGTGCTTTGGTGGCAAAGCATGCAGGTACTTATGTACCTGTGTAAATGTCAGTTAATATTCAAAAAAGAAATTACCTAATAGTTGTTCTTTGCAAATGTGCTAACATTTATATGGCTACAAAAGTACCCCAAGTACTTTGCCCCTGTTAAATCTGCAGATGGGTTTGTGCGGGGAAAAGTAAGCTTATTTATTTGAAAATTCAGTATACGTGCCTCCCAAAACATCCATTTTTTTTGAGTGGCAGATTAGCAGAACTGGGAATATTTGCATGTACAGGCATCCTTGCACCTAGCCATGGCATCTATATGAAAGCTTGGCAGAGTCCATCACAGCAATACCAGAAAAGCTTGGGCTGCTTTTACATCCACACTGAGACCCTCTTTGGGATGATGGTTTGATTGTGGGAAAAGGGAAATGCTAAAGAAAAGAGTACGAATGAAAAAATATTGCTCCTTTAAAATACCAAAGTGCTGCTCCATAATTGCCCATCTTGCTAAGTAAACGATATGTGCTGGCATGAAGATCTGATACATTTGTCAGACGGAGCAAAGGCCTGATAAAAGAAGAAAGCTTCCGTTAACTCATTAAAGCAATATGTGCCGACCTTTTACTGCTCATTACTGGCAAAAAAGTTGCTGGTGACCGTGTGTGTGTGTGTGTGTTGGTGCATGCCTGGGTGTATTTGCATAGAGGTGGCAGCTGAGAGGACAACAAGGAGGAAAAATATTACAAGTATCTGTTATGAGTCTATAAATAATTCAGAAGCATAGAGGGAAGGACAATACCTCAAACGAAAGGGTTCATGAGATGGTAGAACGTGGAAGACGTCTGCTAGAGGACCTGGCGAAAGGAAAATGAGTCTTGCTGGTTATGTGCCCAGAAGCTCTGGGAGCAAATTAGCTAATCTAACACAGGAGGAGCAGGATAGAGGTCAGAAGAGAGAGGAAAGCAGAGAGCAGTCGGGGGCGATGACATTAAAATAAAAATGGTCAAGATCTGGAAAGATGAGGGAAGTAAAGATGAAAGCTGAGCACAGACACAATTTGCACACCAGGATTGTCAATCTTTGTAGGGAAGAAAGCACCTGAAAAGTCTTTATTTCCAGTTGTGGTCAATCTACTGTTGCTACATGTGAGTGTCAGGGAGAGGCTGTTTTTTGTTGACTACCAAACTAATTATTTAGCAAGTCTGTCTTCACTGGTGGAAATGTTGCCAGTACTTTTGCACTCTTCCCTAAGTGACTCAAATACAACTAGCGAGTTTCCTGTATGCCATGTCCTGAAGCTTCACTCCTAAACAGTGGCACACCCACCCACTTTGAGCTCAGACCAGGCCCAGCGCTGCCAGGCATGCACAAACAGCAGAGCAGCAGCCAAAGAGGGGAGGTGGCCCAGGAGGCCGTCGGACCCTGTCCCACCGGCAGGCAAGGAAAGAAGAGACCGCAGAGACCCCATCCCACCGGCAATCAAAGAAAGAAGAGCTCTGAGAGGCTTCTGGTGGAACCCATGTCACCGGTGGCCAAGAAGAGAATACTGCTGGTAGCCCATTTGCCTGCTTCACCCCATGTGCCAGCCTTATGGAATTCAAAACTCTGGAGGCTAGCACATGCTCTGTGCTGATCTTCTGATGCACAAGAACAGCACAGAGGTAGTGCTACCTGCAAGAGTTTTGTATAGCACAAGGGCCGGCACACGAGGAGGAGCAGCAGAATGGGCTCCCCCTTCTGCTCCCAATGGGAGGCTGCCTGGGATTTGTGTCTGTGAGGGAATGGGAGCCTGCCTAGGTGTGTGTTTGTGTGAATGGGAGCCTGCCTGGAGAGAGAGAGAGTGTGTGTGTGTGTGTGTGTGTGTGTGTGTATGTGTGTGTTTGATTGAGAGCCTGCCTGGGTGTGTGAATGGGAGCCTGTTGTGGAGTGGGGAGGGAATGTGAATGGTAAGTTTCCTGGGGGAGAGACATGAATAGGAGCAGGCCTGGGGAATGTGCATGTGTTTCTATGAGAGACAACATGTAGGAGTGGAGAAGCTGTGTGTATGTGAGAGAGAGAGAAAAAGCATGTGGATGTGAGAGCCTGTGTGTAAGAGATAGCACAAGCATTTGAGTTTGAAAGAGAGAGCATGTGGAAGTGAGACCCTGTTTGTATATGAGGGAGCATATGTGTGTGGAAGTGGGAGCCTGCGTGTGAGAGAGAGCATGAGTAGGAGTCTCTGTGTTTGTGGGAGTGGCAGCCTGCTTGTGAAAGAGAGCAGGTGAGAGTCTGTGTGTTTGTGTGTGAATATGAACTTACGTATGAGACAGAATGTAAGAATGAGATCTTGTGTGTGTCTGTGAGGGGGAATGAGAGCCTGCCTGTGAAATACAGCATGTGAGAGCGAAAGCCTGCATGTGTGTAGGAGTGGGAACCTGCTTGTGAGATTGAGAGCCTGCATATGAGAGAGAGCATATGAGAGTGGGAGCCTGAGTTTGAGTGTGTGAGAGTGGGAGCCAGTGTATATATGAGAGAGAGCATGCAAGAGTGGAAGCCTATGTGACAGAAAGCGTGTGCGTGAGACCATGCATGCGTGAGAGAGCCTGTGAATGTATGTATGAAGGAGGAAGGAAAGAAGACAAGAAGAGAAAGAAGAAACAGAAAGAATAAAAGAGACCCTGAATAAGGAATTAGGAAAAGACAGACAAGGTGAACAAAGAAACTGAGACCAACCAATTACAAAAATAAGATCAGACAACAAAGGTAAAAAAAAAAAATTATTTTGACTTTCAGTGATGGAATATGCCATCCTTGGGAATGTGCATTTCTTATATATTTGTATTTTTCAGTTTCTTCAGTATTCCAGTACTCTAGTTTCTCAGGCTTTCCATTTCAGTTTTGTCTGCATGTTTGTTTCTAATTTGTAGTTACTTATTCTGTATTGGGTTGTTCATGTGATACAGAAGTGAAGTATTTTGGCTAGCGTGTAGTTTCTCTGTAGAGACTTGTAGCAGTTCACCTTGTTCTGATTGCCCACTAGGTGATGTATTAGTGTTCTAGGGCTTAGTGTAATGATTGCGTTTGCTGCCTTTTTGTAGTTAAGGTTACTGCTGTTTGAGTTACTGCTGTTATGGTATGGTTTGGTATGATAAGGTCCTAGACGTTGTGTTTTGTTTTGGGGTTTTTTAACATAACATAAGATATATCATTCTGGGTCAGACCAAGGGTCCATCAAGCACAGTATCCAGTTTCCAACAGTAGCCAATCCAAGTCACAAGTACCTGACAAGTACCCAAACATTAAATAAATGTCAAGCTACTATTGCTTATTAATTATTAGCAGTTTATGGATTTTTCCTCTAGAAACGTATTCAAACCTTTTTTAAATCCAGTTACACTAACTGCTGTAACCACACCCTCTGACAATGAATTCCAGAGCTTAACTATGAGCTGAGTGAAAAAGAATTTCTTCAATTTGTTTTAAATGAGCTACTTGCTAACTTCATGGAGTGCCCCTTAATCCTTCTATTATATGAGAGAGTAAATAACTGATTTACATTAACTTGTTCAAGTCCTTTCATGATTTTGTAGACCTCTATCATATTCCCCCTTCAGTTGTCTCTTCTCCAAATTAAACAATCCTAACTTCTTTAGCCTTTCCTCATAGGGCAGCCGTACCAAGCCCATATCATTTTGGTCACCTTTATCTGCACTTTCTCCAGTGCAGCTATATCTTTTTTGAGATGTGGCGACCAGAATTGCACACAGTATTCAAGATGTGGTCTCATCACAGAGCAATACATAAGCATTATGACATCCATTGTTTAATTTGCCATTCCCTTCCTAATAATTCCTAAAATTCTGTTTACTTTTTTGATCGCCACAGCACACTGAGCTGACGATTTCAATGTATTATCCATTATGACATCTAGATCTCTTTCTTGGGTGGTAACTCCTAAGATAGAGCCTAACATTGTTTAACTACAGCAAGGGTTATTTTTCCCTATATGCATCATTTTGCACTTGTCCATGTTAAATTTCATCTGCCATTTGGAAGCCCAATCTTCCAGTCTCGCAGGTTCCTCCTGCAATTTATCACAATCTGCTTGAGATTTAACTACTTGCATAATTTCATTAATCCACAAATTGGATCACCTCACTCATCATACCCTTTTCCAG
Source organism: Rhinatrema bivittatum (assembly GCF_901001135.1). NCBI lineage: Eukaryota > Metazoa > Chordata > Amphibia > Gymnophiona > Rhinatrematidae > Rhinatrema > Rhinatrema bivittatum. The sequence goes on along the minus strand of NC_042622.1, from coordinate 49,004,393 downwards.
ATCATTTATAAATATATTAAAAAGCATCGGTCCAAGTACAGATCCCTGAGGCACTCCACTGTTTACCTTTTTCAACTGTGAAAACTGACCATTTAATCCTACTCTCTGTTTCCTGTCTTTTAACCAGCTTGCAATCCACAAAAGGACATTGCCTCCTATCACATGATTTTTTTAGTTTTCTTAGAAGTCTCTCATGTGGGACTTTGTTGAACGCCTTCTGAAAATCCAAATACACCACATCTATCAGTTCACCTTTGCCACAAGTTTATTCACCCCTTCAAAAAAATGTAGGAGATTTGTGAGGCAAGACTTCCCTTGGGTAAATCCATGCTGGCTGTGTTCCATTAAACCATGTCTATGTAAACGTTTTGTGATTTTATTCTTTATAACAGTTTCCATGAATTTTCCTGGGACTGAAGTAAAGCTTACTGCTCTATAATTTCCCGGATCACCCCCGAAGCCCTTTCTAAATATTGGGGTTACATTGGCCATCTTCCAGTCTTCAGGTACAATGGATGATTTTAATGATAGGTTACAAATTAATTGGAATAGGTCTGAAATTTCATTTTTTAATTCTTTCAGAACCCTGGGGTGTATACCATCTAGTCCAGGTGATTTACTTCTCTTCAGTTTGTCAATATGGCCAATCACATCTTCCAGGTTCACCATGATTTGGTGCAGTTCATCTGAAACATTACCCTTGAAAACTGTCTCTGGAACAGATATCTCCTTAACATCCTCTTCAGTAAACACCGAAGCAAAGAAATCATTTAATCTTTCCGCGATGGCCTTATCTTCTCTAAATGCCCTTTTAACCCCTTGATCATCTAATGGTCTAACTGATTCCCTTGCAGGCTTTCTGCTTCAGATGTATATAAAAAAGGCCTCTACGGCCAACTTCTTTTCAAATTCTTTCTTAGCCTGTCTTACCAATATCTTACATTTAACTTATGCTTTATCCAATTTTCTTCTGCTGGATCCTTCTTACAATTTTTGAATGAAGATCTTTTGGATAAAATAGCCTCTTTCACCTCATTTTTTAGCCATGCTGGCAATCATTTGACCTTCCTTCCACCTTACTTAATGTATGGAATACATCTGGACTGTGCTTCTAGGATGGTATTTTAACAATGCCCATGCCTGTTGCACACTTTTTACCTTTGCAACTGCACCTTTCAGGTTTTTTCTAACAATTTTTCTCATTTTATCAAAGTTTCCTATTTGAAAGTTTAGCACGAGAGCCGTGGATTTGCTTACTGTCCCCCTTCCAGTCATTAATTCAAATTTGATCATATTATGATCACTATTGGCAAGCGGCCCCACCACCATTACCTCTCTCACCAAATCCTGCACTCCACTGAGAATTAGATCTAAAATTGCCCCTCTCCTGAACCAATTCCTCCATAAAACTGTCATTTATTCCATCCAAGAACTTTATCTCTTGAGCATGCCCTGATGTTTCACTTTCCCAGTCAAGATTGGGGTAATTGAAATCTCTCATTATCACTGCACTACCAGTTTGGTTAGCTTCCCTAATTTCTCTTAGCATTTCACCATCTCACCATCTTGGCCAGGTGGACAATACTCCTATCATTGCACTCTTTCCCAACACGCAAGGGATTTCTACCCATAAAGATTCGATTGTACATTTAGTCTCATGCAGTATGTTTATCCTGTTGGACTCTATGCCATCCCGGACATAAAGCGCCACACCGCCTCCCCGGTGCTCCTCTCTGTCATTGCGATCTAATTTGTACCCCGGTGTAGCACTGTCCCATTGGTTATCATCTTTCTACCATGTCTCAGAGATGCCAATTAAGGGGTAGATTTTAAAAGAAGCGCGATCAGCCTACTTTTGCTTGCGCATCAGACTCAAGCAAAAGTACGCTGGATTTTAGTAGATACGCGCGGAGCCGCGCGTATCCACTAAAATCCTGGATCGGCGCGCGCAAGGCTATCGATTTTGTATAGCCTGCGCGCGCCGAGCCGCGCTGCCTCCCCCCGTTCCCTCCAAGGCCGCTCCAAAATCGGAGCGGCCTCGGAGGAAACTTTCCTTTGCCCTCCCCTCACCTTACCCTCCCTTCCCCTACCTAACCCACCCACCCGGCCCTGTCTACACCCCCCCCTTACCTTTGTCGGGGGATTTACGCCTCCCGGAGGGAGACGTAAATCCCCGCCCGCCAGCGGGCCTGCTGCGCGCCGGGCCGCGACCTGGGGGCGGGTACGGAGGGCGCGGCCACGCCCCCGGGCCGTAGCCACGCCCCGTACCCGCCCCCAAAACGCTGCCGACACGCCCCCGAAACGCCGCGACGACCGGGCCCGCCCCCCGACACGCCCCCGACTCGCCCCCCTCCGAAAACCCCGGGACGTACGCGAGTCCCGGGGTCTGCGCGCGCCGGTAGGCCTATGTAAAATAGGCTTACCGGCGCGCAGGGCCCTGCTCGCCTAAATCCGCCCGGTTTTGGGCGGATTTAGGCGAGCAGGGCTCTGAAAATCTACCCCTAAGTCTATGTCATCATTCACTGCTATACACTCTAATTCTCCCATCTTATTTCTTAGACTTCTGGCATTGGCATACAAACATTTCAAAGTGGGTTTTTTGTTTGTATTTACATTCTGGTTTTCAGTTGACAGGGATAAATTGGAATCTTTTAGATCAGGTGAATTTTTAATTATAGATACTTGGACTACTTTTCTTATTATTGGAACCTCACTGTCAGGATGCCCTAATTCTAATGCATCATTAGTATCCTTTGAAGATACCTCCCTCCCAACCATGCACTGCTGAGTGACTGACGGCTTTCCCCCTTGTTCTAGTTTAAAAGCTGCTCTATCTCCTTCTTAAAGGTTAGCACCAGCAGCCTGGATCCACCCTGGTTAAGGTGGAGTCAATCAGTGGCGTACTAAGTGGGGGTGTGGGGGTGCGGTCTACCCCGGGTGACAGCCAGGAGGAGGTGCCAGCCGGGAGGTCGGCGGCCGTGAGTGGAGCCCATCCTTCTCACGGTAGAAGAAGAGGGAGGCCTCCAGGCTGGAGCGGTGGAAGCACTGGGCAGCCACCTAGAGTGACACGGGTCTGAAGCAGGCAACTGTATAGCCTTTTCTTCTTCCACCCCCCGTGGCCTGGAAGAGGAAGTGGTGGGTCCGTGCGGGCAGGAAGAAGTAAAGGTCTTGCAGTTGCGGCCCGAAGAGGAGGAAGAGCAATAGCGCTGCCCCCCCCCCCCTCCCCACTGCAGATGCAGGAAGTAGAGCCACACCAGCCCTCGTGCCACCTCAAGAAAAATGAAGAGTCCTCGTCTGTCGCGGGGCCTGAAGGAGGGCTTCTGATGGGGACCATGGTAGGAAGTGAGAGCGTGTTTGTGTCTATGTGTGTGTGAGAGCATGTCTGTATGTGTGTGTGTCTGTGTATTAGAGCATGTCTGTCTGTCTGTGTATGGGAGTGAGAGTGCATGTTTGTGTGTAAGAGAGGGAGTTGTTGAAGGGGGTGTATATGTGAGAGAGAGAGATATGGAGGGAGCCTGTGTGCAGGGATGTGTGAAAGTGTGTGCAAGAGAGAGAAAGAGCCTGTATGAGGAAGAGGGGAACCAGATCACTGGGTGGGGGGACAGATAAATGATTCGGGGAGGGGGGGGCAAAGTAATTATCCACCCTGGGTACCAAATACTTTAGGTATGCCACTGGAGTCCATCCCTTCGGAGAAGACTCCCCCTTCCCCAAAAGGTTTTCCAGTTCCTTACAAAATTGAATTCCTCTTCCTTGCACCATTGTCTCATCCACGCATTGAGACTCCAGCGCTCTGCCTGTCTCTGGGGATCTGCATGTGGAACAGGGAGCATTTCAGAGAATGCTACCCTGGAGGTTCTGGATTTCAGCTTTCTACCTAAGAGCCTACATTTGGCTTTCAGAGCCTCCCTCCCACATTTTCCTATGTCATTGGTGCCCATATGTAGCACAACATCCGGCTCTTCTGCAGCACTGTCCAAAATCCTATCTGGGTAACGCATGAGGTCCGCCACCTTCGCACCAGGTAGGCATGTTACCAGGCGATCCTCACGCCCACCAGCCACCCAGCTGTCTACATTCCTAATAATCGAATCACCAACTATGACGGCCGACCTAACCCTTCCCTCCTGGGCAGTAGCCTTGGGGAGATATCCTCAGTGCGAGAGGACCTGGAGAGCAGGTCCTTGCTACAGGATCATTTCCTGCTACACCAGAATCATGAGACCTTCCTCCTCCAAGGCAGCACCAGGGCTGCCAGACTGGAGTTGGACTTGGCTACTATGTCCCTGAAGGTCTCATCTATATACCTCTCTGTCTGCCTCAGCTCCTCCAGGTCTGCCTCTCTAGCCTCCAGAGATCGGACTCGTTCTCTGAGAGACAGGAGCTCTTTGCATCAGATGCACATGTCAGTTTCTCAGCGGTAGGTAAAAAAATCATACATGTGACACTCGATGCAAAAGACTGGAAGGCCCCCCTCTTGCTGCTGGGCTGCTGCCTTCATCCTAAATTTGATTAGTTCCTAGTTAAGTTTTAGGTTGCTATGGGAGTAGGAATGTGTACAATTAGGGTCCTCTAAATGTATTAGTGTATTCACTATGGGGCAGATTTTCAAAAGGTTACGCACACCGGGCTTGCAAAAAGGGGTGGGGAGGGGGCAGGGTGGGGCAGGCCGGGAAGCGGAGCGGGGCGGGGTCAGAGGCTCCCGGCACAGCGGCCATTTGCCAGTGGGCCGGCGCGCAACTTACTTCAGCCCCAGGGCTGAAATAATTTTTAAAACAAAAGCAAAAAAGAAGAAAAAGGTAGGGGGGAAAGGGCGGGGGAGGTAGGGGAAGGGAAGAGAAGGTGGGGTGGGGGGTAGGGAAATTCGCTCCGAGGCCGCTCCGATTTGGGAGGGAACAGGGGAAGGTAGCGAGGCTCGGTGCGGGCTTGGCACGCGCAAAGTGCACAATTGTGCACCCCCTTGCAAACGCCGACCCCCGATTTTATAACATGCGCGCGCCTGAGCGCTCATGTTAGAAAATCGCGTGTCCAAATGTGCGCGTCGGATAGTGCGTGCACATGGACTCGCTCGAGCAAGTTTTAAAATCTACCCCTATATATCTGGTAGTAACCTACAAGGGAATGATTAAACTCTTGATAAGGTGTGGGGAATTTCTGAATATAAGTTAAGGGGGCTGAATATTTTTTTTGTAGGGATTTGTCTTACTTCACAAAGGGCCGGATTTTAAAACATAAGCGCGCAACCTACTTGTGCGCGTGCTACCCGGCGCGTGCACATTTATGCGTGTGCATGTTATAAAATCCAGGGTCAGCGCGCGCAAGGGGGTGCACAATTGTGCACCTTGCACACGCCAAGCCCTATCCGAGCCCCGCTGCCTTCCCCTGTTTCCTCCCAGACCGCTCCGAAATCGGAGCGGCCTCAGAGGGACCTTCCTTACCCCCCCCCCCCCACACCTTCCATTCCCTTCTCCTACCTCCCCCGCCCTTTCCCCCCTACCTTTGTTGCTTTCTTTTTTTGTTTTAAAACTTACTTCAGCCCTGGGGCTGAAATAAGTTGTGCTCGCTGGCCAACTGCCAGCGCGCGATCCCCAGCCCAGCGGCCGTGCAGAGGCCTCTGGTCATGCCCCCGCCACGCCCCTGGACCGCCCCACCCTGCCCCTTTTGTAAAGCCCCCTGGACTTACACACGTCCCGGGGCTTTATGCTCGTCGCCGGGCCTTTTGAAAATAGGCCCGGCGCGCGCAACCTTTTGAAAATCCGGTCTAAAGTGTTTGGCATTGAAGGGAGTTTGTTTTGCTGTCACGGAGGTTGAACCATAATTTGAATGTATTTTTTTTAACGTCCTAGTTCTGTTCTGCACCTGTTGCAGATCTTAAATTCTTAAGATGATTATTATGATTATTGCTGTTTACTGTAGCTGGGCTATTCTCTGCATTCTTGGAAAGGGGATTCATGAAAGAATACATTGATATTTGTTTTCTTATGTGATTGGATCTGATGTTTCTGTTAAGTGTTCTCTGTTTACTTTTTACCTGATGTATATTTATAAACTTCAATAAATATAAAATAAATTAAAACAGATTACTAAGGTATTTTCAATGCTGGTAAGTGCTTGAAATAATAGAATTAACATATTGTCAGGTGCTTTCTAAGGCTTTACTTATCAAGTACATGTAGTAAGGATAGACCTGTATGTCAGCTAACCACCCAGGTTAACCTTGGGCCACCCCAAAAATTAATTTCTGGAAATGCCACTGCCCCTAAAACTAACTCGCCTGCACCAAACAGCTTAGGTGCATTACAACATTTTTGAAGTAAAAGAAATTCCTTGTACTGTATACAAATTTGGATCAATTCTCATAGTAACAGCCCTGAGGGAGTGCTGCTAGCAGAAACTACATCTGCTGGTGGGTGAAGCAGGCCTTGTGACTATTGGTTTTCAGGGGAAAGTGTGTGTTTAAAACTTACAAAAAGTGTACTTAGAGAGTTATTTTGCGTTTCTATAAAGTGTGATAAGGAAAATAGAAGGTTAATGTTATTTTGTGTGTCTATTAAGGAAAATAGCTAGATGGTTTATTATTTATTTAAACTTGATTTATTGCCTATCTCACAGGTTCAAGGTGATGTACAAGATATAGTTACAATAACAAGAAAATTACAAAAATCAGAAATATAAAATTGACAATCATATAATAAATATACGTATTGGGGCAGATTTTGTAACCTGCGAGCGCGGGGTACATTTGTGCGCGCTACCCAGCGCGCACAAATGTACACCTGATTTTATAACATGCGTGCGCTTCCGCGCGCATGTTATAAAATCCAGGGTCAGTGTGCGCAAGGGGGTGCACACTTGTGCACCTTGTGCACGCCGAGCCCTAGGGGAGCCCTGATGGCTTTCCTCTTTCCCACCAAGGCCACTCCAATTTTGGAGCGGCCTTGGAGGGAACAGCCTCGGAGGAAACTTTCCTTCTGCTCCCCCCCACCTTCCCCTCCCTTCCCCTATCTAACCCACCCCCCAGCCCTACCTAAATCCCCCCCTACCTTTCTTTCACGATTTACGCCTGCCTCTGCCAGGCATGACTTGCGCGTGCCGGCTGGCTGCTGGCGCTCCATCCCCCGGCACAGCCGCTGTGCCGGAGGCCTCGGTCCCACCCCGGACCGGTGCCCTGCCCCCAGCCCCAGCCCCACCCCCTTCCCACCCCTTTTTCAAAGCCCCGGGACATACGCACGTCCCAGGGCTTGAGCGCGTCGCCAAGCCTATGCAAAATAGGCTCGGCGCGCAGGAGCAGGTTTTCGGGGTTATGTGCGTAAGTTACGCGCGTAACCCTTTGAAAATCTGCCCCATTATAAGACAACATACCGTATAAAATCCTCCTATCAGCAACAAACAGTAATATAAAAAAAATCATAACTCAAATCAAACAACACTAAGAATTACAAATCGATGACTCTATATAAACAAGAGTAAGAAGGGAGCAAATAACTATCAATCAACCTAACCAAATCCAACCTCTGAAATACAAAATAATCCTAACAAAGTGAAGAAAATGTAAACATCTTACTCTCCAAGAAATCCCAGAGGAGATCTACTAAATTAAGAATATAGAACAGCATAGCAAAGGTCCATGGAAAGCTTTCCTGAAGAAATACCTTTTAGTTAATATTTTTATTGTATTTTAATGAATTTTAATTTAATGTTGTATATTATTTCTTTTATAGGATTATTATACACAGCTTGTCAGGTCAGAAGCTTATCTTACTTTATTTTAATGAAATTGAGTAAAAGTTTTTATCATTTTTTTTAGGTGATTATTTTAAAATGGTTTTCTTTTAATTTTGTATTTATTTATTGTACACCATCTACATTGTCTACAGATTGATGGTATATAAAACTTAAAAAATTAAATAAATAAATAAATAAATGAGCCTTCAATAAGCACCTGAACCTCTCCATCAGGTGGAGTTCCCTTGGGAAGGAATTCCGAAGGATCAGCACAACACAAGAAAAGGCTTATATTCCAATCTCTATCAGTCTTAACCAAGGGTACACAGAGTAAAAGATCATTACAGGACTGCAAGTTATGTCTGGGAACATACTGTTTGCTCTTGTCCTAAATAAAAGGGTAGCCAATGTTAATCAGAATAGGAGTGATAAGGTTTCTCACACTACTTCTGAAACCATCCTTGCAGCTGTGTTTTGGATCAAATGTAAGTTTCCAATGGCAAATCCATAAATAGTAATAGTAACAATAATTAATAGATGACATCACTAATGTATGTAAGTCAGTTTCAAGTTGAAAGTTGGACAGGAAAAGCTTCAAGGAATGTAACATTTGAAGCATGAGAGATGCTTTTAGAGAAATCAATAAAATATGGTAAGTTTTTTAAGACCCAGAAGAGGATCAAGGTCACACCTAAGGTATTAGCATATGATTTAACAGTAACAATTTGCTGTTCATCCTATTCTGTGTGTCTATAAAGTATGCTAAGGAAAACAGTTAGATGTTAAAATCATTGAGTGTGTCTTAAGAGTTTGCAAAAGTCAATGTGTTGCTGTGTAAAGGTGTGAGAATTGTTTGCTGAAGAAGTAATCAGCAGTGTTTGATTTGAAAAGTGTTAAATGCAAGTACTGTTAGACAAAGAAAGGAATAGTTAAGAGGTTCTCTTTGTCAAGGTACATACAGTGTCAGCTATCAAAGAAGTTTTGTTCAAAGTAATTGTCTTACAACAATAGGGAGGCAAGAACTTTTAGTCCTGAGAGACAGATGAGAGCAGAAGCTACACCTACTGATCAATAAACAGAACGTATGTCAGGGTTGACAGGGTTTGAACCCACAGCCCTGGGGATTTCCAACTGTGGACCTGCCACATGACTGCAGAGGCTGCTGGCTTTCCAGGAAGTTCTAACATTTTTATCTTAGTTGCCTGAGAGAGTTAGACATGCCTCTGCAGCATTCCAATTGGACCAGAACTGGGTGGGCCCTAAATTGCATTATATAAGGCATTATATAAGTCAATTCTTTTGCTATGGAAAGGCTGTGAAAACTATTTCCTGGAAAAGTAATTAGCAGTGTTAGATTTTTCCAGCCAACCTCCCCATCTCCCACCCACCCCAATCACTAAGTTACATTTATAAACTGTCATACAAATTGTAAGGTTAAGAGGGAAATTCTTCACAATAAGAGTCAATTACATCATTATGTGAGTAATTGACCCTGATCTTAGTAATTGATTAACTAAGCTAAGCATATACCGTATTTTCCGGTGTATGTTTTGTTTTATTTTCAGCGATTTCAGTGACTGCGACTTATACACTGGTACGACCTATCTATTATCACATTCATTTTCTCTCTCTCTCTCCGGCAACCTTGTCTCCATCTTAGAGTGCCTTTCTTACCACGACCCACACATGCTGACATCCCCAGCAATCCGGTCTCTCCCTCACAGTGCTGTCGCTATCACTCAACACTATCTCGCAAAGTTTTATTACAGCACCAAAATGAGCAATAAACTCGAAACTCCATCAGAGCACCTACTCCTTGCGCGAACCAGTGACATTCTCACAACCAGCAGTATCTGGCTACTGGCTTCTTCTTCAAGAGACAATGATTAACACACTACATTGTAGTGATGTCACAGGTGCGTCTTATACAAAGATGTGACTTATCTACAAACGTTTTTGTTACAAGACCAGAATAAAGAAGGATGTGACATACACCAATGCAAATTATACACTAGAAAATATGGTACCTTCAACAAACTTCATCTGAACCCCAATAAAACAGAGATTCTCTCAGTATAAAACATACATAGGCAAGTTCTTGACCTGAAGATCCCATTCGAAGTCTATTAGCTCCCATTAAATACACAGATCAAAAGCCTTGAAGTCGTCCTACTAGTTTCAGAACATTCCCTGTTACCAGAAATCCAGACAACAGTAGAGAGCTGTCATTTTCAAGTATGAAACTTACAAAAACTGCACCCACTCATTGAGAAAACAATCTTACTGTGGATCATGCTATGGCAATCACACAACTAGACTACTGCAACACACTTTACAAGGGTCTACAGGTAAAGCCCTCCACAAACTCCACTGCACAACTGATAGAAGGATGCAAACCATGTGACCACATCACACCCATCCTACGCAAACTACACTGGTTACCAATACCATACAGAACAAAATTCAAAACTTTGACACTGATATTCAAGGCTCTAAGAGGAGGCAGGCCTTCCTACTTGAGCAAAAAGCTATCCTTATACAGGCCCTCTAGACCACTGAGAAACTCACCCAGAACCTCAATATCAATTCTGTTGTCAAAAGAAATCAAAAGAAAAGATACCGCAACCAATCCTTCACAAGAGCAACACCTGCCCTCAGGATCTCCCTTCCAAAAGAGCTCTGACAAATGCATGACTACTCATACTTTAGGAAGCAAATAAAGCCTGGTTCTTCTGTCAAGCTTTTAATGCCCACTCTGAAACACAAAGATGCTAAACTGACTTCTAGAATTGGAAGGCATCACCCTAAATGTCATATGTGTGCTGCTGTAAACGAATACCTTCGTTACTGGATTATTTAATTTCTGAGTTTGTTACTAGTATCTCTGCCATGTTTCAGCTGGGTAATTTCTCTCGGTCCATTACCAGACTTAGAGAGACAGCAACGAATTCTCTGGTACAGACAACACTACTGAAGCCAAAGAAGGTACTCTGTTTTAGAACATGGATAAGAGAATTCCACAGTGGCTTGAAAGACGAATACCAATAGAAATATATATTACAATATAGTGTAGCCGGTCCCCCATTTGTGCTCTGTGCATCAACCAAGGATGCTACAGGTCTGGGTCTGGGTCCAGGTCCAAGTCCGGATGAGGAGAAAGAACTATCTTTTAGGGCCCCTGGTGCAGTCAGTCACTATCACAGTCTCTAGTCAACACTCTAGCTGAAAAATCTCCAAAAGGTGCCAGACTGCCAAAACAGGAGCAAGGAAGACAGTACTATCAAAAGAGGAGAAAATCAGGATTCAAACCAGTGTTCATCCATTCAGTCCATGCACTGGGTGTCCGAGAAGAAAATCAAACAGGAATCCAAAAGTGGTTACTGCAACTTAAAGAAAATAATCCAAGCCGAAATTACAAAAATCAAAGTCAGCATACAGCAGATCACCAAAACAAAACAAATGGTTTCCTTGTCCATTTTAGATCTTCTCACCTCTCTCCTATCTTTCGCACCTTCATCCATAGAAGACATATCCTCACCAATGAAGATGGGAGAACTGGAGAGTAGCTCCAGCATAAACTGTTCAGATGGAAAAAGATTTGCAAGCACAAAAATATCAACTGGCTTTCAACAAATCAAAAACTTTAACTGCAATGCAACTCTCAAAAATCTTCAAGTCTCTTGAGCTCTCAAAAGTCTTAATCCTTCTCTTCACCCATGCTGTTACCTGGTCGACTGAGCAAAAAGATCTTTGATCTAGTCCTTTGAGATACTGGGGGTATGTCCTTCCCTCTGGCACTGGTCAATCTTTCCAAAAATATTTTCAAAATCTTTCCTCAAAAACACTTGCTTGAATGCTTGATTTTCCTTGGGATCCTGGGGGAATCTCCAGCTCTCCACTCTCTTCTCCAATCTACAGCTGCTTGAGACCCAGGGATGATCTCTTGCCTCTGCAATACACTAACCCACTAAAGACCGAGCATGTTCATGAGGTCATTTATATCCCACGCAAGCCTTTCCCCCCAAAAAATGGGGCCATGTTCAGGGAAGGAATCAAAAATGTAAAAACACCCTCTCCCATTGCCCACTGGTAGAAAAATACATAAGGACTGACAAAGCCCCGTCACAATAGTATTGATGTTGACACATCCCTGATTATATGCCAAGATTGTGTGCTAACAGCTAATATACACCCAGTGCCTTGGAGGTTAGCCTTTAGGACAGATGTCCTTGTGTGCAAAGCAGTGACTGAAATATGGTCAAGGTTTCTCATGTATTTTCCCATCCATCAAGCTGACATCCCAGAGGCAACATGCTCAATGTTTCTCTTTTGTCCAAATCCAGGTGTTGGTAATATCATGAGAGCAACTTGGCATGTTGGGAAAAGAACATACATATTGTAGGGTCGCAAATAATGTATCATATTATTCTGAAAGACTACTCAAAAGGCCTGATTAAGGTGCTTTATTTGGTTTTCCTAAGATAACTAAGTCCTCTGAGCTTGTTTTTTTGAACACGTAGCTTAATTTGTTTTCAGCAATGTCTATGAATAAGTCTTGACTAGAAATGTTTCTAAATAACACCCCCAGGAATACCTCCATTCAGTTTGGGAAAAATTATGTGCATACATGACATAAACACATAAGTTTAATGAATATTGGACAGGCAGTTTTGTAACAAGCCTTTTCTATGGGCTGAGCACCATTTTCCCCCGCAGAAATATCTTTGAAAATTACCCTCTTTAAAGATAACGTGAGTCCCTTCTACGTGGTACCTCTGGAACAGAAAGGATTCACTGGATAGTACTTTCTAAGAAAGAGAAGCCATCAGTAGAGAATGAGCAAAAAGATTGTTTTCCTAGTAAAACTGGGGAGAAGGCACCTGCATTAAAATTCCAGAGTCTTGGAGGTCACATGATACAGTGAGCTCGGGAAGTCGTATGTCAGCAGAGGTCCAGGTGCCATCCACCTTAAAATGACTTTTGCAGTCTTCTACTTTTCATTTTTAAATGCACAAATGACAGATTATTCTCTCCTGCAGTGTACCCACAAATTCACTTTCAAGAAATGGTAATAAATACTTTAAAAAAAAGAACAAAGATAAAATGAAACCAGCTGTGTACAAAATGGCTGACAAAAGGGAGATGGAAAGGGAAGGGCTGAATGGCGATGCTCTGATAGCAGGCACTAAGTCTGAAGTAGCGGCATTGAAGAGCATATTTGAGAAAATGTATGATCAAACTAATATAATAAATACCTGTATAGCAGAAATTGCTAGATGCGTTGATGGAGTTGAGACACAAATCTCAAATACAGAGGATGAAATGAAGGAACTGAAAGAGAAAGTTGAAAAGCTGGAGAAAGTCACAAGGGAAAGCGATACCAAGCTGAAGGATCTAGAGAACAGATCCAGGATAGGTAACCTTTGATCTGATGGAAAATTGGAAACAATAGCTGATTGTGATTTGGTCACCTGCCTGGAAACTTGGTTAATTCAAGAGCTGGGCCTGATGGAATGGTTAGTCAAGATGTTTTTTGAAAGAGCATTCAGACTTGCACAAGAAACAATATGCAATTGTGGTCCAGAGTGGTTATTGCTAAGTAATGCTCATAAAACGAGCACGCGTGCACCCATACATGCACATATTGGCACGTAAGCGGAGATAAGCTGGAATTTTAAGCATGATTTTGAGAGGTCATATTCCAGAGTCTATGAGGGATCTTTATGAAGAGATGGTGCATATGAAGAATATTCCTGACAGCGTGAAAAATGCAATTATTACTGTTACTCCTAAAGTGGGTAGGAATCCTACTAGTCCTAGATCTTATAGGTCCATATCATTGGTAAACCTACTAAACCACAACATAAAAATCTATGCCAAAATCATGGCAATTAGATTATAATTGATCTTATTTCTGTGGAACAAGTGGGTTTTGTTTACAATAGGAGATCTTGTGGTAAGATGCGAAAAGTATTAATTGTTATAAAGTGATGTAAATATAAGAATATTGAAGATCCTTTGCTTATAGGGTTTGACACAGAGAAATCCTTTGATAGACTCTCATGGGACTTTTTGAAGGCAGTTCTGCTAAAAATAAATGTCTTTTCTGAACCAATATTTAACACATTACACTATTATATTCCTTCCCAACTGCTCAAATTAATGCTAATGGTGTACGTCAGAGCAGTTTGCTTTGGAGAGGGACAATAGACAAGGTTGACCCTTATCACTGCTTTTATTTATTTTGACCTTATCACCCCTCATCAGAAGGATAAAATTAGATGAAAATACAGCAGATATTAAGATTAGCGACAAGACTATTAAATCTCTTTTATTCGCAGACGATTTTCTGTTAATCCTGTCAAATGTGAAGCGTTTCCTGCCAGCAGCCTTGAAGACATTTGAACTCTATGGAAGTTATTCTGGTTTTAAATTGAATTTAGACAAATCAGAGGCATTAAATACTTCTGGTAATTAGCAGGGGATGAGCAAACTTTCCATTAAAATGGGCTGGGGAAGATATTAAATATTTAGGTATAAGAATTCCAAAAAAAACTTGAGAAGTTTATATAACAGCAAACAAAAGCTCATCAGTTATTAAAGAGTTTCAGAAAAAATTGGATAGGTGGATATATTTCCTGCTATCCTTGCATGGAAGAATATCAATAATTAAAATGATCTTGTGTATAAATTGCTTAAATTTTGGAAATATTATCTTTGGTGCTCTTAAAAAGGGATATTAATATTTTTAAATAAAATCTGTGTTAAATTTATCTGGAAGGAGATAAAAACAAGATTATTTTTATTTTTAATTTAGTAGTTCTTATATTCTGCAGCTTTCCATGTGTTAAGCGCAGTATACATTAACATACATAATTCAATATGATAAAACAATATAAAACAAAACATATATAAAGAAAAAACAATTAACACACAACAATTAAAATAAAGTAAACACTCAAAAAAGTAGACAGTACATACTATCTAAAATGCTGGTGCGCGCATGTTATAAAATGCCGGGTTGGCACGCGCAAGGGGGGAAATAATTTTGCAAATTAGCGCAGTGACGCATCAGGGCCTTCCCCAGTTCCCTCCCAGTCAGCTCCAATTAAGGGGTGGACTGGGAGGGAACTTCCCAACCCCCTAGCCTAACCTCCCTTCCCCTCCCCTATCCCTATCCTGCGTGCGCATGTTAAGAAATACCGGGTCGGCGAGCGCAAGGGACGGAATAATTTAGCAAATTAATGCAGTGACGCATCAGGGCCTTCCCCAGTTCCCTCCCAGTCCTTTCCAATTAAGGAACGGACAGAGAGGGAACTTCCCAACCCCCTAGCCTAACCTCCCTTCCCCTATTCTGCCCTCCCCATATCCCTATCTTAAATCCCCCAAATTCTTTATCCTACCTGCTTTTGAGCAGGAGCAAGTTGCACGCACTGGCACCCTGGCACAGAGGCAAATGCCCGCTGTGTTGGGCGCCTCTATCCCCGCCCCGCCCCCAGACCACCCCGTCCCGTCCCCCGGACCTCCCCGCTCTGGGACTTACACACGTCCCTGGCCCTTTGAAAATTGGCCCGGCATGCGTAAGGCCTGGGTTTTATGCGTGTAAGTGATTTAAAATCCGGCCCATAGTATTTTGGGCTTCCCTAATCTTAAATTTTACAATATGGCCTCCTTGCTTCGATTTCTAAGGGACTGGTTGCTGAATACTAGGAATTTTGTAGTTTTGGAGTGGGTGAGGGAGAGAGGATTGCACCTCTAATTCTAAAATATGTTCTCATGTGCACTCTGATAAATTACCAGAGAAGCAAGCTACCTCTGTGGTTATCAAATCCATGAGGAAAGTGTGGAGATATATTAGAGAGATGATGTCATCATCACATGAGGTTTCTTTTTATCTGTTCTTAATGGGTAATCCATTATTTCCACCCTCCTCCAGTTCTCCAGTTTTTAAAATTCTGGAGTGTAGGGGTGTAACAGTAGTGCAGCAGGACTTTCTCATTAACAATACTGCTTGTTAAGAAATACCGGGTCGGCGAGCGCAAGGGCGGGAATAATTTAGCAAATTACACTTTCGAATAATAGAAGGACTAGGGGGCATTCCATGAAGTTAGCAAGTAGCACATTTAAGACTAATCGGAGAAAATTCTTTTTCACACAACGCACAATAAAGCTCTGGAATTTGTTGCCAGAGGATGTGGTTAGTGCAGTTAGTGTAGCTGGGTTCAAAAAAGGTTTGGATAAGTTCTTGGAGGAGAAGTCCATTAATGGCTATTAATCAATTTTACTTAGGGATTAGCCACTGCTATTAATTGCATCAGTAGCATGGGATCTTCTTAGTGTTTGGATAATTGCCAGGTTCTTGTGGCCTGGTTTGGCCTCTGTTGGAAACAGGATTCTGGGCTTGATGGACCCTTGGTCTGACCCAGCATGGCAATTTCTTATGTTCTTATGTTGTATGCAAACTACAGATTATTGCAAGAATCACTTGGAGTTCCATAATAAAGATTATTTTACTTTCAATACTAACTTTATCTCAAGATAAGTCTAAATATGCATCTTATGATTTCCAGAGACTGATGAAGATTTATAGAGACAATAATGGGGTTGATTTTCAAAGGGATACACGCGTAACTCCCGAAAAGCTGCCCCTTCCACCCCCTGAGCGCGCCGAGCCTATGTTGCATAGGCTCGGCGGCGCGCACAAGACCCGGGGCTTTCCTGGGGGCGTGTCGGGGGCGTGTCACGGCCGGCACATCATCGGGGGAGTTCCGAGGGGCATGGCCGCGGCCTCCGGACCAGCCCCCAGACCGGAACATGGCACGCCGGCAGCCGGTCCGGGCAGGCATAACTTTTGAAATAAAAGTGGGGGGGAATTAGTTAGGGCTGAGGGGCGGGTTAGTTAGGGGAAGGAAAGGGAAGGTGGGGGGCGCCGGAAAGAAAGTTCCCTCCGAGGCCGCTCGGAGGGAACGGAGGGAACGGAGGCAGGCTGCGTGGCTCTGCCATCTAATGGTCCAACCAACTCCCTCACAGACTTCTTGCTTCAGATATATTTTAAAAAGCTTTTATTATGAGTTTTTGCCTCTATGGCCAACTTCAATTCAAATTCTCTCTTCGCCTGTCTTATCAATGTTTTACACTTAACTTGCCAACGTTTATGCATTATCCTATTTTCTTCAGATGGATCCTTCTTCCAATTTTTGAAGGATGTTTTTTTGGCTAAAATAGCCTCTTTCATCTCACCTTTTAACCATGACGGTAATCGTTTTGCCTTCCTTCCACCTTTCTTAATGTGTGGAATACATATGGATTGCGCCTCTAGGATTGTATTTTTAAACAATGTCCATGCCTGTTAAACACTTTTAACTCATGCCTGTTAAACACTTTTAACTTTTGCAGCTGCACCTTTCAGTTTTTTTCTAACTATTTTCCTCATATTATCAAAGTTTCCGTTTTGAAAGTTTAGTGTTAGAGCTGCAGATTTACTTATTGTCCCCCTTCCAGTTATTAGTTTAAATTTAATCATGTTATGATCACTGTTGCCGAGTGACCCCACCACTGTTACCTCTCTCACCAAATCCTGCATTCCACTAAGAATTAAATCTAAAATTGCTCCCTCTCTTGTTGGTTCCTGAACCAATTGCTCCATGAAGCAGTCGTTTATTCCATCCAGGAACTTTATCTCTCTAGCAAGTCCCGATGATACATTTACCCAGTCAATATTGGGGTAATTGAAATCTAGAAATCCAACGAAGCAACAACCTGCACTTAAGCAAGTACTAGAAACCAATAGTGCAAGGAAAAGTCTGAGTTCCACCAAGAATTTCAAATGGTGTATATTTATTTCACAATGCTGAACTGGCAACTCCACTTTTAAACAGCAAATAACTTATAAAAATCCCCCAACATGGTCCCGTGTTTCGCCGTGGCTGCGTCGGGAGGGATCATAGATTTCAATATGATCTGCAAAAAATATATACATACAAATAGTGGAACGAAAAGAGATAGCTACCATGTTTCAAACAACAGTATAAACACATACCTTTTGTAATGGCATTGAAAATTTCACCAGGGAGCGCAAACGCTCTCATAGGTGACAGGCATTTAAAGGGAAAGAAAGGCACGAAACGGGAATCCATCGTGAGATTCATACGGACCAATCACTACAGAGATAGAGGCTGTCCAACCAGTCATACAAACAAATACCACTCAATCTCTCTATTCAAACCTTTTGGACATACAGTATCAAGGGTGTGTATCCATCTCTGTTCCCTTCGACCTAGATGTTCGGTGAAATCACCTCCCCGGGAGGGGCGTGTGACCACCTCCACCACGAAGAAGAAGAGATCAGAGATGGAATGCCCTGTGTGAGACCAATGAGCAAGCAAGGGTTCGTCCTCTCTCTGATGCCAAATATTGGAACAGTGCTCAATCATGCGTGTTTTTACCATCCGAATAGTTTTGCCCACATATAGAAGGGGGCAAGGGCATCTCACTCCGTATACAAAGCCATGGGTGGTACAGTCTGAATCAGAGCGTAGTTGAAAGATGCGTTTAGTGACAGGATGTTCAAAAGATGAAACCATATCAGTATGACTGCACATCGTGCAGTGCCCACAGGGCCTATGTGTCCCTCCTAAGCGTGGTAGTATCGATGCCCTCGGAAGCATAGTATGAACTAGTCGATCGCGACTAGTTCATACTAAGTTCATCTAAGACTATCCTGTCTTAGCTGACTTGGTGGTGCCATCTGAGAACTTTTTCTTTGTTACCTTGGATGTGATCTTGCTTTATTCGAACATTCCCCAGGATGCTGCCCTTAGAGTCATAGAGGATGTTTTGAACTCACGTTTTGAACTCTGCGAGAATAGTGAATCCAGACCATAGTAACATTAGATTTTACTAAGAATTTCTCAACTTCTGTAGAGGAAACAAAGCCGAAGGTTTCCCAAAGAGAAGAAATTTGGGGACAGGCATTGGTATGCCAAATAGGCACAGTAGAGAAAGCAAGACATAGTTTTTCAATTTTTAAATTGAAGAAAATGAGAAAAGACTCAGCAGAAGGAGAATCAGTAGGAACGGTATTACCGTAGATGGGTTAATTGTCATAAGTCTTTTGGCAATGGCAAATAATACCTTGGGGTTGTAACCTACTTTATGAATTTGTTGTGAAAAATGTTGTTTTTTTGGCAAGATTGATGAGAGAGTGGTAGTTTTTTAGGAGAGAGCGAAAGGATTTTGCATACTATGATAAGGGAGCCTTCTTCCAAAGACGCTCTACTTTCCTAAGAGACTAACGGGCAGTTTTGACCGAGATAGACTTAATAAGCATGGACATTTATAAAGAGATGTTTCTAAGTCCTGTTCTTATATGTCCACATTTCAAAAACTATAAAACATCACATTTCTCTTTAGTAATGGCAGGCATGTAAAACAGAGAGAGGAAAGAGGAGGCAGTTAACAGGAGAGAGACAAAGATAGAAACAAAAGGAGAGTTACAGTCAGAGAGAGAAGGACAGATGATTTCTTACAGCTTAGATGTGCTGTTTGCCCTGAATACAAGCAAAGTCCAGTTACAATGCACAGTCTACTGCTCCTTTGCTTTGCCTTAAATTTGTGATGGTGCTATTAATTAAAGGTAATTACAGCACTGCACTGTTCACATAATTGTGGGACTTGAAAAGAAAGGCTGAATTGTTGAGCCGCGGGCTTTATCTCCTCCCAGTTCCTACTGCCACCATTATTTTATTGTAATAAGCTGTGTGCCGGAGGGGGCCGGGGGTTAGCAGTGATGCTAGTTACTGCACGCTCATGGAAACCCCCCCTGGGAAATCAGAAGGCAGGGCCTTAACAGAAAGAACACCCCGCTGTAGGAACGCCACAAGACCATGCTCATGAAAAATTGTTTTGGCACAATTATGTCATTTGTATCCTTAAAAGGAAAAGGGATTTACACGATTAAATATATCCCTGGCTTGTCCGCTTCTTCCCTTACTGGTCCTTTGATCTGATGCAGGTGCCCAAGAAGATGAAGGAAAGGAGGAGGCATGACCCTGCCAAACCCAACTAGATGCCATGGAGAGCTGAGAGCAAAGTTGTAGGTTTCTAAAGTGTTACCGAGCCATCTTTATAGCTGTCACAATGAGAGGGGTAAAACTGAGTAAAGATTTGATTAAGAATTATATTATTTAGAATGAACTCATTCCATTATTGATGAATCAAACACTCCATTACAGTAAGAGAGGCGAGAGCAATTGGAAAGACTACAAGGAAACAAAAGAAAAATGAATTACATTTAAAAAAATACATATATATATATTCTGCCCTTACAAAAAAAATTGAACAAAGGAGATTACAATAAAAATCATAAAAAATACAATTTAAAACAAATACAGACAAAAATGATCTCATTGTTAAGTGTCAGGTGTCCTAAAAATGCATTACTATAGCAAGAATGCTTACCCTCTATCACATAAAAGGTTTCGTTCAAACTTATCCTGCTTAGGTTTAATCGTAAGTATTCTGATTCTGACCTTCCTTTTTACTGCCTGGCAGATCTCTCTCTACAGGGTTATCCAGTGGGAAACAAAAAAAACCCTTACATTTCTGTAGCCAGCTCTGCAGCACAGTGAAAACAAATTGCTTCCCAGTCCATAAGGTCATCAGTTTAAGATCCTGGGTCAGTAGTACTTTTTCCCTAGAATTTAATTATATCATCACATGTACCTGCCTTTTTGCCCTCACTCTATTTTCCTACAAATTGTCAACTGGCTTCATGTCAACAAGAGCCCATCCTGATTTTATTCTCTTGCATCTTTAACCCCCAGCAGAGGCACATAAAATAGAAGCCCTGGCACCAAGGGTTCTTCTCCTGGCACTTGGTCTGTGGGTTCAAAAAGTGGTCAAGTAGCTGGTGAAATGGACCGTACTCAGAAGGCATGAGGGAATGAGAGTCTCATGCTAGACAGGAAAACAGTAAAAAAAAAATAAATCCTGATTTCCCCTCTGTGACTCTTATTCTGACCATACTCTTCAATTCTTTGTTGTCCAAACTCAGGCTCTCAAACCCACATCCTAGGATCCATAACTCATGTCCACATAAATGTTTGGTGGCACCAACTTGCAAAACAATGCATTCACACTTCTGTAGAATCAGCAGAAAAATACACGAAACAATGAGTTACCAGCTTCCACAGAAGACATAACAGCACAACAGCCAGGCCAATTAAAAAAAGTCTCTACCGCTTAGGAGCCAGACATACAGGTCGATCCAGTATCGTCCGCTCGAGGATTGCCCGTCTGTAACGTGCTCGTAGCGCACAATTCGGGCGCGCAAGGCAATTCGGCGATACAGTCTCCAGTTTCACACGTCCGTATCGCTTCTGAAAACAGACGCATAACCCTTTCCGCACCCGGCATGTAAATGAACGAAAAAGCTGTATAATGAAGGAATTAGCTATTCCCCTGCGATACTGTAACGGGCGCTGATATTATCTCCTCCGTAACCCGCTGTTCTGCCACGGCCTTAACCTGCTAGTTTACCGCCTCCCCCTAGTAGGAGTTAGTGTAGTGTAGTGTAGGGTAAAAACATTGCTTACCCGCCCTGGTCCCGTCCGGTCTCCTGCAGCCCCGTCCAGACCGGACGGGGCTGCAGGAGACCGGACGGGACCAGGGCAAAAAAAAACAAACGAAAAAGTAGCAAGGCTCGGGCCTGCTATGGTAAGTGTAAAAAGTGTAAAAAACAAAAAACCTGTGTGTTATATAAAAAAATAAAACAATTTTAAATACCTGTCGGAGGGCCGTGGGTCCAGGCGGCCGGTGGGCGGCGGGCAGCCATCAGCGGCATCCGGTAGTCCCTTCTCCCTTCCTCCCTCCCTCCCCCTGCCTGGATGAGCGCCAAAATCGCACGGGCGGGGCGGCAGCGGGGGGGGGGGGGGCGGCGGCGGGTAGGCAGCAGCGGGGTCCGGGGGGGCAGCGGCAGCGGGGTCTTGGGGGGGCAGCGGCAGCGGGGTCCGGGGGTGGCAGCGAGATCCGGGGAGCCAGCAGCGGCAGCATGTTCGATCGGGCAGGCAGGTAGGTGGCAAAGTAAAGATGGCCGCCTGCACGGGAAAATCGTGCAATTGGCCGCTGAAGACGTGACTGTTACAGCGCCTATACAGTAAAATGGGTTGCGCGGGCATAACCCTTCCCTAACGCTTCACAGCCGCGGCATGCATTTGCATGCGATTAGAGGAGAGTATCGGGGAGTTAGTGAAGAGAACTGTGCGTGCGGGGAGGAAGGGTGCGCCTGACACTACCTCACTGTTTTTACCGCGGCCTTACTGGATCGAGCCGATAAGGAGTTCAAATAGCCACAAGAAAACAAAAAAAGGCATCTAGTCTATCTGCCCAGATAACTCAGATATTACTCACTCATGAGCAGTGAGTGCATCAAGTTCAGAATTATCCCAAAAAAGAAAATTGGATCTTGCAAATGGCTGCGTCTGTACTTCCTTCTAAGGTTTCTTGAGTGGAAACCAGGCATTGGCACCTAGAAGAGGTACCTTGACATGCCATCATCAATGGCAAGACAATTAAGAACCTTCTAGACCTGGAAAACCAGAAAGACTCTATGGACATTAGCAGAACCCCAAGACAGGTCCTGTTCCCTTGGGTTCCAAATGCAGACTCTCTTAGAAAACTCCTCTTCACTTGAGAAAACTGATCTTACAATTCCCTCCCTAGAGATTATCTGTTATACCATACTCCTTAAAGGCAAAATGACAATTACAGCTTCCCATAGAAAATGAAGGTAGAAGTTAAGTAAAAGAGGTTAAGTACACATTTTATGTAACAATAACCATAGAAATCTACATATCTTTCTTTCTTTCTTTCTTACCTTATCTTTTAATCATGTGAATGGAGGTGCCTTATTACTGCCCCACATCCAGCAAATATGAAGTTTCAAGTAGTCACTTAACTACTCTATTCCATATATTTTATTCTGATCTGCTTTTTCATTATGATGTTTATTTAATTTGCAGACTTCTATGAAGGTTCACAGCGCATTTCAGAGGGAAAAATAAGACATTTTGATGCAGAATCCAGGCTGGAAACCAGTGATAAGGTATGTACTGCATGAAAGATGCAAAACTGTTACTCCTTCAGGAGGCAATCTTTCAATAGCTCGCACCGCACGCAAATCATGTGGGCTGAATTAGCCTGGGCGCACAGCACCATTTTTCAAACAACCTCACCTTGTTTCCCTTCAAAGATGAGCAGCTGCAAAGTACACACATCAGAAGCATTCGCACGCTTTGCAGCTGCTATTTGTCAGGCGGGGGCAAACAGCGAGCATACTTTTGGAAACTCCACGTGCGCACACCGTTTTGCACGTGTAAGTGCTTTAATAATATGTTGCAGTTTCCTCTTTAACGTGCACTTACACGTGCAAAACATATGGACAATTCAATAGCATACATCATTGTAATCATTGTAACTGCCCTCCCGAGACTACAGTCTCTAGAGAGATGAAGAGCCATCAGAGGTGTGATATTCTATACCCTTCCTGCCACAGCGTGTCACAACATTACCTCTGAATGACAAATATTTCTAGAGCGATGGTTGCACTATATTCCCTGGATTGTGTTTGGACCAATGGCTCTATTAAACAATCTCCAGTAAAGTGCTGCATTCCCACACTGCTTTACCGTAAGTTAATTTACATGGGGGAGGAGGAGAGGAGGGGCCAGCTTAGTAGGGCGTTGGTCATTTTAGTCATATTGGGTGGCGGCAAGGTTGTGAGCAAGGAGTGGGGGGGGGGGGAGGAGGCCTTCCTGAGAGGTTTACGTGACTGAGGGTACGCAGATTCCCCATCCTCATTCACGTCTCTTTCATGTTACTGTGTATTTTGCCTATGCTAACATTAATAAAAAGATTTGGAACATGGTGATGTGCCAGGGGTGGAAACGTGGGCTGAGAGAAACTTGTACTTTGATAACATATGTGGCTCGAGGGTTAATTGGCGGGGGCAGGGAGGCAAGCCTCTTGGAGCTTACTGTCCCTTTAAGATCACAGTTCTGCCGGGCTCCCCCCCCCCAAAAAGAGCATCAGCAGCTTTGTTAGCCTCAGGAGTGGGAGGAGTTAACTACACCTCTTAAGTTCCAATTAACTTTCCACAGAATAAGGCAGCTCATGAAGTTTATTGCTTTCTAAGTTGCTCTCTTTTAATATTCATGAGTTGTTTTGCATGCATTTGCATGTAACGCAGCTCATGAATACGTTACGCTGGTCTGAGTTTTCTTTTTGGTATTGACAAAGTCCACACAAGTACGGTACATTGTTTCATTATCAAAGCTCAGGGGGTAATTTTCAAAGGAGTAAGGTGCGTAAATGTAACATTCTATTGTAGTAATTTTCAAAAGCCCATTTATGCACTATGGGGGTAATTTTCAAAAGGATTTACATGCGTAAAACTGGGTTTTACGCATGTAAATGCACTTTAGCCCTGGAAGTGGGCTTTTGAAAATTGCTACGATATATGCCACTGAATTGTCCATAAGTTTTGCACGTGTAAGTGCTTTAATAATATGTTGCAGTTTCCTCTTTAACGTGCACTTACACGTGCAAAACATATGGACAATTCAATAGCATACATCATTGTAATTTTCAAAAGCCCACTTACACGAGTAAAGTGCATTTACACAAAACTCCGTTTTTAGTAAATAGACTCCAAATTTGTTACTGCTAATATTAAATTCTACTATTCACTGCATTGCATGCCGTGTCTGAACAATAATAATATGTTGCTCTAAGATAGTTCTGCAAAAGTGAACATGCTAAATACTGTATATGTCATGTTAAGAGTTTGTATTCTAATCTACAGTAACTACCAGACCTATGACAATCCCAGCAGAAGAAAGGAAAAAAACTGGATGAAGGGTAACAACCAGGTTTAACCTAAGGGTAAGGAACTTGGTCTCCCAAAGCACTTTACAAATTCTAGTGGTCTGCACCAGCCACTCACTGTGCTGTGAAATGAAATAAACAGGGACTAGTTTAGGTGATGAGACAGTGCACATGCTCCCCAAGTCAAACTTCAGACACCAATACCCATTTCCTTCCCAAAGAAAGGAAGAGGCTCAACAGACTAGTCCCACCTTTGATGGTGCTTACGCCCTTCAACGTGGAGATTATGCACTGGTGTCAGCAGTCTGACATGCGACTATAGGCCTCAATTCAATTATATTTGCAGGAGCATAAAATATTCCTCCTCCCCCCCCCCCCCAAGCAAATGATACAGGTTGACTATCTCCAGATGCTTGATCAGTTATGTGACTGCAGGATTGTGCACTAGGAAGGAGAAACCAAGAAAGTCTCTAAAAATATTACAATGTTTCTATATTGCATGCAAATAGCACCTTAAAGGTGAATTTTAAAAGCCCAGATTGCACCAAAATAGGGAGATGGGCACACAAGACGGGCTCGCACGTGCCCACCGAAAATTAAAAGCTGCCCGGATGTGCACGTGACCCACTGCATGCACATCTCACTCGATTTCAAAAAAAGGGGCGTGGTCCAGGCCAGGCGTGGGCATTTCAGAGTGTGGCCAAGAAATGAGCGCGTAAATACTTACACGTCCCAGTGCCACTGCCACATAACTTTACTTCTGCTATGGAGGAGGCGTAACTTTAAAAACAAAAGAAATTAGCCATTCCTGCCAAGTTTAAAGGGTCTATGGTAACCGGGGGGGGGGGGGGGGGGGGGGTGCAGGCTGTGAAACCAAGGGGGTTTGGAGGATCTAGCTGTTAACTGGGAGAACTGGTGGATGAACTGGCAATGGCGTGGATGCGCGCCTGTTATAAAATAGCCTGACTTTTGTGGTAGAATCGGGATTTGTGGGCCTAAGCACGCTCCCCTTTAAAATTGGATGCACACGTACGAGCGACCAGGCTATTTTATAATGTGCACGCAAATTATAAAATGACCGCGTATCTGGACGTGAACCGACGCACATACCCCAAAATGCGCCCCAGCACCAGTTTGAAAGTTACCATCTATGTCTGTTTCTAAATTTTTGGAGTACAGTGATGTAGCATTCACCTCCTGTACTGCTGATGGCTCATTAGATTTAAAAGATCTCTGATTTCATCATTCTTCTGCCTTCAGTGGATCCTCTTTTCTTTTCCAAGGCTCAGTTACAGATGTTTGCACTTCATTTCTTATTTTAGCTTGACTTTGACCCGTTGAGCTCGAGCACTGAATTTTTAGTATGAAGATGACCGGGTAATCTGAGATGATTAGGATAAGCAGAGGACTGAGAGGTCCAATTCAAATTTTGATGTAACATCTTAATAAGCACAAGGCCCTCTTTAAACCAGAGCTGAGCATGCGATGTCTTTTCAAAGGGTAACACAGACATGTGAGGTGCCAGGTCAGGGGCATGGCAGCGGAAAATAATATGGTGCCTTGCCCCACATCCCATTCCCACTCCACCTTGCCCTATGCTTGTTCAGCCCTTGCTCTGGCAGGAAAATCTTCAAAAGAACTTAGGAGTCCTGTGGGGATTTGGGGTAAAGGGAGCAGAGCAGCCCGAGCACTGAAAAGTGAGGGTGGCAGGACATTATCGTTACTCATCCTCCTGAAGCAGTCCTCAGCACACAGAAATAGCAAATCTTTAGGCAGCCATTTTAGGCAATGCCCATCGATCCGCACACTTTTCAGTAGGCATCATGTAGTCCAGTTCCCATGCCCCATGCCAACAGCATCATGCAAGCCACAGGCATGCCGGCAACTTCTTGACGGGGCCCGATATGCAGAGTCAACATCAGCATTATTGTTGCCAACCAGATCAAGGGCTGAGCTGCCATTTTATGATGAGGGGAAGACCCAAGCTTTCAGCAGAAATGACATCAGAAGCACAGAGACCACATGGGACAATTGCTGACCTACACACCCAGATTACAGATTTCAGCCAAGTTTATCCCATAAGGGGTGGGTTCTGGGCAATGAATTGATATGTTCTTATATGTTAACACAAGCTAGAGAGTTTCCCTTTGAAAATGCAGGGCTGGCAGGGTCTCTGAGTACTTCTGGACCTGCAGATTTTAAACCTGCTTTTCACATTTAAACCTGTGCATGTGCTTTACCTCTTCCCTGATCGGGCCTTGCCCCTATTCACCGCTGAGGGGAGGAGAAGTTGGTTGTCAGCCTTTGGTAATTTACCTGGATAACTGCTTAATTACCTGGGTAAATTATTTGAAACTTATCCTCCCTGTTGTTAATAAAGCTGTGGCCTTGTTAATTCCTTACAAGCATGTCTTTCTGTATATTTGGATTCCTGTTGTGTTAATTTTCAAGGAGCAAGAAGCATGGGTTTGGGGGGATGGTGTCATAGCTGCCTATATTAATTGAATTTTGTTAGAAGAGTATTTAACCAAAAGATCATTTAAAACTTGAAATTATAACATACACTGTATCATTGAGCTTCTATTTCTAATGTCCTGTAGCTCAGTTTTCCTCTTGTTGATCTATTAATCATAATGATATGATTGAAAACAATATTTTTGTCAGTAATTCAAATGTTTTTAAGCAATTAATCACGACATCAACAGTTAAGGTTAACCACGTTAGGACCTGAATGGAATGGGTCTTCCTCATAACAATAACATTCCTGTTATGGGACGGTCGCGTTTCCATCAGTTTCTAAATATAAATAATACTCAGAATTATTTTAAGACACTTGAAATTTTGTGCTTTCAGCATTTGATTGATTTTGCTAGTACTGTTTACACCAACAGCTTATTAATAAGAGCCCACTCAGCTATGTACTGCAGTTAGTCGAAATGCAAGAATCCCACCCAGGAGGCTTAGAATCAATAGGAAGGAGTGTTGGGTTGCTGTAGCTTCCTAGCTAAGCAGCCAAGCAATTCAGTCTACAGTGACCATCTGATTCAAAGAGGATGCAGGTTAACACAGGTCATAATTCATCACATTGTGGATGCAGTACAACCTAGGAATGTGTCCAGTAAGGAGAGCTCCAACTCTTACTTGCTGGGAGTATAACCCTGTGTTGGGGAAAAATATTACCTTGAGACAGACCCCGACCAGGTCCTCGATATCTGTGGTTATACACATGCAAGTCATATGCATATAGCAAAACATGGATGCATGGCTCCAGGATGTCACAGATGGAAGTCCTTGGGCTGTGGCAAGGTTGGCGCAGCCTTGCAGGCGAACTTGCTAGGCCCACGCCGAAAGCAGGTAAACTTGCTCTTACTAGAACTGGTACTCGAGCTTCACCTGTACCAGCCCCGTTTCCCACAGTTTGAGCCCTTGGGTTCCAGGGGCCGGCAGGATTTAAGCGAGTGTCCTGTAAGAGACAGTCAAAGGATTTCATGTAGCGGATAGCAGTCAAGGCAGGCAGCAAGCAAACAGTGTCGAGTTCCAAGCCGAGGTCAGGGCAGGCAGCAAACAGGCAGTGTCAAGGTCCAGTCTAAGGTCAGGGCACATGGCAATCAGAAGGTGTCAGGGAAGGCGGCAGTCCAGAAGGGTAATCAGCGTCCAAACAGAGGTCAGAGCCAGGAGTCAGTCAGAGGCGGACAGGCAAGACAAAGACAAGACACTAAGGGACCAGGACATGGAGGGACCAGCAGGGGAAGTCAGGGCACAGCAACAACAAGGCAGGACTAAGTAATATCAAGGCAGAACCCGAGGAGGCAAGACAAGGCACAGGAAGCTACAAAGAGGTAGCAACATGCACTGCAAGGCAGGAAGACCTGTTGCTTAGGTGCCGGCTGGACGTACAACTTGGTTTTAAATATCCACCCAGCACCAATGTCATCAAGGAGTGACCCTTCAGGTTTCCTTCCGGCATGTGTGTGCACACCTAAGGGAGGCATGAACAACATGGTGGCATCCCTGCTGCCATCGCATCAGGAGATGAATGTGGCCAGTCGTGGGGCCATCCTGTGTCAATTCAAATGTTACAATACTCCCTCTCTTAAGCCCCTCACCAAAGATCTAGGCTTAGGCTTGCCTGGGAAGCAGCAGTGGAGCTCCTGGGTGAAAGTGGAGGCTTGGATGTCGGATGCCTGTTAGGGAGGTAGCCCTCCGGTCACTCTGTGAGCCCTTTTGGACTAACTGATAGCGATGTGGACCCCTGTGTGGTGAGGTAATGGAACATGCCATATGGGCGAGCCTGTGTGGCTCTTTTTGCCACCGGCAGAAGTGCTGAGAAGAGACCAACGGGTGCTTCACCTATACCAACCGCCTTTCCCGCAGGTTGGGCCCTTGCTGTGGATGGTCAGCAGACTTAGGCAGGTCCCAGGGCACTGCAGGAGTGAGAGTCCAAATCCAAGTACAGGTTGGGGCCGGTGGCAAGTAGCAATGTCCAGCAGGCAGTCCACGGTCAGGACAGGCAGCAAACAAGCATAATCCAGAAGTCAATCTAAGGTTGTGGCAGGCAGTGAGCAGACAGAATCCAGAAGTCAGTCCAAGGTCAGGGCAGGCAGCAGGCAAGCAGGAGTCTGGTCCGAAACCGGGATCAGCCAAGAAGGCAGCCAAGGATTCTGACAGACAAGGGGCAGAGGACCAAGGACAGGACATGGCACAATCACAGGAAACAAGAACACAAGCAAGACCAGGAAGACAGAGGCAGAAGACATGAACTAGCAACACGCACTGAGGAGCAAGCTACTCAGGAGACCTGTTGCTGAGGTGCTGGCAGGTTTGCAAGAGACTTCCTTATATACCCTGGAGGAAGTGACTTCATCAGCCAACATCACAGGAAGTCCAGGCTAAGGGACCTATAAAGGCAGTCCAGAGTTAGAGGAAGTTCTAACCCAGGTCTTTGGATCAGCATGCTTCTGGAGGTTATGCCAGAGTCACTTTGGATCAGAGCTGAGGGGCTTAACAATGCCGGTACCCAAGAATAATCTTCAGGCCCATATCCTTTCCAGATGATGAGGTAATGGAGATTTTCCAAATACACTTGGAGTTGAGGATCTCCTGGACCTTCATATTCCATGTCCTCTTCTGAAGTCACCTTCATCGGGTTAAGGGGAGTTCGTGAGGTCTAAGACAAGAGTTGCAGCATGAGAAGTGACACATGGGAGGTGGTAGTTTAAATTGATATGCCACTGGCCCAACCTTTCGAGTGATAGAAATGGCCCCACAAACCATGCTGAGAACTTGGTGGATGGATTTTTTTTTACTGTAGATTGAGGGTACTAAGCCATACCAAATCCCCAGGTTTGAGAAGAGGTACCGGCCAGCATTTCTTGTCAGGTTGCTTTTTATACTTTTCAGTGGCCAAGGAAAGGAGTTAGGGAGTCTTCTGCCACAATTTCTTAAGGTCTTGGCCTATGACGTTGGCTGTGGGACAAGGGACCATTATTAGCATGGGAAGTGATACCCGTGGATGTTGGCTGTACAGGATCTGGAAGGGGGATGCTCCAACGTGATTGTTGTGGCAAAATTCTGCCCAGGGGATGAGAGATGCCCAATAGTCCTGCTGCTTATTTACATAGGCCCTTAGGAACCCCTTGAGGGTTTGATTAGTTCTTTCTGTCTGTCCATTACTTTGGGAGTGGTTTGCTGAAGAGAAATCCGCGAAATTCCAAACTTCCTGCACAGGCTTCTTCAGAATTTTGCCATAAATTGCACTCCTTGATCAGAAAGAATATGTTTGGGAAACCATGGTGGCGAAAGTTATGCTGAAAAAAGAGACAAGCCAGAGCTGAAAGGAGTCTGGGAAGAGATATAAAGTGAACCATTTTTGAGAATCGGTCTACCACGACCTGGATGGAAGTGCAGCCATTAAAAGGAGGGAGGTCGGTTTTAAAGTCCATAGCTATATACATGTCCAGGATTTCTCGGGGGCTGGCAGTGGCTGTAGCAGCCTCCAAGGATGAGCATGGGAGCTCTTATTAATTGAAAAATTGGAACAGGACTTCATGTAGCATTGCACATCATGCCATATTTGAGATCACCAGTAGTGGAGAAGAAGCAGTTCCATTGATTTCGTGACCCTAGGGTGGCCTACCAGGTGGGAATCATGGGCCCGCTTTCCTGCAGGCATTTGGGGACCACTGTCTTCCCTGGAGGGACAAGTATCGCCGCAGCGATCACAATTCTTGTTGGATCAACAGTGTGGCAAGGAGGTTCCATGGATTCTTCAGTCTTGAAGGACCGTGAAAGGGCATCAGTCCACTAGTTCTCTACTGGTCGATACCAGAGTTCGAAGTCGAAGTGTTAAAGAATAGAGACCATTGGGCCTAGCGTGGATTTAACCACCGGGCTTGTTAGAGGTACTGCAAGTTTTTATGATCTGGGAATATCATAACTGGATGTCTAGCCCCCTCCAACAGTTGGTGCCACTCTTCCAGGGCTAGTTTCACTGCTAAGACACTTTGACACTGAAGGTATAATTCCTTTCTGCAGGACTGAATTTCTTAGAAAAGAAGAAGCATGGCGTAGATGCTGTGCAGAGGCATCTACTTCCGCGATAAAGAGTCTAGATGGGTCCGGGTGTTGGAGACAGGGGTCTCTGAGGAATGCCTGCTTGAGGAGATGGAAGGCTTGGATTGCCTCTTCAGACCAATGTCTGTTATTGGCGCCCTATTTTGTAAGAGCAGTGAGAGGAGCAGCAAGTGAAGAATATCCATGCACGAACTGCCAATAGTAATTGGCGAAACCAAGAAATCTTTGCAAAGCCTTGAGCCCAGTAAGCTGACACCAGTCTTGAATGGCCTTCACTTTCTCTGGATCCATGCGTAGACCACACTGGGAGATAATATAGCCAGGAACGGCAGTTCATCATGATAGAAAGTACACGTTTCTAGTTTGGCATACAAGTGATTCTGTCAAGCCTCTGCAGTACTTGTTTACATGCTCTTGATGCTGTGCCAGGAAGCATGAAAAGATGAGGCTATCATCCAGATACACTAAAACATGTGAGTAGAGGTGGTCTCTGGAGATCTCGTTGACCATGTGTTGGAAAATCACAGAGGTGTTGCAAAGGTCAAATGGCATCACAAGTTACTCATAATGCCCATTCCGTGTTTGGCCTAAGGGAGCCATCCTTCTTGCCAACAAAGAAGAAGCCTGCCCCTGCTGGAGGTGACAAAGGGCAGATAAAGCCCCGCTCCAGGTCCTCCCGGATGTAACTTGACATGGCTGCAGTTTTGGGATCAAATAGAGGATAGACCCTGCCCCTAGGAGGCATCTTACCCGGGAGCAGTTTGATCGGGCAATTATAAGATCTATGGAGTGGAGGTGTCTCAGCTTGTTTTTTTACTAAAGATGTCTGCAAACAATGCATACTGAGGTGGGAGGCCCGGAAGATCCGATACCTGAGTCTGGGTTAGAGGCACCGGTGGAAGGACCCGAGAGAGACAATGGTGCTGGCAGGAGGGACCCCGGTGGGAAATCTGCAGAGCTGCCAATCTGTAGACGGATTATGTAACATCAGCCATGGCAAACCGAGGATGATAGGATTGACTGCCTTGGGTAATACAGAATGTAGAAAGAGATGTTTTCCTTGTACAGGAGCTTCAGAGATAAAGCAGACCCTCCCTCCCTTACCTAAGGGAGAGAGGATCAGTATGGCAGTGTCCCTGCTGCCGTGGCATCAGGAGGTGAGGGTGGCTGGTCACAGGGCTGTCCCACAGCTAGCCAAACATTACACAGGAGCATACAGAAACATAGAAATGACGGCAGAAAAGGACCAAATGGCCCATCCAGTTTGCTCAGTAAGCTTATGGTAGTATCTGCTATGCTATGTAGGTTACCTCATGCTTATCTGTTTCCCAGGCCATAAAAGTCAGGGCCCTCATTGGTTGCTGTTTACATTCAATTCCCTATTATCCCCATGCTTATCATTTTCCCACACTAGCCCTTGTTGATTGCTGTTGAACCCAATTCCCTGTTATGCCTTGCTGTTGAAGCAGAGAGCAATGTTTGAGTTGCATCAAAGTATCAGTCTTATTGGTTAAGGGTAGTAACCGCAGCATCAGCAAGTTACCCCCATACTTGTTTCCCCAGAGGGTAAAAGTCGGGGCCCTCAGCTGCTGAATGAATCCAATTCTCCTTTTCCCCCTGCCATTGAAGCAGAGAGCAGTGATGGAGTCACATCAACAGTATCAAGGCTTATTAATTAAGGGTAATAACCACCACACCATCAAGTTCCTCCATGCACTCTTTTTTTCATTTTAGGGTTCCATAGTATTTATCCCATGCTCTTTTGAATTCTTTCACTGTTTTGATTTTCACTACCTCCTCTGGAAAAGCATTCCAGGCATCCACTACCCTCTCCATGAAGCTTCTGAGGCGTCCTTCTTGGAGTTTCATTTCGTGATCCCTAGTTTATTGATTTCTTTCCAATGGAAAAGGTTTGACCTTTGCACAGCATTAAAACCTTTTAAGTATCTGAAGGTCTATATCATATCACCCCTGCACCTCCACTCTTCCAGGGTATACGTATTCATAGCCTTCAGTCTCACCTCATAGGTTTTCTGATACTGACCCCACACCATTTTGATAGCCCTTCTCTGGACCGCCTCAATCCTGTCTCTATCCCTTTTGAGATAAGGGCTCCAGAACTGAATATAATACTCCAGGTGAGACCTCGCCAAGGACCTGTACAAGGGCTAGCTCTATTTTCTTACTGGTTAATTCTCTCTATGCAGCCCAGCATTCTTCTGGCTTTAGCTATCGCCTTGTCACAATGCATCGCAAATCTTCAGATCTCCAGACACTATCACCCCAAGATCCTGTTCTTGGTCTGTGCACATCAACCATCCCCCCCCCCCCCCCCACCCCACACACACAGCTCTTTTGGATTACCGCATCCCAGATGCATGACTCTGCACTTCTTGGCATTGAATTCCAGCTGCCAAATCTTTGACCACTCTTCAAGCCTTCATAAATCACATTTCATTCTCTCTGCTCCTTCAGGCGTGTCCATTCTGTTGCAGATTTTAGTATCATCCTCAAATAGACAAACTTTATATTCTAGCCCTTCCACAATGTCACAAACAAAGATATTGAACAGATCCAGTCCCAATACCGATCCCTGTGGCACTCCACTTAACAAGGCTCTCTCTTTAGGGTAGGTTCCATTTACCATTATACACACTGTCTCCTATCAGATAACCAGTTTGTAATCCACTCCACCCCCATGGCGCTCATTCCGAAGCTTCTCATTTTGTTCACAAGCATCTTCCTATGTGGAACAGTATCAAAAGCCTTGTTGAAATCCAAATAGATGACATTGAGTGCTCGTCCTCAATCCAATTCTCTAGTCACCCAATGAAAAAAATCAATCAGATTTGTCTGACAGGACCTTTCTCTGGTATATCCATGCTGCCCCAGGTCCAGCAACTTACCAGATTGTAGATAGTTCAGTATCCTTTCTTTCAGCAACATCTTCATTAATTTTACCATCACCAAAGTAAGGTTAACCGGTCTGTAGTTTCCAACCTCCTCTTTGCTACCACTCTTATGACGCAGGACAACAACTGCTCTTCTCCAATCTCACGGCACCACTCCCGTATCCAGGGATCTATTGAACAGGTAATTTAGCGGACCTGTCAGGACATCTCTGAGTATCTTGGGATGTACCTCATCTGGTCCCATGAACTTGTTCACATTCAGTTTTCCTAGCTCTTCTCTTAGATACTCTTCTGTAAAAGGAATTGTGTGTAGCCCATTCCCATCCACAGTCTTGTCAACCAGCAATGGTCCTTCTCCAGGGTCTTCTTTAGGGAACACAGAACTGAAGTATTTGTTTTCATATTTCCACCATTTCTTTGTTTGTCTTGGCACATTGCTCCTCATCATCTTTCAATTTCACTATACCACTAAGGGCTTTCCTTCTTTCTCTTATATATCTTATATATCTGAAAAATGTTTTGTTACCTCTCTTTATCTCTTGGGCAATCCTTTCTTCCACTTGACCCTTTGCTTTTCTGATTTATTTCTTCGTTTCCCTCATTTTCACCGGGTATTGTTCCCTGTGTTCCTCTTTTTGGGATCCTTTATACTTCCAGAACGCTGATCTTTTTGCCTTTATTTTTGCAGCTACTTCCTTTGAGAACCAAGTTGGCTTCCTTTTCCTTGAACTTTTGTTTGCATTTCTGACATATAATTTTGTTGCTTTTAATTAGCTGTTTCACCTCGCCCATTTTCTCCCAGTCTTCTAGTTCTTCCTCCAGGTACATCCCTATTTTGTCAAAGTCCATATATTTGAAATTCAAAACTCGGGTCTTCATGTGATTTCTTTGTATCTTATTTGCAATATCAAACCATACTGTCTGAAGATCACTTGTACTCAGGTGGGCACCTGCTGGACATTATAGACCAGGACTTCCCAAACCTGTTCTGGGGACCCCACAGCCAGTCGGGTTTTCAGGATATCCACAATGAATACAGGTATGCAAATGTATCTCATGCATATTCATTGTGGATATCCTGAAAACCCGACTGGCTGTGGGGTCCCCAGAACAGGTTTGGGAAGCCCTGTTATAGACATTATCCTCATCCTAGGTCCAGGAATACACAATCCCTTGTGGGATCCATTACTATTTATTTGAGCATAGCCCCTTGGAGGGCATCCACTCTCTTTCTACTTCTCGTAAATGTTGTGTTCCACGGCCGTGGATGTCCACGGCCGTGGCTCCCTACCTCACCCGTGGCGGTGACCCGCCACGGCAGTATCAAGGGAAGCTGCTGAGTCCGTGCCTGTCGCTCCAGCACGGGCCTCCGGGACAGCCGCCGGGCTGGGAGCCATTCCTGCCCCTCCCGCCCGGTGTCAGGCAGC
Organism: Rhinatrema bivittatum; assembly: GCF_901001135.1. Taxonomy (NCBI): domain Eukaryota; kingdom Metazoa; phylum Chordata; class Amphibia; order Gymnophiona; family Rhinatrematidae; genus Rhinatrema; species Rhinatrema bivittatum. The sequence continues at coordinate 48,968,872 of NC_042622.1, read as the reverse complement.
CTTTCCTCCGCAGCCGAAATCCAAGATGGCCGCCACCATCTTAGGCGTGAGGCCGCGCCTCCTTGCTAGATTTAAAGGGACCTCGTCCCTTTAACTACTCACAGCTGTTCTCAATGAGCCAGAGCAGAGGAAGTATATAAGGAGACTTTCTCTGCTCATTCCATGACTTGGCAATGTCCTACGTTGGTCAGGTCTGCTTGTTTCGGTGAGTCTTCTTGTGCCTTGGATCCTTGCTTCTTGGTTCTTGTCTCGTCTTAGTGATTCCTGGTTCCTAACTTCGGATTGGCAAGCGGTGATTCCTGGTTCCTGACTTCGGACTGGCAAGCAGTGATTCCTGGTGTGTGACTTCAGACTGGCAAGCGGCGATCCCTTGGTGTGTGACCTCGGACTGATAAGCGACGACCCTCTGGCACTTGACCTTGGACTTCTTCTGGACCATCGTCTCCAAGGGCCCACCTAAGTCCCAGTGGCCCTGATCCCTACGGGCTCCTCCCGGGGGGACCACGGGCTTCCATGGGTGAAGCTCCAGTTAGCTCTTGCACCGATCTCACGACTCCTTGACCTCTCAAAGGTCCACCTAAGTCCCAGCGGCCCGGGTCCCTACGGGCTCCTCCCGGGGGAGGACCGCAGGCTTCCAGTGACGAAGACACAGTTTGTCCCCTCGACGTCACGACTCCTCTTCTGCCTCCACAGCCACCTTAGTCTCCAGTGCCGAGGGTCAGCCGGTCGCATCTTCTGTTCTGCCTCGCCACCCGACGGGAGAACCTATGGATCCACCTCCTAAGGTATACCATCCTCTCTTCAGTCCAAGGGTTCACAAGCCTGAGCATAACAGTAAATTCCACAGAAGGGATATTCCAGTCTACATCCGGCAGATTAAAATCTCCAGTGAGCAACACTTCGCCCTTCTTTCCCATCTTTTCGATGTCTTGAATCAGATCTCTGTCCAGCACTTCTGTTTGAATTGGAGGCCTGTAGACCACACATGTAAATGGAAGCATCATCATCTTTTTTTAGGCTAGCCCATAATGCTTCTTCCCTACTCCACGTTCCTTGCATTTCAATTGCTTGGATATTGCTTCTGACATAAAGTGCTACTCCTCTTTTCCTGTCATATCAGTTCTACTTGCTGACTACCAGCAGGGGGTGAAGTAAAAACTCCATAGATGAAACAGTATCTGAAAATGGCATAGTCCAAGCAAAATTATGCTAAGATTACAATACAGGGGCTTTCCATTATTGCTTGACACAGTATCATACACATTGTATGCCTTTCAAGAAAGATAACCTTCCCTGTCTTCCCCCATGAACTATCCCTGAAGGTGGCAAAATTTAGTTTTCCCCACTCTGTATCAACATGAAAATGCCATTCTTCAGTGCCAGGCTCCCTGCAAAGAGTATTCTCTTTGATTCTAATAGGAAAATGAAGATACTGAGCTGACAATCTCTTCTATCTGGCCTTAGATTTAGGCAGAGCCTTTGTGAACCGCTCATGAGAAAAAAAAAACATTGTTCTAAAAATGATTATGAAGTAGAGACAGTGCTTTCCTAATTTTTGAACATGTGGGTTAAAATTTCAGTGCAACGCATGGTTTAAGTGAGAGACCTGTCGAGTGAATTCCTATCTGTGCATTTCAAACGAGGACACCTGTGTGGTTCAGGTAGGACCCCATTAGAAATAAACCAAAAACCAGAACAGAGGTCTTAGGGGACAAATATAAAAAACAAAGTTGCTGTGTTTAATTTTCACATGTTGCATCATGACAGTAGCCCTAATTAAAGAAATTAACTAGATGTTGTGACTCCAGATTAGTTTCCATGTGTAAAATGTAAGCCAAGAATCACATCTGGCTGTTCATAATTTGCCAACAGTTCCCTGCCCATCGAAATTCTATTTAATGATTGCCGAAACATGCAGCTTTCTGACATTTAAAAGATGCAGTACGTCCAGTGATAATTCTGATGGAAAACAAGAAACAGAAAATGGCCAGAGAATTAATTGTAGATGATGCTGACTGCAAGTTTTGACATTTAGAAAAAAAGTCCTTGATGATAGCAAATATTGGAGAGAAATAATGAGCTTAAGCATTGACAGGAACTAGGAAGACCTGAAAGATAATGAGTTGTTATGTAGAGGAGATTTCTATATTTACTTTATGATTGTATCTCTAAGTCTCTGAATCAAGGAGTTTAATGTCATGGCCGGGAAGCATGCCACAGTGGAGACTCTCTTTCTTAATTAATATGAGAAGTGTTATAAAACCAGGACTTGTTCATGGTGTCTGTACAGCGCTGCGTACATCTTGTAGCACTATATAAATAACAGTAGTAGTAGTAATATTCTGGTTTGTTAGCTAAATGATTTCAAAATGTGCTGATATTCTGGTTATTTCAGGAAATGTGATGTTCTGCTACTTGTTCACATGCTGTCTGTTGAGCAGAGCTTGATGGTTCCCATTTTTATTGATATTCTTTCATAGCTGAGCCTGACTTACAAAGGCATGGTAGGATGGTGATCTGTTGATTAAGGCTCTTGCTAGTTTCTGGGTGCATTGTTGTTCTGCATATTGGGTGGTGGGAGGAGTCATTTCTTGCTTCCAGGCGTCTTGAAATTTTGGTTGATGAATGAGTCTTGGTTCCCAAGAGTCTTAATTTGTTGATTTTGCCTCATTGGGCTATTGTTCTATTGGGGTCTTAGTTTTCCCAAGGGTTGTAAGAATGTTTTTCAACCTCTTTGTTGTGTTTATTTATAGAGGCATAAATCTGATACTGTCTAGTGATCTGAAGATGGCGAAGCAATGTGACAAGGAAATAGCTAAAGCCAAAAGAATGCTGGGCTGCATAGAGAGAGGAATAACCAGTAAGAAAAAGGAGGTGATAATCTCCTTGTACAGGTTTTTCGTGAGGCCTCACCTGGCATATAGTGTTCAGTTCTGGAGATCGTATCTCAAAAGGGACAGAGACAGGATGGAGATGGTCCAGGAAAGGGCGACAAAAATGGTGGGAAGTCTCCATCAAATGACTTATGAGGAGAGACTGAAGGACCTAAATATGTATACCCTGGAGGAGAGGAGGTGCAAGGGAGATATGATTCTGATTTTCAGATACCTGAAAGGTTATAATGATGGACAATCGACAAACCTTTTCTGTTGGAAAGAAAGCAGTAGAATTTTAGGGGTCATGTAATGAAAGTGCAGGGAGGATGACTCAGAACCAAGGTCAGGAAATATTTCTTCATGGAGAGGGTGGTGGAAACCTGGAATGCCTTTCCAGAGGTGAAAGATTTCAAAGGGGCATGGGATAAACACTGTGAATCCCTAAAGGCTAGAGGATGAAAATGAAGAAAGGAATGCATGGGGGTAACTTGTATGGCACAGCAGTTGCCACCTGTTATGAATCGCTGCCCGCGGGTCCCCCCGCAGGCTCTACTCACCTCCCATGCTTCTTCCCGACGCGGCTGTGGCTGCCGCGTCTCTCTTCTGAATTTAAAGGGCCAGACACAGGAAATGTGCTAGCCCCACCTATGATTGCACTTCCTGCCTAGCCCTATAAAAGGGCTGTCTTCACAATACGTCTTCGCCTTGCATCGGAGTTTCTTCACTCTGGAGGCTCCTGCCTGCCAGAGCTCCATCAGGTCTTCTTCGTGGAGCTCCTCTTCGTTTTGTCGTCATGTCATGTCATGTCAAGTCAAGTCAAGTCAAGTCTTCGTGCCTGAGGTCCTTGTCCAGGTGTCCTGGTGTCTCTTCTTGATCCTCCGCTTCCTGATGTCCCAGGTTCCTTGGTGTCCTTCCCTTCTTGGTGTTTGCTTCAGTGCTTCTGAGCCTTCTGATACCTGTCAGACCCAACTCCCTCGGATGACGTCTTTCCCGAGCGTGGAGTGGCCTGCAGGTGGACTGGTGTCCTGTGCTCCTGAGCCGTCATGTCCTGCCAGCCTTTGTGGTGCTTCGGGCGACATCTGGCTCCGTCGTCGGAGTCCCACCTCAACTGGATTCTTCCCTGCGCTTATCCTGTTCTCAGCGTGGTCCGTGAACAGCCTCCTCGGGCTGTGTAGGGCATGCAGTGGGACAGGGTGGTCCGCAACCAGTCCCGCTGGTGGACTGTGTAGGGTGCCCTGAGAGACAGTGCCAATATCCTTCCGCCCAGCTTCTCGTCTCATCTGGACTTCGTCAAGTTCCTCATCTCGTCCTGGATGCCGTTGCATCAGTCTTGGTGTCATGTCTACGGATTGTTCCTGATGTCGTCGCATCGACCATTGTTCCGTGATGTCTTCGCATCAGCCTTGGTGTCATGTCCTCAACTACCTTAGTGTCATGTCTTGTTACAGCCCTCGTCTCTGATGCCGTCTGCATCAGCCTTGGTGTCATGTCTTCGTCTGCGATGCCGTAGCATCAATCTTGGTGTCATGTCTTCATGTCAAGGCCCGTCTGCCCTCATCTTCAGGCCAGGCCTGCTGCTCCATGCCGTTCCAAGCGGCAGGTTCAAAAGGGCTCGGAATGGTCGGAGGACCATTCACATTCCAACATCATCCTGTTGTTGGCCTTGGGAGCTTGCCAGCATGGCGGAGGGTAAGACCGTCTGCCATAGTGGAACACGCCGTCAACCCTCGGTGGGTCTTGGATCCGTCTGGGGTCGGGCTGAGGCCCAAAAGCACACTAAACACCCCGTTCTCAACAGAATGCAAGGCCATGTGCCCGACGGTGGTGCTTCACCGATGGATCCACCTTGTTCCAGAGTCTTGTTTATTCCTGGACTGGTTATGGACTGAAAAAAAAATTTTCAGGATATTTTTAACCGACCTGCTGGAGGTGCCAGCCTTGCCATTGTTACAACCTGCTGGAGGCACCAGCTTTCTGGATAATACTACCTGCAGGAGGCGCCAGCATCCAGACCGTTTTGTCATGTTGGCCAGTTTGGGGTCTTTACGACCTGCAGGAGGCGCCTGCACCCCTACTGGTGTTGCTGGTTTTTTGCCCACCCTGGGTTCGCTCCCTCAGTTCTTCTTGGTGCTTCTTGTCAGGGTCTTGTTTGTTGCTTGTTATGCCTTGTTCTTTGTTTGTTGTTCGTTTGTCCTGTTCTCTGTTTGTTCTTCGTTTGTTTTGTTTCCCATTTGTTGCTTTCTAGTTATGTGTTTCCTGTCCTCCTCGTTCCCGTGTTTCTTTCCCTCGTTCTCTTTTCCTTGCTTTTAGCTCTCTAGCAACTCGCTCTTTCGCTTTCCGCTCTCTCGCTCCTTGCTTGCTCTCTGCTCCCTTGCTCTCCGCTCCCTTGCTCTCTGTTCCCTTGCTCCCTCTTTTGTTTTTTGTTGTGTGTCGGTCGCGCGGTCACCGTTCGCTCGGTCCCGTGTTCCCTCCGTCTCATCTTCTTTGGTCTCTCGTCATTCTCTTCTTGTGGTTCTGTAGTTTCCTGCTGTTTTGCTCTGTTTCATGCTGTCCCCGGATATACCAGCTTCCATTTTTTGGACCCTCGAATGCCTCCATCCGGTATGGACTGCTACACTTATCCTCGAACTGTTGATAGGAGGTTTGAGGAGGGGGCTTTGAGGAGGGGGTACTGTTATGAATCGCTGCCCGTGGGTCCCCCCGCAAGCAGGCTCTACTCACCTCCCATGCTTCTTCCCGATGCAGCTGTGGCCGCCGAAGTTGAGCCTTCACTATGCGGCTGGAGCCGCGGACTTTCCTGCATTCATCGCGGCATGGGAGCCGCGCTTCATGCTTTCTTCACGGCACAGAGCCGCCACAGATGCCATGAACATCTTCGCGGCCTGAGGCCGCCAGCCCCGGCCTGGATTGGTGGCTGGAGCCGCCCTCGGGGTCTCCTGCAGCGGCTGGAGCTGCTGCTGTCTTCGGGGCCTGCCTCCAGGCCCAGCCCTGCGTCTCTGGCATCTGACGTCAGTGCAGGCCACTGTCCGTAGTCCTGCACAAGTTCCTGCTTCCTTCTCTTCGGCGCCAGGGCGCATCTCTCTTCTGAATTTAAAGGGCCAGACACAGGAAGTGTGCTGGCCCCACCTATGATTGCACTTCCTGCCTAGCCCTATAAAAGGGCTGTCTTCACAGTACATCTTCGCCTTGCATCAGAGTTACTTCACTCTGGAGGCTCCTGCCTGCCAGAGCTCCATCAGGTCTTCTTCGTTGAGCTCCTCTTCGTTTCGTTTTCATGTCATATCAAGTCAAGTCAAGTCAAGTCTTCGTGCCTGAGGTCCTCGTCCAGGTGTCCTGGTGTCTCGTCTTGATCCTCCGCTTCCTGATGTCCCAGGTTCCTTGGTGTCCTGCCCTTCTTGGTGTTTGCTTCAGTGCTCCTGAGCCTTCTGATACCTGTCAGACCCGACTTCCTCGGATGAGGTCTTTCCCGAGCGTGGAGTGGCCTGCAGGTGGACCGGTGTCCTGTGCTCCTGAGCTGTCATGTCCTGCCAGCCTTTGTGGTGCTTCGAGCGACATCTGGCTCCGTCATCGGAGTCCCACCTTGACTGGATTCTTCCCTGTGCTTGTCCTGTTCTCAGCGTGGTCCGTGAACAGCCTCCTCGGGCTGTGTAGGGCGCGCAGTGGGACAGGGTGGTCCACGACCAGGCCCATGGGTGGACTGTGTAGGGCGCCCTGAGAGACAGTGCCAATGTCCTTCCGCCCAGCTTCTCGTCTTGTCTGGACTTCGTCAAGTTCCTCGTCTCGTCCTGGATGCCGTTGCATCAGTCTTGGTGTCATGTCAACGGATTGTTCCTGATGTCGTCACATCGACCCTGGTCCGGGATGCCGTCGCATCAACCATTGGTCCGTGATGTCTTCGCATCAGCCTTGGTGTCTTCTCTTCAACTACCTTAGTGTCATGTCTTGTTCCAGTCCTCGTCTCTGATGCTGTCCGCATCAGCCTTGGTGTCATGTCTTCGTCTGTGATGCCGTAGCATGGATCTTGGTGTCATGTCTTCGTGTCAAGGCCCAACTGCCCTCATCCTCAGGCCAGGCCTGCTGCTCCATGCCGTTCCAAGCGGCAGGTCCGAAAGGGCTCGGAATGGTCAGAGGACCATTCACATTCCAACATCATCCTGTTGTTGGCCTTGGGAGCTTGCCGGCCTGGCGGAGGGTAAGACCGTCTGCCATAGTGGAACACGCTGTCAACCCTCGGTGCGGTCTTGGATCCGTCTGGGGTCGGGCTGAAGCCCAAGGGCACACTAAACACCCCGTTCTCAACAGATTGCCAGGCCTTTCGAGGCCGCCTACGTAACACCACCCCTGGAGATACCATTATGAGTTGGTTGGTGCTACCATAAGCTTGCTGGACAGACCGGATCGATCATTTGGTCTTTTTCTGCAGTCATTTCTATGTTTCTATAAAAAATGTGCAAGGGTTTCCATGTCTTCTATAAACAGGCTTTCAGCAATGGTATGTGCATGTGTTGGACATCAGCACTTAAGAGCACATGGAATCAGACCTTGCCATCCCTTAAGTCACTGTCTACCATAAGCAACTGTTGATAAGATACTGTAAGTACGATTAAATTCACAGGCTAGCAAATTAAAATGAGGACTTAGATAAAACCTGATACATTCAGAAACGGTCTATGGGCACCTGATCAGCACAATAATATAGTGCAGTGCTGTTACAAGGTTAATTCTAAGCATAAAAGGCAATTAGTCAAAGCGAATATATAAAATACAAGAGTCTGACCAATGGCAATGGAAAAGGGGAGAAGAGAGCATTCAAAATCTTTAATCCTGCCTGAAAGAGCTTTGTGAAGTTGGATTATTTTTAAAATACAAGCATTTTTTAATAATAGCTGAGCAAAAAAGAAATCATCTAGAAGGAAAGCAGACTCATCTGTCACAATAAAATTGGCTCAAGTTTCACGGAAAGCGGATGAGAGACATGATATGCTTGCTAAGGTCAGATAAGGTCAGGGTAATACTTTGAAACCCTCCATTGTCCTCATCAAGAAGTGGAAGAAAGATGCCAGATGTCTTATTTGATCCCTTTCAAGAAGACTAAACATAAAGAGGACAACACAATAAAGTGCGCTCAGCCTAGCGCACAGCTTAGCGAGCGATTGGACGCGTGTTTTGGATATGCTAGCCTAATCCCCGATGCAATAAGGGGATTAGCGCATCCAAAACGTGAATCCAAACTCACGCATAGCTAATAACACTCATCACATGTAAATGCCATGTAGATGAGGCTATTAGCTATTACCCACCAATGCAAAAAAATCACCGCTCGGCTAATGCACCCTTGTTATCGCAACAAATTTAACGCCAGCCCCGAAGCTGGTGTTAAGTCATAGCGCAAGTCAAAAATCCATTAGCCAAGCAACGATTTTCTGCTTTCTCCTACTGTCTGCCTGGTTTATATTTTGCAAGGCTGCAATACTCGACGGATAATCTCAAGTGATATCAGCCAATATTAGGATTCTGAAATCTTTGCCGAGGGGCTACTTGCAACTCTATCCCTGTTCTGAGCACGGCTGCTCTTTGTCACTGCAGGGGATTTTACACGCCAGCTTTTCTTTTGCGGGGCGAGGAAACAGATGCTCCTCTTGAGCGTCCATTTTCCTAACCCGCGCGCTGCGATTTCTTGGGCGCTGATGCAGAGCACTAAGGACGCACAATTGCTCCCTAGCGCATCCTTTTTAGCGCGGCAGCTCATTATAATACTGCATCGGGCGCCCAGGAGAGGTGTTGGTATGCGCGCCCGTTTTACCATTCGTCATATTGCATCGGCCCCAGTATTATAAACGTACCAATCAAAAACAACATGATAGTGAAGCTGGGAAAGAAAATATGTCTGACTCAGCAATGTGGTGGTCTGTGCAAGAAGCTGTGGCCTCTGGTTTGTTTCTCTTGCACATCTTTCACCAAGCGGATTTCAGTAATTCCTGTGCTTAAATTTAGTTTAACAGCTCTTTTCCTTTCGCCTGGCAGTTTTTTTCCTGCTCCTTTCGGGTTCCCAGCGCAATCAGAATCAGCCTCTTACTGGGCAACAGCAACATGGACCTTTATTTGTAGCTATCTTGTGGTTTTCCCCCTATTGTATAAATCACCCCCTTGCCCTGTCATTGTGGTGATGGTCATCAGCCAAGAGTCAAAGGCCACAGCTCCCTGTGGGACTCGGTACGCTGTGGGACTCGGAATAACCCCTGAGCAATGGCTGAGGTTCCCCCACACTCCCCACCCCACCTTGGCTGTGAATGTAGTTTACTGACTCATAGAGCAGGTATGCTGTTACTTGCTGTGTATGCTGGTGCCATCTGTAAATAACAGTATTACCAATAAATAAAACCCCCACCTATTTGTCCAGCACTCTCCCCATTTTAGTTCGGTTAAGTAACCCCTTCCCAATTAGCATGTTACAATCGGTCTCACCTGGACTTCCATTTTGAAAAGCTGTTTGGTTTGGGGTTTTTTTTTTGGGGGGGGGGGGGCAGGTCAGCACTCCACAGGGGAGTTCATTCAGGGCAACATAAACAGCTGGAATGTCTAATGCAAAGGCTTATTTCTGATGTATACCAAATCTGATGAGGCTATTTTAAAGTGTTTGAGGCATTTCATGAGTCAACAAAACAAGGCATAAGAGAAGGAAATACCAGTGGCTAATAGGACTCTCTGAAAAAAGGTAAAACTGTGGTAAGGCACCAAAACCACTTTTCATACTGTGAGAACAAGGGTGGCAACACTCTAGAACAGTTTAGTAAACTTGACTGTGTAAAAATGATGATAAAAACGGCTTCCCCTCCGAGCAGATCAGAGATTGATAAGCAGATTGACAGATCCTCTTTAGTTCTGAAACATACAGGTGACAATTTTCAAAACTATGCATAGTTTGCATGGACTTTTCTCTATGGTCTTTGCACCAGTTCTCAAAGGGGAAGAATGCAGGTTCCTTTCCTTTGAACAGTTCCTAGGGAAATAAAGTACCCACAGAAATTTGCCTTTGCTTTTTCTGCAGATAAGATTTTCCTTGAAACCCTTAACCCCACCTCTGATCCCACCTACTTCTCCCACAGGTAAAAGCAAGCACTTTTTGGATCCCCCGTGCCTACTTTTATCAGCGCATAGGGATTTCCAGAGCCTGTTTGCGTCTGTAAATGGCCTTTGAAAATTGCCCTTCCCAATTATTCATCATTGCCTTGCCTGCCCTGCTTCTTCCTTGCCTGGTTTATCTCAGGGGCATTAGGGTGGGATGGGGCAGTGAGGATCCAGAACACAATCTCTCCTACACCAAAGCAACAAAAACAATAATAAAACACAACATTACAAAGCAATAATAAAACAACATTGTAAAACACTGGGTCATGGTGGTTTGGTGGCTGGTGGCTCACTGCCATGCGGAGGACCTGGATTAAATTTCCTGGCTCAGGTCTTCAGCTCCCTAGGTCAGCCAGGACTCAGGATAATATGGGGGCAGTGCTTATAGCCCCCGGGGGAGAAGGAGTCCCAGTCATTGTATGATGGAGACACCCAGTGACTAAATTTAGGGCCCATGGTTGTCACTGAAATAACAGAACTAATGTAAATTGGGAGGAGATATGAATTAGGGGAAGAATCCCCGGGTAATAGCAAATGAAAGCTCAAGGTATCAGATCCCAGCCCAGCTGGAAGCCCAAGGAGGAAAGTGCTGGGTCAAAGGAAAGAAAAAGTAGGTCCTTGATTTAAGTTTTGAGTGAATGCAGAGCAAAGAAAAAAAAGGTACAAAAAATTTAATTTGCTTTCATAACCCCCTTTAATAGAGCACTCTGTGTAGAAAGCAAGAGCCACCTGCAGGTGCTGCAGAGTCCAAGCACAACTGGCTGCAGCCCTGAGAAAAAGTTCTCCGGACTGGGAGAGCACCTACTCCTAGGCCCAAGGGGATCAAGCATGCACTCCAAGAAAAGTCTCAGGAAAGTTTCAGAACAAAAATAGATTTTACTGAAGGCAAGTCATTACTGGTCATTGTTAAAAAATACCATCCTAGAAGCACAAACCAGATATATTCCACACATTAAGAAAGGTGGAAAGAAGGCAAAACGATTACCAGCATGGTTAAAAGGGGAGGTGAAAGAAGCTATTTTAGCCAAAAGATCTTCATTCAAAAATTGGAAGAAGGATCCAACAGAAGAAAATTGGATAATGCATAAATGTTGGCAAGTTAAATGTAAAACACTGATAAGACAGGCTAAGAGAGAATTTGAAAAGAAGTTGGCCGTAGAGGCAAAAACTCATAGTAAAAACTTTTTAAAATATATCCGAAGCAGAAAGCCTGTGAGGGAGTCAGTTGGACTGTTAGATGATCGAGGGGTTAAAGGGGCACTTAGAGAAGATAAGGCCATCATGGAAAGATTAAATGATTTCTTTGCTTCGGTGTTTTCTGAAGAGGATGTTGGGGAGAAGGTACTGGAGAAGGTTTTCATGGGTAATGATTCAGATGGACTGAATCAAATCACGGTGAACCTAGAAGATGTGGTAGACCTGACTGACAAACTTAAGAGTAGTAAATCACCTGGACCGGATGGTATACACCCCAGAGTTCTGAAGGAACTAAAAAATGAAATTTCAGACCTATTAGTAAAAATTTGTAACCTATCATTAAAATCATCCATTGTACCTGAAAACTGGAGGATAGCTAATGTAACCCCCATATTTAAAAAGGGCTCCAGGGGCGATCCGGGAAACTACAGACTAGTTAGCCTGACTTCAGTGCCAGGACAAATAGTGGAAAGTGTTCTAAACATCAAAATCACAGAACATATAGAAAGACATAGTTTAATGGAACAAAGTCAACATGGCTTTACCCAAGGCAAGTCTTGCCTCACAAACCTGCTTCACTTTTTTGAAGGCGTTAATAAACATGTGGATAAAGGTGAACCAGTAGATGTAGTATATTTGGATTTTCAGAAGGCATTTGAAAAAGTTCCTCATGAGAGGCTTCTAGGAAAAATAAAAAGTCATGGGATAGGTGGCGATGTCCTTTCATGGATTACAAACTGGCTAAAAGACAGGAAACAGAGAGTAGGATTAAATGGACAATTTTCTCAGTGGAAGGGAGTGGGCAGTGGGGTGCCTCAGGGATCTGTATTGGAACCCTTACTTTTCAATATATTTATAAATGATCTGGAAAGAAATACAACAAGTGAGGTAATCAAATTTGCAGATGATACAAAATTGTTCAGAGTAGTTAAATCACAAGCAGATTGTGATAAATTGCAGGAAGACCTTGTGAGGCTGGAAAATTGGGCATCCAAATGGCAGATGAAATTTAATGTGGACAAGTGCAAGGTGATGCATATAGGGAAAAATAACCCATGCTATAGTTACACAATGTTAGGTTCCATATTAGGTGCTACTACCCAAGAAAGAGATCTAGCCATCATAATGGATAACACATTGAAATCGTCGGTTCAGTGTGCTGCGGCAGTCAAAAAAGCAAACAGAATGTTGGGAATTATTAGAAAGGGAATGGTGAATAAAACGGAAAATGTCATAATGCCTCTGTATCGCTCCAAGGTTAGACCGCACCTTGAATACTGTGTACAGTTCTGGTCGCCACATCTCAAAAAGGATATAATTGTGATGGAGAAGGTACAGAGAAGGGCTACCAAAATGATAAGGGGAATGGAACAGCTCCCCTAAGAGAAAAGACTAAAGAGGTTAGGACTTTTCAGCTTGGAGAAGAGACAGCTGAGGTGGGATATGATAGAGGTGTTTAAAATCATGAGAGGTCTAGAATGGGTAGATGAGAATCAGTTTTTTACTCTTTCGGATAATAGAAAGACTAGGGGGCACTCCATGAAGTTAGCATGTGGCACATTTAAAACTAATCAGAGAAAGTTCTTTTTCACTCAACGCACAATTAAATTCTGGAATTTGTTGCCAGAAGATGTGGTTAGTGCAGTTAGTATAGCTGTGTTTAAAAAAGGACTGGATAAGTTCTTGGAGGAGAAGTCCATTACCTGCTATTAATTAAGTTGACTTAGATAATAACCACCGCTATTACTAGCAACGGTAACATGGAATAGACTTAGTTTTTGGGTACTTGCCAGGTTCTTATGGCCTGGATTGGCCACTGTTGGAAACAGGATGCTGGGCTTGATGGACCCTTGGTCTGACCCAGTATGGCATGTTCTTATGTTCAAGATATGCAAAACATTCATAAAAATGGCACACAAAAGATACACAATCCAAATTGTTAGAAAGAGAAAGATCACAAAGCACAATGTCTCAATGCTACATGAGTAAAGTTAAAGGAGAAGTGGATCCTCCATCAACTCCTGATCCTCTCAGAGTCCTGATCAGAAAAAAATAAGGCATTCCAGGTGAGTCAAACTGAAGGTTCATCGAGCCCACCATCCTGTCTCCGAAAGTGGCCAAGCTGGATCACAAGTGGCGAGTAGGATCCCAAAAAGAGCAGATCCAGAAGTCAGAGCACAGAAATCCTTTCCTCCCAAACTTAACTAGTATCACATTACCTGGTTGATGCATCCAAAAATCACAGAAGCTAAATACTGTGCAATGTTTGCCAGATTCCTAAATTTAACGCTTTCAGAGCAAAAGACTCTTCATGCTTTTTTAGAAGTGCTTGCTTGCACTTTTTTCTATTGATTTTTTTTCTCCCTTGCTGAAGCTGCAGCATATTAAATCCTTGGATCAGGGAAAGTAACCCTACAGAGCACTGCTTGCAGAGCCCCTTGAAGAACTCTCTCCAACCTTAGTTTTTTATGACAGAAGAATTATCTCCTATTCTCCCAATGGAAAGGAAAGATCTGCTTCTCCCTTGCTCCTCTCTGTTGATGTCTCTCTCCCCTAGTGCTCACTGAAAACTGACACATTTTGGTGGGAAAGACCCTCCCTGAGGGGACTGTAAGCAAGTTTAGCAGTGCAGAGTCCTATCTGCTACAGGGCACTTCCAATTGCCCTCCCACCTTACTTTACGATCATAAATCAGGAAAAGACATCATGAATTCTCCTCAGAAACAGACTTATGTATCAGATTTGGCAGGATATGGCATTTAGAAAATAACAAAAATTCCTGTCTCTAACATCCTGGCCACTAAGCACCAGTTTTCCCTAAAAAAAGTTTTGTATCATGGGTGGTAACAAACATGCCATAAACCTTAGCCTGATTAAGATATTAATGTATGGCTAACTTACTTATTCCTGGTACAGCTTCAGGTGATCTCCCCTGATTACTTCTGAAGCAGGCTCTGTCTGGAGAGCTGGAGAGTGTGGACAGGCAAGGAGACTTGACTCTGGGATAGGTTCTGGCAGAACTACTGGCTGCAATCCAGGAAGGAAACTAGCTTCTGGCTCTGGTTCTTGCCGGGCTATCTGGGACTTGCTCTCGCCCCTAACATTTCACTCTCACCTTGTCTTCTCCCTCCTCGATAGCAGGGGGTGTTGGTCTGCTTCAGGCTCCCCTTTCGCTCTTCCTTCCTGGGTCACTCTCAGGGTTCACTCTTAGGGTCCTCCCCCCCCCCCCCCCACCTCCAGGGGATCCTTTGCTTTTTTTTCTCATTTGCCCCCCTGTCTTATACTTTACAGCTGATAAATATGCATAAGCTCATGCATAATCACGTGGTAGGTGGAAGGTCTTTGCTACATTGCAGGTCTTTCTCATTTTCCCCATTTCTTCAAGGGGAGAACTGCCATGTCTGTATGACAGGCTGTTATGCTAGAATGTTTTTCTCCATCTCCAATTGCCCCCCCCCCCCCTTCTCTTCCAAGGGTGGGGGTCTTTCTGACCTCTGGACCTTGCCTTGGCTGATCCCTGACTCCTGGCTTATGAGCTTATTGCATTGTCTCTCTGTCTGCCTTTTTATTTAAACAGGCACTTACAAATAGGCACATCTTGATAAAGTATACTTCAGTGTATCAAGCAAATGTTCTTGTCTTTCCACTGAGACAGTGCTGTTTTAAAGTTCATCTGGGCAAAAGTTCTTTTTCTTGCTGTGACAGTGCTTTTGGGGCCTGTCAGTATTGTCTGCATATTTCTTTGGCTATTATGATTCATATTTGCTGCCTTCAGGGGTAAAACATGAGATATCTCCCTACAGGATGGGTCATAAACACAGTCACATTCTCCACTGATACCTCTTACTGGAAACTTCCACATAATATTCATTGGTGAAGGCCTAGTGTGCCATACACTTGCATGCACAGTTTTGAAACATTGCATATTTTGCCCATGCATTTAATTTCCTGCAATTTCCTGAAGGAAAAAAAGGTCCACAGAAGCAAAATCTTGTGCAGCAGCTTTTTCCCAATTCCTAAATTTAACAATTTCAGAGCAAAAATCTCCTTGTGCTTTTTCAAAAATTGTTTGCTTGCACCTTTTTCTATTGATTTTTTTTCTCCCTTGCCGAAACTGTAGAACATTAAATCTTTGGCTAACAGATCTGCCATTTCGAAACTGTTCAAGCAGTTAACCAGCAGGCTTGATGCACTTGTCTTTGGACCTGTAACTGCCCAAAAGTTAAATCTGGCCCAGGATCTGTTGGCAGGAGCTAGGGCATGCTTAAGCTTGCAATCCTTCTTTGTGATCTTAAAATGCTGCTGGTGCTCTGTGTTGGCGGGAGGAGAGGTGTCGTGTCTTTGGAGCAGTGTATCTAGTTTTCATTGCACTTCCTAGGCCACTGACTTCTTTTCACATTTCTGCAGCCAGGGAACTCTGTAGTGTGTCCTTATTTCTTCAGTTAACAAGATTTCTTAGAATTCATTTTGACCTGGACAGTCAGGGTCTAGAGCTCCACGGAAGACTCCCTTTGACTTTGCTGCTGTTTCGTCGTCTTGGTTTGGTAATTATTGAGAGCCTTGGAGTCTGATATTAAATGTTTTCGTACTGCACTGCAGATAAATCAGCTTCTATGACATTTATACCAACAGCAGCAAGAGCTGGTTTCCTCTCTCAGGAATCTGTATCTACTGCTCCCTCTTTAAGTCCCTTTATTGGCTCTCCATCCCCTGCCACATTAAATTCAGCTTAGCCTTCTCTTTTTCCTCTGCCCCTTTCTATATCTCAGACCTCACTATACTTCTTTCCGCATCCTCTGTAAGTCTCTCCCCTCTCTGTCTGTCTCTTTCCCATAGCCCTCATTTCATTTCTGCTTATGCTCCCTCCCACGTCCTGTGCCTGTCAGCACAGGCTCCTCCCATTCTATCCTTAGCTCACCACTTTCTCTCCGGCTTTTCCTTCACTGTCCCCCCAGGTCTGAAATTCATTCACACTTGCAGTAAAACCAGTCTATCCCTTTCTCTGCTTATAACTCTGGCCTTAAAATATTTTTCTTCAAAAACTTACCATTAGTGTCCATGAAATCCACTCCTACCTCACCATTCCTGCAACTGTTCCCACCCTCATATTATTATCATTGTTAAAATAATAATAATTATTATTATTATTATTATTATTAAGAACATAAAACTACTTTATTGAACTGCTGTTCCTTTGTTACCATTGTTTAGTTAGGATTTGGCACACTTTATTCAACGAGTATTTACAGTAGAGATATTGGATCATATGCAGTGTAATTTAGTAATGTTATTTACAATTCATAAAAAAGTCCAATTAATTTTATATTTAAGTGGATTATTTAATCAAAATATTTTTAATATTTCTGAATTGTAGATGTTTTATTCCACTGAACAATAATATTAGGATATTGGTATAGATATGATTTTAGGCCCATGTCAGTATTTGCATTCTCTGTATTTTCAAGTGTTTAGGGCAAATGTGAGTACTTTTGGTTGAGATAATATTTTGAGCTTTAATGCAGAAGAAACGCCACTTTTCTAACTGGACCCCGTCTTTTTGAACAGCCTATAGTCATATCCAGATGATATAGTTTTTATTTGGACTGGTGCACACCAACATTTTGAGGATTTCATGAAGTGGATTAATATGTGTTCTACTTATTTGCAGTTTTCCTTTCAAGTCAGTTGTAACAGGATACCTTTTCTGGATATCTTAATTGAAGTTACTCCACATGATCTAGCAACATCAATATTTAGAAAAATTACAGACAACTTATTGCTCTACCAAAGCCATCATCTAAAAGCCCAGCAGGGCAGTTTCTGAGATTGAGACATCTGTGCACTAAGTTGAGAAATATACAGTGTCAACCCAGAATATGTACTCCTACTTTTGGGATCATGGCTATCCAGTAAAGATATTGAAAGCAGGCTATAAGAGAGCATGTTAAGCCCACCATGAGTGGCTATTGACTCCACAACAGAAACGTGGAACATGTCAGCTGGATCAGACATGGTCATAGAGAAGAACCACTAGTTGCAATTACAACATGCAATATCAGACTTGTGGGTTTTTTTTGTATTGGATGTGGTCACTTTGCAACATCAGTGTGATTTAACTTGGGTTCTCCTATGGAGAAAGCAGCGCTGAATTTTTGAGATGCACACTACTGTTCCAGAGGGTTTGAATAAAGAAATTGTGTGGCATTTGCTCACTTAAAAATGATTGGTTGGGAGGTGGTGCAATTGGGTGCCATTAGGGAAAACATTTTGGTGGGCTTTTTGAAATGGTTTAAATAAACAGGAAGGAAGTGGAGTTTTCTTCTTTTTGACGCTGACTAGCATTTGTAAATTGGAGTGAATGAACGATGTACTGTTTAAGGTATGGACTTTTATTAGAAAATAACACTAGTCTATTGAGTTGTGAGGAATTTCTGTAGACTATATGCTAAATCAATCTATGTTTTGTTTTAGAACATTCATTTTATATACATTTCCTCTTTTGAGAAGCAGCAATTTGTATCAGTTGCTCTGGACCTCCCTGAGGAAGCCATAACAGGGGAAACATGGCCGCGTAGGAGGGGCACAATTTTGAAGGGATACAACATACTGCTGCTTGCTTTGAAGGACGTTGGAAAGGGAGACACTATGAAAAGGACACAAACACAGTGTTTGTCTCTGGAAGAGGTTTATGAGAATCTGGCACTCAGTCAGACAAATAGTATGGACGTGTGGTGCTATTTTAGAGAGAGACCAATACATTTCTTAAATAGCAGCTAAGTTAAATATATGAGTTAGTGCGAATTAATTAGTAAAATATTGTTTGTAATTAGGTGTTCTTGTCTTTGAAAGAGTGGATAATACTGTGATTTTATAAGTGTGTTTCACACTTTCTCTATTTGTTTTAGGATATTTGGGATGAGGATAATTGGGAGGATTATTTTAGAAATATATTAAAATATTTGGATTAAATAATCCATGTTTAAATATAGAATTCATTGGACTTTTTGTATGAATTGTAGATGCTTTTTGTCCATTGCACAATAATATTAGAATATTGATATAGGTATTATTTTAGGCCTGTGTGAGTATTTACATTTAGTAATGTTAGACACAGAATCGTCCTGTACAAGCAATCCACAAGATTTAACTGTGGACGCCATTAGAAATGTGCTGGATAATTGACTTTGTCCCTAGGAGACCTTTGACAAATGTTTTATGTGATTTAGCAGAAATTGCATTGAGCAAGAAGTTCTTTGTTTCAAAAGTCATTCTACTGACGGATTAAAGAGGCAGCCACGGGTGTCACTATGGCCTCATATCTAGCAAGCCCGTTGTTGGAAATGTTGAATCTAAATTCATATATTATGCTAATGACATGGACCACATAGTTTATTGATTAAGGTATATACCGTAGAGTGTAGATGACATATTTCAGGTAAGTAATGGGATAGTTGAAGAATTTCATGCATTTCACCACTGGTTAAATAATTATGACGGTAATTTGAGATTTACTGTGTAACTTTATTGTGGAGAAGTTCATTTTTTTGTTAGAGATAGGATAACGTACATTATGAAAGCATCTTCTAGAAAAAAGCAGACAGGAAGATTTTACTTCCAATTTGACAGTTTAAATCCAAAACATTTGAAAGCTAATCTTGAAAACCATTTATATAGCTGGGAGGAATTTAGATGTAGGCTCTAGAGCCAGGTTTCAAGAAAGGGGTTATCCTAAGAAATATGTCTTCAAGACAAAAGAGTTCTGTACTCTGGCATTGTTAGAAATAAAACCAGAGGAGAATCTGCCAAAAATTGTTTGCAATGTGCTTTATATGCAAAAAATGGGGCCTAGTTGTCAAATTGCACTAACTCGCATTAATGCATGTTTTTAGTGGGCCCCATTAAACTCAATGTGGCCTATTAACATCATGCCCCATTAAATGGGGCCTGCTAACAGCAATAGGACCCATTAAACTCAATGGGGCCTATTTATTAACAATGTGTGTTAACGTACATTGGTGCAATTTGACAAATAGTTTTCCAAATCCATTGCAGTGTCCTGAGGTTTTGGGACGTGTTACATATAAATGAAGCTTTTGTAGCATGATCAGCCTTTACATTCTCCAGGATATAAAATTGAAAAACTAGAAAGACATGGTTGTTGGTCTCCACAATGCTGAAACTTCCTGAATATCTAGGATAGAAGTACTCAAATACAGTCGTCAAGGGCCTTGAGTAGGCCTGGATTTCTGGATGTCCCTCTTGCATATTCACCAGATATATTTGCAAGAACCGATTAATTTGTGTATTATGTGAACTCTGAAAAACAAACCTATTTGTGGAATGTGAGAACTCAGGGTTAACCAAGAATACAGAAACTGGTTGAACATTTTCAGTGCAGCCATCACACTGTTTGCTTGTAATCATTACGGTTCTCAGAGTGGGTGCATCCAGTGACACATAAATCAGGCTGACTTGCAGTAAAAGGTGTCATATATATGCTATCCAATGCCCGTATAAATTATTATACATTAAAAAGACATTGAGTTGGATTCAAACTCAGATTGTTGTATTTTATCATATGATATGTAAAAAGTATATGTTCTTATTTAGTGATGGTAACAACATTAAGAAAAAATTATCTAATTGAATAAAAGCATTTTTTTTTCCTAAAAAAATAAACTCAAGATTAGCTATAAAATGTAAGATAGTAGCTGGAAGAAGATTGCCTTTTGGGTGCCATTTTTCTGCAGCTGTGTCTAGTTTGTAGGCAGAGTGGTTATAAAAGCAATAAGGGCTCTTTTAAGGAAAATTGATTTTTGTATTGTAACAATAATTTTTCTATTTATAAATTTTAAGTAAAGATAAAAAAGAGTAATGATGTTGACTGTTACTAGGCGAGAGAATTTTTACAACCTATCGCCAAGATTGGCCTTAAGATAGGATGAGCCGGTTAGTTGCCCTGGGATGCTGAGAGACAAAAAGCACCCCAGTGCCACCAGCATTGTCTGTTGGACTGGGCAGGATCTATCTTTATCTCATGTGGAGAATGATCTGGCCCAGCCCTTGCCACGTACCTTGCTGGCTAGAGTGGTGGCGATTAATAGCGCATCAGCTTCCTCTGCTGTCTAGGGCCAGTCTTGCAGTATGAGCCACAGTAGAGGAAGCCAATGTGCTATTTTGCACCGCTCCTTCTGCTGGTCGATGGTGGGCCCAAAGAAAAGCTATAGATACATGAGGAGGGGAGAGAGTGGTCTCTTTGGACCACTTCAGAGCACAAAGAGGTGATCCAAGACTCGAAAATCGTTGGTAACTTCAAGATAATGAAGCAGAGTCCTGCGAACATCCAACTTCTGCAAATCCTTAGAAAGAGGATCCGACTGTCCAGTTCGGAAAATGATGGAAGCTCCACAGATTGATTCAAATGGAAGGAGGAAACTACCTTTGTCAGAAAGGAAGGAACTGTACGCAAGTAGATACCCGAATCTGAGATCCTCAAGCAAGGTTCCCTGCATGACAATGCCTGAAGCTTGGAAACCCTACGAGCCGAGGAAATCACCACTAAAAATACCACCATCAACGTTAGATCCTTCTATGTTGCACTTTTTAAGGGCTCAAAGGGCGGCACACACAAAGCCTTAAGTACTAAGTTTAAATTCCAAGACGGACATGGCGAGCTCACCGGAGGACACAGATGCCTTGCACCCTTAAGAAAGCGAGAAACATCTGGATGCGCTGCCAATGCTACACCCTCAATGGTACCGTGTAAAGAACCAAGAGCCACCACTTGCAATCTCAATGAACTACAGGACAATCCCTTAGCTAATCCCGCCTGAAGGAAACACAAGATATCCGACACGGACGCCCAGGTGGGAAGAATCCGCCGGTCCCCGCACCATGATTCGAAGACTTTCCAGACGCGAACATAAGATAAGGAAGTGGAAGTCTTACGCGATCTCAAGAGAGTAGTGACCACCGCATCGGAATAGCCTTTGCCCCTCAGATGCTGCCTCTCAAAAGCCATGCAGCTAGACAGAAGCGATCGACCTGGTCGAAACAGACGGGTCCCTGATGAAGCAAGTTCGGGAGAGAAGGAAACCGCAGGGGACCGTCCACCATCAGATTGAGCAAATCCGCAAACCACGGCTTTCGTGGCCACTCGGGAGCCACCAAGATCACCTCTGCCGGGTATCTCTCTATTCACCGGAGTACTTTGCCTATTAGAGGCCAAGGAGGGAATACGTATAGTAGAACTGTCGTTGGCCAGGGAAGAACTAGAGCATCCACTCCTACCACTCCTGTGTCTCTGTGGCGAGCAAAGAAGCGCGGAGCCTTGGAATTCTTAAACGTCGCCATCAGATCCATGTGAGGAGTGCCCCACCTGTCGCAGAGGAGTTAAAAGAATCTGTACACCAGTTCCAATTTGTCAGGATCGAGTTGATGCCAACTTAGAAAATCCGCGTGAATGTTGTCGACCGCGGCTATGTGGGATGCTGCTATGCTGAGGAGATTCTGTTCCGCCCAGCATATTAACAGATGAGCTTCCTCCGCCACCGGCTGACTCTTGGTTCCTCCCTGCCGATTGATGTAAGCCACTGTGGTCGCATTGTCGGACAGCACCCTGACCGACTTTCCCTTGAGTAGTGGAAGGAACGCCTGCAAAGCCAGTCATACCACTCTGGTCTCCAGATGACTGATGGACCACCAAGATTCTTCCGGAGTCCACTGCCCCTGCACAGAGTTCCGCAGGCAAACTGCACTCCAGCCAGAGAGGCTGGCATCTGTGGTCACCACCGTCCAATCCAGGACCACCAAGGGAATTCCTCTGCTCAAATTGTCCGAGAGCAGCCACCAATGCAGACTGGAACAAGCAGAGTCCATCAGAGGTAGGCGCTGATGGAATTGTTTGGAGACTGGTCTCCAGCGGGAAAGCAAAGCTGACTGTAAAGGGTGCATATGAGCAAAGGCCCATGGAAACAGCTCCAGAGTTGAAGTCATAGAACCTAGAACTTGCAAGTAATCCCAAACCTTCGGCTGAGCTTTGGAGATGAATATTTTCACCTGACCATGTAATTTGACAATGCGGTCGGACGTCAGAAATACTCTTCCTTTCTGAGTGTCAAACAAAGCTCCCAAATACTCCAATGATTGGGAGGGGATTAAGTGACTTTTGGCCATATTGACCATCCAGCCGAGCACCTTCAAGAGTTGCAACACCCGCTGGATTGCTGCATGGCAAAGTACTTCCGACTTCACCAGAATCAGCCAATCGTCCAGGTAGGGATGTACCAACAACCCCTCCCTGCGTAGTTGTGCTGCCACCACCACCATGATCTTGGTAAATGTCCTGGGCACTGTAGCAAGACCGAAGGGCAGTGCTTGGAATTGATAGTGCCGACCCAGAATGGCAAATCTCAGGAACTTTTGATGATCCTCCCTGATCCCGACATGAAAATACGCCTCCGTTAGATCCAGAGACGCTAGAAACTCCTCCGGACGAACAGAAGCGATGACTGACCGAAGTGTCTCCATGTGGAATCAAGGGATTCGAAGGCATCTGTTGACTCGCTTTAAATAGAGGATGGGCCGGAAGGACCATTCTTTTTTGGGTACCACGAAGTAAATGGCATAACGGCCTCTTCGCTGTGCTGATGGAGGAACCGGAACAATGGCGCCCAGATCGAGAAGGCATTGCAATGTCTGTTTTACCGCTCGACGTTTTGCGGCATACCCGCATGGTGAAATAAGAAACTGTTGGCGTGCAAAACCTAAAGTCTTTTATCACAGATAGAATCCACTGGTCCGAAGTGATCTTGGTCCATTCCTCATAAAACAGAGACAGTCTGCCCCCTACCACTGGAACCGAGGAATGAACCGGCTGCCCGTCATTGTGAAGCTTTACCACCTTGGGTAGACTGGGAGTTACCGGGCCTACCAAAACATCGTCCTCAAAAGGGCTGAGGCCAAGATTGCTGCCTGCCAGCACTCTGTCGAAAGGAAGAAGTGGGCGTGCGGGGTGTTCAAGATCTACAACCCCCACGAAAGCGTGATCTAGAAGAAAAAGATCCTCTCGACCGTGGTCTGTCTTCTGGCAGATGATGGACCTTATTCTCGCCCAAGGACTGTATCATGTCCTCCAGCTTCTTACCAAACAGCAACTTGCCTTTAAAAGGGAGAGAGCCCAATTATGATTTTGAAGACACATCCGCCACCCAGTTTCTTAACCACAATAATCTTCGGGCCGAAACCGCTGAGACCATGGATCGAGCGGAATTCCGCAAGAGATCATAAAGGGCATCCACACTATATGCTATTACCGCCTCCAGGCGCTCTGCCTGAAGAGCTTCTTCCTCAGAGAGAGACATATTGGCTTGCAGTTGTTGCACCCAGTGGAGCCTAGCGGAAACGGGGCAGAAGAAACAGCAGGCAGCTCCCCGAACGCATGGGAGACTGAAGTAACCCACAGCATGACACCCCCCCGGCGGTCGTCGAGGTGCCCTCCCCCCAAGCAGACAAGCAGTGCACAAACTGTCCCGCGACAAACGAGTGCGCGCCGAGTCGCACGCCTGGCACGCTGACCTTCGCGGCATGTTGGGCAGAAGAGAGGAAAATGAAAACCAAATACCCTTTTTTTTTTTTTTTTTTAAATCGCCGCGAGCGGGAGAAAGAAAAACCAAAATAAGCACCACAGGAGGGAAGGGATATCCAAGACAAAAAAATACTAGTAATTACTTTTTTTTGTACTTGCCCGGTACAGCTAAGGTCTTGCTGCTAGGTCTCCTGGGGTGAGTGAGCCGGGCTCCCCGGTGTCAACCCCTAAGCTGCTATGGAATGGCTATCGGGTCCTCGACCACAGCCGCAGCTGCCTCACGAACCAGGGGGGAAGGTCCCTTCCCCTGGGAGGCTGAGGAGATCTTCTGCTGTTGCTTTTGCTGGGTTTTTTTGTTGTTGTTGTTGGGGTTTTTTTAGGAAAATTCCCTCAAATTGAAATTAAACTAAGTCCAAATTTAGCCACCTGAAGCTAACTACCAACATCCAATCACACTAAGCAATTACAGACTGTGGGTTGAGCACTCCTACCATCTGCTGGAGACAGAGTAATACTGACAGGCTGTGGTGGCACCTAGGTATATAAGGCAGAGTCTGTCAAAACTTTCTCTGTCTCCATCTGCTGGTGGGGAGGCAAAACCCAGGAATCTGGACTGATCCGGGTATGTACAGGGAATAAAGTTACATGGTAGGGGACCCCGGCGCATGCTTTTGCACAAAAATACGCGCATATTTCCAGGTAACTTCCTGGAACGGCCATGTCCTGCCCATGCTCCAACCAGACCACGCCCACACTCTACCCCTTTCTTAACATTTTGATTTGTGTGGGAGATTCGCGCATACTTGCACGCTTTTTAAAATCCGCACAGCGCACACCGGTACAAAACTTAGATTGTAAGCCCTCTGGGGATAGGGAAATACCTACAGTACCTGAATGTAAACCGATGTGATATCTCAGATCGAATGTCGGTATATAAAAAAAACACACACATGCATCTCCTGGCTTTGGTGCATGTAGGTCTTTTAAAATCAACTTTTATATGCTTTTAGCAAGGTCTTTAGTATATATCTTATTATAAAGTTCCTATGAATTGTTCAATTGCTTTGTAACAAATTATTTTCTTTAATTTTGAAAAAGTATTCACGTGTCCCCACAATTGCTGTCCAACTCTACCCCAACAATGTATGAAAATTAAAGACTGGGAGGGGATGTCAGATAACTAGACTGTAAAGAGTATATATGAGGACCCACTTAAAATACCAGGACCAGGCATTCGGCCTGGTCTACCTTAAGGCAGCCCAGAAAGGAATTCTGGTTCTAGGGTGTTTCCTTAAGCAGAGGAATAAAAGAATAAACCCAGAAGGGAACAAGACAGGCCCTAGGATTTTGTCACCCCTAGGCACTGATGGTGCTATCTCCCCCACTCCCGAGAAAGATCAGACAATAGAGAATGAGTCAAAGGCACAGCCCCAGAGTTTCCTGCAGCAGCTCAGAAGTAGATTCTGTGGCAAAAATTAGAAACTTCTGAAGTATTTACATCCTTTATATTATGTTATAAACCTTGTTTATGTCAGTATAATTTATTTTCCTTTTATTGGGTGAAGAGAAAGGATCTCAAGTATCAGTACAGGGAAGAGATCTTAGGGATGGGGAGAGGAAGGGTGGAGGACCGGAGATTGGGGAAAGGTGAATGGGGTGAGATTAGGAATCTGGGATGGGAGAAAAGGAGGGAGAGGGATTGAGGAAGGAGAGGAGGGGAGGGCTGGATAAGGAAACTGAGAGCTGTTTTCTGCTGAGTGAGATTCAGCATAGCTGGAAGGCAGTAGATGTTCAGCCAGCTTACTGCCCTCAGATTTTTGCCGCCCTAGGCACAGGCCTAGTGTGCCTATTGACAAATCCAGGCCTGCCTGGGGATGAGGAGAAGGCAGCGCCTACTACAAGACGGACCTACTGCTGTAACCTTTTGATTTAGAACTGTTGAGGTAAGCAGCCCTTTTTTGCCTGTATTTATTTTATGTTGTAAATAATAAAGCTGGTGCTGTGGAGAAAAAGCTGGAGTCCAGACTACTCTGTCCTCCAGGACCCCTTGTAAGGTCAAAAACTGCTCACACATTATGATATGGACATTTGATTGGTTGAATATCCCATGCTTTTTAATAATGATGTTTATATGCTTCCTATCTACAGAAAATTATAGCGCCAACATACACAATTATGTAAAAATACAGGAACACCAATAAACTTTGGGATGTGCCTATGTGCTTCCTGTGCCAGCCGATTCATAGTAAATTCCCAGAATCCTGCTTCTTCTGTGCTAGCAGGTTCATGATGAAATTCCATATTTGTATGCCTTTTGTACACTTCCTATGGCATTAGCATAGATAAAAATAAATCTCACTTACTCACCTGCTAGTGACAAAGCTCCAACATGAAGCGAAGGATCTGTACTTCTTATTTATATATCACCAGTGCCAGAAACCTGAATGTTTGACAACTGCTGGTGCAATCTCAGGATTTAAAATCTGAAAATTTAAAGTAACGTGGTTGCCATGTTAGTCCATTTGGATATGTAGAAAAAAGGGTCAATAAAAAAGTTGTAGGTGAGACCTTTTTATTGGACTAACTTCACGCATTTGTGACTAGGTTTTGAGAGCTATGCTCCCTTCCGCGGATGAATATGAGATGAGCTAGGCATAAAGCTGCAATAACTGGGAGATGTCAGACTCGCTTACCATTATTAATCTCTCTCTCTCACCCCCTCCCTTTAACCCCTTTCCCAAAAATTACAGACATCTTTTATTTGGTAAATCAAGGCCGCAGTTTATTAACAAGACCCGAGCCCACAAAATTTTAATACAATACTCAAAGACCCCCATTTTAACTGAGCCCCCCACCTCTTCCAGTGGTAGAGCTCCCCTTAATCACCGCCTCTGAGCATCGGCCCCCCCTCTTGCTCATTGGCAATCTCGTGCAGCAGCCCCCCCGCGCTACACAAGATTTTCCCCCCCCCCCCCCTTTTCAACTTTTAACAACAATCAAATCAACAACCTTTGGCCTCGGGTTTACCGCCCACTGCGACAATTCCGCAACCCCTCCAAACCGATCCTACCCCCTTGCACTTTAGAGGGCGGGAGGGAGCGAAAGTTTCTGCTCGCTGCCTCAGCCGTTCCTCACCGACTGAGGCGCAAAACCAAAACCCTTTCTAACCCTTCCTCTCCTGCCCAATCCCTGATCACTATTCAAAATTCTCCCTTCCTATAGGCTCTTCCTCAACCATACCCTCCCCCCCCCCCATCTCAACTTTTAATCACTACCCTCCTCTCGCTTCCCTCCCGTTATATATGCAGAACGAGACAGGCTCGCTCTGCTACACTAATATGCAAGATGATTACAGGTCACAAAGGTGTAGTGGTGGTGTTTGTTAAATCTGAATGTTCTGACATCCACTATATCTGTCACTAGTGCTTGGTTGTATCCTTCCCCAAGCCTGTTTTTGTTTGTAGCATTTGTTTTCTATCTTCCTATTGCTATTCACTTTTCTCTTTCTGGTGCAAAGGATAGATTATACTTGGTTGGGACCAATCTGGGTGGGTTTTCAGCTTGTAAGTCTTGAAATGAATGAAAGAGCTGAGTGATTCCCCCTCGGGGGGAAATTCAGCCGCATTCATAAGCCTGGGATCCTGACATATTTCTAAAACCATGCTGCAAGAGACCAGGATTTGCAAAAATGAATTTTTATGCTTTGTATTCATCCTGACTTAAAGAAATGCCAGAAGAAGGTTTCATTTCCTCGAAAGGAAGAACATAGAAAGGAAAAGAAAATTAAATCTAATAAAAAGAGCTTAGTTTAAGGTGATCATTAGACTTGCAGCCTAGATAGATCCCACTGGGGCTAGATGCAATACGGCTGGGTGTTAGAGGTGATATTAGTACTGTCTGCAGGAACTAACACACCATAGCATTAGAATATACAATATGAGCTGAGAGGTGTTATTGTATGCTCTGGGCATGTGTCTGTGAAGACTTACAGCCACCCAGGACACAAAGAGAGATTTGTCTTATGGCATACCCAAGAATGACATACTGACATTACAAAACGGCTCACTAGCCATCTGGCATGAGCAGACAAGTGATAAATACCAACACCACACAATAAATTAAGACAACAGGTTTGTAAAAAAATTAATAAGTGTCCTTCTTTTCCAGGCAAGTAGAAATTTATTCAGAGAAGTAACTATTTCCAAACTTCAGCAAAAGATAAGGCTATGTTTCGCAGTAGTAGCTGTGTCGGGAGGAATACTAGTCCAAGTCACAAAACAAACAAGGTTTCATGCTGTCATAGCAGCTTTTTTATATCACTATCTAACTGGCCATATGGGGGGAAATTTTCAAAGACATTTCCTTGGGTAAAAGAGTGCTTTGCATTGGATCTGGTCTGTTACAAAATTGCCCACCCAATATGCTGGTAAACATATGCATCTATGCCTGTATGGGTGTTAGTTTACTCGCGATGAGCAGAGGTGGAGTTGAGGAGAGGGTTTGCACTTGCACATAGACTTTTGCATTTTCAAAAGTCTGCATGGAAATTTTCCCAGGAAGAAATCTGTGCACAAATCATCAGGGAAACTGTGTGCGTGTTCCTTTCTCTTTAATAAAATCGGTGTAACTTACGTGCACATTCATCAGGGAAAGTACGTGTGTACTTTTTCTCTTTAATAAAATCGGTATAACTTACGTGCACATTTCTTTTAAAATGTATGCGGCTGTTAGAAAAATTATCCACACAAAGACTAATTAAAAGTCCCTTCCAAAAATATCCCAAAAGTGAGAAATCCCAGATGATTGTGCAGTAAAATAGAATTTGTGCCCAGTCCCTTCACTCCATCTGACTGTGCCCTTCGTTTATGCACGGGTATTGGGCAATATTAGACTCACTGTTAGAGAGCAGCTTGTGGGTATTGGGCAATATTAGACTCACTGTTAGAGAGCAGCTTGTGAGGAGTTTGGGTTCTGAAGCTGGGCTGTCATGATCCAAAGCTCTCAGAAAGTAGATGGCTACAATGCATCCAACTGATCTGATATTGTTCACTTATCATTACCTCCTTTTTTCAAAGTATTTAAAAGCTTCTGTTGAAGAAAAAGAAATATTTTACAAAAATAAGAAATTCTTTCTTGAATCTGTCATTTTGGAGGTTTGGAATAATGACACAGCGTTGTCTTATACCATTTTGAGCTATATTGTATTTCAGATATGCCAGTTTAGGATCCCTGATGCATGACTGCACTTCTTGGCATTGAATCCCAGCTGCTGAATCTTCAATCACTCTTCAAACCTTCAAAAATCCCTTTTCATTCTCTCTGCTCCTTCAGGGGTGTCCACTCTCTTGCAGATCTTGGTATCATCTGCAAATAGACAAACTTTACCTGCTATCCCTTCCTCAATGTCGCTCACAAAGATATTGAACAGAACTGGTCCCAATACCGATCCCTGTGGCACTCCACTTAACATGGCTCTCTCTCTTCAAAGTAGGGTCCATTTACCATTATACACACTGTCTCCTATCAGTCAACCAGTTTGTAATCCACTCCACCACCTTGGCGTTCATTCTGAAGCTTCTTATTTTGTTCACAAATCTCCTATGAGGAATGGTATCAAAAACTTTGTTGAAATTCAAATAGATGACATCGAGCACTCTTCCTCGATCCAATTCTCTAGTCATCCAATCAAAAAGATCAATCAGATTTGTCTCGCAGGACTTTCCTCTGGTGAATCCTTGCTGCCTCGGGTCCAGCAACTTACAGGATTGTAGATAGTTTAGTATCCTTTCTTTCAGCAGCATCTCCATTAATTTTCCCACCACTGAAGTGAAGCTAACCAGCCTGTAGTTTCCAGCCTCCTCTTTGCTACCACACTTATGAAGTGGGACCACAACCGCTCTTCTCCAATCTCACGGCACCACTCCTGTTTCCAGGGATCTACTGAAAAGGTCGTTTAGCGGACCCACCAGGACATCTCTGAGTTCTCGTAGTATCCTGGGATGTACTTCATCCGGCCCCTTGGACGTGTGCACATTCAGTTTTCCTAGCTCTTCCTTTATATTCTCTTCTGTAGAAAGAGTTGTGTGTAGCCCATTCCCTTCTACGGTCTTGTCAACCAGCAACAGTCCTTCTCCAGGGTCTTCTTTAGTGAACACAGAACTGAAGAATGTTTAATATTTCTGCCATTTCCTGTCACCTTTCAATTTCACTATACTACTTTGGGCTTTTCTTTTCTCTTATATATCTGAAAAATGTTATGTTACCTCTCTTTATCTCTTGGGCAATCCTTTCTTGCGCTTGACCTTTTGTTTTTTCTGATTTCTTTTTTCATCTCCCTCATTTTCACCAGGTATTGATCCCTGTGTTCCTCTGATTGGGATACTTTATACTTCCTGAACGCTGATTTTTTTGCTTTTATTTTTTCAGCCACCTCCTTTGAGAACCAAACTGGTTTCTTTTTCCTTGCACTTTTGTTTACTTTTCTAACATATAGATTTGTTGCCTTTGTAATAGCTCCTTTTAGTTTAGCCCACTGTTGTTCCACCTTGCCCATTTTCTCCCAGCCTTCTAGTTTTTCCTCCAGGTACATCCCTATTTTGTCAAAATCTGTATGTTTGAAATTCAAAACTTGGGTTTTCATGTGAATTCTTTGTATCTTATTCGCAATATCAAACCATAGAGGTAGATCTTAAAAAGGTATGTGCGCGCGTACTTTTGTTCGCGCAACCGGCACAAACAAAGGTGGCCGCGCGTATCTTGTAAAATCCGGGGTTGGTGCGTGCAAGGCTGCGCAAAATCGGCAGCCTACGCGCGCCGAGCCGCACAGCCTGCCTCCGTTCCCTCTGAGGCCGCTCCAAAATCGGAGCGGCCTCAGAGGGAACTTTCCTTCCGCGTCCCCCCACCTTCCCCTCCCTTCCCCTAGCTAACCCACCCCCCAGCCCTATCTAAATCCCCCCCCCCACCTTTGTTGTGCAAGTTACGCCTGCTTGAGGTAGGCGTAACTTGCGCGCCCCGCCTTGGCATCCCCCGGCACAGGCCGCAGTGCCGGGGGACTCGGGGCCGCCCTCCCAGCCCATCCCTGAACCATCACCACGCCCCCGGACCCGCCCCAGACCGCCCCCTGACCCCGGACACATCCCTTCCCGCTCCTTTTATGAAGCCCCAGGACTTACGCGCGTCCCGGGGCTTTGCGCGCACCGGCGGCCTATGCAAAATAGGCGCGCCGGCACGCGAGTGCCCTGCGCCTGTAAATTCGGCAGGATTTACTCGCACAGGGCTTTTAAAATCTATCCCATAATGTCTGAAGATCACGTCTACTCAGGTAGGCACCTGTCCTGGCATTATTTATTTATTTTATTATATTTTTATTTTCCGCTTTTCAGCACTTCAAAGTGTACATCAAAGCAGATTACATTCAGGTACTATAGGTATTTCCCTATCTCCACAGGGCTTACAATCTAATTTTGTACCTGAGGCAACGGAAGGTAAAGTAACTTGCCCAAGGCCACAAGGAGTGATAGTGGGATTTAAACCCTGATTTTCCTGGGTCGTAGCCCGCTGCTGTAACCACTAGGCCACTCCTCCACATTATGGACATTATCCCCATTTGTGAGCACTAGGTCCAGGATTACCCTGTCCCTTGTGGGATTCATTACCATTTGTTTGAGCATATCCTCTTGGAGGGCATCCAGCATCTCTCTACTTCTTGTACATTTCGCAGAAGGGATACTCCAGTCTACAACCGGCAGATTAAAATCTCCAACAAGCAACACTTATCCCTTCTTTCCCATGTCTTTGATCAGATCTCTGTCCAGCTCTTCTGTCTGAATAAGAGGCCTATAGACCACACCGATGTAAATGGAAGCATCATCATCTTTTTTCAGGATAGCCTATAATGCTTCTTCCCTACCCCACATCCTCTACATTTCAATTGCCTGGATATTGTTCCTGATATAAAGCGCTACTCCTCCCCCTTTCCTGTCCTCTCTGTCCTCCCTTAATAAGTTATAGCCAGGGATAGCTATATCCCAGTCATGTGATTCCGTAAACCATGTTTCTGTAACAGCAATGATGTCCAGATCCACTTCCACTATTAGAGCCTGCAGGTCTGGGATTTTATTGCCCAAACTTCAAGCATTTGTGCTTATAGCTTTTCAGCTTCTCTCCTTCACATTACTGCTCTTCTTGGACTTCTTTTGTGCCTTATTCAGCTGACTTTTGTTATCCCCTTCACCCATTTCTTTAAGATTTGGGGAGGTGACATTCCAATTTCCTTCTGCCATCCCCGTCCTCTAGTTTAAATGCCTTATGGCATTGGATTTGAATTTATCACTTAGGATCTTTTTTCCTGCCAGAGACAGATGTAAGCCATCTTTGACATAGGGCCTTTTCCTGCTCATTACATGACCCCAGCCCCCGATATATCCAAAACTTTGTTCTTTACACCAAGTTTTGAATTATGCATTGAAGTTATCTATATGGCTTGGTTATCTATATGGCTTAGCCTCTCTTTCCTCTTTCCATGAACAGGTAACATTTCTGAAAAGGCAGTAGTCTTCGCCATGTGACTAATCTGCTTCGCCAGTTTGGAAATCTCTCTGTACCACTTGGATGTTTTTAGCAAGGTCATTGGTTCCCAGATGGATGATAATATCATCTTCAGAGCCCTTACTTTCTTCTTTGATTGCATTGACTACCTGAATAGCATTTCTACCAGCTGATGCTCCTGGAAGGCTTTTAACTATAATGTTTCCCTCGAAGAGTTCCCAAATTAGTGCCTCTGATGACTGAATCACCCAGCACACTTATTGGTTGTATTATGGAATTTCTGTGTGCACTGGGTTTCTTCTTTCCTTTCAGATACCACTTCAATCTCCATCGCTAGAGCTTCATCATTATCTAATACAGAGAAGGCATTTTGTACTTGTGTTACTTGAGAGAGTGTGTCTTCGCATCACAGGTCTTACTCTACCAGAGCCCACTGTAATCCATTTGTTCTTAGGTTCCTGTACACACTGTGGGGAAGATTTTATAAACTTACGCGCGTGCATGCTCTTGTTTGTTTGAGTTCAATTTCCTTTACCCCCTGCAGCTGAAGCAGAGAGCAATATTGGAGTTGCATCAGAAGTGTAGTATCAGGCTTTCTGGTTAAGGGTAGTAACCGCTGCATCAAGCAAAGTTACCCCCATGCTTATTTGTTTTCCCAGACTGTACAGTGCAATGTCCTTTTTGGTTGTCTGAATCCAATTCCTCTTTTCCTCCTGCCGTTGAAGCTGCGAGCAATGATGGAGTTGCATCAACAGTATGAAGGCTTATTTGTTAAGGGTAGTATCCGTCACACCAGCAAGTTACCCCCATGCCTCTTACTACATTCCCCTCTGCCTTGTCTTTAGGGATCCACTGTGTTTATCCCATGCCCTTTTGAAATCTTTCACTGTTTTTGTCTTCACCACCTCCTCGGGAAGGGCATTCCAGGCGTCTACCACCCTCTCGTGAAGAAATATTTCATGACAATTCTGAGTTGTCCTCCCCGGAGTTTCATTTCATGACCCCTAGTTCTACTGGTTTCTTTCCAGTGGAAAAGGTTGGTTGTTGATCGTGCATCATTAAAACCTTTCAAGTATCTGAAGGTCTGTATCATATCTCCTCTACTCCTCCTCTCATCCAGGGTATACATATTTAGGTCCTTCAACCTCTTCTCATAAATCATTTGATGAAGACCCCCCCCCAATCTGGACCGCCTCCATCCTGTCTCTGTCCTTTTGAGATACGGTCTTCAGAACTGAACCCAGTACTCCAGGTGAAGCCTCACCAAGTACCTGTACAAAGGGATTATCACCTCCTTTTTCTTTCTAGATATTCCTCTCTCCATGCAGTCCAGCAGTCTTCTAGCTTTAGCTATCACCTTGTCACATTACATCACCATCTTTAGATCACTAGACACTATCACCCCAAGGTCTCTCTCCTGTTCCGTGCACAGCAGTGCTTCACCCCCCCATCACATACAGTTCTTTTGGATTACCACATCCCAGATGATTGACTCTACACTTCTTGGCATTAAATCCCAGTTGCCATATCTTCAACCACTCTTCAAGCTTGCTTAAATCATATCTCATTCTCTCCACTGCTTCTGGCGTGTCCACTCTATTGCAGATCTTAGTATCATCCGCAAACAGACAAACTTTACCTTTTATACCTTTCACAATGTCGCACACAGAGACATTGAACAGAACCGGTGCCGACACTGATCCCTGCGGCACTCCACTTAACACTGTTCTCTCTTCAGAATAGGTTCCATTTACCATCACCCACTGTCTTCTATCCATCAACCAGTTTGTAATCCACACCACCACCTTGCCGCTCACTCCCAAGCTTCTCATTTTGTTCACGTACTGTAGGTACAAGCTCCAAAACTAAGATGCTTATGTACTAATCATTATTCCCACAGAGACAAAATGGGAGAAAACCTTACACCAGGGCTTCCCAAACCTGACCTGGTAATCCCACTGCCACTCAGGTTTTCAGGACATCCACCATATATGCATGAGATAGATTAATATATATTGAAGGCCGTATATAAATAAATATATACAGAAAATCTTAAATGTCCCTAACAAAAACTACAGGGAAAACAAACAGATTTTAAAAAATTATTCATTGTGAGGGATAGCAAAGTCTGTCCAAATTTCAGACAATTTTGCCCTTCCTAAACATTTCTTTCAATTTTTTGTCTTGTTTCTTATACTGTGTATTACTTGGAAAAGAATGCATGCATCTGTTTGGCCGATGCCTTCCTTGCGCTCTGTATTGCTTAAATAATGTACAATGCAAACGTTGTTGGAAGAGATAACATGTAGAGCCAAACTTACTTTCAAACATCTCCCGGAGATCCCATCGACAGGAGATAAATATGCATATATACATTATGTCCATGCCTGCTATCCCGTGTTCCATTCTTGCTGTTCTCTTACCTGTGAGCAATGGCCCTCTGAGATTCTAGTTATGCTGGTTGGATCCAAGCAGCCACTATTCCAATTCCAGCATCTAACATTACAAATTGCTCTCTTTCTGGCTGCACCCTGCCTGCTTAAGAAGTTCCTTCCCTATGGCAATACAACACTGGGGCACATCCTTGCCATCTGTTGCTTTGCCTTTGTTGGGGTACTCCAAGTTGACCTGCATTTGCGAAAAAAAAACAAAACCAAGTACTGTCTTCAAATGGCAGTTTATATGTTCAAGGCTTACATGATGAGAGGGGATTGCGGAACGTAGACACAGGTGGAGATTAGCTATCATGTCAGTGGGGACCTTTGGAAACTGAATGAAATCGGGATGAACAACTATGTTGTCAAAATACAAGATGAGTATCTGTTCTGAGGAAGTGGTCCGTATTTTTGTACTGTGGCGTTTGGTAATATCCACGAGTGAAGTGCATGCACGTGTTTGGACAATTTTTATTGCAAGAAGAGTTTGTACATAAATTTTGGCTGGACAATTTGTATTGCAATTTACAAAGCACATAGAGTTATAAAAATATAGTCCCATATATGATGGTCTGTATTTAGCCTTAATTTAGTTCTGTTTTCAACACATAAAAGGCAGTGGTAGATCTTTCTACTTTTTATTTAGACAAAATTAAATGCATTTAAGCAGATATGATCTGTGCTTTAAAGCCCAGTGTGGTTTTGTGAAGCATGAATGGTTGCAAGTGTAACAATTTCGCAGTATGAAGCAAATGACGGTTACAAGGGTCAGGGTAAAATACCCGTGTTTGAGCAAGCTAGAGGACTCTAGAGCCTTGTCAATCAAACAAAAATGTTTAACGTCTAATTCAGACACCGATTAATAAGTGGGAAGGATGTAAAAGACTGCAGAAAGAAGTTAACAAGGGGGAAAAAAGGAGGCGGAGGTACAAAAAGAGCCAAGCTGGAAAGCTCTGATGTCAGAAGCTGCAGTTTCTGAGGAAATTAATAAAGGATAATGCTGGTTGAGAATACACGCCGGCAGCTGTTTCAGGGCTGACAGGAACGCAGAGGTCCTCCTCTGCTGGAGCACTTAGAAATGCGACAGCAGAAAGGACAGGGCGTGCTTGTAAATTTCACACGCAGAACAAATCCCGGGAGGGGAGGGCAAGGCCTCAGCTTTCCAGCAACAACAGAAGACGCGTATTACTCCCCAGTTAAAGAGCCCCCGCTCTCACTAACTCCCCGCCAAATCTCTTCCTCTCAGTGACAGGCGCAAGGAGTTGCACGCGTGCGGAGGGGCGCCGAGGCTCCTCCCAAGTGACACACTGCAGCGCTAGGGACTGGGCCCGCCGCCGGCGGCGCGGAACATGTGCGCCGCTCGCCGTCTGGCTGGGTTGTGCCGCAGAATTTGGAAAATGGCACAAAACAGAACGGGGATGCAGTTTTTCATTTTCAGATTAAACGAGGGGGCTCTTTGAAACTTATCTCGCTACTCCTTGTGGTAAGCCTCTGGCTTGTTGGATAAACTCACCGTCTGTAACCCTGATGCACTCTTTAACATGAGGTGAGCGCACGGATTCTAGTCCCTTAGGGGGGAGAATATTTTACAATGCATACGCCGTCTGCTGCCGTGGCTCTAGGCAAGCGCGCACATAAAAACAGCCATAATAAAATGTCACAACTAAAAATAAATAGAATAATCTCCAGAGCCATCACTGGGGAAACATTACTCTTGTTTAACACCAGATGATTTCACAAATAAAACACCACACAGGCTTCATGTTCCCAAAGGCTTCTCCTTTTAGTTTATGTAAAGGCGTCTATGGACCTTTTACCAAGTTCTGTGCTCCTTCCACTGGATAAAATATTGGAGTTGAAGCCATATGGTGAGGGCACAGCCATGGCTTTCCCCATAGAAAGGGCCTCAATAGTACAGGCCTGGGTTTCACAAAGTGACCCTATGGAAGATTCTAGTGAGTTGATGTTGGAGTACTATAAGCCCACTTTTTGTCTCCTAGTCTAGAGTAGGTTGCCAGTGGTGCCACACAGGTTTCCTAGGTGGTGGTATACTTGGAAGCCCCTGTAATTGCTGTTCCTGTGATATGATCTGGATGGGAGAGTTTTCCTAGGTGGAAGGAGTACATCTTCTCACTCCTGTTTTGTCTTCTGAGGAAGAAAACCCTTGGTCAGGGTTCACATTTGAACAATGACCCTATGCAGGAGCAAGGATTTGGCTAAGGAATGCGATTTTGTTCTGGAGATGTGAAGGAGAGGACCATCAGCTAACCCAGCTGATAAATTAAGGTGCCAACCTGGACCAAGTCTACTGAAGGGAAAAAAGAAAGCAGATGCTCATTCAGAGGCAACAGAGATCAAGTGAAGCATAGATCAAGCATTGGAACCAAGGTACAACACAGACTGTCTAAGGAGTGGGAACCGATCATCCAACCTTAATTCTAGGAGAGAAGCAAGAGAATCCCAGGAGATGTACAGAGAAGGGTCAGAAACCCTCATTTATTGCTGTAACTATTGGTCATGGATGCCACAAGGAGAAAATGTACCATTTGCCAAATAATTTATGTTGAAGAAATTTCTCAGCAAAGACTTTTATTTTTGGAACACCATAACTGTGTAGAGAGTCTTTTTAGCATATCAATCGAGCACCTTGGATCCTGAAGGTAAAATTCTCCCTCCCCCACCCCATCAGAGAACCTGGCTAGGGTTGTGAGGAGTGAATCGGACTCAGTCCAGGTAGATCATAGATAAGTATTTACATCTGAGCTTACATTTTTTCTGCTTCTTGTTACGAGGTCTGGTTTCCCTAGATGTCTCTTTATAAATGCAAGGTAGATATTAATTGAATGAGAACGTTCTCTTCCTCCAGCTCAATCATAACCTACTTCCTATCCAGTTTATTACTTCTAGTAGGATATTGTTCTTTACCCATCACAGGAATACCTTTGTGTCTTCACTCTTTTCCCACGTGAATTTGAATACTGGGCCTTAGAGGATTCGGTCTCCTGAATGTATTTTGATTACAGATCCTGAATTGGACAAATTCAGGTTTTTGAACTCATTCCAGAGGTAGACATGACATGTGAAGTCCTCAGATATGCTGATGCAGAGATGATCTACCCTTCTTTCAATGTGCTGGGGAGGAACAGTTCCACAATTCTCAGAGGAAAGATCAAGACTGGAACTTTCCCCATAAGGGTCTCCATATACCCTCTACTGGCAGAAAACACCTACTGCACACTCAGTGGTGGGCACAGGACTGTACCAATCTCTAAATTAGAGAATGCCTTTACCCTTTTAGTAAATCAAAAGGCCCTTATGCATAGGAGCAAAATAAAAAGCTTTTTGTGTGTAACAGGTTTAAAGTTTTAAGTTCCTGTATGAAGCAGCTGCTCACACTTCAGGGCATACTTTACAAATCTAAGTATTCAGCTGCAATCCAAGGTGGACCATATCTGGGAAATTTTGAGTTCTAGTCACTTTCAGATTGGCCAGCTTTGATTCACATGTGGTTGTTGAAGTAATTCTTTCTATTTTCTGCAATATTGCTTGTTGCTCCAGCTTGTTAAAGTTGTTTCTCTTATTTTGCAAATTCTGTCCCTTCTTTCCCCATGTGCACTTGTAAATTTTCACTCTTTCTTTGTATTTTTCAGAACAATTGTCCTGGATGAGATTGTGGTCATTTACTTTCAGACTTCTGCACTTTTTGAGTATTTGGGACTGTTAATGCTGTTATGTGCTTGGAAGCCTATGATAGTAGCTTTCATGTGTAATCTTTTTCTGTAAGACTAATGCTTCTTTCAGCTCTTGAAATGTAAAGTGTTACACTTGCCGGCTGCAGGGCTCCGCGGCCGGCTTCTCTTACCCGACGCCGTGCCGTCGCATCCCCGGGTTCCCTCGCAGCGACAGGAAGTTGCCGCTGATGCTGTTCCTGTTCCTTGCGGCCTTTAGTGCCACTGCCATTATGCCGCTGCCGCTCCCATTCAGCTCTAGATGACGGTGCCACCACCACTGCCTTCTTCACAGCTGAGGAACACCACCAAAGTTCTGCCCCTGCACCTGACCGCCTAGGAGCACACATGCCCTCTCTGCAGGATTTAAAGGGCCCGCGGCGGGAAAAGCTCCATGGCCCTGGCCGATGACATCATCAACCCAGGACTTCTTAAGACTGGATCCTGCCTCCAGCCTTTGTCTTGGCAATAGTCTTCTCTCTTCAGAGTGTGGCTTGGCTTCCTGAGTTCCTTCCTGCCTCCCATGTTCCTTGCCTTCTTCCTTCATTCCTTGGACTGATCTTGGCTTTGACTTTGGACTGGACTGTGACCACAAGCTACGCTGCCTGCCTCGACCCTTGCCTGGACCTTGACCACGAGTTACGCCACCTGCCTTGACCCTTGCCTGGATTTTGACCACAAGCTACGCTGTCTGCCTCGACCATTGCCTGACCCTTGACCTCAAGCTTCCTGCCTGTTCTGGACCTTGGCCTGAGCACTGGCTTCATCTCTACAGCTAGACTCCTTTCGCTTCAGATGCCTCCCCTAAATCCAGCTGGCCCAGCACCCGAGGGCTCAACCTAAGGGGAACATGGGCTGGTAGTGGTGAAGCTCCAGCTGGGCCTCTGCTGTCCACCAGCCTCGCCTACCAACAGTGGGGACCTTTGGGGCTCCTCCATACAGGTAGTGTCAACTACACCTCAGGCCAAGGGTCCACCAGCATAATATAAAATCTGTGCACACACTAGTTTTTATAGATGCATAGAAGAGTTGTCTTATTCTTATATCTAATTAGTTGATGTCTTTCAAGAGCAAGTCTACAATCCCAAATATGTATGAAAGTGCTGGGATTGTAAGTTGATTGATGGTTTATATCTTATTCCTTGCTGTTAAAGCACTTTTCAATATTAGTTTCAGTCTCCTTTTGTTATCTTGTCTCTCAGTGTGTTTTGCTGAATTGTTGCACCTTAATCTACTCCTAGATATTTATATACACCTTCCTGTTCAAGTTTCCTTATATTTCTGTATCCCTCCCGCCCCTGCACCAGTGAAGGGGTGACTATGAAGCTCTTGGGATTTAATGCAATCGCTTTCAGCTCCAATGTTCATTCCAAACAGGGAGGAAGAACTCTTTCCTAATCCCATAGGTTCCAGTCTTAAATAATCACTCTCACACAGTGATTGGTGTTCCAACAAAGAAATACATTTACTGTAAATAAAAGTGTTCAGTACTGACAAGATTGGTGTGGCTTACTGGGGTGATAGAGGTGCATAAACTTTCTTTCTCACTACTCTCTCCACGGACTCACACACATTGAGGGGTGGATTTTAAAAGGGTTACGTGCGCTGAGCCTATTTTGCATAGGCCCAGCAACAAGCGCAAAGCCCCGGAACGCGCGTATGTCCCGGGGCTTTGTGAACGGGGCGGGGTGGGGTGGGACCGAGGCCTCTGGTACAGTAGCTGTGCCGGGGGATCGCAAGTTAGTAATTTACAAAATAAAGGTGGGGGGGATTTAGATAGGGTTAGGGGGTGGGTTAGATAGGGGAAGGGAGGGGAAGGGGGGGGGCCGAAGGAAAGTTCCCTCCAAGGTCGGAGGGAATGGGGAAAGCCATCAGGGCTCCCCTAGGGCTCGGCGCGCGCAAGGTGCACTAGTGTGCACCCCCCCTGTGCGCTGCCGACCCCGGATTTTATCAAACATACACATGCACATACTTGTACTCATTCTCTCTCTCCTGACCTTCAGGCCCAAATCCAGCTTTCTCTTCTTTTCCAGTTTGGATCCCAGCATTTCTCCCTTTCTTCCGTCCCAAACCAGACCCCACCAGCCTCAAACTCACATCAGAACATGTGGCTGGTTTCCCTAAACGATTTAGTTGCCACCGCTATAGCTTCCTCCAGTCTATATGGGTTGATACGGTCCCCACCTCCCCCTACCCTCCCACAGCTGCTGCCTCCTCCTTCCTTCTGATTCACAAAGTCACTTGTTGCAGGTTCCTCCCTCAAGCTTGTGGGGGTGGCGCCCAGAGATCTTCTGGGTGTTTCCAAAGATCTAGTGATTTTGCTGAAATCTGTGACCCCCAGGTGAAAGCCAGATAGTTTCCATAATAACATTTAAAAAAATATAGTAATCTGGTAGAAAAAAGACCATCTGGTTCATCCAGTCTACCCAGAACATTTCTTATGGTAGTAACTGCCGCTCTGAGCAGATTACCCCCCATGTGTTTGTTAAGGGTAATAACAGTGCCTTCGTGCAGGTTGCCCCCAAGCCTTATGTTGAGGGTAGTGATATTAACATTCAAAACCAAGCAACTAACAAACCTGTAACAAAATTACTGCTAGTAACATTTTCACCGGGTGAGCAACATTCTTGATAATTCAGACAATGCTGTTTGAACATGCTTTGCTTTTGGACGGCCATAGAAGCAGTCCTGTGCTTTTTCCCTAATGTCTGTGTATTAGTACCTTGGACCTTAAAAGTCAGGGCCCAGTATTGGCTGTCGTCTGAATCCACTTACCTCTCACACCCACACACACCCACCCACACACACACACACACACACACACCCCCCTTCAAAGTGGAGAGCAATGTTGAAGTTGTGTCAAAGCTAATTGGATACTACCCTTAATTGGTTAAGGGTAGTAAGCCCCATGCCTTCCGTTACGGGTAGTAGCTGCTGCTCCTTGTAGGTTACCCCCATGCCCCCATGCCCCCTTTTCTTCATTCCACCTCCAGCCTTTAGGGATCCACAGTATGTATCCCATGTCTTTTTTTTTTATTTTATTTGTTTACTGGTTTAATCTTTACCACCACTTCTGGCAAGGAATCCCAGGCGTCCGCCACCCTCTTTGTAAGGAAATGTTTCCTGATGTTAGTTCTGAGTCATCCCTGCTGGAGTTTCATATCGTGACTCCTAGTTCTACTGTTTGCTTTCCAACGGAAAAGGTTTGAGGATTGTGCATCATTAAAACCTTTCAGATCTCTGAACGTCTGCATCATGCCTCCCCTGCACCTCCTCTCTCCTCCAGGGTGTACATATTCACAATCCTTCAGCCTCTCCTCATAGGTCTTCTGATACAGACCCTGCACCATTTTGCTTGCGCCTCAGCTCTGCTGATGGACTGTGGCTGGCAGTCATCCCATTACTCTTAGGGTGGGACATAAATTCTGGTCGGGTATGCAGCGCAGAATCTGTATCCCTATAGCAATTATTCTTTACAGTACCTTACAATTTAGTTTCCTGTTGTATTATATCTTCTGAGGCACTTGAAGATTATGCTTTGAAAGGCTTTCTTCTGTTATCTGGTATGAATTATTAGGTTTATCTGATCTACAGTGCAGGCACTGCCTTCAAAAAGAATTTTTTCCGGTCTATACCAGCAGCCATCCTTATGGGCTGAATTTTCACAATTTGGGGTTTTTTTTGGGGGGGGGGGGGGGGGGGGGGAGGGCATGGGCACCTGACCTAGGAGCCTAAGGAATTTTCAGTGGCTAAATTTTTTTGTTTGTTAGACACCCAAGATTAAGGTCTTGGCTTAATTGATGATGAGGTTTCATTTTTGACACTTAGCTATAATTTTCAAAATGCTAGTTCTTTAAGTGGAACATCATTTATATGGGTCTTACTGTGTTTTAACTGTGAAGGTGCTTTAGCTGAGAGAGCATTATTTCTTGTTAATACATTTCTAGCTTCAGTTTACACCCACTTTACATAAAAA
The DNA here is from genome assembly GCF_901001135.1 of Rhinatrema bivittatum. Lineage (NCBI taxonomy): Eukaryota > Metazoa > Chordata > Amphibia > Gymnophiona > Rhinatrematidae > Rhinatrema > Rhinatrema bivittatum. Next base: position 48,926,399 of record NC_042622.1, on the reverse strand, counting down.
TTATTTAAATTGTTTGACTGTATCCATTTGTAAAGATTTTTACTTATTCTATAAGGATTTTCTTAATTCTCACATAAGTCTCTGCCATGTCCATTTGGATATTATAAATATTTTGTATTTTGTGATGCATTTTCCTTCCATAATAATTGAATTCCTTGATTCAGATCAACTTTTTTTGTTTGCCATTTCTACATAACAAACCTTTTTTGTTTTTAGATTTTCCACTATATTAAGATTAGTATGAAAGAAACCATTACTTTTGAAAACTCTGGTTTATTTATGTTAATATTCTTGCATATTTCAAATTTGTATATTTCTTAAAAATGTCCAATAATACTTCCGTTTTCCTCACCCAAAAGTGCTTATATGGCTATTTTATTTCCAGCTAATCTAGTTAAATATATAGAATATGCTATTAAAAGGTCTGGATGCATACGTTCTTTTCACTGATTGCCTAACACATTGAAAATGTACTTCTGTTTCTATGGGCCCATAACATTATGTATCAAAATGGAGAAATTCTTGCAACAAGATTAAGTGCCTGGTAGCCTTTAAAAGTTCCAAATTTGAAGTGCCTGATTTGCTTAACATAAGACTTGGGCATCCAACTATTTGAAAATGTGACCCTAAGGGGCCTTTTTTTTTTTTTCCCCTTCCTGTGCTTATGGAAACAAGATTGGAAAGGTGTACTCCATGGAGTACACAACATTTCCAAAGGTGTACTTTACGTTGGGCGCAAATATCCAGATTCTTTCTGTGTGTTTGTAATGTGTTCGTGTCTTTTTTTTTTTAAGCTATGTGAGCAACTCTGAAAAGTTACATGCATAATTCTCTATTACATGCCTAACTTTCAACTGCCATGCATGTCTCTCAAAGACAGGTGCCTAACTTAGAGCTGTTAGGTACATAAGCTGAATGTTATATATGTGACTTTCTGTACATGTGCAGAAGAAAAACAGCACAGGTACAGGTCAGGCACCTAAGGCAATCCACAGTATACGTACGGTAAAGACCATGTAAAAATCTTTATTGTATATGAACCAATTCAGGTCAGAACTTTGAGAAGGTTATGTCCCAGCTCAGCGTAATTCTATAATGGTTCCTTAAGAACAGCTTGAGTCAGTCTGGGGAAGGCTTTGGCATGAAAATCTCCTTACTCTGGGACTGATGTACTGTAGAGTTTTTCCCATTTTGTGTCTATGGGAAAAATGCTTAGTACAGCTGGCCTTCTGTCTAAAATGGCTCGTCATGCCCTGCAGACTGTGAATAACAACAGGTTACCAGGGCTCCCCTTCGGTGGATAAAGATGTTTGTCTGACAAAAAGACTGGGTTCTCGTTTTGGGACTGTGACTTTAAATGAGGAGAAGGTAGCAATGTCAGATAAATTCTTAAAAGCAATGATCATGCAAATATAATTAGGAACAAAAGTAGAGTAATAGAGGAGAGAGGAACCTTGCTGCTGACTGATTCTTTCCCCTTTTGTCTTTTGTAGTTGCAGGAGAACCTTCAGAGCAAGAGATTAGCAAGAGGACTCCTTTGTATCCCAACCTGAACTGAAGCTATGCTCTAGGGAACCTTGAAATCATGAAAGGTTTAGGAGATAACAGAGCTCGCCACCTCTCCGATAACCTGGACTCACCCCAAGACTCTCTGTATGCCGCCCAGGATAGGAGCCCCTACTTGCTCAGCCCTACGGACTCTTACGCAGTGGATCCCCGGTTTTCCACTACGAATTCCATCCATGGCGACTGCCTCCTTCCCCTCAACAACCAGATTTCCACCAGTAGTACCTTTCCCAGAATCCACTATAATTCCCACTTTGATCTCCCAGAAGAGAACCCCTTCCCAACCCATACGCCACCCGCCAAAATTAACCGCCTGCCTGCCAAACTGTTGGACCAATTTGAAAAGCAGTTACCCATTCATCGGGATGGTTTCAGCACCCTTCAGTTTCAGAGGAGTGATTCCAAGCACCGAAGCGAAAGCCCAGGACGCATCCGGCATTTGGTTCACTCCGTCCAGAAGTTGTTTGCTAAGTCTCAGTCCCTGGAAGGAAACAACAAAGGAAGTGTCAATGGGAAAAAAGGCTTGGAGGACCCCAAGGAAAACCGAAGGAGTAAGAGCAAAGACAGAGCAAAGACTGAAACTAAACACAGGTCCAGGACCAACATATCAGGCTGGTGGAGCTCAGATGACAATCTGGACAGTGACACTTGTAATTACCGCAATCCTTTAGGCCTCATGACCCTGGGTAGGCAACCGGACCACAGTCAGCCCAGGTACTTCATGCATGCCTATAACACTATCAGTGAGCACATGCTGAAATCCTCTAAGAGCAATAATGACCTCAAGTGTGCTCCTTGTACCAACATCCCCATCAACTCTACTGACTCCAACTATATCAAGAGGGGCTCCTGGTCCACCCTCACCCTAAGCCATGCACGGGAGGCATGCCAGAAGGCCTCAGCAACTATTGACAAAGCTCTGCTGAAGTCTAAGTCCTGTCATCAGGATATATCCTACCATTATTTACAGGTGGGTTCAGATTCTGCTTTTGAAAGGCCTGGCAGGTCAGTGATTCTCAAGGTTTTCCAACATACCAGGTTTATCTGTGCAATCTGGGGACCAGTTTTGTCTTTCTTACTTAGATGGCAAAGCATTCTGTTTGATTTTTAGTTGGTCCATAATGCTTCCTGAAATAAAAACCATGAATAGACCCCTCTTTCCCTCTTTTGGGTAAGACGATAAGGTCAGAAGTTATTCAGCAAAGTCAGAAGCAAGTCTGAGCCCATTTCAGGAACACAGCCTTAAAAATTGAGATCTGCTTTTTACCTGTGAGTATTACAGGATAAAAGACTTTAGATGGCATTGGCCTGGTGGCTTAGGATCAGTTCTGTTTACTGCCCAGTGGAGGGGTTTAATTACCAAGTGGACTCTTCTGTTCCCCACCCCAGCCAGGGTTGGAGATGCTGCAGAGGCAGTGTTCACGATCCCAGGAGGGAAAGAATCCCAGTCATTGGGCAGTGGCTGAGATTGGAGCCATCTAGAATGAGCCATAGAAACGTAGAAGTGTGATGGCAGAAAAAAAACCATATGGCCTAACTAGTTTGCCCATCCATGGCATGTAGCTCCCGGCCAAGGATAGGCCCTGCAATGTTTGGGCCAAGTGAGTTAAGAAAGGGATATAAAATAGGGGGGGGAAAGTTTCTGGATGGTTGCAAGGAAAGGCTTATGGCACCACGGCCCAATGGAAGCTGGTTCCCAAGGAGCTGGAGGTCCAACGGAGCAGGTGGAAACTGCCAGGCCAAAAAAAAAAAAGAAAAGAAAAGAGCATTAAACAATGCTACTGTTATGGAAACCTTTTCCTGTCTGACACTAACACAGGCTGAGATACCTCGGTATCTACCCTGCCTCTACCATAGATTGACAGAAACCTGCTCCTTGCCAGCTCTTAGCACAGTCTGAGGAAGTCCCTCCTTCAGTTTGACTCTAGCACTTACTATGGATCCTGCTCCTTACCTGCCGTGAGCACAAATTGATGGAGCCCCCCTTCCACTCTCATATTAGCACAGCCTGGTGAAAGAACCTTTCTCCACGTCTGACCCCACCAGACACAGAGGGGGGTGGGGAGGTGATGGGTCTCACTGTCTCATGCTAGCAGAGACTAGAGGGGAAGCATCTCACTGTCTGACACTAGCAAAGGCTGATATGGGAACCATTTCACTCTCTGATGCTTGCATCGACTGGTGAGGGAGCCATGTTGCTGTCTGGCCCTACCCAAGACTGGTGGTGGAGGGGGCGGTCTCTCGCTGTCTGATCCTAACAGACCCTGTTGGGGGGGTAGGCTGTCTCACTGTCTGACCTTAGAGAAAGCTGGATGGTGAGGGAGGGGGAGCGTCTCACTGTTTGATGCTAGCAGAGACTGATGAGGGGGCTGTCTTACTGTCTGACACAAGCAGAGGTTGTGAGGAGGGGGGTTCATCCTGCTGCCTAAAACTAGTAGAGATTGGTGGGGGAATTTCTCACTGTCTGATGCTAGTAGAGATTGGAGCAGGGAAAGATTGCTATCTTGCTGTCTAACACTAGCACAGACTAATTGACTTGCATCTGTCTGACAAACATGATGTGTAGGATTCTCTGTATGATGAGCCATCCAAGTGACTAAAATCTTTCCATTGGATTTCTCTGAAAGCCCAGAGTTTCTGGAGATCTCCTTTAACCTACAATAGTTATTTGATTAACTATATTTGTGTGCCGTTTTTCTGAAAACAATCAAGGCAACTCACAGTGCTACACAGTAATTATAAATACACCATACAATATCAAAAACATAACTGGGAAGATTAAAACAGCAACCAGCCACTCGGTTTAACATCAGTTAAAATGAGCACGTCCAAAGTCCCTGTTTTGAATCCTAGTGTGAGCAGATGCCTTACTGGGGGGCATGCACTAAATGCATAACTGTGCATCCTGTGACATTAGAGCGATGCTTCCTGTGTAATGATGCAACATATGCTTCCCCCATTCATCCATCAGCTTCAAAGTAGGCCACGATCCTTAAATGTAAAGTGAGATTTTCTCTTATAAAGGAACCTGTTCCCATAGAGTGAAAAATATTGTTTCTGTAAGTTAGTTCTTAAATTCTTTTATATTCACAAACGTAGTTGTTTTGGCAAGTCACGGTTTACTTGACGTATTACACTGGTATTTCATAGGTTCATTCATTTATAATTTCATAGCTGACAAGGAGATGAATGCGGCATGAGTGATGCGATTTCTGAGCTGTTCTTTCAAACATGCTGTTTCCTAGGGTTGGGGGCACACGAATGATAAAAATATTGACCGGAGCACACGTTATTTGGAGAAATGAAGTTCCTGTGCAGGATGAGCTTCAGATGTTTATTGCACTGAAAATCAAAGGATAGATTTAATTATATTTCTTAAGGGCTTTTTTTTTTTTTTCTTTATCCTCTTTCCCATTTATCTGTTGAATAATGAACCGGTTTGAGTGCTCAGCGGCGTGGAGTGAGGAGAGAGTGTTCCAGGCATGAGATTAACTCTCATTGGAACGTTACCAAATTCCGCAAGATGACTGATTTCTTGAATGTGATTCATAATAATAATTATTAGTTTGCTGTTAGTAATACTAGAAGGAATAATATTGTTGCCCAGAATGGATTGATAAATATTTGTAAATACTGGTGGTGATGATCCCGGGATCCATGGCTTGGCAGTGAGTGGGACCGGAGTAACTGGCACGTGCGTCTTTCTGCTCTTCCGTCCAGAGAAAAGTCTGTCTTGTGGCTCGTGAAATGGAGGCAAAAGAGGCAGGGAGGGGTGGCTGGGGAAAATCTGAAGCCCGAGAAGTTAATATCAGAGGCATCTTAAGCCATTAATCTGCAGAAGAAGAACAGAACCATTTAAACAAGCGTCAGAGAGGCAGGGAAATGGTTTATTTCCGAGTGGCCTGGGCAGCGCCTGTGGAATTGCAGATGCAGTTCTGGATCTGCTGGGACATGATAACATCACAGGAGGGACACGCTGGAGATGCAAGCGCACCAAGCAATGCACAAGCCGAGCCAGTCTTGTTTTATTTATGGACTTTTGATGGCCGAGACTAAACAGAAGTGAAGATGTTATCCCAGCAGTGTTTTATTTGCTTTGCAGTGTTTCCCTGCAAGGTCATAAATAACGAATGTAATATTTTCTTGTCTGCAAACGCAACCAGCTCTTACACTGTGTGTTCATTTCATCGACAACCTTTTTCACCTGGGGGACACTGGGCCAGATTTAACATGCAGGGCATCTGGTTTGAGGCCATGTCCAGAGTTACCACTTGGCTCCACTGTTTTTTTTCAGACACCTGACCCAGTCCAGTCTGTTCTTGATTTTCCTCCTTGGCAAGTGTAGAGCCCCCTTTTAGTTCTCTACTATTTCAGGATTAAACCAGTTCTTGTTTGGAGAGGAAATCTAATAATACCATGGGTGGTTAGCGCTGTTCCCTTTATGCTGTGTGCGTGTGCTTGCGCTCATACAGGTCATGAACACCGTGCACACAACAAAACAGAGTGCGCACAAGAAATCCCGATAATATTTGCATTATATTGTCTTGTAGCGCGCACATTTTGAACTCAGCTTATAAAAAGTTGCTCGTAGCCTTTCAAAACTGAGAAGGAACATTGGTAGTTAGCTCCCCCGTGTGGGAGATGTGAAATGGTGAGTCCCTGTCATATATAACCCTCTGACCACCATTTTACTTTGTGGCATTTTTGTTACCCTTCCTAGGGGCAACCTTTTGTGCTTGTCCCCTGTTTAGATTGTGTTGTAGGAGGAAAACCTCTGGGATTCTCACTGAGACCTGGGACAGATGTGGCGTCCAAGAGTTTTCCTTTATTATGAAGACCATTTTTATGGATATTTTTTGCTGAGCTGGGAGTTTTTCCCACCCTCCTGGACTTATGTATCCTTTTCCTTTTTTCTGTAAAATTATTTTTATGTTGCTTCACCTGGGTTCCCATTGACTAGGGGCTCAGACTTTTTGTTTTGAATTCCAAAAAGGGAGAGGTTCCCTTCACTGTGAAGGAACCCGAGATCATCTGGATCCTGAGCAGAGATGACTTACAGCCATCCAGAGAGGAGAAAGGAGTTTGCGTGGCCCCTTAAAAGGGCTCACTTGCATCTGTTCAGAGAACAGGAGTACAAGTAGTATCCTTCTGATCCTGTGAGGAGAAAGGAAGATGTGAAAGAAAACTACTGGAGAGGCAGGAGATATAATGTGACGGATTGGACACTTAACTTACCAACTTCATGGGAGGGAAACTTACAACTGCCCCTTGCCAGTGGAAAGGAGACAAAGGATACATTTCAGGAATTTGAGTAATTGGCTCTTACATCTATAAATACATGAAAGAACCAAGGAAGCCACAAATATATTATGAAGCATTGATTTTAACATCTATATCTGAAAAGACAGCTGTAAAAATCATTTCATCATTGCACATCAATTCAGTAAAAGTATTGTTGGAAACCAAAACTGCTTCCAGTGTGTTTCCTACTACATAGGTAAGTCAGCACTCCTCAGTGCTGAATACCACACTGCTGTTCTGAGAAATAATTATTTGCAATGCACAGGGCCTAGAAGATTAGTTTCCCCCTGATCAGGGAATCCTGGAGATTAACGTGTGTTAGCATCAAGGGAAGTGCACCATCAATAACTGTGTTCGAGATATGGGCCTCTAGAACTTCTAGCGTGAATAACCAGCCCAGAGGATTACATGTGCATGGATTGTCAGCCCTGCTTTTAAGTCCATATAAAGTCGACGGTTAAAACCAGGACTGGATCAGCCTGTCCTGGAAAATAAACCCCAAGGAGATGGCACTGTTTTTCCTTCTTTGTGTAAATTTCCCCAAATTTCCATCTTACTGGAAGAGTTGCCCTTAACTGTTATTGCCACAGAGGTCTTTACAGTCCTGGTTTGCCTGTAGTGCAAAATCGGTGGTCTCAACAGACCCTGCCCTTATAGTGAGGTCAGTGTAGATGGGTGTGATAGCAGGTTTGACCCTCCCCGGTGGAAAGGATCATAGGTTTAATCAAACTCTTGCACCCATGTGATGCAAGGGGAGTATGCAGCAGGATTCCTGAGAGATTGGAATCAGGAAAAGTCAATCTGCCCACCGCAGTCTTAAGGTACCACTTCTCCACAGTGCTAATGTGGTCTTTCCTTTCACAGGGAAAGTACCTGCAGGGGAACCTTCTCACAAGCTTTTCAAGCTACAACTACATTAACAAAAATGTTGTGTGGCAATACCAACTTCCACAGAGCAGGCAATGTGGACATGAAAAGGACTCAGATGGCCAAAAGAAGGGCCAGGGAAGCACTGAGCGCCCCATCTCTCTTTCAAATTTTAAAGCAAAGAGAGAGAGGGTGGAGAAGATGCATGAACCTGCCACAATGGACCAACTCCCACTATATACAAATGCAGGATAAGGGAGAAGTCGGTGTGGTGCGGGCAGCCAAGTTAGTTACCTTGGTTGCCAGAGCTTCTTTACAACTGCTGCTTCCAGTACTCAGAGTGAGACACATCCAGTGCTCAGTGCACATTTCCCCCCTCTCACTCAGCCTGGGAATAAGACCGAGGCTGGAAGGGCTCAGAAGAGGAGATTCAGGTCACAGAATATGAGGAGGTCCTGTGTGCAGTGTATGTGCTGTACGGAGCACCACACTCCAGAGCTCATGCTGTATCTAGGAAGAAAAGGCATTCGTGATTACACATGTTATCGGAAAGGAGCTCCTGTGTATCTAAGCACCACTACTGGTGTCTCTTGTTACTGAGAGATGTTGAGAGCAGAGCCCAGGTGCTGGTCTGGATCTGTGCATCAGGCAGTGGTTACTTTTCTGTGGCACACCTGATCAGGTGTGAAGGCACACCAGAGTGCTATAGCGCACTGGTTGGGAAACACTGGTCTGGAGACTAGAAGTCCTGTCCAGTGAAGTGGATCGAAACCCAAGGGAGGGGTACCCAGTATGTCCAGGTAGGAAAAAGGTCCTGGGGTTCAACAGGGAGAACCCTGAGAGGATTGAAGTAAAGAAGAAGTCAGTTATTGGAGAAGTTTAACATTTCTCATCTGACTTGGTAGAGGTTTTGGAAAAGTGCGTATTGTCCACAGTGGGAGCTTTGAAACAGGAAGGAGTCCTGAGGAGTTCATGGTTCCAGAGGAGTCAGCCAAAAGAGCCCCAGACTTTGAGAAGCTGCTGAGAGGGAAAAAGGGAGCTGCCTTCAAAGCAGGTACTGGGAAGACCCAATGGAGCAGGGTTCCTGTCCTGTAGAGCTGACTTGTTTTGGAAGGGCAGTTGTTATTGCTGCTGAAAGGGACTGAGATATTTTGGTTCTGATTTTGGGCTTTGTCTTGCTGTTTGGTGCACTAGCCTTGGTGTATCACTTCTTTTGGACTTTGCTTTACCTGTCATCGGTGCTAGTAAAGAACGTTTATTTTGAACAGCAATTTTTGAGTCCATGTGGTGTTTTTGTACCTTAACTGGGCCGAAGGGCGGAAGAGCCCCAACAAGGAAAAACTATAAGGGCCTTAAAGGGTTAAATCACCCCTTCCCCATGTGGGAACACCAGGTGGTCATGGGATCTGTGCTAGGCCATGAGCTCCCCCATCTCCTCCAAGAGTCCCTGTGCCCAGGACCAGATCAGGACAGAGGTTACATTTGGTACAGAAATTTGCACATGGTTATGTGCAATTTCTGTGTAATATGGACATTGTTAAACATTAGAGATGGAAACAAGACCAGAAATGGCATCATCTGGTGACCGCAGGCACTAACCAATGGCTTGATAGCTTTAAAAATGCCTCTTGCCAGCCGATGTCAGGGATCATTCACTATGATCAATGACCTCACAATATGCACTGACCTCCCTGTGATTTTAACCCAGCTGAACTGACCTGTTTCTCTGTAACAGGGGTTCCCAAACCCAGTCCTCAAGGGCCACAAGCCAGTGAAGGTTTTCAGGATTTCCACAATGAATGTGCACGAGATTCATCTGCCTGTATTGCCTGTAGTCCATGCAAATCTATCTTATGTATTTTCACTACGCATATCCTGAAAACCAGGCCTGTTTGTGGTTCTAGAGGACTTAAGTTGGCCACCCCTGTGCTAGAGGCTCTCTAGGACCAGATTGGGGATCATTAGGGGGGGGGGGGGTGCTCAGACTTTTACCTCTGTTGCTAGTACATATCTGGCTTGGACAGGTAGATGCAAAAGTCATTCAGGGCCCAGTGCAAAGGAGCAGACAGTCACAGGACTATGCCTAGTGGAGGGATGTCCACAACCCTACAAGATTAAGCCTCATCACAATTAGCATTGTTTGGCACTTTTGTCTAGTAAACCCTTCCTCACCACCACAACAACATCTAAAATGCTTATTTAAATGAATTTGCCATTATCACATTTCCACTGTAGAAGTGTCAAAATAAACTCAGAAAAGTGGAAGTAGATGAGCTTACACATAGTGACCTGGAGTCACTATACAGCTGGAAATTTAGTGAAGACAAAACCGAGTTCTTTACAGTGAGGTCCACTTAGAGAATCAATGGCCAGAGAGGACAGATTTAGGGGTTGGCATGGAGTAGTGCCTACAATAAGTTTTCCTTGGGAGGACACTGTAAAGGAGATGCACTGTAGTAAATTATCCATGACAAAGAGAAAGAGAGAGAGAGATGAATATTTGGAACTGTTGTAATTGCTCTGCTTCCATTGATTTATCATTCCCTCCCCCCAAGCCCCCTACCCACCCAGCATACCACCCCACAAAGCAGGGCACACAACCAGCAGAGTTCCACCAGTGGGCACTGCCCCTGCCAGGCAAGTGGTTGCTCCTGACATGCAATTAATCAGGTGAAATCCACTCTCTATCCAGACGTGAGGCAGGAGGCAGACTGATGTCTCCTTCATTAGAAAAGGTCAAAATCAATCAGCCCTGCAGAGATCCAAGAAGAGAACAAGACTCTTATCAGGATAATCTGTCAGTGATCTGACACTGTCCGCCTGAAAGACACACATCCAGGGTGTTTGGGGGCTGTTCTGCAACTTCTCTCTGAGTCTGAATCCTGCTGCGTTTCCTGGAGCTGGTGCTGAGGGCAGGCACTGGGGTCATCATGCCGTGATGCTGAGGGACAGAGATGATGTCTTCTTCCACTTAAAACTGTCCCTCCAACCTGGGCCAAGGATTCTGCATAGGCAGCGTTCACAACCTCTGGGGTAAGGGAATCTCGGCTGTTGCAGAATGTCAACATCCAGAGGTCAGAATCAGGCTGCACATGTCCCATGGACCATGGCCTCTGGCCAAAGACTGTCACTATGATGGCTGGACTAGACAGGAAGGGGGGGGGTGGTATAAAAATGGGATGGAGGGGTCATACTTGCACTGTAGCCCAAAAAGAGGCCAGTTCTGTGGTATATATGTGGCAAACTGTGTAGCTGCAAGTACATGCGGTAAAAGAACCCATGTACAGTACTATACGACACTGGCCTATTTGAAAATTGCACCCTTATATGCCAACACTTCCTCTCAAGGAAACCTTAATAAATTGCCTTTTCACATTCAGGTGCTTTGGAACTTATTAAAACATATATTTTTTTTCTTCACCATCACTGTCGATTCTTGAACATTTTGTGCAAAAACAGTCATTTAGGAGCGTTAGACTTCTTGCATCAAAATAACATCCCATCCCACTGAACAGTCACAGCACTTTGGAGAGGCACACGAAGCCACATCTCAGTCAGAGCATAACATTTGGAGAAAAGAATAATGTTAAACAGTAAGGCACAATCTCTCTCTCTCAATCCCCCCACCCTGTCCTTACCAGTCTCTCTCTGACTTAATCCCCCCACCCTGTTCTCACCCCAGTCTCCCTCTTTCTCTTAATCCCTCACCTGGTACTCACTTGTCTCTCTCTTTTTTCTCAACCACTCATCCTGTCTCCATCCAAGGATGGAAAAATATTTCTAAATTTGAGCACCAGTTAAACTATTTTAGAAGCCAAGGTAATTGTGTTCTCTCTCTTTTTAATTATTTTGCTTTTTGTATCTATTTTTGTGGATTTTTTCCATTTTTATATATTTACTTTTTTTTTTCTTTTATTTACCCTTCCCTTTCCTCTCAGACACTCTCCCTCTATCCCCTTATGCCCAGTTGTTTCCTCTCCTTTCAGTTGCTCTTTTTCTCCTCCTGCCACCATGATTTCCCAGCCTTGCCCACAGGAGCTGCTGCAAACGTTCCCTCTTTGCTCAGGCTCCCTCACCTGTTGCAGCTCTCCCCCGCCCCAGCGGGACATTGCCAGCCACTGTAATTCTGCCACTCCCCACCTGGTCCCGTCAGGTGCTGGAATTTTGTATTTTCAACCCTATCAGCAGCAGCAACAGCCACCACCACTGCAACCCTACCTCTCCCCTTCTGTTCTCTGGGCAAATGATGCTTCCTTCTCCTTGCTTCAGCCTACATAGGTTAATGACGCTGCTTCTCAACTTTTCCCATGAAGGCCAATAATGCTGTTTCTACTAGGAGCTGCATCTTCAGTGTCAGCAAGCTACATGTGGCTCACAAGACACCAGGTGACCACCTCTGGGTTAGAGGTGCCCTAGGACTGGGTTGAGAAACACTTGCCTAGACCACTGTTTCCCAACCTGTGTGCCATGGCACGCTGTTGTGCCTTCAGACCTGATGAGGTGTGCACGGAAAAGTCACCACTGCCTGATGCTCAGATCCAGGACAGCACCTGGACTCTGCTGTTAGCATCTTGAAGCAAAACGAAAGACCAGAGGTGGCTCTCAAACATGTAGGAGTGCCTTTCTGAGAACATGTGTCCTCATGCATGCCTCTTCTTCGAACCCCAGAGTGTGGTAAATAATGGGCATCCTGCAGGGCATGCATAGCTAGGCTCTGTTTTGTGCAGTAGCCTCTGTCTATCCCCAGGCTGTGAGAGCATGCACCGAACACTGGATGTGACTTACTCTGAGTATTGAGAATAGCAGCAATGAAGGAGCTCTGGCAAGTGAAGGTAACAAACCTTCAGGCCGATGCAATATAGTGCGCTCAGCCTAGCGCATAGTTTAACATGCAGCTGGACACGCGTTTTGGACGCACTAGAATAACTCCCGATGCAGTAATGGGATTTGCGTGTCCAAACAAGTGTGCAGCTAATAGCGCTCATCATCTGTAAATGCCTTGTAGATGAGGCTAATAGCTATTACCTCCGAAGTGGAAACCCCCCCCAGCACCCAATGCACACTTGTTAATGTGGCAAATTTAATGCCAGCCCCGGAGCTGGTGTTAAGTTGAACCGTGAGCCAGGGGCTCAAGAAAAAACAAAAAATCCTGCTGTCAGTGATTCCTCCTACTTAGTATCGTTGCCATACTAAGATCCCACTGCTTGCGAGGACTGAAATTTATAAAAAAAAAAAAAAAAGGAAGGGTATGATAACCAAAAAAGCAAACAGTGGGCACACAATGTACACGCTACAGGTGTGCATGTATATTGTGCATGTGGGTTATCTGTGGCAGGATAAAATGGATGCTCATAATGAGCATTCGGTTTCCTAATCCACCCACAGCCACGTCTTCAGAGCGCCCGGTGCTTTTGAGTGCTAGGGATGCACAATTTGTCTCTCGCGCGTCCTTTTTATTGCGACCTCTAATTTACATACTGCATCGGGCACCAGGGGCGGATTGGCCTATCGGGGGATTGGGCATCCCCCGGTGGACCGGTCGCGCTAGTCACGTGGTCTGCCGAGCGCAGCCGTGACAGAGCCGCCCTCAGCAGAGCACATGGTATCTCCTGGGCCGGCCTGGGTGGCGAATCCCCGGGCCGGTCTTCATCCGGAATCCGCCACTGTCGGGCACCCAGGGGCTGTGGATGTGTGCACATTAGGAAAACGGACGCACGATACGAGCGCCTGTTTTACCCCGTGCTTTTACTGCATCGGCCCCTTAGTCGGCTGCCCTCACCATACTGACTTCTCCCTTATTCTGCACATGCATATAGAGGGAGCTGATCCATCCTGATGGATTCATGTGTGTCTCTTCCCCTTCTGTCCCTTTGCTTTCAAATTTGAAAGAGAGACTGATGAGGCTTTTAGTACTTTCCTAGCTTTCCTTTTGGTCGTATGAGCTTTGTCCGTGTCCGCACTGCCTGCTGTGCGGAGGATGGTGTGCCTCGCGACGTTTTTGCTAATGCAGGTGTACCGTGGTAGTGCAAATGTTGGGGGAAACGCTGGTCTAGACAGTGGCAGAGCCAGGAATATAACCCGGCAGTTGCAAGAGTTCTCCCAGTTCCAGTTGCTATACTCTGATCATTAAACTGTCCTTCCATTCTGATTACTTTTTTTCCGCCAGCCAGCCTCCACTATTTGTGGCATCAGCATGTTACCATGGATATGACTGAAAAACAGGCTTAGGACACTTCTGAAAGAGTAGTGGCAGCGAAAAAAAAAAAAAAAAGCTGATGATGAAAGTGAGTGTTTCCATTTGCACATAAATATCTTATCGAGCAACAATAATGGAATATAAAATATTTAAGAATGTGTCTGCAGGTACTAGTGTGCCTTTTTTTTTTTTTCTCCCCCAACTGTAATTTAATTTAAAAGCCCTCCTTCTCTCCTTCAGAAAGCATTTGCTTTCCCTTCTCCGGAAAGACTGAAGGTCTTGTGCTTCCTACAGGTGCCGGGAGGAGACTGGAACAACGCCTTGTGCAAGTACAGCGAGATCCCCTGCCGACGCATGCGCAGCGGCAGTTACATCAAAGCCATGGGGGACGACGACAGCGAGGACTCCGAGGGCAGCCCCAAGCCTTCCCCCAAGACGGCAGCTCGCAGGCAGAGTTACCTCAAGGCTACCCAGCAGTCCCTGAGTGAGCAAAGCACCACGAACAGGTAAGGCCTGCAAGGAACTCCCATTCGTGCCCTGCCTCATCCCTTGTAAGGTGCCAAGATCAGGATGCAACAGGAAAACCAAAATAGCAAATTAAAAAAAAAAAGGAGTGGCGTAGAGCAGCAGGTCTTCCCAAACCTGTCCTGGGGACTCCGTAGCCGGTCGGATATACAGGATCCCCACAATGAATATTTATTATTTTTTTTTTTTGGTTTTTATATACCGATCTTCCTACATTAGATGCAAATCAAACCGGTTTACATAGAACAAGAAGAAACTTGCTAAAAAGGCATTACATAAAACAATGAACAATTATGCAACATTAAATAACATTGTCAAGAGAGTCAACTAATTATACAAAATTGAATTAAATGGTAATCAAAGTGAACATTTGATGTCCTTGTGTTGAACTTAGATAGGTTGAGAGTAACTGAAGGATTCTTCCAGGGAACTAAAATCACCAAAATACAATGCAGCTATGCTGTCTTCTTCTGTTTCTTCTTTTCATTTTCTTCCTTTTCTTTCTCAATTTCTGCAACATACTTCTCAATTTCTTCCACGTTTAAGATCTTAAGTGGCTGATCTCTTCTCATGACCGCTAGTTCTATGTTCTTGCCCCCTGACTGTACAACTTCAAGAAGACCCTTGATAACGAGTTTAATACAGAGATCATCCGTTTCGATAGCTTCGTCAGTGTAATTTTTCTCCAGGAATTCTCGCACGGATTTGGCTCCTCTGCCAATGGCATTAGCCTTCCACGCGTGGTACGTGCCAGAGGGATCCGTCTGGTAGAGCCTGGGAGTCCCATCAAAGTCAAACCCTACAATCAAGGCAGATATCCCAAAGGGTCTGCGCCCATTACTCTGGGTATAGCGCTGCTTAAGGCTGGCAATGTAACGTGTGATATATTCCACTGTGACAGGATCTTCCACGGTCAGCCTGTGACTCTGGCATTCTACACGGGCTCTGTTTTAACTATCCTGGCATCAGCTGTGAGGCCTGCAAAATATGTATGAGATAGGTTTGCTTTCCTTGAAAACCCAGTCTAGGCAACTTTACCTGAAAACCTGACTGGCTGAGGGCTCACCAGGACAGGATTGGGAAGTCCTGCTCTTGAGGTTGACACATGGGAACCGTGTTTCAGGCCCACGTCCCGGGACTTGAGTTCAAAACTCCCCTTCTGCTGATTCTCTGAGCAACCTTGGGCAAGTCGCTTTATGACCCTCTTCCTCCAGGGAATTTGCCCTATTCTCGCTTCAGTTACGGGCACTCAGGACCCAGATGTGAGTGGCAAATCTTCCAACAAAAGGTTCCACTTTTCATCTGTAGGACATCTCAGGCATCTTAAGAAAACAATTTCTGTGTTAATTTAATTATAAATTTTGAATGGAATTATTTAATTATTGACTTTTATATGCCACTTCTCTGTGCACAGTCAAAGCAGTTCACGCATGCTGCATTGTAACAATAAGCGCAATGATTAAAATCACAAAAAATAAATAACGAGTTGGTAGCCATAACCAACAGCATGCTTTGCAATTTAATACTTCAGAAATATACATAGAGCCACCTTAGAGTTGACAAGTCTGGCTGCCAGATTTGATTGTCAATCTGTGTGACAGCTTCTAACAAGGAGAGAAGAGAAGGAAGAATAATATTTCTTAATTCATATAAATAAATAATTACAAGTTCCTAAACTAGCAGGTATGTGTTTTGACTTTGCAGTGGACTCTCCATGGAACAGGAATTAATATGAATTCTGCAACATGGCACCACCCTTAGAGAGTGAGGTATCACAGGAGCACATAAAAGCATTGAGAAAAGAAGTCACTTCAGCTCATTGGTGTTGGTTGAAAGGCG
The DNA here is from genome assembly GCF_901001135.1 of Rhinatrema bivittatum. Classification (NCBI taxonomy): domain Eukaryota; kingdom Metazoa; phylum Chordata; class Amphibia; order Gymnophiona; family Rhinatrematidae; genus Rhinatrema; species Rhinatrema bivittatum. The sequence goes on along the minus strand of NC_042622.1, from coordinate 48,910,105 downwards.
AAGAGTTATCTAAATCCTAGCTGTGCTACCAGGGAGCCCAAAATTTCAACATATCCCTGCAGAAAGCTGAGATTGTCCAGGTACCAAACCCATGGAGGACAGTCTGTGCAGTGGCAGTTAAGTATCCCATGGGAGACAGTCCCATGGGGTCTTAGATTTCATGCAACAGTGACACCTAGGGGCCAGATTACATAGTAACATAGTAATGACAGCAAAAAAAGACCAAAATGGTCCATCTAGTCTGCCCAGCAAGCTTCCCAAGGTAGTAACTGCCGCTCCGTGCAGGTTACCCCCATTTTTCTCTTAAGGGTTATAACTGCCCATGATTGCAGGGCTCCTGATGCATCACGCCTGGCCTTGAGCTGTCACCAAAATAATGAGACCAAAGCAAGCTGAGAGGAGATATAAAATAGGAGAAAAGCAATCCTCGGGCATTCACAAATGAAAGCTTATAGTGCCAGATCCCAGCCCTGGTTCCAACTGAGCTGGAAATACAAAGGAGTAGGAGGAAACTGCCTCATAAAAAAAAAATGCAACAAATCTGCAAAGAACAGACATGTTCTTGTTAAATATATAGCATTTTGGTGTTGCTAACCAGTGCAGGTTTCATATTTTATTGGATCTCCTCAAACAATTGTGTTTGCAACAGACATGGGGTTTCATTATTTTTTTTTCACGCAGTGTACGTGTTTGACAACTCTTTACACTACCATAACCTGAATTTTGGCATGATGACAGTATATAAAACATCTAAATAAATAAATAAATAAATAAATAAATAAATAAATAAATAAATGTGATCAGCTTTCAAGATTTCTGCACTTTTCCTATAACATTTCTCGGTTTCCCACCTTCTGTTGACACTTAGGAGGGGACATCTCTCTTATAAACATGTTACACACACTCAGTTCCATGCTTCCCTGGAATCTTGCTGTTGGGACAGATAAGGACATAAGAAGTGCCACACTGGGTCAGACCAAGGTGCACCGAACCCAGCATTCTGTCTCCAACAGTGGCCAGTCTGGGTCACAGGTACCCAGCAGATCCCAAAAAGTTGATCTGTTTCACTCCCGGGGATAAGCGATGGCTTTCCCAAGCCTACCTGGCTAATAACTATTTATGAGCTTTTTCATAAACTGCCTTCTTTCCTAATTCCCATCTCAGTTCATTCAGACAAGACCATAAGTAAAATTTTTAATTATCAAACAAGTTTCCTATGATTCATGAGCATTTCTTACATTTTTTTTAAGCAGCGGAAGAAAATAAATTTAGCATGTTATTGTTATTTGATGATATTTTTTTCTCGTTTCAATGTAAATCGTAGTTTTATTTCCTTGTAAACCGAGGTGATATGTATTTTATACAGGAACCCCGGTATATAAAAACTAATAAATAAATAAATAAATAAATAAATAAATATTTATTTATTTGTTTGTTGTATCCCCACCATGAGCATCAGGAAGATGCAGGCTAGAAATTAGAAAAAAATAAAATTGAACTGGAAAGCTAACTTCTCACCCTAATATTGACCCTAACTGGAATAATAGGGAGAAAAGCTGGTATGAGAGTTCCTTACATCCACTACAAATCATGTCCTGGAGTCCTTCAAAAACCCATTTCAGCATCCAGCAGTGAGGACCCAGCTGCACTGATCATTTTCCCACTCTTGCCAGCTTTGGCTTATCCCAGGAATATAGGGAAATGAACTTCCTGGGAATGCTTTTGCTGTTCCCTGTGCCTAGGGTATTGCTGTATTTTATTAACTTACATACCAGCCAGGTATTGCATTGCATTGTATTGGTATGGGAGTTCTCAAAACTGGGCGGGTTCACTTGCCTGTAATGGCCTGGAGGCAGGCAGGGAGTATTCCTGTGCACTATTATTCTAAGGTGACCAGGTAGCTCCATGTCTTAAAGGGCAGGTCCTGGTTTGATGCCTTTTGCATTTCTGGAATTGTATTCATGTTGCTCTTAAAGAAACTGAAAGTGCAAGTCCAGTCCAGAAGTGAAAATGGAGTAAAACCAGGACTTGATCAGCCTACCCGTTACTGTATGGAGCTACATGGTCGCTATAATCTTACGCTGCCTGCTGCTTTACTCTACTTGGTAACATTTTTCCCCTGTCCATCCTGCCCTTTGATCGGGTATGGAAGTCAGGTGACAGAAGGCTCTCTGCAGCAGATCTTGCCGAGGTTTCCTTCAGCTTCTCCCTGACCCTGAGGATGTTATTGTTCTCTCTTCACTCCACATTTGAAATTCTCTCCCTTACTCGTTAGATTTTGTGTTTCATTTTGCATACAAGGCATCAAGAGGCCTGGGGCTACTGTATCCTATCACATATGCATTATCTCTGGTAAATTATTTCTGAGTTTACTCCGATCTACGTAAGATCATGCAAACTAATCCTAGAAGCCACAAGGAAGGACAGAGGAGTTTGTTGTTGCTCTTCATTTTTTATGGAAAGAGAGGCGAGCTCGCTCTTGCATGACTCCCATCAAGTCACCCACTCCGCTGATTCCCCGCAATCTCAGTTTGCTGTGCCTTAGGGATCCAGCAGAGCAGAAGCCACAGGCAGGGACCAAGCGCTTTCAGAGGCGGGATGGAGACCGAACACCCCTTTCCTGCTCCCAGCACAAGTCACGCACGGTACTGGAGGTCCCAGTCATGGGCTGGGAAATTGGAGGAGCACACAGTTCAGAAAAACATTGAAACGTGACCCTCAGCAAGGTTTATTTTATTTAATTGCTTAGAGCCCACTTATACAACACTTGTTCAAGGCGAGTTACATTTGAAAACATTCATAAAATTACACATAAAACAAGCACATTGACAAACTGGACTAACTTTCACACATAAATTCAAACAATGATTCGGCTCACCCCAACTGCTGTCTATAATTAACATCAAAAGCCTGTTTAAAAAGCAAAGCCTTCAACTTCTTTTTCAAATATTAATATCATTTTCTATCTTCATCTGTCGTGAAAGTTCACTCCAGAGAACAGGGCCAATATTTGAAAATGCCCCCTTTTCAAATTTTTTTACAAGTGGTGCACTTTATATGTTGGAACTTTGAGCAAAAGTTTATTTTCTGACCGCAGTGTCTGCGGGGAGGCATATTTTCCTCCAGCAGTTCCTTCAAATACCAGGGACACTCCATCTGTAAGGACTTATACACCAGCATTACAATTTTATATTGCAACCTCTGTGTCACTGGCAGCCAATATAAGATTCCCCCACCACGTCCTTACATATCCACTGAGTGATACCGCCTGTGTCCAATAAACTGAGACGTGGTGCCACCTTCTGGCCACTCACCTGTCAAACTGTGCTGCCTTTCGTTGTGTTTTTTACTCGTTTATTTTTTAGACGTGCTTCAAATTCCAGAATCCTGTGCCCGGCGTACACCCAAACTAGGGTGGCAAACTAAAAAGCAGATACCATTATTTATTCTCAAGTGAGCAGTGGAGCACCTTTTATCTGAGATCCATTATCTGGAAACTCCCATTATTCGGAAAGAACTGCAGTCCCCCAGCCATGTTCCACTGTCCAGAAAGCCTTCTATTATCCAAAAATTGGTTGGCTTCATATCTTCCGATATCTGGAAAAACTCCCATTATCTGGGAAAAAAACATCCATTTCAGATAAAAGATGCTCTACTGTACTTAGTATAGACAGATAATTATTAAAGCCGGTGTGCCTCCGATAGTTAGGAGGATGACCTTTATTGCACCAAGGGAAAAGAATCACTGTAGAACCACTTTTCCAAAGCAGTCTGTTCATGAAACAGCCATGATTAAAATTCATTTAATCTAAAGCCAAGTGTATGTCTGACAGGCTCTCATCTCCTCCTTCCTTCCCCTCACCTATCCTCTTGGCTGTTAAACTGGCCCTGGAGCATTAAAGCCTGCTTCTTTCCATTGAAATCCTTTCACAGAGCCAGTAGCACAGCACTGCCTTGGATATTTCTGAGGATAGTTACATTTCTTGACTGTTTAAAAATATCTGTCTGTAGTCTCAGGCTCATATAAGCTGTGATACAAGACCCTTCAAACACCATAGAGGTCAATATTGAAAGCTTTTGTGCTGTTAACTTTTCAAGTTTCGCACACGAAAAGTCAAGCTTTCAATATTTCCCCTTCACCGACTGCATACATTTTGTGCACACATAAAAGGGGCCTCAGTGTACATGTTCTAGGGGTGGGGGTAAACATTAGTTGATGAGCACAAATATTCAGCACAGTCAGGCTAAAGATTATGGGGCTGATTCAATAAAAGCGCTTAGAAAATGGGCTCTCACACTGCGCACCTGTTTTCTTAATGCGCGTCCATCCACCTCTCCTGGGCACCCGAAGCGGATATGTTAATGAGGTGTCGCGCTAAAAAGGATGCGCTGGGGATAAATTGTGCATCCCTAGCACGTCCTTGGCATCGGGCGCCCAGGAGACGTGATAATGGATCTTCAGATAAAAGGTGCTCCACTGCTCACTTGAGAATAAATAATGGCACATAGCCACGGGTTAGGAAAACGGATGCTGGTAAATTGAGCATCCGTTTTTCCTAACCTGACTGCGTTGAGACTTTTTTCATGATGCTGCTTTCTGTGGTTCCTCCTACTTAGTATCGCGATGATATTAAGTCGGAAGAACCACAGAAAAGCAGTATTCGGGGCTGGTGTTAATTTTTGTGATATGCACACAGTGAATTTTTACATCGGGAGTATTAGCTAATAGCCTCATCAATGTGGAATGTGATGAGTACAAGCAAGTTTGCTTACCGTAAACGGTGTTTTCCGTAGATAGCAGGGAATTTAACCATGCATAGCGGGTGACGTCATCCGTGATGTCACGAAGGCGGAGCTACTCTCTTAGCTCGAAGAACTTTGAAGTGTGCATGACCTCGGGTTCCCGCGCTCCTCGAGCTCCCTCTCAGTTGATTTTCCAAGCTAAGTACTGGTGTAGGTGTTGTGAGGATGGAAGGCTGTCCAGGGAGGTGGGTGGGAATGCATGGCTAAATTCCTTGCTATCTACAGAAAACATCGTTTACGGTAAGCAAACTTGCTTTTTTCTGGCGATAAGCAGGGCATTTAGCCATGCATAGTGGGAGTCTCAAGAACATAGGTTGCAAAAAGATATTACCAAATTGAAATTTTATTTTTTTTTGCAACCAATGGAAGGTGGATAGGTTTTTAGAATTGCAGATCCCAAGGAGGAATCTGAAGCAGACTTCTGATCGAGACAGTAGTGTGATGTAAACGTATGAACAGACGACCAGGTTGCTGCTCTGCAAATTTCCTGGATAGGCACTCCTTGAATGTGCGCTATAGAAGCTGCAGTGGCTCTAATCTGATGAGCTTTCACAGGACCAGTAAGAGGCATTTCTTTTGTAGAATAACAGTATTGGATGCAGGCGGTAAGCCAGTTAGAGAGTGTTCTCTTTGATACCGCTTGACCTGGATTGTTTCGGTTGAAGGAGACAAATAATTAAGACGAATGTCTGAGTGAGGTTGTCTTGTTCTTGTAATACGCTAAAGCTCTTTTACAATCTAAGGTATGAAGAGACTTCTGTCAATCGTCAGAATGTGGTTTTGGGGTAAAAACCGGAAGGGAGATTGTTTCATTTAGATGAAAAGCAGATACTACCTTCGGCAGAAATGAAGGGTGGGTTCGTAAAACCACCTTATCATGGTGAAATTGAAGATATGGAAAATTGATCACTAGCGCATGAAGTTCACTTATTCTTCTGGCCGAAGTGATAGCCACTAGAAAAAGCACCTTCCACGTCGAGAATTTAAGTGTGGAGGTTAACATGGGCTCAAAAGGTGGATTCATCAATGCTTCAAGGACTATGTTAATATCCCATGGCACTACTGGCTTTTTGAAAGGCGGGTGCAGACGAAGCAAGCCTTTCATGAACTTGGAGATTAACGGATGGGTAGAGATGGAACAGCCTTCATTCGTGAGATGGTAAGCTGCAATAGCACTAAGGTGTACCCTAATAGAAGTTACTGCCAGGCCTGAACGGGATAAATGATGGAGATAAGTTAACAGTGTCTCAGGTGGGCAAGATAGAGGGTCAAGCCTCTGATTGGTGCACCATTTTGAATATCCATTCCATTTGAAGGCATAATTCTTTCTGGTAGAAGGCTTTCGTGATGCTATGAGGACATCCAAAATGTCTGGAGAAAGGTTCAGGGAACTCAGTAACTGCCATTCAATCTCCATGCTGTCCGATGAAGGGTGGACTGCATGGGGTGAATCAGATTCCCTGCGTCTTGAGAAAGGAGAAAGGGGTCTTTCGGTAAGAGTATTGGATGAGTGACTGAGAGACGAAGTAGATAAGGATACTACAGTTGTCTCGGCCACACTGGAGTGATTCGGATTAGGTCTGATTTGTCCGCAACACATTTCTGGACTGGGCGTGAAATTAGCGGAATGGGAGGAAATGCGTACAGAAGGCCTTTTTCCCAAGAAATCAGGAAATCGTCTTGTGACATTCTGTGTGCACTGGGAAGAAGAGAACAAAACTTTTGCACCTTCCGATTGTTTTCTAATACAAAGAGGTCTATGTCCGGAGTTCCCCAGTGTGCGAAAATCTTATCTGCTTCCACTTGATTGAGCGACCATTTGTGGGGATGGAAAACTCTGCTTAGTTTGTCTGGTCTCGTGTTCGCAAGACCTGGAAAGAAGGACGCCTGTAAGAAGATCTTGTTGCGTTCTGCCCATTCCCATATCTGAACCGCTTCCTTGCAAAGTGTCAACGAACCCGATCCCCCTTGTTTGTTGATATTGAACATGGCTACCTGATTATCGGTATGGATTATTACTGATTTCTCTTGTAGCCATGACTGGAATGCAATCAAAGAGTTCTTGATTACTTTTAATTCCAGCAGATTTATTTGGAGACCTTGTTCTGTTTCTGACCAAAGATCCTGAGTGTCTAGATGTAAGAGATGGGCACCCCAGCCCTTTGTAGATGCGTCTATTGTGAGTATTATCTGATGAGGGGGAAGCTGGAAGGGACTTTCTTCATTCAGAACAGGCGGTTGGAGCCACCATTTGATGTCTTTTTTCATGGAGCGTGTCACCCATACTTTGTGGGCCTGTTGCTGCTTCAGCTGGTTCCATTGAGATTTTAGACTCCACTGGAGACATCTCATGTGTAGACGGGTATTCTGGACTACATGAATTGCTGCCGCCATATGTCCTAAGAACACCATTATTTGATGAGCTGGACATAAAAGAGTCCGACGTAAAAGAGTCTGAGAAAGGGATGATTTAAAAAGGTTTTGATTCTGTCCAGAGGGAGAAAAGCTCTAGATATTGGTGTTTGAATCAATGCTCCTATGAATTGAATGGTTTGTGAGGGATGGAGTTGAGATTTTTCGTAATTCACTATCCATCCCAAGTCTTGTAGACAAAGGAGCGTGCATTCCACTTGTTGCTTCAGGTGTTGTGGATTGGGAGATACCAGAAGCCAATCGTCCAAGTAAGGGAATATGTTTATTCCTTGTTTGTGTAAGTGTGCCACAACAACAGCAAGACATTTCGTGAATACTCGCAGGGCAGAGGAAAGACCAAATGGGAGTACCTTGTATTGATAGTGATGATTCGCAACTTGAAAACAAAGGTAACACCAAAAATCCTTGTGGATTGGTATGTGAGTGTATGCATCCTTTAGATCCAGTGAACACATCCAGTCGTTCGCATGTAGAAAGGGAAGTACTGTTTTGAGAGAAGTAATTTTGAATCTTTCTCTTGTGAGGTGTTTGTTTAGGGCTCAAAGGTCTAAAATAGGGCGTAAGCCTCCCGACTTCTTGAGAGTGAGGAAATATTGGGAGTAGAAATTATTCTCCTTTTGAGAAGAAGGAATTGGTTTGATTGCCCTCTGGCGAAAGAGAATGGAAACTTCCGTCATGAGAGAAGGGACTTGATTTTGAGGAGTCTTGGAAGTGATGAGATGTGGAAGAGCTGGGAAGGAGCTGAAATGTAGCTGGTACCCTTGAAGTATGATACTTAACACCCATCGATCTGTGGTGATTGTGGACCACTGGGAATGAAATAAGGATAGTCTCCCCCCACGTGAACTGTTGTTGTGGCAAGATGATTTAAAAAGACTTCATTGGTGTCTGTTGAGAGGTTTGTGGTTTTTGTTGTCTTGGTGTTCTTTGCCATGGTCTCTGTCCTTGCAGCTGGGATTGCTGTCTCTGAGGTTGGAAAGGCTGTTGCCTATAACTAGGTTGGTAAGGTTGATAGTAGCGGTATGGTCTGCGATAGTAGTAACCTCTTTTATATTGACCCAAGAAGTGCTTAGATGTTGAAGGCATATCCAGAGGTGTCGTTAAAGACTGGATCGCTATATTCTGTTCTTTAATAAGAGAAACTGTCTCTCATAGCTTCTCCCCAAAGAGATTATCTGGTCTGCAAGGCAAATTGGTTAGCCGGTCATGTACATCTTCTCTAATACTGCTGGCCCTGAGCTATGCCAGATGTCTAGCAGAAATGGAAGTAGCTGATGATCTCGCAGAGGTGTCAAGGCTTCATATGATATCCGCAACAAATGACGTAAGCCTTCCTGCAGGTCCAGGAAGGGCTGAGGCAGTGGAGCATCTCCTTGTGAGGTAGTTAGGAAGGGCTGCAGCTGTTGAGTACAATTGAATACATATTGCATAATATAAAACTGGTGATGGTTAATTCTAGAATTAAGCATAGGATGTTGGTAAATCTTTTTTGCAAAGTCGTCTAAGAGTTTATTGTCCTTTCTGGGAGGTGTATTGGAGTATAGTCGGTTTTTCTTGGCTCTCTTCATTACCGATTCAACGACTATTGAATTGTGAGGAACCTGCACATTTTAGTAGTAGGAGGCTTTTTGCATTCTGTATTTTTAATCTATTTTCTTAGAAATAGATGGAAGAAGGTGTGGAGTATCCCAAGCTTTATCCATAAGACCCTCCAATATTTGGTGGGGAGGTAGAACAGTTGGTTCAGATGGAACGTGTCTAGTATTTGGAGAATCCCCATAACTTCAGTTCTTGGGTCTGGAAGTTTTCGAGTTTCTATATTTAAGGCTAACCCCAATTTCTCTAGGAATTTAGCGTAAGTTAAATCTTCCAGTGGAGAAGTTGGTTGAGGAAGATCTTGTGGAGGGTCCAATGGAATACCTGTTGAACTTCCAGGCGATGATATCGGAGAAGGATCTGGTGAGATAGTGTGAACAGAAGAGAGAGGGGAATGTGATGGTTGTGGAGATGGCTGGTTATGAGCTGGATCCGGAGAAACCTGAGGTGATGTATGAATCTGAGGATCTGGTGGTAAAACATTAGGATCAGATGGTAAACCATGAAAAAATGTATGTAACAGCGTAGTTATTTGAGATATTGTCTCTTCAGCTGTTTGACAATGTGGATGGTCAGGTAATCTGGTCGATTTTTTTGATTGTTTAGATGGCGTCTTAGGGACTGATGAATGAGGAGACCTTGGTCTCTTTTTGGATTGTTTAGGACGAGCTCCACAATCTGGGGATGATTCCCAGCCCCCTGGAGAGTTCTCAATAACAACATCTGACAAAACTGATAAGGGAGAGTGATGACCTCCTTGCTGAGATGGAGTTATAGTATGTTTCATCTTTGAAAAAGATTTCCCCGATTTATTTGGTAATTGCGTCGTAGATTGATAAGATGCGTCGTAGAAATCGACTTCTTTAATGGAGTCGATGCATGCGTCGGTAACATCGTACGAGGCATTGACGCAGGACGCGATGCCGGTTTTAACGGCGCATGTGTCGTAGTCTGCGGAACGAGTCGACGCATGATGTGTGGATGCCGATTCACTATGTGACGCAGTGCGCGCGTCGAGGGGCCTCGGATTGGGGCTTATGCCCACCCGGGGAAGACTTGGTCGATCGATCATCCGTCGGAGAGGGGGCATATGTTTGCCTCAACCTTTCCATTTTTTCCTTTTGTTGTCTTCTGGCCCGTGGGGACATTTTACCACAGTCCCTGCACGTGGCCTGATCATGGTCGGGACCGAGGCATAAATAGCAATAATTATGCCCATCGGTCACCGACATAATTTTGCCGCAGATACAATATTTAAAACCTGGGCTTCTTGGCATTTTTTCTTCTTTCTTCTTCCAGTTGTCCGGCGCAATGTTTTTTGGGTGTTTTTTTTTCAGTTTGAATTTTAGTCAGGGCGAGAGTAGCCACACATCCGAGTGTAACCGTGGAAAACTAAAACTGAGAGGGAGCTCGAGGAGCACGGGAACCCGAGGTCATGAGCACGTCAAAGCTAAATGCCCTGCTTATCACCGGAAAATATTATCTACGCACTGGTTTGGACTCACATTTTGGACATGCTAATCCCATTATTGCATCGGGAGTTATTCTAGAATGACCAAAACGCACATCCAACCGCATGTCATAGTGTGCTAGGCTGAGTGCACTATATTGCATCAGCCTGTATGCATGCAAGTCTGTTCGGAGAAATCACAGCCCTAAATTTATCCAGATCAAGTTATGCACAAAGTTATACACATAACTTTATCCGCAGATATTCAGAGGGAGATTTATGCATATAAGTCCCCAGACAGATTTTCCATTCACTGCATTAGTGAATATTGACCTCACAATGTCTTATTGTTTAATACTAATCCTGCTGGCATGTCAGTAAAGCAAAGGTAGTATTTGTGTTGGCTAATTAAATTCAGCAGTATTAATAATCTGTGGATATTTCATGATATCATCCACACAGGGGTTCCTTGTGCGGTACAAATAACCATTGAAAGTGCAGATACAGTGCAGGGCAGAGGGTGGGGAGATGCAGCTTTTACGAAGGTAAGCTGGATCAGTACCAGAGGACAACTGCCAGGATCCCACATTTACAGTTCTGTATAGCAGGTAAATGTTAGTTCCAATGGTTAGGTGGCCACCTAGAATATTCTAGCTCTGTACCTGTCTATTACAGCAGCAATCCATGTGCTCTCCATGTGTCTGTGTCAGGAATATGTGCAAGCCTTTGTTCCTGAATCATACCTTAAATTCTGCTTCTCCTCACTTGGGAGGCCAATGGACTAAGTTCTGCCGAAATTGTCAAAGGCAAGCTTGTTTGCTGAAATCTGTGTTAGCATGCATTAAACGGGATAACCTGCGCTATTTGACCTTTTAATGCGCAAAGTTGTACTTTTCTCACAGCCAGTATTTTTAGTGTGCAGAATTTTCCTTTTGCAAGTTTTCACACAAATTCAATGCTAAAGAGTGACTGTGATGCAAAATTATGCAAAACAGTTCATTGACTATGTATGGACAGTTAAACTACACGTGAAAAATGCTTTGCAAATGTTATAACACAAGAAACGTAACTATCCCACAGGATGTTGTTGTTGCGCATTCTGTGATAAAGTCCAGAAGAAAAACTGCCTGCATTGTTTAGCTACTGAGCTGATTTGCATAGAATGCTTGATAGCAAAATAGCAGGCACTAAAAACAAAATAGCATTGGCCTGTCAGGCCCGGAGCTAGTCACATGGATATATAACTGAGGACAGAGGACCAAGTCCTACCTTCTGATTATCGAAGAGCTCTCTCTACCCTACTCCAGGGTAAGGTGAAAAATCCCTGGCATCTATAGGCACTTCCACGGCAGTGAAATAAGTGCTTACCTAACCCCAGTTAGGGCAGTCGGCTCAGAAGTGTAACAGAGTTACACGCGAAGGGAGGATCCTATCACCCTACCTGCCAGTATCTGCTTTCCCCTAAATATTTGAGCACTTACACTCTCCAATGGATCTGGTGTTGCAGCCATAAACTACTTCCGCTGGCAAAGCCAGCACTTTTCAGCAGGGTGGGTAGTTTGAAGGTCCGCATACCTTCAGGCTAATTTTCAAAGGGAAACTGAATGATCTGAGTAAAATCTCCATCCGTATGGGCGAAGGATGACTGAAGTAAACAAGCCTACACTCGATTGGTTCTTCTATTGAGCAGGTTCTATATTGATTACTTCAGGCACTAGTTATTTGGCCCTTTATACTGCACGTAAAGATCCTTTGTCTCAGGCTCCTGATTACTCTGGATAGTCATTATGTCTGTTAATATACCCCTGAATTGGTCCTTTCTGCAGAAGTAAAAAGGTGAAAAGAAGTCAATCAGCTAAATAAAACAGGTTTGCTGTTAAAGACCTTGTGAGACTTGGACTGGGGGTGTCATTCACCTTCAGCCATGGCCCAATTGTATGATCGTCCTGCTGCAATAGGCAGCACAGAGAACACCCATAGTCCAAGCAGAGGCCTTATCGCAGGGCTCGTCAACGTTTCGCCTTCTCCACCGACGAGCTTGTCTCTGATGCACATGCAAGGGGCACAGATTTACAACAAAGATAAGAACTGCCCCATCGCGTTTCGCAGGATCTTTCTTTTCAAGCTACATCGTGACAACCTGCTGTCTCAGCCCCAGGGTGATCTTCTGCCTTTATTTGTATTGATTTATTTTGGTGTGCATGTGCTACCCTAAACCAAGATGCCGTAGAACAAATTCTATACAAGTGCACTGAATCCGTGCGCTAAAGAGTTCCCAGTCCTGAGTGCAACAGGACTAGCTGACTAGCAAAATAATCCTTGTCCTTTTAGTAAGCAGTGAGGTATTCACTGACATCTTTAAATTCCTCCTTGGGGTGCTTTTAATTCACTTGCCCATTTGTAAAGCAAGAGGTCTGTAATTAATCATACACCACAACAGGAGTGCCAAGTTCTCTGCTCATCTTTTCTCATATGGTTACTCTTCAGTTCGTGTCTCTAAATGGGTTTTGTTTTGCACATATCGTGTCGGGAATGAACCTCATTCGTAGGCCAGAATGTGTAGGGTAAGATCTAATACTCTTCATAATACTTACATTCAGGCCTATCCAGTACCGAGCGGTAGGAAGAGCTGCGTTAGTGCCTACGGCACCCGCGGTTACCGCCCGCACAGTGCAGCTCACCTACCGCTCGATCCTGAAGCCTAATTATATGTAAATGTAAGCCGCGTCCGAAAAGCCTTAGGCCCGCGCAACCCAGGATACTGGATAGAGCGCCTATACAGGATCCTGGGTGCGCGGGCCTAAGGCTTCACGCCACGCTGGTATCTGTCATTTCAAATGTCATTTGAAATGACAGATACCAGGAAGCAACGGCGGCGACAGCGCAGAAGCAACGGCGAAACGACTTGTCAGTGTCCCCCCTCCTCTCGGAGCAGGGCGCGAAAAGCCGCCTTGCTCTGGGAGGAGGAGGGACACTGACAGCGGCGAAGCAACGGCGAAGACAGCGGCGAAACGACTTTTCAGTGTCCCCCCTCCTCTCGGAGCAGGGCGGAAAAGCCGCCTTGCTCCGGGAGGAGGGGGGACACTGACAGCGCAGAAGCAACGGCGAAACGACTTGTCAGTGTCCCCCCTCCTCTCGGAGCAGGGCGCGAAAAGCCGCCTTGCTCCGGGAGGAGGGGGGACACTGACAGCGGCGAAGCAACGGCGAAGACAGCGGCGAAATGACTTTTCAGTGTCCCCCCTCCTCTCGGAGCAGGGCGGAAAAGCCGCCTTGCTCCGGGAGGAGGGGGGACACTAGCAACGGTGAAGCTTTCCCCCAGCCCGGACGCCGGCAAAAAACTTACTTTTTTGCAGCCAGCCATGAGCAGGAACACGATCTGGCTCCCGTAGCTCCTCCCAACAAGATGGCCGCCTACACGGGGAAAGCGTGCAATTGGCCGCTCAAGACGTGATGTTTTTTTGGCTTCGGGAGGAGGGGAGAGGACTGGGGCTGCCACGGAGACCGGCACCCATGATCGCGGCCGTGGCAGGTGAGCGGGGGGAAAGCTTGCCACCTACCCTTACCCATGCCTCTACCGCCTGGGTCAGGGTAGGCGGTAAGTTTGCAGGTTAAACGCGCGACAAAATGGCAGGGAAAGGTAGCGTTAGTCGGGGCGCGGGTTATGGGATGCTAGGGGAATAGCTAATTGGCTCGTTTGCATGCAATATCGAGCTAATTCGCTCGTTTGCATGCAATATACATGCCGCGGGCGGAAGGGGTTACTTGGGGAATTTAGGACGCGGTAGGAGTAGGTTAAAGGGGATTCGGGATCGCAGGAAGGGCTAACGCGGCCGGAACGTGAGTTAAAAGCGGCTTAGGAGCAGGGTAAACGCGGCCGCACTTTACAGGATAGGCCTGATTGTGCCTAAGGGCATCCTTCTAGAGCTCATAGGATGTAATATGTACAGGAAACATATAGAGGTGCATTTAGAGGTTCTTGTGGTGCCCAAGATAATTAGGACAATTTCTGTATTTTTCTCTCATTTCATATCCTGGTCCCTGAGGATCTTCTGTCTCTCCATACACTGTACAGTGTAGTCACTGGAAGCTGATATATATCTATTAGTGATGCTGTTCTTTAGGTATGCACTTTCATTTTCAAAAGGCATGAAAACTCCAACATAACAAGCTGTGTTGTTTTGGAAACGACATGAGAAAAAAAAAAGGTAACAAAATGTTGTTTTAATTTCATTAGCATTTCATTTTCATAAGAGAAGGGAGATGGTCTGGACTGCTGAGGAACTATCCTGTCAGTGGAGGCCTGGGACGATAGCAGAGCCCATCCTACCAGTGGCCAAAGAGAAGCAGAGATGGCCCAGTACCGCTAGCAGAGCTGATCCCACCAGTGGCCAAAGAGGAGAAAAGAGGCTGGAACTGCCAGGCTTCCAGGCCAGGGAATGGATTAGTCTGGGGGAGTGGGGAACCATGGGGCAGGGACAAATTCCGGAAGGGGGGTATCCTTTTGTTTCTATTAAGGTCAATGAGGAGGAAGGCACTCATTGACCCTAACAGAAAGGGAATGGCTGAAACGAAAAATAAGTTTTAAATGGAGCAACTGGAATGAAAGAAGAACAATAGAAAACAAAAACAAATTGAAAACAAAATGAAAATATTTTCCCTGCATAGCCCTACTGTTCTTGTGTTTTCCTCCTTCACCATTCATTATGTCTGGCTTTTCTGGCACTGAGCTTTTTCATCAGCTGGTACGGAAATGTCTGAGGTGATCACAACGTCTTCATCTTCTGCGGTGCTGTCAGGTTTTGTCATGTCAGTGCTTGGCTGGTACTGGAAGTTTGTACTAGTATTTGCACAGTTTCCAGAGGAGGAGCTGTGCTACCTTATTGTGGCTTTCTGTGCACAGGCCCTCTGATGCCAGCACTTCCCACTCAGTCACGAGACAGGAAACCCTCGCCAGTTCTGTGCTATGGTGTCTGTCGTCTGTTTTTCCAGTTTTTTTTTTCCCCATGCTTCCTGTAAACCCTTTTCTATACTGTCCACTTTCCTGTGCTGCAGTTAGCAATCTCTCAACTTTTGGGTTAGGTTCACCTCTTTTTAATCACTTATGTGTCAGCTCTTGATCTGCAAATGATTGTCAAAGTAACTCTTTGCATTTGCTACTATATTAGTGCTCTTTTCACTTGTTTTTGGCTTGTTACTCTTCAGCTCTGTGTGGTGTACAGTTATCATACTTCAGCACTGAGAAGGTTATCACTAAGGTGGGGTCATTCATCAAATTGCGTTAGGGTGCAATCTACTCTTCTTTCACCTTTCATCACTCTAAATCACATTAAATCTTCACTGATGGTAACTGTGCTGTTCGTACGTACGACTGCGCATGTAAAACTGCCTCCTAAACCCCACCCCACCCCACAATCCTCACCCCGAGTTACTAGTGCCCCCTCTTACAGTAGTATAAATAGTTAACGTTTTGAGGATCCTCTACAGAAGTGCTCTCTCTCTGTTTCTCTCTACGTTGTGGTAAAATAGCTATGAGAAGCAGTTTCAGGAAAATTACCCTATCCATGCCCCTTTTCTTCTCATGGGCACTATTCTTGTTATATTTATTGAAAAATGGTGCATCTAGGCCTAAGAAGGCGTTCTGATGATGAACAGCACAGTCACGCTGTAATATTTTAGCTTCGTAGCAGTGGCAGTGGAAAGGTCGGAAGGGTTTGGCAAAATATTAAATAGGCATTTTTTTTTTAACTCTATGAGACTGAGACCAAAAAAAACTAAAGGGGTAAGTTATATTTTTCTTTTTCTCTAAATGGCCAACTAATATCGAGCACCAGTACTAAAGCTCTTGTTTTATTGTCCTCAAAGCCTTATCTGTTTCTCTAGCAGATATGAATATTGTACACAGAAGAAAGGCACTGAGCACGTCAGGTATACCTATGTAGAAAGGCCCCCTCCCCCCTTGGGATCTCCAATAGTTGGCCTTAGTCAGCAGAGGCATTTAGAAGTGGTACGGCACTCCTGTGTGCTGGCTGCAGTGCTCTGCTCCTGCCTGCTGAATGCGGGCAGGGGTGATATGCAGTGCTTTGCTTCTGATGAGAGATCTTTTTTTAACAGCTGACAGAGAAGGAGCTATTTTTCCTCACACGTCCGGCCTCTCTAGTCCACAGCCTGCTCGGTGAGGTAGTCTCAGGTTTCACGATTGTTTAAGGAATTTTCGGAGTTTATTTTTGGGAGCTTTCTTGGATTCCCTAGTCCCGGCTCGGGGAGGGACGTCCTCTGCCTTGGGAAGGGTAGGAAGAGCTGCCCCACCTCATGCCCAGTGGATGGACAATGACGACGCTGCATAGTGTGAATTTGATTTGAGTATTTTTCTGAAGCTTTTGCCCTTTTTTGGTTTTGAGAGGGGGATTTTGCTGCCATCCTTCCTGCCCAGGAGTGGGGAGATAAGGATGTTCTCACCCTCTAAAAAGGAGAACTTAGAGGAAGAGGATTTCATCTGGGTGGACTCCACTAAAGTCTCTGCCTAGGGAAATGAAGATTTGCAGACAAGAGACTTCAGGACTTCAGGTGTTTTTGGAAAGGGAATTCTGCGACATCCAGGAGCCTCCTGCCAGCCTGAAATTGTTACTTTCCCGTGCCCCTGGAGCATAGGATATCCTGGATATCCCAAATACTAGGGACATAGTCACAGATAAAGAGACGTTCTGGAAAAACTGAATTGGAACATGGCTGTAACAAGGAAGAAATGTGTCTGATGCCAGTCAGTTCCCCTTGAAGAACGGCTTCAGTAAGGATTAAGTTGGACTCCATTCTAATTAGCCGGCAGTTACATCCACCCAGCATTTAGATAAACCACACCCAGTGAAGAGTTTTGCCCCCCCCCCCCCCCCCCCGCACTTTGGGGACTGGAAGGCTGTCCTTCCCCCCCTTTTCAGAGAATCCACACCCCAGGGCTGTTGGGATTATTTATTTATTTGATTTATATTCTGCCTTTCAGACACTTCAAAGCAGATTATATTCAGGGACTGTAGGTATTTCCCTGTCCCCAGAGGGCTTACAATCTAAGTTTGTGCCTGAGGCAGGAGAAGGGAAAGTGTCTTAGGTCACGAGGAGCAGTACTGAGGTTTGAACCCTGGCTTTACTGCTCTATAGCCCACTGATTATGGAAGGAATTAGCCCTGGGATTGAGTGTGACCCTTGCCTTCTCAGGAAAATCTAGAAGAGAGACTGTGCTTATTTTCAGGCCGATACAGTACAGTGCGCACTGTTAACCCGCATTTGGACGTGGTTTTTCGACGCGCTAGCTTTACCCCTTATTCAGTAAGGGGTAATAGCGCGTTGAAAACACGCGGCCAACCCCCCCCCCCCCAAAACTAATAGCGCCTGCAACATGCAAATGCATGTTGCAGGTGCTATTAGTTATTCCCGCGCGATACAGAAAGTAAAATGTGCAGCCAAGCCGCACATTTTACTTTCAGAAATTAACGCCTACCCAAAGGTTGGCGTTAATTTCTGCTGGCGCCGGGGAAGTGCACAGAAAAGCAGTGAAAACTGCATTTCTGTGCTTCCTCCGACTTAATATCATAGCGATATTAAGTCGGAGGCCCCAAAAGTAAAAAAAAAGTAAAAATTAAAAATCAGCCCGCGGGTCGTAAGACAGACGCTCAATTATGCCGGCGTCCATTTTCCGAACCCGTGGCTGTCAGCGGGTTTGAGAACCGATGCTGGCAAAATTGAGCGTCGGCTGTCAAACCCGCTGACAGCCGCCGCTCCTGTCAAAAAGGAGGCACTAGGGACGCGCTAGTGTCCCTAGCGCCTCCTTTTACCGTGGGCCCTAATTTGCATAGGCCACCCTCCTGCATCGCGCACCCAGGAGAGTGGCCTGTGCGCTCGCCCGCTCTCCCACGCATTTTTCTGAATCGGCCTGTTAGTGCTTAGGGTTGCCACCTGGCTCCCTATCGTAAGAACCAGGCTAATCCAGTCCTGGCTTTAAACCAATACATGCATGGACTTTGCAATTCTGGTTTTCATAATAATCAATGGGACAATCAGAACTACAAGTTCATGTATACATTGAGGTAAAACCAGGAGTTGGATTAGCCTGTGCCTTATGTCATGGAGTCAAGTGGCAACCCTAATAACAGGGGTGCTCAAACCGGTCTTTGGGTCCTTCACCTCAGCCAGCTGGGTTTTCAGGATTTCCCTAATGAATATGCATGAGAAATATTTGTATATATAGTATGTAGTGCATGCAAATAAATCTCATGCATATTCATTAGAGATATTCTGAAAACCTGACTTTCTTGGGGGGGGGGGGGGGATGGACCCCCCCAAGGACCGGTCTGAGCACCTCTGGCCTCATAATATCATAGACCAGGGGTGGCCAACTCCAGTCCTCAAGCACCATAAACAGGTCTGGTATACAGGATATCCAAAATGAATATGCATGAGATAGATATGAATGCATTGCCTCCATTGTATGCAAATATATTTCGTGCATATTCTTTATGGATATCCTGAAAACCAGACCTGTTTGTGGATCTTAAGGACTGGAGTTGGCTTGTGCAATCGACATAGGAATATTGTCATGATACCTGATTTAAACGAAACAGCAGTGCCACCTTGTGGTCACTCCAGTTAGACACAGATGGGTATTCTTTCTCTAAAGGCATTGGCTTTTAAGGATTTTACCAGTTTTTCCTCAGAGGTTCCAGGTGTCTGGAATTTGGCTGCTGGGTTTTTATTTTTTATTTTTCCCCCCCCTGGTTTTTGGTGAGTTTCCTGGAGAGGTTCTTTCAGTGAGTGCTGAACAATCACTTTGAATGAATAATAAGGCTAGCTCTGCTGACAGCAGTGACGCTGAAGCCTCCTCGCTGGTTTAAGAAGCCTGTGTTTTATATCCCTTGCCCAGTGGTTTGCCGTCAGGTTTCTTAAGAACATAAGAAGTACCCTGCTGGCTGCACTGAGCGCAGCATCCTGCCTCTGGCTGGTGGCCATGCCGAGTCGTTTGGACTTACCCAGCAGATCCTAATCGCTCATTCTCAGACGTGACAACCCCTTGTGTCAGATTTATACCCTTGGTTGCCGTTAGGCATGTGGACAAGCCAGCTGTCTCCTCCGCCCCACAAGATAGCACAGCAGCACGGCTGATAATGTAAAACAAGTGACTCGCACAACAGGGTGGCAACCCATGGGCCTTTGCTTACTCTGTCTAATGATAAATCCACTCCTGGCAAATCCTCATCTACCTGGCTAATTGCCCCCGATGGAGCAGCCCTTCAGAAGCACGTCCAAACCTTTTTTTTTTCAGCTCAGCTTGATAGCATGCTCCCGCAACAAATTCCACAACTTAATTGTAGGCTGACTGGAAAAAATTCTTAGTTAATTTTGTTTTCAATCTGACATCAGTTAGTAAAAATACTAGTAGGAGACTCTCCGTGAAACTATAGGAAAGGGTAAATAAGTACAAACTTGTTCCATACCCCTCATGATTGTTATAAACCTCCATCATATCCCCTCTCTGTCATCTCCTCTCTGTTGAAGATCCCAAACCTGTTTAGCCTTTTTTCATAAAGGAGCCATTCCAGCCCCTTTGTCATTTTGGTTGCTCTTCTCTGTACCTTTTCTAATTCTGCTATATCTTTTTATCCTGCTTTCACATCCCAGAAAGAAGGCTTCATTAGTTTTGTGTAGAGGTTCGTGTTTGAGAAGCTCCTGAGGGCTCTCAGCTGCTCAGCTCCATGGGATGAGATGGTCTTTTAGTTAGTTATTTATTTAATCTTGTGCTCTGCATATTCCAGAAAACTCTGTTCAGTTGTGAATTCCAATAACATAGTAACATAGTAATGACAGCAGATAAAGATCAAATGGTCCATCCAGTCTACCCAGCAACTGCTGCTGCATGCAGGTTACCCCCTTACATTCTGTTAAGGGTAACTGCCACTCAGTGCAGGTTACCCCCAAGCCATCTGTTAAGAGTAGTAACTGCCACTCTGTGCAGGTTACTCCAAATCCCATGCCTTCTGTTAAGGGTAGTAACTGCCACTCTGTGCAGGTTACCCCCAAGCCTTTTGTTAAGGATAATAACTGCAACTCCATGCAAGTTACTTCAAAGCCTTCTGTTAAGAGTAGTAACTGCCACTCCATGCAAGTTACCCCCAAGCCTTCTGTTAAGGATAATAACTGCCACTCCATGCAAGTTACCCCCAAGCCTTCTGTTAAGAGTAGTAACTGCCACTCTGTGCAGGTTACTCCCATGCCTTCTGTTAAGGGTAGTAACTGCCACTCCATGCAGGTTACCCCCAATCCTTCTGTTAAGGGTAGTAACCGCCATTCTGTGCAGGTTACCCCATGACTTCTTTTAAGGGTAGTAACTGCCGCTCTGTGCAGGTTAGACACCATGCGAAGGATAGTACTGCTTCCATGCAGGGTACCCCATGCGTTCTGTTAAGGGTAATAACTGGCACTCTGGCAGGTTACCTCTATTAAGGGTAGTAACTACCTCTATTAAGGGTAGTAACTACTGCTCCATGCAGGTTAGACCCCCATGCCTTCAATTAAAAGTAGTAACTGCTGTTCCATGCAGGTTAGACCCCCATGCCTTCAATTAAAAGTAGTAACTGCTGTTCCATGCAGGTTACCCCCATGCATTCTGTTAAGGATTGTAACTGCTGTTCCATGCAGGTTAACCCCATGCCTTCTGTTAGGGATAGTAACTGCCGCTCCATGCAGGTTACCCCCATGCATTCTGTTAAGGATAGTAACTGCTGCTCCATGCAGGTTATCCCCATGCATTCTGTTAAGGGTAGTAACTGACACTCCTTGCAGGTTACCCCCATGCATTCTGTTCAGGATAGTAACTGCTGCTCCATGCAGGTTACCCCATGCATTCTGTTAAGGGTAGTAACTGACACTCCTTGCAGGTTACCCCCATGCATTCTGTTAAGGGTAGTAACTGCTGCTTTGGGCAGGATACCCCCATGCCTTCTGTTAAGGATAGTAACTGCTGTTCCATGCAGGTTAACCCCATGCATTCTGTTAAGGGTAGTAACTGCTGCTCCGTGCAGGTTAACCCCATGCCTTCTGTTAAGGATAGTAACTGCTGCTCCGTGCAGGTTACCCCCATGCCTTCTGTTAAGGATAGTAACTGCTGCTCCGTGCAGGTTACCCCCATGCATTCTGTTAAGGATAGTAACTGCTGCTCCATGCAGGTTAACCCCATGCCTTCTGTTAAGGATAGTAACTGCTACTCCGTGCAGGTTACCCCCATGCATTCTGTTAAGGGTAGTAACTGCTGCTCCGTGCAGGTTAACCCCATGCCTTCTGTTAAAGGTAGAAACTGCTGCTCCGTGCAGGTTAACCCCATGCCTTCTATTAAGGATAGTAACTGCTGCTCCGTGCAGGTTAACCCCATGCCTTCTGTTAAAGGTAGAAACTGCTGCTCCGTGCAGGTTACCTCCATGCAGAATTGTTATTCCATCCCTTTCTTTAAGCTTTTAGGATCTTGCCCATCTTTACCACCTCTTCTGAGAGGGCATACATATAATAACATAAATAACATAAAATACATAAAATAACATATATCACATCATAATTTAACAAGAGACTCCTGGAGATCCCCTTCAGCCCAGTCCCTGCCCTCGATGAGATTTGTCTGTTACCTGCACTTTCAGCTTATGTTCCTCTAGGTTTGTTACAGTTTTTCTGTCTTTTAACTTCAGTGACATTTCAAAGAAGAAACAAGATAATTCTTTTTTTTTTTTTTGCTGCTTATTATTGCATGTTTTGGGTACAAAAATATTGAAAAAAAAAAAGAGTCAATATTCAGACAATTTTTCCAGCTAAGTTTGGGACTTAAGCCAGACAAACTGCGGGTTTAAATTTCTACTTCTCTGAATGCCTATTTAGCTGGATAAAAGTTATCCATATAAGTCAAAGGCATTCTGGGCTGGAGTTAAGTTAGCTGAATAACTTATCCGGTTAACTCCAATATTCAGAGTTAGCCATATAACGTATCCAGATAAGTCTGGTCATGCCAAAGAGCAGTCCTAAAGTTAGCTAAATAAGTTTATCCAGCTATCTAGGTGTTTATCTAGCTATATTCAACAAGCTGGATAGTCGCTGAATGCCCGTGACAATTTATCCAACTAACTTTAGTCAAATAAATTGTCCACTGACTGCACTGCTGAATATTGACTTCATATTGTTTATGTTGATTTTAAACCATATTTGAAGTAGTGAAATACTAATACATTTGTAAGAATTTTTTTTTATAAAAAAAAATTAAATGGAAAATACAGAGCTTCATGTATTAAATACATTTAAATATCCCAGGCCCAGTTTGCTTTATCAAATTGAAATACTAGCAGGTTAAACTGAAGCAGAATTACCATTTTTGCCTTTCTTAGCTTACTTGGTCCCTTTTTGTCTTATTCATAGGTCTCATTTCTTTTGTGAATGCATTTCAGAAATGTGAAAAGCAGTACTGTACTCATTTCTCTTTTTCCATCTGGCCCAGGAGCTGTCCAGAGCATGGTGCTGAACAGCTCCTAGATATTGTTTGAGGGGATGTATTTTGACATATGAATTTTCCCCTGGAAACCTTCTATTTATTTTTATGAAAGATCAGATGGGAAAGATCTGCATTGCTGTCTTTATCCCTGCCATGCAAGAAATGTTTCCAACTTCAGTGCTGATTGAAAACAGATGATAACGGAAAAGGCATATGAAGTTAAATGTACAGGATTTGTTAGGTTTGTGAGAGTTTTCAGTGAGCCAGAGGTGAACTGAGGAGGATGGAGCAGGGTCTTGGCTCCTAAGAATTGGCCTGGTGGTGGTGGTTGGGGGGAGGGGTGCTGGCCCATGTACAGAGAAGAAGGGACATCACCAGTCCATACAGGCTGGAAGGAGGAGGAGCTGGTGTCACATCAGACCATGCGGGCTGGAAGGAAAAGAAGGTGGTCAACGGCCCATGCAGGCCAGAAGCAGCAGCTCTGGTGACCATGGGGGTAAATTGGTTTGCAGAGGCCAAAGGAAATGGCAGCAGTGCAGTAGATTAAGAGTTGGGGGGGGGGGGATACAGAGAGTGCTGAGGTTGGACCTGTGGAGGTAGAGAAAGAGATTGTTGGGGTTGATGCTGGAGCTGAAGTGAGGGGGTATGAAGGACAATGTTAGAGTCAGGCCTGGAGATGGGGGTAGAGTGCCGGGATGGGGCCTTTGGAAGGGGGAGCTTGCTGGGGTCAGACTTAGCTGATGTGCAGCCAGAATGGGGAGGAAGGGGGTGCAAATGCAAGCATTAGCCTCCGGGTGCCGGAGATCCATGTATGCCACTGTAGTAAGCTATGGCAATTTTTGTGCACCAAGAATAAGAGATGGAGAATCAGTGCACATCATAATGGCAGGGATTATGCGTTCCATGACATCACTGAGACGGACAGTTCACTGTGTCCCGGTCTCTAGCAAGGAGATGCTGCTCCAGCGCTCCCCTTCCCTCAGTCAAGCAACCACACGGCCACAGAGGACTAAAGACATCACCAAAGGCCTTCCAGTTTCCAAGAAATGAGCTTTAATGCACTGTTGGGTTTATTCGTCTATCTTCTTTCCTAATGTATAGTGCTTCTCATATTTTTACATTGTCTGGATTTACAGGTGTGCTCTTTTTTATTTTGGCCATATCTCATGTTTTTCAAAATCTCCTCCATGAGTCCTCTCTTCAGGTGTTCATGCTATATTCCAGTTTCATTTATCCATGTGAAATCTCTCCTGAGGATCTAAGAAGGATCTGTGTAAGTTGTGCACAAATATATTTAGATTCATAATCATGGGAATGGCTAAACGGGGGGCAGATTTCAGAAAGTGTAATATGCACAGGTGTGAGATAAAAATCAGAATGAAAATGAGATATTTTAATGACTGTTTTAATTGCCAACTGAAGTATCTTAATTTATTTTGCTAGCTTTGCTGCTTTAATTCCAGGGGAAAAATCCTCTGCCCTTTTTAAAAAATCCTAGGTGCTTTTTTCTACTTACAGGTGGTAATATCAGTTTATATCTGCGTTCAACTGTCGCGTTACATACAGCAGCCTCTCCTAGCACCTTTTGTGTCACTCCGCATCCTGTGTCTCATCTCTTTGGGTACCGTCTCTGCCTTCCAGGAGCCTCGACCACATGGATTCAGTGGAAATCCTGTTGCCACCAAAGTTTCCGAGCTGGGAGGAAGAGTACAATCAGATCTCATGCAGCATTGAATCCAGCAGTTTAATCCAGGTGAGTGAGAGTCCACGGGGATTCAGAGCAAGAAAACGGCTCTTTATTGCGCAGTATCGGTACCTAAGTGGTGGTGGTGGTGGTGGTAGTAGTGGTGGAGGGGGGGTCCTCGTAAGGTGTAAGGTGGGAGAGAACCTGCAAAGGGAAAAAAGGTTTGTGCTTATTGAGAAGAAGAGAGAGGTCAAAGTATTCCAGGTCATTAAGCTCTCCCTCCACCTACCTCCTCTGTCCCTCATTCCGCAGCCATGCAGAGGTAGCCCCTGGGCTGGTAGTCCCTGATATAAAGTCCCAGAGGCCATATTTCTCAAACAGAACAATGCACCATTTCACACTGCTTAATGGGGAAGCTGGAATCTGTGGTCTTGCACCAGGAGTGAAGGTCGCCAGATTAAATAGAGGCATAGCCTGCTGGTTAGAGCAGTGGGCTGTAAGCCAGGGTTCAAATCCTGCTGCTGTATCCACTATTGCCTCAAATACAAATCTAGGGCCCTGTTTACTAATCATTTTTCCTATATGCACAAAATGGGAGAAAACCTTTAGTAAATGACCCCCTTAGCCTTCTGGGGACAGGGAAATACCGATTATTAGTACCTGAAAGTAATTTCTTTTGAGGTGCCTGAAAATTAGAATATACAATAACGGGTCAATTTTAAATCCCCGGCGAGCGCAAATACCGGGAGATACACGCGTGGCCGGACCACGCTCATTTTCCAAGCGGCCCGGCCATGCTCATATCTCCCGGTACACGCAGAAGTGCCAGGTTCCTAAAAAGGGGATGGGCCGGGGGAGGGCCAGGGCGGGAGCGGGGGGGGGGGGGCGGCCGGGACAACGCCATTAGTCACTGTCCTGGTGAAGCGCGCGCTGGCCAGCTGCCGGTGCGTGGAACTTACTTCTGCTCGTGAGAGCAGGTAAGTTTTAAAGTAAAAAAATGTAGGTGAGTTAAGGAGGGGCTAGGGGTCAGGGCGGAGAGGGGAAAAGGGAGGAAGGATAGTTAGGGGGTTAGGGAAGTTCCCTCCCAGTGCACTCCTTTATTGGAGCGGACTGGGAGGGAACTGGGGAAGGCCCGAGCACATCGCCGCCCACTTTTAAATAAAATCTCCCCCCCACATGCACGTGCAGGTATCAGATTTTATCATTTATTTTATTTATTGGTTTGCTATACCATCATCCAGTATTCTATCACAACGGTTAACAAAGCATAAAACATTAAAAGAAAACACATTATACAATTAAAAAGTAAAATTATAAAACCAATACATTATATAAAACAATAAAATTATGAATCCCTGAAATAAAATATTAAATACAGTGAAGAAATCAAATAAAAATTATTAATATACGATAACCAAAAATGGATAAAATTGACAAACTAAAAGGAGTAGGGTAAGAGCTCATTGATGTTAAAACTTCTCAAGTCATTGCTTGCCTTCTAATTATTAGAGTGTTTTATTTCCTTCCTGCTATAACATGCATGCGGCGACACCTGCATACTATAAAATCAGCGCGGCCTTTTTAAAATGTACCTTTAAATAAATATTCTATGGCAGTAGTAGGTACAGGCTTAGGAGGTTGCAGTATTAAAAACAATCCACCCATCACTCACTCCACAGCAGAGGGAGGAAGAGAGCTGGAGACAAGGCCGAAAATAGGGCAGAGAAAGGAAGCCTGACCTAAGGATACTGCAGGCTGAGGAGGAGCTACAATAGCCAAATGTAAATAGTAGAGATGTGAATCGTGTCCTCGATCGTCTTAACGATCGATTTCGGCTGGAGGGGGAGGGAATCGTATTGTTTGCCGTTTGGGGGGTAAAAATATCGTGAAAAATCGTGAAAAATCGTAAAAAATCGAAAAAAACGTAAAATCGCAAAACCGGCACATTAAAACCCCCTAAAACCCACCCCCGACCCTTTAAATTAAATCCCCCACCCTCCCGAACCCCCCCCCCAAATGACTTAAATAACCTGCGGGTCCAGCGGCGGTCTGGAACGGCAGCGGTCCGGAACGGGCTCCTGCTACTGAATCTTGTTGTCTTCAGCCGGCGCCATTTTCCAAAATGGCGCCGAAAAATGGCGGCGGCCATAGACGAACACGATTGGACGGCAGGAGGTCCTTCCGGACCCCCGCTGGACTTTTGGCAAGTCTTGTGGGGGTCAGGAGGCCCCCCCCCAAGCTGGCCAAAAGTTCCTGGAGGTCCAGCGGGGGTCAGGGAGCGATTTCCCGCCGCGAATCGTTTTCGTACGGAAAATGGTGCCGGCAGGAGATCGACTGCAGGAGGTCGTTCAGCGA
Source organism: Rhinatrema bivittatum (assembly GCF_901001135.1). NCBI lineage: Eukaryota > Metazoa > Chordata > Amphibia > Gymnophiona > Rhinatrematidae > Rhinatrema > Rhinatrema bivittatum. The sequence goes on along the minus strand of NC_042622.1, from coordinate 48,883,276 downwards.
GGGTTCCGGCGCCTCGCTGAACGACCTCCTGCAGTCGATCTCCTGCCGGCGCCATTTTCCGTACGAAAACGATTCGCGGCGGGAAATCGCTCCCTGACCCCCGCTGGACCTCCAGGAACTTTTGGCCAGCTTGGGGGGGGCCTCCTGACCCCCACAAGACTTGCCAAAAGTCCAGCGGGGGTCCGGAAGGACCTCCTGCCGTCCAATCGTGTTCGTCTATGGCCGCCGCCATTTTTCGGCGCCATTTTGGAAAATGGCGCCGGCTGAAGACAACAAGATTCAGTAGCAGGAGCCCGTTCCGGACCGCTGCCGTTCCGGACCGCCGCTGGACCCGCAGGTTATTTAAGTCATTTGGGGGGGGTTCAGGAGGGTGGGGGATTTAATTTAAAGGGTCGGGGGTGGGTTTTAGGGGGTTTTAGTGTGCCGGCTCACGATTCTAACGATTTATAACGATAAATCGTTAGAATCTCTATTGTATTGTGTTCCATAATGGTTTAAGACGATATTAAAATTATCGGACGATAATTTTAATCGTCCTAAAACGATTCACATCCCTAGTAAATAGATAAAATAAATAGCTGGACTGGTAGCAGCAGGCTTCAGCTCCCCAGAAACCCAGTTGGGCTGTTGCTGGATATTCAGTCAGCAGCCTCACTAGATTTGGTAGCTGTAGATGTTTACAAATCTTACTTAAGACATGCCAATGGGGGAAGGAGGTGCTGGGTGTTGGATTAAGTAAGGGATCTTGTACAGTCATCTATCCAGGAGGGTAGAGAACCAGGTTCAATGCGGAAGCAAATAAAAACTGACAAGGTTAAGGAGTGATTCCCCATGAGCAGTCAGACTTCCATGACTAGCAGCCGAGCTATGTCCTTGAAGTATGGGCAGAAATAAGCGGGCAAATGAGATGAAATAATTGCTCTTTTTCCACCTTCATCTGCCAAATTGCTATGTATGTTTATTCCAAGTCAAAAAAAGGAGAGACTGAGCCAGTCCTGGTTTTCCTTCCATCACATTTGTGGACTTCTTATGAAACTGGAACTAGAGGTCTATGGATGGGATGGGAGGAAAACCTAGGACTGGCTCAGTCCCTTTTGATCTGGAACTACATAGTCATCCTGTTTCACATGGAATGATCTATGGAGGAAGGCTTCCAATAAAGAACTTGTACGGGATCATTCCTCCAAGCATTCCATATAGTGAGCTTCTAACATCCATTTGTATCCCACAAGGATGTAGATGTTAGGGATGTTCAGGCCAAAGATTTCTTTGGATTTGATTTAATTCATTTTGGTAGGGGTTTTAATTTATTTTCGTTCCATGTTCTTGTTTCATTCTGTTTCTTTTTTTTTTTCATGTTCAGAAGTTTGTGCACATAGTTCCGTAGTAGAAAGCATTAAAGAAACATATTTGTGTGTGCACCTTGGAAGTTGTGTGCACTCATTGGCAATTTGTGCGCACACCTTCGATGAGCATAAACAAAGTGCTTTTTTTGCACACGGTTATGACTTGCACACACAAACTTCTAAAAGTGAATGCAAATGAAAATTTTCATTCTTTTCAGAGGCACTGCTGATTTGGTTCGTTCCATTTGGAACAAACCAAAGAACGTATTTATAAATTTGTTTAAAATGAATGCACATCTGTAGTGAATGTTTCAACATTTACTTCTGTTATCTAAACTGTCCGAAATGAGTTGGGTGAGAAGGACATCCTGTCATCATCCAAACGCTATGCTCATGTGTGGTTGAAATTCCCTGTGTTGTGTCCATGCCTCTCCCCTTTCTACCATACTGTTCCACTTGTATTCCATTGGTTTGAATATTCTTCATAAATGTGTGGAATGCATTCCACGGTGATGTGCACAGGCCATAAATCTATGGCTATTCTACAGACACTCTACTCAAATTTGTTCCACAGGCAAGGGAATAGATATTAGGGATGTGAATCGTTTTTCAACGATTAAAATTATCGTCCGATAATGTTTATATCGTCTTAAATCGTTATAGAACACGATACAATAGAAATTCTAACGATTTATCGTTAAAAATCGTTAAATCGTGTTAGTGCGCACTAACTCGAGTTAGTGCGCACTAACTCCCGGTTAGTGCGCACTAACTCGATTTAGTGCGCACTAACTGAAAATGATACAAATAAACACTTTCCAGGTCACTGAAGGTCAGTTAGGAATGAATATGTGTTCCTATTGGCTGGCTGCCCTCTTATCTATTGATATTACCAAGGTTACCACTGAGGTGATGGTTGGGGGGATGGGAAATGGAACTGGAAACTAACGAACACCAACAGAAAATGAAACAAAGTGTTCACACTTCCCAGGTCAGTAAAGGTCACTTAGGAATGAATATGTATGTATGTATTCCTATTGGCTGGCTGTGCTCTTATCTATTGATGTTACCAATATGGTTGGGGGGATGTGAAATGGAAACAGTTGGAAGCTTGACAAAAAAAGTAATGTAATGATCAGCACTCACGTGACTAGAACTTGTTTGTTTATTATTTTTGTTAGCAGGCACCTGAAATGCTAGTGCATGTTGAATTTGCCAATCACTGTGCATTTTAGAAAGGTGGTCCTGGCTGGAACTGTACACAGTTCAAATATATGTAATTGATTGTTGGTTAGTGTATTTTTTAAGTAGCCACACTGGCACAAGTATGTTTACTTTTCCTCCTACTTAACTCACTAGCTCAGCTTTGTAAGAAGGGCTTCTCTGCTTGTGTGTTGTTTTTGTTTGGTGTGAGGAGAGCAGAAACATCAGATCTTTATTCAATCTACTACAGTCATCTCTTACAGTGCCCTATCCCTATTAATACCAGGAGTGTTGTGATCTTCCTGCACACAGTGCCCTAACCCTGATACCAGTCTGAGACAGCTCCCTCCCTGCATTACTAGTGAGAGGCTGGCTTCACAGACAGGGGGGAGCTGCCTGACCCTCACTCCTGACTTCCCCCATGTCCCAGCTAGTGAATGGTGTGTGGGTGAGGGGGGGGGGGGAGGATGGTGAAGTCTGAGACAGCTCCCTCCCTGCATTACTAGTGAGAGGCTGGCTTCACAGACAGGGGGGAGCTGCCTGACCCTCACTCCTGACTTCCCCCATGTCCCAGCTAGTGAATGGTGTGTGGGTGAGGGGGGGGGGGAGGATGGTGAAGTCTGAGACAGCTCCCTCCCTGCATTACTAGTGAGAGGCTGGCTTCACAGACAGGGGGGAGCTGCCTGACCCTCACTCCTGACTTCCCCCATGTCCCAGCTAGTGAATGGTGTGTGGGTAAGGGGGGGGGGGAGGATGGTGAAGTCTGAGACAGCTCCCTCCCTGCATTACTAGTGAGAGGCTGGCTTCACAGACAGGGGGGAGCTGCCTGACCCTCACTCCTGACTTCCCCCATGTCCCAGCTAGTGAATGGTGTGTGGGTGAGGGGGGGGGGGGAGGATGGTGAAGTCTGAGACAGCTCCCTCCCTGCATTACTAGTGAGAGGCTGGCTTCACAGACAGGGGGGAGCTGCCTGACCCTCACTCCTGACTTCCCCCATGTCCCAGCTAGTGAATGGTGTGTGGGTGAGGGGGGGGGGGAGGATGGTGAAGTCTGAGACAGCTCCCTCCCTGCATTACTAGTGAGAGGCTGGCTTCGCAGACAGGGGGGAGCTGCCTGACCCTCACTCCTGACTTCCCCCATGTCCCAGCTAGTGAATGGTGTGTGGGTGAGGGGGGGGGGAGGATGGTGAAGTCTGAGACAGCTCCCTCCCTGCATTACTAGTGAGAGGCTGGCTTCACAGACAGGGGGGAGCTGCCTGACCCTCACTCCTGACTTCCCCCATGTCCCAGCTAGTGAATGGTGTGTGGGTGAGGGGGGGGGGGAGGATGGTGAAGTCTGAGACAGCTCCCTCCCTGCATTACTAGTGAGAGGCTGGCTTCACAGACAGGGGGGAGCTGCCTGTCCCTCACTCCTGACTTCCCCCATGTCCCAGCTAGTGAATGGTGTGTGGGTGAGGGGGGGGGGTGGATGGTGAAGTCTGAGACAGCTCCCTCCCTGCATTACTAGTGAGAGGCTGGCTTCACAGACAGGGGGGAGCTGCCTGACCCTCACTCCTGACTTCCCCCATGTCCCAGCTAGTGAATGGTGTGTGGGTGAGGGGGGGGGGGGGAGGATGGTGAAGTCTGAGACAGCTCCCTCCCTGCATTACTAGTGAGAGGCTGGCTTCACAGACAGGGGGGAGCTGCCTGACCCTCACTCCTGACTTCCCCCATGTCCCAGCTAGTGAATGGTGTGTGGGTGAGGGGGGGGGGAGGATGGTGAAGTCTGAGACAGCTCCCTCCCTGCATTACTAGTGAGAGGCTGGCTTCGCAAACAGGGGGGAGCTGCCTGACCCTCACTCCTGACTTCCCCCATGTCCCAGCTAGTGAATGGTGTGTGGGTGAGGGGGGGGGGGGGGGGGAGGATGGTGAAGTCTGAGACAGCTCCCTCCCTGCATTACTAGTGAGAGGCTGGCTTCACAGACAGGGGGGAGCTGCCTGACCCTCACTCCTGACTTCCCCCATGTCCCAGCTAGTGAATGGTGTGTGGGTGAGGGGGGGGGGAGGATGGGTGAAGTCTGAGACAGCTCCCTCCCTGCATTACTAGTGAGAGGCTGGCTTCACAGACAGGGGGGAGCTGCCTGTCCCTCACTCCTGACTTCCCCCATGTCCCAGCTAGTGAATGGTGTGTGGGTGAGGGGGGGGGGTGGATGGTGAAGTCTGAGACAGCTCCCTCCCTGCATTACTAGTGAGAGGCTGGCTTCACAGACAGGGGGGAGCTGCCTGACCCTCACTCCTGACTTCCCCCATGTCCCAGCTAGTGAAGGGTGTGTGGGTAAGGGGGGGGGGGGAGGATGGTGAAGTCTGAGACAGCTCCCTCCCTGCATTACTAGTGAGAGGCTGGCTTCACAGACAGGGGGGAGCTGCCTGACCCTCACTCCTGACTTCCCCCATGTCCCAGCTAGTGAATGGTGTGTGGGTGAGGGGGGGGGAGGATGGTGAAGTCTGAGACAGCTCCCTCCCTGCATTACTAGTGAGAGGCTGGCTTCACAGACAGGGGGGAGCTGCCTGACCCTCCCTCCTGACTTCCCCCATGTCCCAGCTAGTGAATGGTGTGTGGGTGAGGGGGGGGGGAGGATGGTGAAGTCTGAGACAGCTCCCTCCCTGCATTACTAGTGAGAGGCTGGCTTCGCAGACAGGGGGGAGCTGCCTGACCCCTCACTCCTGACTTCCCCCATGTCCCAGCTAGTGAATGGTGTGTGGGTGAGGGGGGGGGAGGATGGTGAAGTCTGAGACAGCTCCCTCCCTGCATTACTAGTGAGAGGCTGGCTTCACAGACAGGGGGCAGCTGCCTGACCCTCACTCCTGACTTCCCCCATGTCCCAGCTAATGAATGGTGTGTGGGTGAGGGGGGGGGGGAGGATGGTGAAGTCTGAGACAGCTCCCTCCCTGCATTACTAGTGAGAGGCTGGCTTCACAGACAGGGGGGAGCTGCCTGACCCTCACTCCTGACTTCCCCCATGTCCCAGCTAGTGAATGGTGTGTGGGTGAGGGGGGGGGGGGGATGGTGAAGTCTGAGACAGCTCCCTCCCTGCATTACTAGTGAGAGGCTGGCTTCACAGACAGGGGGGAGCTGCCTGTCCCTCACTCCTGACTTCCCCCATGTCCCAGCTAGTGAATGGTGTGTGGGTGAGGGGGGGGGGGTGGATGGTGAAGTCTGAGACAGCTCCCTCCCTGCATTACTAGTGAGAGGCTGGCTTCACAGACAGGGGGGAGCTGCCTGACCCTCACTCCTGACTTCCCCCTTGTCCCAGCTAGTGAATGGTGTGTGGGTAAGGGGGGGGGGGGGGGAGGATGGTGAAGTCTGAGACAGCTCCCTCCCTGCATTACTAGTGAGAGGCTGGCTTCACAGACAGGGGGAGCTGCCTGACCCTCACTCCTCCGGGGTATTGTGATCTTCCTGCACACAGTGCCCTATCCCTGATACCAGGGGTGTTGTGATCTTCCTGCATGCAGTGCCCTATCCCTATTAATACCAGGAGTGTTGTGATCTTCCTGCATGCAGTGCCCTATCCCTATTAATACCAGGAGTGTTGTGATCTTCCTGCATGCAGTGCCCTATCCCTGATATCGGGATGTGTGCAAGAAGATAACAACACCCCCGGTATCAGGAATAGGGCACTGTGTGCAGGAAGATCACAACATCCCCAGTATCAGGAATAGGGCACTGTGTGCAGGAAGATCACAACACCCCTGGTATTAGGGATAGGGCACTGTGTGCAGGAAGATCACAACACTCCTGGTATTAATAGGGATAGGGCACTGTGTGCAGGAAGATCACAATACCCCTGGTATCAGGGTTAGGGCACAAGTTCTAGTCACATTGACTGATCACATTACTTGTTTTGTCAAGCTACCAACTGTTTCCATTTCCCATCCCCCATATACTGTCAGTAGGAAACTTGGTAACATGAATAAATAAGAGGGCAGCCAATAGGAATACATATTCATTCCTAAACTGACCTTAACTGACCTGAAAAGTGTCAAATTGTATCATTTTCAGTTAGTGCGCACTAACTCCCAGTTAGTGCGCACTAACTCGAGTTAGTGCGCACTAATCGGAAAAAACGATTTTTAACGATTTTTTAACTAAAAAATCATGCCTAAGACGATTTTCTTGCCCTGCCACACGATTTCTATCGTTAAGACGATATGGAAAACGATTCACATCCCTAATAGATATATATACCTACCAAAAGTTATGAAAGGTGGAGATGAGAAGAATCAGGATAAAATTCCTGAAAAGTTTAACTAAAGGTATTAGGAGAGGAGTCGCAGGAGAATCGGTGATGGTCTTAAAATGGGAAGGTATGGGAGTAAAGAACTGCAGATATCACCGGATTCCCCTGACCCACTCTTAGCACATCAGACAGTTTTGGAATGCACAAGGTGTTGTGATCGCTGAGATGTAACAATTACATATCTTGCCGTCCTGATTTTTATTCCAGTACCCCCCACAGGTGCGTGAGATTGAGCTGCCTGTGCCGTATGAAATGCCCTGCGATTCCTTGTACAGTGAGCCGGAGTCACTGCCTGTGGAGGTACTGGACCTGCCGCTGCCCAACTACTTTCGCTCCCGGAGCCATAGCTACCTCCGTGCCATCCAAGCAGGGTGCTCCCAGGATGAGGACACCACTTCCATGCAATCCATGTCACCGCCCCTTGCCGCTAATGCCAGCAGGACCCTGCCCCGGAATAACGGTGAGTTCCCTGCAAGCTAAGGGCCATGAGCAGGCAAAGACTGGAAGGAGATTTCAGTTCAGAGTTTATTTATTTATACAATTTATGAATCGCTTTCCAGGTTTTATAGTAAAATCTCCCAAAGCAATGTACAATAAAATAAAACAGAAAAATAGAACACCCCAATTATACAATAAAATAGATAAAAACATTACCCCAACAAAGAAACATACTTCTACCATTAACTTAAAATTAAAACAAAACAATTTGCTGCTAGGCCCATCTAATCCTTTATTAATTATAACTCAGTGATCATCAGCCAGGTGTTCAACTTACAGTGAAACCGTATTAGATTAGATTCTTCTTGAATCATAACAGTGGTCCCCTTGGGCTCTTGTACTGTCCCAGATATATAGAATCATTGCGGCTTGCAGTATCTTCAATTAGACCTGCCCTAAAAATTATCCAGCATTGTATGTGAACTTTCAAGAGCTCATAGGTCTGTACATCCGAAGATGGGAGCGCTGCAGCCTTGATAGCTTATAAATAACTTCACTGGGTAATTCAAAAGTATGACAAGCTGAAAGAATCTAGGTTTCACCAGCACCAGTGTTGACTCCTTGTACCCTTCACTACATGATATGCACAAGGAGCAGACTTCCCTTCACTGCCGCCATGTAACCAGTCTCTACTTGATCAGAGGCAGCAGCTCTTAAGCGGTGTAATAAGGCTTAGTTTCTTGTGTTCTGCATAAACCAAACCACAGCACTGCTCCGATGTAATTTCTCCTGCTGTAGGTATCTTACCCTTCTAAGCAGAACTGAAAAAAATAATTCATAGTCTTTCAGGCACTTAGGATCATCATTGTTCTGCCTCTTTAGGGAGGGAAGCTTTAAAAGACAGTTGGATTTAGGAAGATAAGCTTTTCTCATTTGCTGTGACATTGTCTAGACTTGAAACATCTCATTACCAAGACTGCAACTTTTAGTAGCACAAAGCCACTACTGAACAGGCATTTAGGCCTTGTCATGCTATTTGAGGTTGCAGATAACAAGATAATCCTACTGAGCACGATTTTTGGCCTTCTGGGGGAGGGGGGGCGGCTGATGATTTGAAATATTAGGGCTTTGCAGAACAGCAACTGCCGTAAAAGGAGGAAGTTACCAGATGGTCGACAAAAAAAAAAAAATACAAATTCCGCACTGGTTGTAAATATTTGAGGCCTGCCCAGTGGCTTGATGGAAATTGCTGTGCACTGCCATGTGATCCCCAGACTAGCTGTGGGGATGCTGAGGAGGCACATCCTCTTACGTGGAGGTAAACCTCTGCCATTGCTCTGTGCTGACACCTAATGGCCAGAGTTAGGGTCCGTGCTAGCTGGGCTCCTGAGGGAGTTCATGGCCTTTGGCCACTGGCCAATGGCTGTCACTGCAGTGGCTCAGATGACTTTGGATGGGGATATAAAACTAGGAGAAAAAAATGAAACGCCTGGGCGGGTATACATGATAGTCTCACGGCACCAGGATCCAATAGAGACGGGTTCTGATTAAGCTCACAGACCAAAGGAGCAGGTGGAAATTGCCAGCTCAATAAAAAAAATTACCTCCAAAGAACTAATTCCACAGAACCTCTGAATGTAAGCAATAGCAAAATAATCTTTCAGATGAGAAAAATAACATTTCTAATCCTTGGCTGCCTGGCGCCAATGTATTTATTTTTACTTCTATTTACTTGTTTCTTCTTTTCCATAGCCTCTCCTTTACCTGCCCTGGTGCATTTTCTCACAATTTCTTCTCTACTGTTTTCCTTGGGGAACAGTTTCCCAGCTGTCCGCAATGAGACAAAGTCCCCGGGTACTTTTAACCTGTCAGCTTGGCACCAGTTTTCAAAGGGAAAGTGGGCATTTTTGCTTAGAAACTTTCTGCAGGCACAAAGTACCTGCAAAGAGTTCCCCCTGCTTTTTCCGCGGGTACCTTTTTTTTTTTTTTTTTTTGCTATGGAACATGCAAAGCTCCGCATGTTACCTGAACTAAACCTGTCCCTGGGAAGGCCTCCTCCAAAAGGCAGCTAAAAGCAGGCTCATTGTGCATCAGCATTCAGGGGGTGGCATTATCAGACAGACTATTTACCCGTGCAGATCGCTACTTACCCAAGTAAGTGGCTTCAAAAATTGCCCTGCCCACGACTTTACTCATCTCCGTTTTCTTTAACTCTTGTGTATTGCTTGTGCCCTTTTTTAGAATTTTATTTTTAAATCATCCTGTTTTTTTTCTTCTCGGGCCATCGCCCTTGTTCCTGTCTCATTTTTCTCTCCTTGTCTTTTCTTATCCTTCGTGTTCACTCACCCGCCTATGTTTCTCTCTCCCGGTCTGTCTGTCCTCTCTCCAGTTTGCAGATTTCCATCCCCAAGTCTTCCCCTCCCCCCCCCCTCACTTCCCAAGCCTAGTCCCCAATTCAAGAAACTTTATCGATTATGACAATTTTATGCCTCTGTTGCCAAAGTCATGCCTAAAAGGGAGCAAGTTTCCAAACGGCCCACATTAGCTGCAAATGACATGGGCATTTCCAGCACGTGGTACTTTACGCAGATTTTGAAAGAGAAATCTACCCGTGCTGCTTCCCTTTGAAAATCAGCCAGTGCAAAGCGTGCATGCCAGTAACATTTCCTTGCCTTGCACCTGCTGCTTGTGCGGCCAGGAGAAGCGAGCGGGCGAGGGGGGGGGGGGCAAAATGTGGTGCATGCATTAGAAAATGTTATGTGCGCATGCTGCTTGCCTTCCTCCAACCTCTTTTCCCCCACAGCTAAACGTGCACATGCTGCAAAACCCGCATGGACTTTTATAACCATTTGAGGAGGAAAGTTTTGCCCGGGTAAATACTTCCAAAAATTGCTCTCTCCAGGCTTAAAGATTATAGTAAAATACAGTTAGGTTGGAAGGAAGACAGATGAGGTTAGGGGATGGCTGGGGATGGGGGAGGATTTACTAGAGGAAGGAGGTGATGCTACCTCTTTCTCACACAGGGTATGAAAGTCCGTGACAAGGACAATTCCAGGATTCTGCGCTCTCCTTTCTCCTGTCAAGCTTGCTCTTCCTTTCCTCCTCCGCCCAGCTGGCTTCCCTTTTGCTAAGCATCTTTATCTCTTGCCACTTAGTCAAGCTCTTTTCTCTCTCTCTCTCTCGCTCCAATCTCTTGGTCCTCTTACCCCTGCCATGTATCTCTCTTCCTCCCACCCCAACCCCAGGGCCTCTCTTCGCGGCCTCTACCAGTTTTCTTACTTTTGTGAAAAAGAAATTGCGGTTTGAATTCTGTGTGAAAATGGCTGAATATCTGGAGATAGTCAGCTCGGGACAGTTTTCTACTGCTACAAAAAAAAAAAAAACCAAAAACCATTTGCGCTAGTTCAGAGGTTATTTATCTCCTGACCAGACACACCTCCAAATTTTGTGGAATTGAGTGAGGCCTATATATTTAAAAGATGTTGAAACCTCATGCCTGATTTGTAGTGCATAGTTTTGTAATCAGCTCACATCAGATTGAGTAAATATGCTGTGCAAGGATTATTGCTGGTGTTCTCTTTATCAAGCAATGCACAGCGTGGCACCAGAGGGCTTCCTTCTAGCACCGATTCCCCAATAACAGCTTCCAGGCAGGGCTTTCACTGGCTCCAACTCTCTTCTGAGGCAATCCAGCATCCATTTGGGGTGGCATTCATGGATGCTGTGCCCAGCCCTTTATCAAACAAAGGAACACTGCAAAGCCTGTTGTGAGTCAAAGAAATTCAGTTACTGAGCTTCTAAAATGCCACCTCCCCACAGTTGGAGAGAAATCTCTCGTAGCATGCAGTAGCAAAACTGCAGCTGATTTTTTATTCATAGAAAGTAGTATTATAGTTTATGAACAGGAAATCTCAGCTCCTCTTGGGTACCTGAGTACACAGCACTGCTGCCTTCTGGGTAAATAAAGAAGTAAGCTTCCGGAAGGCTCGGGAAAGAGCTAGAAGTTGGCTAATGATTGTTAATCATAGCAGCCATTTTTCTGAGTCTGAGGGATGGAAGGGAGATGCCAGGAGAACATTAGGCTCTAGAGTTCACAGAAGTACCAGCACCTGGGATGACGCTTGGCAATCTCCCTGCGATCAATTTTGTTCCGCAGCAGTGATTATCTCCCACCCATGCTCCACGGACACTGGTTTAATCCAGTGGGAGGGGTGAGTACCCTGAGCCAATCAGAGCAACGGAGGAATCTAAATACCAATGCAAGAATAAATAAGTGAAATCTAATTGTGTCAAGTGTGTGGGGTCAGTGGCCGCCTTATACAAAACTTTCTTTGTGTATCTCTTAAATACACTTTCAAGAAGCATTCATGAGCTTCAAGAAAACATCATGTGGTATTTTTTTCCTATATTTTTTGTTTTTACTTTTTAAAGTACTGATTTGAAGTTATGTGAATTTGTTTAAAACAAATGCTGAAAACAAGAGGAATGAGGCCATTTTGGGAATGAACCAAAAATGGCCTTTCATGAAGATGCCTGAAAATGATGGCGTATTTTTGTTTTCATATTAAAAAGGGCCTTCCCGAGACCCTCCAGCCTGTAAAATCAGTCCGTGGCCCAGGCCTACTTGACTGGGCAACCAAGGACCAGAGAGGTCCTCCCCAGGCCCCCTTCTCCCACCCAGTAAAAATCAGGATCAGGGCCTGGGCCTCCTTGGGCCCCTCTGACCCGCTCCCACCCTGTCAATCATTTCCAGGTCCAGGGACTACCCCAGCCCCCACTTACCCCCATCTATAGGGCCACAAAGTCCAAAGGGCAGGAGTGATGCCCACTCATTCCTGCCCTTCCTTTCATATATTTAAAACGGTACCAGTGGCCCAGATGTCCGCACCAAAGTGACATCACCTTGGCACCTGTCTGAAGTGTGAGCAGGGCCAATATGTTGCCCAGGCAGCTGGCACCATTTTTAAATCTACAGAAGGCTCCTGCCCTTTGTACTTTGTGGCCTAACGGATGGAGTAGGTTGAGGCCTGGAAAGTCCCCGGGCCCAGAAATGATTGTTGAGGTGGGAGTGGGGGGTTGAAAGGGCCTGGGAAGGCCCTGCTCTGGCCTTGATTTTTACTGGGTGGGAGGGAGGAGGGTCTGAGAATCCTAGGAGGCCTCATTAGATTCAAGAGGGCCAGCAGGGTAGGCCCAGGCCCCATGGATGTTCTGGGGGTGGGAGCAGATTGGAAAGGTTTGGGGGGAAAAAAAAACCCCAAAAAAAACATTAAACAAACAAAAAAATAAAAAAAAAATAACATGGAATCTATTTATCTTTTGGGATCCTGCCAGGTATTTGTGACCTGGATTGGCGACTGTTGGAAACAGGCTACTGGGATTGATGGACCTTTGGTCTGACCCAGCATGGCAAATCATATGGTGGGCTGCACGTCCCTACTGCCTTGCAATTGGACTGCAGTATTGCCACAGGCTGACCCTGTGAGACAGCCTGAGACAGCTAATGATTTCGCAGGTTAACATCAAAAGGCATTGCACCAATGGCAGGGGCACTGTGCACAGCTTCCAGCAGCCACATTAGGAGATAGTGTAACATCCTCTTAAACAAAAACACCAAAAAATTGCCAATTGTACATGGAATAGACAAGAAAGATAACGGGGGGGCTGTCCAAAAAGTTGGAACTCCGGAAGTTTACAAAGTCCTGGTGACTCTGCCATGAAGCACTGACCTTTCCCTCACTCTTTATTATCGAGGATAAATCCTTTTGGTTTTTGACTACCTGATATGTCTTCTTTAATTTCTCATGTTCCACTGAGAATATAACCAGGCGGGCTGTCAAAAACCATATCTGATGTGAGAAAGAGGTACCATCACATCCTTCCTCCAGCAACCCCCTCTCCTCCCCCACTCCCTCAACCTGATATGTCTTCCATCAGGACATGTGCACGCTAACCCTAGACATGGTCTCTTTCAGTCCTACTCTAACAAGATGGCTGTGCTGCGAAATTACACACAGTCTCGTGGAAACCCCTTATAGCAAATCTGTGCCTGAAATTGGATTTTGTTTCAAACATTTTTTCCAAAAATACCCTTCTAGTGAAGGAGTCTCCTTGCAGTAATAAATCACAGTGACACAGGCTGTTGCCATGGTAGAACTGGTAGTCATGTCATTTGTTTCATGATCTAGCTGTTTATGCAGAAAGTATGCAATTTGCAGTGGCGTCGGGAAAAGGTAAGATTGAAGAGCCGTGTGTTTCTTGCATTTTTTGCAATCTGAACCTGGTGTGTTTTTATGCATTTGAGGTTTTGTGGAGGGGTTATTATTCCATGGCACTCCCCTCCTGCTCCTTTGGGACGTCCGTCTCAAATTAGAGCCAGCTTCTGTTGGCCACCAGCATCTTTATTCACAGTTATTTTACTCCCTCTCACTCCTCCCCATCTAGCCCAGCCATTGCAGTGACAGTCCTTCTGACTGAGAGACATGTTCTGTGGTTCCCTCTGAAACCCCTGCACAAGCACGCTCTGGAGCCAGCCAGGGGGAGTCACTCTGGAGCGATGGCTTTAGTTCTTTTTCATGGGGTTGCAGATGTAGAATCTCCAGCTCCCACCAGCCTAAAATAGTGGCTGAGTCTGAGAGTCAAAATCAGATCTGCCACAGGGCAGCAACTGGACCATCGGGCAGGCCCCTGTCATGCATTTCCAACACAGATAAATGAGTGAATTGCTTTTTCCAGCTAAAATGACTTGTTCTTGTATATAATGGATGTTTCCCATGAAAGCAATATGTCTAGGGTTTCAAGGTTTTTTCATTTGTTTGTCCAAAAAGGAGTGTTTTCAGACAAATCTATTTCAAGTTCCATTTTGGCACATAAATGATATCATCGTCCTGTTAAAGCCTGGCAGATCTATTGGAGCCAGAATGCATTGTGATGAGAGTTAATGAGACAGGCCACACAGTTCAATGAAATGAAGGCTAAGGATAAATACAAGATTGTGTAGCAATAAAAGTTAAAAGTATCAGAAGCACTAACAATAAGTGCATTGCAATATGAATTTGAGATCCAGGATCACATGTTATCATACCCGGTATGTTTCATCACAGGTTGCTTGCACCCGGTTTTTTAAACATCCTCTTCTGCCAGGTCTGTAGTGTGTTCTGACTCTTTACTAAGTAGATTTCCTTAGTGATTGTCATGTCTGGCTTCCAGTATTTTCCATTTTCTCCCGCACTGCTTTCTAATAATTATAGACCAAACACAACATTGATCTTCCATGTGCGTGTAAAAGCAGTCTACAGCCTGACAGAAAGCAAAATCCAGTGTTCCTCTTCATCAAGGTGTTGCCGTAAAGAAGCATTTGGGTTGAACTTAGGGACACTGAGCGCTGATTTGGCAAGTAACCCTTGGATCTCCAGAGGCCAGACTGCACAGGTTACATCCATGATCCAGGAATCTGCATTTGTTCTTAGTACTGGAAAGTCACAAGTCCTGGCGCCCCATAGGGTTAAACATTATACACTGGGCAACAAATTTTCACAAAAGTCATGTTACGGAAATGAAATTAGTCAATTCTTATAAATTTCCATGTGCTAAACATGAATGTGGCTGTGAAAATGCAAAATTGGCTCTAGTTTTTTTGTAATATGCATAATATAATTACATCTTGAATTGTATGCTAATAGTAGGAGACCTATGGTTATTACCGTTTGAAAAATGAAGTCATAGACTACGTCTTAGATTTCTTTGCTTGTCTCTTGTACACCTGTTCGGGAGCATCTCTGCGGCGTGTCCAGCAGTAGTCAGCCAGCATGAATATTTCAAATGCTCACCCTTTCTGACTGGGCTTCATACAGTACACTGCTGACGTCAGCTTACTCAGCAGCAGCATGGCAGTAGAACTGCATTGCATCAGAAAATGATGTAATAAACTCTGGATGATGTGTGCATGATGGTATTATGCAATATGATGCAATATTACATCATTCTAGGCTTATTTACAGTCCTACTGGATACATTTACATAACTAAACATAGAAAGTGAACTATATTAAATATCTTCAAAACGAGAGCCAATAAAAACTTTTCATGGTCATATTCGTGTTCAGCACTTCAAGATACTACAGAGTAGGACCTTTTTAGGTCAGTAACACTTTCATTGTTGCCCAGTGTATCAGAGGCTAAAATTAGTGCAATAGAGGGGCATTCATCAAAAGTTTTATGCAGGTAACTGCGTGTTTACCTGTATAAAAACAAGGTTTGAAAATTGTGAGAATGCAGCTTGAAGTCTGCATGCTAGATGACAGTGCGCTGGATGGCCATGCTTGTCATCCAGTGCATGAATGTGGGTGGTCCTGGGAGCGGTGCTTGGACAGACATAGGAAAGTGTACATGGGGATTTCCTTCAGAAATCCATGCACATACTCTCTCAAGTGATTACTTTGCACCTGTTTCAATGCAAGTACAAAGTTTGTGGTTACTTTGCACCTGCGCTATGTGCGCTGACCTGAATTTTCAAAAGGAATTATTCCCTCTTAGTTTTCAAGTCCCCTGGCAAGTGGAAGGTTTTCCATCTCAGCAGCTCTCCAGCCATTATTATTTTGACATCTCCTGCCCTGTAAATTACTGCCACCGTAAAATGTGACTCCACGCTATGGATGGATGTTCTCAGTGCCCACGGGGGAATCCTTCTGTTGTCCAGAAGTGAAAGTTCTCAGTACTCATGCAGGAACAATATTAGTAGCCCTGAGGAGGGAAGCGGTCAGCGGATCCACAGACAGGATCTGTTGGTCTCCAAAATAGAAGCTGTAACAGCTTGTGTTGAGGAGAGAAGAAGATAATGTACCTACCTTTATAGTATCCTGCTGATCCAGGGAAAACAAGTCTAAATAGTTTGAAGATGCTAATAAAGGATATATACAGTCATAATCATTCTGATGTATATTCAGATCTCTGACATATTTAATAGGTAATGCAGACAAGCAATGATTTACAGACCTCTGTTATATTGTATCTGTAATCCAGTAAACTCTAGGGCTGATGAAGCTGCTAGGTGCAGTTTTAGCATCTGCCAGCTCTAATACTCTAGAAATATACTGTAATTATGTCACAAATAGCTGACATCTGTGGAAATTTCCCAGGGTCCCCTACGAATTGCCGTTCCCCCACAGCCCACCCTTCCGCTCTGAGCCCCAGTACAGTCTACTCAGCCCCTCACAGGTTGCTCTCCCCCCAGAAGTAGCACTGCTGGCTTCTCCCTCCCCCTCCCACTCCCAGCTGAAGTATAACCACCCATGGAAATTCCCCAGAGGCTCCAATGTATTGCTCTCCAGCCCCAGCACTGCCTATCCCTGCAGCCCCATCCTCAGAGGAGCCTGCTTTCACCCCCCCTAGCAGCTTCAGCACAGTCCGCACTCACCCAGTCCCAACAGAGCAAGCCCCCCCCCCCCCCAGGCCAAGCCCCTTCCCCTTAGCCCCAGCACAGCCTGCTCCCCATCCCCCCTCCCCCCTCCCCTCCCCTTTCCCAACCATTCTGTCTTCTAGATATTGTATTTGTTCTCCAAAGGCTAGGATCACTTTGCACCAAGTAAACACATGTAACCTCTCGCCAACTGGTAGATAATCGTATATGTAGCACTCAGTGCACAAGACTGGGTATCCCCTCCCCCCCTCTTCCTGGACTACTGTCTGCATCTGACTTTTCTTCAGTTAATAGCAATTTAAAATTTCTAAGGCAGTAGGGATGTTCAAACTAGTCTAAAGTACTTTAATCTATTGGTTTATTTTATATTTGTCACTAACCCTATAGAGACTACAATTAACCTGCTTAACCCAGTTACACACCTTATCAACCCTGGTTTTGAACTAACGCTCTGTTACTATAGCAAATAAATCTCTTACAGAAAATTTCTAAGAACTACTGTTCTAGCACATCTGCCCATCCTCTACTATTGGAAAGGAAGGGAGATGTGGAAACAGGGTTATGAGTGCTGAAGTCTAGATGGGTCATGGTGTCCTTCAGCATCTGCTGCTAGGAGCAGTATACAGAGGAGCCTTCTGGTCCTCTGCTGTTGGAAAGAGTGTGGGGAGTGTGAAAGCTCAAATGTAGATTGCTCACAGTATCTTCTGCTAGGGCTGCTAGGAGAAGTATGCAAATGAGCCTTCCAGTTCTCTGCAGCTGAAAACAGTGTGGAGGCTGTGGAAGCTGCACATAGGCAGCCCACAATGTCCTCTGGAATCCTCTGATGGGGCTGCTGGGAAAAGTATGTAAATGAGCCTTCCAGGTCTCCTCTGCTGCGGAAACTGAAGCCTAGACATTTCAATGACATGAATTTGACTGCTGGATAGCCCCCCTCAGCCAGTGGGGGCCCTCACTGGGCCACGTTCAGACCTGCTCTAGCCACTGCCTTGGAGGTTACATGACACAGTGAGACCAACCCTGTAAGAATCTCCCTCACAGTATACTCCCTTCTTCCTTGTGGCGTCTTCTCTCTGCCTTTGGCCACATGTTCTGGTGCTCTTGCTTGTATAACCTTGCCCTTGTTTTTTGTTCTTGGACCTTTGCCTTTTAACCTTCTCCTTGTTCTGAGTATAGCTCCTGCCCTGTTAAGGCAGAGCAGACAGGCTAGAAGGCCTAGTCTTGTCTCTTTTCTTGTTTGGGCCTATTTTATCTACCTGTATTCTCTGTCCTGTCTGAGTCCTCCAGTGACCTCCCTTGTCTGTACATTTCCCAGTTGTGCTTCTGCTCGCTGTGGGTCTTCTTATAGCCATCCTGTCTCCCTTCTAGGTCTACCAGTGGCCTGTCTCACCAGTGCACTTCTTGTTCCTGACCCAGTAGAGCTCCCTCCAGAAGACCTGCTAGCCACCAGCACCAGAGGACTCAACCCAAAGAAAATATAATCAGACAGAAAAGGGTTTGGTTTTTTTTTTTTTTCCCCAGTGCTGCCTGCTCTTAGCATCTACAGCAGACTATACACCTAACCTGCCTGCTTGGGAATATCCCCAAATCAACCAGCCCCTTATATTCAGGGTGTTCTCTGGCAACCTCAGCTGGAAAAGTGTGCAAATAAGCCCTTAGGTTCTCTGCTACCATAATAAAAAAAAAAAGTAGAGGGGCTATTAAAGCTGAAACCTAGATGATTCACAGTGTCATCTGGCATCCTATGCTGGGGATACTGGGAAAAGTATGCAAATTAGACTGCCAGTTTTCTGCCTCTGAAAACATGGCAGAGGCTGTGGAAGCTGGGCCTAGACAACTCATATGGTCCTCTACTAGAACAAGTATGCAAATAGGCATTCAGGTCTTTTGGTGTTAGAAAGAATACTCTGACAGGGCTACTAGGAGAAGTATGCAAATGAGCCTTCTAGTATAACATTTACTGCAAAAAGTATGCAAATGAGCATTTAGATTCTCTGGTGATAGAAAGAATGCAGAGACTTGAAAATTAACTAGCTTACAATATACTCAATAACCCTCTCTTAGCAAGAAAGAGAAGTAAACAAATTAGCCCATAAATTCCTTAATACTACAAAGAATGTGGAGGCTGTGAAACCTAAAACATAGACAACTCACAGTGTCCTCTGGAATTCTCTGCGAAGTCTGCTAGAAAAAGTATACAAAAGAGCATTCTTGTCCCCTACTACTAGAAAGAGTACAGGGGCTATAAAAGCTGAAAAGTAGACTATTTTTAGTGTCTTCAGGAGTCTGGGAAAAGTATGCAAATGAGACCTCAGGTCCTCTAGTGCTACAAAGGTGCAGGTGCTGTGAAAGCTGAAATCTAGGAAGCTCACAGTGTCCTCTGGAATCCACCAGTGAGGAAAAATATTTATTTATTTATTTATAACTTTTTTTTTATACCGAAGTTCAGGTAACAGAATTACTTATCACTCTGGTTTACATTATAACAAGTAGAAAACAATGACAACATATGTCTTACAATGAACAAGGGAGTGAACAACTTGGATAATATAACATAACATAACTAGGAACAGTAGCAGTATGCACTATTAGAGTGAAACTAGCGCATGGGGAGGGAGGTTTGCTAATGGGGGGGAGGGGGAAGGAAGGTTGTTCGTGGAGGGGGGAAGAAGGGGGAAAATTTCTTATTGATGAGTAAAAACATAAGCATAAAAAATATATAAATATTATATATAAATATATATAAAAAATATATAAATAAACCAATAGGTCCTATGGGATTAGAGAGAGAGAGAGCAATAAAAACTGAATCCTAAATAGCCTGCACCACTCACTGGTGTTTTCTGCTAGGAGAAGTATACAAATAAGCCTTTAGCTTTTTATATTTATAAACCATGCAGAGGTTGTGGAAGCTGAGCCTAGACAGCATATAGTGTCGTCTGCTAGAGCAAGTTTGTATATGAGCCTTCAGGTGTTAGAAAGAACACACAGGCTATGAAAGCTAAAACATAGACAACTCGCAGTGTCCTCTGGAATTCTCCGAGAAGTCTGCTAGAAAAAGTATACAAATGAGCATTCTTGTTCACTACTACTAAAAAGAGTACAGGGGCTATAAAAGCTGAAATCCAGACTGTTTTTAGTATCTTCTGGAAGCCTTTGCTCCAACTGCTGGGGAAAGTATGCAAATGAGACCACAGGTCCTCTGGTACTATAAAGAGTACAGGTGCTGTGAAAGCTGAAATCTAGAAAGCTCACAGTGTCTTCTGGAATCCAACACTGAGCAAAAATATGTAAATAAACAAGTAGGTCCTCTGTCCTAGATGGCCTTCAGTGTTCTCTGCTAGGAGAAGTATGCAAATAAGCCTTTAGTTTTTTGCAGCTGGAAACAGTGTGGAGGCTGTGAAAGCTGAAAACTAGACAGCCTGCAGTGTTCTCTGGAACCAGTTGCTGGAAGAATTACTGTATGCAAATAAGCCTTCAGGTCCTCTACTGCAGACAGTCATCACTTGGTCCTAAGAGCATTATATATATATAGAAGATTTATACCACAGTGGGTGTAGGTGCTAAGTGGGAAAGTGAAGAAGGCATAGTAATGATGGCGGAAAAGGACCAAATGATCCATCCAGTCCACCCAGCAAACATCTTGTGGTAGTATATCTGCCTCAGCCATGTTTCTATTAAGGGTAGCATCTGCCACTCCGTGCAGTTATTCAATGAGACTTCTTGAAAAGTCAGAGTACCGACATGTTTTTGCTTATGGAGTTGGCCCTAGAAGCAGTCCTGTACTTTTTCACTTATGTGACCCAAACACTAACATTCAGGACACCAGGTGTGGAATGGATGCTAGTACTAGGAAAGACTTGCATCTGCCTCAGGTGACTGTACCTCCAAATATTTGTGTTTGAGCTAAGGGGAGCCAAACAGGTCCCTTGAAAAGAGAAACCTGGGTCAGGATTGCTATAAAGCAGTGGCACTGTTTCCAGATGCACAAGTAATGGTAATGGACCTTGGCACTCCTTCACACCCTCCAAGGTGCCTAGTGCCACCTGCATATCCTTCTCTCTGCATTGTACTAAAGGCAGAGTTTTAAACCACCCTTGGGATACAGACCCCAATTTTCGACAGCCCAAAACAATCTTTATTTATTTATTTAATTTTTTTTCTATACTGTTTTAGCAATTATATAATTGATCAAAGCGGTTTACATAGTCAATAAAAATAAAGATAAAACAACTAAAAATAAATAGAAATCAAATGGTTGCACATAAGAAATGCACTAATTACTTTCCAACTTTGTTTAAACATAAATAGTAAAAATAAAATAGTTAAAATAAAATAAAGATAAAACAAAAGATAGTAAAAGTTAGAGAAAAATACAATTCATTTCAAATCCCTTTGCTAGTTTTATTTGCTTTCTTTATAAACTAAAATCTAAGTACTCTTTACTTAACTCAAGTGAAGGAGGAAAAAATAAAATAAAAACTACAAGAAGAGCTGAAAAAAAATTCTAAAGAAGAAACAAGGCAAAGAAGCCTACTTCAATCTGATTCACAAATACCTATTATTTTATTTATTTATTTATTTATAATTTTTACTATACCGACTTTCATGACATGGATCACATATTAGCCTGTTCATGCCTATTTCATCTAAAATGTTAATCTGGAGAAAGGTGCTAGTTCAAGATGGCAATTTGAACAGACGTGCTACTCCTCTTGAATTTCTTTAAAAATCAACCTGAGACGTTCTGGTTGAAATACTCTTTAAGAAAGATGCCACATAAACTTAAGGGGAAAATAAGGGTTTACCAGGCTGAGCCCGTTCTTCCTTTGGAGCAGAGATTGATATCCGAGTTTGCCGTCCCAATGCAGGACTTGCGAGCTTCCAGCCCCATTGGTTTTCGCCCAGGGAAATTTCACTGAGCCCACCTCCCTCGGCTTTCTCTCCCAGAATCGCCGTCGCTGCACCAAGCGAAGGATGACGACCTCATCAGACAACCTAAGCCAGCCGGGAACGCTGGCGTTTACCCGGAAGAATTGACCACTTCTGGGGTCACACGGTCTGAGGATCCTACGGAGGAGGGAACGGCTGGTGGTGTCGGGCCCTCAGTAGGAGAGGAGAGAGACATGGTGAGAGGACCCGGAACGACCAACTCGTGGATAGAGGATATTTCCAAACCGGAGGTTGTCACGCTGCACTCTCTGTGGGACCTGGTGGCAGGTATGTCTAAGCTACTTCGTGAACAAACCTGTTGAGTGGAAGCATTGGGGAAGGAATTGGAGTCTGTAACAAAAGAAAACCAACTAGCATTGCAAGAGCAAGTGCAAGTTACTGAGACCATTAAAACGGATGTTAAGAAATTGCAGGACACCTCTGCGAGTCTTGTTCGGGACACTTTGATTTCCTCAAGAAGATTAGAGGCGGTTGAGAATTTTTTAAGGCATCTAAATATAAGACTGCTGAATTTTCCAAAGATTATGGGTGAATTACCGATTATAACTTTCAAAAGATATCTTCAAGAGGTCTTAAAAATCCCTTTAGAACAGATACCTCCTATAAAGAAAATCAGCTTTCTGGTACAGAGAACTGGTAATATTCAAAATGTAGTAGAGAATAGGCCTGATTTCCTTAATCTAACCCAATATCTGGAAAATTCAGATCTAGAAGTTATAGAAAGAGTCGTATTATTTGTTTCTCTTTATTCCAAACAGGACTTTACTCTTATAATGAAGGCTTACTTTAAAAATTTAAATATATCCTTTCAAGGGCAGCCTGTTCGTGTATTTCCCGACCTGGCAAGACCAATGCAACTTAGACGAAAAGTGTTTCTTTCTATGAGATCTGAAGTGAATGCAGTTGGGGCGACGTTCCAACTGCGCTATCCGTGCAGATGTGTCATGAAAATTTCTAATAATACCTTTATTTTGTTTTTAACCCTGACCACTTGAAGGAGTTCCTAGATAGCAGAAAGTAAAGCACTGCAAATGAATAATATCTGTGGATCTAAGAGAAATATACCGTGATTGTAATAATCGTCTTATCTGTTACTTTGTTTGGATAGTGATTTTGTTATCTCCTTAAATGCATGCTAGAAATTACTCCCCCATGTTTCCTTTATGGGTTTGAGATATGAAGTTTTGGATGGGGGTCATGTTTATAATGTACTCCTGCCCTTTAATTACCTTTATAGAAGTTTTGGTTGTTAAAATTTCTTGTCATAATCTCTTACATTTTTCATACAAAATGTAATCTTTGTTGAAATATTGTAAAATGATAAATAGAAAATAAATAAAATAAAATAAAATGTTGATCTGCTCTATTGCATTTCATTTGAAAGATGAGTGCCCAGATCTCGCCGCCTCCAGAGTCTCTAATATTCGCTTTCGCACACTGTAGCACTTATGAGGTTGTGTTACTGAGGCTGCCTGAACACCCCTCCCCCGAGCACAGGGACAAAGCCCACCACTGTGCCTGCTGATCTACCTGCCTATCGTCATTCTCGGAGCCAGAGAAAGAGAGAGGCGGGCGTATGAAGCTAGGATGTGGGCTGCTTTAACAACATCAGCATATCGGGGAAATTAGTCTAAGCTGATCATATTACTAATCTGGATACGTGGGCAGAAGAAAAAAAAATGGTTCATGACGTAAGCTGTAATTGAAATGTAGAGAAAACATGAGCGTGCAGAGTAAGAGGGGGAGAGGATGAGAGGGTCATGCTTTCTTAGTATATTTCTAAAGTGAAACCCACATGGAGTCAGACGTTGTGCTCATCTGTAGGCTGTTCTCTGAGCTATGAGGAATGATTTAGGGGTTTCAGATCTGGGCACTAGACAGGTGTCTACATGACTAATAATCAGGAGCCCTCCTTTGGCACTGATTAGAAGACTCAGAGGTAGGTGGAGAAGGCTTGGAGATTGGATTCCCTTTTCACCCCTAAAGGTGGTCCTGCCGGTGCAGGGCTGAGGCGCCCATTGGCAGAGCTGTGTGGGAAAGCTTGTATTGCCGTCACCCGTGCTCTGTTCTGAGGAAGAACAGAGGACTTCAGTTTCTAATCAAGAGCGGACTTCCCATTAGGAAGAGTAGGCAACTTTCTAGGAGAGACCGTCTTGCTACCAGACGTCCACCCGGTCACTGAAACCAGCACCAACGGCTGCTCCTGTGGGGCCGCATCACAGCTGATGTATTTTTAAGAGGTGACACCCCGACTGGCCGCAAATTGTGACTTCAAAGGAGGGCCTGATTTCCATCCCCCAAGACCCATTCTGAGAGGAAGGCCAGCTGTCCTTGCCAAGGGGCAGCCAGAGGATTAAATCTGCCATTGCTTCCAGCGCTGTCACCTTAACATTTTCTCAAGCACTAAATTCACTGGAGATGAAAGATAACCCTGTAAAGCGGCAGAATTGCCAGGACTGGAGCCTTGATGTCATTTTCTGCGACTTCTCGTGACCCATTCGTTTTCTTCTCAACATATATTTCATAGTGCATAGGCCTATGTATGGTTTTAAAAGGGCGTTTCACCACCAACCCCAGGGCTCAACTTTAGCACTACACACATTGCAGTGCAGGAGAGTCACGTTCAGGGCACAACGAAATGATATGCTGGAGCCTTGGCTGGGAAGGCGGGTGACTGCTGGTACTGGGCCTGCCCCCCTCTTGGCACAAGGCAGAGGAGACTATGACTCCAGCCCTCGGCCAGATCTAGGGAGGGGGTTTAAAAAGTGAGAGAAAAGCAGGGACAAAGGGTGTTTCATGTTGTAGAAACAAATTCCCAGCCTAATTGTTTTTGGGGTTTGTTTGTTTTTTGTTTTGGTTTTTTTTTTTTGCTTATTTAATGCAGCTGATCAAAATAAAATGAATAAATCTTGATTGCTTCCCCGCTATTTGGTTTGGTGCTTTTTTATTATTATTTCAAAGCTGAAATATTCAGACAATCTCAGATATGATGACATTCCTCCTTCTCCCCTCCCCACATACCCATTTCCAGTGGGAACACATTTGAAAATCATGAACCCTACTACAAGGCGGTAAGGTCTAAAAGTAATCAGCCCCATTTACTGCAAGCTTTGTTTGACAAATGGAGTTTATGGCCGGGATTCACTCTTACCTATCCAGTTTTTTTAAAGGGCTTCTCAGAGATTCCACTAATCACTGTTAATGAAACCTTACGTGAAACCCAATTCAAATTTCTATGGCAGGGGTACATTACTCCAGACCAGGCGTTCCGATTTGGCCTTTCTGACTCACCACTTTGTAGGAAATGTAGACAATTCCCAGGATCCTTCTACCATGTTTTTTGGGACTGCCCTGTTATACAGGTTTTTTGGGGTGAGGTATTACAGTTTTGTACACAACTGTGGAAATGTTCGTTACCCCTGGACCCGGGCACATGGTTGTTTGGGACTACCTCTCAATTAGCGCGGTCAACAGCAAAGTCGGGTATGCCGCGCTTCCTTCTGAAAGCAGCGGTGATTGGCAAGAAAGTCATTCTCACTAAGTGGCTTGATGCGGATGTACCGGCTAAGGATCAATGGTTTAAACAGATGCTGACTCTCTGTACCCATGAGATGTATTGTCTTAAACATCAAAATATAAGTGGGGGCAAGTTGAATGAGGTGATCTGGGCCCCGTTCCTGGAATATTTGAAACCCTCACCGTCCCCGGCGTCTCCAGATAAGGGGTGAAAGGGTATGGATGGCAGGTCAGCACTGCACTTGTATTTACCCATCCCGACCATCCGTGCTGAGCAAAGTATCTGGGGTTCCCTGGTGCTTCCTAATTAATGTCCCAACTTTCTTTTGTGGCTCACTCAATACTTCTACCACTAATACCACAAACCCGACCATACGAGTGGAAAGCCCTAGCTCACATGCGCTTTGGCGATGTTCTAAGATATGCTGGGTTATTGCCGACCATGCAACCTAGGGGGAAGGGGGAGGGAAGGTACTAAGGGGAGGGGGGCAAAAATGTTCAGGGCATTTAACGCATTGTAGGATGCATCTGCTCTATGTTATGGTTGTATTTTGAGGAAGTTTCCCGGATGTGGATGTCTTACCTTAATGGATGATGTGTTTTTTGTTGATTGTTCCTGTTCAAAAACTCAATAAATATATTACAAAAAAAAAAAAAAAAGAAAATCATGAACTTGGTTGCTGAATCAGGCCCACCACGGGGTACTGGAGCTGGTGTAGGTCAGCCATGACATAAAAAGAGAGATTTTTTTTATCGGTAATTTTTTTTTTTCCTGCTCCTTTCCCCTTCTCCTCTCCCAGAGGTGCCAGGTTACCCAGTTTCAGGAGGGAGATTTTGAGAGCAGTCCTGGATTTCTGAGAGCCCCCATCCTGTCGCATAGCGGTACCTGCAGCGCTGATTTCAGATGGTGGAAGTAGAAGCAGGGACTACAAGTCCCACAATGCATTGGGATGTAAGTTCAGGACTGACCAAACACACTGTCCCTCCCAGAACTGGATAATTGGCAGCTCTGCTCATCAGATCCTCTCAATGGGCTGCTGCTGATGTCCCAGCTAGTTTCCTGCTCTTTTGTTACCTGGGTAGGCTGTTGTAGCTTTCCGATGTCTAATCCGCAATTGTAAAATAAAAGTCATTTTTGAAAGCCACTTTAAGAAAAAAAAAATCTCACGCCTCACATCCTAGAAAGCATGGGCCCAATATTCAGCCAGCAGTTAGCCAGATAAGTAGAACTTATCCGACTATCTAGTGGCTGCTGAATATCCGCTTAAGTTTAGCAGCCGCTAGATAGCCGGATAAGTCACTTATCTGACTATCTCTTAGCCAGAGAACTTTATGGGTGGGCAGTGGGTGGATTGAGGCGGCACTGCTGAGCCAGATAACTTATCCAGCTAAGCAGTGATAGTTAGACTTGCCGGGAAAAGTTGTCCCTCTAAATTAGACCTGCTCGTAGCCATGCCGCTGAATAAGTAATATCCAGCTGAGTTACTTAGCCATAAGGCCTTTAAATATCTACCTGCAGACGTAGCTGAGGGTATTCAGGGAGTCCCAGTTCTCTCTCTTCTCTGCTCATTCCCTGCCTGCACGATATTTGACAGGTGGAGTTCATCTTCTCCTTTGTCAATGCATCTTCTCTTTGAAAGAGGCTTTGAATGTACGGAGCAAAGCAGAAGACTGGCAATGTTGTCAGCTGCAGTCTTTTCTTTTTTTTTTCCTTTTTGCTTCTCTCCTCTAGAAGGAAAGATAAGAGGGTTTGTCTGGTCTCTGAGGTATCTACAGGCAGCTCACAGATAATTAAATACCAAGCTCTGGGTGTCACTGGTTTTCTGTCTCTCTCTCTCTCTCTCTCTCTCTGATTTTTTTCTTTCCACCATATTTTTCAAATGGTTTCTCCTATTCATGACCATGTGAACCAAGTCTCTTTTCCTCATGCACACTCTGAATCTGCCTCTTACTCTTCCCTGCTCATTCTCTCTCTCTCTCTCTCTAGCTTTCTTCCCCTCACTAGCTCTAACTCTCTCTTCCATCTCCCCTCTTCTCCCCAGTGATTTTTTTCCCATTTTAGCTTTCCTACATTCACTGTACCTTAAACCTGGTTTTTCTTCCCCTCTCTGGTATGCTGTATTTAGCTTGCCCTGGTTATCTTCTGCTCTTCTCACTCTCTCACCCTATCTCACTCTCTTTCCTCTTTGTCAATCTTATTATCTCCTTTTTTTCTCTGCATTGTCGCTAGTCCTGTCTCATTTTCGCACTTGCTTTCTTGCTCTGTCACTCTTTCTCGCCCTTTCTTCTCACTTCAGCATGTGTTAAGGTGCTGTAGCTTGCTGACAGCCATCTCTGTGATAGCACAGAAGACATGAAGGAAAAATAAACTGTTTGCCAGCCTTAGAAATTAATTTTCTGACTCAGTTACAAACCTAGCTCCCACCTCTTCCCCTCCCCCCCCCCAAGAATAATCATGAGCTCTTCAAGCCTTTTCTATTTGATGTGCAAAAACTGATATTCCTCATGTTGATTTGTTCAACTTTTCATCAGATTGTATTTATTCAGTACTAGAATTTTATGACACTTTTCCTGTGCTGCTAACTTTCTTTAATTAGAATTTGAACAAACATAACACATCCACAACAAAGGCAATACTTAACACGTTTTGGCTGGTTTATATTCTTGGGTTGTTTTTTTTTTTTTCACCAATGCAGTGTAAATTTTGAGGGGAGAGAGGAGAATTCTAAATTCCTTATTATAAACCATTCAGTGCTTCCCTGGACCTTTTTCATTTGCCAGCGATTTTGAATATTAAATATAGATAGAGCCACAAATTACTCACTATTTACTGCAAGATATATATATATTCGTCAAGTGTTTAATCGCTGCTGCATGAGATCTGATGATTCTGATGATGGATTATTAAATATTGTTTTTATAATCAACCACAAGCCTCAAAATTATACTTGAGCATCTGTTGGTAATGTAGCTGTTATCCCCTTCCGGCCTCCCCTTGGGAGGTTTGTCATACTCCAGCAGGGCCATAAACTTATTTATAGCTCTTCAGGGCAGGGACACTTGACTAGCTCTTCTCTCGGACTCCTTCCCCAGAGTGTAGATTCTTTTTGTGGAGGGAAAGAGTTAACTTTCAGGGCCAGTGGCACAGCATGGGTGGGACTGGGTGGGCTGTAGCCCACCCATTTTGGGCTCAGGCCCACCCAATCAATGTTGCCCAGTGGCCCAAGAAGAGAGGTCCTGTCACACGGCTGCAGCAGACTCGCTGGGCGAGAGGAGGAAGAAGGCCACGAGGCAGATGGTGGATCCCCATCCCACTGTGGCCGAGAGAAGAGGCCCACGAAGCTGCCATCCCACCACGGCCAAGAGGAAGAGGCCTGTGAGGCTGCCAGTGGACCCCCATCCCACCAGCAGCTGAGAAGAGGAGGAGGCCCATGACGCTGCCGAGGAGTAGGACCAGGAGGCAGGCAGTCAAACACCTCACTGGAGGGTGCTCGTTCTGCTCCTCCACGTGTGCTGGCCCTGCGCATTCAAAAAACGTGCAGCCAGTAAGTGCTCTATGCTGATCTTGTGCATCTCGACAGTTTTGAATACCGCGAGCAGGCACACGAGCAGCAGCAGAACAGGATCCCCATTTTGCTACCGATGGGGAGCCTGCCTGTGTTTTATGTTTGTCTGTGTGTGTATGAAAATGTTACTCTGCCTGGGGTGGGGGGGTGTATGTGAAAGGGAGCCTGCCTGGTGGTGTGGTGGGGGGTGTAAATGGGTTCCTGCCTGGGGATGGAGGTGTGTGAATGTGAATGGTAACCTGCCTGGGTGTGTGTGTATGTGGATGGTAGCCTGCCTGGGGAGTGTGTGTGTGTGTGTGTGTGTGTGTGAGAATGTGAATGGTAGCCTGCCTGGATGTGAATGGTAGCCTGCTTGGGGAGGGGAGTGTGTGTGAATGGTAGCTGGCCTTAGGGTGGGGGGGGGGGGAATGTGAATGGTAGCCTGCCTGGGTGTAAGTGTGTATGTGGATGGTAACCTACCTGGAGAAGTGTGTGTGTGTGTGTGTGTGTGTGTGTGTGTGTGTGTGTGTGTGTGTGTGAATGTGAATAGTAGCCTGTCTGGGTGTGACTGTGTGTGTGAATGGTAGTCTGTCTGGGTGTGTATGTGTGTATGAATGGTAGCCTGCCTGGGAGGTTGGGGGGGTGTGAATGGGAGCCTGCCTGGTGGACTGGGGGGGGGGGGGGTGTTGAATGGGAGCCTGCTTGAGGGCGATGTAAATGATAGCCTAGCTGGGGGGAGGGTGTGAGAGAGAGAGCATGTGAGGGTGAGAACTTGTATGTGTGGGAGTGGGAGCCTGCATGTGAGAGAGAGCAGGTGAGAGTGGGATCCTATGTGTTTGTGTGAGAGTGGTAGCCTACATATGAGAGTGACAGCCTGTGTGTGTGTACATATGTATAGAAGTGGGAGCAGGACCCTGCATGTGAGAGAGAGCATGTGAGAGTGAGTGCCTGTGTGTTGTGTTTGTGGGAATGAAAGCATGTGTGTAAGAGCATGTGAGAATGAGAGCCTGTGTGTGTGTTTGTGGGAGTGGGAGCCTGTGTGAAAGAGAGCATGTAAGAGTGAGAGCCTATATGTGTGTATGTGAGAGAGAGCATGGAAGAGTGGGATCCTGTGTGAGAGAACGTGTGTGTGTGTGTGTGAGAGAGAACATGTTATTCAGAGTAGTTAAATCATAGGCAGATTGTGCTAAATTGCAGGAAGACCTTGTGAGACTGGAAAATTGGGCATCCAAATGGCAGATGAAATTTAATGTGGATAAGTGCAAGGTGATGCACATAGGGAAAAATAGCCCATGCTATAGTTACAGAAAGTTAGGTTCCATATTAGGAGCTACCACCCAAGAAAGAGATCTAGGTGTCATAGTGGATAACACATTGAAATTGTCGGTTCAGTGTGCTGCGGCAGTCAAAAAAGCAAACAAAATGTTGGGAATTATTAGAAAGGGAATGGTGAATAAAACGGAAAATGTCATAATGCCTCTGTATCGCTCCATGGTGAGATCACATCTTGAATACTGTGTACAATTCTGGTTGCCGCATCTCAAAAAAGATATAATTGCGATGGAGAAAATACAGAGAAGGGTGAACAAAATGATAAAGGGGATGGAAGAGCTCCCCTATGAGGAAAGGCTGAAGAGGTTAGGGCTGTTCAGCTTGGAGAAGAGATGGCTGAGGGGGGGATATGATAGAGGTGTTTAAAATCATGAGAGGTCTAGAACAGGTAAATGTGAATCGGTTATTTACTCGTTCAGATAATAGAAGGAATAGGGGCACTCCATGAAGTTGGCATGTAGCACATTTAAAACTAATCGGAGAAAGTTCTTTTTCACTCAATGCACAATTAAGCTCTGGAATTTGTTCCCAGAGGATGTGGTTAGTGCAGTTAGTGTAGCTGGGTTTAAAAAAGGTTTGGATAAGTTCTTGGAGAAGTCAATTACCTGCTATTAATCAAGTTGACTTAGAAAATAGCCACTGCTATTAATTGCATCAGTAGCATGGGATCTTCTTAGTGTTTGGGTAATTGCCAGGTTCTTGTGGCCTGGTTTGGCCTCTGTTGGGAACAGGATGCTGGGCTTGATGGACTCTTGGTCTGACCCAGTATGGCATGTTCTTATGTTCTCACTGGCTCTGTCACATACACACACACCCAGGCAAGCTCCCATTCATTCTCACACTGCTCCCCCCCCACCCCTACCCCCAGGCATGCACACATTCATTCTCACACACAGACCCCAGGCAGGCACCAATTTATTTTCACACACACACAAACAGGCAGGCACCCATTCTCACACAGACAGACCCCAGGAGGGCACCCAGAAGACCTGGAGATAAAACTGCAGACCTTCTGCAAGCCACTGGCCCACATTCATAATCTGAAGCTGAAAGAAGACTCTTGTCCCTTCTTTTCTACAAGTGTGACAGTGGCAAATATTCCTCAATGATATCACCGATTGATGCTTTCTAGATTCAAGTAATCTCAAATGAAATTGAGTAGCATTGTCAAACAATATACTGTTTTTTTTTTCCTTTTCTTAGGTTATTGTGCAGTGTCCCAATGCTATCAATAGCCATGACATCACCCAGAGAAGTGCTTAACATTTGCCCTATGGTCCTAAAATTAACATTGTAAAATTGAGATTTATGGGTTGTACATGTTGCTTGCTCTGTGACTTCCAGCTCACATCTGATAATGCTGGTTAAAATATTTGTAAGATGTCCCAGTTCTGCATGTTGATACTAAACTTATGATAGGGTTTAAATGATGGGTTTCATCAGACCTCACTAGACAATAATTATCTTGTTGTCTCATTCAGAAGTGATACAGTGGATCTTTATGAAGGACAGCATAAAAACACAAGAAATATAGGCAACAAGCTAGAGACTAGAGACTGGAATGGACCTGCCTCTCATCTTGGTGAGATCTGCAGACTTACAGTACAGGGAGAAAAGATAGTGGAAACCATCCATCAGATGTAAACCTGGGTTCTTGGTATAGGGATATTTGTCATAACTGTTGTGGGTTCAGCATTATTTTAATATATTTTCTAACTTGTGCCCAATGGAAATAATGTATTGCTCAATTTGCAATACAGAGATAATATATTATTTATGGTTAAATTATACAAATGTGCATATGGATACTATATGTTCAAAGTTCGTAATAAAGATTAAGTGACATAAGAAGATGTAAATCCTATGCATGAGTGAGGGGAAGGGGAAGGTGTTGACAAAGGTATAGTTAAATCTCCCTAATGTTAATTGGAACATTCCAGCTGCAGCTTGGAGCAGGTTGATGTTAGACCCTTGCAGGATGCTCCCTTCAACGAGCATGCAGTAGTGGCAGGATACACTTACCAGCTAAGGACAAAATTGAGAAGGCACAATCTCCTAGAGGCTGTTAGGTTTATACATCTGAGAGTTGGGAGATATCATTAGTTAGAGCAGTGTAAGCGGAGACGACTGAGCAGATTAGATGAGCCAAGTGGCCTTTATCTGCCAAAAGCTATTTTAGTACTATATAACTAATTCCAAAGTCCGTACATGAGTACGTGGTATTGAGGGTAGTAGTTACTCTTGGTGGGTGGCTACTTGGAGAAGAGACCATTCTTTGGGGGCATTGATGCACTAACCCCACCCTGGCACAACCCGCCCGGTCATTTCCAGTTCCTCTGCTGTAAGAGGCAGTAGGAGGAGTACTAGAGTATTGGCAGGCCAGCATCGGTAGTGGCAGAGATGTGCAGCGTGAAGTGTTAATACCACCCTTTCCAACGCTCCTCGGGAAGACATGGCACTCCTTTCCTCTACCG
The DNA here is from genome assembly GCF_901001135.1 of Rhinatrema bivittatum. Taxonomy (NCBI): domain Eukaryota; kingdom Metazoa; phylum Chordata; class Amphibia; order Gymnophiona; family Rhinatrematidae; genus Rhinatrema; species Rhinatrema bivittatum. The sequence continues at coordinate 48,850,779 of NC_042622.1, read as the reverse complement.
GCTGACTTTTCACTTCAGTGCAGGACAATGCTGTGGTCATTTTGCCCTGGGACTTGCACTCCCCTAAGATCAGCCCTGCTTGGGGTTCAGTGATAGCCAGACAGTATGGTCCAATGTAAGAACAAAAGCAAAATCAGATGGTACAAAGGCAAGTGCCTTTACACTAACAAAGTAAACAAAGCAAGATGAGGACAAGTCCTGTATGATTTTCAAAGTGATGGCTGAAAAGATAAGGATAAGGAGATCGACTGGATTCAATGGCAATGCACCAGGAAGCAAACTGGGTAGACTAGATGGTTCCTACAACTCTTATCTACCATTGGTTTCTATGTTTTTGTGTATTGAAGGTTAGTATTTCCAAAACAACTAAGGATGGTAGTAAACAAAGCTCACTCCAAGGAAAGGCGGGTGATCAGTAGAGTGCCACAGGGATCTCTGTCCTGGAATGGGTTCCATTCCTTGTTTTTGTATTCCATATCACAGCATGATTGGAAGGGGAGGTACTGCTGTTTTTCAGCAGGGTTGACACTCCAGAGTCTTTGTTGTGGTTCTGACTTGTACATTTGAATACATGAATTTTTTTTATTTTTTTTTTGCCAAAATTCAAATGCACCTTATAGTAGAGTACCATCCCCTTTGTTTTGCTCTATCTACTTCTTTTGATCAGCTCTTAAACCCCGGTTTCTTCTCTTTCTACTTCATGGCTTTGTGGATGTTATACCTAAAGCAATTAGAAGCACAGAAGTATGAATTTCAGAGATTTTGGATAATGCAAGTTGAGCTGGAAGTGCATTTCGAATATATTAACCTCTGAAAAGACTGCTGCTGTCTGGCCGTGTGCTGTAGCTGTTACAGTTATAGTCAGGACTCTGGCATCTTTCATTTTAGAAATCAAGAACCTGGTCACTAGTGGAATATCAGGACAGAGACTGGATAGCAGAGTTGTTTGAGATTTTAAGGATCATAGTAGAGGGAGCGGGGTGAGCTTGGAGGGACCAGGGGTGGCCCCAGTATGTTGTGGAGAAAGAGCTGTGTGGGAGAGCTGTTGTTACTTGATTAGCACAGGGTTCTGCAGATCAAGACGTGTTCATGAGTAGAGGGATGTGAGAGCTCCATGAGACAGTTAGGAGCAAGAGTAGCAGGGAATGGGCGCTGGCCTGAGGGTTCAGTGGCAGTTTTGCACGGACTCCTGTAGGCAGGACCACAGGAGAGTGGCCGTGGGATGGGATGGACAAAAATGCCACAGCAGCCACCCTTTGAAGAAGGCAGGAGATGGCTCCTTTTCAGCCCAAATCTGGCACCCTAGGCAGTTGTTACACCTGAATCCAGGCTTGCTTGCAGTGACTTATTGTAGTGACTAGAGGGTTATGAACCTGTGAGAAAATTATACTCACAGGAAAATCTTGAGTAACCGCAAATGGGGACTCCTGGCTGCGTAGCCGTAGCAGAGGTAAGTTCCAATTAAACTGAGAAACCCAAAGAAGCAGGAAGAAGTCGCCAGACAAAAAAAATAAAACAGCAGAAAATACTGCAGGTTAGCTTAGAAGTGTATTGGAGCTGCATGAGGGCCTAGGATTAGTCTAATAAACTGTGCTGTTGGTCAGGATTGGGGGAAACTGAAGCATAAATTTACCTTTGCATGGATCACTGGAGATCATAGAACAGATAGAATACCCTAAGGTTCATAGAGATATCTGTGGTGATAAACCTACTGCACCGTAATCCATGCACAAGAAATAGCAACTACGAGCAGCAGTGAGTAGGAATGCCAGTAGGCAGAGTAAGTGAGTGCCTGTGGGCAGGCGCAGTGCCGTGTGAGTCTCTTGCTTTACATCATCAGCTGCCGCCCCGCAGTACCTTGTGGGGTTGAGGGGGAAGGCCGACTGTCCACATGCGCAAGGGCAACCAGGGGGTATAAATCTGCTGCTGAAGATAAGCCAGTGGAAGGAAGAACATGCAAGGCCTGGTTTGCTAAGGCTTTTCACCAGTTCTTTGTTTATGGGGAAAATTCTTTGTAAATCTGGCCCTAGTAGGGACTTAATATGAACTGCTTGAGGATGAATGTTGTCTGCTAAGTGATTCATGGCTTTCCGGGAGCAGAAAGCCTGTTAAAAGCCTCAGGCATGCTCGTGCATGTTTAATTTGATTTATTTTATTTTTTTACATTTCTATACCACTTCCCCTGACCAAAAGGAAGCGCCCAAAGTTGTGTACAACAGTAAATCGTCATATATTCCCACATTGGTGGACTTTAGAGGAGGGCTATCCTAGTGATTAGAGCAATAGACTAAACAGCAAGGGAACCGGGGTTCAAATGCCACTGAGCCTCCTTCAGCAACTCATTTTATCTCCCGTTGCCTCAGGTATCCACTTAAATTATAATCTCTGTAGGGCATGGACTTATTGTACCTGAATTCAGTTTCATTTGAAAAGCTGGGATAAAAAAAATTGTATTAAATAGTTATTATTTGGAGACACTGGAAGGGAGAAAACAAATGTATTAAGATTTCCTATTGATATTGCCATCAATGTAATTCCTGAGGCAATACTAATGTTTACAGATTTTGGAAACTCCTCCTTCTTGGCTGTTTTCCACGGTTCCCAACCTAAGCAAATGGAGAGCTGCTGGGCTGATCCTTTTGGGAAGTACCCACCTAGGCCATATAGGGGGGCCGGGGGCATCTTACAGTATGAACTTTTAACTATGTGCTTGGAGCAATATGGCCAAGTGGCTGTTATGCTAAAAAAAAAAAAAATAAAAACAAACTACTACTACTACTACTACTACTACAGCAAAAATTAACCCAAGGCTGGATTCAGGGAAGGGAATTTATAGAAACAGGAAGTGAGTAGCCATAATAACATATACAGGCATTTTATTTAAAAAAAATATTGTAAAGAAAAAAGAAATAAATATTATGACAGCAAAGAAAAGACCTTGGAATATAAAAGGAAACTGCAGAGCCAGGAAGCAGGCAGATTAATACTGTAAGTACTCGGGCTTAGTGCTACTACTTTAATATGCATTACTGTTGCTGTTCTTAATGGAGCAATGGTGCCAGAGAATGGCTCTGCAGAACTGCAGATAAGACTGTGGTAAAGCAGCAGATGGAGTAGGTTCCCAGAGGCAAAGAAAAAAAAAACAAAGAACCAAAGAAATCCTAGCTAGGCAGAGTGTGAGAAATGGAAAGTCAACAGAAAGCAAAGTCTGAGAGCAGCAGAGACAGGATGCAAGCAAGGTCCGAGCAAAAAAAGCAAGGTCTGCCTCGGCTTAAGCCTAATCAGAGTACCAGCTGACTTTTCCAGTTAAACATGGTGGGTGATGTGAAAGATGATATGCAGAAAGCATTTTTTGTGCACATAAATCATATTTTATGCATGGAAAACATGCTTTTTGTGCACTGGAATTCCTGTTTCAGCCCATAAATTAACATTAGCCCTGGAAACTTTACTACACCTCGGAGTAGGAGTAAAATTTCCAGCGCTAAGAAAACATGAAGTAAGCTAGCGCAACTCTCTCTCTGCCTTGAAGGGTAAAAGCTAATCAAAACAAATAAGCTAGGAGTTGGTTTATATTATGTTTTTATTTGACAGAAAGGTTCCTCCGGATGCAGCGGGACTGACTGTGATTGTTTACTCTGAAGACATATCTGTGAATGTTTAATAAACTGTGTTTGGTTTTCTGTGACGTTATTATGATCTCTCTGGGAATAGATGTCTTCTGAAATCTTAAAGACTACTCTCACACTTCTGCTTACTATAGGTAGTAGCTAATGACATTATTAGCATGAGGTTTCCATGCCAGGGCTCTCATTTAAACGCATATTGTCATATGCACTTTTTTGTGTGGAAACTCCTCGCTGCATCAGCAGTAAAGTTTGCGCACAAATAATGTGTGTACAATTGAGAGGTAAAGTGTGCAGTCTGCCAAATGCACCTTATTGTATCAGCCTCTGAGTTTGCATCTGAGGCAACAGAGGATGAAGCGACTTGCCCAAGGAGCATCAGCATTCTTTGAACCCTGGTGTTCCTGATTCGCAGCCTACTGCTCTAGTTATTAAGATACTCCTCCACAAGCTTAGGTGGGACAGTGCAGCAGAGGCACCTCTGGTCCTGTGAGGATGTTTTACAGGGGAATCAGTCACATCTTTACAGAACCGACCTCCCACTCAGTGTTCCAAGAGAAAACGATTATCTAGAGAAGAATCCAGGCAGGTCAGTGAATTTCAAAACAATAGTCAAACAGGATCCACCAGAACAAAAATCACGGTTTGCTGAAGGATAATAATATCACTGGCTGGAGGCATTTTGAAAGTAAACAGTTGGAAGGTAGTTAGTTAGATCCATGCCAAACAACAACAGTAAAGAGAAATGTAAGATTGCCTTTTGACTTAGGCTTTTCGTACACTGGAGCTGTTTGTCTTTCTGTGTATTTGGCATATGCCTGTGGTTTACTTTAGGAGTGCTTCTTAAGGATGTGGAGGGCTATTGTTGTTTGACATCTAACCTTTGATGCTGTTCAGTTATTGTTGCTAAGCCTTTTACCAGATTCCCCAGCACAGAGTCATTTATCTTACGCAGTCCAATCAGAAGCAAAGAGGGTGAAAGGTTCTACAGTGGCATCTTGCAACTGTATTTATAAAGCAGATTGTAGAGGTGCATCTATGGCACAATATATAAGAAATAAATATGAACAATGAGGTTGTAAATGATACCTTTTAATTGAGTACTACTTTATAGCACTGCAGACATCTTGTAGCACTTTAGAAATAAGTAACAGTAAAGCTGATACAGTACAGTGCGCTCCGACGGAGCGCACTGTTAACCTGCCCTTGGACGCGCATTTTCCCTTACCCTTATTCAGTAAGGGGCGGAAAACGCGCGTCCAACCCGCGGCACCTAATAGCGCCCTCAACATGCAAATGCATGTTGATGGCCCTATTAGGTATGCCCGCGCGATACAGAAAGTAAAATGTGCGGCCAAGCCGCACATTTTACTTTAAGAAATTAGTGCCTACCCAAAGGTAGGCGCTAGTTTCTGCCAGCACCGGGAAAGTGCACAGAAAAGCAATAAAAACTGCTTTTCTGTGCACCCTCCCACTTAATATCATGGCGATATTAAGTCGGAGGTCCCGAAGGGTAAAAAAATAAAAAATAAATTTTAAATGGGCCGGTGGCTGTTGGGCCGAAAACCGGATGCTCAATTTTGCTGGCATCCGATTTCCGAGCCCGTGGCTGTCAGCGGGCTCGAGAACCGACGCCGGCAAAATTGAGCGTCGGCTGTCAAACCCACTGACAGCCACCGCTCCGGGTCAAAAGTAGGTGCTAGGGAGGCGCTAGTGTCCCTAGCGCCTCCTTTTGCCCGTTTCTACCGCACCACCTAATTTAAATACAGAATCGCACGCACAGGCAAGTGGCCTGTGCGCACGCCGGGAGAGCGGGCATTCGTCCGCTCTCCCATGGACTTTACTGAATCGGCCCAAGTGGTAGTAAGAAATAAGAACATAAGAACATGCCATACTGGGTCAGACCAAGGGTCCATCAAGCCCAGCATCCTGTTTCCAACAGTGGCCAATCCAGGTTATAAGTACCTGGCAAGTACCCAAAAACTAAGTCTATTCCATGCTACTGTTGCTAGTAATAGCAGTGACTATTTTCTAAATCAACTTAATTAATAGCAGGTAATTGACTTCTCCTCCAAGAACTTATCCAATCCTTTTTTAAACACAGCTACACTAACTGCACTAACCACATCTGCTGGCAACAAATTCCAGAGTTTAATTGTGCGTTGAGTGAAAAAGAACTTTCTCCGATTAGTTTTAAATGTGCCCCATGCTAACTTCATGGAGTGCCCCCTAGTCTTTCTATTATCCGAAAGAGTAAATAACTAATTCACATCTACCCGTTCTAGACCTCTCATGATTTTAAACATCTCTATCATATTATTTTGTCACATCTTCTAAAGTAGCAATTCTCAACCAAAGTGTCACAAAACTCCAGTATGTCGCCAAGCACAGACGTGTGTTGCCCTTCCTGGTCTCCTGCTGGCCTGACTGCTCTTCCCTCCCCCTCCTCCAGACATGCACATTCTTCCTCTACCAGGGCAGAACAGCAGAAGAATTAGTGGAAGCAGGGGCAATAGGGGTATGGCCTCTGCTTTTTCCTGTCCCTACAGACCAGAAGAGGAAGTGGTGTGCAGTGGGCCCCCATGCGCTCATGGGAAGAAGGAGAAACCATGCAGAAATACCAGCAGCATAGGCCCAACTAAAAACAAGGAGCAGCATGTGGGACCGGAGGAAAATGAGGATCAGCCAGTAGTCATGAGTAGGAGGCAAAGCAGCGTCAACTGCAGCCGATGGGACTCTTCTTCTTTCATGGGTCTGTGGAGGCTGGAAGAGGAGGATGCTGCACTTGTGCTTCAGAGGGGAGGCAGGAGGTGAGGAGTTGTGTGTGAGAGAGAGCGTGTAGTGTGTGTGCGTGTATGTATGTGTGTGTGTGTGTATGTGTGCATGTGCATGCATAAGTGAGAGAAGGTGTGTGTGTGTATGTGCGTCTTAAGAATGTATGTGTAAATGAGAAAGAGGCATAACCAGCAGTAAAAAGGAGGTGTTGATGCCACTGTACAGATCCTTGGTGAGGTCTCACCTGGAATACAATGTTCAATTCAGGAGACCTCATCTCACAAAGGATAAGGATAGAATGGAAGCAGTCCAGAGAAAGGCAACAAAAATAGTGTGGAGGTCTGTGTAGAAAGCCATATGAGATGATGCCGAAGGATCTTTACATGTATACCATGGAAGAGAGAAGAGACAGGGGAGATATGATACAGACCTTCAAATACCAGAAAGGAATTAATGATGTTCAAAATTCAAATCTTTCATGATGAAAGGAAGCTGCAAAACTTGAGTCACAATATGAAACTCCGAGAGGGAAGACTCAATGTCAGGAAATAATTTTTCATTGAAAGAGTAGTGGAGGTATGGAATGCCCTCCCAGAAGAGGTGATGAAGACAAAAACAGTAATGTAATTCAAAGGGGCATGGGACAAACACAGAGGATCCTTGCTGGCTAAACAATGGAAATGAACAAATGGGGAAGCTTTACTCTTACACCTGAGGTTTACATTTCTGCTTGGAGATAGCCTGCATGGAGCTGCAGTTGCTACCACCATTAACAGAAGGCTTGGGAGTAGCCTGCATTGATCAGCAGTTGCTATTACCCTTAAGAGCAGATTTGGGGATAGCCTGCATGGAGCAGCAGTTGCTACCTCCCTTAACAGAAAGCTTGGGAGTAGTCTGCATAGAGCTGCAGTTGCTATTACCCTTAAGAGCAGATTTGGGGATAGCCTGCATGGAGCAGCAGTTGCTACTACCCTCAACAGAAGGCTTGGAGATAGCATATGTGGGGGGCAGTTGTTACTACTCTTAAAATAAAACTTGTTGGGCAGACCAAATAGATTATTTTGGCTTCTATTACTGTCATTCACTATGCGAGAGAGTGTGTATGTGCCTATGTGATTGAAAGCATGTGTATGAGAGTGTGTGTGTGATCAAGAATGTGTGTGTCAGAGAGACCGTATATATGATTGAGAGTGTGTGTGTGATTGAGAGCATGTGTAAACGAGAGAGAGATCATGTATGTGATTGAGAGCACATTTGTATATGTGTGCGTGCGTGTGTGTGTGTGTGTGAGAGAGAGAGAGAGGAGAAAGTCTGCAAGCAAAAATCCCCTTCCTCTTCTGCTAATTCATGACAATTTCACAGGTATGGAGAGCAGATTTTTTTAAATCTTTATTTATTTTAATCATTAGGAGGTCCATATTCAAAAGCATTTAGCCGACTAACTCAGAAGTTAGTTAGTTATTTATTTATTTATTTATTTATTTATTTAGCTTTTTTTTTTAGCCGGCTAAATGAATATTTGGGAAATTATCCAGCTAAATTCTAGCCAGTTATCTTATTAGCCAGCTAGAATTTAGCAGGGTAAGTTAGGGACCTAACTGGGAGGAATTGAGTTAGCTGGCTAACTCTGATTCAGAGTTAGCCAGATGACTTAGGGGGTCATTTATCAAAATGCGGTAATGCGTTTTCACATTTGTTAAGGGCTTATTGCATGTGAAAAGCCCTGTTAATGCATGCAATAGGCCCTTAACGCATGCGAAAATGCCTTTAACGCATGCGATAGCACCATATCATATGATGCGATGCAAATCCGAAAAAGAGGAGGAGTTAGGGGTGGGCTGGGTTTGCCAGTCTGCGAAGTGCTATCGCACAGACTTAACGCTGATTTTAACTACACCTTGTTCAGTAGCGTTAAGCCGTGCGATAGCTTGCATTATGGGGCGGCAAGGTATTAGTGCATTTCGCGATGTCACCTGAAAGGCCTGTTTTAGTAGGTTTGAAGCTCCCGGACCACCAGCCTAGCCATTGGGGAGAGAGAGAGAGAGAGAGAGAGAGACTGACTGACTGACTGACTGACTGACTAGCCATAATGTCTTCTCCCTAAATACTGAGATTTGTGCAATGTTCTCTCCACCTAGCTTGATGTTACCCAGATAGAGAGTCCATCAAGCTAACCTTGCACAAATATCATCTTGGAGTGAGTTTCCTGACTCCGAAGATCATCAAATCTTCACAAGAGAGCACTGTTCTGTTCGTACGTCTCACTTTGAATGTCAAAGTGGCCCCTAACCACCTACACTAATACCTACACCTCACCTCGAGTTACTAGGTGGGCCTCCCATAGAGATATAAATACCTATCTAGCGTGAGGGCATTATGGCTTGTCTCTCTCTCTCTCTCTCCACAGTTAACTGGATAAATTTATCCAGCTAACTTTACTAGCCAGACTGTGTCTGAATATGACCTGCATGTTTTTGTTCTGAAATATTTTATTGTTATCTGGAACATTTTTATATGAGCTTTTAATTATTGGATGTTCTATTCATCTACTATTTTGAAATACTTTGTTCTTTTTATTAGTATGATTTTACTACTATTAATTTTATATTTCTTGATATTTTATGAAGACTGGTGATGTTTCTGTTTTTCCATTGTTTCACTGTCTACAGGGTCTGGCTTATTGTGGTTTCCAGTTCAGTTTTTGTCTGCACATTTCTATTTACACTTTATGGTCTCTTTATTCTATGTTAAGTGAAGGCCTGTCTGCATTCTGCACATGTGACCAAGGTGAAGTATGCTACTACCATGTAGGTTCTGTGTAGGGATTTCTAGCACCATGTAGGTTCTGTGTAGGGATTTCTAGCACCAGTATTGGTGTTTTAGGACCTGATGTAATATTGTCTTTTCATAGGTGGGGTTGTTTCTGTTTGAGTGTTGGCAAGTACTGCTCTTCTGGTATGGGAGATTTACTACTTATGTGATTTCTGTTCAGAAAGAGTACTCTTATCTTTCCCTAGTGTCATTATTATTAATAATAATAATAATAATAATAATAATAAAATGTTCACCATGGACTGTATTGAGCAGTGTGTCACACATGTGAACATTGCTCGTCACGTCTGTCACAATGGAAAAAAAGGTGGACTACAGTTGTTCTAAAGAAAAAAACATAACCTTAAAAAAGTAGATGTGACTTTCAACACCATACATTTATTTATTTTATTTATTTATTTAAGGTTTTTATATACCGGCAATCATGAGAACATATCTTGCTGGTTTACATGAAACGGGAGTGCATTAAATACATCAAACTAGAACTGAGGTGACCGAAGGTACAGTTACAATTAACAAGGGTAGCAAAACTTGGTGAAGAGGAAGAAATAGGAAAGAATAAACTGGTTAAACGATATACAAGTCAAATTACAAGTTATGTGCAAATGGCATGATTAATGGCTGAATGTTTTAGAGGAGTCCTTGGATTGTGTCCTTGGATTGTGTCATTAAATTGTGTCTGGGAAAGCTTGCTTGAATAACCAAGTCTTAAGTCTTTTCCTAAAAGTTAGGAGGCAGGGTTCTAGTCTGAGATCTGTGGGCAAGGAATTCCACAGAAGGGGGCCAGCTGTGGAGGTGGCGCGATCTCTTAGGGTAATGTGTCTAGTCGTTTTCGCAGGGGGAACTTGGAGTGTGCCTCTATAAACATCTCTGGTAGGTCTTGTCGAGTTGTATACTTGGAGAGGGAATTGAAGATCGAGGGAAGTGCATTGATGTATAGTTTTGAAAATGTTACATATGGCTTTGTACATGATACGGAAGTATACGGGTAGCCAATGTAGCTCTTTCAGGATGGGTGATATGTGGTCTCTTTTTCTTGTGCCTGTTAGTAGTCAGGCTGCTGAATTTTGCACCATCTGTAATGGTTTGGAATAGGAAGAAGGCAGACCTAGCAATAGGGAATTGCAATAGTCTAATTTTGAAAAAATGACTGCCTGGATTATCGTTCTGAAGTCTTGAGCATGGAAGAGAGGTCTTATCCTTTTCAAGACCTGGAGTTTAAAGAAGCAGTCTTTGGTTGTTTTGTTGATGTGTGCCTTGAAGTTTAGCCGGTTATCCAATAACACTCCTAAGTCTCTAACTTGTGTGGTATGTAGGTTGGTAGGAAGAGCAATGTTAGGTGTATTGTTCTCAGGAGAGATGAGTAGGATTTCTGTCTTGGAGGAATTTAAGATGAGGTGAAGGCTGTTGAATAGATGTTTGATTTTTTGGTGGCATGATTCCCAGTAGTCAAGAGTTTTAGAGTATGAGTCTTTGATGGGGATGATGATTTGAATATCATCTGCGTATAGGAAGTACTTTAGATTGAGGTCAGTGAGAAGTTGGCAGAGAGGAAGCAGGTAAATATTGAATAGAGTCGGAGATAATGAAGAACCTTGTGGGACTCCTATGGCAGAGTCAAATCTTGAGGATTCCTTGTTTTGGAGTTTAACTTTGTAACTTCTGTTATTGAGAAAGGTTTTGAACCAAGATAGGACGGTGCCGCAGATTCCTATGGACGACAACTGGTTTAGGAGGATGGCGTGGTTGACAGTGTCGAACGCTGCGGATAGGTCTAACAAGATCAATAGGAAAGAGTTTCCTTTGTCGAGGCCCAGTAATATATGGTCTGTCAGCGAGGTGAGGAGGGATTCTGTGCCTCGATTTTTTCGGAAGCCGTGTTGTGGTGTGAAGAGAAGATTGTTGTCTTCGATGAAATCTGAGAGTTGGGAACATTTCTTTTTGAAAGGTGCCAAATTTGCCCAACTCCTGTGCCACCCCACTGGATCACTCAGCAACTTTAAAAAATGGAAAATTCTGATGTCTCCAGCAAGGATTTTGCTCCACAAAAAAGTCTGATAGAGTTAGATCCAATAGTTCCAAAGTTATAAAGGGGGGGAGGGGGGAATACACACACGGTTTGTAATGTCAAAACTGTCAATTTTGCCACCCCCACCCCCCTCATTTACCAACTTCAAGAAGTGGGAAAAGTCAGACGTCTCTCCGCTGGCCCCATCTCACCCCCCTCCACTCAAAGCTTGGCTTAGCAGTTCCAATGTTATAAAGGGATGCAGAGCCGTAGCGAGCCTAGGCGCCACTATCAAAAGATGCCGCTAGCGCTGCCATGTGCCGAGGAGAACAGTGCGGCTGGCGTGTACCCAGCGCGGCCTTAGTAAGTGGAAAAGCAGCATGACCCTGCTAGCAACGCTGCTGATTCTGGCGGGACCATGCTGCTTTTCCACTTAATAATGCCCGCCTACCATGCCACTGATTTTGGCGGGGCTGCGCTGCATCGGAGGAGGAGCATGCCCTGCCCGAAGGAGTCCAGTGCCCTGTGGCCGGAAGTCGTCCCCTTGGCCACAGGCGCTGAAGAAGGAGACTGCTGCTGGAAATGAGTGAGAGAGAGCATGTGCTTCAGTGTGGGAGAGAGAGAACATGTGTGCTTCTTTGTGGGAAAGTGAGAGAGCATGTGTATGGGAGAGGGAGATAGCATGTGTGCAAGTGTGTGGGAGAGAGAGCATGCAAGCTTATGTGTGGGAGAGTGAGAGAGAGCATGTGCGCTTGTGTGCATGTGTGTGGGAGAGTAAGAGAGCATGTGTGTCTGTGTATGGGAGAGTGCGAGCATGTGTGTTTATGTTTGGGAGAAGGAGAGCATGAATGTGTTTGAGAGTGAGAGTATGTGTGTGTGTGTGTGTAGGATAGGGAGCATGTGTGTGCACAACTACCCCAGTTACTCTCTACCTGCTAATCTATGACAATTTCAGGGCATCTGGAAATCAAAAGTTCCAAGTTATGGATAACGGGGAATTTTTTTAAATCCTTATTTTAATTGTTGGATGTTATTTAATGTGTCTGTTTTGAAATATTGTATTGATGTTTGGAAGATTTTTATATGAGTTTTTAATTATTGAATATTATTCTATTCATTGTTTGAATTATTCTTTTTATTGGTATGGTTCTACTAATTTTGTTTTATGAGGAATGGTAATATTTCTGTTTTTTACATTGTTGCAATGCATACAGAATTTGGCTTGTTGCGGTTTTCAGTTCAGTTTTTGTCTATATATTTCTGTTTATACTGTATGGTCTCTATATTCTGTATTTGAGGATCTCTCTGTGTTTTGCATGTGTAACTGAAGTGAGTTATTCCATTAGTGTGTAGTTTCTATGTAGGGAAAAATAGCAGCTTGGATTGTTCTAATAAGGGGGTTTATTACTATTTTAGGTCTGGTGTAATTTTTATAGTAGTAAACAGAATGTTGGAAATTATTAGAAAGGGAATGGTGAATAAAATGGAAAATGTCATAATGCCGCTGTATCGCTCCATGGTGAGACCGCACCTTGAATACTGTGTACAATTCTGGTCGCTGCATATCAAAAAAGATATAATTGCAATGGAGAAGGTACAGAGAAGGGCTACCAAAATGATAAGGGGAATGGAACAAGCTCCCCTATGAGGAAAGGCTGAAGAGGTTAGGACTTTTCAGCTTGGAGAAGAGACGGCTGAGGGGGGATATGATAGAGGTGTTTAAAATCATGAGAGGTCTAGAACGGGTAAATGTGAATCGGTTATTTATTCTTGGGCTGATGCAGTATGGTGCGCTCGACCGAGCGCACCGTTAGCCCCCGTTTGGTTGCGTGTTTTCCACGCGCTATTTTTATCCCTTATACAGTAAGGGGTAATAGCGTGTGGAAAATGCACGGCCAACACCCCCCCCCCCCCCCCCCCCCGAAACTAATAGCACCTGCAACATGCAAATGCATGTTGATGAGCCTATTAGTTAGTCCTGTGTGATCCAGAAAATAAAATGTGCCAAGCCGCACATTTTACTCTCAGAAATTAACTCCTGCCAAAGGAGTCCCTAGCGCCTCCTTATTACCGCGGGCCCTCATTTGGATACTAAATCGTGCGCCCAGGAGAATGGCCTGAGCGCACGTCGGAAGAGTGGGTGCTCGCCTCGGAGCACCGGCTCTCCCGCGGCTTTTACTCTATCGGCCCGTCTTTCAGATAATAGGAGAACTAGGGGGCACTCCATGAAGTTAGCATGGGGCACATTTAAAACTAATCGGAGAAAGTTCTTTTTCACTCAATGCACAATTAAACTCTGGAATTTGTTGCCAGGGGATGTGGTTAGTGTAGCTGGGTTTAAAAAAGGATTGGATAAGTTCTTGGAGAAGTCCATTATCTGATATTAAGTTGACTTAGAAAATAGCCACTGCTATTACTAGCAACGGTAACATGGAATAGACTTAGTTTTTGGGTATTTGCCAGGTTCTTATGGCCTGGATTGTCCACTGTTGGAGACAGGATACTGGGCTTGAATAAATTCTTGGTCTGACCCAGTTTGGTATGGCCTTATGTTTCATAGGTAGGGTTGTTGCTGTTTGAGAGGCTCTCTGAGGGTCATGCCCATGCCCAAGATGCATTACAGTAGGCCTAATACCATATAGGTTCCTAGTATCCCTTGCTTTTTTGCAGGGTTTTCTGGTTGGCCTCAGCAGTGCATGTAAATATAATATACATATTGTAAGTGATATTTTTACCTCAGAAAACTGTGCTTTGAATGTTCTTTTTCATGTAAAATATATTATAAATGCCTAATTTTTAATTGTGTGTGAGGGGGGTGTAAAGGTGTAGGGGGTGCAAAGCTGTAAAGTTTTCCTAGGGCACCTTGCACTGGCCATGAGCATTGCTGTACAAACATTGAACAGATTCTCCCAGCTCCTGGTGTCATGTATTGTGTAATGGGTGAGGGTGCAGTTTTTCACTTGGCCATAGGCGCCAAATTGCCTGGCTACAGCTGTGAAAGGATGAAATACATATAAAAACACAAATCTAATGAAGTGAAGTAAAAATAAAATCTACTAATCATTTGTCTCATAGACATAACACAGGACAAATCACTTGGCGAATAAGAAATAGGTTTGGGGGGGGGGGGGTTCTGAAAGGGCTAATGTATCCCGGATTGTCTTTCTGCACTGGGGAGGGGGCTTAAGTCTATAGGAGCCAACTTTTCCAACTGGGCTCTAGAGGTTTACTCAATATTGGGGGTGTTTAACCCACAGAGCTGTCGCCTATGTTTATGCCTGATCCCCCAGTGCAATAAAGGCAGCAGCCTGCTGGTACTACAATGGCGTAGGTCACGCTGCTGCTAACATGATCCCCCCCGCTATTGGAGAAAGGAGCTGGCATGGTAGTTTGAAGGTTCTTTCTAAAATCGAGCGAGTTTCCCGTTTGTAAAGGAGCTGGGGCAGAAGAGGCGGGGCTTTGAAACTACGTCAGCGGCTGGCTGCCGGCAGGGCGGGGCGAGCTCGGGGCGCTTTAAGCCTGGCGCTCCGCCCCCCTCGGCAGTACATAACGGAAGCGGCCAGGGCCGGAGTGGGTGAGTGCTTGTGGCGTCTGTCTGTGCATCTCCTCTCTGCCCACCACTGTGTTTGTCCGATCCGGCACCTGCTGCCGCCATCACGCTCCGGATCGCGGGGGAACCAGTCCTCCCCATCTCCAGCGGTTTTCTTGTTTTATTTTTGTCTTTCTCGTCCGGTCCGTTCTTTGTTTTATGAATGAACAGGGCGGATCCCTGTAATTTTTTTTTTCTTGCTCATTTTCTGGGATCCGTGTCTTTTTTTTTTTTCCCTTCAGTAGTGTTTTTGTTTTGGTTTTTGTTTTTAATTCTCCGGGCAGACGAAGAGCCGCCCCAGCCTGTGTCTCTCTTGTTTTTTCCTTCACACGCTCTCCGTTCTCTGTGTCTCCTCATGGCTTTGTGTCTGGAACTATTTAAGCAATGTGAGTCTTCAGATATTGTGGGGGGGATTTTCATTGCATTGTGTTGCATGCTATGTTGGAGTTGCATTGGTATTGTTTGACTTTTTTTTTTCATTTTGCGTTCGCTTTGCAAAACGTATGTATGAAATCGATCAATGCTTTGGGGTTTTTTTGTTTGTTTTTTTAGCAAAATAAAATGGTCGCGAAATCGCATTTGAAATCCGAGGCGCTGTATAAGCTGGGTGGGTGGTGAGATGTTGGGCAGTTGGCCTCAGGCTTGAAAACAGCATTCTGCTTAGCTTGCTTTTTATATTTTGCTTATTGGGATTTTTGTTTGCCGTCGTGATGGTTTTGCTGCTCCTTTTTTTTTTTTTTTTTTTTTAAAGATGAATTTTGACAATCGACGAGATCAGACTTCGTGGCACTTCTGCCAGTGTCCTGGTCTCCCGTTGCATGGCTCTCTGATTATAATTGTCAGAATGATTGCTAATTCGAGGTTTTGAATTTGTCTAAATTGCTACACTTTATTTTTAGTTAAGGTGACAGGATGGATGCTCTGTTCGAGAAAATGGCACATATATATTATTGGAATATTAAAAATGATGCAAGCGTTCTTACTAGATAACTATTTTTTTTTTTTGTAGTCCACAACTGGGCAAAGCTTTCTAATCCTGCACAACTCAGTTTCACTGCAATTCCGAGACAAACTTGTGGCCTCAGATTTTTATTAATCTAAAAGGCCTTGATGGTCTTATTTATTTATCGAGTTTTATATACCGTCGTTCGGTTTCGCCATCATTTATCATCATGTTTTGTTATGTTTAGTAGTTTTATTAAAATAAATTCAATATTGCCTCTGTAATTTTGTCTTGTGGTGTTTGATTAAGAGAGGTTTAGGTCATGTCCATGCAGCGTGGAATAGTATTTTCCCCAAGGCAAAATTCATTAAAGAAAAATTAATGTATTCCGAGGTTCTGGTGTTATTTGCTATGGCTGGCTGACACATAAGTGGACACTTTTTTTGCCCATTTTAATTTCTCTCTCCTGTGTGCATCCTACCCATTGCCAAAAGAAATATCTCTGCCCTTAGTATACCTTCACTGGGGTAGGTGAGTGCCCTTCAAGTCACATCCGAGCCATCTTTTCAGGAAGCAGTTTCCTGGTCTCTGTGTAATGTTATCTGCAACCCTCAATTTTCTGCTGCAGCTCTGGAGTAGATTCTGTAACAAAGTTGGAGGCAGTTGGTACACATGCATAAACTCTGCATTTAGTTAAATATCTTATGTTTTTATTTTATAAATCCTTATGAACCTGGCTTGTATTTTGTATAACTTCTATTTTTGGGTGAAGGGATATTGGGTATTGATGTGAGAGGAGAATGAGGTTTTGGGATTTGGAGGGAGAAAGAGAAGGCTGTTCTGGATTGGGGGAGGGAAGAAGGTATCTTTCCTCTCTCTCATTGTCCTCCACGTCATCTTTGTCCTTCCCTTTGGCACTATTCTTCCCCCTTCTCTGCACTGGTCTGGCCAGTAGGGGGAGCAGATTATCTCTTGCTCCTCTCTGCCTACTTTGCTGAGCTGGACACTGTAGGCCTGCAAAGTTCATGGAGGAAGCCCCCTATTGCTTTAATACTGCTAGCTAGAAGTGTGCAAAAGGGAGCCCAGGGGATGAGGGAGGAGGAATTAAGGAGAGATGTGCATGCCATATCTACCAGTAAAAGTGGGAAAGCCCCTGGTCCGGATGGCTTTTCTTTTGATTTTTATAAACTCTTACAATTTCAGGTGGTCTCGCCACTCACACACTTTTTAACGATGTGGTGCAGAGAGATTCCTTGCAGGACGATTTTAATATGGCATATATTACGTTTTTGCCCAAGCCGGGGACAGATCCGCAGTCCCCAGTCTCTTATCACCTTATATCATTGCTCAATTGCGATCTCAAAATACTGGCTAAGATTCTGGCGGATAGGCTTAGCCACCTGTTGCCCAATCTTATATCAGAATACCAGATGGGCTTTGTAAAAAAAAAAACAAAAAAAAAACCAGACCTGCTTACACTCGCATTATACGGCTATTAAAGGCCATGGCGACATCCTTACATTGCAAGACCTCGGCGTTAGCAATAGGCTTTGATTCTGAAAAAGCTTTTGACCGGGAGTCGTGGCCATATATGTTTCCTAGTTTGCAGAGATATACTCAATAGTAAATTATACTCAACACGAGACATCACCACGCTGTGAAACCACTAATACTAGATGATATAAATACCATGACAATACCCTGCTGTATTAACATACATAGTATGATGGTTCATATATTGCCTTGCTTTATACATTGGTTCATATATTCTCTTGTTTTAACCTCTCCCACAGTTACCTTATAACCCGCAGGCCCGTTCTTATAAACCTGTGTTTTCTAATTGTTCTGAGTGAAGGCCTGCGCCACCTCCCACAGTTATGAATGTAAACAGTTGATCTTTTATGTAAACTGTTGTACCTGTAAACCAGAGTGAAGACCCATTGCTAAACTTCAGTATATAAAAACATACAAATAAGATATGGGGTTCAGGGTAACTTTGACACACACATCCTTGCTCTATTGGAATCCCAAATCCCCCATAGTAGCCAATGGCTACAAAGCAGAGGCTGTCCACATTGGAAGGGGAGTGCGGCAAGGGTGTCCTCTCTCTCCACTCTCCTTTACATCTTAGCTATAGATCCTCTGCTTAGGAAAATAGCTCAGAATTCAAATATTAGAGGTGTGGGCCAAGGGGAACATGAATTTAAGGTAGCCATATTCACGGACGACACTTAATATTCTTGTCCCATCCTCAAAATTCTTTGCACCTGCTCTTGTCCATACAGTCAGCCTATGGTAAATTTGTGGGTCTATGGGTGAATCAGGACAAGTCCGAAGCGTTAGATATTGGGGGCCAAGTGAGGGGCTCTTGGCCGGGTCACTTCCCTTTGAAATGGGTCAAAGACACTATGAAATATCTAGGTATCAGGATTCCCAGTGAACTGACAGATTTATACAAGGTTAATGTGTGCCCTTCTCTCCATGGGGCAGGCTTTCAAGCAATGGCAGGGCCTACCTCTTTCACTCACAGGCAGAATTCAACTGCTTAAAACGATGATCTTGCCAAAATGGCTATATGTATTACAAATGCTGCCGGTGTGGCTTACCTCTAGAGATTGTAAAGAGCTGGGCACTCCGTTACGCAAATTCCTTTGGAACGGGAAGAAGGCACGTATAGCTCTGAGGATTTTAATGCAACCATATCATAAGGGGGGTCTGAATTGTCCTAATTTGCGCACATAGAATCTGGCATCTCTAATGAGACACCTGCGAGATATGATTGTGGGCACCACCTATTACACACATTTGCCGGCTTTACAATCCTGGCTGGGGGTTAGGTCCTTTAATTCGGTGGTCCAAATGCCCAGAAATCACCTGCCACCCTTTGTGGCCTCCCAACCCCTGATTCAGGCATGTTGAAAAGCTTGGACTTTTTTTTTTTTTGTGCTCGAAACTGACCGCGTTCTTAGATATTTGCGATCACTCCCTTTTTCCCCCTGCCTGCTCTGGCTCCATATTCCATAAAATGGAGGAGTAAGGGCTTGATTTGGATGTATCAATGTTTTTCTAAAGACACGGGACAATTGCTCACCTTTCCAGAGCTCCAAGAGACATTCCTTCTTCCTAGCTCAGACTGTTATGCATACTTATAGTTGTGGCATTTTTTGCATACCACGGGCCACTCGATACAGCCCACATCACGCTTCTGGTCTCTTCATGGTTTAGTATTAAACAAATAGTCTCAGAAGCCAAGAATCGCAGCCTACCGAAAGGTCCTACAGTCCATTTCTGATGCAGATAGTTTGTCTCACCTATGCATGTGCTGGCAAACATGGTCTGAGTTCACGCTGACTGCGTAGAATTTCATGACTTACCGGAATGGTCTGAGGATGTGCACCTTCCAAATTCAGTTCCTGCAATTTCAATAGGCACCATAGAATTCCACAATAGGGGGCCTGAGTATTTGGACCTTGCTGTGGCCACAGTTTGCAGGATATCGGATCTTAAATGTAAACTTAATCCCCTATGTTTTATGCTGGACTATTGTTGGCCAGTGTATTTTAAGTACTTCCCATCAACTACAGAAAGCTACCTCCCTTTGCTTTTGTTTATATTGTAATGCTTAAGCATCTAGGACCATAATAAAAATGTTTGGGTTTCTTTTTTTTCTTCAAGGGCAGGCTTCATGGCAAGTGCTGCCTAGTGCCATGCAGGGGATGTAGATTCTGTTTTAGAACCAGGCTTCAGCATGTCGTCCAGTTGGCTGGGGATGCACCCTTTGGGGTGCAGAGTCCCTGTTGCTCAATGGTGACGTCTACTGGCCAGAACTAGGTTCCATATTTTTATGGTTCTGGAGAACGAGCCAGGGCTTATGGAGCTGTCAAAGGATTGTCACCATAATGACGACTGAGTTGGGCAAGGGAAAAACCATTCGGCAGCTGCAAATGGAAGGCGGCTGGTGCCATACCTAGCCCAACTGAGGCTGGTACGAATTGAACTGGAAGCCCAAAGGAGCAGGAGGGGAACTGTAAGGCCAAAAAACATGCTCCCATTCTGTGCTTTATCCACACGATCTTCATTGTGTAAGGCCCCAAGTGTCAAATTAAATTGAAGCAAATGGGCACCACATGTGTCAAATTCAATAGTTACCATTTTTTATTTTTTTTCTCTAGGCTTCTGCTGGCATTTTTTTACCATTGGGTTTTCTTCTCAAGGTGGCCTCCATCATGCTGCCACACAATTGGGCTCCTAGTGTGGCGTTTTGTCAAATGTCCATGAGTATCTGGTTACTCAGTTGTTGCCACAGCCTATTTCTAGTATGTGTGAAATCTTCCAGGCAGAGAGACTAGAAGACAGACCCCTTAGCCTTCATAAAATTACTAAAGGGTTGATTGACAGTGTTCAGATTGGCGTGGTGGGAATTTTTAAGGGAAAAATGATCAGCCAGGCTTAAAATAGCTTGGTTTTGGAAGTTGCCCCTTTTGCTGACTGGATATCATTGTATGGAGACAGAAAATGTGAGGCTTTCATCCAGAGCTCTTAATTGGAGAAACATTGTTCTGCATCAAGGAGCTATCAAATACAGAAAGTCTCTCAACCCTTATATGGAGATAGTAGGGCATTGGTGGATAATTCGTGCCCTCATGGGTTACAGACTGGTCTGGCTTTTAGAGGCTATCCCAAGCCTATGAAAGTTTTTGAAAAGAGACCAGCAGGTGGGCCTTGGACTAAAGTGCCATTAGGGAAACCCCTCTTTCGAAGCCAGGAGGCGAGAATAAACTGCTTTTAAGTAAAAATTCTGTTTTACTAGCTACATCATGATGATCATCTGTACTGCTTGCTTAGCTTTGCAAATTTTTAAAGACAAAAATAGATTTTACTTTGAATGTGTGTAATAGTCCAAGCATATTTAGTTTGCCATCAGCTCTAATTGAGGTAGCTTCTATACAGGCATTGTATATGGAAAAGTTACGGTGTGAAGAGATGAGCTGCCGAAAGTAATATATGCTTTTCCACAAAAGACATTTGGGTTTTGTGTTTGTGTTTTTTTTGTTTTGTTTTTTGCTTTTTTTTTTTTTTTTAAATATTCTTTATTAAATTGACAGGCTTTTTTTTTTTTTTTGTTTCCCTCAAATTCATTAGATGGAGACTAACCAAAGTCAGGCACATTTATTTGATTTTTTTCAATATTATGCTTTTTGATCTCTCGAAGTGGATTACATTCAGGTACTATAGTCTCCTTCCTGTATAAAGGGCATGCTTACTTGATCTACCTCCAGCAAGGTGGAGGTGCAGTTCATCCACAGATAGTTCCAAACAAAATCAAAAACCTAGCAGCCCACTGTGACATGCAAACCTGCTTTCCTCTTCCCACTCCCTCACCAGCCCTATATGGTTTTATGGGCTGTAGATGCCCATTGGAGGCAGCCACGGGTGGGTTGCTTTGGCAATGAGGAGCTTGCCAGTGGCACACAACTGAGTGAGTTACCAGCTGCAGTAGGGGAGCCTCTGCCGTCTTCTCAAA
The DNA here is from genome assembly GCF_901001135.1 of Rhinatrema bivittatum. NCBI lineage: Eukaryota > Metazoa > Chordata > Amphibia > Gymnophiona > Rhinatrematidae > Rhinatrema > Rhinatrema bivittatum. The sequence goes on along the minus strand of NC_042622.1, from coordinate 48,829,482 downwards.
GGAATAGCAGCAGTTGAATTGGGGGCCACTTTTTTTGGGGGGGGCTTTCTCCATAGTATAGTGGGAATTGGGGTGACCCCTTTGGGGTGGAGAGAACAGTGCTGCTTACTGGCTTCATTGTGACGTTCTGGCATGTGACAAAGTCCCACAGGACTGAGTACCGCAGATTCAAACTTAGATTGCTGCAGGCAGATGTAAGTAAGACATGCTCTCACAAGGGAAAAGATCATGTCTGGAGAGGGTGGAATGGAATTAAGGGGAGAGAGGAGAAATGCACACATCTGTACAGGAGAGGAAGGGGTAGGTGTGGCAGGTGAACTGACAGCCAGTAAAGAACTGTGTATGTGAGGGGGGGGGGGGGGAATCTCAAAAGATCAAGAGGAAACTGCAAGGAAGTGTAAATGGGGGGGGGGGGGGGGGGAATTAAGTACCTGTATAATTCAGAATCTGATCTTGAAGATGCAACGCTTTGCAGAATATCATGAGGTCAACTACCCTTGGTTTTCAGATTAAGATCTTAATGAGGCAGAACCATATTATCCTAAGCATGCTGGGTTATTGAGAGGATGAAATTGAGGCTGCACTTTTTTTTTAAAAGGCAGTAAATATGTATTCTCTTTAAACTAGCAAAAAGAATCTTTGCAGGGAGACCCCCAATCTGGCCTCTTCATGTAAAGGTAAGCTGTCTCTGCTAGTTCATTCTTGCACCTGCAGAAATGGCAATTTTTATTTAATAAACCGACTTTTCAAGAACATCAAATTGGTGTATAATATATTTTCAATTACATAATGGCCAAGAGTGGGAAAATTCCAACAGAAAATACTTGAATAAGATGTTCTGCCCTGATAAAATCAAATAGCCCTAGCCAGAATTGTTGCTCACTGTGGCCAAAGTAGACAGAGAGCTAGTGTGAATAAAAAAACTTCAATCCACCTTAGTCGTGAACACACACAATGAAATGGACCACTAGGCTGATGTAGTGCTGGAGAAAAATATTAAAACCCTTGCAATTGTTGAGTGTGTATTCCTTGTAGGAACAGGGATTCCTACGGTGGTGACATGGATAAGTCACTTGTAGTCTTCGGTCCTGTCTAGGACCTCCAGAGCATGTCTCTTGAGAAATGTTTCAAAGCCTTGTAGCCATAGTAAGGGGATTAAGAAACATTGTAAATGATGGCAGATAAAGGGTAGAATGGCTGACTTACTGTCAGGTCTATACTGTAAAGTGCGGTTGGAGATTCCCCGTCTGCAACTCGCTGTGGGCGCACAATTGGGACGCGTAAAGCGATCCAGCGATACAGTCTCCAATTTCACGCGTCCTTAGCGCTTCTTGAAACCGACGCATAACCCTTTTCGCACCCAGCATGTATATCATATGTAAATGAACGAATTAGCTATTTAGTGAAGGAATTAGCTATTCCCTCCCGATACTGTGACGCACGCTCCGATTATCTCCTTTGTAATCCGCTATTTTGCCGCATCCTTAGCCTGTTAGTTTACAGCCTACCCTCTACCTGGTGTTAGTCCTGCACCATGGACGACCTCCATATATACTAACCCGCTTTCAAACTGCATTCAGCCCTTCTTTTTGCATGAACGATGCTGCACGGAACTCCGATTGCATTAGTTATTTGCTTAAAAAAATTATTTCATCCCGCATGTTCCGTATGGGAGCTGACAGCGGCTTACAAAAAAAATTACAGTTCTCATAAAATGCTAAAGTTGTTAGAGAGAGATAGATATAGATAGATATTTAAAAAAACAGATAATCATCATCCATGAAACACAAATCACTAGGTATTGTGTTCCAAAGAGGAGTTAAAAAGCAAGAACTTTTTTAAAGTTTCTATTAACATCTTTTACTGAAGGGAATTTCTAGTAATAGTTCCTGAGAAGAAGGTAAACTCCTTGTTAAATACTAAGTTATTGGAGCTCAATTTATGAAGAACTTTAAAAGCAAACCAATTTCTAAAAGAGATGGGTAGCCAATGTAAAGCTTTTTTAAATGAGTTTTATTAAACTTTCAACATCAGTTAACATGTTCCTCTTTACCTTGAACATACTGCGTACACTGAGTTCTTTCCAGTGCTCCCCAGGCAAGACCTCTCATTCCGTGTCTCACTCTCTGCCTACATAAATTTTTTTAATTTTGGCTAGTCTCAAATCATTAACAATTTCACTACGAGCTTTATGTGGCAATGATTGCAAATAGGAGTCCCATATCCACAAAAATACTTTTTCTTTCCCACAATATGCCACTCTCTTTAATCTGCTTCTCAAACATGCACATGGTTTATAGTGGATTTCTCCACTGGGTTAGCGTTGCTGGGTCTTGTACCCAACGTTGCAAAATAACTTTCTTTGCCCACAAAAATGCTTTGCGTATCCAAAGCTTCAAATATTGTTGACCAAAAACATGCCTGCCAAATTATCAAAAAGGAGCACCTTAGACTGAAAGGGAAGCTGTATCCATGTTACTATGTGGATGTATGTGATTTTTTTTTTTTTCTTCTCCAAAACACAGCAGTATGTGAACATTCCCAGAACTGGGGTCCTATCATGCTTGGAACAAATTTGCCACTTCTGAGATTAGTATCAAATGCAATCTTCATTGTATCTGCTAAGTGCTGTGCAATGTAAAATCTCATTACAAATGTATACTGCGTTTCAGCCACCCACAAGTAACAGAGCGTACTTGTTTAAAGCATTGCATATACTGCTTATCTGGAAGTTGGCACTCGGTTACACATCTCCAACTTTGTATAATTGTCCCATACTCTGATTTTTTATTTTTTTTAATTCTCCACCAATTTTCAGTATAAAAACGATATATGGCAATCTGGATCTTCCATGTCCTATTTCGGATAGGAATTCACTATTTTCACGTGTCCAGTCTTTTGCCCCAAGTTGTATGTAATTTCGTGCTTGCAAGTATGCAAAAACAGCTGTTACCTAGGTCAGATTCTTCTGTATGCATCTCCTGAAATGATTTTATATGATCCTCCTTATCCCAGCTAGTGAAGATGCAGCTCTGAGAACTGGGCAAAAAGGGAAGTGTAGAACATACATACATCCAGCTTTGAACAAGTGTTACTAAACCATTATCTGTAAGGGTGTCTGGCAAAGCTGCCAGAGAGGAATGTAACACAAACCCTGGACTCATTGTAAAGAGCTCTTTTTCTCCAAAGCCAGAAGAATATAAAAACTGGTTTCAAGAAGCCAATCTGCCACATGTTTGATTGCAAGCAATGAATAGAACTTTAAATTTGTTACTCCCAGACCTCCCTTATCCCAATTTGTGGTTTCCTATGTGTCCAGATATCCCCACAGCACTCTCTCGAATTCTCCCATATTATTGCCATTTAGGCAAGAAAATCATCTGAAATAGGTTAATTCTATCTGCCAACGATAAGGGATAATCTTTCAAACTTTGAAACATTTTTTGTTTCCAGTAATTACTGAAATTTTATATATTTGGGATTGATCCTACTGCAACAGTGTCCCCAAATATGTAATTGACTGTTACCCAGTGTAATTGGAAAATCTACACCCCAGAGTTGGTGCACTTGATTCTGAATCAGTAACGTCTGATTTTTTTTTTTTTTTCTCTCCATATTTCAACTTCAGACCTCCTACTCTGCCATATACTGAAATCTCCATAAAAGCTTCCAAAGAAGTCACTGGATCTGCCTTGTGGAGGAAGATGTTGGCAGCAAAAACTGTCAGCTTAAACCCAGACTCTTAAGACGTTGCCTATTGGGACTCTTTAATTTTAAATAGTAAGGGAACCAAAGACAAAATAAATAATGAAGATAAGGAGTACGCTGCCTGGTATTATGTCCCAGATGAATATTATCAGATTTAACCATTAACACAGATGGATGCCTGCAGATCTTTAAATCATTATACAGGGTTACAAACAAGCCTTCTAGATCAAAGGCTTGACAAGCTCAGTACATAAAATCCCACTCCAGCCTATCGAAGGCTTCTACATCCAGGCTCAGTAAAAAAAAGATGGTATCTGCTGATGGATCGACTCCACAGAAGCAATTTTATGAACACTTGTCACTATGTGAGACCAATCCCACCTGCTTGTCACCTGTTGGGTAACCAATGTAAAGAACACTTAGGCAGGTGAAGTATGATCATAAAGTCTTGAGTTCAACAAGATCTGTGCATCCATGTTCTGATCCAGTCATAACTGATGGAGTGACAAACCCTTAACCCCAGAGTAAAGTGAATTACAGTAATATGCCAAATACCCTGTGTTTTGTTATGCCTCCATTATGGTTTTCTTGAACACCAGTTTTTTATTAGGGCTGGTAGCCTGTTCTGCGGCTTAAGTAGTTCTTAATTCAATAGGAACAGTCAGGAAATGAGTTCTTGTTCTGAGCAACTCTAATTCTGTCTTGCAGGTAATTCTGGTGAAGAGGTCCCCAGCATGTGAACAGCATATGCTGTTCAGATTACAGGAATAGTCTGTTTTGATATTTTCAGTGGCTGGCCATGCCACTGGCCTCACAAGATTTTTCTGATATAACAAATTGAAGGGACATCAGGGTGGGTATAATTTAAAAAAAAAAACAAAAAAAAAACCCAAACCAAACCTCTTTAAAAATGTCATTTGGTTATTGTAACTTCTTAGACTATAATAGATGGTGTAAAATGTTTGTTAATGGCTTGCTGTGCCACAGTAGACTGGCTGATATCTGTATGTTTTGGTAAGCATGGATGCAGTGCAATGTAATAGGATAAGTCTATTTCAGCTGCAGAGAAACAGCTGGTTTAAAGTGATCCAATCACTGTGCATGCTTTTAATTTGCTTTTGCAAATTAAGTTTAAGGGCTATGAACATTCTGCAATAAAGTTACCTAGTAGATGCCAGAACCACCAGTTTAGCCAATCCAGGCTGCCTAAAGATGCATAATGGGGCAGATTTTATAAAACTACGTGCGCGCGTACTTCCGTTCGCGCACCAGGTGCAAACAAAAGTACACCGGATTTCAGTAGATACTCGCGTAGCCGTTTAAAATCCGGGCTCGGCACACGCGCAAGGCTGCCCAAAATCGGCAGCCTGTGCGCACCGAGCCGCGCAGCCTGCCTACTTTCCCTACCAGGCCGCTCCGAAATCGGAGCGGCTTCGGAGGGAACTTTCCTTCCACTCCCTCCCCCCCCCCCCCCCCCCCCCACTTTGTTGCACAAGTTATGCCGGCGCGCCATGGTCGGGTCCGGAAGCTGCGGCCCATCCCCAAGGAAAGCCCCGGGACTTACACGCATCCTGGAGCTTTGCGTGCGCTGGCAGCCTATGCAAGATAGGCTCGGCGTGCGCAGGGGGTATTTGGGGTAGGTTTTCCAGGGTTACCCGTGTAACCCTTAAAGTCCTCATAGGAGATGGCATTACTTTTTCCTGACTGGCTGCTTCCCTTGTAAGAAACTGGGAATTCAAATAGAATTGAAGTTGGATCTTTATGATCAAAAAAAGCATTTTAAAACTAACCCCTGACCTACTGTGTTCTTATTGTTTCCCTTTTCCAGACTGCCTGTAAAAAAAAAAAAAAGAATTTTAGGAGTTAGGAAGAATAGAAGATGCTGTACAGGAAAGTCTCTGTACCTGGCTTTTTGATGTTTAGTCCTTCATGTCTCAAACTACTAGCACTGATAAGAGTTTGAGGAGTGGTCACCTGTTTGGCAGCTAAGAAATGCACACAGAAATGTAGAGTTATAAACTGGGGCTGAGATACTGATGTGCTCCAAGCAAAAGACCTAAAGGTGGTCATATCTGATAAGCTCAAGGTTGCAGAACAATGTGACAAGCCAAAGCCCTGCTCTATAATGACTTCTATGCTAGCAAACACATGCCTGCTAGGCCCTGCCCCTAAGGAAATCTCACCCATCTGCACGGTCCTGGCTTTTAGGAACTCCTGCCACCGGACGTAAGGTGAAATCTGCAGTTGACCTACAGGAGGAATCTGGGAAAACCTTGTTCAGGGAGGCCTTAGCAGAGGGGTGTTCCCTCTTCTTTGTGTGCATTGGACCTGCCCTCTAGAGTGTGTGTGTGTGTGTGTGTGTGTGTGTCTCTCTCTCTCTCTCTCTCTCTCTCTCTCTCATATGCTTGCCTCTCCGTTGGTGTTCTGTTGATGCTGTTTGTGCATATGGCCTGATCCTGTGGCATTATCCCTATCTTGTTTTGTTACCGCGGCAGTTCCTTTTCTGCTGCATTGTAACATGCTTTGATCTCCTCTGTTAGTGCGTAATAAACAATTGATAAGAGCTCTAAACGAGGAAAAAAAGGTGATAACGACTCTCCAAGGCATTGGTGAAATTTCATCTGAAATATGATCCAGTTCCTGCTAGCTAGGACTATAAACAGAATTGAGGTAGCTCAGAAGAGTTACAAAAATGGTAGGGCTTTTAGTACCAACTCTATATCAAAGTGAACTAAATATGTATGTCTTAGCAAGGAGTAAATAAGGGATATGATCATCAGTTTCATTTATTAAGGCTCTTGTCTACCAAGGCTTCAAAGTAAGTAACAGACATTTAAACATATCGCATTTGTAAATAGTGCACAAGAAGCAGATCTGGTTCAGTTGAAGGTTCTAGAACAAGGCATCCTTAGAAAGGATGGTGAATGCCTAGAACAGCCTTCTAATAGAGATGGTGAAGGCAAAAAAAGTAAAGGAATTCAAGAAACTCTTTATCCCAGACTGTGTTTAGTGTCAAAGAACCAGATGGCTCTAATGCAGTCTACATTAAGGGGCGGATTTTAAAAGCCCTGCTCGCGTAAATCCGCCAGGATTTACGCGAGCAGGGCCTTGCGCGCCGGTGCGCCTATTTTACATAGGCCTGCCGGCGCGCGCAGAGCCCTGGGACTCGCGTAAGTCCCGGGGTTTTCCGAGGGGGGCGTGTCGGGGGTGGGGCCGATTGATGCAGCGTTTTGGGGGCGGGCCCGGGCGCGTGGCCACGCCCTCCGGAACCGCCCTCGGGTTGCGTCTAGGCGCGCCAGTGGCCCGCTGGCGCGCGGGGATTTACTTCTCCCTCCGGGAGGCGTAAATCCCCCAACAAAGGTAGGGGGGGGTTAGGTAGAGGAAGGGAGGGGAAGGTGAGGGGAGAGCGATAGCGAATTCCCTCCGAGGCCGCTCCAATTTCGGAGCGGCCTCGGAGGGAACGGAGGTAGGCTGCGCACATCGGCTACACGAAATCGGTAGCCTTGCACGCGCCGATCCAGGATTTTAGTAGATACGCGCGGCTACGTGCGTATCTACTAAAATCCAGCGTACTTTTGTTTGCGCCTGATGCGCCTACAAAAGTACGCGAGGGCGCCCTTTTTTAAAATCTACCCCTAAGGGTAGGCAATTGTAGTCCTCAATGGCTACATTCCTTCAGGTTTTTAGGATAAACTTATGTATGAAATATTGCCTCTATTGTATGCAAATCTCTCATGCATATTCATTAGAGAGATCTTGAAAAGCTGGCTGGTTTGCAGCCCTTGAGGTCTGGAGTTGGCCACTCCTGGTCTACAGTATATTACACCAAGAGACACGATAGGCCTTCTAGTCCTTATCTGCTGTCATTCATATTCAGTGTTTCTTAAGATTGCACAGTATTTTTCATTTGTTAATTTACCTAGCAAACAGCCTCTATAACCTTGGCCCCCCCCCCCTTTTTTTTTTAATGAACTTGTTGGGAAAAGTACTAGCCATACTCCAGGAAAGTTATTGCACAACTTGCTGGAAGAAGTGATGTACACAGCACTTCCAGGAATAAAAGCATAATCTGTAGCCTCTAGCTCTGTACAGTGAAAGCCTGACCAAAACAACTCAGGCTACCTTAGTACCATAGTAAATGATGGCAGAAAAACACCCATGTGGTCTATCCAGTAAGACTTTTTTTTTTTATTCTGTTAAGGATAATAACTGCTGCTCGGTGTAGGTTACTCCCATGCCTTCTGTTAACATTCTGCACCTTTTCTCCTAAAGTGGAATGCAGAGATTCCACTCTGTTTGCTGAAGATGGGATGCTCCCCCTAATCATTCTTGAAGTTCATGGATCAAGATGAATTTTTCAGGAGAAATCCAAACTATAGTGTGGGAGTTCACATCCAACTTTTTCATCCCATTGCTAGTGATGGGCCCTCTCTGCTAATGACAGAATGAACTTAAGCCAGACTGTTGTACATGATCTCAAATATCCCACTCATACTTTCCTGCTGTAACATTCCATATTTTTAATTCATGAGGATTTGGTGTAAGGGCATATTAAAAACATTTGTTTTTTTATGGGGAGGGGAAATCAGTCTTGAAAACTTCAAATGAGTCACAGAAGGAAATGGCTCAGTGTTGCTTTTTTTTTTTTTTTCTCTTCTCTCCAATGTTTTATTAGTCCCTTTGGATAACTTCATTTTTTTTCCATGGTTGGTTCTAGTGCCCCATGGCAATAGAAATCTATAAATTCAGTTACAACTACGAGGAAACATTTTTATCTTAATAGAACAAGTGGGGTGAATAAAATGCAAACCAAGCCTTCCATCTAGAGCAATAGGATGCTGTTAAATTGCCACTGTTCCTCTATGCTCTGAATTCTTCTCTTGCCATTAAAACCAGTTTGAAGGAATTGTGCCACTGTATTATGCTAGTCTATATCATTTTTTTTTGTGGGAATTTAACTGCATTTCATGCCTTTTTTACAAGCCTTGCCTTTTTTAATTGGGGGGGGGGTGTGGAGTGGAGGGCTTGGCAGTTTCCTCCTTTTTTGGACTTTCAGTTCAGTCAGCACCCGATTTTGGAGCTAGGGCACCATGAGCTTTTATTCCCAATTGCACCTACAGTCGTTGGGGAGGGATTACAGATCATTGGAACAGGATAAGGTGGACCTACCAACTCTGATCCCTAGGAGATTTGGAATAATGGCTGGAACAGTCTCCCAGCTGGGAGCTGTGAATGCTCTCCCTGCAGTATTCCCAGCCAACCCAGGAATGGAACGTGGATCCTCTGCCTGCCGCTACCTCTGGGCCGAACCCTTGGTTAGTATTCCTGTACTTGTGTTTTCTGATTATATCAGACTAAAACCAGCACTTTTATTGCCCATGGCCTTCCACCCTCTCACTGAAGACATTTTGTGCCCTTTTGTGGCATTCATTTACCTATGGGAGATATTGTGTCCATTCATCAGTCTATAACTTTGTAGTAGCAGTCAAACTAGTGAACTAACTGAAGTGAAATTTGAGATTGCACACTTTGGGCAATGCTATGGTCTAATCTCAATGCTGCAAACTTTTTTTTTTGTGGGAGGAGGATGGGGGGGGGGGGGTATCATTTGCTTCTGATCTGGTTTGTGTTAACATAGTATGTGCCTGCTCTATGAGCTACACAGGTTTTACGTGCACTAATTGTGTTTTGGCCATAGGAAAATAAATTAGCCCTTATTGCAACAAACATGCCATTCCCACGTGTGTAGACAGTGAGAGTGTGTAGTCATTACTTGTATATCTGTAATACATTAGTGTCTGAGTGTTTAGCTGATCTTCTTAAAGAAAATTTTCAAATGTACAACTGGCTGTATATGCTGATGTGTACCAAACTGAAGAGAGTGGGGAATTATACATTTTCAAAAGTGACAAGGCAGAGGTGAGGGATGGAAGAATACTAAACTCCATAAAAAGAGAGAACTTTTTTTTTTTCCACTAGTAATTAAATTCTGCTGTGGGGTTATAAGTGAGACCTTATCTCCAATAGTGTCAGCTTTAGAGGCAGTCCTGAGCCAAAATGGTGCAGTGTCTGCATCATAGGCCCAATGAAATTGGTACTTTAAGAACTGTGCTTGCATTTCTATCATTTTTCTGCCAGGTATGCAGTGACTGCTCAGGAGCTTAAACCCTAAAATGTCACATTTAAGGACATAAATATATACCCGTAGAAGTAATGAGACATTAAAATAGCTCAAAGGTAGAATGTACAAGCGCTAAAACCTTTTTCCAGTGGCACAAACTCAAGAATAAGAGGTCATCTAGGCTCGAAAGGGATAGGTTAGGAATAAGAAGAGAGAATATATGAAAAAGCCTTCCTGAAATGAAAGAGCAGAAACACATGGGGTCCTTTAGAGATGAGGGTAAAGTCTGCTATTGGGCAGGCTCGATAGGTCGTTGTAGTCCTTATCTGCTCCCATTTTCTAAAAAAATATTCAGGGGTTTTAAGTCTAGAATGTGGGGGGGGGTTTTTGTTTTGTTTTTTTTAGAAAAAGCAATTTTCAAACTTTGGTTATTTTAATTTTACCACTCAAAAGCACTTACATGACTTCCATCTGTCCATTTGAAGGTATGGAATTCACAGAACTCGATCATTAAAAAAAACAAACAAACGCTCTCCAGCTCTCTATGAATATGCATGCTTTTGATTACCTTCTTATTTTTCAGCTGCTTTTGGGAGCTTAAGCATTGTTGAAGTCTGGTTTTTTTTTTCCCTTTGTGGTGCAGCTCCATTATTCTAAAAATATCGTTCATATGATGAGTAAAAGTGAGATCAGCAAGGTGCCCTTGAGCAGGTGCTTTGTAAGTTGTTCATTATAATCACTCTTAATATGCTCCCATTAGTGCAGCGAGAATAAGTATTCATTTATAATAGTATGGTACGAGATGGCTCCAGGTGTGCTGAAAAATAAAATACGATACACCTATTACTTTTATCAACGTGAAGGCTACGCGGGAGATCTATAGAACCATAAGAAGCGGGTCCGCTGTGTCATTTCTTATATGAAGGCTTAGTGTTCCAGTCATTTCCTGTGAGTGTTATCGGAGTACTCCACATAATCTGAGCTAGTTCTAGTTTTAGCCCCATTGCATACAGCCATCTCCTACCCCTACAGGATCTGATGATAAAATTTTATATTCCGCTTTTCGGTGCTTCAAAGCGCATTAGATTTAGGTACTGTAAAGGCCGTTCTTCAACCAGGCAGCGAATGCAAAAAGCCTTCGGCGCCTTTCACCTCTACGTCCCGTGCTAGCGACTTAGCGGACCAAGATTATCGCAACTCTTAAATGACGTCACGGGCGTAGATATATCCTGACTTCACTTCCGCAGCTAGCGAAGCTCTTTAAGCAGCGTACAAAAAGGTGGTTTGTTTTTTTTCCTTTTTCCCAACAGAAGAGGGCGCAATATGGCTACCATTCTCCCTCCAAGCTCCAGCTCAGCTGCCCCAGCCTCGACCCCGTTGGCACAGGCTAAAAGAACAAGTCGGAGCCGGATGTCACGAGGGAGGAAATACGTCACTCTCCCTGGATCCTGAGGCTGGGCCCTTCAAGCACGTGACTCGGTGAGGGGGAGGGAGGCGGATGCGGGCTCCAGCGCGGCCGCCTCCTCCGACAATGGGAGGGGTGAGCTAGCACATCCCGGAGCTTCATTCATAGGAGGAGAGGGGGAGCACCGGTCGCCTAACCGACCAGCTCTTTTTCTTGTAACGCTGCCTGTGAGCCCCTCTCACTTTCTCCAATGAGGGAAGAGGGTTGAAATGTGTGCACCTTTTTAATAACAAGGTAAGTGTTACAACCTTAACTTTTTTTTTTTTTGTGGTGTTTTGTTTGCACTCTCCAAAGCCTAAAGAAAAGGGAGATGCAATTATCTGCACCGATCGGTCGCCACAGTTTGCGAGGCGAAAAAAAAAAAAAAGGTCTGAAACGCCGACCGGCGGCAGCGTGTAGTTGCTATTTCACTGGTAGGGAAGAGCAATTTATAATGTTCTTTTTAAGAAGACTGAAAAAATGCAAAATGTGGGTCTTTATCATTTAAGCTGTCACGTTCAGTTCTGCCCCGTGTTTTCTATTGAGAATTTGACACGTCCTTTTCAGGTGCTGGATGGGGTAGTGTGTGTTTAAGGTGTAGCTAGTGTTCTGGAAGTATTCTTGCGATTCGGCATTGAGAGGATGGGTCTGAGCACTGTAACTCAACTTTAACGGGAGCTACAGTGACAGCTTCGCTAACTAAACCCATCTAAACAGACTGTTACTTTAGATTTTCTTAACGGGGTTTTAGGTGGAGGGTTTAGGCTTTAGTCTTTATCTGAGGATCAACATAGCAGAACTTTTATATTTTTTTTTCGTTTGGTGAGATGCTGATTTTCTTGGTTTCATTTTTTTCTGTAATGGCCTCATTGTGGGTTGTGACTGGCATGTGGCTATTTAAATAGCACATTGATGGACGATAATGTGTAAAGGACTTCCCTCCTTTGGCTTCCTTGTTTTTGTAATGGGTACATTTTTTACCTGGTAGGTATGTTGAGTCGATATTAAAACTGCCTTTTGAATGTTTTTAACATCAGTTACCATAATTGCTATGGGGAGATTTGACATCTTTTGCTAATTTGAGAGTTTATATCGGTATGAAGACAAAGTTGGTGGTTATGACCAAGGACTGGAAATCAAATTAATGTTGCAAACAAAAGCTTGAAATTAATTGATGGGATTTTGGCCAAGCTATTTGATTTTATGGTAATCTGAAAATTTAGAATAACTGGTAAAGACCATTAGGCCTGTATAATTTACTTAATTTAAATGTGGTGTGATGCCATAGAGCCCAGATGATCTCTGGGTTTTTCCCCTCACTTCTTTGCAACCAGGAATTCTCTGTGCTTATTATCGAGCCGATAAAGTAAACCGTGCGGGAGAGCCGGCAAGCACCCAGGCCACTCTCCTGAGCGTGCGATTCACTAAGCAAAGGTATGCAAATTAGGGCCCAAGGTAATAAGGAGGCACTAGGGACACTAGCGCGTCCCTAGCTCCTCCTTATTGACAGAAGCGGCGACTGTCAGCGAGTTTGACAGCTGACACTTAATTTTACCGGCATCTGTTGTCGAACCCGCTGACAGCCACGGGTTAGGAAAATGGACGGTAGCAAAATTGAGCATCCGTCTTCCAAGCCATGGGCTGATTTATTTTTTTATATTTTTTTTTTTTTTTTTTTTTTTTTGGGGTCCTCCGACTTAGTATCCCTATGATATTAAGTCAGAGGGTGTACATTGGCTGCACATTTTACTTCCTGGATCGCATGGGACTAACTAATAGGCTCATCAATATGCATTTGCATGTTGCGGGCGCTGTTAGTTTCGGGGGGGGGGGGGGGGGGGGGGTTTGGCTGCGTGTTTTCCACGCACTATTACCCCTTACTGTATAAGGGGTAAAAATAGCCCGTCAAATGCCCTTATGTGCTTTCTTGATTTGTTACTCTTTTGGAGATAATTTTCAAAGGATTTGCATGTGTAAAAGTAGCAAATGACCATTTTACATGCATAAATCTTTTGAAAATTACCACTACTGTCTCCATCACCTCCCCTGGGAGGCCATTCTGAGTGCATAACAGGGAAGAAATATTTTGATGCTGTTGGGTCATATTTTATATATTTACAGGGCTGACCCTGGGGTGAATAAGGATGGCTACCATGGTAATGCCATCCTCAACACTATATAATTTCAATATTCCAGGGCTCCGCAGTGGGTGTCACCCTAGGTCCCGCACCCTCCTAAAATCCAGGTTGTATATTTTAAATCCTTAAGTCTTCCTCGTATAACTTTTGGTGTTTGGTACCAGTTCCTGGTGCACCTTTTAAAATTGTGTGTGCTGTACTAGGTCAGATCTCGCCAGTGACCTGTACAGAGGGCTTATAGTAACATAGTAATGACAGCAGAAAAAGACCAAATGGTCCATCCAGTTTGCCCAGAAAGCTTCTTATGGTAGTAATGTCTGCTCCATGCAAGTTAACCCTTTGATTCTGTTAAGGGTAGTATTAACTGTGAAAACCAAGCAACTGCCAAACCCATAACAAAACTACTGCTAGCAACACTTTTACAGGGTGAGCAGTCTTCTTGATTAATTCATACAGTGCTGCTGCTTATATGTGCTTTGCTTTTGGACTGGCATATGGTAATCCAAAAGAGCTGTGTGTAATGGGAGTTGAAAGACTAATGTGCATAGATTGGGAGAGGGCGCTTAGGGTGATTGTGACAGGGCAATATCTAAAGCCAGAAGAATGCTGGGTTGCATAGAGAGAGGAATAAGTGGTAAGAAAAAAAGAGAGGTAGTGGTGCCCTTGTACAGGTCCTTAGTGAGGCCTCACCTGGAGTACTGTATTCATTTCTGGAGCCCATATCTAAAAAAGGATAGAGACAGGATGGAGAGAAGGGCAACCAAAATGGTGTGGGGTCTGTATCGGAAAACCTATGTGGAGAGGCTCAGGGATCTGAATATTCATACCCTGGAAGAGAGGAGAGGGGCAGGGAAGATATGATCCAGACCTTCAGATACCTGAAAGATTTTAATGATGCATCTTCCTTGAACCTTTTTCCAGAGGAAAGCAAACATTAGAACTAGGTGTCACGATAGGAAACTTCAATTTGTACTGGTTATATGTTGTCATATGTACCCCAGCATCCCTCCTGGCCACTGCATTATCACCCTTTCACGGACTCGAGATTAGACCTAATCACCTTAGTCTCCATTGGGTGGTGCATGTAGTCATCTTGCCCTGCCCCTCTTCTGCTTCCTCAGATATATCTGTGAATATTTTTTTTTTTTGTTTTTACATTGAACTGTAACTGCCAAGCACTCAGCCACTCCTGCTTTCTTAGATGAATTCTCATTCTGTCTGCTCTCTGAGGTGTCCACTGTGTTGCAGATGTTCATGCCATCTACAAAAAGTCACATTTTATTTTGGAAATTGTGGCTCATGAATCAAAAGTAACAGTTTTAATTAGAGGTCACTGAAAGTGTTCAAAGCATGTGTACAGGCTTGAGAAAATCCTGTTTCTTTATAAAAGAGAGCAAAACTGAAATGGGTGCATTTTTTGGGTTGTGAAAATGCTTTAACCAGCAGGTCTGTTTTAATCTTGTGTTGGTGACCAGCATCAGAGGCACACAGAATCTCTGACATTCCTGATAGCTTTGCCAATAAGGAAGTTCCCAGTTATTTAAAAAATGAGTAATGAAAAGCAGCTGTTCATGCAAAGCAGCAATTTATTTTCAGCTGAGATCTTGAGCTTGGAAGTAAGTTGATGGTCGGTCTGGTTTCCAGTGGACAGGTGCCCACATTATAACTGGCGCGGTCAGCTGGCTCCAGCTCACTGTCTGGCATTTTCCACAAACATTAAATTCATGAAGGAAAAAAGATCTCGTTTGTGTTTTTTGTTTTTTTTTCTGTGTATGTAGAAAGCAAGACACTTCATATTTCCTGCTAAACAGCTTATTCAGAAGGGTGTAGTCTTTTTAGAGTGATGCGTTGTTTACCTAGATTGCAGGATTAAAAAAAATAGGGAAAATAATTTTTTTTTGTTTTAGCATTTTTTTTTGTCTTTCTGCCCTGCAATTAACCTTTTTCCCTGGAAAGATGATCTGGCAGAAGCTACCAACTAAATTGATCATGTGAAGTCAGAGCAAGAAGTAAAACTGAAATTCGACATTACAACTCCTTTTTTTTCATTCCATCTTAAAAAGATTGAGCTATTTGAGGGACTGTCTGCTGATCTGAGCACAACTTGTTTTAATTGCTTCCCAAATGCTCTTTCTACATGCGGTGATCTGACAGGCTGAGAATTACTCATTCCGAGGTGCTAAGCAGAGCTTCATTTTAATGATCTTGGGCGGTATGCTTTTCTTTCGTTCTTTTCCTATTGTTCACTGTTGTAAAACTGAAGACTCTTCTGTGTCTCAAACTTTTCTTGTGCAGTCGGCACCCCTGCCTGTCTGATTCATTCCCTGGATTCCAGCCTGCTGGAAGAAGTTAGAAGAATGAGGCTCGCTATAAAGATAGGCCCTTCCACCACCACTGATGTGCAAGTCTTATCTTAGCACACATTGCTACAGTGCAGTCCTCACTTAACCTTTTACACCTCAAGGAGTGTCTGGAAGCAAGCATTTAATGGGTTTTAACTGCAAAGCTAAGGGCTTTCAGCCAGCATTTTGAAAGTGGCTTAGAAGAGTGTTTCCTAACTGTTGTGCCACAGCAAAGCTCCCACTGTCTGATGTTCAGCATCTGAGCTCTGCTCTTAACATCTCACAGCAACAAGGGTCACTGGCAGTGGCTCTCGAATGTGTAGCATTTGTAATCATGCATGAGTCCCGGAGTGTTAGCTGTGGGAAGCATGCAGGGCATGGATAGCCAGGCTCTGCTTTGTTCAGTACACACAGCACCTTCTCATATTGCCCTTTCTGACCTTCCTCTTTTG
Source organism: Rhinatrema bivittatum (assembly GCF_901001135.1). Taxonomy (NCBI): domain Eukaryota; kingdom Metazoa; phylum Chordata; class Amphibia; order Gymnophiona; family Rhinatrematidae; genus Rhinatrema; species Rhinatrema bivittatum. The sequence continues at coordinate 48,813,277 of NC_042622.1, read as the reverse complement.
AGTCCTTCCAGGCTGAGTGAGATAGTGAGCATGTACTGAGCACTGGATGTCACGCACTCTGCGTGTTGGGAGTGGAAGCAGTGAAGGAGCTCTGGCAGTCACATGCAGCAGCCAAGCAGACTACCTATATTCCTGCTCCTGCACTGGTATATATAGAAGGAACTCGCCCACTGTAGCAAGTTTGCCTTTCTCTGCTGTGTCTCCCCCACTTTTTTTTTCTTTAACATTTGCAGAGAGACTGGTTGGGCTTTCAGTTTTTCCCTAGCTCTTCATTTTGATCCTATGCGTTCTCTTCGTGTCTGCATTGCCTGCCCCATGGGGGTTGGTGTGCTACACAACATTTATGTAAATGCAGGTGTGCTGTGGCTTAGAATGTATCTTGAGAGAGTTTAAAGCATCGCTCTTCCTAGTTCGCTGCCAACTTGAAAGTAGAAACTACCTTTAGGATGCTTGTGACTTACAGAAACCATCAGAGATCAGCTTGACGTGCCTGTCCTATACCTGTCTCCACTGCAATAAGCATACTAAAAAAAAAGAAAAAATCAAGATTTGTTTCAAGAATATTTATTTTATTTAGTATTTATATACCGTGGCACGTTGGGAACATCACCTCTGTTTATAAGTAACATAATGCAGCAACAGGCTTTATAAGAAACACAGAGAATAACCGTGAACTGATTAACAATGGGAGATATGTTCAGAAAAGAACCTTGGTATGAAGGTTGTTGACATTCAAGAGGATGTATTGAGGGCTTTACCAGAAACACAGAGAATCTGCAAATGGAGCTATTAACAGATTAATAAAGGGTTTTCGATGGACAGTCTTAAAACAAAAAAAACTTCATAAATGAGTATTCTTGGCTGCAATAATGTTGGCATGTTTTATGTTACCTCTGCCACTCGTTATGGGCCATGTCACTAGCTACCATGGTGGCTTGGCCCCTGGTCAGACTCTGCTGCTTTAAACACTGATTGTACTGTACCTAAAAACCTTGCTCAGTTTGCCTCTTTTTTGCTGTTCAGTTATTTCATCTATCTTTTGATCTCCTCCTTTCTCTTGTGCACTCTTCTTATTATACATTTTTACATCCTTTTGGAATAAAAGCTGTGCATGTTCTGTTGTAACCACATTTTGTTTTTATAATGCCGTTCCCTGAGCTTACTCTTAATTTGTGCCCCGTTTCTGCTTTCCATGAATTGGTGTAGCCACTGAATGCAGCACTGAAGTGTCGGCACGATCGCACCCATTTTTGCGCAGGTTCATAATGGTGGTAACAGGTTAAAGGGTTGCTGGTTATTCAGAGACCTTGCAGAACTGCTCCTCTCTATGCCCGGTTCTATGACTTGCTCAGCCAGTTGGAATGGCAGCTCCTTGTCCTGGTGCTCAGACCACATCCTGTAAGTCTGTAATTAGTCATTCACATCTCCTCTTCAGGAAGGGCTTGCTTCTGGTGTAGGATTTGGTTGTGGGTGTATTTGGCCTTGCAGGGTTTTACCACAAGAGAATTTCTGCAGTAAAAACTTTTGTTTTGTTTAATGATTCTATGGGAGTTTGCCCTGACTGTCATTCTCCTAAGGATAGGCAGTGGACATCTGCAGTGTCCTGTAAGAGGTTTTGGCAGAGTCCATGGGCTTAAGACTGGCCGCCATACACCTACGGTTTCCTGCCACTTCAAGACTGGACTTCAGTAAGGATTCTTGACTCTTTCCTTCTGCAATGTTCCCTCTGACACCCCATGCATTCCCACAATTGTCTTTAAAAGAAAGCAGCAAGCACCCCTCCTCATCGATGAAAAGCACTCAGGATCTACGTTCACGGTTTGCTTTTTTTTATTTACTTTTTTTTTGGCATCCCCTGCACTGTCTGGCAATGCATATCCAGCTCCATCGCACAGCTAACTCTTCTGGGCTGAGAATCCTCACTCCTGGCAAGGTTTTGCCAGCTGTTTCCCTGGTCACCCAGCAGCAACCTGTTCAGCTTGTTTTGCTTAGGGACAGAACTGAAGTTAAGTCATTTTCCCCTGGGAGCAAAAACATTCCATGACCATCACACTGGTTTTAAATAAACAAAACAAACCAAGAAAAGCCTGCCTTTTTTTTTTCTTTTTTTTTTTAATTGGTGCATGTTATATGAAACTTTGGAACAAGTTTGACCCTTCCTTCTGATGCTCTGGTCGGCTGTGAACAGCTCAAAGGAGAAGATCTGAGCTATAAAGTTTCTCTATCAGGCCTTTTACGATTTCACTGAACGGCAGCCGTGTTGAACTGGAGGAGCATTATAGAATGCTCTGTGGCACCGATTTTTCAGTTGCTCAACAGTGCAAGGTGCTTTTTCTGCTTCCAGAGCCGGTGTTGCCCTTCACGCAAAGCTTTGCAAGACTGAATGGTAGCTTGGATCAAAACCTTTATTATTATTATTATTATTATTATATTTATATACCAACATTCAATCTCAATTGAGATATCACTTTAAGATTTAGGCATTTGCTTTTAACCTGAGTGAGTCTTCCCTAAGTTGTTCTTGGTGAGAGAGGCAAAGAAAATTGTTGCCTTGCACCCTCCAACATGGAGATGTGAGGAGTTGTGTGACTTTGAGTGATGTGAGGGGTTTTCACCGTTGATGTTCCCTGTGCAAGGAGAAAACTGTAGCATAAGAAATAGAAAAAACAAAGTTGCTCTTAGCCATTCTACTAATCTTGTTTCATCTGATCCCTAAGCCTGCAAGCGGGGATTAGGTATTTGGGGAAGTAACTGCGGCTTCTTGAGTGACTGAAACATTCAGCCCTGGCTGTCTCTGCCCATTTGTATGCTTACTGCATGCCATGGTGAGTTATACCCTTCCCCCCCCCATCCTGAACCAAACGCTGGGGGGGGGGGGGGTGTTTGTGTTTCATCCTACATGAGGCATTCATAAAAGCATGTCCGTGCTCAATGATCCAGTTTCCCTATTTCATATACACAAAAAAATTCCCTTGGGATGATCGCTTCAAGGACACTGCATGGTGCTTGGCTCAGAACAAAGGACACTGGTTAAAGTGGTAAAGAGACTTTTGGCCAAGTGCTGTGTACTGGTGCAAAACGTGTCTGTACTAAAATACTCCAATATGGGCAGGTATGCATGTTCATCCTCCTGGGGGGAAGTAGAGCACAATGAGTACAACTCCAACTAAGACTGGGGGGTGTGGGGTTTTTTTTTTTTTTTTTGGTTTTTTTTTTAATAGGCTTTTGGTTTTATAACCCAAAAGAGAGTGCTGTTAAAGCTTCAATAATTTGACAGTTGCCACTGTGGTCTCTGAATGCCCCTGACTAGTTTCGTACTATCTCAGGGCAGGTCGTCTGCCCGAAAAGAAACATCTTGACATCTTTTTATTTCCTTCACTTAATGTTGTCACCCTCTTCTGCATCGGCACAGCCAGATTCCAGGTGGTAAAGTAGGTTAAAATATTAAATTTCTCAACGGGCACTGGAGCTGGCAAGCAAGGATTCAGCTTTTTTTTTCTTTTTTTTTTTTCTTTTTAATGGCTGACTTTGTCAACTTTTTTTCTCCTGGTGTGTTTATCATTTGCAAGAGGCGATATGTGACTTTGAGGAAAGGTAATATTACGGGATGCCGTGTGGGGGAGGGTAAAACTATTGCCTGTAGTCTGCTCGGGTTTGAAGAGCTCCGCAGAGGAGCGGTTGGATAAGGAAGCATGGTATGCCCATAGGCTTGCATTGAAACGCTTCCGTGTAAATGGTGGTTGGGAAGGAATAAACATAACGAGCTCTACCCAAAACCAGTGCCTATTGGTAGTGTCGTTTTGATGTTTCAGCAGCATGAACGTGCTTTCACCCCACAGCCTTTGTCTCCTGCTCCCTGTCCCCACCCCCAGCAACCTAGGCTCTTAGAAAAACACAAGAGTGGAAAAAGTTAGCAGTCATTCACACCACCCCTGGTGGTTACCGTAATGGGTACGTTAATAATACAGAAGCCAATGGAATTTCCATTGGAGAAACTGTTCCTCTCCTCCCTCCCCACTCTTAACACCCGGCCACCTTTTTTTTTTTTTTAGCTGGAAATGTCTTAGATCCAGCTGCAGGCTTCCACTGTTTTTTGCAGCTGGTTTTAATCTGCACATGTGCTTAGCGGTGTGACCAGTGTAATCCTGTGCACGCACGGCTGGGACACGTTAAAACGCACTTGTTGAGGAGGGAGACATTGGCAAATCTATGTCTTGAAAGCCTGGAATGAGGGGCTAGTTTCTAAATTAACCTTTTTAGAAAAGCTGCCTTTTAGAGTCCCATTCTGATGCCCTTTGTAAACGCTTAATTTTATAGCGTTCATAATTAGTCTAGCAGGGCTGGTCAGCATCACTTCCTATGTCTAGAATGTTTTGGGTCCATCTTGCTATGGACCTTATAATAAATCGTGCAGCAGGGAAATAAAAATACTTACCATCCAGCTGTGCTAATGTCTCCAGATGACACAGCTGCAGAAATGTATTGTCACTGAGCAGCAAATGCAGAGTTTAAAGAGCTAATGAGGCTTAACTGGTACACGTGATTGGCATTGCGCTGCCGTTGTGATCAGAATCGATACTTGGGATAAGCTGTTGGCTCATTTTATATTCTAAAACCAGTCAATTAAATTTAAACTTAAATCCTCTTTTACAGTATTAGTCTGCCTGATGTTTTATCATTTGCATTGTTTGGTAACTCGTGTGCATTGCGTGATAGCAGGAGACCACAGGAAGTGTGTGTGTTAGAGGTTGGGAGATGGGCAGGAAATTGTTGGAATGAAAGTGATCCACAAACATGATGGGCAATCCTCGTAGGCATATTTAAATTTCTCCTTGCTCTGTCATTTTGCTTGATGTCCAAGCTAAAGGGGGTTGGTCTGGTTTTGCTGTGTTTAAAATTTAGTGCACAAGAAAATAAGACTGAGCAGTGCTTCCAGCATGGGCAAGACTCTGAGCTTGCTCCACCCGAAGGGGAAAAAAAAAGCAAACCCCAAAAAATATTCTGCCCCTGCAGTCAGAAGAAGCATGCCTGCAAAGAGAGAAAGAAGGAACATATGTGTGTGTGTGTGTGTATGACTGAGCACACATGTATGGTTGATTGTGTGTGTGAGAGACAGCGCAGAAGCATATGTATGTGAATAAGCAAATGAGCATATGTCTATGTGCATGTGTGAGACTGGAGCATGTGTATGACCTGAATGTGAGAAGGCAAACAAGCGTCTTTTGTGTATATAATTGAGCATGTGAGAGCAAAGAAGCATTTGTGTGTATAATTGTATATGTAAAAGAGAAAACAAACGTGTGCGAGTGAGCAAATATGTCTGTATATTTGAGAGTGAGCGAGCATGTGTGATTGTGAGAAAGCGAATGAGCGTGTGTATGTCTAATTGAACACGAGACAGCAAAGAGTTTGTGAATGAGCATGTGAGCACAGGAGAGTGTGTACATGTGTATGACTGAGCATGTGAGAGTGAAATGAGTGGTTTGTGTGACTTTTTGAGCATGAGGTATAAATCTAATGAGTGAATGTAAGCACCCCAATGCAACGCACTGGCTTTTATGTGAAATCTGCTGTATTGTGTTCTGTATCTCTTGCCTTATGTCCTAGATGTTTAGTTAAAATGTAATGAAACATTTCAGTTGATGAATACTAACTCTGTAACCTGTCTTTGTGTTGACACTTAGCTATGAATGTTACTTTTGTAAACGTGATCTTTACATGGAACGATGGTATATAAAATATGTAAATAAAATAAATAGAGCAAATAAGCATGTGTGTGTTTGTATGGTTGAGCGTGTGAGTGAGTTAGAGGAGAGAACAATTGTGTGTAACAAACAGCTTCCCCCCCCCCCCCCCCCCCCCCCCCCCCACTAATCCACAACAGTCTTAGAGCATCTGGAAATCAAAAGTTCCCAGGTATGGAAAGCGGGGGATTTATTAATCCCTGTTAGTTACATTAAATAATACCCAATAATTATATCTGCTGTTTAGAAATTTTATTGCCATATGGTAAAGTTTTGAGTTTAATTATTAGATGCCATTCTATTTGTCAGCTATTTTGAAATATTTCTTTTTATTACTATGGTTTTACTATTATGATTGTTTTATATTTCTTTTGTTTTGAGAGGAATGTTTTTCCCTTGTTGCACTGCATGTAGAGTCTGGCTTTTTGCATTTTCCAGTTCAGTATTTGTCTTCACATTTCTATCTATAATTTATGGTCTCTTTATTTTGTATTTAGTGAGGGTCTGCCTACGTTCTATACATGTATCAGAAGTGAGGAAAACTGCTAGCATGTATTTTTTGTGTAGGGATCTATAGCAGCCTGGCTTGTGGTGTTTTCCTAATAGGAGGTATATTGGTGTTTTAGGACATGGTATAATATTTACAGTGTTGCCTTTTCATAAGCAGGACACTTACTGTTTGAGTGCTGTCAGTTAGGGCTGTTCCTTGTAATTCGCTCCCAAGGGTAAGCGGTGGGGTTCCCTGAATCCACCTGCCTAATTGTTTATGAATTTTTCCTCCAGGAACTTGTCCAACCCCCTTTTAAACTCGGCAAAGCCTATGGATGCTGCTTTGGCAACAATTTCCACAGCTTGAGAGAGAGAGTACTTACTCAGATTTTGTTAAGTTTCATGGAGCGTCTCCTAGCTTCATTACTGTGTGCCATGGTAAATTATAATTCTCTATCTACCTGTTCCACCCCACTCATCGTTTTTATAAACTTCCTATTCTATTCCCTCTGTCATCTCGTCCCCAAGCCGCAGAGCCCTAATCTATTTTCCCTTATTTCATAAGAGCCACTCAATCCACGTTATCATTTTTTGTTGTCCTTTCTTTGTATCTCTTTCTAGTTTTACTTTATTTATTTTTTTTTTTTAAGATGTTCGATAGCTTTCAGCAGCGTGACCAGAACAATCCCAGGACTGAAACCATTCCCGTACATGCTGTAGCTCCTTGCTCTTTGTTTTAGGCTTAGCTGACCTTCAGAGCATCCTGGAGCCTTTGGTTCCTTGTCTGTCTGTCTTCTCTTAACGTCTGCTTCTACCGTGCATTTCTTTTCTACACGTTCCATCTCGTGCTAAATTCTTAAGTTTTTTTTCTTTCTCTTTACCTTCTGCTTTTGACTTCAGTCTCCATTGCTACTCTTATAGATAAATTCCCTGATATTATGTCTCCTTCAGCTCTTTTAGTCCTGTCCCCTCGCTACTTTGTTCTCCTGCATTGACTCCAGGCTGTTTTCAAGTTGATTTCTGCAAAATGTCTCCTCATCCGTCTTTAAAGAGCGGCCTTGATTTTTAACCTTTTTTTTGGTTTGTTTCCCATTCTGTGGCATACTCAAATCTCTTGCCTTATCAATCAAAGGTTTGCTGACAGGTTATAAACAAGTTTAAAATACAAATTCATAAATATTACACATTTAAATTGCTTCATATTGCTGCTGAGCTCACTCAACAGCATAATTGCATTTGTCCTGTGTGTTGAAAGCTTCACTGACTCGCCGTCTCTTCCTGCTTAAAATTACTCCAATAGTCCTTTAAACCTCCACGGAGCTCATTCTTCCTCTCTGGTCAGTCCCCTAATCTTGGTCCTGGTAGGGGGGGGGGTCCCTTTTGAGTGACTGGCTCTCATACTCTCTAAAACTCCCTTTATTGTCACATTCCCTGTCAAGCGAGACTATGAAAGTTCTGGATGCAGGGGCCTCATTGTGAAAAAATCCTGGAAAACTGCAGCCTCCCTTTACTGTCAGCATTGTCAGGGTGTTTGTTGCTTTTTGCTTTTTTTTTCTTCAGCTCTTGTTTCATTGCAATGTCTGTTTGCTGTGAGGCAGCCCCGTTGTTAAATGTTTTCAGAACCAAAGCGTCTCGTCCGGCGGGGGCAGAGCTGATGAAAACCTTGATAACACATCGCAGTCTGTATCCCCCTGCCCGCGTATATAAAAACGAGGTGTTCTGATCTGCAGATGCACGTTCATCTGCCACACACACCCACGGCGCGGTCAGAGGAATTTACAACAAACTCATGAATTGGAAATAAGAGAAATGAAGTCCTCCCTTTGACATAGGTGCCAGCTCTGAGTGCTTGAGCGTGCCTAGTTTAGGGTAAACTTCACTGTCTCCAGGGAGAGGTAATGCATGTTCAGCTTAGCACGCCAGTCATTTGAAAAGTTGGCTTCTGTGGCCTTGAAGAGATGTCCCTGGAATGAGTAATGCCAGCCTAGTAAAGATCTGTGGTCCGAGGAATACGTAGCCATGCAGCTACCAGCAGTACATTTTGTTATCTTAGAGTGGATCTAGTTTCCAAGTTCCAAAATCCATCATAGCTCAACAGTTGGGTTAAGCTGATATGTGTTAGATGTTTTTGATATGCGCTTCTGGGGGTTTTTTTTTTTGTTCTTATCAAGATTTTGACGTCTGAGCTGAATTAAGAAAATGAAGACAGGCTTTCATCGTTAAGTAAATAAAAAAAGCGAGGTGACCTTAACCGGACTTCAGAATTCTGTTCCGTATTACGCAGAGGCTGGAGGGTCCCCCGGATCAGCCGAGCCCTGTGGCTGCTGTCCCCTCTTAGTCTGGGTTTGGTCATAAGGTGCTCCTTTATACCACCCTCCCTCCATATTTTTTTTTTATTTTTAAAGCAGCGAATCAGTTTCCCTTTCATGCTGCCTGAGTACAATATTGAGTCACATTGGTGTAATATGGAAAAGCTTTGTTGAAATTTTAGGAGTGTAATATGTAATCCGCATTGAACTATTTTAGGAAATAACTGAATATACGACTTTGTGTTTGTTTGTTTTTTTAAATAAATGTCCTTTATACCATCTAAATCTCCTGGAGATGCCTCTGGCTTTCCTGCTTTCTCTGTTTTTGTTGGCACCTCCGGCCCTTTCAGCATCTAAGAGTCCTCAGCCGATATCTAGCAAAGTTCCAGAAAAATCCCATGCTAAGCTCTAGACACCGAGCGGGGGTATCTGTGTTGGGTCGTCATCTGCTATGTTAAGTGCCTGTGGTGCGAAAACAGGTCTCTGACGTCTCCCTCAACCAGTCGACATGTGTCGCGGTGTCTGAGCGGGAGGGAGCGCCAGGATTTTGAAGGCTTGTGTAATTCAGGAAACAACCGTGAGGAAAGTCAAAGTATCATCACCAGGAATGGCATCGGCAGGAGTACAACTAGAACTGTTTCCAACCCCCTCCCTTTATAGTAAGCTTTTTTTCTCAGTATGAAAGCGGCATGTCAAACGAAGCAAACACCGCAGCTAAGTAGGTGGGACCTTTTGCCCTAAAGTCTCTCTTCAGACCCTCTCTCAGGTTCTGACTGCTGTTTGGGTCCTACGAGTGATTCCTTTTTTAAATGGGACTCGGGATGGAATGAGCCATTCTAGGTATGGGTGCTCTCTAAAATATTGAAGGATTTTATTTATTTTTTTAATTTAACAAACAGAAAATGTGTGGGTTGTGTTTTTTGTTTTGTTTTTTTTGTGTGTTTGGTTTGTTTTTTTTCTTTAGTTTTTCCTATAGGGAAAATAATAATTTCTCCTTCCAAACATCCAGAGGGTCAAGCATGCCAAAGAGCTAGTGCATAGCAACAAGTCAGGGGAGCCTCCAAAAGAGAAGGCATTTGCCAGGAAACTGCTTCTCCAGGCATATGCCCATGCAAAATCGAACACCGTGTAGAAACTGAGTTGCCACAGTCATAATACACAGCAGATAAAATGTCATACAGAAACACTAAAAATTTAAAAAATGGGGCAAGCTACGGAGCATTAATTTCTGTACTACCCTGAATTTTCTCTCAAAGCCAAATGTGGAGGGCTGCCTACTTCCATGGGATCTGCCTAGATGCCTGTGTCCTGCCAGACAGAAACCACTTTTTTTTTTTTATTTCTTCTAGAGAAGTGGACCAGTTCCTTTGTAAAGGTAAAACACATATTGGGATGGCATCGGGTATACTGAAAGTTGCCCTACCCTTGGTTGAATCTGAGCATTTTTAAAGCTGCCTTGCCATTGGTGGTCACCTGCCGACTCCATTTCTCGCTTCCTCTCCTCTAAAGTGCTTACTTAGTCCTGGGGGAATTCTGAGCTACTGTGGAGCGTAGAATTTGGGCAGAATTGCCAAATTCTGCACAGAAAGTGGCAGAGGAGACCCCGGCATGCTGTTCATAGTGAAATGGAAGTGCTCCGCTCGAAGTGAAGATGGAAGGCCCCAGTGAGGGTGGGGGGGGTGGGAATTCTTGTGTGTGGGTTTCAGAAAGAGGGAGCCTATATGAGGAGACTGTGAAGGAGTGTGTATGTGTGTGAGAGATTGGGAGCTCATGTGTATGAAAAAAGGATCATGTGTGTGTGTGTGAGGGTGCTAACCGGTGTGAAGGGATTGTGTATGTGTGAGACAGAGCTTGTATGAACGGGTGCGTGAGAGAGAGACACATGTAGCCTGTGTGAGGATGTATGTGTAAGAGAAAGGGAGCTTGTGTGGGTGTGTATGCAAGAAAGAGGGTCCTGTGTGAGGGGTTGTGTGTGAGAGAGTAAGGGAGCCTGTATGAGAGTGTGTGTATGTGTATTAGAGAGTTTATAGTTTATTAGATTTTTTATACCGCCGTATTGGCGTTAGCCTTCACAGCGGTTTACAATATACAAATTAGAGATAATACAGTAAAACAATTCAATAAAAGATGACAGCTAAAATTAATTAAAAGCACATAGAAATATAGCTGTACAAGTAAAGATAAAAATTATAGATTGCTATTCCTCAGTGTGGTTTTCAAGGGTAAAGTTAAGACAAATTAAGACAAAATAATAAAACATACATTAAATATTGCACACACAAAACATAAAAGTTAGTTAGTTCTGCCTTTAAAATTGGAATTTTGGAGCGTTTGTCTTAATACCTGTAGCGAGGGAGCATGTGTGTGAGAGAGGGAGGGACAGAGGGAGCCTGTGTGAGGGGCAGTACTGAGAGCAGGGTCAAACTCTGGGAGTGGTGATAGTGGAAAGGGTTGAGCCTAGAGGGAAAGGAGAGAAGATACTGGCAGGTGGAGGAGTTTGGGCCTGAGAGGGGCAAAGTGGCCAGTGAATTTTAGGGAAATTCTGCTCAAAATATTTAAAATTCTGCAACTTTAAGTAATAACATTTTTCTGTATTAATTTAAAATGTAATTACTTAGACTGTCATGTAAATTGTGTTGTTTTGACCAATATAAAGTTTGAGGAATTTTAATTCCCCCAGAGGTACTTACTGCACAGAAATTCACATAATGAATGTTGCAGTAACTCTTAGTATTTCTGCACCAAATGAAGAAATTGGACATCATTAAAGTTCACACATTGTTCCTTTGAAGGTATCTGGCTTTATTACATGTATAGGGAGTAATTTGAAAAAACTCTTTTTTTTTACCCCTGCAAGTAGATTTAATATGAAAAGATTTGCCCACTCTTGATCACTTAAGATGATATGAATTTTTAATGTCTCAAGCCCTAGTTGACCCTTCCCTCAACTTTAATTTACCATCTGCGGTGTTTAGAGAGGAATCCTGCTGGAATGACTATTCATCTCATGGCAGAACATGTTTACTATAAATTGGAGTATCTGGCCTCGTGATGCACATGCTTGAGGGGCAAGCTCACGCCTGCAGATTTGCAGCGAGCCTTTCACAACCCTTGTGCTGGTGTGCAGTGCTTTTCGTAGAAGCGGGTTTTGTTTTTTGTTTTTTTGTTTGCCTTGTGTAAATTTTGCTGTCACTTGGCTGCTGTGCACCTCATTAAATCAGCACCCAAGCAGCGGGGCAGTGGTTCGGAGTCTATCATTCGGACACTCTGGCCTTATTAACAACTCTGCATGACATGCGAGCCTGCATTTCAGGGTTGTAGAGAGCTCTGGAGTACAATAAGGGGAGATCTTGATGTACTGTGGCTGCCATGGAACCACAATAAGCAGCAAAAGTGGTCCTGCTGGGAAGGAGGCTATATTTAGCTGTACTATGTAGTGATGCGTGCAGGAACAAAAGCACGCCTACCCTTTTCATGCAGTAGGTTAACAGATAACGAAGCTTGTAAATTAAGGTATAAGTGACGGGTTAGAGCAAGGACCTTTTTTTGTAAAAGCAAGATTTGGATTTCTTGATTTCCTGGCAATAAAAGTCGTCCGTTGTAGGTGTTTTGTTTTTTTTTTTGATTAACATAATATATTTCTAATTAGCCTTACTGCGGTCTATTGTCAGATTAGGGCAAAATGAACAGGTTGATGCAAAGGATAGGATATTGCGTGGCTAAAATGGCAGTTTGCATTACAAAAGTAAGTGTAGGAAGGCCAGAAGAAAAGTGGTGAGGATGCTGGCGGAGAGAGCAGTCCCATCTGGTAGTGAGTGAGACCGTGAGGTATCGATTTATACAAGAATCAAAACTCTCTTCCAGTGAAACTCCAGGAACAACGTCGCTATATAGTTCTTTGCGGAAAGGGTGGTGGCTGTGTGACATGCCCTCCCAGAAGAGGTAGAGAAGATGAGAACAGTAATGGAATTCAGACGTCCTCGGGGCAAGTAAACACATATTTGTGTTCTTGGTCCATTGCTGACCCATACTTGCATGTCAGTTTTGTGTGTGTGTGTTGGTTTTTTTTTTTTGTTTTGTTTTGTTTTGTTTTACACCCCCCCAGTTACAGCCCTGCCTCTAGCAGCTAGTAAATGTGGCAGTGGCCTTGCAGGATTTCTGGACTACAAGCTTGCCCTACTGGAGCAGGGTTGGTTTATGGAAACCAGTCTTTTTTTTAATCTTTTTTTAGCTGTTATCTGCTAGGAGCAAGTATTTTTAGGACCAGCGGCTCTGGTTACATGGACTGACTGAGCATTTCTAAGAAACCCCTAAAACGACTCATGGCATCGGTGGGGATGCCGGTTATTATCGGTAAACCTGGGAGATGTGCTGCTGTCACTGATTTACAAGTAAATCTCAGTTTAGTCTCGGAGGCTTGCGGGCCGGGGTACACACTGGCAGGGTTGGTGCTGATACTTTAATAATGGGTCAGCTTTTGCCTATTTTTCGTTCATGGTTTTTTTGTGATTAAATTTCAAAGGCTACGCTCCCTTCAGGTCGGTGCAAAACCTTAAGAGCGCAAACCTTTAAAAGTCTCCAAAGGATACCAGACTACTGATGAATTTTGTTAGCCATTGTGGCCAGCACCTTACAATAGCAATTATAGAAGCACTTTATTTGCAAATAAGGGGGAGTGAAGCAGCTAGCTGGCAAGTTAGCACACAGCTCCTTCTGTTCTCTATCATTTACCATGAAGGATGGGGTTTTTTAGGGTTTGCTTTAGGGCTGTGTTGCTCCTTTTTTTAAATCTTCCCCCCCCCCCCCCCCCTTGCAAAGCAGCAGCCGGACTGGAAGTGATGCCTTAGCCTTCAGCAGGGTGCAGAGGGGCTCTCCTCCAAGCAGGCAGGATAGGGGCTGCAGCAGCGCCAATTCCAGCAGACAGCTGTTTAATGAGAAGGCAAGCAACGCGTTCCCTGGGCAACCAGGAATGTGGGCTGTTGCTAGGCAACAGGCATCTGGAGCTAGCTCCCCTTTCCTGGAATGTGCATGGGAGCTGCCCTACTACCACACACACACACACACACACACGCTACCCTGAGGTAGGCTTGAATCAGGGCATGCTCTTTTTAGGTGTGTGTTAGCTTTTGGTGCTCTCTTTTTTTTTTTTTTTTTTTTCCAGTTGCTTAGTTAGTTAGAAGTGCAACTGTTCCTCAATGCAGAAAGCAGGATTCAGAGGGTGGGTGGGTGGGTGTGACGCTCTTGGTCTTTTGCAGTAGTAATTTGTCAGTTTGTATATTCAGCTAGTGGCTTTTTTTTTTTTTTTTTTTTACTAGCAAGGTATCTGTTCTCAGTTATATTCTATAAAATATAGTTAAATAGTGCAAAGGATTCAGAGACACTGGGAAGACTATCAGGAGGATATCTAGAATAGCAATGTGGAGGAGGGAAGGAGCTCAGCAAGGTTTGCAGAGTTAGGATTTCAGTCTGCAAAGGATGATAGTTCCCAATCCCAGAGTGTCCTTCCCACCCCCCCCCCCCCCCCCAACCCAGTCAGGTTTTCAGGATATCCACAATGAAATATGCACGAGAGTGACTTGTTTGTTTTATGTCATTGTATGTAAATCTATCTCTTGCATATTCATTGTGGATATCCTGAAAACCCAGCTGGCTAGGGGAGGTACTTGAGGACAGGGTTGAAAATCCGCGCCGGCCTGTGTACTCCTGGGAGAAGACTTTTGTAAATGGAAGTACTCGAGGCTCTTTGCTGTTTTGAGCGGCACCAGAAGTACTGGGAGGCACCAAGCTGAACCAAATCCACTGCTCATACGTGCAAGATAGCACTTCCTGGCGGTACTTGTTTTACTTTGCTAGGCATTGGTTGAGACCGATTTTTGCTTTGACACAGAAGTTGCATTTCTTGAATGATCAGGAATGATGCACAAATGTATTGGGGTAGATTTTTCCAAGGGTTACGCTTGTAACCCTTGAAAACCTAACCCAAACACCCCCCCCCACCGCACGCGCCGAGCCTATCTTGCATGGGCTTGGCGGCGTGCGCAAGCCCCGGGACACATGTTGCGGCAGTGCGTCATCCAGGGGTGTGGGTCCGGCCCGGGGGCGTTCCAGGGGGCGTGGCCGTGGCCTCCGGACCAGAACCTGCGCGACAGCAGCTGGCCCGCACGCTCGAGTTACACCTGCCTTGAGCAGGCGTAACTTTGGGAATAAAGATGGTGGGGGTGTAGATAGGGGTGGGTTAGGTAGGGGAAGGTGGGGGAGGCAGAGGGAAAAGGCAGGGCTCTGCGTGCGCACAAGGTGCACAAATGTGCACCCCCTTGCGTGCGCCAAGCCCGGATTTTATAAAATCTGGCGTACTTTTGTTTGCGCCTGGTGTGCGAACAAAAGTACGCGCTCCCGCTTTTTTTTTTTTTATAAAATTATGTACAAGTGAGACAGGCGGCAGCAGCAGCCTGGGAACTGGGAGAGCTGAGCAAGCCACAACAATTGCTTTTGAACTTTTTTTTTTCTTGCGAGAGACTTGACAGGAGAACCAGCCCACTCATTTAGGGATTTCTTGCAGATCACTAGACCTCCTTCCGCCTCTGGCTGTCTCCCCAAATGCCCTTGCATATTAAGAGAGAGCGGCAGGGCTTATGAGTTCTGCAGAAACTGGATCATGGGTCTGGGGTGCCCGGCAAGCATTCCCTGCAACAGCGATTCTCAAACCCAGGCAGTTGGGGCTGTCCATGATGAATATGCATGAGAGAGATTTGCATGCACTGTGACTTCACTGCATATAAATGTCTCATGTTGGAGCAGTCCCGAAAACCTGACTGGGTTGCAGCCCTCTAGGACCAAGTGTGGGACCCTTGGACTAGAGAGCCCGACTGGATCAATTTTCCATTGCCCTTTTTATTCTCTGAAGTGTGTTTTTCATAGCGGAAGCACCCTCCTTTAACAAAATCATTTTGAAAGGGGTGTCATGAGCCACCTATGATTATAAGATCCCCCAATTTCCTGTGGCAGATTTTTTTTTTTTTTTCAAAATTCTTTAGTAGTTATGGCAGATTAGCATAATTCTTCATAAAGATCCACTCCTGACTATGCAGTATTTAAATTGTACGCAAATAAAAAAAAAAGTACCAAGTACAAAAATCAACAACTTATTCACAGGATATTTCACGGTTAAGTTCGTAACAATCACTTTTTTTCTTTTGAGTTGAGCATGCAGCCATCCTTTTTTTTATATATATATTTTCTTGAGAGCCCTCATCTTTCTGAGTAGATGAGCTTATGTACGATAAAAATGCCGTCAACATCAGCAGTTTGTCCTGCTGTTAATTACACAAACTTGGGTGCGCACATATTGGGCACATGTTAGCTTTAGCAGATACAAAAAGGGGGTTGAACTAACACAAGTTTGAAACTTGTCCGCAGTAAAGCCAGTCATCAGGGCTTCTATAAATTAATTCCCTCCCTGCTAGCTGTGAGACACAAGCAGTTGCAGATTTCCAAAAAACACATCCAAGTCTTTGTATAATTGTATAATTGGCCACATGGCAAACTGCTCTGAGATGCATTGTGATTAATTTCATTGTGAATGTTTGTTTGGTTTTTGTGAACTGCCTAGCATTGTATATAATGCAGTTAAGGAATTCTCTGAAATAAATTCACACACATACAGGTACAAGAACCTTTTACATAAAGATGGAATTCTTCTAAAGGGGAAGCACTCCTTTCAGGACTTATATCCAAATCATCTTTGGTTCGATTTAAGTGATCTTTGAGGGATCAAATATAGACTGCTTTCTCTGTCCACTCTGACTTCATCCCTGCCCTCCTGTTCCCTTCAGTACAGGAGAAGGGGGTAGGGAACAACAGAAGGTGCTGGATTAGGGAGCAGAGTGCCTCTCATCTATTACAGCCTCAGGGTCCCATCTGTTCCACAAACTCACTTGGGCTCAAGGTAAGAAATTGTGCAGTATCTGTCGCTGGTCCAGTAATCTGGAATACTGTGCCTGAGCACCTTAGAATACTGCTTGACCCAAAAGTATTTGAAAAAGCACGAAGAACATGGCTGTTTCAACAGGCCTTTGAAGAAATAACCATCTAGCAAGGTGGAACGCCATGTCTGTACACTAATGGGTAGATTTTAAATAGGCCGCGCATGTAAAATGCGGCCTTTATGCGCATGGCCTATTTTCCAAAAGACCCAACCACATGCTTAAAAGCCGGGGCTTGCACGAGTGCCGGCCTTCCTGCAAGGGGCGGGCCGGGGGGGGCATGTTCTGGGAGTGGCAGGGCGGGCCAGGACAGTGCCCTGAAGTAAGTTGGAAAACCAAAAAAATTAAAAAGGTAGGATTTAGGAGTTGGGGAGGAGAGGGAAAGGGTGGTTGGGATAGGGAGGTTCCTTCCCAGTCCACTCCTGGGACTGGGAGGGAACTGGGGAAGTCCGGGATGCAATTCCACACAAAGATTGCATAAATTCCCCCCCCCCCCCCCCCATGGGCGCGACCCATGTATTTTATAACATGCTCGCGCATGTGGCGGTTGAAAAATAATTTAAAATACAAATAAAGGGAGCAGAGAGAGAGACTGACCGCAGGCACCCTTCAGAGAGATTGAACTAAGAGGTGGGAACATTTTAGGAATATTGATTTTGTGGCAGGTTGTCAATTATGCAGCGGCAAGCTAATTTATGCAATTTCTGCTGTGGCCGCACAGTCGCGGGGGGGGGGGGGCACTGGTTATAAGATGAGGAAATATGAGCGAAGGTGGGCAACTTCCAGTCCCCCATGGAAACTGATCTGCTCAGGTTTTCAAGATCTCTAGTGAGTATGCCTGAGAACTTTGCATGCACACTGCATCCAGAAAATCCTGAGCAGATTAGTGTACACAGGACTGGAGGTTGCCTACCTCCTGAATATGAGCAGCTTCAAGCAATGAAGAGCTCCAATTTACTTGGTGATACAAGTTTCTAATTTGAAGCCAGAGGGGTTTGCAAACTGTAATCCTGAGATGCATGGTTAAAAATTGTATGGTCTGTGATAATGAGTAGTATGGACTTTTTTTTTTTTAAACGATTAAATTTTTAAATTACTGAAAATTCCGATGCAGGAGTCATCTTGTGTTCTGTAGGGTACGCCATGCCAAATAGTCTTTTGCTGGATGAGATGATTTGTTTTGTTTAATATATAGTGGTAGTTATTTCACTCCGTACAAGAGAATAGGGGTGCAGAAGAGCTGTTCTGGAGTTTAGCTCACCATGGAAGTGCTACTCTAATTTAGAGCGAGTGACTGTAAACTCCCTGCCTCCCTCCCAAGTGCCGTCTTTTAACTTTACTCTCCAGTTTCCTCCACAGAAAATTCAGAACTGCAAATCCTGGCATATTTTTTTGAAAACTATCATGGGGAAGTTAATTGAGCTGTAGGGGAAGTAATTCTGAGAACTTGCGTTTTTGGGTTTTGTTTTTTTTACATTAAAAAGTAGCAGAAGCGTGTACACTGCTGGAAGAAACTGAACTAGAGTGACCATACTTTATTGCTTATTGACAGGCTAATGCAGTAATCTGGATTTCAGCGCACGACTTTAATGTGCAGATTACAATTTTGTTTACACTCCTCGATGCAGTAAGCTAATGCATCGGGAGTTTTAAAAAGTGCATTTGAAAGGTAAATGTGCGTTCAGCACAGGGCAAGCACACATTTTAACTCTGGAAGTGTGGAGTAGGGGGAGAGAGCAGTGGCTGCCACTTAGCTGGATAAGTGCTGACTTGTTAAGCTAAGATGAACCGTACTATGATGGCACACGAGTAATTTGTAATCTATACCACCCATATTTCTCTTTATCGTGCCCTTCTATAAACCATTGTGATGGTATTTAACTTAACGACGGTATAGAAAAAATGTTAAATAAATAAATAAACCACAATCAGCTGGATAAATCTGTTCTTATCTATTCCCTTCCCCCCCATTACTAAGAAAATCCGAGTTGGGCCAACGCACCTCCCTGCCTCGGGGAGTACTGCTTAATGCTCTCATTTGCCTGGGATTTCCATGCAAGAGCGCTAAAACAGTACTCTGGTTGTAGAACGCACTTTTTGCGAGCGCAGAACTCCTTGCTGCGTCGGCAGTGCGTCTTGTGTGCAGGAAATGTGCTTTGAAGTGCAGGTAAAATGGCGCATTTCGCTGAATGCGCCTTTCTGCATCGGTGCTTGAGTTTGTAAGCAGTGATTGGAGGACATTAGGTAGCCACTTTTTATACTAGAGGACGGACACCCACAGGGGAGCGTTTGGGCACTCTTGTTAGCTGTGCTTGCATGTTAAAGTTCAAGAGACGAGCAGTTCCTTGGTTAATTTTTGCATGTTGTGAATGTCACCGGACAGGACCGGCTTGATGACCCAAGAAATGACCGTCCTCCCTGGAACATGTTTGAGAGGAGGGGGAAGGACAGTGTTCCTGAACAGTCTGGACACCCCGCCCAGAATCGATAACTACCCACGCCCCCTCTTTTTTTTTTTTTTTTTTTTTTTTTGGTTGCTCACAAGACTTCTCGTGGTCCCAATGCCTGGTTGGGGAGTGGATCTCATTTACTTGTAAAATTAATAAATTGAGGGCTCCTTGTTTGTGCGGGTCAGTTTGACAGTGGTGTTGCTAACAGCGAGAGCAGAAGATCTGCATCGGGTCCCATGCCGAGACTCTGATGCTGTCCCTCCTTGGCAGCAGCAGAGCGCTCACCCCCCGGGAAGCCTGGGGCTGGCGGCAGCTCTTCAGGTGACTTGCTTTCTCTGCACCGCAGAAAAATCCTCTTGCAGCCTTTTTTGGGACGGGTAAGTGGTCCAGGTATTGCTTCGGTTTTTCTTTTCAGTATTGATCTCTTTGGACTTTATTTTGTGTTGTACGACTGAACCACCTTCGTCTTGTAGCTGCGGACCAGGAATCGAGCAGTTAGCCTTTATCTGGTGGCCGAAGAGCCATATGTGGTGGTTTGGGTTTTTTGGTTGGTGGTGGTTTTTATTTTACTGAAGTTAGTATGATTTGGGGGATTAATGGCTGAAGTTGAGGGTATGCTGAGAAAGGACAAGGCTGCCCTGACTGCTGCAATATTTTTATAATGTTTCATCTGATCTCCTTCATAGCAAAATTCCTATAGTGTGTGTGTGTGTTTTGTTTTGTTTTTTTTTGTTTGCAGGGAAGGGGGGCAGGGATGTCAGTCCTGAAAGCTGATCTGTCTTTGTCCCCTTTTTTTTGTGCTTATTGATACTGGGAAAGCAATTTTTTTGTATGGCATTTCACTCGTATATAAAATTCTTTCCCCGTTTTAAAACATTTAAAAAGGAAACTGTACAAAAAAAAAAGTAAAATGTACCAAACATTAGAAGATGTATCCTGAAAGGAAAATAGGATAAAGAGAAGAAAATATCCTCGCGCCGCCCCCACCCAAAGGAAAACAAAATGACATAGCCTATAATGTACTCCATTTTCCGCCGTATGTAGGCTAATTAAGTGACAGGAAAGCTCCAGAGCTGTGAATTTCTAATGGCCCAAATTCAAGCCACCTTTCCACCATGCACTTTGTGACATCGAGCCCTCTGTATTCAAGCAGATCATAAAGCTTCGAGCCACGGCACCTTGTAGCCATCTGTGTCATCGGCGCTGCATAGACTGACAGCTCAGACGATGTCGTCGTAGCGGTGAGAAATGCAAAACCGCACAGCTGATATTGTTCAGATTAGTGGCAGGCTCTCAGGAAAAGATTTGCAGCACTTATGTAACTTAGCAAAGGTGGGGGATATCCATGTGCTACTGTGCATGGGAGGAAGAGACTGCTTAGGGGGGACTTCAGTTCCTATTTTCTGTAGTCACAGAATGGGAGAAATCTGCTAAGCTGAGCAACATGGTTTTGTTTAGTAGATGTATCTTGTCCTTGGTGATGACCTTCGTTTTATATTTATATACTGAGCAATCAGTGTGCACAGAGCTGTAGAAAAAAATATGAATATTAAGAGCTTACAGTCTTTTAAATTGCAGGAAATTTAAAGTGACTTGATCAAGGTCCCCAGATGATTGATGGATAAAAGAACTGAAGTCAGTTCTCCAGGGTCATGTTTCTCCAGCTCTGCCGCACAGTAAGCCCATTACTGTCTGACTTTATTTTACAGAAATCTGACATTGGGATCTAGGTTCACATTTGCCTCAAATGTCCTAGTGTGGTATATTAAGCAGTAATTTTATACGCTTTAAGCCTTACCCCTCCATTTTTGTTCTTTTTGTTTTTAATATGTTTAAATATTCTGTCGCTTTCACAAACCTGGGTTTGAATAGGTTCCTGGAGGAGAAGTCCATAAACTATTAATCGAGTTGACTTATAAGAATAGCCACTGCTATTACTGGCATTAGTAGCATTGGATCTATTTAATGTTTGGGCACTTGCCAGGTTCTTGTGGCCTGGATTGGCCTCTGTTGGAAACAGGATGCTGGGCTTGATGGACCCTTGGCCTGACCCCCTAGTATGGCAATTTCTTATGTTCTTAGCCTCTTGTCCTTGGTTATGTCTGCCGGAGCACTTTACAGTCCTGTAGAAAAGCAGATGGGGCTGCTTTTGATTTTTCTAGTAGAGTATGGATAGAGATCCCATCACATTTTACAACAACCTAAGTTTACCTCTCAGCCTGCCCTGTATCTTACTGCAAGGTACCACCCTCCTAGAAAGACAGTCTCTCTCTTAAGCCCATACGTAGCACAATTCAGAAGCAGAATATGATTTTGCTTTTACGTGTTTGGAGCTTGCAAAAAAAACCTCCCAGGGTGACTCAACGTGTTGGGCGCTTTGCTGCTTCAGCCTCCTCAGATCTCATGACTCAGAGCAGTGGGCCGGGTGTTGTGGGAGTAAGCGTCAGCGAGGAGGGGGAGCGGGGGAACAGCAGGGAGATGCCTTTGACATTCCATCAGCTCCAGTCTCCTCCCCCGGCCCTCTCACCCATCAGGGGATTAGGACCACACAAAAGATGATGATAGGAATCTGGCCCGGCAAAAAAAAAGTGGTTTCTTTCCGGAGGCATTTCTTATAAAACGGTTTTGGGGGGGCGCACAGGTGGTGATCAACAGAAATAAGGAAGTCGCTGAGACCTAACTAGAGGAGGCCACCACCGGCCACTAACACTAGAGCCTCTACTTCCACTCCCTCCAGCTCATTTTGTGCTATCCCAGAAGTGTTCTTCAAACCCAATTTGTGAGCTGATGTAACATCTAAGAGCCCTCAAACTATGCAAAAAGTTCTGTAAAAGCAAGCGCTTCCATTATCTACCGCCAACACACAACATTATTGATTGGGGAGGCCTTGGGGTATAGCCAGGGCCAGAGATGGTTGTTAATAAAGTGAATATATTACTTTTAGCTTTTAGATATATGCTGATTTTGTATTCTATATTTTGGTCTGTTTAATAGCAGCACGTGAGCTGAATCATCTTTGCAATGAAGTAAGAGCTTGGGGCATTTTGTTCTTTGTAAACTGGGAGTGAATTATTTATCAGTGGGGGGAGGGGAAGAAACAATCATTCAGTACTAATTTCTCGCTGTCATAAAGTCAAAATATATTACTGCTTCCTTTTTCTATTTTGCAGAGCCATTTTTTTTTTTTTTTTTTGTAATTAATGCAGTTGACTGTCAACAGAGTAATTGCTGCCTGAAAGTAAAACATATTCCTTGGTCTGGTGCTGTGCACATCTGCTGCTAAATAGTTTTCTTTCTAAAACTCAGTCGTATCTAGGACTTTAGAGGACCTGATTTTGACATGCCACAAGAAATGTGTAAGAATGAGAGAGAGTGCATGCAGAATTAGTCATTGCATGGTGCTATTTCCTATTTGTTCTCTCCAGTGCTGCGTGTGTTTTTTTGGGTTTTGTTTTGTTTTTGTGTTTTTTTTGTTTGGGGTTTTTTTTTTTTATGCCTGGAAGTTTCCCCTTCTTTGGGCTTCCAGCTCATTCAGAATCTGTTTGTACTTGGCTAGGATAGCATGCGCCTTCATTCCTCGTCCCTAACCCCCCTCCAGCTAGCCTGGCCATTGCAGTGAGGAGCCTTGGGCCAGAACCCCTGCTCCCTACGTCTGGCAACGAGGTTTCACGGTTGTGCAGCGATTGAGACTCCACCCCCACTACAGCCAGGGACTGCGAACGCTGCCTCCACAGCACCTCCAACCCCGGCTGGCCCAGAAACTGAACCCGAGTCTGCAGCTTGGCCATGAAGAAGGAGAGTACCATAAATCAGAAAGACTCGGGCAATGATTAATGGCAAGTTTTGGGAATCCAGCTCTACCCTATCAATGAGTGCCCTAAGTTAGCTTTGCTAGAGAGAGGAAGTAAAATGCCATAGTAAGATGGACGTCTTGGCATTGCTGACTGGCAGAGATCCAGGGAGCTTCCTGGAATACTTCTAAGCCTTGAAAAACGTGTGACAAAGCTCGCGCCGTACCTCATCTGTTTCTGAGATTCCCACCCCAACCTCAAATGCCATTGTTTGTGCTGAAGGACTCCTTTTATAAATTACAAAACTTTGCCAGCCCACCCAAATATCCTGTTCTAGGAATTCAGCCTCTCAGATGCCTGCGATAGCTCAGATTCTTTGCTGGGTGAAGTCACGGATGGCAGGCGAGGGCCGGCAGTTTACAGGAAGAGCAGAACCGTAGCCTTGTATGGCACATTTTCCATGAGTCTGTAAGAGAATGGAAGTGGAGGAGGAAAAATGATCTGCCAGGAGGTTTTGTCTTTTTTTTTTTTTTTCACCTTCCTTTCTTGTTTGCTTTTGCCTCCTTTGAGTCTTATTCCGTAAAGTCGATCTCCTCTCCCCATTCCCCCTCATAGGTACAGAATGAGAATTTTTAAAAAAAATAAGGCCCTGTGTTTCCTACTGTATATGATATATATAGATATATACACGTACATTTTTTTTTTTGGGGGGGGGGGGTGTGGAGATTGCTGCCGAGAATTTCCGCCGCCAGCATGGAGCGCTAGTGACGTGCGGCCTGGCTTGCCCGTGTCTGCCTCCCAGCAGGTAGAAAGCTTCGGTAGACAGCGCAGCGTATCATTTACCGTCATCTGTACCGGCGTTCCACCTCCTTGCTATACCACATTTGATTTTAAGTCGTCTGAGAATTTTTTAATTTTTTTTTTTTCCCCCAAGAAAGGGAGACGAGTGTAGTCTGCACGGGGCACATGTGGGTTTTGTTCCTGCCCTGCCTCCACAGCAGTACCGAGCCTCTAAACACACCACGCCGGCATTTCTGTGTGTACCTTTTTTTTTTTTTTTTTGAGGGCGTTCCTGTGCAGGGGATGGGGGGGGGGAGCAGCAGCAAATAACAGCCACGCCTTGGGTCCCGCAGCCTCATGGGTAGCCCCCCCCCACCCACCCCCCGATTACTACATTTCAGCATCCCAGATCTTCGCTGCGGTTGATCCGCCCCGGGAGAGATGGCCCCTCCCGGTGTCAGCCCTGACCGCAGGGCTCAGCTTTCAAGGGCCCTGCGGCCACCTAGGAATCTGGGAGGCCCGCTCAGGAGCGCACTGCGCGAGAGGAGGCGGCGAGGCACCTGTGTCTGGTGGTAGGCGAAGGATCGGTCAGCCCGGGGGAAGATGCCGGGCTCCAGAGCAGGGTCACGGGTGAGGGTTGGGGGGGGGGGGGGGGGTGGCTGCACTGTGCTGAAGCCGCTGCCATTTCCGGAGTGGGGAGGGGCGCCAGAATTTGGTTTTAACACGGGGCGTCACTTAGCCAGGCTGAAATTGTTCTAGGCTTACCTGGTTGCTTCTTGTACTTGGGTGTGTTGTTCCTGCTTCACAGTCTTTTTTTAATTTATTTTTTACATAGCTACAGGATGAACACACAGTGCCCCTATTTAGCGAATTTGAAAAGCGGCGAGTGGGCGCATACGTAGGCACATATGCTAACGCGTGCAAAAGGACACGGCCATTGTAGCTATGTACTACGGTAGTAACACAGCCATAGCATTTACAAGGAATCTCTGCTGCCGGGTTTCCCATTCCCCTAATGATTGTATCTTGCTTCCTTTAGAGAGGGTTAAAAGGCCAAGTTTTGCCCTAAATAAATAGGGTTTTGTGTTTGTTTTTCTTTATCGTACTTTTTTTTTTTTTGTCTTCTATTTTAGCTGTAAAAATGGAGCTGCAGGGGTAGTGCATCCACACCCTTGTGTCGCATGGGCATTGTGTGCCCAGGGATCCCCTCCCCAATCCCCCTGCAAAATAAAGAATCAGCAAGGGCCAGGAGGTCTCCCGGGGTCTTTGAAAGAGCGAGCAGTCTGTGCAAATCACTTTTTTTTTTTTTTTTTTTAAATTTCTTTTTAAGGTGTCTCCTTTCTGTGTATAAGACGGCAGGGATTAGTTATCCAGTATCCTAAACCGGGGCACTGCATAAATTCCAAAACGTTTTCTGTTTCACCTTTCGTGACTGGTCAGCCTCTTCAGAGTGGATTGTGTTCAGGTATCGTAGGGTAAATAAAATAACTGAGCTTAAGTGGGGAAGATATTTTTATTTGGGGCAGAGTTGCAATTAAAGGTGCACATCTTCATTCCCCATTGAGTGAGTAGCAGGGCAAGAAAGGAGCTGCGTTATGATGACTGGAGGAGCATTGACATTTTGCATCCTCATCATCACTCCTTTCCAGTCGGGCATGGAGTGTGAGAGGACAGATTTGGGCGTTGCAATTGGTTAAATATCACAGATATTACAGGTACAAAGATCTGCATAATGCTGTGATAGCCTGGGGCCTCTTCTGAGAGAAGCCTGGCGGCTGGACCAGATTTATGAGCTGGTTCCGTACTGTGGGGCAGGTCCAACAGTCCGCTGGCCTCCCAAAGACCTGATTTTGGGTTCTTGGATGGGACAGTAAACCTTTCTTTTGGTGGGGTGTGGATGATGACTGCTCGCTCTCAAGCATTTTCTCACATTCTCTTTGCTGTGATCCGCTTTGCTGCTGTTTACAGCCTGCCAGGGCTGGGGTGTGGCTGGTTTGTGAGCTTCCTAGGATGTCCTTTTCCAGGTGTGGGTGTACCACAGGCGCTTATTTTGCTTTCTGTTTCCCATAGCGACGGCATAAGTCATCGCAGCTGGTCTCGGCGAGCCCTGCTGGATCGTGTGACGGATTTATTTATTTATTTATTTTTTTGCTGGATTGTCAAAGTTCCTGTTTGTATTACAGCTGATGAAACCTGAGAGCAAAGATGCACAGATATATGTGGGATGTTTGTTTCTCTTCACTAATCCAGGCGATGGTGATCCCTCCCCCACCCCCTGAGTGGGGAATGCAGTTCAGAGGCATAAAGCTATGACCCCTTTTTTTTTTTTTTTTTTTTTTTTTTTTTTCAATTTTTGAATCTTAAGTTATGCCAGTAATGCACTCACAATCTGAAATAATTTAGAGGGGTTTAAATATTGCATAAAATAGAGATCTTTCTCCTTCTTATTTAAAAAAAAAATCCTAAAACCCTCAAATTACAACTACTTGCTCTATTCCTCTGCATCGGCTAAACTGCTCTAGTTGAATAGATGCAGGGGAGAGGAGTAGCACAACTTTTAGCCGTCTGAGATATACAGGTACCAACTTATCACCACCTAGACCACAGGTACACTGTAGGCTACTCAATGGGACAAGATTTCTGCAGGGCAAGGTCGCACTTGCTCGCCTGTTGGAGGGATGAAGCAATGTATGGCCTCAGCCACCTCCATCATAATTTGTCTCCAGTACGTGTGCTTTTTTTTTTTTTTTCTTCCCTGCGTCAGTCTCTAGAAACTTTCAGTTCTTGGAACTGTCGCTCTTTTATTTATAGGACAAAATAGTGGCACTAAGTTCCTTAAAGTAGAACAGTTCCCTAAGTTCCAGGAATATAGAATATTTTGTTTTTAGTAAATGATGTGGGATTTTAATTTTCTCATAAATCTGCATCCTTTTGTTTATTGAATTTGACCTAAGTGACCATGGTTTTTAAACTGGGGCACTTTGCCTTAATTCAAAGAACCAACTGTGAAACATACAACTCATTCAAACATTAGCAAGCAGGTACAAATACAAACATTAGGTATGGCTTGCAATTTGATCTTACGTGGTCTCTACTTGCCGTCCTCTGCTGATGTGGCCAGGTATTCCTGTCCACACTGTAATGAGGGTGGCTGCTTTGTAGGGTTTCTCCTTATCCAGGACAATTCCTCTTTCTCCCCTGTACTCTACCTTCTTAGGCAGATAGATGAGCATGCAAGATCCTGCTTCGTTCACACCCAGCACCCCTCCCTTTCCTTGTCTATCCACAAAGTTTTGTAATCTAAATATTTACCGGTGTCAGCCTGCTGCCTAGGTCCCTGTGATAGCCTGCCAGAGGGACCCTGCCACACAAGCACCTGCATTTCTCCTAGGATGTCTTAATTGCTCTGCTTGCAGCCTGCTAACTTTAATTCCATCATCACAGTCAAATCTAAATAGCCAGCAATACCAGACATTTTGGCATCCTAGGCTCTCTTGCACAACCTGCCAGACAGATAAGGAACCGATGAGAAATGCTGACCCTACTGAAGGAACTAAACAGCTCTAAAAGGTGTGTAATAATAACCATTTTTAGGAACAAGTGTATAATACAACTTTGTGGGTATTTATGCAATGGATATTCCATGAGTTAGTTGCAAAATAACAGGCCATAGGCAGAACAAGTGCAAATAAACGAGAGACTGAAATAGCCCAAATCCTTTCTCAACAGTTTGGCTTATGCTTGGTGAAGGCCTGAGGAACTTGTGGTTACTTGTACATGGAGCCCGGGTCCCCCTTGTCTCAGGAGAAAAAATGGAGATCCTGAGCAGTGGGGTATTAAACCCAGGGCTAGCAGACGATGGGCAGTGAATGGTCTTTCCTCCCACGAGAAGAGGGGTTTATCCAGTTCAGGACTGAAGTGGAAGGGTGGAGTTAAACTAGCCGAAAAATCAGTGGGCTCAGGGGGTTTCTTCAGCTGTTTGTCCATGAAAAATATTTTTAGTGCCTCTCGTCAAAAGCTTCTTGAAAGATCTTGATTGCTACCCGGATTTCAGTGGGGGAATGTTCGATGGCTAGTCTGTTAACAATGGGACTGATTTCTTATTATTGGTGTAATTTTTATAGCTGGTGTCCAGAAGCTCCAGATTTTGTTGCTGCAATGTAATTGTGAATATGCTATAACAGTTAATACAGTGCATTTATCACTGCACACACCAGATTTGAGGAAATGTTTTTTTACACTGAGTAATCTTAGAAACAGGATTCCATCCAAAAAGCTCTATTAAGGTGTTGCGGGAGATCTCAAACTTAACTGGGCTGAACCGTAAGCTTGGCTTGTTCTGCCCTCCCCCCCCCCCCCCCCCCCACAGTAGCCTTAATTTTTGCAAACCCAAGCTGAACAGTTTTTGTTTGGTTTTTTTAAGAAAAGGGGGGGGGGTATGTTTTTGTTTAGTTTTTGTAAACAGTTACATTAGCTCTCCATTTAGCTCATGCGTCAACTGTTTCAAACGAATCTGGAAACCGAAAGCAATAGGGGATTTCAGGTTCTTACCTGGAATGTGTCTAGATCTACCTTTTGTATAACTGATTTGGGTTATGCACAAGGAGCTGCAGTCAGATGCTTGCATTGCATCCCATTGGAGAGCTAGGACTATAACAGTATTGGAGAAAAGAATGCATCATCCTTTTGGTTAGGAGTTGACCTAAACTGGGGAG
Organism: Rhinatrema bivittatum; assembly: GCF_901001135.1. Taxonomy (NCBI): domain Eukaryota; kingdom Metazoa; phylum Chordata; class Amphibia; order Gymnophiona; family Rhinatrematidae; genus Rhinatrema; species Rhinatrema bivittatum. The sequence continues at coordinate 48,785,017 of NC_042622.1, read as the reverse complement.
AAGAGCAGGGGCCTGTGTGCCAGCTTTTGTAACAAGTCAAACTCCTGGGAGAAAATTTTCCTGATCTCTTGACTTGGGGGGGGCAGGGATGTTCTTGCTAATTTCATTTCGATGGCCTTTTCTAAAATATTTAACACCTTTTTTACCTAAGTTCATAGGAGCTAGAACCGTTGGATGAAAGTGATCCATTGCCCCACTAATAAGATTGTAACTCCCAAGACAGAGGTGCCCTACACCCCTCGACTTTGGTTACTTCACTGATTTTTTTGCCCAGTGGTTGTCATTTAGCCTCTGGCTCCCATCTTATGTCCCTATGGTGCCCACTTGGCTGATACTACAATCTTTTGGGAATAAAGGCGTTTTTGAAGTGCTGAAGGACGAGCTTGCTAACTGCAGTTCCGTGGTATGGGGTTCTAGTGGTTTGCTTCTGGAGCAGACTTTTCTCTCTACGTTGTGATGCCTTTCATTGGACCAACATGAGCCAGAGCTGTGCAGTGCATCAAGTTTTGAGGCCATCTACATCCCTTCTTTGTATGTGACCACTTGCATTAAAGTGGAAATCCTCTTCCCATTGATGTGATGAGAGATAAGGACTCTAGTCTGAATTTTTTTTTTTTTTTTGGGGGGGTGGGGGGTGTTTAAAATCTTTCCAGTTCTTGGTATATTAAACTTTCACCATCCACCTTACCATCTTACTGCTTTATGTGGTTTAAAAAAAAAATTTAAACCAACTGCATTTTCCACCTACACTGCAGAAAAGTGAGATAGTTGGCTTTAAACAGCAATAAATGTTTTGTTCGGAACATCTGTGTTTGTCGGTTTTTGGGGGGTTTTTTTTTTGTGCCAAGAAATGCAGGCAGTGAAAGGGGTGAAAGAATCCTTCCCCTAATATATTTTTTTTTCTATCGCAAACTGTCTATCACAGTTACACCGTACTGCGCCTGACCCCTATAATTGCAAAACCCGTCCGTCCCCACTGGTCTGCCCGATGAGTCATTTCCTCCTTGTGCAGTGAAGTCATGGCTGGCAGAGCGCCACCTGAACCTGTGATGTGTAGCGCTGGAAATGGAGAGATTAGCAATAGGAGATAACGAGACCACCTTCTAGCCAGGGTGGAAAAGTGCATAGGTAGCACGTGCCCTGCGCGTTGGCAGTCTGCCATTTATTAAAGGACTAGCGCTCACTTTCATTTATAGCTGCTTGCCTTTTTTTTTTTTTTTTGTAGCCAGAGTTTAAAAAAAAAAAGTGCCTTGTTTTTCTGATGAGCTAATTAAAGTTTTCAGCACCTCGCAGCTAAAATAATTGGTTCCAAAGCAGTGCTGTGCTATAAACAATCACATATTTTTTCCATAATTATATTGGCCAGTAACCATTGGTGTGTGTGTGTGTGTGTGTGTAGAAAGAAGTTTGTAAAGATGTTTCTTATTCTAGGCGAAACTGAAGAAAAACTTTATATTCAAGAATCGCATGGCCACTTCTTCCACACTCACCTTTCTATAACTTGTCCATTTTGACCTGTGCCGTTTTCTAGTTTCCCAGGATTTTGCTTATGGCTTCTTTTCTGGGTTGTGGAGTTGTGGTGCTCGGCATCGCATTTCTTTCATTCTGTCCATCTGTACTGTAAATCCTTGTCGTAGGGGAGTGCGCCCTGGCTGTTTCTGCTTTTCCTGGTAGGTCAGATCTTTATTTTTCTGCACATAGTTTGTTTGCACTGATTTATGGTGGCACACCTGACTCATGCTGGGTTGTGGTGTTTGGTTTTTTTTTTTTCTGGGGTGGTAACATTTGCTTGCATAAATCCAGCTGGCTCAGGAGTTGAGTTGCAAACAGTGCCGGGAACTGTACAGTAATGAGAGGGCACCTGCTGTCTCTTTTTTTTGTTGTTTTTAGTGTTTCTTCGGTGGTTTATGTGACCCGTTGACCCTGGTGCGCAGGTCTGCTAAGTTCCAGGCAGGTCAGTGACCCTCCCTGCACCGCTTTACAAATGCATCACTCTGTTACTGCTGGTTACTGACCCCCAGGGTGGGTGCTCAGCAGTGGGGAAGGAGGAGCAGGAAGGCCTCTGGAGGGGAACGCTTATAGAGACACAGAGGGGCAGCTCCAGGTCTGAGGTGGGAGAGGAGGAGCCTCGCCTCACATCTTTGGAGGAGCCTCAGTCCTGCAGCTTCTGAGGGGAGATCCCTCCAACACATCCTTGTAGCTTGAAAGGGAGACACCCTGCACACTCCTACACCTTAGGGACACACAAGGTAAATGGGAGGAAAGCCCCAACGGAGCATTCTGCCTAGGTAACCAGTACATCTTGCTACAGCCTAGTTACTGCTAGTGGTTCCAGGCTCCTGGGGCAGCCGTATTCTGGTATGACCTCTTAAAAACTGTAGGTCAGCACTTATCCCACGATACCAGTTTAGGGAAGGAAGGAAACCTCTCCAGCTGTATGAATCACTTTCAGTTCAGAGCTAGGATTTTGCCAGCAAACGCCTTGTCGTAAGGGAGCGGCTAAGCCAGTCGTGCAGCTATCCAGTTGCATTCACGGACTTCTGGTTCCAGTTTCTGCAAGAAGGTACTTTCTCCTCCATCATGGACTCTGTCCATGACGGTCCCCCGGCTTAACCCCATCAAACTATATCTTCTCCGCACGCCATCACAAATGGATATCTTCCTTTGCAATCCCTAATTTTCCTGTTTCTGGATAAACTGCAGCTTACTTGCACTGCAGGCAGTGAGCCGAGCGAAAGCATCTCTGTCCTGACTGCTTGTATCGATCTGCTCCTGTGCAGCGTGTGAGTGCTTGAGGTGCATTATCGGAAAGAGATCAGTCTGTGATTACTCGGGAGCCGTTTGCGTCCTTGATGTGTATGCACTTAACGTAGAACTTGGCATCCTCTCTCAGAGCAGTGCATTTACTTTCCTTTTTTTATTGTAAATTGTTTCCTCTTGTCGTTCTGCTTTTGCTGTGATCTGTGCATTGCGAATTGTGTTCTTAAATATAGAAACACAGAACTTGACAGCAGAAAAAGGCTTGCAGTTCTGTCTAACCTTCAGGTTTATACTTCCGACTGCAATAAAGCAGTTTTTCCTGCTTTCTCATCTCTGCCATCTTCTCTTTTTTTTTTTTTTTGCTCCATCTCTTGTGAGAGTCTGTTTAACGTATGCACAGCCTCTCTGTGAAGAAAAGTCCTTGCACTACTCCTGAGTCTGTCCTGTTCCGGGCTTCTGTCAGGACTCCTTGTTCTAGAACTCCCGTACCCACCAAAAAACAAGTTGAAGGTGGGACTTTCTTAAATTGTTCTTGTTTCTGGCTCCTAGAAACATAGACCATATGACCCATCCAGTCTGTCCATCCACAGCTCTCACACAGCTTTATAATCCCTTCCTCTCCCTCCAAGGTCCTCGTCGGGCTCTCTTAATTAAGCTCCAGCACCTCCACTCGGTGGTGGATGGGTGAACTAACACCATGTCTATAAAGAAATAGTCCCTTAGATTACTCCTGATTTTATCATCTTTTTGACTGATTCAGCTTCCAATTTTATATTCTGCCTTTTTGTGCATTGGTCAGTCACTTCAAAGTAGATTACATTTCAGGTCCCCTAAGTATTTCCCTGTTCCCAGAGGGTTTACAGTCTGTCTGTACCTAAGGTATGGAGGGTGAAGTAATTTGTACAAAGTCCCAAGAAGTGTCGGCAGCATTTTAACTTTGGCTTCCTTGGTTCCCAGTCTGCTCTAACCACCGTGTTACTCCTCCTCCTCCACTTCATGCTCCTTGGGAAATCTTGCATTATGCAGTAGCCCAATGTTTGGGCAGAATTCCCTCCCCTCGTATAATTCTGCATTTGCCCCATGGAAGTAGGTACTGAGAGCAGGAGGCAGCAACAGTAGCAATGCCAGTGGAAGTGAAGACCAGGCCAGAAGACACGAGCCTTGGCCTATGCAGCTTGAACAAAGAAGAAAGCAGTGGAGGTCCGGTGGAGCCTGAACGAATGAGGTAGACAGCAAACTTGGGAGAAGGTAGAAGAGTTGGGGTCTTGCTAAATAGGGCATGACAGACAGAAAGCTAGGGGAGGTCTTGCTGGGGAGAGGGGAGAGTACGGGGGGGGGGGGGTGAATGCAGAGAGAGTGAACTTGGGGGGTGATCTTAGGGGACAGAAGGGAGAGTGAATTGGATGAAGGGTTGAGCCTGGTGGAGCAGAAAAGGTTGGAGGGAATGGGATGGGAGAGCAGTCCACCCTGGGGTGAAGGAGAGTTAGTGAGTGAACTGGGGGATTGATCCAAGGGGAAGGGGGTTCAAGACATAAGGGGGGGGGAGAGAGCTGGGGGAGGATCCATTGAGCCTGAGGAAAGAGGAGAGCAGTCTGGAGAGTCCAGGCCTTATGATGGGAAAGTTCTGCATCTTTGAATAATGTAATGTAAACAGAAAAAAAATGTTTATTATGTGCAGAATTTTTAAATAGGCTGTGCAATTTTTAACTTTTTTTTTTTTCTTGCACAAAATTACCCCAGAAGTAGCTTCTTTCACCCTCATCTCATGACCCCCATGTTCTAGAGCCTCCTTACCTTCAAGGAGTATTAAATGTTGTCATATCTCCCCTTGTTCTCCAGAGTATACATGTTTAGATCTTTGTCTATCTCCATGTGCTGACCATTTTAGTAACTGTGCTGTGGACTGACACCATCTGGTTTATATCCATTTTGAAGGTGCAGTCTAGACATCCAAATGAGGTCTTGCAAAAGACTTTATACAGAGGCAATATCACCTCCTTTTTACTGCTACCTATTCCTCTTCCTGGCTTTCACGGTCACCTTATCTACCTTTAACCGCTTTAAGCTCATTGGATATGATCATCCTCTGACCCTTCTCTCGGTTTGTATGCAGAACGTCACCCACCCATACTCTTTATACTCTGGTTTGCACAACCCAAATGCATGACCTTGTATTTTTAACATGAAATCTTCGCTGCCAGACTGTGTAGACCATTCCTCAAGCTTCACTAGATCCCTTGTGCTTTCCACACTATCCAGGGTGTCTACCCCATTGCGCATTTTGGTATTATCCACAAAACACACAAACTTTCCCCCACTGAGGACAAACTAACCAGCCTGTAATTCTGACTCCTTACTTCCGCTCTTCTGAAGAGGGACCACATCTGCCTATCTCAAGGTCTTTGGGAACCACTCCCGATACTAAAGAAGCATTTCAAGAGTCAAGACGGCAGAGGCGTCGGGACTTATCTGAGTTCCCTCAGTACCCTCGGATGTATCCCCACTGCTTTAGCCATTTTTTTACTTTTGCTAGCTGCTCATGAGCACCGTCTTCTTCTGAAAGCTGAAGGCTGCTTCACTTTGGTTTGTGTTTGTGGCAGCTTTCTCTGCTCTCTGTCGGTGAATGCTGAACAGAAATGTAAGTAATCCTCCGTCTCCCCCGGCTCCCCTTTCACCTTTGAGACATACAGTTCCACTTTTGCACGTCTTCCAGTCACTAAAACATCTTAAATGTAAAGTACCCCTTCTTTTTTTAAACGTATTAGCTATTTTTTTTTCACTTGCACTGTTGCTCTCCCAGCTTCTTAGCTTTTCCAGATATTGTGATTTCTTGAGTTTGACCACTTTTTTTTTCCCTTTAACTTTTCATACACCTTTTTTGGAAAACTAATAAGCCTCTCTTCCCTCCCCCCTTATGTTTATTTTCCTAACAAGTTTATCACCCTTACAATATCTCCTTTCGGTTTTGCCTAGTGCTCTTCTCTTCTCCGTAGCCTATCCCATCCGGTTAACTCGTTGAGGAATCATCGTGACAGAGTTTTAGCAAAGTCCAGGACTCATCTTTGAATGGCTGCACTCTTAATACCGAACCGGACCATCCTGTCATCATTGGATCCCGCATGATCACTCACTAGGACATCAGAAACCCTCTCCCCCATTCATAAGTATCAGAATCAGTATCGTTTCCCCCTCCCGATGCTGATTTTTACCAACAGTTGCCAGAACGATTCTTCTGGCAAACAATCCAAGGACCCTCCCTGCTTCTAGATGATGCCACAGACGGGACGTCTCAGTCAGAGCGTGAAATCACCTAGCCAAGGGCACCTCCCCTTTCATAGCAATTTTGCGAATGTCTTCAATTAGATCCCTGTCTGTCTTTCTTCTGCCTGCAGTGGCGTTGTGTATATCGCACCGTACAAATGGATATTCTATTTTCCTCTTTCCAGATTAGCCCAGTGCCCCCTCCTTACCTCATAAGTAAGCCCTGTAGTTCTGTTGCATTAATATTTAATTTCATATATAGTGCCGCCCTGACCTTCCTGAATAGATTATAGCCTGGTATAACTGTATCCCAGTCATGGTTCTCTTTGTACCATCTCTCTGATCGCCTCTTTATTGAAGTCGCCCCTCTTCCGTGACTGCCTGTAGGTCATGGATTTTGTGTCCTATACTACGATCATCAGTGTTCACCGCTTTCCAGATGTTGCCCCTTTTTTAAGCAAAATAAAAAAAAAAAAAAAAGACTCATCTTATTGGGAAGCGGGAGCGCACGCACGGATGTGTGCCAGACAAGGAAGAGAAATTACAGGTCGCTATAATTTATAGGCCGATATCATTGTTTTGGGTGTTGCAGGTGTGCTGCCTTGTCAGCAGTTCATGGTAATCTGCCTCTCTCACGCCCAGTCAGCAGGAAAAAGGTAGTCATCCCGTTAAGGTGGAACCAGCTAGTTTTCCAGTGCTTACCTTTGCTGTGCCTTTTAGCAGCAGTACGAACATCTAAAAACATTTGTGTTCATTTTAATTGTAGAATAAAAAAAATAATAATAATAAACACTCCCTCTTATCATTCCGGTTTTTATTTTAGACAGAGAAAGAAACCGTTTGGATAAAAATATTAAGTGTGACTCATAAACCTTCAGAATTATATTGTAACAACCTCATCTAAGGATAGTTTTTCCCCTTCCCTTTTCCATATGTCTCTCGTGCAATGGAGCAGCGCTAAATTTAATGATGTGAGATGAGTTTTGCTAGTTCAGTGCTTCTCTGCCTGCTGCAGCTTTGAGCCCCTCCTTTCACAGGTACGTATTACTGACCCACACAGCGCCCCTTAGCTCTACTTAGAGGCAGTAATAGGAGCTGTGCACCCCCGCATCTCTCTCCCCCCCCCCCCCCCCCCCCCCCCCCCAAAAGAAAACCATTCATTGGGCACTTACACAGAAATCATTAATACAAGGGGAGTAAAACTCCCGAGGCTCTTTGCAGACTGGATAATTGTTGCTATTAGCAACAACCAATGTTGCGTGCACTTTTTCCATGTGAGGACCCAAAAACCCCATTTTGCTAGCAGCCCTGTAATCTCCTGTGTAAATCCGGGGGTCCCACTTGCTGCTCCCCCCCCCCCCCCCCCAGGACATTCCCTGTGCTGCTTGTTAATCTTCCCCCCCCCCCCCCCCCACAGACCATCCTGCTGGTGGAGATAGAAATAGATTTACCTGACGTGTAGAGGAACTGATTTAATAACATTTTAGCCGCCTTGATTTGATTTTTAGCGCTGTTTTTACAATGAAATTAACCTGGTGTCTTTGCATGAGCCCAGTCTCTGCATGTTTGTTTGTTTGTTTATTTTTTTATTTTTGTGCGCAGTAATTCGGGAAGGGATGAAGCACCTGATTGGTGAGATCACAAGTTAAATTACGTTTCCTGTTACATAGGTGGAAACTGATAGTTCACGTTTCTGACGTCACCATGTAATCCTCTGAGGCAGACATTAGGGTGGCAGGTAAGGACCCCGCGCAGGGGTAATCTTCTGGCTGGGGCCTGCGGTGGTCTCCATCTTCCATGCTGCAGCGTGGGGAAAAGGTCCCGGGCTTGTAACCTGGCAGCAAATCGCCACTACCCCCCCCCCCCCCCATGCGGGTCGGCTTCCTTTTGCAATGCCGTAGATTCCAGTTGATCTCTGGCTTTAAGTTAACTTTCGCAGCGCGCTCCTGTCTTGAATGCCGTTACTGCTTTGGCCTCCACCAGGAAGCTGTCCCGTGTGTTCACCACACCCTGCGAAGGCAGATTCTTCCTGGACTTCCTTTGACATCTTTTCTAAAAATTCCTTTCCTAAACTTTGCTTTCTCTGCATGATTTATACCTTTTTGAGGTATTTTGATAGTCTTCCCTCTCTCTCCCCCCCCCCCCCCCCCCTAGGTGATTCCTGTGGGGAGCAGTAACTACCAAAGTCAATAATACTCTCCCAAAGTCACTCTTCAGGACCCCCCCCCCCCCCCAACTGTTTCTGGTTTTTAAGAAAAACTATGCAGATTAGCCTGGTTGATTGACCAAATTTATATGCATGTGTGCGGCTCATGCTCACTAATTGTGCATATTCTGAAACTCAGAATCTGTGCAAAGTCCTGGGGATCTTGTTTGGGAAATCCACCTGGACTGAACTAGTAGTATTCATCTTCCATCTGGAAGGCCGGATTTTCCTTTTCCCAGTGTCTCTCCTCTCAGGATGGGAGTTGGAACATCAGTTGCAGTAGCTTCAGCTGAACCTCCTGTGATTGCACTGCTTGCATGCTTACGTACTCCCGGCTCTTCCTTCAAGTCCAGCCGCCTCCTGGTTGCCCAGGTGCTTTCGCTAGGTGATGATCCAAGGGAAGGCAGTAAAATGCTGCATCCGTAGCCAGTTCTGCAATGGTGCAAAAAAAAAAAAAAGTCCTCTTCCCAACCCTAAGTATGGTGATCCGCTTGGAATGTCTGGATTAGGACTTTTCCCTGTTGCATCTACCAAAATCATGTTTTTTCTCTGCAAACCTCTCCAATTTAATTTTCATAGTGCTGTAGTCATTACATCTGCTGACAAAATAGTCCATGGATTTATGCCACTGTGCCTTCCTTTTTGAACACTTAGATGATGCCTCCTCATTGTGTTTGTTTGTAGTGTCTGTTAGCATTTCATGGGTCTGAGAGCCATTCTCGGATCTTCTAGTAAGTCCTCCCTTCTCTTTTGTACGACGACCTCCTCCTTCAGGATTTCATGTGCACCGAATCGGCCGGGCACCTTTTTGGCATGCACAGAATTCATTAGAATTTATCTTGCGTGGGAAATTCTGAAGTTGGCCTAAAGAAAAGCCCCCAGTACCTGCTTGCAGGATTTGTTTGGGGCCTGCAGTGATCCCATGTGTTCTTGTTCCTCTTGTCTAAACCTGCATAAGGCCTGGTGACCTCCGGTGAGTACAGTCCTTCATTTTTTCCGAGCACGCACACATGGCCTTGGATCATTCGTCTAGGTGAAAGGGGAGCCAGGTAAAACGCCATTGTATTGGACGTTCAAAAGGCAGCAGAACTAGAGCTTAAAAGCAGAGCAATACTAAAATCTAGAGTGGGGTTTTGTGGATGCCAGGTTATTCCACTTGGATAGGTAAAAAAAAAAAAAGGTCAAACATATTGTCGGGAAGAACCTTTTTTTATTGGATTGACTTATTACATCTCCTCGAAAGTTAGTCACATACGTTTTACTGACTATATAAAGGGCTATCACCTACAGCTTCTTTGGCTTTTTTTAACTATTTGAAATCTAGAAAACCTAGAATGTATTTTTCTTAGGTTCTTCTGGCAGTCAGGGTCTCTTCAGAGGCAGTCTTTGGGCTGACTATATTTGTAAGGCCATAGAGAGAGGAACATGGGAGATCTAGAAGCTGACTTACTAACCTGTGGGATTTCCTGTGGATTGGCAGCTTAGTTTGTGCCAACCACCTGTGTAGAAATTTCCCATGCGAATCTGGGCTCCAGATTAGTAGTAGGTTTTGGTTTGTTTTTTTTAATATATTTATTTTGGTTTGTGAAAGCTGGCATGCAAAACTGGTATTTGCTGAATTCTGAATTGAGGCGTTGCAGCTGCTCATTTTTTACTTTTTGTAAACTTGCGCATGTTGGTTTACTATGCATGGAGGGCATGGGGACGTTTTGCAAGTGTTTTCACAAACAGGCTATGGAAAAAATGTGCAAATGCCGAAAACGCCAGCGTCTTTTCGCACATTTTTACAGGTTTAAGACCCAGTCTGCAAAAAGCGTGCACAGTTGAGTTCATTGGTCCCTGATTGGAATCCCACTTCGTCTATTCTCTGTCACACAGACGGTCTCTTGTATACTCTGACTTCCACTACAATATGCTCCTTGTACCTAGATGCTATTTAATCTCGTATGGCACCGTGTGCCCGGACAGAGTTCCCTCTTGCATTCATTTGATCCTCGCTCCTGTAGCGCTCTTTGTCTCCCTTCATTAAGCTCTCTGTGTGCAGCATCCTGTTGCCCGGCAGTGCCCGGAGAGAGCTCTGTGATTTGAATGGTGAACAAGGACCTAGAGCAGCAATGAATCATCTCCTGTGCTGAGAGGGACCTAACCAGTCGCCAGTGAGTAAGTGCTGAGCTAGCTGCGGAGAGTCAGCAGGTTGGACAGCTGGGGACCTTAGCAAGTGGGTAAGTCACGTGGTGGAAATAAAACATTGCTAATGGGGAGCAAGAGGGGCTTTTATTATTTTTTGTTCAGGACTAATATTGCCACTTTAGGGGCCATGAATAAGGTTTTTTTTTGTTTTTTTTTTTATATACTTCAGGGTGGGGGAGATCACAGATTACTTTTTAGATTCTCTTGATGGCTTTTTAAAATTCATATATTGATAAACTACTGAACGTTTTGGTTTTCTCCAGTACTAAAAAAAAAAGTCTTTTAAAAAAGAAAAGAAAATTTGGTTGCAGCAGAGAAATGCTGACCCTGGGGTAAGACGGCAGCTTGCATGGTTCTTTATCAGAGTTGGAGCCCGTAGGATCTTGTACCACTGAAGCTGTCCAGCGAGTATCGTGTTCTAATAAAAGATTTACTCTGGGTAAGGTGAAAGCATCTGCTGAGCCCATCCTTTCTTTTTCCCTGCTCAACTCTTAGGGTTTTGAGGAATATTGCAGTATTTTCAGAGGCAGGTGAATCAAAGATTTTCTCCAGGGTAAAAGACTGATCTGGGTTTTGGCTGATTTTCAGATCATAAATCTGACGCAGTACTCTTTTTGCCTCAAAACAGATACCTCTCTACCCTCTTGATTCTAAATAAAGTGCAGAATTCTCCTCGCACGTTGTCTGTCTACCAGAACTGCACACCCTCTGGCTAAATACGACAGGCACACAGTCCCCAGGCAAAATATTAATACTACCTGCCTCACTTTCATTGTGAAAGTCTCTCTTGTTCCAAATGAAATATTGTTCTTTTGGTTCTTGCTTTAGGACCCGGTAAGTGCACTTAAAGCTGCGCTACAAACATACAGTGCTCTTCATCTTGTCTAGGGCCTATTTTATACCACTGACTCCCTCCTTCCGACTTGCAGCTTAGTTGAAACCAGCCCCTAGCTGGGACTACATCCCCCATAAGCAAGCCTTGGTTCACAACTCCCAGGGGGGGTTCTTTCCCTCACTTCTTGGCCATCCTGTCGTGTGGTGCAGAAGCTGGGATGCCTGCACCCGATGTCTGGGTATTAGGGATGCTGCTGAGTGGTGACTGGGCTATTCTTCCCCGAAGGCCTCTGGAGCCAATGCAAAGTGCTGGAGAAGCTGGACTTGGGGCTCAGGTCTCCTGCATGGCAGCATGTAGCCCCTTCTTAGGCTGTCGCTGTCTATTTTTAGAGAATGCATGCCAGGAATGATGATTCTTTCCTACTGCTGGTCTGGCAAAGCTCTGGTACCCTGTCTGGGCCCGATAGGGCTATGTGGAAGGTCAGAAGGCAACTATGGGACCAGGAGCCAGGAGACTGCTGCTGATATGGTTAGAATAAAAAGTAGTGTGTAGGGGGGGGGGGGGGGTGGTTTGCATGTTTGTTTTTTCATAGATATATATTCTTAAAGTAGAATTGCACTGCAAAATGTACTCGTGAGGAAACATTCAAACATAGCTGTAATTAAAAAAAAAAAAAAAAAAAAATGCAGGTGTTCTATAATGAAATAGTGATCCCTATTTCTAGCAAAGTGAAGACATTTCCCCCAGAAAAAATTCCTGTGTATTATTCAGTGAGTCGCACTCTGTTGTAAAAAGTAAATAAATAAAAATAATAAATACTATTATAGCAAATCTCAGTTGCTATTCTATTATAAAGAAGAGAAGAAGACACCAAATTGTCAATTCCCAGCATTTGCTGCATCATTGTGGGACAGCAATGAATGACACCATCACAAAAGAGAGAGCAATGGACCAACGGCAAACGAGGTAAGCAAGCATTCCAGTCTTGATCTTGTTGGCTCTCAGGAGATGCAGAATTTCGCTGCTCATCCTCTATTTGACTTAAACCCCTCACCATCTTAACCTAGGCAAAGCTGCTATCTCCCTTTTCAAGGGAAAATCGGCATCCAGAGCCCCTATCACACAGCCTGAATGCAGATGGGGAGGTCTGGGAACGATTTCTGGCTTTCTGCCGTAGGGCACACTCCAACACTTTAGGGTGAAGCGCTGGTCACTTACATGGCAGCAGCAGCCTGTGGTGCGACCGGAGTGCTGGTCGCTTACTGGAACGGAGAACCGCACCCCAGTGCACGGTGGGAGCCGTGAACGTCTGGTTAGCTAGCCACGTGCACCTCATGACGCTGTAGCTCTTCTCCCACAGTGCTTTAACTCTAAGGGATTCTGACTTCATATTAACCCTACAGCGTGGCAGTGCACAAAGGCTCATTTTCAGCCCACCTGCAGGAAACTTTGGAAGGTTCCCATTCCAAAGGACTTCATCATTCCAAATTTTCGCCGGGAGCTTAATTAACCAGACTTGAACAAGCAAGAATCCATCAGCTATATATTCTGTATGTTTAAATAAATAAAAAAATAAATAGCAAAACCCTTCAGGTGTGCTGTGTAAAACCTGGCATGGCTGGAAGTGCTGCTGCTGAAGGAGCCCTGCAGAAGCTGTCGCAGTGTGCTTCCCATTGCTTTGCACGTTTCTCGGAGCAGTGCTACGTGCATGGGTACATGTTTGTAACACGCCCCCCTGGATAGAAAGAGGGCATGTTGAGCCTGCCTCGGAGACTCTCGTGCATTATATCCTTTTCCTTTATCAGTGAGGATTCTGTCCAGTTCATTGAAAACCTCTGTAGAAGTCGATCCTATTAAATCTAATAGACTCCCTGATGTGATTGGGGGGGGGGGGAGAGTCTGACATAAAAGGCAACAGCTGGGACCCAGTCCCAGTTGCTGTAATTATGGAGGTTCTTATCTCAGTCCTGCAGGCTGCCTGACTGACATCAGTGACTCTGCTGCAAGTTCTTAACACAAAACTATACCGGCCTGTGTTTGTGGTAATAATGAATGGAGCAGGGACTCGCTCTGAGGTGGAGTCCCCCTGTCCCGATGAATGTAATTCTTAAGTGCGTTGTAACAAATGACTGGAAGAGAAGATCATGGTGAGCAATCAGAGCAGGAGATATCATGGGGGAAAATCATTTACTAAACTTTCTGCCTAGAGCTGAATTTAAAAACGGAATGAAATTGACATTTTAAATAAACTGTGGTACGTGACCCCGAATAAATGTTTCGGTCTTTGGCGATAGTACAGAGCTTTGTTGGTCGTATTTGGTGCTGGTGGGGAAACAGAGATTTTCTGCAAGTTAATAGAGTAGCAACAGCATAGCGGGTGAGGGCAGCAGACTGAGACCGTGCGAGAGCCGTCCAGCGATTCCTGTGATATACCAGCCACAGAAGCGTAAACACTTGTAAGATATTACTACTTTATTCAGCCTTTTGTGCTGTTTTCCCTCTTTCGAGGCTGTTGCCTGAACATCCAGCTGGCCATCTAGGTCCCTGCTTCCTTGCCTGCTGGACGTTTCCCAGCCACCACCAATGTGGTGGTGATACCTTTTTGATAGATCCAGAGTTGATATACATGAGCGCTCCAGACTTGGAGCTCTCCTTCAGGAGAAGATGGAACCTGTGATGCCTTTGGCTGATGAATTGATTTAACAGGACCCTCCGACCTGTATGTGACATGCTGCACCTAGTTCAGCTTGCTTCTTCCCATGTTGGCGTTTGTATGGTGAAACAGCTTTACCAAGCTCAGAATGCTTTGTTTTCTGGGCGGGTATCTTTGTCTGCCCTGATCCCTTGCGGTTTGTTTTCTAATGGAAATTTTAGAAATCTAGAAACTAGAACGAGTTCCCTGTTTGCTAATTGTCATACATTTGTCAATAAACGGCACAAAATGTGTCCCCTTGAGGGTGTTTTTTTAGGGATGGTTTTGAGAAGTTGGCAGGAGGGTTTGTCAGGGTGTATTTGTTCTTCTCAGGTGATTGTCACGCTGCCCATTAGTCCACATAATCATGAGTACCTGACTCATTTTAAGGAGAACTGTGCTGCTATCTTATTCCCACCTTCCTATTCTGCCAACCACGTTTCTACTTTTTAATAGGACTATCAACGCATCCTTTCCTGTAGGATCAAACACCAGCATATTTCAGCCCCAGGCTCTCTATCCTATAAAAAAGAACTAAGGATCAACCTACCAGGCTGTCGGAGTGTAAGGGGCATTCCTTTACCACCAACACACATCTGTGTGCCTCCACTTCTAATGTTTTATTCTTGTTGAAGAGAATCATTTGACTTTTCTCAAAACTCAAGTCTCTAATTTTTATTTTACTCATATTTATGAAATTTGTGTTTTTGTTTTTATATTTAGTTTTATATTTTTTCATTTATTTAATTTGTTTTATTTCATATTGTTGTTGGTATCTTATTTCTGTATTTTTGTTTTCTTGTTTTTTTAATTGTATTTAATATATTGTACCTTTAGAATTTTTTTTTTTATTTGGCAAATAACACATGTTTACAAAAACTAAAATTGAATGCAGAAGATTGAAACTGTTTTGGGGCCTGTATTGGATCCTTTCCTTGCAGTCCTGGTGAATTCCCAGATACACTATTTTTCTCCTTGGATTACTCTATCTGTTTTTTTTTTGTTTGTTTTTTTTTTTTTTTTCTCCCCTTCTGCTGCAGGTTCATCATGCATAGTGGCATATAAAAAGACTCCACCCCCTGTACCACCTCGGACCACGTCTAAGCCGTTTATCTCGGTCACGGTGCAGAGCAGCACAGAGTCTGCCCAGGATACGTACCTGGACAGCCAGGACCAGAAGAGCGACGCCAATAGCCAGTCCGGCCTCAGCAATTCCTCGGATAGCTTGGACAGCACCAAAGCACCCAGCGTGACGCAAGTCAGCCTGGTAACCCCGGCCCGAGAACCGCCGCCTGTACCACCCAAAAATGCAGCCTTGAAAAGCGATAAAGGGACCATAACCAACGAGGAGCCGAAGGTGGAAGTGACTGTTCCTAAAAGGAAACTGTCATCGATAGGAATACAAGTACGCAGCACTTTGCACTCTTTGTCGTGGGCGGTGGTGTGTGTTTATCTTGTTCTCCTTATTTAGAGCTTTGCCGATGCCATGGTGTGCAATAGGATTAAAAAATGGAAGCAGAAACCACTGTAACAGTATAACAAATTCAGCTTTCAGTAAGATCTCAGACGAATCCAGATATCAAATGTGGAAAAATTGCTAGGAAGTGTATATTTTCAGTGTGGAGTGTAACAGTGTGTTGAGTGAGTGTGGGCATGCATTTGTGTGTTTCCATTTCTTCCTATGCATGCATTTGTCAACACATGTATGTTCATGTGTGTGCATATATATGCCTATCTTTTTTACATGTGACTGTAGGGGCACAATGTATATATACTAGTCATGTGATAGCTGCATTTCAATTGCTTTTTTTGTTTCATCATTAAGGCTGATTGCTTTTGTCTCTCTTATTTTTTATTAAGGTTGACTGCATTCAACCAGTGCTGATTCCGGATCCCCCTCCCCCCACCAAATTCCAGTCTATTGGAGTTCAGGTGGAGGACGAGTGGAGGTAAGCACATAGATTAGGTTGAAGTATCATTTCTCTTTATACTATCGGATGGATCAATTTATTTCCTGGACTAATTAGTCACTTTTCTATGTGGCTTTACCATATTGCTCCATCTGTTAAACTGTTTGCAGGAATGCCCCCACCCTAACCTTATTACAACAGAAACCTGGATTGTGATGTGTGTGTGTCCCTGAATTTACCATCTGTGCTTCCTGAGCACTGCACAATGTATGGAAAGTGGAAGACACTGGGCTCATCCTCGTGTGAGGTCACGGCACGGCTTGGTGCTGACACCATCTCAATGTGAGAATGGGAAACTAGACCACTACAACAATTCCCTACTTACAGCTCAGTCATGAAATAGTTGATCTGGCATTGTGCATCTCAAATTTCCAGCTTCCAGAAAGGAAAGTTGCACTTGTACTGATGAAATTTTGATACTGTCAAATTTGAATAGAGTTGTAATTGTACAACTGACTTCAGTTGGCCTAATTTCTAGGGTCATTTAGCCTATACTAGACCTTTGCCTGGTTTGGCCGGGTGTCTACATTTTTTTTTTTTTAGAGTTTACTCACCTCTGGTCAGTAGCCTTACTTCTCTGGGCCGATATTTAATTCTGTGCACCCTCTAGCTAAGTTGCTACAATAGTTATCTCTTGCTCTAATTTCCTGCAGACATAGTCGTTCCAGCAGCATGACCTCCAAACAAGAGACAGACTCTGACACGCAAGAGCAAAGTAACTCCAGCTGTAAATCCTCCGACAAAAGTCTTTCCAACTGCCCACAGTCGCGACACAACACTAACAACACGGACACAGGCAACAGGCCACCAGCCAAGATCTCCGAAATGAAGCGGAACCTCTCCTATGGAGATAGCACGGACCCAGCCCTAGAGCCTAACTCCCTCCCACCTCCTGATCCCTGGCTGGAGATGTCGTCCAATTCACCCTCTGAGCCAACACAACCCGGGGCATGTCGGCGAGATGGGCATTGGTTTTTGAAGTTATTGCAGGCGGAGACCGAGAGGTTAGAAGGATGGTGTCGTCAGATGGAGAAAGAGACCAAAGAAAACAACCTGTGTGAAGAAGGTAAAGATTGAGAAGGGAGGGAACTGGGCAGAGGAGGCAGAACGTTCCGCGTCGCCGGGTTAATGATATAGAAATTAGATGCAACCTGACCCAGTTGATGATCACTCCAAAAGTGGGGCATAGTTCAGTATGTCTGAATTTTGTCTCATGAATGGCTCAAGTCAGAAACCAAGGGGTGTGGCAGGTCAAGATTGGAGGTGTTTTGGCCATGGGCAAAGTGACTTTGTGGAGGCCAGGGCTTGATTAGCCATGGGCTGCCTCTGGTCAGGGTTGACGCATGTTCTCTCAGAGGGAGAGAGCCTGACTGCAAACACAGTTTAATGGCCTGAAATTCACCCCAAATGTAGTTCTGACTCTGCAGGATAGTGTCTCTCGACCACCGGCCCTTAGGCTGAGCCGTGGTGATTGGTAGGAGGATGAGGAGGAGGAAGCAAGACCCTACCCTGCAACTTGCCCCCCCACTCCACCCCCTCATGCCCCGAAGACCACCTCCTTCTGCTCTGCTCTACTCTCAGGCCCCATCTCCCGTGCAGAAGCCAGGAGGAAATGGGGCCACCACAGGACCTGAGAGCAGAGCTTAATGCCAACTCGGTCTCTCACTGACTTGTTAATATTCAGCTACAGCTGCTCCCCGCCCAGAGATTGGGGTCTCGGGACTGGCCCCAGCTAGAAAAACAAATTTCCATGGGTTGGAAGCGATAATTGTAGCGTTTATAGCTGGTATAGGGGAGGGAGGGAGGGATATCTCTATATCATCTATTTTTATTTTTTCTTAATGAAAACTGGTGGCCGGCTTGGGGGGAGTGTGTTTTGTTTTTTTTTTTTATTATTTTCTGAGGACAATGCTGTTGACTGACTGGGAGTTGGAAGAGGAGGTAGGTTTTGGGGGGTTTTTTTTGTTTGGCTTTTTTAATATAAGCACCTTTTTTTGTTAGAAAATTTGGCCAGTAGCCTTCTTAAAATGAAGGCTGACCCATAAGATTAAAGATAGAATGCACATATTCCCCCTCCCCCGCTCTTTAATGTGTGGGGCACCCTCTGCCACCTCCCCCCCCCCCCACTGCCTGGCTCATCAGTGCTGCAGCCAGTCCATGTAATTTAAGGAAGATAGCTAACCGGTCCCTGACATGCAAAAGGCTGAGGAATACTGTTGTCGGGAGACCCAGATTTGATGCCTGGCTCCATAGCCGTCTGGTGCAGTGGTGGTAGGACTCCTGCAGTATTGCACAACAGTGACACCGACTGGGCAAATAGGAATAAGCAAGGCCAGTCTAAAGGGCTAGGGACAGGTGGTTTATCTGTTTTTTAGGATATTTGTTAGAAGTGTTCATGATATGTATTTACAACCATTTGATCTATAAAGCAAGTTAATTTGCATATCTTGGTTACCCTGAACACTAGACTTGTCTGCCCTGGTAAGGGACTGGGTTTTCTACACCCTTTTGACTCCGGGTTAATATTCTATAACATTAAACAAATCTACAAACTTGCAGTTGGCAGAATGCAAAGTCCTGGAATCCTTTAACAAAAAAAACTCCAAAGTAATGGTTCATCCTGCTGTGATGCATTGAGCTTCCTGTAAATAAGCTGACAGTAAATATCATTTTAGAAATATTTCTTCAGTAAACAGATTTTTCTCTTATTTGGCAAAGCCTGCGGGGAAAAAGGGCCATCGTCTCAATTGTGGACTTGGCGTGATGGCTGATAATAGCGGTGGTCAAAGCCAGCTCTTCTGGGCACTTAAATCTGTGATGAGAGAGGGAAGATAAATAAATAAGAAGAAACCATGTCCAAAATTAGAAACCTCTTAAAAATAGCACCAGGAGCCAGGGCTGAGAGCAGAACACTCATTTGTATCCTTTTTGACAGCATTTGCTGCTGCTTTTTGTAGCCTTTCCCTTCTGCTATGTTCTTGCACATTGCTGAACTTCTGCCAGTTGGAAGAATCATTGCCCAGTGCCAGTTGTGCAAGGCCTGTGATGGGGGACGGGACCAGAGTTGAAGCCCTCCCAAAATTGCTGTGGGGTTATCTTGTTTGAGGCGCAGAAAGGAGAAACCTTAACTGGAGATTAGCACAGGCTATAGGTGTGCTCTGTGAGAGGAACGCCATAAGGCGCCTCTCGCCCTTCTTGTGGACATCCCCAGAATTCATGGTACCACATGTTGCTTGAAGGCACGTCTCGGTTTCAGCGTCTGACTGTGCTCGAGCCCCCCCCCCCCCCCCCCCCCCCCCCCCCAAAACCTCTGTGCTGGATTGTGTACGGCCCACACATGTTCCCTTGGCTTGCCAGAAAGTACATGAAGATGCCCCTCTAGGCCATTTGGTAAGACCTCATCTGGAGTAGCATGTCCAGCTCCGGAGGCCGGACTTCTGAAAGGATACAGACAAAAGTGGGGGCGGGACAAAGAGGCTACCGAATGTCATCTAACTATGGGCACTCTAGAGTAATGGTGGGCGAGCTTTTCAGTCCGGGAGATACGTGGGGGCCTGGTCCAAGAAGGGAGTGGGAGGGCTAAAGATCTGGATGAGGGCAGTGGGTCTCCCCTGGAAGTCGGGGTGTGAAGGGAGGAGGGGGCAGGGTCCCACTGGTGGCGCAGCGGCAGCATCACTTCCATCTGGCGGTGATGCTGGCACTTGCCACAGTGAGCTGTAATGTGCCCACCTGTGCCCTAGAGAAATGATTATGGATGTGATCGATTGGACATTCAAAAAAAGTATAAATCGGACACAAGAAGCAAACCTTTTTCACAGTATGAGGTCTTCATATAAGGCTCCAAGGAGGGCAAACTCAAGCAACATTGGGGAATAAAGCAGTCGTGGAAAAGGCTGGTGAAGTCAAACAGTAACCAAATTCGAGAAAACAACATGAAATATGCCCGAAGAAGTGAGGGGGGGAGGAAAGCTAGAGGACATCTGGGGGTCTAATGCCATTGCATCAAGAATGCAATTGAGCAGACTTAAATGGGACGTTATGTGCCATCATGGTCTGTGTTGCTAAGAACGCTGAAGAATATAACATCATGGTCTTTTAAGTGACTGGTCTCGGTTTCAGCCTAGCCAGTGACTTGGGTTGGTGGGTGGAGATGCCGTGCAGTGCCTCATTATTCTGCTCAATGGTAAGGGAACATCTGCCCAGAGCAGCTGCGCACATTATACAGAGGGGGACGAGAATAGGGAGCAGCCTGCATGTTATGGTTGGCATTGTTTTATGTTTAATTTTATTTTTACCCATGCTTTTTTTTTTTTTTTTTTTTTTTTTTTTTTTTTTCCTGGGACGAGGGGTGAAGAGGTTAGCAAATTGTGGAAAAGCTCAGAATTAGGGTTAAGAAGGGGGGGGGAGGAGGAGGAGATTTGGGCAGAAAAACCTATGCTCTGTGGTGGTCTGGATAGCAGAAATATCCTGGCCAAGTGCCATCCTGTAATGGGCAGAGCAGCAGTGGCTCTGACTTTTGGCAGCAGATCAAGGCAGAATTAAAGGAGACAAAAAGAAAATTGGTCCTCATAATCAGGTCATTTAAGACATTGGTATAGGAGTGGAAGTGCTTTGCTTGTGGCCAGGACAAGTAAACAGAGAAGCAGCTGTTATAAAAACAAGTGGAGCTTTCATTACTAGCCTGGGAAGCAGAGATTCAGGGGCACCCTCGGGCTGGTGACGATTGATTGCTCATCTGCAGAGGTAACGTTTGTAACTTTTTAAGTGGTGGGTGAGAAGGGGAAGAATAAAGACCCAAACCAATGTCACTAATCTAAATCCAAGACGCCTATAAAAATTTTGGTTCAATTCATGTTGCCTTGTCTGGTCCTTGTCCTCCTGGGGGTGAGAGTCTGGGGAAAGCAGTGCTGGACTTGTCTTATGATTGCCCCCAAAGGTTATGTAGTGTACTGGTTGTGAGTCACAACAAAGGTCACTTCTGCCTGAGGCTGCGAAGAGCTGTAGTGCTTTCCCCTAACCACCTGGCCAGCGGAAAGCAAGAGTGATCCCGTTAACTTTCCATTCTTGGAGAGCTATTTTTTTGATGGGCTTCGAAGAGCACTAAATGAGCAAAAGACAAGGTTTTTTGTTTTTGTTTGTGTGTTTTTTTTGTTTTGTTTTGCTAAACCAACCTGCAGCTTTGTCAAACATGTTGAAAGCTGTCCTGTACCGGTAAACAAAAAAAAAAAAAAAAAAAGCAGGTTTGCAAAAGATGTTTCCCGCAGAGAAAATTCTGAGCACAGCAGGCCTTAAAGCCGGGGGTGTGAGAACTGGGGTCCGCTGCCCACTCTGCCACAGCCTTGTTTCCTTCCCACCCCGAAAAGGTTTATTAGACGTGTCGTCTTCTCTGTTTGATTTTTCTCTCTTTCCTATTCTCCTCCCCTCTTTTTTTTTTCTCTCTTCACAGTGATTGGAAAAGTGCTGAGTGCGGTTGGGAGCGCACAGCTTCTTATGTCTCAGAAATTCCAGCAGTTTCGTGGCCTCTGTGAGCAGAACTTGGTGAGTAGGACCCAATGGTGCCAGGCTCTAGGGATTTACAGGCAGAGAATTCCCTTTTACTGAAGGAGCCGCCCTTCCACTGCACATGGTGAGCCAGCTCTGAGAGCAGAGCGTAGAGCTCAGCCACTCTGCCCCTGGCCGTTTGACATGCATGAGCTGCTGGACGTTGGTCTCTTTCTGTCTCACGTGCAGGTTCCACCCTGTTTCTTTTGATATGTTTAAATAAAATGGTATAACTCAGCAGTAAGGGCAGAGGGCATGTTACTTCATCCCTCTCATCTGAGACCAATTTAAAAAAAAACAAAAACCAAAAACCTCCATGAAGCTGACTGCATCCCTTGCTGGTCATTATTGCAAGTTTGTAATGTTTTATTATGCTAGAGAGCAGTAGGCAGTTAGGGGTAATGATGATTACTGTGCTGGCCACCCTTAAGCCTATTCTAATAAAAGCCTTTTTCAGATTCCATTTTATTTAATAAAAAAAAACCAAAAACTAAAATACCTAATTTGGTCTGTCTTATCTCTACAAAAGTCTGTTTCATACAGACAGTAGCATCAGTGCTGTCATTTGTTCGCTCTGGGTGTGGTCCCCTGTATAGTACAACGTCTAGGGGTTGATAAAGGGGGAATATCGAGCATTGCCCAGCCACCCTATGGTATGAGCTGTCTGACCCTCCTCTGTTTTCCCCTCACCCTATAGAACCCCAACTCCAATCCTAGACCCACCGCTCAGGACCTTGCTGGGTTTTGGGACCTCCTGCAGCTCTCCATTGAGGATATCAGCATGAAATTTGATGAGCTCTACCACCTAAAGGCAAACAACTGGCAGCTGGCTGAAACGCCAGAGAAAAAGGTGAGCGTGGGCCACTGTGAGTCATAGGTGAAAGGGTGCGAACAGCAGCTTTGGATTCCCAGTGACTGAAGGAAATGTGGAGGACTGGGCCTGAGACTTCCTCTTCGGATGGACACATCTGGAAGTGAAGCCCTTATGGGAATCTGTGTATAAAAAGATCTAACACATAGTTGGTGCAGATTGTCCATTTTTGGCATTCAAAGGTTATTTCTTTGCCTGGCATCTAAAAATATCCCTGGTGCTCTGTTGTGAGAAAAGGGAAAACCTTTAAGCCTGCCCACAGGGAAGGTTGATTAACTAAAACATGGGCTGTTTTGACATTTGAAGAAGCTCACAGATGGGGAATACCAGTTCCATTCTGACAGTTAGTGATGGAAAAAGCTGTGTAAATGAGCAGGTTTTATATTTTAGCTTACAGAAGGATCCATGCCGGACACACTAAAAGGAGCAATCATTAAACCAATTCTAAAGAAAAAAAAAAACAGCAACCCCCTGGTTCTAAGCAATTACAGACCAGTCTCAAACCTACCATTAATCGCAAAATTAATAGAAAAAACTGTACAAAAGCAACTGTCTGAACATTTAGAGCACAATATACTATACCCTGCACAACATGGATTCCGTAAACACTAAAGCACTGAGACCGTACTGCTCTCACTGACTGACAACATCCTGAGAGGATTCGATAGCGGAAAACATTATATCCTGATGTTAGATCTATCAGCATTTGACACAGTAAATCACGACATACTTCTAAAAAGATTAGAAGAAATTGGATTACAGAAAAAGACTATAGCCTGGTTCAGATCATACCTAAGTAACAGATTTTACCAAGTCTGTATAAATAACATACTGTCAGAAAAAATAAATCTACAAACAGGAGTCCCACAGGGATCAGCACTATCAGCCACACTATTTAATATTTACCTGCTGCCGCTATGCCACCTCTTAGCAGGCAAGGGAGTCATTCACTATATGTATGCTGACGACATTCAACTACTACCAATTGAAGACACATTGGAAAAAACACTTAATCTAGCAAATATGTACCTAGACATCATCAAACAGCTACTAAACCAAATGGAGCTGGTAATTAACATCGAACACTGAATTCTTACATTTAGAGCGAAAAAAATCTAACTATTGTCCAAACCCCAATACTGCTCAGAAATAATCAGAAAATAGAATTAACTGAAAAAGTACGAAACCTCAGGGTAATTATTGACACAGAACTGAACCTCAAACACAGCGCTAAAAGTTGAAGGGCTACGCCAAACTCATGGTATTTAGGAGATTAAAACCTTTAACTCTGACAAACTTCAGAACAGTCTTACAAGCACTAATATTTGCTAGCACAGATTACTGTAATGCCCTCCTTGGATTAACATACACAACAATAAGACCACTCCAAATACTGCAAAACTCTGCCGCAAGAATACTTGCTGGTAAACAAAAAAAATGATCACATTACCGAAACTCTAGCAGACCTACACTGGCTGCCCATCGAATACAGAATTCAATACAAAACACTTTGCACAATACATAAATTAATACACGACGGAAAAGCAGAATGGCTGAACACAGCACTGCGCATTCAAGTCCCAAATAGAAACCTCAGATCTGCGAACAAAGCACTCCTAACCATCCCTTCAGTTAAAACAGCCAGACTAACCCAGGTTAGAGAACGGGCCCTATCCCTAGCCAGACCAATACTATGGAACACCATGCCCATACAGACTACAGAGAGATTTCAAAATATTTAAAAAGAGTTTAAAAACCTGGCTTTACAAGCAAGCATTTTACAAAGAGAGCAGTGGATAGTGGAATATGAATTCTGGCAGCAGCACAGCAGAACGCAGCACCTTTAAGATCAATTAGCGCTTTATTAAAAAATCGCATTTCACAATAGAGCTATATATATACAGTTATAACTAAGAAGTGATGAAAAGGACATGATCTTTAACTTTTGCAAATAGTCTTTATTACATAACTGTCACCGGAACTTATTGGCACTTCCTATAGTTTGAATTAATTTATACAGCTTTCAAATATGTATATATGTGCCTCACTGTAAACCATTGTGATGGTATACTACTTAACGACGGTATAGAAAAGATTTTAAATAAATGATTTTTAACGTTTAGCCTTTGCTACTTATACTGTTTTTCTTAAATGAGTAATTTTGTCCTCTTCAGTCCTCGACGTGTAATAAGACTGGCATCTGTAAATAAATCTGTAAGATGAGAAAAAAGAAATATTAAAATTCTATTCTATGTACCTGCCATGGAGTAGCTTCAAGTTGCTATAATCTTATTTTAATGTGAATAATACATACACTGTCATATTTTGGACAATAAACTCTTTAAGTTAATAATAATAGAGCCTATGTAATCAGGCAACTCACCCTACAGGATGAGTTACAAGAGCTATTTAAAAAAAAAAAAAAAAAAATTGCTCTTTACATTTTTTCAATCCAGTTATTTTCAGGCAGTTACTGAGATCAGCAGAACCAAGAGGAGTTGCATCTCTCTGGCCCCCACTCTCAACAGAGCTTTCTTACTGGAACATTGAGCAATGGCGAGCATTTCTGATTGGGTGACCAAGAAGAGTTAGATCAGGGGAGAGCGCTGGATGGGTTTCAGTAAGTTGTGCATAGGTGACTTGTAAACAAACTGAGCGCCCGGGGTATGAATCCTAAAGTGACCGACTAGGTTAAACACTGGTTGAGTGGGAGGCAACAAAAGAGAGTGGAAAAGGGACTTCATCAACACTTTCATTAGCAATATTGGGAAAGGTTTGCCTTTTTGTAGATAATAAACATCGGCAACAGGTTAGACCTCCCTGGAAGGTGTGGGAAACACAAGGAGGGATGTAGTGAAGCTTGAAGAATGGTCTAGAGTCTGGCAGCTAAGATCGAAAGCTAAAAATTTCAGGGTCCTGCATTTGGTTTTCCAAAATCCAAGGGAACAGTACAGTCTAGGGAGTGAAGGTGTTCTGCACATGAAACGGGAATGGGATCTGAGGGGATGATCATAGCTGATCTTAAGATAACGACAAAAGCCAGAAGGGTGCTTAGGTTCAGAGAGAGAGCAATAGCTAGCAGGAAAAAGGAGGATATAAGACTCTGAGACTTCATTTGGCATTTTGTGCATCATTCTGGAGGCTGAACCTTCAAAAGGATATAAACTGAATAGTTGGTGTCTAGAGGGCAGCTACTATAGTGGTTACTGGCTTTCATCATAAGAAGTCCTAAACATTTATAACTTGGAGGGAAAGGAAGATATTTCAGACATTTAAATACTTCCAAGGATTAAATGTACAGGAAAATGGCCTCTCTCTTTTTTTTTTTTTTAGCAGAAAGGCTCTGGAGTGAGGGATGGGGGTGAAAGAGGGTAGACTCCTGTGCTGGATGAATGGAGCAGCCTCTAGTGGAGGGGGTGGTGTAGACAAGGAAGCACACAGAGGATCTCAGGAAGAGACTATTAAGCTGAATGGGGGATCTGGATGGACTGTATTGTCTTTATTTGCCATCGTGTTCTGTGTCTTATCCAAGACCAAGTTCCCAGTTCTTGGGTATTGTGACTCTGTTGTGTTGCAAAAATGAGTTTAGGACATTTTAGTTTGAAATTTTTAGAGCTCCCCCCCCCCCCCCCCCCCCCCCCCCCCGAATCTCTTGGGGTCATCGACAGGAGAAGGGCAGGGACTATTTGAACGGTGCTCATCTACCATCATGTTCCATTTCTGTGATCTCCTTTTGCCATTGGGCTCTTCTGTCTTTCTTTTTTAGTTTAAAGCGGAGAGACCTGCTTTTTTTTTGTGTGTTTTGATCTTTTGTCTCGTTTTTATGATTTCTCTTTTTAAGGAAGTGAAGAAACAGCCCCCTCCTGTGCCAAAGAAGCCAGCCAAGTCCAAAACCCCTCTAAACCGTGACAAAGCCTCCGACTCTGTGGACAAACAGCGCCAGGAGGCCCGCAAGCGTCTCATGGCGGCCAAGCGGGCCGCCTCCGTCCGACAGAATTCTGCCACAGAGAGTGCTGACAGCATCGAAATCTACGTCCCTGAAGCCCAGACCCGACTTTGAACAATGGGGAGCAAAACCCATCTAAACAAAAGTGATTAAAAAATTATAAGAAACAAAAACTAGTTCTTTATAAACTTTTAGTGTTATTCAAGAGACCTCGGGCTACCTGGAAAAGAGCACTCGATTCCACGTTTTTTTTTTCAGCTTCAGGAAGATTCTGGGAAAAAAAAGAATCCCTGCACCCTCCCCCCCCAGGCCCTTTCCTTCTCCTGGCCTCTGCGGCTTTTGATCTTGTGAGCGGCAATGTCCTTACACACTAAGCAGGAACTCCTGTGCCCACCCTACTCGCTCCCCTTCCCCACACACACCCTCCCTGCTGCCGGAGAACTGCAATCTTTTTTTTTTTTTTTTTTTTTTTTTTTTTTTTTCTTGTTAAGATATATTGTTCTTTCCAATATGAACTGTTACGGGCTTGTTTAGGAGACCCTGGTGAAGGGGGAAGCCGGTGTTGGGCTCGCCAGTCTCTCTCCTCCTCCCTTCCTCTGCCGTGTCTCAGTACCTGTTCTGTGTTCATGCCTTGCTGCTGCTCCCTCTTTTTTTTTTTTTCCCCCTTCTCTTGTTACTTGTCCTGCCTTTCTTTCAAGCTTTCTTTAGTTGTAGCTCTTCTCTTTTCTTTACTTTTGCCCTGTATCTCTCTCATCTTGCTTTCTCTTCCTCCCTTTCCCATGTTTTTTCCTCACACCACCTGTTTTTCTATGTTCTTATATCTCCACCTCTCTACTTCTCTCTCTTCATTTCTCTGTCTTTCTGCATTTTAATAACCCAGTTTGCTATACTGACCTTTCTCCTTTCCCGGGTGTTCACTCCGAGGACAGGCATGTCTTCCCTTAGAGGCTATAAAGAGCATATTAATTTTGTGTTGCGTTATGCCTTAGTTTTTTGGGTTTTTTTTAAATATATTTTTGCAGAATAGGGAGAGGTGTACCATTATCCTGTATTTTATTAAAATGACAAGTGCAAAAAAAAAACAAAACAAAAAAAAAACCAGAGCAACCAGCAGCTGTTAACGAAGAGAATGTAAAGACAGTTATTCAGTCTGCAAGCTGAGGTGCAGCAAAGGGTGGTGAGCTCGCCCCACTGCTGGGGAGAGGACAGTACACACGTCTAGCCCTCTCACAACGCACAAAATCTCCCTTTTTCTCTTGGGAGCGTAGCTTGCTCCAACGCTATCGGAATCATGACTTTTTTTTTTTTTTAATTTTTTAAAGGGTTGCATAATGAGATGTGTGTTTCTTTTTTTTTTTTGGGGGGGGGGGGGAACGGGGGGGTGACGGATTGTATACAGTCCTGACCTTGGTGGTATCGGAGTGACCACTCCCTCACCCTGTTACTGCAGGATTTGCCCATCTTCTTGACCTGTATGTATGTGTACATATGCAAAGATCATGTGTACTAGGATTTCTATATTTAATGCATACACAGTCATACATACCATACCCAGGCACACCTGTGCATTCAATAAGAAAGCATCTGGCGGAACCTGTGTGTGTATGTCTGTATGTACAGCATATATTTTTACATAAGTACTATTCTAGACGTTTGTTAAAGTGTGTGTAAAAATATATATACACCTATAAACCATGTGTGTAACTTTTTTTTTTTTTCTTTCTTGACTATGTGGGGGAGCTTCTCCTGTTGCATTGTTTTGATGCCCATGGGCTACTTCCTCCCCAACCCCAACAAAAAAAAAAAAAAGCTGTCTTTGCACCCCACGCCCAGGTTACTAAAATCCTGATTTGTTCACTATAGCACAGACACTTAACCTAATTTGTATGATCTGTGTTTGCTTCTCTGGCCTTGGAAGCAGCTGCTGTAACTACGTTAGATTAGATTCATTATCCACATGCAGAATGAGCAAGAATCCAGCTTAGTAAGGGCTGTCCATAACCTTCCATCCTTAATGTAAATAAAATAGTTCTGTAAAAAAAGAAAAGGGCTTTGACCTGCGGGTTCCACTGTCGGCTTAACTGAGTGTTATCAACTTAATAGTTCATAGATCTTTATATATGGAAGCCCTTTTCGTAGCAAATTCCTTTCTATATTCCCCGTACGCACTAAAAGTTTCCTGCCAGTGGAGGAGTAACCCGGGGGCGTGTAATGGATTACAACACTTGTAACACAGCCTGTATGTTTGTTCCCCCGCCTGTTTTTATAAATGGAAAAAAAAAAAAAGAATGTATGTGCTTAATTGCACTTCAGAACAGTAAGAGTAAAAGATCTGAAAAGCACATTTGCCTCCGTTGTAAAATTGAGGGGAAATGCAGTAGCTGACTAGAGAAAGATTTGTGTGGCAGCCACATCATGCGTCACCTCTTCTGTTCACACGGCTTACATTCTGCTTTGAGCTGTGTGAGCAGGTACAGACAGCTGCTTCTTGTCTCTGCTCTGCGTTTCTTTAAAAGTGACACAATGGGAATTTTTTTTTACTATTTGTGTTTTACTTTTGCAGTAGGTGGAAAGAGTTGGTTTTTTATCCCCTACCTCGCACAGAGAAATACCTTCGTATCTGCTGCCAGTTACATCCAAACCACTGAGGATGCTTCTTGTTTCAGTTTGGGTTTCTTCTTTTCCTTTTCGGAAAGCTCTGGGACTTCTCCTGCTTTTTGTATTGAGGAGAAACAGGACTGCAACTCCCAGAATGCTTAGTGCCTGCCCTGAAAACTCACAGCTGAACTTCAGGAATGCCCTTGATAGCTTGAAGAGACTTGGTAGGGCTGCAGAACCATCAAAACAGTTTGTCTTGTTCATGTTAAAGAGAGATTCTTGTAGTGATCGCCTTTTCAAGCAACCACTTGGGCTATTGACTCCTCTGGTCATCACTGAGAAGGGCTCCTGCTTCTTTGCTAGAGCTAGCCCTTGGGACCAAACCCAAATTGTTAAACAGAGGAAAGAATGGGCTGTGATAGTGTCTCATTCAGCCCCACACAAAAAAAAGTTTGAAAGGGTGCAACAAGGTGTAGGGGATGGGAACGACTGGGAACCATACACAGCCTCGTAAAATGGGCTGCTGAACTCTGGTCATTTAGGCTAAGAACCTAAATGCTGCCGGTATTGTGATTTAAAAGTAAATATATATATTGGGAAACGTAGTAAGGAGTGGTGGCATCTAAAAATTGACATTAGCTTCGGTGTAGCGCTTTGTATTCCAAGAGTATCAAAAAGCATATATAGTTATTCAGGTTAAACTCGGAGGCAGCTTTCTCTGGGGTGGATCTCATAGCTGCTGATCGCAACACATGAAACACCATAGTCATTAGCTAAAACTAGGGGCAGAGAGGTCCATATTCATCTGCTGGCCGAATTGCCAAGTTATCAGTGTGCTGCTGAATAGCCCCAGCTATTTCAAATTTAGTCTGATAATTTCAGGACTACAGGAAAGTAGTTTATCTGGTTACTTAGCTGGTAACACTGATTGCCTGTTTTATCCAGCTAAGCTAGCCAGTTCGCTGACTCTGCCTTGCCACACTCCTGCCGCTCCCCAACTTACCTAGCTAACTTTTTAGCTAGATAAAAAGCCAGATGAGGGAGATCACGTGTCGCATTGCAGGGAGCAGATGTGATCTCCTTCTCTGGGTTTGACTGCACCATCTAACCCCATCCCACCTATCCCATTTGTCATTGCGGGGGCAGCAATCCTGCAGCATCCTGAGCCGTTTTTGTGGGCAGATGGCATCTCACAGCACAAAAAAGGACAAAGATAGAAGACTCATGCGCCTGAGGAGGATACAGGGCTGGCAGACACAGTGGCTCCACCATTGGCTATGCTAGCAGAACTGACAGCGGCAGTCGTCGCAGCTCTGTCCCCGGAGTTTAAACAGATCTCTGCGCAACTCGCAGAACTCTCAACCGCCATGGCAGGATTCGAAAAAAGATTTGCAGACGTGGAGGCGCGCATTGCAGCGAACAAAGAATGGCCTCCATACTGCACAGACTGACATCGCGGCCTTGAAGGCCACCGTGGAAAAACAAGGCGCTAAGGTGGAAGATCGTGCCCGGCAGTCCAACTTGCGGTTCGTTGGGCTGCCCGAAACCATAGAGGAGAATAACCTTACAATGCTTTCTTGAAAAGTGGCTCTCGGAAGAGCTGAAGCTGACTTCTGTGCACGGCCCGCTTCAGGTGGAATGCGCGCATCGGCTGGGCCCCAAGAGAGCTGAAGGAGAAAAGCCGAGGGTGGTCATCGCAAAGCTCCTGAACTTTTGACGCGTGCCATTCAGCAGGGGAAAACGCTGACGCATGCAAATACTAAAATCCTGACTTTTCAGTGTCTCTCTAGGCACAACAGCAAGTGATGGCCCCATTTTGCACCCAGTTGTTTGCTCTGGGCCAGCGTGCAGTAATCTGGCAAAAGTAAGGGTGCAGATGCCATCTGGGATCCGTTGGTTTTCTGATGCTCTCGCAATTCAACAGTATCTTTGCACCATCTCGACGGGGCCCCCCTTAAGACGTCCGAAACAATGCTTCGGGTGACACCTGATGTGTCCATGGTGGAAGTGAGGGCTGCCGTTGAGAAAATTTGTGTCTTCAGCTTTAGGCCATGGTTTGTTCTGGTCATAGTAGGGGGGAGCTTTATGCTTCTACTCCCCCGGTTTCCTCTTGTTTTTTCTGGTTGCCTAGCAGCTCATTTTTAGCTCAAGGAGAACGGAATAACTTCCCCAGGATCTGCCACCAATCTCACTTAACACTCTCACAACAGTGTACCTGGCAGATGGGAACATTTGTATTTTTTTTTTCTCCTCATCTCCTTTTTTCAATATATAGGTTTTTCTGGAGTTTTATTACACTTTGGGACTCCGGCATTACACAGGATTTCCCCATATGCGATGGCAGACTTAGGGAAGTGCAGGCTCAGCAACCAATCTGGTCTTTTTTTTTTTAATTCTTTTTATTATTTATCTGAATAGGTATGGGTTGCCGAGGTGTCCGGATTTATAAAATGTCGTACAGCGGTCTGGGATATCATTGTAAATGTCTCTGATTAGTTTTGCAAAGATGGGATCCACATAGGTTTGTTTCATCCCTTTTTTTTTTTTTTTTTTTTTTTTAAACAGATGGTGGGGGGAGAGGGCCCGGTTTGCACAGTGGTGATCTCCCGTTGCAGTAGTCAACGGGGATAGCGGGATGTGGGTATGGGACTTGGGGGTGGGGGGGAGGGGGAAACATTGGGGTTAGTCTTGGATTCTTTATCTCTTATTGATATGTGGGGTCTTTGTTGTCTGGTTTGCTGAGGCAATGTTAGTTTGGAGCTGGGGGGGGGGGGGGGGGGTGTTGCTTGTGCTGGGAGGGCACCCCTGCCTCCTTTCAGGAGTTTTATGCTTTCATTAATGGTTGTAGGCCCTTGCTCTGATGGCCCTCAGGCCTCTGGTGGTTTCGTGGAATTCACTCCCCGGTCACGCGTACTAAGATCCGCACAGTCTTGCGGAAGAAACTCACTAACATAGCCTTCCTCCAAGAGACTCACCTCTCAGATCATGAACACCTTAAACTGAAGCAGGGATGGGTGGGTGAGGTGCATTATGCCTCTGCTACCACACAGTCCACAGGGGTGGCCATACTAATCCATAATTACAGAACTTTTTAATACTCCATTGGTGTTATGTAACGTATATGCCCCGAATAATTACACTCCTGCCTTTTTTAGGGACATTTATTGTTAGTTTGTGCCTTACTTGGATCATATTTTAATTGTATGAGGAGACCTTAACGCAGTTAGGGACCCCATTTTGGATTCATCGCATGGGACCCATCCTACTCGACTGCCTAGTAAAGGAACTGCTTTTTTTTTTTTTTAGAACACTCCTTGCATTTGGTGGACGTACGGCGGACACTTCACCCTACGGAGACTGATTTTTACCCATCTCTCTTGGGATCATGCCTCCTACTCAAGCTTGGACTACCTCTTCATTAGTGACCATGCCTTCCCTAAAGTGCTGGATGCCAAAATAGAGGAGCTTAGTATATCAGACCATGCACCTATATGGATTCAGCTTTCTTGGTCCTCTTCTAAACTGTGCCGATATCCATATTTTTTAGCCGAGGACACTCATTTTCAGGAGTTTCTTCGGGCTAAGTGATCGGGTTACTCGTAACGCAATCGGGAACATGCAAAGGACCCTGTTCTGTAATCCACGGTGATATTTCATATTTGGCCTACTGCCGGAAAGTGTTGGACAAGCGTTTGCTGTCATTGACTGCCCAATTCTATAAGGCCAAACGATCCTTTATTCACTCTCACACTCAAACCAATCGAACATTTGGTGGTGGTCCAAGCAGCATTCGTTAGAACAAGCTCTTTTTTGCTGTCTATCATCAATGTAGAACATAAGAAATTGCCATGCTGGGTCAGACCAAGGGTCCATCAAGCCCAGCATCCTGTTTCCAACAGAGGCCAAAACCAGGCCACAAGAACCTGGCAATTACCCAAACACTAAGAAGATCCCATGCAACTGATGCAATTAATAGCAGTGGCTATTCCCTAAGTAAAATTGATTAATAGCCATTAATGGACTTCTCCAAGAACTTATCCAAACCTTCTTTGAAACCAGCTACACTAACCACATCCTCTGGCAACAAATTCCAGAGCTTTATTGTGCGTTGAGTGAAAAAGAATTTTCTCTGATTAGTCTTAAAGGTGTTACTTGCTAACTTCATGGAATGCCCCCCTAGTCCTTCTATTATTCGAAAGTGTGAATAACCGAGTCACATCTACTTGTTCAAGACCTCTCATGATCTTAAAGACCTCTATCATATCCCCCCTCAGCCATCTCTTCTCCAAGCTGAACAGCCCTAACCTCTTCAGCCTTTCCTCATAGGTGAGTTGTTCCATCCCCTTTATCATTTTGGTTGCCCTTCTCTGTACTTTCTCCATCACAACTATATCTTTTTTTAGATGCGGCGACCAGAATTGTACACAGTATTCAAGGTGCGGTCTCACCATGGAGCGATACAGAGGCATTATGACATTTTCCGTTCTATTAACCATTCCCTTCCTAATAATTTTTAACATTCTATTTGCTTTTTTGACTGCTGCAGCACACTGAGCCGACAATTTTAAAGTATTATCCACTATGATGCCTAGATCTTTTTCCTGGGTGGTAGCTCCTAATATGGAACCTAACATCATGTAACTACAGCAAGGGTTATTTTTCCCTATATGCAACACCTTGCACTTGTCCACCTTAAATTTCATCTGCCATTTGGATGCCCAATCTTCCAGTCTTGCAAGGTCCTCCTGTAATGTATCACAGTCTGTTTGTGATTTAACTACTCTGAATACTTTTGTGTCATACGCAAATTTGATAACCTCACTCGTATTCCTTTCCAGATCATTTATTTATTTATTTTATTTATTTAAAAACATTTATATACCGTCTTTCAAAAAAGAGAACGCTCACCAAAACGGTTTACAAAATAAGCAAATATTAAAATAGAAAATTAAATTAAATTAAATAATAACTAAATTAAGTAAGATAAAATAAAAATAAAATAGAAGAAAGAAAACAATAGTAATGAAAAAGAGAAAATACAATTCATTCAAATAAACCCTATATATATATATATATATATATATATATATATATATTGAAAAGCACTGGTCCAAGTACAGATCCCTGAGACACTCCACTGTTTACTCTTTTCCACTGAGAAAATTGACCATTTAATCCTACTCTGTTTCCTGTCTTCTAACCGGTTTGCAATCCACGAAAGGACATCGCCTCCCATCCCATGACTTTTTAGTTTTCATAGAAGCCTCTCATGAGGGACTTTGTCAAACGCCTTCTGAAAATCCAAATACACTACATCTACTGGTTCACCTTTATCCACATGTTTATTAACCCCTTCAAAAAAAGTGAAGCAGATTTGTTAGGCAAGACTTCCCTTGGGTAAATCCATGTTGATTGTGTCCCATTAAATCATGTCTTTCTATATGCTCTATGATTTTGATCTTGAGAATAGTTTCCACTATTTTTCCCGGCACTGAAGTCAGGCTCACTGGTCTATAGTTACCCGGATTGCCCCTGGAGCCTTTTTTAAATATTGGGGTTACATTGGCCACCCTCCAGTCTTCAGGTACAATGGATGATTTTAATGATAGGTTACAAATTTTAACTAATAGATCAGAAATTTCATTTTTTAGTTTCTTCAGAACCCTAGGATGCATACCATCTGGTCCAGGTGATTTGCTACTCTTTAGTTTGTCAATCTGGCCTACTACATCTTCCAGGTTCACAGTGATTTCGTTCAGTTCGTTTGACTCATCACCCCTGAAAACCATCTCTGGAACTGGTATCTCCCCAACATCCTCATTAGTAAACACGGAGGTAAAGAATTCATTTAGTCTTTCTGCAATGGCCTTATCTTCCCTAAGAACCCCTTTTAACCCCTCTGTCATCTAATGGTCCAACCGACTCCCTCACAGGTTTCTTGCTTTGGATATATTTAAAAATTTTTATTATGAGTTTTTGCCTCTATGGCTAACTTCATTTTAAATTCTCTCTTCACCTGTCTTATTAATGTTTTACACTTACCTTGACAATGCTTATGTTTTATCCTATTTTCTTCAGATGAATCCTTCTTCCAATTTTTGAAGGATGTTTTTTTTGGCTAAAATAGCCTCTTTCACTTCACCTTTTAACCATGATGGTAATTGTTTTGCCTTCCTTCCACCTTTCTTAATGCGCAGAATACACCCTTTTTAAAATTTAGTGTTAGAGCTGCAGATTTACTTATTGTCCCCCTTCCAGTTATTAGTTTAAATGTGATCATGTTATGATCACTGTTGCCAAGTGGCCCTACCACCGTTAACTTCTCTCACCAAATCTTGTGTTCCACTAAGAATTAAATCTAAAATAGCTTCCTCTCTTGTTGGTTCTTGAACCAATTGCTCCATGAAGCAATCATTTATTACATCCAGGAACTTTGTCTCTAGCAAGTCCTGATGTTTCAGTTACCCCAATATTGATGGTAAATGTAATCTCCCATTATTATTGCACTGCCAAATTGGTTTGCTTCCCTGATTTCTCTTAGCATTTCATCATCTGTCTGACCATTTTGTCCAGGTGGGCAGTAGTATACTCCTATCACTATAAGGCGGGGCAAATGATGGCCAACTTAATTCGCACAGCCCATTGCTCCAGACACATTGTGGTGCTATGTGATCCCACTGGGCACGTCATTACCGATTATGCCCACAATCTTGACCACTTTTCATCTGTTTTATTCGACTCTTTACTCCTCAGATGGAGTGCACTCAATCGAGGCAGACAGTTTTCTTTCCCAAGTGACCCTTCCAAATTTCACATTAGAGCAGCAAGCCCCTTTAAATGGTCCCATTACTACCCAGGAGGTTCTTCAGCTATCCAGCTAGCGCCTTGTCTTAAAGCTCCCGGCCCGGACGGTTCACGGTGGAGTTCTATAAAACCCTGACCGCGGAACTGGGGGACTTTTGTCCTCTGTCTTCAATGAATTAATTCAGACGGGCATATCCGATGCACTCCAACACACAGTGTACATTACATTAATCCCCAAACTCTGTAGAGACCCCTTGTCCCCAGCTTCCTACCACCCCATTTTCCTTTTAAATTTCAACCAGAAGCTGCTTTCCAAGATTTTGGCGGAGTGGCTGGGGGGGTTATATTGCTAGAGATGATACAATCGGGACAGGTGTGTTTTGTCCAGGGATGCCACACCCTCAATAATATTTGTCTGGTTACTACCGCTATGGCACTGTGCTGGAGGGTGAGAGATCCGTTCCTGGTAGTTAGCTTGGACGTGGAAAAGGCATTTGACCAAGTCGAATGGAGCTATATGTTTCTTCTTTGTCGTTTGGGCCTCGAGAAGTGTTTGTTTTTTTGGTTTTTTTTAAAAATAATATCCATCTGTTGTACGCAGACCCAACAGCCTCCATTATTGACAATAATTCGCCGTCCTCCCCATTTTCAGTCCACTGAGGCACCAGACAGGGAGGCCTGCTGTCCCCCCTGCTATTTCTCTTGACTGGAGCCCTTGCGGTGGAGTATTCAGGCCACCTCAGACATTAGAGGTATCTGGCTTCAGGGGCCAGTGTTCAAGTAGGCCACTTTCACGGACGATATCTTATTGTTCCTTACTGTGCCCGAACTCTCGCTCCCTCCATCCCTACGGATTTTTCAGACTTTGGGGGGTTTGTTTTTTTTCCAGACTCTGGATAAATCAGAAGCTCTAAGTTTTCCCACTACAGTTAGGGACCAGTGGCAGGGGCCTTTCCCGCTTTGCTGGGTGACTGAACACATTAGATATTTAGGGATCTTGGTGTGGATCTGTGGATCTTGGTGTCCACAGATTTGGAGGCCTTATATGCTCTTAATATATCTTCCCTGTTGTTGCACACAAGGACCAAACGCCAAGCATGGAAGGATTTGCCATTCGCTTTGGGGGTCCGTATTAATATGTTTAAAATTATTTTGTTCCCTAAATGGCAGCATGTGCTTCAGAACCTGCTGCTCCATCTCCAACGGATGGACGTGGGTGTTTTGGAAGCGCTCCTCCGTAAATTTTTGTGGCAGGGCAAGCACCCACGCATTGTCTTGGTGCGGCTTCGAGAGAGATGGGGACAGGCTGGTATGGGAATCCCTGACCTTGCTCTTTATAATTTGGCTAGCAATCTTCATAATGTGAGGAGTTATACGTACATCCAGGCTGACCAAACGCTGATGGCGCTCCTGGACTTAAGATTTGTTTTGCAGGCATGGACCTCCCACTTTCCAGACACACTGAGGCAACATATCCTACTGGAGCCCATACCGCAGGCTTGGCAAAGGCTGTGCAAAATCTTGGGCATCCCCTCCCAATGTGCTTACCTTCTTCCCTTACAGGGGAATGTGCAATTTATGCCGAGCTCACACACCATGGCTTTCTGACAACGACCAAAGCAGGGAATCACTCAATTAGGGCACGTCCTGGATGGAGAGGGGGCACTTATTCCACTTCCCCACCTCGGTGATATTTATAAGTTAAGACCCAATCAGGTCTTCCCCTATCTACAGCTGCAACACTGTGAACTCCTTCCTGATAACTAGCAGGGCGGCAACGGTCTTTGGGGCGGTGAACAAGATGCTGCAGTTGGAGAAATCAGTAAAATTGACATTGGCAGGGGTGCATAAGGGGCTAAAGAGCATGGCTGGCTGTGACTCACGTGTGAAGCTGGCAGAGAGATGGAACAGTGCCAGGGTGTTTGTAGTGTCCCCGGGGATGCTGCAAGGTAGCTTTAAATGGATCCCATGGGTTTCCAGCAATATGTACCTTTTGGGAGATGCAGTACAAATTTCTGTGGAGAGCCTATCTGTCCCCTGCTTATTTTATTTAAGGCCAAGTTAAAAGCTTCAGACCAGTCTGAGAAATGTTTCGCCGACACCTGCACTCTTTCGCATGCTTTTTGGGGCTGCCCGAGCATCCGCTCCTTCTGGACCCGCATTACAAATTATTTGGGGGATTTAATGGATGTTCGAGTTCCCTTCTCTCCGTCAGCCCTTTTGTTGGGTTGCATAACCTCGGCCATGATGAGGGGGTCAGAGCATCGCCTGCTCATTTATAAGGCCTGTCAAGTTGGGAAAAAATTGATTTTACTTCAGTGGCGTTCCTCTGAGGCCCCCGCATATTGGATGTGGAGGAATGCTTTTCATAGACTGTTGGAGATGGAAAGGTTAGCATCCAGACTGTCACTGCTGCACCGCCGTAAATTTCTGAAGATTTGGAACATTTACATCCACTCTTTAACACACCGAGCTCGGAGCTTGATCTTAAATGACGGTATGCGGGCCCAATGCACGCTGGACAGGTCGGTTTGCGTACCATTGGATATTTAACATGGGCCTCGTGTTGCATTTAGATTCTTGGGCCCACGGCCAAGATGTGACAGAGTCGTGAATCCAGGATGAAAGGAAGGGAGGTAGGAGGAGGGTGGGGTCCCAGTGAACATGTAAATGAGAGAGTATACTGTTCTTTTTATGTATCTTCTGGCTGTAGAAGTGTCCACACAGCCGCCCGGGTCATGTGTTTTGTTTCTGCTCAATAAAAATCGTTTATTCATAAATGGCAAAAAAAAAAAACCAGGACAGATAAGGGCCAGCCGCTCAGTGTGGCAGGATATTGAAATAGTGCTATGTGGCTGGCTAAATCCAAATGTAATCCAGACAATTGATGCTGAATATGGCTATCGGAATGCTCACGTGACTTTCCAAAGAGTGCAGTGATTGTGCCAGATATAGGCTTTAGGAGTTAAGGGCATGGTTCATTGCCTACATTTTCAGGATATCCCCAATTAATATGCACAAAATGGGATGGTGTATACTAGGGGGCAGATTTTCAAAATGGGCGCACCGCCGAGCCTATGTTGAATAGGCTCGGTGGTGTGCACAAGCCCCGGGACACGCGTAAGTCCCGGGGCTTTCCTGGGGGGGGGGCATGTCACGGCGATGTGTCATTCGGGGGCGTTTCGGAGGCGTGGCCGAGGCCTCCGAAACAGCTCCCGGGCCGGGGAATCGCGCAGCCGGCGTGCGCGAGTTACGCCTGCCTCTGGCAGGAGTAACTTTTAAAACAAAGGTAGGGGGGTTTAGATAGTGCTGGGGGGGGTGGGTAGGTAGGGGAAGGGGGGGTGGAAGGGACGGAGGCAGGCTGCACGGCTCGGCGCTCACAGGCTGCCGATTTTGGGCAGCCTTGCGAGCGCCGACCCTGAATTTTAAAGGATACGCGCGTATCTATTAAAATCCGGCGTATTTTGTTTGCACGGGCGTACTCTTATAAAATCTACCCCTAGGTCTAAGAATTGGGCTTGTACCCTTAGACTGGTTGTACTGTGAACCAGACGTTGAGCTGATAACGATTGATTTAAGATAATGCATTTTTAGTACAGTGGTTTGTCTCCCTGTCCTTGGGAGCATCCTCACTAATCTGCCAGCTTCTGAAAGCAATTATAGTTGCTGGGGTTTTTTTATATCGAACAGTGCTTTAGTTCTGTTAAATGCTACCTGTTCTGGTTCTTGAGATCTCAGGAATAATTATTCATACACACAAACTGATTTAACCTTATTTAAGTTTAAATTTGCTGATTCAAAGGCTGATATTGCGCTAGTGTTGAAGGAGCAGAGATGGTTGTATTAGAGAAGTAGAACAGATATATATTGTATCTTCTTTACCAAGAATCAGACTGTCCCTCCCCCCTTTTAGAAGGAGTAGAAGGAGTAGCAGGTGCCAATGCTGTAGAGATTCTTGAAGTTGTGTGCATCTGCTTTCATTTCTCAGCTGCAGAAAGCACATGGCAATAAGAAGACAAGATTTGCCACACTGGGTCAGAGCAAGGTCCATCAAGCCCAGTGTTCTGTTTCCAACAGGGACCAGTGCAGGTCACAAGTACCTGGCAGGATCCCAAAAGGTAAATAGATTCCATGCTGCTTATTCCCAGGTATATGGTTACATTTTACCCTCCCTTCCCCCATTCTGTGGTGCTTAATTCAACTGAAGATTTATTTCTCTTCTTCCCTAACACCTGCCTCTCTTATTATGCAATAAGATGTGTGCTGAAAATGGGCGCTCATATTGAGTGCCCTAATGCACATGCAGCCACATCCTGATGCGCCCTGATGCAATATGTAAATGAGACAGTGTAAAAAAAAAAAAAAAGGGCGTGGTATGGGAGAATGTGCGTCTTTGGCACTCAAAACAGCTTATTGCATCAGATGCCCACAAGTGCAATGGGCGCTCAATATGAGCGTCTGTTTTGATAGTGCTTGCTTTGGTTATTTTGCCAAGGGGTGGATTTTGTAAGCTGCAGTTTATTATAGCAGGTGCCCATTGCTACTGGCAGCTAAATTGTGTGGGCGTGAGAAATGTGCAACTTTTGAACAAATCAATATATGTGTATTTTTTGCACCACAAGCAGTAAATTTAAGAGCTAGGATAATACTAAGCAGGAGGACACATTTATCCCAACCCAGAGCACCATATTTTGTAAGGTTTCTCATGAGCCCTTGACTACAAGTTAACTTTACTCCACCTCTGGGGCAGGAGTTAAATTCACTGCATTAAAAATTGTGTTGGGCACCTTGTACTTTCCTGTATCGGGTGGTAATAGCTAATGTCCTCATTTACATGGAATTTACATGCGTTGGGCGCTTTCAGGTTCGCATTTGTTAGGGTGTGCGTTTTGGATGCGCTAATCTGCATCAGTGCTAGTCTTGAGCGCCCAACCACCCGTAAATCCGTGTTCTAGGCTGGCTGCACCTTATTGCATCAGCTCTCAAGTGTTTAACAACGGAAGTAGTTACTACTCTAACATCACAGCAGTTTTGGCACTTTCTGAATAATTTGTGTATGAACTAATGGGCACTTATTTTTACAAGTCTTATTCACCGTTGGAGTACTTAAGAGGAAATGGGGGCATACCTGCCAGCAATGATTATGGTCATCCTCATATTGCAGTTGATAGGTGGGATGAAATCCTTTTAATACTCCCTTACTCTATTCATAGCTGAATCCTGACTCCTGTAATACAGCTGCAGGCTAAGCTGTGGCTATTCTAGCTGCTGCCCTCCACTTTCTCTCCAGATGCAGCCTCCCGTGTCTGTTCTAGTCTCAGCCCCTCTTTTCTTGTTCCGTATAGGCTTCCTGAAGGGGAGGGGCTGGAGCATTCTGATGCTTCTAGTGCCATTACAAGGGTATTAAGTGCCCTAGGTGAACATAGCAGCCTAGCACTCCAACACCCCACACCCACGATTTAAAAATTATACTTTTATAAAAAAAAAAAAAAAATGTTATATGAAAAGATAATCTGAGGGAAAATATCCCACCAACGTGTATATTATATTTACTTCTACGATTGTCGGGCTAACCAGACTCGTGGAGCCCATTTAAGCCTATTCTAACACTTGTTGAGGGTGGGCTTGGCCTTCATAAAGCATGAGTAAACAATTACAATATAGCAAACCTAAGTGCCAACACTCAAAGCACTAAAAACCCTACCTGTGAAAATGCAACACTGCAAATATTACACCTGACCCTAAAACACCAATACACCTCTGGTTAGAAAAACAAACCAAGCCAGGCTGGTATTGATCCCTACACAAAAACTACATGCTAGTAGACTTTGTGTTGGTCACATGTGCAGAACAGAGACATCCTTGCCTAATACAGAATAAAGTATAAACAGAAATGTGCTGACAAACTGAACTGGAAACTGCAACAAGCCAGATTCTGCATGCAGTGCAACAATGGAAAACGCAATTGCTCCCATTCCTCAGAAAAAAAAATCAAGAAATATAAAACATCTCATATAAAAGTAAAAACAATAGTAATAAAAAGAATATTTTAAAACAGCCATACCAAATAATTAGACCTAATAAGGATTTAAAAACAAATAAAAACTTTTAATACTTATGAACTTTTTTGATTTCCAATCATGCTGATACTGTGGATTTTTTTTTTATTTTTTTTTGTGGGGGGAGAGGAGAAGGGGTTATGTGCAAACGTTCTTATCTTTCTTGCATACACACTCATATTCATGCACCTACACTCTATCGGGCTGAGCAGTACATAACATGATGCAAAGAAGTGCATTCTGCACTTTTGGATTGGCTGGGGGTGGGCAGTGCTCCTGCAGTGCTCCTGCAGGCTGCACATGGTGTGGCAGTAGTGCAAGGTGCACTGTGTTGCTGTGCACTTTAGGCTCGGCTGAGGGGAGTGTGTGCCACTGCAGCAAAATCAGTTTCAGACCAGAAGGAGAAGGATGGAGTTGGCACGTGTTCCTCTAACAAGCCCCATCTTCCTCCTGCCAGCAAGAGGCAGGGCAGAGTCTGTCCCCGTTCCTGTGGAGCTGCTGCCTGCACCTTCTCTTCTAAAACTGATTTTGCAGTTCCGTGTCACTGAGCACTGATGCAATCGGGAGCAGTGAATGCTTTGAAGAGGCCTTGGCATCCTGTCTGCCGGAGGGTGAGCTGAGTACCCCAGGCCAGTATGCAGTACTGTACAGAGGAGAAGCAGGTGTTGGGAGTCCCAGCCAGTCTGGCAGATGAAAGATGCCAGAAAACTGTCATTTACAGTGGCCAAAAAGTTTGCTAGTCTGGTCAAAAACTGGCTGGTTGGTAATCCTACAGCTGAGCAGGGATGGTGGAAGTATTAGGTGGGCTGCCTTATAAAGTGTGATGCTCTGTCCAGGTGGCTGCCTAGTGCTTCCACCGGCCCTGAATGTTTCCCTGGAGTTTTAGCAATTGTTACAACTTTGTGTAGTTGCCAAGTGAAATCTGGAGCGTTTCCAGGTATGAACAGGTGTAGTGAGCACTCCTTTATGTATAGTTATTTTACATCCTGGTTTGAGCTGTAGCAGGAACTTGCCACCAGCCCTGGTTACAGATGGAAAACCTCTATTCCCCTAAGATGAGCTCTGCCAGTTCTGTGTGGTTATAATGTCTACTGTGAAATGCATCATCTCTGCTGCTAACAGTTTTCTAATTCTAGTCTAGGCCAGCAGTGGGGATGCTCTGCACCTGCAATAAATTGAACTTTTTTTTTTTTTATTCTGCTAAAAAAACCCAGCTGTATCTGCTACTATCGGTGAAGTTAGGCTACACTGTGCATGTGATCATCCGTTTGTATTATTTTGAACTGGGCACAAGAGCTCGTGTATATTCTCCTGAGCTCTTGCTTACCTTGATTTTAATGGCCCCAGAAGCCAAAGTGAAAATAACTCAGTATGACCCCTACACCATAGAGGCTAGCGTTGGAGTAGGAATATTAATGTTAAAATACTCTAAGCACACCCAATCCTTCCTTCCATGCATGTGTAGGGTAAGCAATTCCGGGTTGGGTGTACACCAGCCAGGTCCCTCTCCCTCATCGAATGGTAGCTGGAGCAGCAGCTACTTCAATGTATTTGTTTGTTTGTTTTAAATATAGGGTAAGAAGCTTTTGTACAGCTATGTTCATTTTGTCTTTTTTTTTTTTTTAAGCAATAGAAAGCACGATGCTGCTTGTTCACGTAATAGCTCAGATGTACACACATCTAGCAGTAATATTCCTCATGGATTACTTACACATTTTACTGCTATTTTTTAAACAAATTAAGGCTATTGGGCTGCAGCTCCAATGAGCCCCCTGGGTGCCATTTGTTTGGAAGTATCACCACCTACCTCAAAAGGAATCCAACATATTTTAATGCAGGGTGTGTGTTTTAAGTATTTTATTTATTCATTCTTATTAACCGCTCACTCGGAGAAAACTGGCTGGTGCACTGTACAAGTTAAACAATACATAATAAAAGCAAACATTACAAATAAAATAAATATACACATTTCCTAGCGTGTTGCAGATGGACCCAGGACCAATGGGTATAGTGTACTCCTGATAGCAGTTGGAGACGGATAAGATTTCAATCTGACGTCAGCCCCCAGTACATATACCCCTGCAGGAAGTGCAGCTCTTCAGTATTTTCCGTCTCCAGAGCAGTTAGGGACTCTATGCACGCTCTCACAGCGTTAGAGTAAATTAAACGGAGAAAACCCAAAATAAGAAATCTTACCTCTTCAGACGAGCCCCGCTCTCCTGTGGTGACACCCTCGGGTCCCTCCCCCAGTTGAGAATTCCTGAGATGATTTCCGTGATTCCTCGGAGGTAAGTCTCGATCCGGCGGCCGACCCTCGGCGGGGACCTAGCCCCCGATTTCGGGTGTGGCTGAGAGGCAGCAGGT
Source organism: Rhinatrema bivittatum (assembly GCF_901001135.1). NCBI lineage: Eukaryota > Metazoa > Chordata > Amphibia > Gymnophiona > Rhinatrematidae > Rhinatrema > Rhinatrema bivittatum. Next base: position 48,740,920 of record NC_042622.1, on the reverse strand, counting down.
ACAACCTAGAGCTTGGCAGTGAAGGTGTTTGCCCTCTCCCCCAGCAGCTGGAGACCGCCTGGAATGAAACCGGGAAGCGCTGAAGACAAGGTAAGGTAGAAATCTTCTTTAAAGACTCCGGTCTCCAAAGCTCGAGGAGTCGCACAGGTTGCCGACCGGGACCAGTGCCACCGGGTTAATCCGCCCTAGCAGGGCTAGACCCCGGTTAGATCCAAGGGTCCTCCCACGTGGAGACCCTCCGAGATGGTCGCCATATTGTCCGCGTGGTCGCCGTCACCATTTTGGCCCTGTTCATCGCCCTGTCCGCCATCTTGATCCGTGCGCACAACATTGCACGCACAAGTACCGTGCGCACAAGATACGCGCGTATCATGCGTTTACTGTGCCGGGCGCATAACTGCAACTTGTGCGCACACCAGCGCGCACATCCTGAGCGCACACCTAATCCACACGCACATCTTCGAAGCACCGGAGCGCATAACAGATTTTACGCGCCTATACCCATTGCACCACCGGAAAAGGAGCTCAGGGCCTCTGCCCAGCATGCCACATCAGAGCCGCCCAGCACGAAGAGGCCAACGCCCTGTGTATCCAGTGCAAGGAGGCCCTGGGGGATCCAGCCCAGGGCCAGCCCCAATCGGGACAGAGTGCTAGCTCCTCAATAAGTACCCCGGACCTAGCGAACCCCAGCGGGACCCCTCTCAAACGGGACCCCCCCAGGGACACAGCGCCTCCTAGCTTGCACCCAGCGTCTATCTCCCGGGTGGAATTCTTCAAAGGCCTGCACACCTTCGTTCACATGCAGACGAAGCCTCCGATAACAGGGCCACAGCCTCCACCAGAGGACCTTTACACCCTGGGCCCCTCTAGGCCCAGAGAAGTGAATCCACCGCCCAGAAGCCTCACCTACGGGGACACCGACAACTCGGAGGAGGAGTCAGAGCCCCTGGAGAAGGGGGAACTTCCTCCGGGGACAGAGCCTCACCGAACCATGAGGCGCTTCTTCACCAAGGACGAGCTTCCTGACCTGGTCACCCACAGCCTGAAGGAACTTGCTATCCCGGGCACAAGTGCCTCGGGGGAGCCTAAGACGAATCCCCTGCTAGAGGGACTCTGTCAGACCTCCCGCCATTTCCCCCTGTTACAAACCGTCCAACAGCAAATTGACCTGGAATGGATTGCTCCAGAGTCAACTTTCAAAGGGGGACGGGCTATGGCAGCCATGTATCCTCTGGACCCGGCAGCCAAAGACCTTCTGACATGCCCAAAAGTGGATGCCATGGTCTGCGCGGTCTCGAAGTGCACTACTATCCCAGTGGAGGGAGGGGCAGCACTCAAAGATGCTCAAGACAGACGTCTGGAATCCATCCTTAAACAGTCCTTTGACGTCGCCGCTATGTCCCTACAGATAGCAGCCCGCTACACCGTGGTGACAAGTGCCTGCCTATCACAGACCAGGAGCAACACTCCTGGGGAAGCCAAGGAACCAGCAGTATCATTCCTCGCAGATGCTGCTTCCGATCTGGTGCGCACCTTAGCTAGAGGAGTGTCATCAGCTGTGGCAGCCAGGAGGCAACTCTGGCTCCAAAGCTGGTCGGCTGATGTGTCTTCCAAAACGAGACTCACAAGGATGCCCTTCAAGGGATCCCTCCTGTTTGGCAGCGAGCTAGAGAAACTTGCTAACAAATGGGGCGTGTCCTCACTGCCGCGGCTACCAGAGAACAGGAATAAGAGAAGCCAGGGACCCTTCCCCCGATCTTCCAGGGGCAGAGGTTCATAGCACTTCAATCCATACAGAAACACTTATCAAGCACCTCGTCCTACAGGCAGGAACCAGTCCTTTCGAAACAAGCGCAACAAAAGGGGAACCAGCTTGGGACCAGGCCCTAGCCACACCCCACAATAAGAATCAACCGACCAGTTCAAAGTAAGAAGCCATAGGGGGCATACCTGCCCTATTCTACCAAAGATGGGTCGAGATAAATTCGGACAAGCGGGTCCTAACCATCATTCGAGAGGGATATTACCTGGATTTCCTCCAGACAAGTTCATGGAATCCCCCTGCCATGACCCCTCCAAGAGGGTGGCAGTGGAAGCTACACTGACCAGATTACTGGCCCTAGAGGCCATAACCCCAGTGCCTCCACAACAAATAAATACTGGGCATTATTCCATTTATTTTATCGTCCCCAAGAAAGAGGGAATGTTCAGGCCCATCCTGGACCTCAAGTCTGTCAACCGTCACCTGAGGATTCCTCGCTTCCGCATGGAAACCCTACGCTCTGTAATAAGGGCGACACAACAGGGAGAGTTTCTCACATCCCTGGATCTGTCGGAAGCCTACCTACACATCCCGATTCATCAAGAACATCAGCACTTTCTACACTTCAAAATCTTGGACCGTCACTACCAGTTCCGGACAGAGCCCTGGACGTTCACCAAGATCATAGTGGTGGTGGCAACACTGAGGAAGGAAGGAATCCTCGTACACCCTTACCTAGACGATTGGCTGATCAGGGCGAAATCCCCGGAGGAAAGCCACCAAGCAACCAACAGAGTCAAAACTCTACTGGAGAACCTCGGATGGGTAGTCAACACAAACAAGAGCTGTCTGCAGCCCTCACAGTCTCTAGAATACTTGGGAGTCTGATTCGACACCAAAGAAGACAAGGCCATCCTGACACCGACAAGGAGGTCAAAACTGAGGAACCAGTTGCAAACCTTGCTGAGCGAACCTCGCCCCACAGCATGGGATTATCTACAAGTCCTCGGTCTCATGGCATCCACACTGGAAGTAGTGCCATGGGTACGAGCTCACATGAGACCCCTACAGTGCTCACTCTTATTGCGATGGAATCCACTGTCCAAGAACTACACCTTTCGCCTACAGCTCCCAGGCAGAGTTCGGACCCAACTACGATGGTGGCTACAAGATGACCACCTGAGCCAGGGAACAAGACTATCCTCACCGACCTGGATCCTGCTCATCACGGATGCCAGCCTACGAGGATGGGGAGCACACTGCGAAGAGCTAACTGCCTGACTCATCTGTGTTCAACTGCCCAAGGGCAGTGGAACACAGATGAGTCAGGATGAAACATCAATCGCCTAGAAGCCCGGGCAGTCAGACTAGCCTGCCTACAGTTTGGTCACAGGCTCCGAGACAAAGTGATCAGAGTAATGTCGGACAACGCCACAACAGTAGCCTACGTCAACCATCAGGGAAGAATCAGAAGCCAACAGGTGTCTCTGGAAATAGACCCCCTAATGTCATGGGTGGAGGTGAATCTCCAGGAGATTTCGGCCGTCCACATCGCCGGAAAAGACAACATCACAGCGGATTACCTCAGCAGAGAAAGTCTAGACCTAGGAGAATGGAAGCTGTCGACCACAGCGTTCCAACTGATAGTGAACCGTTGAGGATCACCAACCATGGACCTCCTGGCAAACCGGTTCAATGCCCAAGTGCCCCGTTTCTTCAGCTGCAGGCGGGAACCCCAGTCCCAGGGAATCGATGCCCTGGTACAGACCTGGCCACAGGAGACTCTGTTATATGCCTTCCCACCGTGGCCCCTATTGGGCGCCATCATTCACAAGATAGAACAACACAGGGGACCAGTACTTTTGGTGGCCCCGGACTGGCCAGGAAGACCTTGGTATGCAGACATGCGAAGACTATTGACAGGGACCCCCTGCCACTACCCCCACACAGAGACCTGCTCCAACAAGGACCGATCCTCCACGAGGATCCAGCTCGATTCTCTCTTAAGGTCTGGCCATTGAGAGGGCACGCAAGTTCTCCACATCTCTAACATACATAAGGATTTGGAGAGTATTTGAAGCCTGATGCGAGGACCACACATCATACCACGCTCAGTCAAAATCCCTGCGGTCTTGGAATTCCTACAGAACGGCCTACAGAATGGATTGTCTCTCAACTCCATCAAGGTACAGGTGGCCGCATTGTCATGCTACGGAACCAAGAGCGAGAGCGATAGCATAGCCTCTCACCTGGATGTTTCCCGCTTCCTGAAAGGAGTTAAGCACATCCGACCACCCTTAAAGTGGCCGGTTCCTCTTTGGAACCTCAACCTGGTCCTGGATTTCTTAGCCGGAGCCTCTTTCAGACCTCTCCGCGGCCTGTCTCTCCGACTATTAACATTGAAGTTGCCTTCCTGCTGGCAGTTTGTTCGGCCCGTCGTATATCCGAGCTACAAGCACTGTCCTGTCGTGAGCCGTTTCTCAGGTTCACCCCAGGAACCATCCAGTTCGGTTCCCTCGTTCCTCCCCAAAGTGGTGTCTCACTTCCATCTCAACCAAACCATCTCATTACCATCGCCAGATGAATATAAGAATTCGGAAGAGGCCAGAAGTCTACGCCACCTCAACATCGGCAGACTTCTATCCAGATACCTGGAAATGTTGGAATCCGCACAAAAGACGGATCATCTGTTCGTCCTTCACAGCGGGAAGAAGCAAGGGGAAGCGGCCTCACGAGCAACCATAGCCCGCTGGATCAATTTATTTAGTACATTTATATACCGTTTCACCAATCCATGAATGACCGAAACGGTTTACAATAATTTTTCTAAAAATAAAAATAAATAAAAATTAAATTAAATTAACATAAATTAAATGAAATAAAAAAATTTAAATATAAAAGAATAAAAAGTACAATTAACATCATGATCAATATCAACAAAATATATTATGATAGAATAACTTTAATCACTATCTTACAAATAAGAGATAGAAATAACAAATAATAATTGAAACCTGGTTAACTGTGGCAACACATGATTAACTTTCATACCTAGATTAAACAAGACTAAATAAAATCTAGTTCCCAAATGCTTCTTTGAAAAAGTGAGTTTTTAAAGAAGCATCAACGAAGTCATCAAGGCGGCCTACATAGACGCAGGCAAGCCACTGCCTTTACAAGTCAAGGCCCATTCTACTAGAGCCCAGGCAGTGTCCTGGGCGGAAACCAAGGTGCTGTGACCCGCCGAGATCTGCAGGGCGGCGACATGGTCCTCCATCCACACCTTCTCCAGGTTTTACCGCCTGGATGTTCAGGCTCGGGAGGACACCGCATTTGCAAGGGCAACGGGCAGCCTCCCACCCGGTTCAGGAATAGCTTTTATACATCCCATTGGTTCTGAGTCCATCTGCTACATGCTAGAAAATGGAGAAATTACTTACCTGATAATTTTGTTTTTCTTAGTGTAGATAGATGGACTCAGCATCCCACCCACGGCTGCCGTTACTCATGGACTTCTCGGGGGACATCCCCTCCCGACGCCCCCCTGGTAGTCCAGCGGAGGGCCCGGGAGTGATCTGCCGCTCCCGGGGCCTCGGCTGCCACTAACCAAAATGGCGCCGGTGGCCTTTAGCCCCCATCATGTGACAGGGGTCAATCAATGGCACCGGTAGCCCCTGTCACATGGTAGGGGCTGAAGGCCACCGGCGCCATTTTGATGAGCGGCAGATCGCTCCCGGGCCTTATCCTTCCTTAGTGTCCATTTTCCCTCTTGAGCATAGAATGACCCAACTGACTCCCTCATATGCTTTTTGCTTTGAATGTACCTGAACAAGTTTTTATTATGAGTTTTTGCTTCTACGGCAAACTTCTTTTCAAATTCTCCCTTTGTCTTCATTATCAATGCTTTGCTTCTAACTTGCCCGTGCTTATGTTCTTTCCTGTTTTCTTCATTCAAATCCCTTTTTTCCATTTTTTTTTAAAGAATATCTGAAATTCAAGAAAGCATGGGATAAATATAGGAGATCACTAAGGAAGTGATGAGAATTATACTGATAATGGGTAGACTAGATAGGTCATACGGTCTTTTTCATCCATAATGTTTCTATGCCTATAATCGCCTTTCACCTTTTAACCATGCTTGCAGTTGTTTGACCTCTCCCCCTTTTTTTTAGTGTGCGGAAAACATCTGGTCTGGGCTTCCAAAATGGTATTTTTAAACAACAACATTCCTCCCTGCAGCATTTTAACTTCTCTTACTGTGGCAAATGCACCAGAGAGCAGGAAGCCTCAGGGTATCCAAAATGAATATGCTTGAGATAAATTTGCAGGCATTACAGACATATTGTATGCAGACTTTTATCTTGTGCATATTCATTCCGTATTCCCTAAAAACCCAACCGGCTGTGGGATCTGTGGGACAGGTTTGGGAGGCACTGTGCATTTTCTGAGACACCAGATGGGAGATACCTGGCCCCTCGCGTTGTATTTAGCAGATATATTTGCATAAAGTGTGTCCAGGAACTGAGAACTTGCATATTATGTTTACTCTGGAAATGTGCCATGAGGCAGCCCAAAAGGACTGGAATGGAGAACCTCTGTGCAGGGCGTTCCAATTTCACACTCTCCACAGTGAAATACATTACCTAAATTTGCACACAGTGCATGTAAAGTAATCTCGTGCATATTCATTGCAGGTATCCTAAAAACCTAACTGGCGGTGGGGGTCATGAAGTCAGGTTTGGGAGGTCCTGCAGCAGCACAGTGTGGTGGCCTTGTATCCTTCCACCGTTCCCTCTGCCCTGTCCTTGTTTATGAAATAACTCACTCTTAACACCCTGCTCGATGCCTGGCACTGGCCTCTGCTTCATGATATCTTATGTGCTGTTGGCTACTTTGCATAAGAATACAGAGGAGCAGATTTTCAAAGGGGTACGCGCGTAAGATACACGCGTACCCCCCGCAAACCTGCCCCAAGTTCCCCCTGCGTGCGCCGAGCCTATGTTGAAGGCTGTGCAAAATTGGCAGCCTGCGCGCACCGACCCTGGATTTTAAAGGATACGCGCTGCTACACGCGTTTCTATTAAAATCCGGCGTACTCTTGTTTGCGCGGGCGTACTTTTTTAAAATCTACCCCAGAGTGTACTGATTTTTAAGAACCATGTTGGCCAGCACTTTAGAGTCCGTAATATACACTTTTCTCAAATGAGACATGGAGATCCTTAAGTTCAGGCCAAAAGAGGCATTAGCTGAATCTCATGCTGTATTCTAGAATTGATCCCAAGTTTACCCATGAGCACCTGTGTTCTGAAAAGTTTAGTTTGGGTTTTTTAGGGGATGGGGGGGAGAGGAGAGAAAAGTGTCTCTCCATTGCTCTGACAGTGATCTCACCAGTCCTAAACTCTTGCATCTTTAAACAGTTGTTAACCTAATAGGGTTATTATCAGGAAAGCTGGGAGAGAGGCATGCACCCCAAAGGCTGCAAAAGAAACATTTTTAGAGGCTAATTTACCAAATGTGCATTACAATTAGTGCAGGCATGCACTAGTTCCTGGTACTATTTTCATTAATTTTACAGATGATGTACAAAGGCCCCTGATGTTTAGAAAAAATTAAAACCCATATTGTTTAGATAAGATGCCAGCATATTAATATTAACGATTCAGTATATGCATGCGATGTACAACAGACCCAGAGCAAAAGCTAAATTTAAACTGTCAGGAGTGGGGGTAAAGTGTTGGTCTGGTATGCTTGCAGTTTATGCCTGCTGAGAGGGGAGGTGAGGGGGACTGTGGTCCTTGGCTTCCCCCTTCATCCATCTTAAACCATCTCCCCACCTCCTTCTGCCACACACATGAATACATCGACAGGAAGTGCAAGTGAGAGGGACGAGAAGGGAGTGAGTGAAAAGTAAGAGAGAAGAAAAGGGAAGGGGTGAGAGGGAAAGGGAAAAGGGGGTAAGAGTGAAGTGGAAGACTTAGCGTGGGGAAATTCTTTTATCCTCGTACGTTTAGTTACCGAAAGTGGTGTGCACATTAAACTGTAGGTCTAATGCAACAAGACGTTTTGCACACAAAAAAATGTGCTCACAACACTGTGCACAAGGTTAGCAGCCTTGCAGGGAGTGCAGAGAGGTGCTCTGGTTTAACTCAGTTTTTCTTAGCACTGGAAATTTTACTCCTAGTCAGAGGTGGAATAAAGTTTCCAGCGCTAGTGTTAGCCTATAGGCAGAAGCAGAAGTTCTGGTGCCCAGACCTGTAGTCGGGATTTAGGTGTGGAAAAAATGTTTTCTGTGCTGAAAGCATTTTTGCGCACATAAATCATATTTTATGTGCACAGAACAAGCATAAATCATGGTTCGTGCACATAAAATTCTTATGTGCACGAAACCATTGTGATGGTATTTAACTTAACGACGGTATAGAAAAAATGTTAAATAAATAAATAAAATAAACTTTTTTATGTGTATAAATCTTGCCAAAGAGATTAACTCTGGTAGAAGAGGAATAATGTGAAATCAGCCTGTGCTGAACACATTTTAACTGTGGTTTGTGTGCACATTTGTATGTTTGCACACATTTTTAACTCCTGATGCATTCGGAAGTAAATTTCTTATTAGTGCTGGCATTAAGATCGTGTGCTGAAACTTGGCCCAGTTTCTTAACCCAAGGCTCCCTCAACCTTCCCCTGCCTTTGCCAATGCTTGGTTTTCCTTTTCTCCACCATGGATAGATGTGCACATTCATGTGTGCAGTTGCAGAGCACGAACACTTTTATCCACACGGATGCCAGACAGCGTTCAGAAGCAGGTGCTATTAGGGATGTGCATTCGTGTAAAACAAAACTGCAAAATGCAACAAATAAGGATAATTCGTTAATTTCATTTTTTTTAAAAATGCATTGAGCCTAGTTCTAGGCCTGAAGCCAGGGTCTTGCACAGGGCATAGGCTGAGGCCCAAAGCAGGGACCACGGCTAGGCCTGACTGTGATGCTGGCATCTCAGCCAAGGCCCCTGAAAATTTAAAAAACAAAAGACCTTACCTGATCTGTCAGAGGCCGAGACCCGGGCCCAACACTGCAACCTGACATGGAGGCCGGAGCCTGGGGCCCAGACCAGGCCCAAGGCCATGACCTGACTCGAGGGCCAGCTCCCTAGGCTGGGCCTGGACCCAGGCCTGACACCATGATCCAGCCCAAAGGCCAGGTCTTGATGTCAGGGCCTCGGGACAGACCCAGGCTCGATGCCACAACCCAATCCATACATTGCTGTAAATCAAAATGGCGTCATTCATGGAGGTGAATACGCTGGAGTTAATTCACTCCAGTGCAACCCCAGTGGACGCCATCATTTGGCAATGAAGAGCTGAAGAAAGAAGGCATCAGATGGGGGAGATCCTTTAGGTCGAGATAGGGGGATAGGCCTGGGTCCGGGCCAAGGCTCCAAAGGCAGGACCCGGCCTCCAGTTCGGGTCACAGTGACGGGCCTGGTTCCAGGCCAAGGATCCGGCATTGGGACATGCCTCCGGGACAGATTGGGTCGTGTCATCAGGCCTGTGTCTGGGCAAAGGCCCTGGCACCAGGACCTGGCCTCCGGGTCAGGCTGAAGCCGAAGCCTTCGGCCTGGGCGTAGGCTGAAGCCAGCGGATCCTCACCAGACTGGGTAAGTGGGGTTGGGGGAGAGGATCCTGGTTCCAGCATTTTTTTTTTTTTTTCAATTCACATGTCATTAGTTTTTAAAAGGATATAATGCCAATATAGCCAAAATATAATATAACTGATAAAAGTATTAAAAAGACAGCAGGCAGTTAACCCATCCCCCCCCCCCTTCTGTTCTCTATTATGATTCAGTTAACATAAGAGGACCATTACTTTCACTTCTATACTAATATGCAACAACAAATATGTTAATGGATAAATATAGTATACCCTGAGTAAAGTATAAGCATGAAGTTAAACATATAGCCAGCAATAAGACAAAAATATTTAGTTCACATATGGAGAGAATAGTCAACTTGAGCCTCAGCTTAGCCGCTGTGCTTCATGAGGCCTGATTGGAAAGGGGCTAATCGATTGGCTGCAGTAAGATAAGGTAGTTGACCAATAGCATAAACACGATTAAGGACTTCAACAAACTCAGGGATCCGCTCTGATTTCCAACGTGAAGCAATGCTAAGTTTGTGGCAATAAACACTTGTTGACAAAATGTCTGTTGTACAATTGGTAATCCTGGAATAGGGACATTGAGTAAAACAGAGCTTATGCCAGGAAGCAAATCTGTCTTATGTATGTTCCCAAGCCAATCAAAGACTAAGCACCAAAAAGAGGCAATTTTAGGGCAATCCCACCATAGGTGAAGGAAAGTGCCTGTAGACCCACATTTCCTCCAGCATAAATTGGATTGATTGGGATATATTTTGTGAAGTTTCTCAGGAGTATAATGCCAACGGTATAGCAGTTTAAAACAGTTTTCCTGTAATCGAGTAGAGATAGAACATTTACTAGCAGTGAGAAAAATCCTCCTCCAAATTATCAGGTCAAGAGATTTTCCCAAATCAATCTCCCAGTTAATAATATGTGCAGGACTATATGAGGATGGTTCAATGAGCAACACATAGATCTTTGAGATTATGCTTCTCATAGTAGCTGCATGCATACTAAAATTTAAAAAAAGTGATCTAGATGGATGCAGCACCTGCCTTTGAATCTGGGATTCAATAAAATGTCTAACCTGAGCATAAGCTAAAAAGAAAACCTCTAAGGAATATTTATATGTAAGTTGATCTATTGAGGCAATAGTACCTTGTATAAAGAGATGTCCAATAGTGGTAATCCCTGAAAAGTGCCAACTCTGAAATAATGAGGTTTGAAACCCAGCCGGGAATTGAATATTATGGAATAAATGAGTGATAGAAAAAGGAAAATTTCCCAACCAATTTCACCCTCCAGCTTGCCCAGAGCTTTAGTGTAGTAAGAGTGGAGCAGGGAATACAATGAATTGACCGCCAGGTGATTCGAGGTTGCCAAAATAAAGAGTTCAGGGGCATGACTCCTAATATAGACTGTTCTATTGTTATCCATTGTTTATCCCCACTCTGATGTGTATCGACTAGGGCTTGTAGTTGAGATGCTGCATAATAATAAGTTGGGGACTCCCAAACCCCGACGTGTTTTAGGAAGCTGGAAAGTGCAAAGTGCTACCCGCGGGGTGCCGTCGCCAGATAAAATCAAATATCTTTTTCTGCCACTTGTGCAAGTTGGCTGCTGTAAGATATATTGGCAATGTATTGAACAAATATAAAAAGCGGGGCAGAACATTCATCTTAATTATTGCAATTCATCCTAACTACGAAAACTGTCCTCTATCTCATTTCTCCAAATCTTTGCCGATGGCATGGAGTAAGGGTACATAATTGTTGGAGTAAAATTCAGAAATATGCGAGCTAAGGAAGACCCCAAGACTTAGCCTAGCGGAAAGGAAACTGGCGGCCGATTATAGAGACTTCTGAGACTGGAAGATTAATATTAAGGAGTTCAGATTTCTCCGCATTTACTTTCAATCCAGAGTGTTATGCTCAGGTTTGTGAACCCTTGGGCTGACGGGAGGATGGTATACCTGAGGAGGTGGATCCGTAGGCTCTCCTGACAGGTGGCGAGGCAGAACAGAAGATGCGGCCAGCTGACCCCCGGCACTGGAGACTGAGGCGACTGTGGAGGCAAACGAAGAGTCGTGACGTCGAGGAGAGGAACGGTATCTTCGTCACTGGAAGTCCGTGGTCCCCCCAGGAGGAGCCCGTAGGGACCCGGACCGCGGGGACTTAGGTGGACCTTTGAGAGGTCAAGGAGTCGAGAGTTCGGTGCAAGGGCTAACTGGAGCTTCACCCCTGGAAGCCCGCGGTCCCCCCGGGAGAAGCCCGTAGGGACCCGGGCCGCTGGGACTTAGGTGGGCCCTTGGAGACGGTGGTCCAGAAGAAGTCCAAGGTCAAGTGCCAGAGGGTTGTCACTTACCAGTCCGAGGTCACACACCAAGGGATCACCGCTTGCCAGTCCGAAGTCACACACCAGGAATCACTGCTTGCCAGTCCAAAGTCACACACCGGGAATCACTGCTTGCCAATCCGAAGTTAGGAACTGGGAATCACTAAGACGAGACAGGAACCAAGGAGCAAGAGTCCGAAGTACAAGAACTCACCGAGGCAAGCAGACCTGACCAACGGAGGATGTTGCCAAGTCAAGGAATGAGCAGAGGAAGCCTCCTTTTAAACTTCCTCTGCTCTGGCTCATTGGAGACAGCTGAAGATAGTTAAAGGGATCAGGTCCCTTTAAATCTGGTGAGGAGGCACGGCCTCGCGCCTAAGATGGCGGTGGCCATCTTGGATTCCGGTCGTGGAGGATAAGCTGTCTGATGCCACGCGGGAGGAGCAGGGACGGCTCCCAGCCCGGCGGTCAACCCGAGGCCCGTGTCCGTAGGCTCCTCTCCCGATGTTGCCGGGGCGCGGAACACAACACAGAGACCTTGTTAAATTAGAGTTATTTCAGAGACAACCTCTTCTAAAGAAGCTCAGGGGTCTGAGAGTGTAAGCAAAATGTCGCCTGCAAATAATTATAACCTATACTCAGATTCCCCCAAGCCAAGACCTTTAATGGTTTGGGAAAGATCTAATTCTCATGGAAAAGGGTTCTAAAAAGAGGGCAAATAAAAGGGGAGAAAGATGGCACCCTTGTCTGGTACCTCTCCCAATAGGAAATTCCAGACCATATTCACTGATCACTCTCACTTTGGCCATAGGAGAGGACTAAAGCTGTTGTAGCCAATGTAGAAAAAAATGGGCAAATTGCATCTTCTTCAATGTAGCAAAAAGGAAAGGCCAATGGACTAGGTCATAGGTCTTCTCTGCATCAATGGAGAGAAGGACACGCAGTTCCTCTTTCAGAAATCTTACGGACGTTGTCAGAGGCCATACACTGGGGAATGAAGCCGACCTGGTCCGGGTGTACTTGTGTGGCAGGAAATGATTCAGCTGGAGGGCTAGAATTCTGGCTAGAATCTTCAAGTCTAGATTAATTAAAGATATAGGTCTATAAGACCCACACAAGGAAGGGTCCCTCCCAGGCTTAGCGATGATAGTAATACCGGCAACATTAGTATGAGGGTGAAGTGATCCTCCCTCCCGGAGGGAATTAAAAAAGGTGACTAAAGGATCGACCGAAGTGCTAGGGAGAGTACGATAATACACACTAGAAAATCCATCCAGTCCAGGAGCTTTATTGGCTTTTAGGGATTTAATCACTGAGAGTATCTCATCGATTGAGATAGGGCCAATAAGTATTTGCTGCTGAGACGTGGTCAAAGTAGGTAAATCAATATGCTGTAAATATTGATCTATGTCAGCGTTTTGAACTGAGGAATCTGTTCTATATAGGCTAGCATAGAAAGCAGAAAAACACTTCCTTATGTCAGTTGAATCAGTGCAGAAATTCCCCAAGGGGTCTTTGATTTTAGAAACCATGTTGTGGACAGTTCTTGATTTGAGTTGGCTGCCTTGTTTCCACCTTCGAAGTGGGCTTGTTGTTTAAGTTCTAACGAGTGTAGGATTTTGTGATCATCTAGCTGGTGTAGTTCTGCTCTAGTGGCAAGCAGTTTATTGTAGATCTTATGAGATTGGGTATGCCTGGGTAAGCGAAATAGGTGGTCAATTTTGGACAACAGAGACTTGAGCAGAGAATCTCGCTTGCACTTATTGGCCACTGCTTTTAGCAATAAGTAGGCCTCTCATCACAACTTTTGAGCACTCCCATACAGTTCCCAAGGGGCAACTGATTGGGCATTAAGTTCAAAATATTCCTGTAACTGGGTTTTAAGCTTTTGGAGACAGGATTTATCCTTAAGTAGGGATTCATTTAGCCTCCAACTAAGTTGACCCCCCCACCCCTTTTGCTCCTATAGAGAGATGTCTAGCCATACCTGGTTCCGGCATTTTTGCAGGTGGGAGGCTTCATTTTTGGGGTTTTGTTTTTTTTTTTTGTTTTGGTTTTTTTTGTTTGTTTTTTTAATTGTTTGGTTCTTTTTTTTTCTCATAAATGAAAATGAATCAAACAATGCAGAAACCAAAATTTGTGGGGAAAAACTCACAAAAATGAACCGAATAATGAAAACAAACATTTTTTTTCTCTGTACATCCTTAGGTGCTACTGTGAGAAATCCATTTTTATCATATTTCTTCAATTATTGTAAAATAAATAAATAAATAAAATTACGATTCCTAAGCTCCAGTGTTGAATAGGATAAGGCAGGTACCCTCTAAGGAAACAAAATGAATCATTAAATGGCCCAAAAGGCAGTATAAATATGTCTTTTTGAGTGTGACTGTCAGAGTACCCTATATGAACATCTAACAGATTCTAGGTATGGCTGTGTGCAAACGTTTAGGCAGCCTTGATGAAACTGAATGTGTTTCAATGAATCTCTAAGCGAACAGAACATAAGAAAATGCCATACTGGATCAGACCAAGGGTCCATCAAGCCCAGCATCCTGTTTCCAACAGTGGCCAATCCAGGCCATAAGAACCTGGCAAGTACCCAAAAACTAAGTCTATTCCATGTAACCATTGCTAATGGCAGTGGCTATTCTTTAAGTGAACTTAATAGCAGGTAATGGACTTCTCCTCCAAGAACCTATCCAATCCTTTTTTAAACACAGCTATACTAACTGCACTAACCACATCCTCTGGCAACAAATTCCAGAGTTTAATTGTGCGTTGAGTAAAAAAGAACTTTCTCTGATTAGTTTTAAATGTGCCCCATGCTAACTTCATGGAGTGCCCCCTAGTCTTTCTATTATCCGAAAGAGTAAATAACCGATTCCCATCTACCCGTTCTAGACCTCTCATGATTTTAAACACCTCTATCATATCCCCCCTCAGTCGTCTCTTCTCCAAGCTGAAAAGTCCTAACCTCTTTAGTCTTTCCTCATAGGGGAGTTGTTCCATTCCCCTTATCATTTTGGTAACCCTTCTCTGTACCTTCTCCATCGCAATTATATCTTTTTTGAGATGTGGCGACCAGAATTGTACACAGTATTCAAGGTGCGGTCTCACCATGGAGCGATACAGAAACTGATACAGCCTCTACATTGTACAAAGTTACTGTAAACGTGACATCTTTCTGCAATTTTTAATGCAAGATTACTATTTATTGGCTGATTGAAAATAATAATAAAAAAGAGGGCACATTGGCAAAGCTCCCACCTCTATGGCACGATTCAGGCCCCAGTCACCAGTTTAGTCCAATCCTACCGCCACCAAAACTGAGGCACTCTAGCTAGCCAGTCATCTGCCCTAGTCTTCCTTTTGCTTTCCCTGGCTTTGCTGTCTTGCACTTCTGACATCCAAGTATAGATGCCTCTGCAGTATCTGACAGCGGAAAGATTAGGCTCTATTTACTCAGGCCAGAGGTAGTGGATGGAAAGGTATATTAGTCACTCTAAGGATTTTCTACTCCATCCTCAATTGCTTCCCTAGCCAGCTGGTATTTTCAGGATATTCACAAGGAATATTTATGAGATGAGTTTGCATGCACTGAAGGCAATGCATGCAAATCCATCTGGCTAGGAGTTACTTTGGGACAAGGTTGAAAACAGAGAGCCAGAGATTTCTGCCATAAATCATCTCCTTTCTGGGTGTACACAAAGGACGTGTGCATGTGAGGAAATGCACATGCCTAGCACTAGTTGCACTTTTGTGTCACAGGTGCTGTGCTCCCTTGTTCAACATTCAAAAGAGCAGCATGCAGGACTGTTTCTGAAATGTAGTGGTAGCGTTCATGGAGCTGAAAATTCAGATGTTATGAAGGCACTAATGGGTTGTCTAAAAAGGAGGGATACATAACAAACTATTGACATGCACTGCGCCTGGCTGTGGTGTGCTCGGAGCCAGGGCGAATGGGAACATGGCTGCTACTAGTGTATCGCCCTTGACTGGCAACGAGTGAGGTTGAAGGAATGCCTTGGAGGAGGCAACCCTCCAACTCTTGAGCCAACAAGAGAGCCTTGAGCCACCCAGGCGTGGCATCTGGGAAAGGGGCAGCAAAGACAGCAGGTTACAAGGGAGAATAAAAGTGACTATTTTTGTGAAATGAGTCAAATGGTACAAGAAAGCTTCTTTGAGTGATAGCTCTCAGGCTTGAACCTCAGGAGAAACAGATTCCTTACAGGGACCACCTCTAATTATGTTTCTCAAATTCCTGCCTCTCTGAACCCCAGTCTAGAGCATTCTCTGCCCCACAAACCAAGTTGCTTGTAGCTTTCCCATGTTGTTCATTCTTTTATCTTTTACTTTTTATCCTCCTGTCATTCTTGCTCTTAAAACTCCCTCTCATTCCACTTTCATTAAGGAGTCAATGTAGAGAAGCTCTCCTCTGCTGAACAATGAACAAGAGCAGATTACAGTCTTCAATATTCCCTGCTACCAGATACACCATAATAAGTTCACACCTCCCATTCCTAGAAGAGGAATTTACGCTGGGAATATACTGTAACCTTGGATGTAGGTTTTTACCTCCCCAGCAGATGGCATCAGTTTAAGAAGAAAGAAGAAGACGTGATCATCGGAGCACCAAAGTCTCTGGGATCCGGGCCTGGGCCTGTCCCTAGGCCAAGACCCAGGAGTTGTACCCGGCCTCTGGGCTGGGCCCCGGTGTCAAGACCTGGCCTTCAAGCTGGGCCCCCGGTGTCAGGCCTAGGTCCGGGCTGAGGCCCCGGCATCGGGACCCGGTCTCTGGGCTGGGCTGTGGCATTGGGCCTGGGCCCAGGCTCCAGCTGAGGCCTTGCTGGCGGATCCCTACCAGACCAGGTAAGTATGGGCAGGGGAGAGCCTGGCCCTGGCATTTTTCTGGGTGTGGGGATGGGAGGCCTTGGAGCCCTATGTTTTTTATTATTATTTTTCTTTTTTTTAAATGTTTGATTTGTTTTTTTAAATGAATTAAATGACTCAAACATTCCACGAAATTAAATTAGTGGGAAAAAGAACCCAAAATGAACCAAAAAAACCCAAAACAAACAGTGGGAGCACTGAGAAGAGAGGATCACTTTGCTGGTGGCTGGAAAGAATCAGTAAGTACTGCTTGGAGAAATTTTTAAAACGTAAAAGTATTGGGGAGAAATAAACTATTGGGATATATTATTTAGTGTGTTTGTGTATTTTTGTTTTAAAAAGGTAGTCAGAAAGTCAGGCAACAAACAGAAGTTTGTGTGCTTGTGGGTGGCTGGTGGGTGAGAGAATCGCCTGGTAACATGCCTACCTGGTGTGAAGGTGGTGGACTTCGCGCGTCACCTAGATAGGATTTTAGACAGTGCTGGGGAGGAGCTGGCTGTCATGTTACATGTGGGCACCAATGACATAGGAAAATCTGAGAGGGAGGTTCTGGAAGCCAAATTTAGGCTCTTAAGTAGAAAGCTGAAATCCAGAACCTCCAGGGAAGCTCCCTCTTCCATGCGCAGGTCCCCAGAGGCAAGCAGAGCTCTGGAGTCTCAATGCGTGGATGAGACGAAGGTACAAGGAAGAGGGATTCAGTTTTGTAAGGAAGTGGGAAATCTTTTTGGGGAAGGGGGAATCTTTTATGAAGGGATGGGCTCCATCTTAACCAGGGTAAAACCAGGCTGCTGGCGCTAACCTTTAAAAAGGAAGTAGAGCAGCTTTTAAACTAAAACAAAGGGGAAAGCCGCACATGGTTGAGAGGATATTAATGAAGCATTAGAGTTAGGGCATCCCAACAGAGAGGTTCCAATAATAAGAAAAGTAGTCCAAGTGCCTATAATTAAAAACTTACCTGAGCTAAAAGATTCCAATTTATCCCTGTTAACTGAAAAACAGAATGTAAATACAAACAGAAAACACCCTTTGAAATGTTTATATGCTAATACTAGAAGTCTAAGAAGTAAGATGTGAGAATTAGAGTGTACAGCAATGAATGATGACATAGACTTAATTGGCATCTCAGAGACATGGTGGAAAGAGGTTAACCAGTGCTATACCAGTGCTATACCAGGGTACAAATTATATCGCAATGACAGAGAGGAGCATCTTGGTGGTGGGGTGGCGCTTTATGTCCAGGATGGCATGGAATTGAACAGGATAAACATCCTGCATGAGACTAAATGTACAATCGAATCTGAATGGGTAGAAATTCCTTGTGTGTTGGGGAAAGGGTATAGTGATAGGAGTATACTACCGTCCACCTGGCCAAGATGGTGAGACAGACAGTGAAATGCTAAGAGAAATTAGGGAAGCTAACCAAACTGGTAGTGCAGTAATAATGGGAGATTTCAATTACCCCAATATTGACTGGGTAAGTGAAACATCAGGGCATGATAGAGAGATAACGTTTGTGGATGGAATAAATGACAGTTTTATGGAGCAATTGGTTCAGAAGCCAGCAAGTGAGGAAGCAATATTAGATCTAATTCTCAGTGGAGCGCAGGATTTGGTGAGAGAGGTAACGATGGTGGGGCTGCTTGGCAATAGTGATCATAACATGATCAAATTTGAATGAATGACTAGAAGGGGGACAGTAAGTAAATCCACGGCTCTAGTGCTAAACTTTCAAAAGGGAAACTTTGATAAAATGAGAAAAATAGAAAAAAACTGAAAGGTGCAGCTACAAAGGTAAAAAGTGTGCATCAGGTGTGGACATAGTTAAAAAAAAAATACCATCCTAGAAGCACAGTCCAGATGTATTCCATGCATTAAGAAAGGTGGAAGGAAGCAAAATGATTACCGACATGGTTAAACGATGAGGTGAAAGAGGCTATTTTAGCCAAAAGATCTTCATTAAAAAATTGGAAGAAGGATCCAACAGGAGAAAATAGGATAAAGCATAAGCATTGGCAAATTAAATGTAAGACATTGATAAGACAGGCTAAGAGAAAATTTGAAAAGAAGTTGGCCATAGAGGCAGAAACTCACAATAAATACTTTTAAAAATATATCTGAAACAGAAAGCCTGCGAAGGAGTTGGTTGGGCCGTTGGATGATCATGGGCTTAAAGGGGCACTTAGAGAAGGTAAGGCCATCGTGGAAAGATTAAACAATTTTTTTGCTTCGGTGTTTACTGAAGAAGATGTTGGAGAGATACCCGTTCCAGAGAAGGTTTTCATGGGTGATGATTCAGATCAACTGAACCAATTCACTGTAAACCTGGAAGGTTTGGTAGGCCTGATTGACAAACTGAAGAACAGTAAATCACCTGGACCAGATAGTATATACCCCAGGGTTCTGAAAGAACAAAAAATGAAATTTCAGACCTATTTCAATTAATTTGTAACCTATCATTAAAATCATCCGATGATCAGAAGATGGCCAATGTAACCCCTATATTTAAAAAGGGTGATCCGCGAAACTATAGACCGGTGAGCCTGACTTCAGTGCCAGGAAAAATCATGGAAACTGTCATAAAGAATAAAATCACAATACATTTAGATGCACATGATTTGATAGGACACATCCAACATGGATTTACCCAAGGGAAGTCTTGCCTCACAAATCTACATTTTTTGAAGGACTGAATAAACATTGGATAAAGGTGAATTGGCAGATGTGGTATATTTGGATATTCAGAAGGTGTTCGACAAAGTCCCACATGAGAGGCTTCTAAGAAAATTAAAAAGTCATGGGATAGGAGGTGATGTCCTTTTGTGGATTTCAAGCTGGTTAAAAGGATTAAATGGTCTGTTTTCACAGTGGAAAAAGGTAAACAGTGGAATGCCTCAGAGATCTGTACTTGGATAGGTGCATTTTAATATATTTATAAATGATCTGGAAAGAGGTATGATGTAGAGTAGTTAAATCTCAAGCAGAGTGTGATGAATTACAGGAGGACCTTGTGAGACTGGAAGATTGGGCTTCCAAATGGCAGATGAAATTTAACGTGGACAAGTGCAAAGTGATGCATACAGGGAAATATAACCCTTGCTGTAGTTACACAATGTTAGGTTCTATCTTAGGAGTTACCACCAAGGAAAGAGATCTAGGTGTCATAGTGGATAATACATTGAAATTGTCGACTCAATGAGCTGTGGCGATTAAAAAAAGCAAGCAGAATGTTAGGAATTATTAGTGGATGTCATAATGCTTCTATATTGCTCCATGGTGAGACTGCATCTTGATTACTGTGTGCAATTCTGGTCACCGCATCTCAAAAAAGATATAGTTGCACTGGAGAAAGTGCAGATAAAGGCAACCAAAAAGCTATGGGGCATGGTATGGCTGCCTATGAGGAAAGGCTAAATAAATTAGGGCTGTTCAGTTTGGAGAAGAGACGACTGAGGGGGTGATATGATAGAAGTCTACAAAATCATGAAAGGACCTGAACAAGTTAATGTAAATCAGTTATTTACTCTCTCAGATAATAGAAGGACTAGGGAGAATGCCATAAAGTTAGTAAGTAGCTCATTTAAAACAAATCAAAGGAAATTCTTTTTCACTCAGTGCATGGTTAAGCTCTGGAATTCATTGCCAGTGGATGTGGTTAAAGCAGTTACTGTAACTGGGTTTAAAAAAGGTTTGGATAAGTTCCTAGAGGAAAAATCCATAAACTGCTATTATGGTAATAAATAAGCAGTAGTAGCTTGTGATCTATCTAATGTTTGGGTAATGCCAGGTATTTGTGACTTTGATTGGCCACTTTTGGAAATAGGATCCTGGGCTTGATGGACCCTTGGTCCGACCCAGTATGGCAGGTCTTATGTTCTTCTGTTCTTATGTAAACGTTTTATCCCTGCACACCCCTACTAGACGGGGCTGTCTGCTTTCCCCTCTTCTTTTTGCAATAGCTCTGGAACTTTTAGCAACCAAAATTAAGGTCCATATGGATATCAAGGTGTTTACTACAAATCTGGGAATTAATCATAAACTAGCATTATTTGTAGGTGACACCTTATTTTATGTTTCAGATCCATGCATCTTGTTGCGGGCCATTATAACCTTCACTGAGTGTTTCAGCAAACTATCAGGTTATAAAATTACTGCTTTAAAGACAGATATTTTAGAAGTGAACATTAGGAACGAAGTTACGGATACTATAAGAAAATTCTACACTTTTAAGAGCTTGTAGGATTTTATTAAGTATTTGGGAATTTTTATTTCTAGTAACTTGGAAAATCTGTATTCTCTGAAATTTGTACCTCCGTTGAGGAAGTTAAAGGAGGACTTCGAAGTATGGCCCCCATATTCAATCTCTAGGCTGGGCAGAGTTGCCACTTGAATGCTCTCCATTAAAATTCCAAATAAATTCTTCACCTCTTTTAACTTAACGATATCTACGTTTATTTGGCAAGGGAAGAAGCTGAGAATCTCTTGGAAAATGTCATCTGTGCCCCAAAACTCAGATTTTATGCTTTATCAAAAAGCAGTACATTTGAAAAGTATAATTGCTTGGCATATCTGTCCTGAGGAAAAACATTGGGTCAAGCTGGAGAAAGATTGGGCTACAGATAAGGGCTAGAACTTGCCTCCCTGGGTTTCATTTATATTTATTTATTTATTTATTTTTTATTTTTATATACCAACATTCTTACATCCGATGACTTTAATAACAGTTGTGATAAGCACTCCTTTTTTAGGAATTATTTTGAGCACTTGGAATAGAGTGCTTCTTGGTAATCGAGTCTCGTCAATTCGTTCCCCATTGTCTCCTCTATGAGTTAATCCAGATTTTGCAAAGCAATCTAGTTCACGGACAGAGGCGTGCTAGGGTGGGGGGTGAGGGGTGGTGGTCTGCCCTAGGTGGCAACAGGGGGAGGAGTGCCATTGCCGCCGGCAGGAAGGTCCTGCAGCGGCGCGGAACAGTGACGTGGCAGGGGAAACCCCTCCAGCAAAAGCAAGGAGCTGCAGTGGCAGAGGTCAGCGGTGCTGCTGGCATTTCCTAGAGTTGGCGTGGCGACAAAGAACAGTCCCAGTGTTGCCGCTGGCGATCCGGGGAGCAGTGGCAGAAGAACAGACCCAGCATTGCCGCCGGCACTCCGGAAGCTGGCGGCAGAAGAAGAGGTTCTGCAGTGCCGCCAGCAGCCGAAGAAGGGAGAGACTGGCCCTGTGAGAGTAAGTACCAATGTATGAGAGTGTGTATGAGGGGGTGCGGGTGTGTGTGGATGTGTAAGAGAGGATGCCTGTGTGTATGAGATGGTGAGTGGATAGAAGAGTGAGGGTGTGTGTCTGTGGGTGCATATGTGTGAGAGGGTGCCTGTGTGGGGGGTGGGGGTGAGAGAGAGGAAGCATGTATGTGTGTGAGCATAGGTGAGACAGGAATCTTGTGTGAGAAATAAAGAGGAAGTGTGTATGTATGTGAGAGAGAGACTGAGGAAATCTGTGTGTCTGTCTCTTTCACACACACACACACAAACAAAATATGCTCCCTCTGTCTCTCATACACATACACGCTTGGTGAGAGACAGAGGGAACTTGAGCGTGTGTGTGTGTGTGTCCCCAGTTAACGACAATCTCAGAATGACAGTTATGGAGAGTGGGGGATTTTTAAAATCATTCGTTTTAATTACTGGGTGTTATTTGGTGTCTGCTGTTTTGAAATATTTTATCGATGTTTAGGAAATTTAAAAAAATTTGTACAGGAGCTTCTAATTATTGAATATTATTCTATTTATCAACTGTTTTGAAATGTATATTTTTTAGTATGGTTTTACTATTCTGATTGATTTATATTTCTTGATTTTATTGTTTCTGCTTTTCCATTGTTGCACTGAATACAGAATCTGGCTTGTAGTTTCCAGTCCATTTTTTGTCTGCATGTGAGAAAGACTGAGATAGACACAGAGGGAGAAGCGTGTGTGGATGTGTGAGAGAGGTACAGAGAAAAGAGAGAGAATGTGTGTGTGTGTCTCTCTCTCTCTCACACACACACATGCTCAACTCTGTCTCTCATCAAGCATGTATGTGTGTGTATGAGAGAGAGGGAGCATATTGTAAAGTGTGTGCATGTGTGCCCCCAGTCTACAATAATCTTAGGATGACTGAGATGGAGAGTGTGAGATTTTTAATTATTGTGTGTTATTTGAAATATGTTATCGATGTTGAGGACATTTTAAAATTATATATTGGGGGGAGGGGTGGGGGCCAAAGAAGGATCTGCCCCAGGTGCCAAATATTCTAGGTACACCTCTGTTCACGGGTCTTTGGCAGATGGAAGATGCTACAATCTGACTGGAGAAATTTTCTTCATTCAACTACTGCAATGGTTAGGAAATGGTGAAAAGTTACCAGGGTTCCACTACCTGCAACTCAAAGGCTTTTTATCTAAAGTTCCCATTGGAAATTCCTGCAGTTCACACTTGCACCTATCATAGTAAAGGCCTAATTTCTAAAATATACTGCCTTCTGCAATCTTAGGAAGAAGATGAAATTAGAAAAGTAAAGGAGAAATGGGAAGGTATTTTAGGGAGGGGAATACCCGATTTGAGCTGGGGGAAAATTTGTTGCCATATTAAAAAGGGTAATTCCCTCTGGGCTAGATTTTAAAAGCCCTGCACGTGTAAATCCTGCTGGATTTACACGCACAGGGCACTCGCATGCCGGTGCACCTATTTTGCACAGGCCGCCAGCGCGCGCAAAGCCCTGGGACGCGCATAAGTCCCGGGGCTTTGTAAAAGGGGCGGGAGGGGGCGTGTCCAGGGTCAGGGGGCGGTCCGGGGGCGTGGTGACGGTCCGGGGGCGGGGGCGGGCCGGGAGGGCAGTCTCGAGTTCCCCGGCACTGCGGCCTGTGCCAGGGGATACCGAGGCGGCACGCGCAAGTTACGCCTGCTTCAAGCAGGCGTAACTTGCACAACAAAGGTAGAGGGGGGATTTAGTTAGGGCTGGGGGGTGGGGTAGATAGGGGAAGGGAGGGGAAGGGAGGGGAAGGTGCTGGGAAGCAGAAGGAAAGTTCCCTCCGAGGCCGTTCTGATTTCGGAGTGGCCTCGGAGGGAACGGAGGCAGGCTGCGCGGCTCGGCGCGCGCAGGCTGACGATTTTGCGCAGCCTTGTGAGCGCCAACCCCGGATTTTATAAGATACGCACGGCTACGCGTGTATCTTATAAAATCTGGCGTACTTATTTAAGATCTATCTCACAGTGTCACTACATAAGAAAATGGATACAAAATCCTGTATCAATGGATTAAACCCCAAATAAGTAAAAAAAAAAAGGTCTTATGAGTCATAAGTGTTGGCATGATTGTGGAAATAGAAGCACCTTTTCCCATATTTGGTGGACATGTCCTAAAATACAAGTGTACTGGTCTGAGGTTCTTTCTTGGTTACAGTACATCACTTTACAGGGCTTAAACTGCCCTTAAAGCCTATGGGCCAGATATTCGTACCTACGTGCGGGTGTAGATTTGTGCGCGCAACCCGGCGCGCACAAATCTACACCCGATTTTATAACATGCGCGAGCAGCCACATGCATGTTATAAAATCTGGGGTCGGTGTGCGCAAGGGGGTGCACACTTGTGCGCACTGAGCCCTAGGGGAGCCCTGATGGCTTTTCGCGTTCCGTCCCCCTTCCTCTTCCTTCCCCTATCTAACCCGCCCCCCAGCCCTACCTAAATGCCCCCCACCTTTAATTTTTTTATTTAAGTCTGCCTCTGGTCAGGCGTAGGTTGCATGCACCAGCCAAGTGCCGGCACCCAATCCCCAGGCCCAGCGGCAGTGGAGAGGTCTCTGGCCACGCCCACCCCCTGGACCGCCCCGCCCATTTTTTCATGCCCTAGGACTTACATGCGTCCCGGGGCTTGCGTGCGTCGCCACGCCTAAGCAAAATAGGCTCGGCACGCGCAGGAGCGGGTACTCGCGGTTACACGCTTAACCCTTTTAAAATCCGCCCCATGCGGATGAACTGCAGGGTATTTTCCCTCCGGTTAAGAAGGGGGAATTACCGGTAGTCTGGCAAATCATCTGTTAGTCGCAGCCAGGCAAAATGTTGCTTTCCACTGGAGATCGGTTTCCATCCTAATGTACCTAAGTTTTGGGAGCGTTTTCATTCCAAAATCACACTTCTTCTGCTCTCAGTGCTATAGTTGGTCTGTGTGTGGTTTGGGAAATTGAGGCATATCTTGACATATAGACATTGAGTGTAAGTATAATTACAATAGCAAGAATTTGTAATTTTGGGAGTGATTGATTATCTCTTTTTGAGATTTTAGTATTCTGGAGCCCATCTCTCCATTGATACTTGGATTGCATAAAGATTTAAAATGAATGGTGTCTGTTGGCCTTTTTGCTTTAGTTCTTTTTGATCAGATGAGATATTTTTCAATATATATCAATTATACAGATTTATCTGCTTTCATCTGGCAATGTAACATTTTATTCAATTAAAAAAAGGTAATGCCAAAATTAAGGAATAAAAAAAATAATTGTTGGAGTCTAGAAAGTCACCAGACTAGACACTTTATTATAATTTACTACACTTACAATACAAATTAGCTTATAGTGCATATGTATACAGAAATGTAGATATTGGTATGTACTTTGGATCTCAGAGAATTTGAAACAGAGAGTAAGGTTCTGCTAAATTATCTTTGCAAGAGCAATACAATAGGATTTACCAGAAGTTTGGCCAAAACTGCTTCTTGTAGGGGGTTAGATCATCAGTCTGCACCTGAATTTGTTTCATGATGACGATGCTGACAGCTCCAAAGTTCCTTTGTCTTATCTCTTTTCTTGTATCTTTTCAACAGTGTGTCTCTCTGACAGTCATGGGAGAATGCATGGATCATGTTACGTGCACTCTGGACAGAGTCACTATGACTTTCTGTTTAGCAGTTGTGGCTTTGCAAAGAGATCTGTCTGCAATTGTTTTGGTAAAGCAGATGGAACAGGAGAGTGGCCTTGCAGCGTCTGCATGCACAAAAGGAGCTAGAGACAGTTCTCAGCAGTTTCAGCAACGACGTTGATCCTGGCTTTTTCACTAGCGCCAGCATTTTGTAGCATGTCATCTTGGGTCACAGAAATTAGCAGGAGTCTTGTCTTCGGCCTGCAGAATTGTACCTGGAACCTTGCCCCATGGAGTAGGTGCCATATATAATTCAGCAAAACCAAGACTAAGTTCCACAGTCTGCGTTCATTTTTATTTCTCTCTCTGCATCCTCTGATACTGATGTATTGTATAATTCTCTTTAGGAAGGAAGGTAAAATTAACATTCTTTAATTTTTCCCTCCTTGCCATGGTCAGCAGTTGGTTCCATTGCCCAGGAAAACAGTAAACTTCTGAGACAGCGAGGGTTGGCTGATTTGTGTTGTGTTTTTCCCTTTCTTCAGAGTTGAGACAGGCTCCTTCCCTTCAGACTGTTAAATGCTGAACATAGGCAGTAAATTCAAGCACCCCAGGAATTTAATTTCTTTGAAGAACCAAGCCCATACTCACAATACAATGCGGCTGTTATGCCCGTCGGTTGCAGATGGCTACGACCACTTCTGCTCACCTCTATCTTCACCCCCCCTAACTCTATGGGGTAGATTGGCAGCATCTGCTAGCTACCTACGACCTGCCTACCTCTTCCAGGGTCGACATGAATGCCGCTTACTGCCATCTTGCCATCTGATCTCTCTAGGTGCGCGCACACACGCCCACACAGGTCAGTCTTATCCACGTCATGGCGGGAACCTCAGGGGCGTCCCTTCCAGATGACGTCAGTATCTGTGGATATTTAAACCTGCTGGCCCTCTCCAAAGATGATTTAGCAAAGAGTGACATCCTTGTTATTTCCGCCTCGCTTCCTGAGGACCCTGCGTTCCAATTCCAGTTCCAACGTGGACGTCTCAGATACCCACTCCTCAGGGGGCCTTTCTCTCGTCCTGGCTATCCGCTCCCCAGAGGGCCTGACGCCTGGAACTCCGTCTGCTCCGTTCCTCGGGGCTTCCTGGAACCAATTCGTTCCTTGTGAGTACTCCGCCCTGCGAATCACTTTCTACCTACTAAGTGCCTATCGTGTGTACCCAGCACTGCGGGCCATTACCATCACTACAGAGAGCGCCGTCAGAAGTGCCTGCTCCACGGATCTTTGCCACGCTATTGAGGACCTCACAGGCGCAGCCCACCTTGCGGACCACTACCAGACTGACCGAGGACCCTCACTGGTGTACCCCGCACTGCGGGCCATTACCACCTCCACTTAGGGCCTCAACTGTGCTCTTCTCTCTACGGACTGCTGTCACCTCTTCTGAGGGCTTCATCTGCATTTCCTACTCTGCAGGTTTTACCATCCTTACCGAGGACATCATAGGTGTATCCTGCCCTGCAGGCCACTACCATCTCCTTCAAGGTCTCTTCGATGTACCCCGCTTCGCAGGCCACTACCATCTCTACTGGAGACCTTTCCGGTATACTCGCTTCACGGACTCCTACGAGGCCTACGGAAGTATTCACTCAGGGCACAACCTATCTCATCGACCCTGTGTCTCAGGGCCTGTGTGGACTCTCTCTCTCTCTCCCTGACACCCCCTGTTCCACGGGTAGTGCTTCTATCTCTTTAATAAAGACTATTCATTTTGTGCCTTCTCTGCTGAGACCTAGCCTCCTGACAGTGAGGCTCATGGGGAGGGGAGGAGAGAGTGACTGAGGGGAGGGGGGAGGGGGAGTGAGGGGAGGGGGGAGAGAGTCTAGAGGCTGAAGGAGAATGAGGGGGAGGGAGGGAAGAATGAGGGGTAAGGAAATGGACTGAAAAAAAATGTTAATGTAGCCCATTGTTACGGGCTTAACGGCTAGTCAATGTTATAAAAGAACAATAAAGGAAATTAAAATCAAAATAGTAAATAAAATGTAATAAATTAAGCAACAAAAGTTAAGAACCTCTTATGTACTAATAATGGGTGACAAGGAAGGATGGATAAAGCCTCTGTTCAAATTTTCCTTAATATACTTGGTCATCGCTTCTGTTTTAGGAGCAGAAAGGTGGTGACTTGGCCTCTAGGTGGACGTTTGCCTGGGAGCAGTTCTATGGCGCAGTCATAGACTCAAAGAGGCAGTAAGGTCTTGGCCTGCTGCTTACTAAATACATCAGAATAGTCCAACTATTGGGAGGGCAGGCCAGACATTTTAACGACAGATGTCTGGCAATGATGAATTTAGGATTTTGCCACCCCTGGGCACTAGTGGTGATATTGCCTCCCTCCCTCCCTCCCCTGGACAAGGGACAATGAGCAGGTCTAAGGCACAGCCTTCTTTACTTTGCTCTACCTGTTCCTTGCTCACCTCCTCTCTTTATGTCTCTGAATGATAGGAAAGGAAGGGCTGGATTAGGGAGCAGAGTGGCTTTTTTAGATTACCCCCCCCCCCCCCCACGCCAATCCAGGGTGGCATGGAGAAGTGCAACCTGGAATAGGGAGTAGAGAAGCTTTTCTTTGCTCTGTCCCTTCCAGCCTCACCCCTTCCCTCCTGTTCTCTGCTGAGTGGGATTCAGCACAGCCTGGAGGGAAGAAATCTTCAGCTGCTCTGCTGTCGTCGTCGTCCCCCCAGAATTTACTGCCCTAGGCATAAGCCTAGTGTGCCTATTGGCAAATCTAGGCCTGACATCTGGCCCAGAAGCTTCTTCGGTTGACCCTGGGTTAGATAGTGTCTGGCAGGAGATCCCCCATCGGGAAATCTACAGAGTGCCCCATTCAATGTGGGGCCGGTGCTTCCTTATCTAAGGAAGGCTCAACATAACGTGATTAATGGTCCCCGGCAGAACATATAGGTGAATATGCTCCCAATGGAGCTGGCCAGTTTGCATCTTCAGGAGTCCAGTGGTCCTGGCAACTTGACCAGACAGAGATTCTTCGGTGACTGAAGATGTGGTGAGTGCCGTTTCCAATGATTCCGTAGGGATCTTGTGTCAGCATACTCGATCCTCAGCAACTAAGTTCCCAACCACTCCTGAGTCAAGAAAAGCTTGCATATGGATGTGGGATTCTTCCCAGCAGAAGGAAATTGGGACTGGAATTTGGGGAGAGGGACTGGAATGATGTAGTGTGGCCTCCCCTACCAACCCTAGGCCCTGGTGTTTCCCAACTTGACAGGACAGCGGGCTGCAAAGTGCCCTGGAGCAGCGCAGTAGAGGCAGAGATTATTGCGCCTCCTCCTCTGGTTTTTCTTCAGGCAAAAGTCAGCATCAGTCAACTTGCATGGGCTCCTCCTGTGGGGCAGTAACCCCTCCTGAGCTGAGGTGGCTGGGCAGGGCTGAGGGGCTGGAGATCCTGGAGGCAGTCCAAAGATTGGATCTGTGATTCCAATCGAATGGCCAGGCTGATGAGGCCCTCCAAGGTGGCTGGAAAGTCTTGTCCAGCAAGCTTATCCTTTATGGACTCTGAGAGGCCTTGGTGGAAGATTACCATTAGGCTGTCCTCTCTCCATTGAAGCTCTAAGGCCAAGGTTCAAAAGCAAACCACATCTTCCACTACCAAGATGGAGCTTTGCCAGTTCTGGAGGAGTTCCTTCGCAGCAGAAGTAGTGTGGTTGGGTTCATCGAAGATGAGGTGGAACTCTTTAAGGAACTGGTCCAGGTTGGAGAGAAGGGGATCAACACTTTCCCAGAGCAGAAAGGCCCAGGCCAACACTGATCCTCCTAGCTGGGACAGAATTTGGGTCAACTTCACTTTGTCTGAAGGAAAGAGGATTGTCTATAGGTTGAAGAGCATATGACATTAGTTGAGGAAGCCCTTGCATTCTGTGGGCTCCCATGAAAATGAGGTGGAGGTAGAAGCTGCAATACCAGTCTGGGGCAGACGAGTCACCAGACTGTGTCCAGAACCTCAATAACCTGGTCTAATACATTTTGCTGCTGTTATATTTGTTGGCCATACCGGGAATGGCCTGCAGGGTTGCCAGAACCACCAGGTCCATGCCCTCAGCAACCTGTAAACTGATGAAAATAGTGGACCCTTAGTGCTGCGGTATGATGTGCTACCTAACGAGCGAGCCCACTAGGCTCACATCGGAAGCTGGCGGAGAAGCCCTTGGGCAGGACCAGTTAGAGCTTCATCTATTCCAGTTGCCTCCCCTGCAGGTTAAGCCCTTGGGTTCTGGCAGCTGGCAGGTTTTAGGTGGATCCCTAGGGCTATCCAGAGTGAGTCCCCAAGGTTGGGGCAGGTAGCAGATGCAGAATACCAGACTGGAGGTTAGGGCAGGCAGCATATATGGGTACCAGGCTGGAGGTCGGGGCAAGCAGCAGTCAAGGCAGAGTCAGGTCCAAGGCAGCGGGTCAGGTCAGAGTCCATGAAGTCAAGCTGAAGGAAAACAGGACGAAGACACAGCAAGGCATGAACAAGGCAAGGAACAAGACATCAAGTCAAACAAGGAACAGGGCAACAAGCAAGGCAAGGAATAAGGCAAGGATGAAGCAACACATTTTAGGACACAAGGCACACCAGGGGACCTGTTACTGAGGCGATAAATCAGAGTTTCTGCGGGGTTTAAATGGCCCAAGGGGCCTGCTTCATCAAGGGGCACCGTATGTAGGTTCCCGCTGCAGAGCCTTTAAAAGCTGTACTGGGGCACGTAGTCCAGCCCCAACAGCAGCTGAACTGAGTTAGCCGGCGTTAGGGCTAGGACCTGCAAGATCACCACCATGTTTCCTGCTGCGTCGGGACAGTGTGACCGGCGCGGGGTCAGTGATGTTGGTTGCAAGAGCCTGCCACAGCCACCAAGCGTAACTCCATGCTGTCTTTTTAATTTGATGCCAAAAACAAATTGACAATTAATCCTATGAAAAAGTGAATTACAGTTACAATATAGTAACCCCCCCATACCAAAACAGCACTAACTGCCACTACTCAAATAGTAACAACCCAAACTATGAAAAAGCAACACAAAAATGATACTAAGCCTAAAACATCAATACTCCTCCTATTATGAAGAAGCCAAGCTGCTCTAGATCCCTACACAGAAACTACACATTAGTAAAATACCTCACTTTGGTCAAACATGCAGAACACAGACAAATTCTCATCACATACAGAATAAAGACACCATAAAGTCTAAATAGAAATATGTAGACAAAAACTGAACTGGAAACCACAACAAGCCAAACTGTGTATGCAGTGCAACAATGGAAAAACAGAAAAATCACCATTCCAATTCAACATCAAACCATAAAATCAAGAATTATAAATCATAATAGTCAAAATATACTCATAAAAATATTTCAAGACAGCTGACAAAAAGAATATCCAATAATTCAAAGCTCATAACATTTTCAAAAATTTCCCAAGCACCAATAAAATATTTCAAAACAGCAGACACATCAAATAACACACAATAATTAAAACTAATAAAGATTTTAAAATCCACCGCTCTCCATATCTGGGAACTTTTGATTTCCAGCCACCTTGAGATTGTTGCAGGTTAGTGTGTAGTGGGGAGGGGGCACACAAACTTGCTCTTCTTTCACAAACACATACTCACTCACTCACTCACACATGCCCTCTCGCCCCAGAATGTGCAGGCCGCAGCAATCTCCTCCTTAGGCACACAAGTTCTCTCTCCCTGAAACATGTTTTCACATATACACATACTTTTTCACATGCTCACACATATCTGCGCTCTCTCTCTTTCCCAGAATGTGCAGGCAGCAGCACACACACACACACACACACACACACAGACACTCTCTCTCCCCCCAGATGTAGGCAGCAGAAGCCTCTTTTCTTGGGTCTGCAGCCAGCAGAAGCAGTCTTCTCTTCAGCTCTGCAGACAGCAGCAGCACCTTCCTCTCTTCTGCCTTGGGGGCCCTGCAGATGCGGCAGCCTCCTCCCTTTGGTTGGCATGGGGTAGGGGCCCAGTAAGCAAAAGCGGCAGGGAATTAAAAAAAAAAAAAGAAAGAAAGAAAGAAAAAGCTTAGCAGTGGCCACAGCTGAAACCCGGGCCACTTAACTTTAGATTCAGGACACGGTGTGCCAATGACGATCCTGCTTTTATTAAAGATAATGATCAGATTCATCTGACAAGATTTATTTCTTTGATTGAGTGACCGGAAAAGTTGGATCAAGGGAGAGCTCTAGATGATTTCAGTAAGGCTTTTGACACAGTTTGCAGGAGAGACATAAATCGAGCACCCTTGGTATGGAACCTAGAGTAGCTAACTAGTTAGAAACTGGCTGAGTGGGAGGCAACAAAATGTAGTGGTAAGTGGCGTTTACTCGGAGGAGGGGGCTGTTACAAGCACTGTACCTCAGGGATCAGTCCTGGGACTGGTTCCTTTCCACATTTTTATGAGCGACATCGCAAAAGGATTGTCGGAAAGGTTTGTCTTTATGCCGATGATACCAAAACTTGCAGCAGGATAGACAGCCAGGAAGGTGAGGAAAATATGAGAAGGGGGTCTAGCGAAGCTCGAGGAATAGTCTAGAGACTGGCAGCTAAGATTTAATGCAAAAAAAAAATGCAGAGTAATGCATTTGGGCTGCAAAAACCCAAGGGCGAGGTATAGTATTGGAGGTGATATTCTTCTAAGCACCAAAGAGGAGCGGGATCTGGGGGTCATTGTATCTGATGATCTTAAGGTGGATAAAGCAACAAGGAAAGCCAGAAAGATGCTTGGCTGCATAGGGAGAGGAATGGTCAGCAATAAAAAGGGAGGTGATATTGCCCCTGTATAGGCGCTTGGTGAGACTTCATTGGGAATACTGTGTACAATGCTGGAGACTGCACCTTCAAAAGGATATTAACCGGTTGGAGTAAGTCCAGGGAGTGGTTACCCAAATGATCAATGGTCTTACTTCTAAAGCATTTGGGGATAGACTTAAAGATCTAAACATGTACATCTAGAGGGCAAGGCAGAGGAGATATGATAGACTTAAATATCTCAAAAGGTTTCCATGCACAGGAGACAAGCATCTTTCAATTGAAAGGCGGCTTTAGAACAAGGGGGCATGGGATGAGGGTGAAAGGAGGTAGACTCAGGAAATATTTCTTTCCAGAGAGGGTGGTTGATGCATGGAATAGTTAGCTACATTCTTAAAATGACACAGACCAGCTGCAGGGCAGACCCATGAAATTAAAGAGCTGGGAATGAGGGAGTGATGATATCCTCCTCACCCCTATTGTTTAATTTTCTGTGAGACAGCCCCCCTCCTCCTCCACTCATCAAGGCTGAAGCCAGTCCATACAATTTCAGGAAGATAGCTAGCCAGTCCTTGGCATGCATATGATTGAGAGACACTGGTTTAGGAAATGCCAGTTGGAGCATATGATCCCGCAGACCTTCCAGGCATATCTGCAATTTGTTTGGGTCTTTCCTCATTTATATCTTGTGATTCAAGGTTCATTGGCCAGGGCAGGGGGAAGCAGATGAGTTTCGATTCACAGAGTGGTTTTTGATCCATTTCTAGGTGCAGCTTTGCAAATATACAAGCTTTCACATGTATTACGTTCTCAAAATCAAGGACTATTACGGGTACTGACTGTCCTGGTCTCCTAAGGGAAATTAGAGACCAGGCCTTTTCAGTGGCCGCTCCAAATCTTTGGAACACCATGGCAGTAGCATTAGGAACAAAAGGTAGACACCAAGGCATTTTAAAAAAGCTTTAAAAACAAGGTTGTTTCAATGGGAATTTGAAGTAAATATCTAAGGAGCAAGCATGCCAGATTAAAGCAGATAAGAGCATACTTACTTACCTACTACTTTTCCATGGTTATAACCTGAACTGACTCAGCTGGAAACACAGATGTTATTTCTGTTATGTAAGCTTTTTGGTATTGTCAGTTCTGTTTTTAAGGATTGCTTTTAAATCATGTATGTTAATTTTAGATTTTGTAAACCATGTGAGCCTGTGGTTTAGAAATAATTTCAAATAAATAAATCCTCACAAATCTAGAAAGGAGGCTATGAACCTCAGCTCTTCTTCCAGGTGGGTAAGGAATGGAAAGTAGCTGAAGACAGATCCAATATTTTAATTCCTATAATTCTATTGCACAGAAATCTGAGCCAGAAGTTGCACATTTCTCATACTGTTACTTTCCAAAGCACTCACAGTTCAAGGCTGAAGACTGTGTGGTAAATGCTGAAGGGGCCTTAACTGGGGAGCTACAGCTTCCCCCATTCAGACGAACTGCACAATGACTAAAAAGGACTGTGCAACTGTTGTATATAAAGGCAAACAAAAAAAAAATAGGATCTAGCCAGGGACCTACAATTGTATTAGATTTCAGAGTTTATTCAATCTTTCTCCAGTGTTAAGTTTGCTTCTTTGATCACTATTTGTTTTTGTTTGAAATGTTTGCCTTAATGTGGAATGAGGGGGTGGGGTGGGGTGGGGGGGGGGGGCATGCATTTATCACAGGGAGATAGACACTGCCCCCTGATGGACTATCAACTCTAGAGAAAGTCAAACGGGCCAATACAGTAATGTCCGCGGGAGAGCGGACGAACGCCCGCTCTCCTGGCGCGTGCACCGGCCCTTTGCCGGTGCGCACGATTCTCTATTTAAATTAGGTGACGCGGTAGATCCGGGTAAAAGGAGGCGCTAGGGACACTAGCGGTGTCCCTAGTGCCTCCTTTTTGACAGGAGCGGCGGCTGTCAGCGGGTTTGACAGCCGACGCTCAATTTTGCCGGTGTCGGTTCTCGAGCCCGCTGACAGCCACGGACTCAGAAACCAGACGCCGGCAAAATTGAGCTTCCGGTTTTCGGCCCAACAGCCGCAGGCCGAATTCAATTTTTTATTTTTTTATTTTTTTACTTTTCGGGACCTCTAACTTAATATCGCTAAGATATTAAGTTGGAGGGTGCACAGAAAAGCAGTTTTTACTGTGCACTTTCCCGGCACTGGAAGAAATTAGCGCCGACCTTTGGGTCGGCGCTAATTTCTGAAAGTAAAATGTGAAAGTAAAATGTGCGGCTTGGCTGCACATTTACTTTCTGTATCCCGCGCGCATACCTAATAGCGCCCTCAACATGCATTTGCATGTTGAGGGTGCTATTAGGTGCCGCGGGTTGGACGCACATTTTCCTCCCCTTACTGAATAAGGGGTAAGGGAAAACGCGCGTCCAAGAGCAGGCTAACAGTGCGCTCCATCGGAGCGCACTGTACTGTATCGACCTGAAAGTTTGCTATGAAATGTCTTTTTAGAACTCTAATGCTAACTGGCAGATGGCCACCTTGCACCATATTACAAAGTGTCAAGCACGTTCGTTTCCCCAATCCTAAAAGTATGCTGCCGTTACTGAGGAGAGCACTCCACACAGCCTTCAGAATGCTTTGGAAAAGAAATAAAACAAGACTGGGTAAATATTGCCAATCTTAATCCTTTTGACTTTTAGTTGCCTCTGAGCTGTACATCTAGCCTCTCTGCATCTTGTATCTAAGGTAAGGTGCGTGCAGTTGTACAGTAGGTGGCATAAAATATAAAGTGATACTGAAAACCGGTGCAGCCAGGGTTTATGTTTGGGTTTAACACAGCAGTTGACAGCAGATAAAGACCACTTGGCATGCCAAAATTACCCTATGTTAGGGCTTCCCAAAGCTGTCCAGTGATGTTTTCCCGGTAACCACAATGAATATACAGGAGAAAAATGTGCATAGACCCAGTCTACAATGTAAGGATATTTATCTCATGCATTTTTGCTGTGGGGGCCC
The DNA here is from genome assembly GCF_901001135.1 of Rhinatrema bivittatum. NCBI lineage: Eukaryota > Metazoa > Chordata > Amphibia > Gymnophiona > Rhinatrematidae > Rhinatrema > Rhinatrema bivittatum. The sequence continues at coordinate 48,705,573 of NC_042622.1, read as the reverse complement.
TAGGACAGGTTTGAGAAGCCCTGGCCCTATTTACTGTGTCCCTGGTCAACACCCTCCTTCATATTTCTACAGACAAGGCTATCTGTTAGTACTTTATTCATCTTCAGCCAATTCTTACTGAAAGGCTTTATTGAATTCTAGATGGCCCACATCCATTACATCACTCTGATGGAGGTGACCAAAGAACTCAATCACGTTTGCTTGACAAGATCTCCCTCCTCTGATGGCCAGCAATGCAAAGAGAGCCATTTCTTGTTTAGGATCATTTTATATTAAAAACTTAGCAGCCTCCAAACCTGTGTCAGCAAAGATTCTTGCACAAGTCTCTGGGCTGAAGGCTTACAAACATCAAATGTGTACTTTGATCCCATAAGAACAATCCAGCATCCCCCTGCTAAATTACAGTACAATTATTTATGATTATAAAGCATTAGTGGAATTCATCTGTGAGTGGTACTGATAGCGAGCAAAAAAACTCCTATTTTGCAGTTCTGCAAAAACATTTAGACTGTACATCCTGACTACAAAACTGTAAAAGTACAGCTAAAGGATTGTAAGGACAAACTTTCTATTTAAAAAAAAATCTTTATTTAACAAAAACAGAGGTTGAAAAGTTATTTACAGTAGTCTATTGCTCAATAAAGTTACAGTCAATGACAACTACCATTCACATCACCCCCTTCCCCACCCCATCATGTCAGCCACTTTACATCCCAGTAAGAGGTCTAGCCTTAGCCAATAAGCCATTCATTACTCACAAAATAAAAAAAATTAAAAAAAAAGATGCCCAACAGGATGCAGCAGCATGGTTCTGCAGATAAAGAAAAAAAACACAATGAGAAATGTTATTCTATTCCCACCCCACCCCTTAACCCATGTAACATTACAAAGGCACAGCCAGGCCTCTGAAAAAACTGGTTTGCAAACCAAGCTTCTCTGCCACCAGCAGAATTAGAAAGATAGGGGTGGGGATGGAGCTGGGGCTTATTGAACAGGTGTTTATTGCACTTATCAAATTGTCTAAATAGCCTTGGTTAGCAACTAAAGAGGTATTCAAACAGCATGCTGGAGTTTAGCACATTTGATTGTAGGCCAACCATTGTAGAGAGACTTATCCAGCAGTAGTCATGAAGAACGTTTAAAATAAAAATTTGTACAGTAGCTGCCTCTTCCGATGACACATTTGGGATCAGATTCTTAACTGATAACATCAGCAAGTACAGGAGGGGAGGGAGGAAACGAGAGCGAGACCAAACACAATAGTTGTTCCAGGACATTGAAAGGTGGTTGAACATAATGATCCTCACCGCCCCCCCCCCCCCCCATTTCAAAAACAGTACGTAACTAGATGAAAAATATCCTTAGAACAGGAATTCTTCCATTGCAAGGAGCACACTGCATGTTAATGACTGCCCCCACCTTCACCTTGGTCACACATGCTCCAGCTACAGTTAAATGTGCCCATTACACACTTATAAATGCTGGATTCTGACCAACAGAAAAAGGCAGAGCCGTTTATGACCAACACGTGCCTTGTTTTCTGCTGGAAGTGGCCAATGACATCCTGCAGTAAAACAGACTGAGAATTTAAAGGTACAAATTGTGCCTCAAAATAAAAAGTATAAATCAATACACATCAGTTTGCATGGCAGTGGAGGAGAAGTTATTGAATTTAAAAATAAATCCACAATGTGTACCATCATGAAAACCTACTCTTCCCTGCTACTGAAGGCAAGAGACATTGTCGTAGCACCTCCCATCACATTGTGCATTATTCCCTTCCTTATTTTATTAAACCTGCTACATAGTTCACACTCACACCTTCTCCCCCCCCCCCAGGTTTGGACTATGTTGGGTTCAATGGTAGTCTTACTACAAAAAAAAAAAAAAAAGCCATATAGAATCTAACATCAGTATTCATGGCATAGAAGAATTACACCATCAACTAGGATTGTTTCTTGTAATCGTGTACATTGCCATCTTTTGTTCACATTGAATTCAAAAGAATGGAGGAATTGTAATGCCAATCAATCAATGCTGACACCTGGTTACTAATGTCAACCCAGTCACCAAATTCTAAAGGCTACAGGGTAAAGAGCTGCAAAATAAAAAAAAATAATAATAATCAAATCTACCTGAATTTGCAACTCAATTGTTTATTTCTACACTAAGTCATTTGCTTATTTAAGCCTCAAAAGTCCAGTAAATTCCTCACCTCCAATAATCTGATTGGCTGTCAATGTTAAACCAGGAGACTTGGGATCAGCTCTAGTAGACGTTAAATACTCAGGGCCTCTTGTTTCACAGGGACCCCAAATGTCTTCTCCAAAGGATTCTGGGGCCGTGGAAAGAGAAGGGACTATTTAATGCCTATATTATGGCTCAGAGACATATTCACTAAAGCGCAGTAACCCACACTAACCTTAATGTACCCAACACAGGTTTAGTGAATTGGCCCCACTACAAATAATGGAGCCACTGGCAATTAATACACATTATCATTAATGAATATGCCTAGAGATATTCTAGTGTTACACCAGGGTACTACAAGACATCAAATGGAAGACATATCAGCTATACCCCTCAAGGAAAGAAAGCCAGAAACAGGTAAGGTGGTGTCGTTTTACGATATCACACCATAGGTTATCATTTATTCACCTGAAATTTATTAGCTCGATGGCCCATTAATAAGTACTGTTAACTGCCAAGAAGACTTTGATCCTACGACAAGCTCTCAGAGCAGTAGTACTGAGTGCATGGCGCAGAAAAGCAAACAGTTGCTCTTACAGCAGCACCTAGTGTAGGGCCAAAGGGCAGCAGTGGATACAGCACCAAATAGAATTGTCTGACTTTTTTTTCAGCTACCAAAAAAAAACAAACTTTAAAATGTAAGGTAATGGGAGAAATACCAGAGACTGTACATGATGGTTCGCGATGGAAGCCAGATGGATAGGAGTGAAAATTAGATCTTTGCATGGGGGAAGATAAAAGGCAGGAAAAAAAAAATCCTAAGTCTTGATTATAAGAAGATTATTTTGTCAGTAATTAAACAAAATCTGAAGGGCAAATAAAATGGATGAAAACAAAACAAAAATCACTGGAAGAGGTGATGGCAGGTAGGTAATGCAGGGGAACTATAGACAAAGTGGGACATTAGGTCCTGTTCCTTCTTAAGCATACTGACCATTAGATGGTGCTGTGTCTCTGAGCACCATAACACCGCATGCAAGTGCAGTGGCCCACACAATAACAAGGTTTGCACTTCCTGAAGAAGATTGGATATGGGGACTTTCAGCTCAGTTCTAGTGTAAACATGATCAGGAGCCCCTTTCTGTCCCTTCCCCCACATCTTTTTTCCCCAGACTGAAATGAAGTTCAGACACAAATGTTTGATAGCCTTAACGCCTCCTCCTCTCCCTAGTGTAACATTTCAAGAGTTCAGTCCCCTTCAGTTCCACCATCCATTCCCACCCCTTGTTGTTATCTTATCACCTCACTGCCACAGCATCCAAGCCCCCCCTCTCAGCCCACAGATCAGAGAGAGGGAAGGGAACAGAGGCCTGTACTCACAGCAGAAGCATCTGAGCTTCAAAATACAGTTTAAAAAAAAAAAAAAAAAAAAAAAAAGAGTGAAATTCTGTTTCTCAAGGCCTCAAACCTCAGAGACAGGAAATCTAGCCTTTTTCCTCCTGCCATACAGAACTGGAATGACATTTTCTTCTTTTGCTCCTCTTTAATTTCCATTTGCCCCTGCCTTATAATCCTCTTGCAACTCCCACCTCTCAAAGCCATCCAGTGAATTTTATTTACAATAACTCCAAGACTCACAACCAGAAGATTAAAATAGTGAACCCCTTTTGGTATATACTGCCGGCTGGGGAAAGTGGGAGCTCAGGGGGCACTTGCAGCCAATAATCTTATCACCATCTCAACCTTAAGGGTGATCTGCAAACAATTATGCCTTTTACTTATACAGTCTGATTTAATAGTAACTCTGCTGGATTGATCTAACTCACATTATATGAAAAATTAAGCCCCTTCTTTCTAATAGCTGCTACCTGACATCACAACTGCCAAACAGTAGAGGTGGAGAACCAGTTACTTATACACAGGACTGAACCTTTCTGCTAAATATTATTAAAAATCTGCTGGCCAAAAACTAAACCATGAAATTTTTTAGATTGCCTTTAGAATTGGTGACACGAAACACAACAAAATCACATTCATTCTGGGTTCTGAGCTACTATTAAGAACCTGCCATAGAGCTATACAATCAGATAACCTCTCTCTGAAAGGAGGCGTAAGGGGGTATTTCAGAGGGAGCCAACCCAGAAGACTTTAAGCACAGTAACAGAAATTCAATAACTCCGCAGCCAATGGCAACCATTAAAACAACATTTGCCCATTAATTTCTGCAAGTAATGACATCTGTGACCAGCAAATTGTAGTCATTGTGGTGGTTACCGCTTATTCTAGCCCACTGTGCATATTTAGAAACATGCCCTGTACTTACAGCCGAGGCAACTCATTTCATTTAATGGCTTTTTCATATTATTGCAAATAGTTAACAGAGCACTGGAACAAGGGATCAAAAATTAACTGCCTCTACTGCCAGAAATGGTTCCATGAAATGTATTTGATATTTGCTACTTCTATGATGTAATATCTGAAATGGGTGAACAAGAGGTAACGTTATCTGGAGAGGGCAAGCCAAGTCCAGCCACTGCAGTATCTTTTCTCAAACTGACTCATTTAAATCAGCTAAAAGTTTAAGCTCCTGTTTAAAAGCAAACAAAAAAAAGCACAGGAGAATGGATTAGAAACACAGAAGACGAGACAGGAAAATAAAGGATTTGGACAGAACGTTTTCTCTCTCTCAAGATCTGCCCTGTAGTGATGATGATTTTGGAAGACACTGCAAAATGCAAACTAGCATCCATATGGTCCCACCTTCAGAAGCTGGAGTAGGTCAGATTTTACAAGTCTAGATTCATGAAGAAACTACCAGCTTCCTTTGGCAAAAGTATAATGCGCTCAATCATCCTTACAAAGGGTGGGGGTGAGGGGGGGGGAGGAGAGGAGAGTCACCTCTTCACTAGTTCATAAACCAATGACCATTTCTTTTTTTTCTTTAAATATAATATAAAATGTTTTGCCAGTTGAAGATGTAAATCCTGGGAGAGGGGAGGCTTCCAGTACAGTCCACATGGAAAAAGGTTCAAAATGTTCTTGGTCCTAAAATATTGCTCACTTCTGGCATATTCTCCCTGTAAAGAGGAGAAGGGGCACAGGAGGAGATGCCACATCACAGCGTGTATCAGAAGGGGGGGGGGGGGGGGGGAAGGGAGGGTATTTGTCTCTCTCCCCACTGCCATTGCTTTTGCAAATAGAAAAAGTCCACTAGAGAGTACTAAAACAAACAAAACAAAAAAAAACCTCCCACAACTCCAGCAATAAATCTCGAACAAAAATTGTAAAAAGTTACATTGGAACTATTCAAACAAACAAAGATTAATTGGGATTTCTGCTACCCACTGGCATTTCTCTGTGCAACAGAGGCACCTGCTCACTCTGACGCTGCGATTCTAACTCTGCGGCTTTCTGCAGTGCCACTTCCACCAGCAGCTGAAAGCTGCTGAAGTCCTGGCCAAAGAGCTCTGGTGGCGTTGGTGGTGGCGTGTTGAAAAGTCCTGTGGTGGGGCTGCTTGCATCTGTTCTGGCCAGCAGAGACGTGGTGCTTCCGGGCGGGATGTGTGGTTTGGGATGATCCAGTTGCACTCGCCGTTGGCTGCTTGGCTTCTCAGCCAAGTCTGTACTGTGGCTGCCAATCATGGCAAGGTTGCCAATCAAGGGCTGGGATCCAGGATGGCAGATGACCTGTGGGCCGACTCCCAGGGACAGTACATTAGTGGGGGTGGTGGCCGTGGTAGACGCATCAGAAGAAGCACCTACTGCTGCGACAGGCGGTACCACCAGCAGACCACCACCTGGGGTCCCCCCTCGAGGCAGGATGACCTCCGAAGTTTTACCTCCTCTTCGCGAAATGGTAAACTGGTTAGGATCCTTTCCATCCTTCCGCAGCATATCCGGAAGGAGTCGCCTCCTTGCGTTGATGAACCAGTTGCAAATCTGAAAGAAAGTCCAAATTAATCATCCAATTGTTGTGCTAGAACTAATCAAAGATACGAACAACCCTAGAAGCATTTACTGACACATACAAGCATCATTCAGGGATAGCTGGAAATATTTTTGGCCTGTGACCTTGAAAGTGTGTAAGGGCGCCACGCTCTAGAAAGGAAAAAAAACAAAAACAAAAAAAACCCACACACCCGAACATTATCTGTTTTAATGTTTTTTTGCTAGTATTTTAGTTGATAGTTTCAGTGCTGTGTATGTCGTGTAGCACTATAGATGTGTTCAGTAGTAGTTTTATTACTACATTCATGTTGTATGTTATGCTGTAGACCGAAGTGCTGTATTATTTAAATTTATATTGTGTATGGCTGTCATGTGCGCCACACTGACTGTGCAGGTTGCAGAATATAAGAAGTATGAAATGAATAAATCCAAATGGAATCTAAATGCACCTCAGAAACATGAATGCAGCCACCTCTGAGATGGAAAGCATCAAAACCAATTTAATGGCAGCTATTGTGATTGAGAAAGAGAGAAGGAGCCAATACTACTGTTCTCTTTGCTGGGCAGAGGGTACAAGACAGTGTCCATCCACTTCCTCATGGGCAAGGGAAATCCAATTGAAGTCTTTCCTTACAATCTAATGAAGAAGGTGGAGGAACCAATAGCAGAAAATGTAAATAATCTGACTTAAAAAGCAAGCGGATGCATCAACCTATAAATAGAAAAAGGCGAAGCAGCATTTCCTATCAAGCTTTGGGATGTTCCAGCTACTGAGTCACAGCATGCAGGAGAATGTGCCGAACACGTTTTATCTGCAAGAGGATAGCCATGTTCAAATCAGTAATAGCAAAAACAGAAGCTGGTGGCACCTCATGGTCTCAGATTAAACTAGGACGTCAGCTTTCGAGGACAAGAATCCATTTTCTTGGATGCATCTGAGGAAGTGGACTCTGTCCTTGAAAGCTCAAGCCTCAATAAGTCTGTCTGGAAAAAGGATCCACCATACTCTGTGACCTTTCAGTTAGGTGCAGCTGCTCTGGGCTACAAAGTCCTCCCTCAGCATCATGGACAGTCTATAAGGAAAAGCAAGGCAAGCAGGGCGGTAATGTGCTAATCACCACAAGGTACAGTTTAGAGAGAGAGGGGGTCATTTTCTGCAGCCCACGTATGGCTAAAGTCCGGAGGAACAGATTTTATCCCAAATTTTCAAAGCTGCATTATGCAGCTGAAAATTTGCAGGTGGCCCCAGAGCAGACACGCACATGCACACAGGAAGTTATACCAGCTCCCCAACAGATGTAGCTTCCTGCATGAAAATAATAAAATGTGGGTGGTGACCAAGAAAGAGAGAGAGAGAGGAATGTAAAGGTAAAGCCAAATCAAACAGTGTACATAAAAATCTGACTGCTAACCAGTCACTTAAATGTCATTTAAACACAAAAAAAACTGAATAGTAAATAAACCAATCAGTAAATAATAAATAATGACAAGTCAATACTAATGAAGGGATAAACGTTAATGGCCTTTAGCAACATTATTTGCAGAACTCAAACGCTGCAACTGATGGAAGCCTCTGGCTGTATGGGTATGCTTTACCATTCTCTATCACACAGCAGTAAGCTACACATACTCTTTCACCATTTTTTATATTTATATAGTATAAAAACATTGTTCTTTTCACTCGCGTGCTTGGCTAGCCCCTCCTTTGAGCTTTTTGTACATTTACATGCATGCTTTTGAAAATTGAAATTAAGAGCGCAAATGCTTTCCCCATCCTAACTCCACCCCCCTGGAATGCATACTGTAAGCGTGAGAAAAAGGATGTGTATATTTCCCCACAACAGCCCCCTCCCCCAATATTCCTAATCCAATTTGCATACAAACTGGAGTTTATGCAAAAAATTCTTTTGAAAATGTCCCCCTACCTATACAAGCAGAAACCAACAGATTCTAAGACAACCTTGATTCTACATATACATATTGATTCACATTCAAATCACCCAGGGCACACATTTCTTTGCTACACACCTCCCTGAGAAATTGTGTCCCACCCAACTAAACTACAATGATCACATCCCTGCCTCTGTCCCTTGATACCCCTTAAGACAGCCAAAAGAACTTCCTTTAAAAACTGGAAGAAAGATCCATCTAAAGCAAATAGGAAAAAGCATAAGCACTGGCAAGTTAAATGTAAAAAACTTTGATAAGCAGGCTAAGAGAGAATTTAAAAAGAAGCTGGCTGTAGAGGCAGTCTGTTGGACTGTTAGGTGATAGAAGGGTTAAAGGGGCGCTTAGGGAAGATAAGGCCATTGTGGAAAAACTAAATTAAATTCTTTGCTTTGGTGTTTACTAATAAGGATGTTGGGGAGATACCCGTTCCAGTAATGTTTTTCAAGGATGATGATTCAGATGAACTGAAACAAATCATAGTGAACCTGGAAGATGTAGTAGGCCAAATTGACAACCTAGAGTAGCAAATCACCTGGACCAGATGGTATACACTCCAGAATTCTGAAAGAACTAAAAAATGAAATTTCAGCTCTATTGCTAGTAATCTGTAACCTATCATTAAAATCATCTTTTCTATCTGAAGACTGGAGGGTGGCTAATGTAACCCCAATATTTAAAAAGGGCTCCAGGGGTGATGCAGGAAACTATAGACCAGAGCCAGGAAAAATAGTGGAAACTATTCTAAAGAACAAAATCACAAAACATATCTAACCAAGGGAAGTCTTGCCTTACAAATCAGCTACATTTTTTTTTGAAGGGGTTAATAAACATGTGGCTAAAGTTGAGCCAGTAGATGTAGTATAAGGTGTTTGACAAAGTACCCCATGAGAGACACCTAAGAAAATTAAAAAGCCAGGGGATAAAAGTCAAGGTCCTTTTACGGATTGCAAACTGGTTAAAAAGATAGGAAAGAGAGAGTAGAAGTTAGCAAGTAGCACGTGTAAAACAAAATCGGAAAAAAATTCTCACACTCAACCCACAATTAAGCTTTGGAATTAATTGCTACAGAATGTAGTTAAGGAAGTTAGCATAGCTGGGTGTAAAAAAAGGTTTGGACAAGTTATTAGCCAAGCAGACTTAGGGGATCAATTTTAAGACACGCATGCATGCGTCATGTGCATGCAGTTCCTGGCCCGTGTGCACATGGACGTGGCTATTTTATAAACACTCACGCGTGTTATAAAATATGATATCCGAACGCGCATGTGCGGATGGTTTGCCACCTCCGCATGTGGGGGGTGGGATTTTAAAAGCCCACGCGTGGCGATGCAATCATGTCTCTCCCAGTACCCTCTAATTAAGGAGCGGACTTAGAGGGAACTTTCCTATGTCTAGGCCTACCCTTCCTATCTCTTCCCCTCTCCTCCCCGACCCCTACCTAACTCAAATTTTTTTCCACGTGCCAGTCAGTGAGCCCACCCCCACCCAGACCCCGCCCCTTCTGAGAGGTGATAACATGTGTGGCTAGCCCCTTTAGAAAATGCTCACAGGGCATTCAGGGCCCAGCATTTGCACGCATCGGCCTTTGAAAATTTTCTTGTTAGGGAATAGTCACTACTTATGACTATGCAACAGCAGCATGGGATCTATTTATTGTTTGGGATCTTGCCAGTACTTGTGACCTAGATTGGCCACTGTTGGAAACAGGATCTGGGCTTGATGGACCCTTGGTCTGACCCAGTATGGCAATTTTTCTGTTTATATGTAATCTCATAAGCTTCTCTTCAGATAGAACGGAGGCTAAAAACATGGAAAAGAAAAATTAACACCTGTAACATCTTGGGTTGGCCCCATGAATCAGGCTGCAGCACTGTACTAAACCTCTTGTCTGAGAAGGCTCCAGAACATGCTTGAAACTTTCAATCACTCAAGCCCAGGAGAGTGGGAAGGCATCTGCCATTACTAGGGTGACCCTTGCTGGCCACAAAGCAGTGCTGAAGGCTGGTCTCTAAGGTGACATCCCCTCCGGGTTGACAAGGGTCCTAGTGTTGCTCCGGCAAAGTGTCTGGGGCAGAAAGATGATAAGAGAGGGAAACATGGGAGGAGAGATGAGAAGAGAATGTAGAGATTTCTAAAGAAAAAAAACTGTTCAGTGGAAGCCTGTGATCTTGTTACATGTCCTATACGGATAAGAGATGTGGGCCACTACTAGAAATCATCCAGACTCCTGAAAGTGTGAGATATAGCTAGGGCTTGTGGCCAAGGTCTCTGTCATTTCCTTCATACCAGTGCTACCCATGATTCCCACAAAGACACTTCAATATTTAAAAACCAAATCTCATTTTGTTTCAGAGAGGCCATTGATATCCCAAATATATAGCACACAAATCTACTGGTATGGCCTTTGATATGCAAACTGTTTCAATTGTTACAGGCTAGGGTGTGCATCAGGATGTCACATGGAAATGGAGGAATTTGCCTACAATTTGCTGTTAATTGACACCTTCAAGTGTTTTCCATTCAGTTGCTTCTTTACATTCCTAGGGTGGGGGAGGGACATTACATCCCAGCAGGGGTCATGCCTTCCTGCTTCTCTTACAAGTAGCACAGCCAAGAGCATTCTCAAAAACTAACAGGGTAAAAAAAAAAAACAACCCACAAAGTAAAAATCGATGATGTGTTCCTTTTCTACATGTATGGCAAAACTAACTTTTAAATAAATTTGACCATTCATACCAGGCCACAGAGCTTACAAAAATAGTTAAAGATAATATCTCTGCTAGATATAAAGAGAAATTTAAAAAAACCCTAACAGATCAAAGTCACAAAGCTTTCAGTAAAACAGTCAAAATACTGTTTTTAAAGGGTATGCACTGCACATTTTCTTTTTTTCCCTTATTTTTTTTGTTTCATTTAATATAAATTAAATATTAACCCAGAACTATGGGTCTTGGATTGGGCAGAATATAAGAATTTGTAAATGAAAAAAAAAAAATCCCCATAAAATACAAAATAAAAAATGGTGTCAGAACTTGGATTTTATCCCCTCCCGCCAACAAAAATAAATCCAGGACTCCTTTCTCCAACCCTTTCAGCATCTTACCCCATTTGTTGGCTCCAAATGTGGCAGTAGCAATCTCCTACTGCTAGTTTTCAAAATGGTGCTGGTGACCCAATGCTCGCACCGTTTTGCAGTGTAGCCTGTCGACACCATACAGCAAAATGGCACAAACACCAATTTGAAAACTAGCCACAGCAGGGCAGAAGCGACTGGAGATCACGCCTGCTCCATTTGGAGCCAACAGATCGGGTAAGAAAGAAACCAAACAAAAATCTTGTATTCTTTTTTTTTTCAAAAAAATGAAACACATCTACTAGATTTGCCTTCCGCATTGGAGAAAAAAAAACTCACCGGATATTTTAGAGTGACAGTATTGTGAAGCACACATTTTATGCTCTGCCCCAGAGCAGGGAACTACTTACGGTATTTTCCCTGAGAACAGAAGAATTCTTTCAAACTGCTGTTTGTGCACTGAACTGAAAGATATAGTGCAGTTTTATGCCAGTACAAAAAGTGATCGTAGCTCTCAGCATTAGCAGAGGCACCCCAATCCAGTTGGTATTTAAAACAAAATTAAAATGAAAACTGTTGCATGTTTTAATTTGCTTTAATATTTTACTATGTAATACAGGGTATATTGTTCTGGGGAAGGTTTTGCTTTAGTTTGGCAATTGTCTTTCATTTTTATCTTATTGTTTTAAAAGTTGAATGATATTTTATTATTGGTGCATAAGTTTGATTTTTATCATTTGGATTTATCTTTTGCCTTTGTACCTCACCTTGGGGTGCCTCTGCAGTAAGACGAGTAATAAATATCCCAATAAAATGAGAAAAATTACTATGGACCAAGAGTTATTTCAGTCTTAACAAAATATTGGTGTTTAAAAGCTTCCCCAACAATTATCATTCTTAGTTGTTTTTGCCAAAAGATGCCCCCACCAACTTCAGTTTAATGGCTGTAATAGATCGATTTTGTCACAGGTCAAGAATTTAGGAGTCTGGATTGAGCCCAATCTATCACTTTGTTTTCAAGCTAAATCTGTTGCCAAGGCAATATTTTTGAAATTTTGTATGATTCAACAGCTAAAGCTTTTGCTGAAATCAGATTTCTGTTCTGCATTGCAAGTTTTGATTCTCCCGAGTCTAGATTATTATAATGCCATCTATTTAGGAGGACCAGCACACATCCTCAGGTCGCTTTATTTATTTTATTTATTTATTTATTTAATTTTATATACCGGCAACCGTTTGCACATCGTGCCGGTTTACAGATAACTTAAAACAAGGATATATATAGGCAAAGCCTTTACAAGGAACATTGTGTAACCTAGAACATAGTAACAGATCAATAACTAAATAAATAACATATTACACCTGTTTTATAAGCTCTACAACTGGCTTCCAGTACCCTAGGCAATATAAAGTTCTTTCATTGATACTTAACTTGCTAAACATCTCCATGCCATCCTTGGCTTAGTGCAACCTTGTGCATTTACAAGCCCTCTCAGATTATAAAATCAGTACATCAAAATCTTTTAGAGGTCCCTTCTCCCTCTCTAGCCTAGGTTACAGAGACATGTGAGCGAGCTTTCTGTGTCTGGCACTGTTCTATGGAATTCTCTGCCAGAAAATTTACCATACCTTTAAGAAGTTATAAAAACTTTTTTTGTTTATAGAGGCGCTTGAGGCCAGTCTGATCCTTTTGTTTGTAGTAGCTGGCCTCCTTTCTATGTTTCTAATGGCTTGCTGTTTTGGTAGTTTTTACTGGCTATTTTTTTTGCATTTTATGTTTTTATTAATTTGTATTTTATTTTGTTTCCCACAGTTGATTCATATGAGAGCTGCATGCAGGCATCACACCAATGCATGTAAGGCATGCAAACTAGAATCAGAGGAGGCTTAAAAAACAGGCATATAAAAACAGGACTTGCGAACATACTGGTGTGTACCAACTATTCCAGAAGAGAAATAAAATGGAAGAGCAAAAGAGGAAAAAGGATAGGAGTAAGCATTTGAGCTAATATACAGACAAATTAATATTTGGAAGAATGCAGCTACCACTGCTGTTTTAGCCAGGTATTATGTAGTAAGTCATTCCCATCATAATGTTTTCATGTTGGTGTCAAGATGACTGGGGGAGCTATCTGCCTACATTTTACATAGATTCAGTTTTTTGTGTAAATCTCTTGATCAAAAAACATCCCAAAGTGTGTCCTGTGCAAGGTGATGGAAGCATCTGAATTACAGATCATGCCGCTGTTGACATTCGAAGGTTCTTGGTTTAGGGGGAGAAAAGGAGAGAGACATCTTAATGTCACCAAGAAGCTTGAAATCTAGATAACATTTTGGAGGAGAAAAGGCAGAAAAATTGCTGCAATATGAGAAGTATCTTTTCTAGAAAGGGAAAACTAATAATGTAACAGAACTTTCAGTGGGATCTATTCACTACTCACTTCTAGAGACTGGATGGCTCAAGGGACTGGACACAGCATAATAGAGACTTTCACTGTTCAAATGCCAGCTCAGGTGGCCTATGTGAAATGAGCCAGTGCTCTCAGTTCAGTTCCAGGGCCACAGCAGAAGTGTTCACACTGTGGGGCGGATTTTCAGAGCCCTGCTCGCCTAAATCCGCCAAAAACCGTGCGGATTTAGGCGAGCAGGGCCCTGCGCGCCGGTGAGCCTATTTTACATAGGCCTACCGGCGCGCGCAGAGCCCCGGGACTCGCGTAAGTCCCGGGGTTCTCCGAGGGGGGCGTGTCGGGGCCTGTCGGGGGGCGGGCCTGAACCGCGCAGCGTTTAGGGGGCATGCCGGGAGCATTTCAGGGGCGGACCCAGAGGCGTGGTTACGGCCCGGGGCGGCCCGGGGGCGTGGCCGCGCCCTCCGGACCCGCCCCCAGGTCGCGTCCCGGCACGCAGGAGGCCCGCTGACGCGCGGGGATTTACGCCTCCCAGAGGGAGGCGTAAATCCCCCGACAAAGGTAAGGGGGGGGCAAAAGGAAGTTCCCTCCGAGGCCGCTCCAATTTCGGAGCGGCCTTGGAGGGAACGGGGGTAGGCTGCGCGGCTCGGCGCGCGCCGGCTATACAGAATTGATAGCCTTGCGCGCGCCGATCCAGGATTTTAGTGGATACGCGCGGCTCCGCGCGTATCTACTAAAATCCAGCGTACTTTTGCTTGCGCCTGATGCGCCAGCAAAAGTAGGCCTATTCGCATAGTTTGAAAATCTACCCCTGTGGTTCCTGCCAGATTCCCATGAATCTGAGAATTCTACTACACATCTTGTCACAGACTTATGATGAGAAACAGCGAGAGAGAATTACTCACCTGCAGCACAGACAGACTGGTCTGCCCAGATAAGCTGAGCTTCTCCTGCTCTGAGGGGTAGGCGTTAAACCTATGCTCATACAGCCAGTCCCGCAAGATTTTCACAGACTCCTTGGGCAGGTTTCCTCGCCTCTTCCTCTTATTGGACTGGGGGAGGTCAAAAGAGATTGAGCTCTCTTCATCCCCCAGGTCACTGTCTGACATTGTGGAAAAGTCTACATGCTTTTCCTGGCTAAATGCTAGGAGGAAAAAAACAAACAAAAAATAAATAAATAAAAAACAAATTGATATAAATCTCAAAGAACAGCTTATTTAATGTTTAAAATGTATATACCACATAACCTGTCAAAAAATAAGTGACTTACAATAGTTCACATAACAAAACCAAATACAGAACATAAAAACAAAAAACACACTAGACTGTACAGACAGCTCTCCACCCATCATCCACCCCACAATCCATCACTTATCAGACCTTATTGATATTAGTGCACAATTTTAGGAAATAGATGTAACAACCAATTTTCACAACCGTAAATAATTACAGTCATTCCTAGTTACCACAGGTAAATCATTCCAGAGTCAAAGAACAAGAGCAGTAAAAGCCCACTTTGAACCTCTACTAGTTCTATGTGACAGATCTAACTGTGCAGACTTTGATGACTGCATAGGCTATCTAGAATTATGCCAAACAATTTGGAGGATAAATATTGGCCCCTTCAAATATAAGCTATGAAAATTTAAGCTAAAAATTAAATTAAGCTAACAATTAGCTAAAGTTTTGCCCTCCCCACTAATGATAACCAGTGCAATGAGGCCAACATCGGGAAAATTTGTTCCCTTCTAGGATTTCCCACATACCAGTATCACGGTGCTATTCTCAATCAGCTGTAACTTTTCTGTCAGACACCCCGGTAAACCCTACTCAACCTTATGAGAGGATCCAGCAAATGTGCAATGCAACACAAGCTTTTATCATCACCTCTGGTGCATAAAATTCCCTTAAAAAAAAAAAAAAGGGGGACAGACATTTAAATCAACAGCACTCCAGCTTTTTCTGAAATAATTTTGGTGAGTTACCTGGACAAATCATGTATTTAGATGCCCTTTGGGCTGTACACAGGGAAGGTAATTTTGAAAGGAATTACACGTATATATGTAAAATACTATCGTAGCGCATAAAATTTAAGGGCAATTCAATGGCATATACTGCAGCTAATTTCAAAAGCCCATTTACACTCAATTTTAAGCCTCTAAATGCTTTTGAAAATTTCCCCCTTTGTATTTAGAGATGCCTTCATTTTAATAATTTTTTGTTATTCAGCTGATCACTGAGAAATACATACATGAAGTAACAATGATCAGCGCTTGGTGACACACAAGACAGCAACTCGGTATTTAAGATAAAATAGATTTATTATTCAACATGTTGTGCATCAAGTTTTTTGCTTTTTTTGGCGCTGGTGGAGGGGCAATTTGTTGAAATTGATTTCCTTTTGTGCTTAAACACCATCTATAAGTGCTGTGTAGGAGCAGGCATCAGACTGGCTTGTATTGTAGATAAACATATTACAAGTGCATGGTATGAGGCATGCATGGAGTTGCAGAGAGTATCAAAAGAGCTTGAGCATTACCATATTAAAAAAAAAAAAAATGCATCCATGATCTCCCTCTGCTTCTTCCATGCCTTCTCCACCAAGAAATGGAATAGTATTTGCCTTTCAATGGCTGATTCCAGTGGGTCAGTTGCCTATAATCGCAATGTGTAAACTGTATCTTGGTGCTTCTCAAACCTGACCTGGGGACCCTATAGCCAGCTGCTTTACAGGAGACTCACAATGAATACGCATGAGAGAAAGACAAGCATACATGTGGAGATCTAGCATATGAAAATGTATCTGATGCATATTCATTGTGAATCTCTTGAAAACCTGACTGACTAGGATCAGTGGGACAAGTTTGAGAAGTCCAGGCACAAGGTAAGGCCTTATGAAATATGCCAGTGATGTTTTAATCCAACAAGTTCAGTCAATTAAGGCCACCATACCAATCGCTTTTGTCTCTTAATGTTCCAATAATTTGTCTCATTCTCTTTTTAATAGCTTACTCATGTGTTTGAAGTCACTAACAGTGAAAACCTATGAGATGCTAATACAAGTACTGAGATGGCCTTGCACCCTGGAAGAACTGGTCAGCAGAAGATACTTCAGCCATCAAGGAAGATTATTACAGCTTGTTCCGCACACCTTGTATAAGAATTCTTATCCAATTAGCCATTCAGAATGGAAAAATGTAAAAATTGCTCAGCCTGAATGTTGATTTATCCCCAGGTTCTGTTCTGATGCATTATTTATTTATTTAAGAAATGATATCCAATGAAGTGGGTAGCTACTTTCATATTTAACAGTCCAGGAAGAGGGTCAGAAGTCCCTGAGTCATTAACAAATAGAGAGATGCTGCTATAATTAATTTTTTTATTCTGAAAGAATAAATTATAACATAAGGATGCCAGAGGAAAAAAACCCAAAAAAAAACCCAACTCTGGTTGCTGTGGAGATTCATGTTTGTTTATAACATCAAGCACCTCGGAGGCTATTAATTCCCAGTCATGCAACCATCGAGTAACTGCAGGGTCACACAAGTGTTCCATCTGGGCCACAGAATCTCTCATTCTCTCAAAGAAAGTGTGAACCCATCCATGCTCAGCCTGTGGCTCGGAAACCACATTTGGGTGCTCAGAGTATTCTGTGTGGTTATTTTACACCACAAAGAACTTCAAACCACACAGAATCAGAACTGACACTTAAATGTTAAGGTCACTTGAGTGAGAGGGGTGCCTTTGAGATTTGAGTCACTCTTAAAAGCAGCTCACTGTACAGCTCTCTAATAACAGAAAAGTATAAAAAAATAAATAAATAAGGATGGGGGCTCCCTTCTCATAGGTGGAAGCAGAAACACAGATATGCTGAGCCCCTCTATAACCAACCTAGGGCTAGGTGTACTTGGCATTCCCCACTCCCAGAGGCACAAAATTAAAGAAACCCTTTAGTACATAGGTCTCCTCCTGGAGTGCTAACAAAAGCAAAGGTCCATGGTGTGCTGCACACAACAAACCCTCTCTATAATCAGCAAACTGGATGCCTCTGCTGGGAAGGCCTCCATCACTATACTAGAGTGCGCAGAGAGGAAAGCAAAGAAATCAGAGACCATCAAGCCCTCCTCCCCTCCATGATCTGGCGCAAGTATGCTCCAGACCTAAAGTGGACAGGCACCTTAAAGGAAGCAAAAGCACTGCTCAACAATCCATGCTAGCAGCACATGGCCTCTGAAAGGATGTGCTTGTTCTAGCTTGTCAAATGAACTATTAAAGCCTGCATGTATTTCTACCTTTCTATATACTGCTAACGTTATCTAGCACATTACAGAAGAGATCTGTAGACAAGTGATTGCAAGCCTACAGCAAAGCATCTGCAAATCATGCAGGTAACAAGGGGTGAAAAGGTTTTACTGACTTCATGGAACTTGATTTGTTAATTGGTGAAGCTTGGAACTAGAACCACAATTTTAAGTTTGTGTCCAAGTATTGTTGTTAGTAAACCGGTACGATAAGACATGGTCTTGAGCATCGGTATATTAAAAGAATTTAAATAAATAAATAGCAGGTGAAACATACCCTACTTTCCAAAACTATCACACTTTCTATTATTGTTACTTTCAATGTCAAATTTTGACAGAGCAAAAACCTTTTTATTTAAATTCCAAATACTACTTTAATCTATTATGTCCCCCTCAAGTCTTGTAACACACTGTGGAGTATGGGCAAGACTAAAAAAAAAAAAGAAAACCAAACAAACAGTTTGGCAGTCAAATCAATTTCCATTTTTTGAGGTAGAAAAGAAAAATTGTTTTTTGGAAGTTTACTACCACCCTGCTTATAAAATTCACTTTCCAGATTTTTGCAAGTAAAACCATTCTTGCAAATGGGATAAGATGAAGATGATATTAACCACAGATTAATTCAGATCCTGAACTGTCAAAATCATGTTACTTTCAACAAGGAGAAGGTTTGCAAAGGTGTTTTAATAATTCATTCAAAATTATGATTTTAATATTTAAATAAACAAAGAAAAAAAATCAAGAAAATTTGATCTTCTAAAATTGTTTTCTTAATTAACTGGTTGAATCCTGGAAAGAAATCTCATATTAAAAAAAAATGATACAAGAAGTCCGACACGTGGTTTAAAAAAATAAAATAAAAAAAAAGTTCAAATCTTAGAAAATGAACATAAGTATTGGCATTCTCCCACCTCCCTAAACAAACTGAATCCAAATCAGCAGGGAATAATGCGCCTCTGAAACAAGGCGAAAATGCCATTGTGTTCTCCCTAATGGGATCTTGTTCCCCTCCCTCCGGCAGTCAAGGGGGCGTCTGAGGCCGAGCATGTGAGAAACTCCGAGTATGGATCCAGCCTGTGCCAGGGCCTGGGAGAGAAGCAGCCTCCCCCTCCTGCATCCACTTCACCACCGGCCCCTGGGCCGGAAAATGGCAGCCCCCCCCCGTCAAACAACAACAAAAAAAAGTAAATTAACCAGGAATTTCAGGAAGCTAAATTAAGTTTCATTTTCATATTTAGAACTTTTTTTTTTTTTTATGAACAGCTATTTCCCTCCCAACATCAAACTGTGATATTTGAAAAAAAAAAATTTTAATTTTTTTTTTTGCTTAGCTCTTTAACGGATTCAGAAAGAAACAAGAAGAAAAAGTAAGTAGAGATTTAAAGTGGAAAAAAAAAAGTTTACACACAAAACAAGCAACTTTTTCTGTTTGCCATAACAAAAGCCCCCTCCCTCACATTGGCTCGGGGAGGAGGGGGGGGGGCGGCGAGGCCTGCTCTAACAGACACAATGTGCAGTTATTTTTCAAACTGCCCCGAGCCTGAATCTCTAGAAGAAAAAAAAAAGAGCCAATATCTTTTTTTTTTTTTTAAATTAAATGGATTTCAAACCCGATAGAAAATATCAGCACAGGGAGGGAGCGGGGGGCTTGCCACTCTTTAAAAAAAAAAAAAAAAAAAGTGCGTGGGGGGGGGGGGGGACGACCGAAAAGCTATTTTTCTGTGAAGAAAAATAAAGGGGGCGCGAGAGAGGCGCTCCCCCCACCCCCCAGTGCAGCTACCCCCGACCCAAACCGTCTCTCTGCCGTTTGCCCTTTAAATCTCTACCCCCTACCACCAGCTCGATCACAAAACAAACTTTGCTGCCATCCCGCAGACTCCATGTTTTCCCTCCCCCCCCCCCTTCTAAATAAAAATTCCGTCTCACCCAGAAAATTCCTGCCGTCTCTTTCCATGAGGGGCTTTATTTGGTTACTTTGTATCAGCGGCGCCCGGCAACAAAGGGACGGGGGGGGGGGGGGGTGGAGGACGCAACAACAATGAAAAAAAAAAAAGAAGTTTTCTGGCGCTGCAGAGGCCGAAGTTTTTTCTCTCTCTCTCTCTCTCTCTCTCTTTCTCTCCCTCTCAGTGACAGATGCCTGCACAGAGTTTTCTTTGTTTCCAAAAAGAAACAGGAACTTGCGCGGGCTCCCCCAGCCCTCCTCCCTGCTTCTTCACCCTCCCTCGTCTCTCCACCATCAACCGCCCCCCCCAGCTGTCACTTCACTACAAGCCTCAGCAAGAAGCACATAAAAACATAAAACTTTGCGTTTGTTTGGTTTGAAACGGAGACGGACGGGCTCCCTCCCGTTATTTTTGCCGAGAGATCCGTTTGGAGAAAGTTGTATTTATTTATTTTTTATTGTATTCAGAGTTGGGGGGGTTTTTTTGGGAGGGAGGGGGGGGGAGGAGAATAGTCATGAAGAGTTAGTTGTATGTTCATTTCTCCTGCAATAAATGTAAACAGACACAAAAGCCTGCCCTCGCTTTTCCGCCTCTCTCCTTTTTCCCCCTTTCCATAGCTGAGTGATGTGAAGATTGGTTTGTTTTTCTTTTTTCCCTAAAGTTAGGGCTCTTACTTCCCGGCTTCCGATCTATACTGTCGGGGGAGAGTTTTTTCTGCGTACCCCTCCCTACCTGGATCTAGAGGCGATCTGGTTAGCAGTAAAGCAAAAGAAAAGTTATGTTCAAACAAAAGCCACGTGAGCAGCGTTGCAGCACATGGCAATGGCGCGCACGGATTTCGCTTTGTTTTAAACAGGGGGAGAAAGAGAGAAAAAAAAAAGCAAACTTACTTGACTCCTGGAGCTTGATCGCCGGCCTCATGTTGCTAGTTCCCCGGGCCTGGGGTGATGGGGCTATTGCACGTCCTTTAGGGAGCGAAGATCTCAAAGCCCCGTCTCTCCTGGGGAGAAGAGGGGCGGGGGGTGTGTGGGAGAGCTTTAAACTGAGACCGAGCTGAACGTGTTTAATACCTGACACCGTCTGACAGCTCGGCCTGGAAACCACCTCTCGGCGGTGACGTCACGGACTCGCTCCCCCTCCCTCCAATGGCTGCGTCTGCTGCTGCCGGACTGCACCGCAAGAAAGACTGAGACTACAGTTTTCAAACTAACACCCCCCCCCTCACACCCCCCCCCCCAGAGGTGGGACCAGGCAGAGGAAAGTCAGCTTTCAAACTGAACCCCCTCCTCCGTAAAGTTTGGAGATTGGGAATCCAAAATCAGGCAAAAGATCGACAACCCCCTTCCCTAATTAGGAGCTGGAAACTAGGAGGTGGGATAGAGCAGAGGATCAACAGCTTTCAAACTGCCTCTACCTTAATGAGACTGGGAGTGGGATCAAGCAGAAAGGGTCAACGGCATTTCGACAGCCCCCCCCCCCCCCCCCTTCATGGAGAGAATCAGATTTTAAACATTTCTCACTAAATTCTGGAGGCTGGAAAGCAGGATCCGGCAGAACACCCCCGCCCCCATTAAGAGCTGGAGACTGGGAGGTGGGATCAGACTTTTGACTGTTGTCAAGGAAGTGGGGGATGGGAGCTGCGTTTCAGTCTGTCACTGACAAACACAGCCTTTCAAAGGGGACGGGATAGTTAGTTTTACTCTATTTGATTTATTTCAAATTGTGCAGTCTCTTTACAAGCTTCCAATTTGGCAAATTTTAGCAGAGCCATAACAGGAGCAAAAAGACAAAATTAAGACAGAAGACCAGAAAATAAATGAATTATGTGGGAAATCCACATTTAGCTTTTATTTTCATTTTAGGGCGAATAGCAGAGCGATTCTTCCCAAAATCTAATTGCATTTGTTAGTTTTCTATGTATCTTATTTGCTATCAATTCCAAATAAAACAGTGTCTCTTCTGCTTCTCAGGAAAGCTGAGTATTGTTGAGTAATCTGAAAGTCATTAGTAAGATTATGCCAAACATTATATATTCTGATGTTTCTTTCAGTCCCTGGTTTTCATATCTGCTTCTCCTAGATCCATGTTGTTGCATCTCTCTCTCTGGCTTTCTCTTCATGGAGGAAGCTCTTGCTGCCCTTTCTATTTCCTGTTCATGGTATTTTAGTTGGCAGTCCAGGGAGGAGAAGTGATCAAGTTGTCATTCCAAGATGTCAACAGCCAGGATAAATCTAGGAGGAAGGAACTCTGGTAGGTGTGAACTCCAAGGGGCCATATGGATTCCAGTCCTGCCTTTAACCTCTGCCTTGCAGCATCACCTCCAGCCAGCCAGCTCACTTCCCTGTGCCTTTTACCCATCTCTTGGGCTTATTATTTTCCCTGCCTTCCTGTGGCTAAAGTCACAAGCGCTCATTATTATCCTTTATAGAGTGCCATCAGTGTGTGCAGCACTTTATGGAGCACATGCAATAAAGGGCGCCTAGCCTAGCACACAGGTTTACGTGCGTTTTTGACGCGCTAGATAAAATAAGGAGATTAGTGCATCCAAATTGCACGCCCAAACACATGCGTAACCGACAGCGCTCATCACATGTGAATTCCATGAAGATGAGACTATTCGCTATTACACCCTCCCCCTCCCATGCAGAAAATCGCTTTTTAACACGGCAAATTTAAGTCCAGCCCCGGAGGTGCCGTAAAGTCAATCTGTGAGTCAAGGGCTCAGGAGAAATTTAAAAAAATACTGTCCTCTATGGTTCCTCCTTCTTAGTATCATTGTGATACTTAAATCTGCTGCTTGCGGTGTTTAAGAATAAAAGCATAATGTAATGGCTTGATAAAAAATAATTCTGGACGCACAAGAGACACGCTCCAGGCCGATTTTGCCCCATGCTATATTGTGTGTGTGTATATTGGGCGAAATCAACTTGAAGCGGGATAAATCAGATGCTCGTACTGAGTTCTCGTTGTGGTTGTGGGCGCCCGATGCATTTGAGCGCTAGTGGAGCTGGCCATTGTCACAGTTCCCACTGGCAACGGTCTCGCTGAAGCAGGAACGGTGGCCATCTTAACATGGCAAGGAGACATGGAGCTACAGCTTTCCTCTCTCGGTCGCACAGGACACAGCAGACTGGTCCACTTGGAACTCATGGTGCCTGCTAATTTTAAAGATACAGCACCTTCATTCTCAGTTTAGCATTGTCTCCCCCTGTCTGGTTTTCAAGAAGTTCTTGATAAATATTCACCAGGCATTCAGTAAGGGGTGAAGTTTGGTCCCAAGGTCCACTCTGGTCTTTCCTTCTCCACAAGGAGTGCAAAAGTGCTTAGTAAAAAGATGATTAAGAGAGAGGATGCTATCATTTTCAGCATGTCCCGTGTGATGTGCCTAACAAAGTCTTTGCAGATTTACATGGTTTGATGGGCAAGTTCATCTGGAATTATAAACCTGCTCAGATCCGGTTAAGTCAGCTGTGGTTAAGCAAGCAACAAGTTGGAATGGCCTTGCCAA
The DNA here is from genome assembly GCF_901001135.1 of Rhinatrema bivittatum. NCBI lineage: Eukaryota > Metazoa > Chordata > Amphibia > Gymnophiona > Rhinatrematidae > Rhinatrema > Rhinatrema bivittatum. The sequence continues at coordinate 48,682,255 of NC_042622.1, read as the reverse complement.
ATCTTTGAATTTACTATTGGGCTGCAAGGTTGGTGTGTCTGCAGGCCTGGATTGTGGCCAGACACATCTTGGGTTGCACTAGAACGGGAGCAGGCTGATGTTGCCCAGCTGGCTTTGTTACCTTTTTTTGCCGCAGGTCTCTCCCGTATGTTGCAAGGTGTGCCGTGGAAGCCGTATCTTGGCACGTACTTTGCAGGTTTGGCGTCAAGTCTCTCGGTTTCTTCGGCTGGATGGGGAGGAGATTTCACCTCTCTCCCTTATACCGTAACTCGCTTTTGTCTAGGTGTACTTTTTCTTCAGTTTTTAAAGCCTGATGGGAGCAAGGGTTGATTTCTCTAGTGCATATGTGGAGCGAAGAGGAGGGGGAGGGAGTGGCACCCTTCTCTACTCTGGTTGAGGATATTGACAGTGATACAAATTCGGAGGCCCAATATACGCAGCTATGTCAGGCTTTGCGCAGGCGTCTCGAGCTGGCTAGCCCTCTTAGGCCATTGAATGGCATGGAATTATTTTTGTGTGATCCTAAGCTGTGACTGCAGGGTGTTTGCGCTTATTTATTGTGGTATTTTGTGTAGTAAATACGGGGACGTCTTCCAATCTAATTGACGCCTGGAACGCTGATCTTGATGTGGTATTAAATACCAGGGATTGGAAGAGCATGTTAGTTTCCATATTAGGAGCTACCACCCAGGAAAAAGATCTAGGCATCATAGTGGATAATACTTTGAAATCGTCGGCTCAGTGTGCTGCAGCAGTCAAAAAAGCAAACAGAATGTTACGAATTATTAGGAAGGGAATGGTTAATAGAACGGAAAATGTCATAATGCCTCTGTATCGCTCCATAGTGAGATCGCACCTTGAATACTGTGTACAATTCTGGTCGCCACATCTCAAAAAAGATATAGTTGCAATGGAGAAGGTACAGAGAAGGGCAACACAATAATAAAGGGGATGGAACAGCTCCCCTATGAGGAAAGGCTGAAGAGGTTAAGGCTGTTCAGCTTGGAGAAGAGATGGCTGAGGGGGGATATGATAGAGGTCTTTAAAATCACGAGATGTCTTGAATGAGTAGATGTGAATCGGTTATTTACACTTTCGGATAATAGAAGGACTAGGGGGCACTCCATGAAGTTAGCAAGCAGCACATTTAAGACTAATCAGAGAAAATTATTTTTCACTCAACACACAATTAAGCTCTGGAATTTGTTGCCAGAGGATGTGGTTAGTGCAGTTAGTGTAGCTGGGCTCAAAAAAGGTTTGGATAAGTTCTTGGCCCAATATACGCAGCTATGTCAGGCTATTAATCAAGTTGACTTAGGGAATGGCCTCTGCTATTACTGGCATCAGTAGCATGGGATCTTCTTGGTGTTTGGGTACTTGCCAGGTTCTTGTGGCCTGGTTTGGCCTCTGTTGGAAACAGGATGCTGGGCTTGATAGACCCTTGGTCTGACCCAACATGGCAATTTCTTATGTTCTTATGACTTCTGCTCATCATGTCTCAATTTGTGCAAAACGGGTCTCCCCTATGATTCAGCTCTTGCATCGCACTTACTGGTTGCCCTTATTCTACTTTATACTATATCCTGAGGCTAGCAGATTATGCTGGTGGGACTGTAAGGAGATTGGTTCCTTTTGGTATATGTGGTGGGGTTGTCAAAGTACCCAGTTTTTCTGGTTTCGGGTCACCTAGGTCATGGCTGATATTTTAGGCCAACCCATCTTTATTGGACCAGGTCTTGGACTTTTGGGAAGATGGTCTGGCTCTACAATACCTGTAAAAAACAGATTGTTGGTTGGGCAGTTACTATTGGCTGCTCAATTCACGATCGCTAAATTCTGGTAATCCAATTCCAATATGAACTACTGACACGCACAAGCCAAGATATTGCTGACACTGAACATTTACAGTTTGATCACATGAATGCTCATTCTAAGTTTATGCGTATATGGAGGCCGAATGTGGACTATTGTGAGCATTTGTGGGGGACTGTTTCTTTAGTATGACGACAATCCATACGTAGGTGGGGGATTTACTTTGTTTACTTTCATGCCTATCTTCATATGGAACCGTCTGAGAGCACTGTTTCTTTATTGTGTTATCTGTTATCCCTAAATTGTGACTATTTATTTTTATTTATTTAAGGTTTTTTATATACCAACATTCAAGACAGAAGTCCCATCATGCTGGTTCACAAAGAACAGGGGTGTAAATATAATAAACATTACAATTTGAACTGTAGTGTAGAGAAGCAGTTACATATAACAGGGAAACAATAACTTGGATTAAGAAGGAAAAAGAAGATCAGATAATTATATATGTAAATAATAACATTGTACGAGGTGGCTGTTAATGCTATAGCTAGAGAAGCGTGGTAGTTGAAGAGAGTTAAGTGATATTGGAGTTAGGAAAGGCCTGTGTGAACAAAAAAAAAGAGAGAGAGTCCATTAAGTTTTTATTGGAGAGGGATCCAATTTGCCTCAGATCAGTGGGGTTTGGATAGAAATTGGGATGGTTATGCCTTGGATGTTTTCCCATCCTATTTTTGTCATTTTCAGAGTTTTCCCTTGTCACTTCATATAAAAAAGAAAAAGGAGGAAGCAAAGGAGGTCAACTCTCACCATTTTTCTCAGATGGTGCCATTTCCAGGAGACAAACAGAGTCAGGGCCAGAATTCAGTTTATTTGGTGGCTGCTCAAGAAGGAGTGCCTTGCGAATGTAATGAGATCGGTGGCAGCAGACGCAAAGTCTGATCGAAAGAGTGTGTCTGCCACGGAAAGGGTAATCTAGTTACGGCAGGAGGTGGGATGGGTGGTGAACCTTACTACGGTAAGAGCAGTCCTAGTTCCCTCATAGTCTCTGGAATGCTGGGGCTCTGTTTCCCACGAAGTTCAGTGGAGTTAATTTCACAGGGTGGAGAGTTTGGAGCTGCAACAGGACTCCAATGATACGAAGTTTGCTTCAGACTTTCAGGGAAATTTTAAAAGGAACGTGCGTGTGCCCATAAACGCGCGCATTGGGCACGCGAGCACAGATACGCTTGATTTTATATTGTGCGTGCAAAAACATGCGTATTATTTAAAATATCCCTGCCACGCATATGCGTGTAGCCTTTATGCGCATATTTTAATAACTTGCTCGCACAGGTGACCATGGAATGAGGGGGAGGGGGAGAGAGAGAATCTGATACTCTCTATATATCTCCTGCTGTAAGAGGGGCACTTTTAACTTAGAGTAGGTTTTGTAGGGGTAGTGTTACAAGGGTCTACAGACCCTTGCACCCTAGGCAGACCAATGTAACACCCCGCCCCCCAAATCCATCCTAAATTGAAAGTGCCCCTCTTTGTGACCCACACACGTATATGGAGCCGTTTTTGTGTGAGCAACGCTTTTAAAATCTACCTGTTTGGGGGTTCTATAGTAGGAGCACTGGAGCTAGTCCTCAGGCGAGAGAGAGCATGAGATTTCTACAGTGAACATTGCTTTCCACATAGCCTTTCATTCACAGACTGCACAATAAAGCTTCCTGTTCCAGATGCAGTAAGATACAGTTTACTGTGGTGTCTGAATGCAAGTATTTGTAGGTACATTACATCCTGAGATGCCATCCTGCTTGAAGGTGATGTCGAAAGCTAGTCTGTCAGGATGGAGAGCACAATGTCTGAGATGAGTGACTCAGGGATTCTGCTCAGAAGAGAAGATCAAGGGGTCTATCAATTGTTGGAGACAGTACACCGATTTGTTTGGTGCTCCTGCATTTTGCTTTTTTTCAGACGTAAAACTGTCAGGTTGTGTATCAGGCAATGTAACAGCAATGACATATGTAAACTATCAGAGAAGTTCCAGCAGTCGGAAGTGTAGTTTATTCAGGCAGATTCTCTCAGTTGCATTTTTATGGGTCCCAGCGAATGAATGTTGTCCATGAAAGCATGCAGTCAGATTTTGCACAGGTGGGAGAGCCTGGGATGGACCTTATAGTGGCCTGAAAGAATATGAAGGTGCACTGTTTTTTTTCATTTGAAGGACAGAACGAGGAGTATCTGGTATGGATGCCTTAATTTCAGAAATGGTTGTTAGGAGAGATGTTGTCCGTCTTCTTTCTTATCTACTACTGAGCAGAAATTTTACCTGTTTTCAGATCATCAAGGTTTGGTGATCCTTGTGGCTCGAAATTGGTCAGGGCAACCTTGATTTATGGATTTCATCCAAATGTTGATTGTGAAACAATTACAGTTCCTTTAGCACAAGGAGCTACTGGCACAGGGTCCATTTCTTCTTCAAGGTTTGGATTAATTTGTTTTTCAGAGAGGTCTTAGGGGAAAAAAAAAAGGTATTCCTGTTAAGTGCTAGAGGAAATTTCTTTGACATGTCATAATTAGTGAAAGTTTGGTCCATGGTGCGCAGGTTGGCATCTAGTGTTCAGAAGTACCTCAGTTCCTTGCTTTTTTGGGGAATTTTTGCAGTAAGATTTCATAAAGGATTGGCTTCTAATTTATTGAAGGTTTGGAGCACAACTATCTCTTGTTACAGCGATAAAGTTTTGAGAGGGTTTTGTCCTCTCATTTGTATGTTTCTCATTTCCTTTGAGGAGTCAACCATATTAGACTTCCAGTCAGGGATTTTAATCTTCCTGGGGGTTTGAATTGTTTCTGTTCTTATGACAAGCTCTTGTTTTCAGAACTTCTGAGTGGCTTTGTTGCAGTTTTCTCACTGTAAAAGCAGTGTTTGGTAACTATCTGTTTGGCTAATTAAATGTCCTCAACATAATTAAATGTTGAGGGCTTTTTCTGTAGGGCACCGTTTTTGTCTTTATTAAGGATGAAATAAAGATTCAAGCGGGGTTTTCTTCGGGAGATTGTGTCGTCCTTTCATTTGACCAGGTGGGTGTGTGGCCTTCTTCTGTAGTGAGTCTGATGAAGGAGATTATACTCAACTTCCCCACCTAGTCACGATGAGGACTCTGGTCCAGTGTTTGCTAGTGACAAATGTCTTTGGGAAGTCAGTTCATCTTTGTTTTGTATTGTAGATCCAGGAAAGGAGAAGCAGCATCTAAATCCTTTTGGCTAGTTGGATTAAGGAGGTGATTACTGAGGTATTCATTATTTGGGAAAGCTTTCACCCAGGAGGTTCAGGGTGCCTTTGCCTAGGGATCCATTGTTGTCATGGGAGGAGCTTCATTTAGTTCATCCATTGATGGTTTGTAAGAAGAAGGCAGGAAGTCCTAGCATTCTTTATGTATTTCTGTTTGAATGAAAAAAATCAGGGAGGAAGCATTCTTTGCCTCTGAGGTGATGAGAATGGGTTTGGAAGTATTTCAGCCAATTCTGGAGTAGCTTGGGTACATCTCTTTAGTCTGAATTGATCTGGCTGGATGAAAAGGAAGGAGAAATTTGTTCTTACATGATAATTTCTTTTCCTTGAATCCAGCCAGACCAGTCTAGAATGCTCCGTGGTCTGCCAAACATTGCAATGTCGTACTGGTTAAAAAAGTAAAAGAAGTAAACCTAGCGATTTATTAAATCAGTTAAGAGGTAAATGCTACTCTAATGTTGTACTTAATTTGTCCTCTTGTTTATGTTTTTATTGGAAGCTCCCTAATTATGTATGAGAGGAATTAAGTTTCTCGTGAGCTAGCTTGTTTCAGGTAATACTGGCAGGCTGAGGACCGCATGGGAGTCTCTGCTGGTTGGTGGACATAACCCATTACATAAGAACATAAGATTTGCCATCCTGAGTCAGACCAAAGGTCCATCAAGCCCAGTATCCTGTTTCCAACAGTGGCTAATCCAGGTGACAAGTATCTGGCAAGGATCCCAAAAGGTTGATAGATTCCATGCTACATCCCAGGGATAATCAGTGGATTTCCCCAAGTCCACCTTAATAATGGTTTATGGACTTTTTTTTTCCAGGATCTTGTCTAAACCTTTTGTAAACCCAACTACTCTAATAGCTTTCATCACATTCTCTGGAAACAAATTCCAAAGTTTAATTATGTGTTGAGTAAAAAAATATTTTCTCCTATTTGTCTTAAATGTATCACCTAGTAACTTCATTGAATGTCCCCTAGTCTCTGTACTTTTTGAAAGCGTAAACAACAGATTTGGATTTACCCGTTCCACTCATTTTATTAATCTCTATCATGTCTCTCCTCAGCCATCTCTTCTCCAAACTGAAGAGCCCTAACCTCTTTAACCTTTCCTCATAGGGGAATCATTCTACCTCCTTTATCATTTTGGTTGCCCTTCTTTGTACTTTTCTAATTCTGCTATGTTTTTCATCTGCTTAGTCTGGCTGGATTCAAGGAAAGGAAATTATCAGGTAAGAACAAATTTCTCTTTTTTTCAATAGTGGCTCACAAGTTGTGGCGTGGTCTGCCCAAAGAGATATGTTTGCAATAAGCCTGCCTTCGTTTTAGAAAAGCCCTAAAAACCTGGCAGTCAATATTCAAATCTAAACAGTTAAGTAAGTTAGGTGGATAAGACTTATCTATGTAACTTACAAGGGATAGTCAGCAGCACGGCTATGCTGCTGCATATCCCTGTAAAAGTCAAAGTCTTACCTGGCTAAATTTTAACCTGCTATTGAGCAAGTCTAATTTATCCGGTTAACTTAACCAGATAAGCCTGAATATTAGCACTTATCCAGCTAAGTTAACCGGATAAGTAATTCCTCCCCAAAACACCTGTTTCTTGCCCACCAATTAGCCAGATAAGAATATATCTGGCTAAGTGTTGACTGCTGAATGAAGCTGAATATTCAGTGCTTGACATTTAACTGGCTAAGTGGCGCTGAATATCAGTCTCCTGGCTTTTAACTGCGCCATTTGTTTTATTTTTTGTTGATGGTTGACTTTCTTGCATCTTACTGATTTTTATATTTTACTTTGTAATGTGTTTTAGTTTAGAATGGATTTATCTCTCAATTATAATGTTTATTATATTGTATCTATAACATTATTATTCTGACAATTTATTATATGTGATGCTGTAAAGTGACCTTATTGATTATAAGTCACTACTGTATGTGTTTCATTGTGTTATAAATCATTTCTCCTGGGGGAATTCTGTGCAAAAAATATTTTTAAAAATACTGCAAAATTCTGCAGACTCTATTGTCAAAACAACACATTGTAATCACTGACTTTGAGTAATAATTAACTCTTTTTGGTATTGCATTTTAAATTATTACTTAAAGGTGCTGAATTCCTCCAGGAGTACTGCAAATATATGTTATGCCAGGCCTCTATGCCCCAGGCTTGAAAACCCTTCACAGCGCTCTCCTTCCCCAGCTTCCCCCTCCCTGCTTTGACCCCTCCAGCTTGCAATTTCTCCCTACCCCACCCACTCCCTCAGCTTATTCTCTTCCCTCCTCTCTCTCCAGATTCAACTCCCCTACAGCTTGCTGTCTTCCCGCCCCCTCTCCAGTCTAGACCTCTCCAGTTTGCTCTTCTGTCCTTCTTCTCCCCAGGCCCAACCACCATAGTTTGCTTTCTTCTCCCCTACTCTGGAGGCTAGCAGACGGGCCGATTCAGAAAAACCGTTGGGAGAGCCGGCGAGTGCCCGCTCTCCTTGGCGCGTGATTCAGAAAAGAAAAATATGTAAATGAGAGCCCGAGGTAAAAGGAGGCGCTAGGGACACTAGCGCGTCCCTAGCGCCTCCTTTTTGACAGAAGCGGTGGCTGACAGCGGGTTTGACAGCCGACGCTCAATTTTACCGGTGTCAGTTCTCAAACCCGCTGACAGCCATGGGTTCGGAAAATGGACACCGGCTAAATTGAGCGTTCGTCTTCAATCCGCAGGCCACGGGCAGATTTTTAATTAAAAATTTTATTTTTTTTTTAAATTTAAATTTTTTTTTAATTTTGGGGGCCTCCAACTTAATATCGCTATGATATTAAGTCAGAGGGTGTACAGAAAAGTAGTTTTTTCTGCTTTTCTGTACACTTTCCCGGTGCTGGTTTGCTTTCTGTATCGCGCGGGAATGACTAATTGGCCCATCGACATGCATTTGCATGTTGCGGGCGCTATTAGTTTCGGGGGGGGGGGGGGGTTGGCCGTGCGTTTTCGATGCGCTATTACCCCTTACTGTATAAGGGGTCAAAATAGCGTGTCAAAAACATGCAGCCAAACGTGGGCTAACAGTGCGCTCCGCTGGAGCACACTTTACTGTATCAGCCTGAGAGTGAGTTAGGGTCCTCCTCCCCCGACAATAAGCTTGACCCTGCCAGCTGCCCTTCCATTCTGGCTTAACCACTTTCATCGGTTGGTAGGAAAGGCACTTGGCGCTTGCCCATCCTGAAATTCACAGGGTCCCCTCTGTGCCCCCATGTACAAAAGTTTCTGGAGCCACTGCTGGAGGCTTGCCCACTGTGCCCCCAGCTCTTCCTCTCCCCAGGCTTGACCCATTCATAATGTTCTTGTTCTCTCTCACTTCTACTCCTGCTATGACTTGTCCCCCAGCTCTCTCTCTTGCTCCTCTATTTTCTCCTTTTGTGATAAATTGCAGGAAGACCTTGTGAGACTGGAAAATTGGGCATCCAAATGGCAGATGAAATTTAATGTGGATAAGTGCAAGGTGATGCATATAGGGAAAAATAACCCATGCTTTAAATTACACAATGTTGGGTTCCATATTAGGTGCTACAACCCAAGAAAGAGATCTAGGCGTCATAGTGGATAACACATTGAAATCGTCGGTTCAGTGTGCTGCGGCAGTCAAAAAAGCAAACAGAATGTTGGGAATTATTAGGAAGGGAATGGTGAATAAAACGGAAAATGTCATAATGCCTCTGTATCGCTCCATGGTGAGACCGCATCTTGAATACTGTGTACAATTCTGGTCGCCGCATCTCAAAAAAGATATAATTGCGATGGAGAAGGTACAGAGAAGGGCTACCAAAATAAGGGGAATGGAACAGCTCCCCTATGAGGAAAGACTAAAGAGGTTAGGACTTTTCAGCTTGGAGAAGAGACGGCTAAGGGGGGATATGATAGAGCTAGAGAGCAACATGGGCACCAATTGCCCGCTGGGTTAAGGAGGTCATTACGGCGGCCTATGTGGCTGCTGAGGTTGTCTTACTGAAGCAGATTAGACCACATTCCATGATGGTATCATTGGCAGAGCTTCATTTGTTGTCGCCAGCTGAAATTTGCTGAGCAGCGACAGGGTCATCTTTGCACACTTTCTTCAAGCATTACCGCTTGGACATTAGAGCTAGGGAGGATGCCGCTTTTGGGCCGGCGGTTTTGACCGGGCCACTGCCAGCCTCCCACCCTTTACGGGATTATCTTTTGTACATCCCACTCATTGGGATGAACCTACCTGAATGCTTAGGAAGGAGAAATTACTACTTACCTGATAATTTCCTTTCCTTTGGTGAAGGAAGGATCAATCCCTCGGCTCCCGGTTTTGGATTTCGTGGTTAGCTTTCTTAGTGTGAGTGATACAGAGTACGATTCCTGCTCTTCATTGATAACTGGTAAGTGGCTTCTCTAGCTCTTCGTTTTCTAGATGTGTTCCTTCTTTTGGCTGAGCTCAGTGTCCCCGTTGGTTGAGAAACCCAAATGGTTGCCTGTTGCTAATAATGTTCAAGTTTAATCAGGTTCGTCCACAGTTTGGCTTTCCTGAGAATATTGGCGGGTTGATGTCGGGGCGGGATTATATAGCCAATGCATCAGCTTTTGCTCTGATCCATCTGCTAGCAGAGGTGCATAACCCACTTGATTGTTCACTAAAAGAAAGGAAATTATCAGGTAAGTAGTAATTTCTCCATCCTGTGCAGCCGAAGTTTCTCTTCCATCCCCACACAGGCCAACACTGCCCTCTCCCTAGTGTTCCAGCCCCAGTTGCTGCTGCCTCCCTCTTCTCCATTCCCCCGCATAGACAGACACTGTCAGACCCTCCTCTCCAGGTCCTTCACAGAGCGATGCTGTACCGCCCTCCTCTTCCCATCCATACTAATACCACCACTTGTGGGTCCCTGAGGTAAATTCTGCATGCTAGTCAGCAAATACTGCATATGAGGGAAATTCTGTGCTGTGCAGAATTCCCCTAGGCATATAAATCGCCATGAACCTTATTGGGTATGGCAATCCATAAGTAAATAAATGAGTTAATCTCTCTCAATCATATATTAAGGATTTGCTCTGTCCTGCCAACAAGCTATCAGGTACTATGAATTCATCCTGATTTTTTGTTTTTAACTTCCACTGTAGGAATTTTAGGAATTGTAGTTTTGTTCTTATTAGTATAATATAGAGTTCTAGTAGCCATATAGATCCTGGATTCTTTTTACTTACCCTTTATGTTGATTCAATAAAAAAATGTTGCACTCTACAAAGACTCCAATACACAGGACTGCAAATCCCAGACATCCTCAGCAGTACAGACAACACTTTTTTTTAGGTAACCCAGTTTTAATGCAATTTAATTTACATATTTATATTCTGCCTTACACAGTTCAAAACTACTTCAAAGTGGATTACAACAAATGAAATCACATTTTAAATATACAATAATAATCACAAAAAAATAAAAGTAAAAATACATAATTAAAAATAAACTTGGTAGTTGTTAAAGCAAACACAATAATTAAGAATTAAGTATGGGCAAAACAACCGGGATGCAAGATTGTGATCCTGTACCCTACCTAGCTGTCTGGTGAGATTCAGTGGGTCAGGATGATACTAGCTCCCTTCAGAATAATGCAAAAATTAGGGGGGGAGTTGCACTGCCTTGGTGCTCTCCTACTTCCAGCTATTTAAAAGTGACCTTGTTGACTTTAGATAGCTTGTAGGTCTGGATATTGTATAAGAAAAATAATAGTATTTGTAGTAACAATAATGTTAAGTTTCATTGGCAGAGTCAAATCCACTTTTAATCAACAGACCTAGATGACCTGAGGCCGAGAAAGAGATAAACTGGAGATATTGAGCAGCAAAGAATAAAACGTTTGCCTGGTGTTAGGGGTTTTTTTTCTCTCTGACTAGCAAAATGCATTTTAATTAATGCCATGGTAAACAGCAGAGGCCAGGCAGACTCCAAATAGTTAATTAGGTGCCCTAGGGTAGACATTGTCAGTGGGTAAAAAAGTTAGCAGGTTTTTCTCTGTGGTGTTTACTCTATTGTTACAAGGATGAGAGTGGGGGGGAGGGTGAAGGGGATCAGAGGAGACAGAGTTAAATAGAGTTAATACTTAATGAAAGGCTTTAGGGTAGGAGGTGGGGGAAGGGAGATGAGACAGAGTAAAGAAAGGAAATGCTTCCTCGCAGCTCTCTTCAGGCCTGCATTCTCCTAAGCATTTCTGACACCGGCACCTCCACAGGATGGGTGCTACAGCTGTGAACCAGTGACGGCATCTGAAAAATGTAGGGATGAATTTGGAAAACGGTGGGTGGCAATTTTCAGATCAGCTGCAGAGTCCAGGAGTCCTCCCGTTACCTGCAGACTTTGCACCATTCTCGGAAGGAAAACGCTTGTCTAGTTTCCCTTTGAAAACTGCCTCAGGGAAAAAAAAAATAAAGTCAAACACCCGCGGAGATTTGCACCCGCTTTGTTTGCAGATAACTTTTCCCCTGCAAAGCTCCAGGCGCTGATGCATTCTCCGTCCTCTCTCTGGAAACGCCTCCACCCGGTGCGCCACAACGCACGGACTTTTATCCAGATAAATAGCCATTTACCTCTACAGATGGCTTTTTCAAAATTGCCTTCTCAGCAAAAAAGTCCACCCCTTGCCCCTACACTTTTAAATCAAAGCATTTCTCTTCTCTTGGAATTCAGGAAAGCACGAGGCAAGCATAGCGGAGACAGAAGAGTGCGGCCAGAAGCAAGGGTAAAGCCAGAGACCCAGCAGGGTCCACAGTATTCTGGCCATTGGGTAGGGGGGAGATGGGCAGACGAGTTGGGCTTGGTGATATTTGTCTGCAAGGCTACTTTGTGTTTCAACCAAGGCGTTGTGCTCCGGGCATTAAAGGTCTGTTTGAAATTAGCTGACCCAGAGGCCGATGCGATAAGGTGCGCGCCACGCAGCGCACAGTCAGTGGTACACATATATTTTTGTGCTCACTGGAGAGGAGTTTTGTACTTGACAATGTGTGTTTACATTAGCGTCCTTGCATGGAGGTTGCATGCAGAGCCATGTGCCGCCTTACCTCCTGTTTTCTTAATGCTGGAAACTTAACTGCGAGTCCAAGGTGGAGTAAAGTTTCCAGGGCTAACGCTAGTCTATGGGCGGAAGGGAAGCTGAAGTTCCAGTGCCGGGCCCTGTGCTTTGTATTTATATGCAGATAACGGGGTTTTTTTTTTTACGTAGATAGCACATTTTATTCACAGAAAATATGATTTGTGCACATAAACTATGAAGTCCATGTTCAGTGCCTCTTGGCCGGATAAGTTTTGACTCTCAAATGCAGAGTTAGCTGAATAACGTATCCAGCTAACTCTTGTTGCACCGAAGACTTGTCCTAAAATTAGCCTCTGTTTTTTGTGAATAAAATTAGATTTATATGTATAAATCAAGTTTTGCTGTGCTCTAAGCCTTTTCTTTGAGCACATTTTTCAGTTTATGTGCCTTTTCTTAACTCCTGATGCATTAGCATACCGTTAGCTTACTGCATTCGGAGTTCAAAAAAATGAGCTTGTAGGTTAAGAAACTGCGCTGAATTTCAGTGTACAGGTTTAATGCTCAGCGTTTTTGCATCGCCACCCCCCCCCCCTCCAAAAAAAAACAAACCACCAAACAGTTGTGCAAAGATAGCTTGAGAGAGATCCTCTGAGGCTGTGCTTCCATCGGACAATTTGCTTCCTTAAATTTGATTTCCTGCTTGTGTTGTCATCTTTTCATTGGCCTTAAGCTGTTCTCCTGCTTTTCTGTGACAGGGCATCAGTGTTCCACCTCTTTTTAGAAAGGGAGTTTGGAAACCTCATGTTCATAAGGGCAATGTGGCACACACAGGACACACACCAGACCACTATTTGCGTGTTGCAGACTCACACCCTTACATCTATCCACCCTGCCACCCGGTCAAACTCACCTGCAGAATATTTCCTTAGATCCTGAAGGTGAAAGGGAGAAGACACCGGAGCAATCTGTGGAAATGATTCTTCACAGAAAAAGGTGGTGGATGCATGGAACAACCTCACACACAGCAGAGGAGGTGGAGACAAAAACTGCATCAGAATTTGAGAAAGCCTGGGAGCAGCACGGAAGAGGGAGGTGAAGATGAAGGAGTAGGTACTCTGAGCAGACTAGATGGGTCTGATGGTCTTTATCTGCCACCTGGTTCTCTGTTTCTGTGTTTAATGATATTCCCTATACTCTCCCCCATACATGGTCATATCCAGATATTCATACCTGGGAACCGAGGTTTTGGAAAGGGATTCACGCCGTGTTTTCTGGGGTGCAGGCACAGGAGCAGCAGTGAAATGGGAAGAGACCCATCCTGGTGGCACCTACCTGACTGGCAGGTGCATTGGCATGGCAATTTCTATTTGTCATGTGCACCAGAAAATGCTATGTCTTGCTCCCCCCCCCCCCCCCCCCTTTCTGTAATTATCTTCCCCTTCCATCCCTTATCTGCTGTTAATTAAGTTGACTTAGAAAATAGCCACTGCTTTTACTAGCATCAGTAGCATGGGATATAATTAGTTTTTGGGTAATTGCCAGGTACTTGTAGCCTGGTTTGGCCACTGTTGGAAGCAGGATGCTGGGCTTGATGGACCCTCGGTCTGACCCAGTATGGCATGTTCTTATGTTCTAATACCATCCCCTGAACCACAGCTGTACTCTTGTAGGCTGTGCTTCTGCCTCTGGTGCCAGCAGCCGGAACCCACACCACTGGAAGTGACAAAGAGCATTAGCAATGTCGTTCCTCTTACCAGGCAATGCTTCGCCTTGAACTTGGTGTTTAGCTCCAGGCATTTCTAAACTAGCTGCCTGAGTAGGTTCATCACCGAATTCGAGTGCGCTTTTGCCTCTTTCTTGCTTGTGCTACTGCCATGCTATTGGCCTAGAACACCACTCTCCTATTTTTTTAAATCTGCCTCCCAAATATGTAAAGCAATTCCAGAAATGTAACATCCTTGGTTCTACTTTCAAGTTGCCATTTTGTTTGGCCACCATTTTCCCTTAAGCTATGCTCCAAAGTCCTTTCCCCCAGCTGCATGTGCTCGCTGCTAATTGCTGGGTGCTTAATCATTGTTCTCCCATTGTAACCCTCCAGGAATTGGCTCCATACCATTAGGTCTTTTGTCATCCCCTCCGTGACTCTAATGAAGTGGTGCGCTTTCTCGGCTCCAGCTCTAGCACTCACTAGCCTCCTTATGAACGGCCCTACCCATGGGCATCACTCAACAAGCAAAATCAAGATGACCAATGAGGGCTTGCAGGTGCTTCAGTGTTACTTTCTTGTTTTGTGTTGTAACCCCAATTGATCTCCTTCACTGTTTCCATTTTGTCCATTGGTAGACTTGTCTCTATGCTAACCGAATCAATCTCAATCCCCAAGAAAGTAATTGCTTGTACTGGCCCTTCAGTTTTATTCTGTGCTAGGGGGACACCCATCTTCCAGGACTGATTTGAGGTTGATAGTGGAATATTCTGCTTGTGGGCTCACATATGGTATAGTGAAGCCATTTAGAATGAATTGTGTGTCTGACTCCTCCTGGAGTCTATCTATCTTAATTGGTGTAGAAGCTCTTGTATAGCTGGCGTCCCTGTTCCCCTGCCTACTCTTCTAAAGCATTTTGCCTGTGGGTGATTCCCCTTACACTCACTGCAGATATGCTTGACTCTGCAGCTATCCTGGTACCTGCAGAAACCCGTGTTATATGTTATATAACCTGCATATCCTGGCCCTTTGTGGCACCTGCCCCTTTTACCCGGCTGGGTGTCCAACCCTGTCCAGTCTGGGGCCTTGAAAAAACTGTTAACCTCCAACCCATGCTGTTGCACTGCGGGGCGTCACCTGCCTGGCTCGTCACAGCCCTGTTGTTCCCGGGCTGGCCTTGTCATTGTTGCTAGCCACAAATCAATGTCCTTCTTGTCCCAGTCGAGGTTACTCTTCCTCGCCTCATTGCACCTAAAATGCTCATCATGATCTAGCCATGCATTTCCCCCTCACTGACGTCGTCCTTGTATGTAAACAAGGCACAGTGCTTTTCTGGAGAGCGCTCCCCGATGACACTGGCCATTATCTGAAAGCTGCGCACCAATTCACTATAATCTTTACCACCAGGCTTTTGCGCTTTACCAGTTTATTACGTTTTTCTTTACAATCCAAGCCCCACGTTTCAATTTCTTTTTTCAATAGCTCAAATATATCAACATATTCAATGTTCAGGATTTTTTTCTTCGATTGATACCTGCACATGACAGCTCATCAGGCGGGTTGTACAAACCAGCTCTGCTGCCTCCATTGACCTTCTCCCCACTACTTCCCCGGTGACAGGTTCTTTATATTTTTCTTCATTTCTCCCTTGATCCCTTTTTCTATCTGTGCCACCTTCCCACCTCCCTCAGTAGCTGTCGCTGCTGGCTCAGCATTACTCCCCCACCCCTTTGCCCTGCTCACAGTTACTGCCTTTTAATTGAGCCCTCCCTTCTCCGTCCTTCCCCCACCCTCTCCCGCACCCACCTGACTCTTCCTGCATTCCCAAAGGTGTCCGTTTTCTCTAGGAGTTTGTTCATTGCTTTCAACAACAGTGAGTCGCCCCCCCCCCCCAGCTTGCCCTTTGTTACCCTGCCACACATCTGCCCCCCCCCCCCCCCCGCTCCAGGGACATCTCATTTTCCCCTCCCTTTAACCTCTCCCCCTTCCCCTGGAGGGCTCTCGCCCACGTGTGCCTTTGCGCCTCCTGAATATTCGCACTCACTCTGCTGTTGGGTGCCTCCTCCCATATTCTCTTCTAAGCCTTCTGCCATTGCCTGCTTTCTTCCGGACCGGGTAGTCCCTGGTGGTCCAGCCTCCCTGGTTGCGGACGGCTGTGATGGCGACGCGCTTTGTGCCGCAGCGATGAGACTTTGCAGCTCTTCCCTGCCCTGTCTAGCTGCTGCGGCTCCCCACAGTTTTAGTAAGTCCAGGAGTTGCTGGTCTTCACCGGAAACCAGTCTTTGTTGCTGACTGCCATCTATGATGTCCACACCAGCTTGCCCTTCCATCTTTCCGGTGTTCCTGTTCTCTATGCTCTTTCCCTTTTCGCTCCTGACCTTCTTTGCTGCTGTTTTTTCCTTTCTTTCGCTTACCATCCTTCTTGGCATGTGCTTTTTCCATCCTTCTTGAATTTGCTTACCACTGTCCTCCTTGCCTGCACAATTCTACTGCTTTGCTCTTTTCTATTCTGGTGCCGGGGTTTCCATCTCCATCCTGGAGATGCTACTAGCCCCACCCTTCTTGATGTTTCTGGCTCCATGGGGTTCGCAGCTCTGGTCAACATCATTGTTTCTCAGACTGCTGGCCTCCGCCAGGGTATTGGAAGATATAGGTAGTTAGTAAATTAGTGGACCATAAGAGATTTGTAAACACAGGTGGGAAATAATAATAATAGAGGAACAAAGCAATCACCAATCAATAAATAAATCAATAAACTAGTAAATGTGGATCAATATATATTGCATAGTTTAGAGTAAGACATGAAACTGCTGCATACTGTTTTTTTTCCTCTTCTTCTTTAGCTCAGTAACTAGCTGAGATAAGAACATAAGAACATAAGAAATTGCCATGCTGGATCAGACCAAGGGTCCATCAAGCCCAGCATCCTGTTCCAAAAGAGGCCAAACCAGGCCACAAGAACCTGGCAATTATCCAAACACTAAGAAAATCCCATGCTACTGATGCAATTAATACAAGTGGCTATTCTCTAAGTAAACTTGATTAATAGCCGATAATGGACTTCTCCTCCAAGAACTTATCCAAACCTTTTTTGAACCCAGCTACACTAACTGCACTAACCACATCCTCTGGCAACAAATTCCAGAGCTTTATTGTGCGTTGAGTGAAAAAGAATTTTCTCCGATTAGTCTTAAATGAGCTACTTGCTAACTTCATGGAATGCCTCCTAGTCCTTCTATTATTCGAAAGTGTAAATAACTGAGTCACATCTACTCGTTCAAGACCTCTCATGATCTTACAGACCTCTTATCATATCCCCCCACAGCCATCTCTTCTCTAAGCTGAACAGCCCTAACCAGCAAGGGTTATTTTTCCCTATATGGAACACCTTGCACTTGTCCACATTAAATTTCATCTGCCATTTGGATGCCCAATCTTCCAGTCTTGCAAGGTCCTCCTATAATGTATCACAATCTGCTTGTGATTTAACTACTCTAAACAATTTTGTATCATCTGCAAATTTGATAACCTCACTCGTCGTATTCCTTTCCAGATCATTTATATATATATTGAAAAGCACCTGTCCAAGTACAGATCCCTGAGGCACCCCATTGTTTACCCTTTTCCACTGAGAAAATTGTCCATTTAATCCTACTCTCTGTTTCCTGTCTTTTAGTCAGTTTGTAATCCACGAAAGGACATCGCCTCCTATCCCATGACTTTTTAGTTTTTGTAGAAGCCTCTCATGAGGGACTTTGTCAAACGCCTTCTGAAAATCCAAATACACTATATCTACCGGTTCACCTTTATCCACATGTTTATTAACCCCTTCAAAAACATGAAGCAGATTTGTTAGGTAAGACTTCCCTTGGGTAAATCCGTGTTGACTGTGTTCCATTAAATCATGTCTTTCTATATGCACTACGATTTTGATCTTGAGAATAGTTTCCACTATTTTTCCCAGCACTGAAGTTAGTCTCACTGGTCTATAATTACCCGGATCGTCCCTGGAGCCTTTTTTAAATATTGGGGTTACATTGGCCACCCTCCAGTCTTCAGGTACAATGGATGATTTTAATGAAAGGTTACAAATTTTAACTAATAGATCAGAAATTTCATTTTTGAGTTCCTTCAGTACTCTAGGATGCATACCATCCGGTCCAGGTGATTTGCTACTCTTTAATTTGTCAATCTGGCCTTCAACATCTTCCAGGTTCACAGTGATTTCGTTCAGTTTGTCTGACTCATCACCCCTGAAAACCATCTCCGGAACTGGTATCTCCCCATCATCCTCATTAGTAAACACGGAAGCAAAGAATTAATTTAGTTTTTCTGCAATGGCCTTATCTTCCCTAAGAGCCCCTTTAACCCCTTGGTCATCTTATGGTCCAACCGACTCCTTCACAGGTTTCTTGCTTTGGATATATTTAAAAAAGTTTTTATTATGAGTTTCTGCCTCTATGGCCAACTTCATTTCAAATTCTCTCTTCGCCTGTCTTATCAATGTTTTACACTTAACTTGACAATGCTTATGTTTTATCCTATTTTCTTCAGATGGATCCTTCTTCCAATTTTTGAAGGATGTTTATTTGGCTAAAATAGCCTCTTCACCTCACCTTTTAACCATGATGGTAATCGTTTTGCCTTCCTTCCACCTTTCTTAATGCGTGGAATACATATGGACCGCGCCTCTAGGTTTGTATTTTTAAACAATGTCCAAGCCTGTTGAACACTTAAGCTTTGCAGCTGCACCTTTCAGTTTTTTTCTATTTTCCTCTTTATCAAAGTTTCCCTTTTGAAAGTTTAGTGTTAGAGCTGCAGATATACTTATTGTCCCCCTTCCAGTTATTAGTTTAAATTTGATCATGTTATGATTACTGTTGCCAAGTGGCCCCACCACCGTTACCTCTCTCACCAAATCCTGCGTTCCAGGAACATCTGTTTTTTTTCTGTCTGATAAGGTTTTTTTCTGTCAGATAAGGTTCAGTGTTTGAGCTGTCTGGAGCTATGGAGGAGCAGGATCCTTAATGAATCACAGCTGAGACATAAATCTTGTTGAAGTTATGAGTTCTAATTATACTAACTAAACTTGCAAAACCTGAATTAGAGCCAGAAAACAGAATAGAAGAACAGCAATTGCAGTGTCTTTAGAATTACCAGAGGGAAAGCGCCATTAGCCACCCCGTTGTCTTATCTCCAGGCCTGTTGTCTCAGGATTTATTTACAGATACGTTGACTCGCAATAGGAAGACTTGTGAGGAAGGTATCTCTTTTTCTTCTTGTACAAATCTTTATCTTTTATTATTGTAACACTATTGGCTTTTTACTGATTTTTACAATATTGCTGTGATGTTGTGTGGTATTTTTCTTTGATGATTTTTTACTATATTTTACCATATTTAGTCAACTGAGTTTTTGCTTTTTACAAATCTGTGTTGTGTGTTCTATGACTTAATATACCACCATTCAGGCCACCGCTTACAGGGGGCCTGCTGGATTCTATGGCTGTGGCAAAGCTGGCAGGATATGTCTTCGTGCCTGTGTTGGTACTCACTGTGGTGATGATGTCTGTGGCTGTGCGCTTGCTGTTCCTTGCTTTCCCTGTAGCTGCTGCAATGAGGGATCGGAAGCCATGGAGGCTGGAGTGACTGCAGAAGCTCCCCCTGGAAAGTGGGGTACTGTGCCTAGAGTAGGCCCCCCCACCCAGGGTTCCTTACAGCCAAGTCCTGCATCTTTGTTGCAGCTGGTCAAGCTGCTGGAATGGAGCTCCAGTGGATCCATGGATCTCATGGAGGGTAGGGGGCGGGTGTCCAGCCAAAGGGGTGAATCTGCTTCCCACATCTCCTTCCTTGTATTCGGTATCAGCATCACTGTGGCTCCTTTTCTTGTGCAGGACCTTAGTTCCTTGCTGATTTTCATTCCTTGCTCCCTTCCCCCAAAGTTTTGAGGGGGTACCATGTCACTTGGCTTTGGAGGGGGGAGCTGCTGAAGGCATCTCTCATTGAAACGAAAGTTATAAAAGAAACTCGATAGAAAAACACTTGAAAGGTGGTGAAACCACAAAGCGGGGGAGAAGCTTGAACCGTAAGCCTTAAATAAGACCCCTCCATGGTCCCTGAAGCAGACAAGCAGTCGAAACATGGCCGGTGTCGGGCAGGCGGCTTCGACCTTATAGAAGCACAGGAGTTCGGGCAGAACCGATAAGTATTCATTTAAAAGAGCGGGAGCGCTAAAGAAGGTCAATTTGACCGCCAGGGGAAGGACACTTACTGAAACGGAAGCTACAAACACGGTTCATTGTGGAATATAAAATGAAGGATTGCATAAATAAAAAATACAACCATTGAAAGAATAAAGTCGGCAGCTATTAAAGAGGGGATCACAAAGGGTTTCCTCATATATAGCAACCGCACATTACCACGCATCGGGGAGTTTCCTTGATGGTTGGTTGTTGATGCCATTATAATAAAGGCAGATTGATGACTTGAGCACTCTGTCTCACTAGAAGCCAATCCCAAGATGGCCTCTGAATTGAATGTGCCAGGTATACACAATATGGCTGTTAGAAGTGACCGCGGGAAGACTTCTTAAAATGGCCACTGGTCGTGACCTCACAGATCTGCCCACTGATCCCGGAGGTGAGACCACGGGGTTCCTGTTCAAGATGGCTGCCAGAAGTGAGGACCAGAGAGAGGGGTCCTGGGCAGGCTGCAACTTGAGGTAGGTCGGGTAAGGTATTGGTGGCTTGAACTGGGAATGAACTCAGTGGAATTCAATCCGCGAATGGTTCTTGTGCACCAGGCAGCCCGCCGGCATACTCAGGGAGGGGGATCCAGAGGCAAAGTAAGTTAATCTATGTCTTTTTGCTGAAGAGCCAGGCATTAACTAACTGGACTATTTTCTTCCTCCGATGATCGGATCAATGCCCACTATTCAGTGACCCCTCAGATTGGATGCCACAATTGCATAAAGAGCGCACCGGATAATGGGGTGGGTGGTTGGCTGCCGGTACATGCCACCATTTAAATACCTTTTCCTACACCTTCTTGACACCCTGTTTGCTACCATTATGATTTCTTGACTTGTTTGCACAGGATCCGCCTGCTGTTTTCTTGCTACTCGCTCGCCACCGGTGCCGACTGTGTAACTTTGTCTCTGGGCTTCTGTCGCTCCCAGCCTTTCCTGCTGCTGTAGTTAATATTTCTGCACCCTCTCTCTCCCACTCTGTGCCTTTATAACTTTCTGGACTAACCCATCCCCACATTTATCAGCCAACTAGACCTGGGGTACTGAGTGCCCAGGCCAGCCTCTCCCCTCTTGCTTATGGCCACCTACCATTGTTCCCCCAACCCAGGGGTCCCAACAGCTAGGAGTTGAGACTCCTATGCCAAATACACACTAGGGCACGAGGACCAAGGAGCGGCGGCTGCCTTATGCACCACTGGACACCAAGGGGCATCCATGGTAACTTGGTCATTGTACAACGGTGGCACTTAGTGACAGGATTTGTGGACCAAAATTGCAGGGTTCCAGAGAGGAGCCCCGATGCACAGACCCTGGCTAAGGACCTTCGCGGCAATGACTGGACAAAAGCAAGTTGGTAGGTGATATCAAATAGGAGAAGAATCCCCAGGTAATTGCAAATGAATACTCAGGGCATTGGATCCCAGCCCTGGTTCTGATTGAACTGGACAGGTCAAAAAAGAAAACGGAAAGGTTCTGGGGTATCCTCCACTATTTGCAGCCATGTGTCTCTTGCCTCATATGTCCTGAATTTTGTACCAACCCATCTGCTTGATGAGGAATATCAGATGGTTCTAGGTCATCATGGGACAGATGGAACAAGCCCTGACTTTTCCCCACTGAATCTATGGACATGCAGTCCTGCTTTTCATGTTGAAGGAGCTGAAGTGCTTCTTGAAAAGGAAGATCTCTTAATCTCCTATTCAAGTTTGCTGAAAGATGGCCGTTTACTAGAGGGACAACAGAGAAAAATAGTTTTTTTTTTTATAGTGCCAGACAGCAAGGATGTCCGTTCACAGAGCAGAAAATGGATAGGCCTGGATATGTAAAATAGTGCAAATCCTTGTGTGTAATATCCAGTGGAAAAATCACTGTTCGGGGGACAAGATGTTCATTTGATTGTGTCATTTCACATGTGGCCTTGGAGCATTCATGAGTCAGAATAATTTACCTTTTTTTTGAATTTATTTATAGTAATGTCTGCCCACAAAACCTAGAAAAGAGAAACATTTTCAAAGTGACTTCCCCAGTCAAAAAGCATTTTTCCTGCCCTCGACGGCCGTCTGGAAATTGCCTTTCCTCGACGTAGCGAGATATCCGAGTGTCGCTACACAACACGCGTGCTTTTTAGCCTCAGAGGAGGCTTTACCGGGGGGGAAGAGACTGGAAAAGTAAGTGCCTAGATGGGATTTCCAAATCTTCGCATGACTTAACCAGCAAAAAATTCTGCCCGCAGAAAAAGTGAACGCAAATATCCTTGTGCACTTCGCAGCCGCGGAAAATTTCAGCGTGAACGAGCACACATCCTTTCGCTTTGAGAATTGGTGCAAAGCCCACAGGTAAAATGTAAGCATTAGGTGTTTGAATTAATGCGGACCATTTGAAAATATCCCCTCCCTCCCAAAAAAGTTTCGTTTCTACCATTGCACCCACAGACAGGAAGATGCGTGGCTTTTTTTTTTTTTTAGCAGGAAACATTGGCCATTCAGAAGAGCGGAAAGAGCACACATAGTCACAGACATCTGTGACTTTACAGCTGCACACCAGAATTCGAGATTTCCATATGAAGAAAAACTTTTAGCCTCCTCGCACTCAGGCCGATACAGTACAGTACAGTGCTCCGATGGAGCGCACTGTTAGCCGACATTTGGACACGCATTTTGGACGCGCTAGCTTTACCTCCTTATTCAGTAAGAGGTAATAGCGCGTCCAAAACGTGCGTCCAACCCCCCCGAAACCTAATAGCGCCCGCAACATGCAAATGCATGTTGATGGCCCTATTAGGTATTCCCGCACGATTCAGAAAGCAAAATGTGCAGCCAAGCTGCACATTTTACTTTCAGAAATTAGCGCCTACCCAAAGGTAGGCGCTAATTTCTCCAGACATTGGGAAAGTGCACAGAAAAGCAGTAAAAACTGCTTTTCTGTGCACCCTCCGACTTAATATCATGGCGATATTAAGTCCCCCCACCCCCCCCCCCACGGTTCCCCTTTCAAATCGAGCGTTGATTTTTTCCTAGGCAGATTCCACCTGTCTGTCTTTGGGGCTCGGTTCGTCTCTCCTCTTCCTCTGCGACTCCCAGGAGGTCAGCCTGAAGTAGCAACAAGTGCGGCGCAGCTATGGGAGAGGCAGAGGAGGGGGGAGAGGCAGGCTGAGGCCCAAAAACTGGCAGGTGATATCATGGCGATATTAAGTCGGAGGTCCCGAAAGTTTAAAAAAGTAAAAAATCAAAAAATTTAAAATGGGCCCGCGGCTGGCGGGTTGAAAACCGGACGCTCAATTTTGCCGGCTTCCGGTTTCTGAATCCGTGGCTGTCAACGGGCTCGAGAACAGACGCCGGCAAAATTGAGCATCGGCTGTCAAACCCGGTGACAGCCACTGCTTCCATCAAAAAAAGAGGCGCTAGGGACGCGCTAGTGTCCCTAGTGCCTCTTTTTACCGCCGGGCCTAATTTAAATAAATTAAAATACTGTATCGTGCGCACAGGAGAGTGGCCTGTGCTCTCCCGCGATCTTCCTGTATCGGCCCGTTTGTCAGTTGCCTCCCTTTTGTAAGATCTGAGCCTGGAGCAGAGGGACGATTCCTTCTTAACCTTCAGCTGAGTCTGAGGACTTGTGCACATTATGGGGGCTGACATCTTGCTCCTAAACGGGGGACACGATTACAGCCACGGCCAAAGCTGGAGTTCTAAACCTCGTGTTAAAGAATAAAAATTCCTCAGACAGTGAGCAAAGCCAAGCAAAGTGTGCACATTTGAGCAAGAAACCAGGGGTCGCTATTAATAATCATCTCACCAGGACCAGCGACTCTGACTATAAGGCCAAGACGTTTTCCTCTGCTTGGATTTGTTTGCATTTGCCCTGGGCCTCTGCTGCTGGTAGTTGGTTGGGAGGATCGTGTTGTTGTATTCAGACGGTACACATTTGGCCTTGACTGTTCTAGGCTGGCTGGGAGATTCAGGTCTACTCACTGCAAAGGACATTTTCTTTCCTTTTTTTTGCAGTGGGTGGAAGGGGAGGGGGGAGGCTGCTAACGACCTTGAGCCATAAACTTCCCCCAGTGAGAATTTGCTGTTGCTCGGCTGTAAAGTGAAGTCAAATAGGAGCCGTGCATGATCCTATACTTTTGCTGACATTTGGAATGAATTAGTGAATTTGGTTAACTAAAGGGAGAACACACACAGCTTGAGGGAGTATCGGGAAGAGTACACAGCTTCTTCAGTCTTATTCCTCTACGCTCCAGCTTTCCCCGACATTCCCATCCTGAACTGGAGCTGAACCCAGCGCAGTCAGATTTTCCATGTGATCTTGCGGTGACAAGGCAAGCCAGTATCCTCACAAAATCCCAAACAATGCTTCTCAGAGGCATTCCCAGTAGGGTTGCCAGCTTTTCCATGGAGCAGGACTGGACACTTGGGGGGGCAGCAGCAGTCACCCCCCCCCTCCCAATTCCCCTTTCAAATCGAGCGTTGATTTTTTCCCAGGCAGATTCCACCTGTCTGTCTCTCCTCTTCCTCTGTGACTCTCAGGAGGTCAGCCTGAAGTAGCAACAAGTGTGGCGCAGCTATGGGAGAGGCAGAGGAGGGGGAGAATCAGACTGAGCCCTGAAAACCGGAAGGTGATTGGAGCGCTGTGTAACCGGACACTGTGCAACAGACTGCAAAACCGGGCTGTCCAGTTGGTCACCCTTCCCAGTCATAGTCTGAGGCTGAAAGTGTTTATTTTTAGCTGAACTTTCCAATTAATACTCAAGGTGGCTTTGTTCAAATTAAAATGTGATAAATCCCTCCTCCAAAGAGCTTACAATTTAGGTGGGTATCTGAGGCAACAGGAAATAAGGTGACTTGCCCAAGGTCACCAGCAGTGTCAGTGGAGGGTAATGAGTTCCCTGGGTTGTAGACTATTGCTCTAACCACTAGGCCACTCCTCCTCCCTGGAGGATGAGTCAGGTCCAGGTTGATATGATGGCGTTTCATGCATAATCATGTCGAAGTATGATGACGACGTGTTTATGGTTTTTTTTTTAATTCCATTTTAATATTGCATTTATATTCAACTATTTTTAATTGACCTTGCTTTGAAGTAGGTAGGAAAAGGAGAGAAATCAAATCTAAATAAATAACTAAATATGATCCGATGATATTACTCTCCTCTCACACTTTATGCTGATGCAGACTGGAAATCATGTTTGGGACCAAGGAATTCCCAACGGGACCAGCAAGAGAC
Organism: Rhinatrema bivittatum; assembly: GCF_901001135.1. NCBI lineage: Eukaryota > Metazoa > Chordata > Amphibia > Gymnophiona > Rhinatrematidae > Rhinatrema > Rhinatrema bivittatum. The sequence goes on along the minus strand of NC_042622.1, from coordinate 48,656,963 downwards.
CCTCCAGAGCCGCAGTCACCTGCTCCAGCTGGAGCAGGACGGATCTTTTTATGTATTTACGTCTACCCTATATATCATTTAACACCCGGTGACAAAGCTCAGGCTTCTCTTGTTTCCCCATCAGCTTTCTTCCTGGCACTGTCTGCTGCTAATACTAATACCCTCCTCCTCCAGGATTTTTATTTTTAATCATTTGTGTTTGATGCCAGTCAAGCGCTCTCCTTTTCTTTCACTGGCCCTGCAAACCAGAAATGTCACATTCTTTTTTAGAGCAAAGTCTACAGCATTTAAATGTGGAGCTCAGTCGGGTTCAAGGAATTCACTTCAGACCCTCATAAACAGGCTGACAGTTAATTACTGGTCAATGGGATGGGAGCTGGCATAGCCTCATGGGCTGAGACACAGACTGTTTCATTGCATGGATTCTACTGAATCATGACACATCTTTTTCACATTCTGAAACTGTGATTTTTCTTAGCTGAGGAGAAGAGAGGGAAGGGCCCAGTAGAGGAAAATTAGTCCAGTGGAGGAGGAGGAAAAAATAAGAACAAATAAATAAATAGCTTGTGAGAAATGTCTTCTTTTCAATTGGGAGATACAAGACAATGAAATGACATTCCTGAGACATTCAATGCTCTCTTCTGTATCTATGGCAGTGGTTCTTAATCATTCTTTGAGTCTTAACCTTTTTTGGGGGGAGAATCTGATGAAAGCTTTGGCTTCCACTCCCCAGAAAAATGCACAAAACAAAAATGAATGCAGAAATTTTGGTGCCTGATTCATGGACCCCCATGAAGCCCATCCATGGACTCAGATTAAGAACCCTGGTCTATGGGAACTACCTAGATTGGAGAGGTCAGTCTTTCCCACATCAAGAACCCAGGATTCACAGTAAGAGAGCGCTACCTCTACTTTAAGAAGCAGACAGGGGGAGGAGGAGGGAAAGAAGGCACCCCTGCAAAAGAAAAGGCCAACTCTCTAAACCTTCTCCTCATCCATACTGTAGAGGTTTTAATCACTCTCTACAAATTGCTCCCACCCTAGCCCCACCAGTCTCCCTCAATGCCCCCACCCTGGCTTCACCAGTCTCTCTCAATCCTCCACCATTCTCTATCTCTCACCCTATCCCCCACCAGTCTTTCTTCTCAATTCCCCCACTCTAGCCCCTACCATTCTCTCTCTCTGTCCCCTATCCCTAGCTACCCTCAAACTCTCACCCTTGATCCTCCACTCTAGCCCCCTCTAGTGTCTATCAATCCCCTACTTTAGCCCCCACCAATCTGTCTCTCTCAATTCCCCACCATAGCCCCTACCAGCCTCTCTCTCTCATTCCCACCCTTGCCCCATCCAGTCTCAACTCTCACGCAGCCTTTCCCTTCCTCCCTCACCCCTTCAACTGACCAGTCAATCCCCCCTCCCACTAACCAATCACCCTCCACTCCCCAGTTACCACCCCCAGCCAGCTAGCCAGCCCCATCACCACAAATTGTTACTTTCAACCAATCATTCTCCAGGCAATTTGAATCTTCCATCTCTCTTCCTCAACTTGTTGGTTTCCACTGCAGTTTCTGTGTAACCAGGAGTCAAAAAGTAATTTTTTAAAATACTCACAGTGGAGGCCAGTGTATGGGATTCTGCCCCTTTTAAGGGGCCTGGATTCAGCAGCAGCAGCTTTCTTGGCTGCAAAGCCAGCAGCTCTCTGTGGTTACTTTCGTGAGGAGGTTGTCTGGGACTTGGGGGAAAAAAGTCAGGAAGTTGGTGGTACCGTGTTTCCCCGATAGTAAGACACCCCTGATAGTAAGACGTAGTGGGAATTTTAGGGGGGTCGGCTAATGTAACACATCCCCCGAAAGTAAGACGTAGTAAAGTAAAAGGTAGCTACGGCATAGCGCGGAGGAGGACGGTGGCGCCGGCTTCATTGAATTGTGTAGCAGAGCAGGAGGTCACATGGGCACAGCCAATGAGAGCTGTCAGAGACATAGCGTCATGTGTCTCCGGCAGCTCTCATTGGATGTGCCCCGCGCGATCTCCCGCACTGATATCGCGCTGTCTGCGAAGACACAGGATAGAGAGGTACGGTAGCTGTTGCAGCGGTGAGATATCGCCATACAGTACTTGTTCTGTGTCCTGTGTGCATAGCAGGGGGTAATATTGCCCCCTGTTGTTCACATAACACCTATAGTATATTGCCTATGTCCCCTGTTCGCATAACACATATACTATCCCTGTTTGGGATACTGTATGAGGCTGTAACCCTATGGGAGACTGTGATATGGAACCATAAGCAGTGCTTTTACCGTACCCTATATTTTTGCCCCTAGACATGAGCGCTTCCGGTTCCAGTGGTAAAAGGAAGAGCTACACCGTTAAAACCAAATTCGACTTTTTTTCCAATATAAGACATACCCTGAAAGTAAGACATAGTGGGACTTTTGGGGGTAAAAAGAAAGTAAGACGCTGTCTTATTTTCGGGGAAACACGGCAGCATGGGAAGCCACTCAAGCTGCAATCTCTGTGATTCTGAAAGTATGGACAGCACGCCAGTAGGGAGGCAGGGTTCGTGCAATGTACTAGCTTAACTTTCGCCACGTAGACTGCTGACGTACCTCCTGCTCCTCTCATTGGACCATGTACCCGATGACACCATCCCTCCTTGCTTCAGCCATGCGGCCTGATCACTCCACTGCTGCTACAGCAGCCGTTGATGCTGGCGGCATTAAAGGAGCCATCCTTCAGGGTTAAGAGAGCCGCACGTGGCTCGCAAGACACCGGTTGACCATCCTTGACCTAGATAAATCAGGCCCTGGGCGCCCTCAATCAGTGTTTCTCACCACTGATCCCTAGCAGCATTTCTGCTGGTCCACAGAGCGGCAGTGAATTACAGAAGGTTGAGGAGAAAGCAAGACCTGCCCTGCAACTGGACGTGCTGTACTGCAGCAGAGACTTCCCCTAACTCACTCCCCCAGTCCTACCCTGTCCTGTAGACCTTGTTATTTTTTTTCCAGTTGGGGCTGCAGCTGAATGTTAATGCGCCAGCGTTAAGTCTGAGTCAGCATCCGCTCTGCTCTCAGGCCCCGCCTCCTGTGGAGAAGCCAGGACGGGGATAGGGGAGGAGACTGCTGAACCAGAGCAGAGCAAATGCTGACTCAGTCTATATTACTGGCTTATTAACAGTCAGCTACAGGTTCTCCTCTCCAGAAACCAAGTCTTCAGGATTGGCCCCCAACAGGGATAAAAGGTCCATGGGGCGGGGTATTAATTGGCTGGCAGAGGAGGAAGAGAGAGGGAAGGGACTCGACCCCCCCCCCCCCCCCCCCCCCCCCCATTGATCTGATGGCTGCCTGGGAAGGAGAGGTCTTTTCTTTTCTGAGGACAATCCTGACTGGGAGGGGAAGGACTTTATTTTTTAAATAAGAGCAACATTTTCTTAAAAATAATTTTCTTACAGTGGTTAGTTAATCCTTTGCAAATTGACACAGACCAGCTGCAGGGCTGGCCCATGGCTGGGTGGCTATTCAGCAATGGAACTCGGATCGTCGGGGGATTTGGACACTAAGGCATGCGCATTTATCTGAAAAGCATCCAGGAGTGCGTTAAAGGGCAAGAACTGCGGTTTAAGTGGTTGAACCGTATGTGTCTTACTCCAGTGCTTTTCGCAAAATGTAGTAAGAGCAGTCCTCTTTGGTGGAGGGGCTGTGGGCGGGAGGGGCCCTCCTTACACCTGCGGTGGGACTGCAGGGAAGTACAGACCCTTCTGGGGATCCGTACTGGATTGTTTTTCTACCATTCGTGGAGAAAAGGGACATGCGGATCCCTTTTTGCGTGTATTGGCCGTGTGGTTTAATCGATCCATTATGCGTGGTCGGTGGAAGCTGACAAACCAACTGTTACATGCTGCAAGATTAACCACGGCTCGGATGTGGAAGATTGGTTGGGAATGTAAAGCGCTGGAAACTGCTCGTTTAGAAAAGCTGGTGGGTGCTTTCCGAGGTCAAACGGGCACGTACCGGGATCTATGCGAATGTTTAGGGAACCATTTATCACGTTATGCTAGTGATGTACTTGTTTTGTATTGTAGGGCACCGAGGTTTTGTAGAGCGAGCAGCGAGCCTCCTCTATTATGTGTACTTTGGTTAAATAGCTTGAAAAAAAAGATTAGGTGGGGAAGGGATTATACCCCAGTACCCCTCCCCCCTTCCCGCACCATTATCGTTGCAACCGGCTGGCCCCTGCGAAACAGTGCTCTGACTCACGTCTCAAGACATTCAGTGCTCATAGTACCCACTACACCTCATCTTCCTGAAAAGGCAGAGTATTAACCAAATGCAAAATTAAAAATCAGTTTTGGGTAGGAGAGCAAAAGAAAGACTAAGCAGATTGTGTTGATTTACACGTCTTTAAGAAAGAACACAGCAGGAAGGCAGCCAGTGCAAGCAAAGAGACCCCCCCCCCAGTGCATTAGTCAGGAAAATCTGGGCTCCTGCAGCTTGTACACAGGTCCTTCTTACAGGAATGGCAGTAATCAATGGAAGGTCATGTGACCTCAAAGCCAGCCTAGATTTGAAGTTTAAAAAAAATTGTATGAAAAATACACATTGATAGCACTGGTTGTCTCCCTAATGGTGTTTAACAGAAAGAATATACACCTTGTAAGCTTATCCTAGAAGGGAATGTACAAAATGTTTGCTTTTATTAAGAGATGCGTGTTTACCTATGGGGACTGATAACACCCCCTGCTGTGCCCGAGCTAGAGACTGTTAGGAGCAGAAGAAGGTCTTTTGTTATAGGGAAGAGTAGCCCAAGTAGAGAGCGCATCAGGTGTGAATGGGCCCCATTCGGACGCTGTCATCAGCTAATCACCATGAAAAAAGACTCTAGAAATGCAGCGTGAACTTGGGTGCTTGAGCCTGCTTTAGAATTAATCCCCTTTCCAATCTCTGCTAATGGCCAGAGTCTTGTTCCCATTGTACTGCAGACCTGAAGACAGAAGATCTGTGACTCCAGCTGTTCACAAGTCTCTTGGTTGATCCAGTTGCTTCAGATAAGGATAGATCATCCAAACCAACAGGCCAACCTCTGACAGCTATTCAGAACATTTTGTTTCCCCTATTGTTCCCCCATCCTCAACACACACTTCTCCTACACCACTGCTACACTTTGCAATAGCTGATCCTTTTGGAAAAGAGAAATTAGTCAGGGACAGTGGACTTACATTTACTCCAAACAAGAGGGATGTTTCTCAAGTTAGTGGATAGATGTAACAGCTTTGCAGAGGAGATAGTACAAGCAAAATGGTATTGGGATAAGCACAGAAGGATCCCTAGTCAGTGGAGTCTATGCAGGGCTGGTGCGTCCCAATAGGCGAACTAAGCGGTCGCCTGGAGTGCCAGCCATTAGGGGGAGGCAGAGAGCAGCCATGTGGGACCACGAGCGGAGCCCATCCCACTCATGGCCAAGCGAAGCAGAGGCTCGGCAGGCGGCAAGCAGCTTCTCTTTGTGTGTGTGTGTGTGTGTGTTGAGTAGGAGGGATTGTGTGTATGAGAGAGCAATGGTGTTAGAGAGAGTGAGAGAGCCTGTGTAAGGTGCGTGTGTGAATGAGACGGGGAACCTAAGTGTGTGTAAGAGTGAACCTAAGTGTGTGTCTGAGTGAATGAGGTCGGTGCCAGAACTGAGGCCTGGACCGGGGAAGGGGGGCGGGGGAGCAAGACAGAAGGTTCACCTAGGGAGCCTAATACCCTTGCACCGGCCTTGGGTCTATGGCACTGCCCCAGGAAGTAAATTAGGCAGACCAGATGGGCTTTATGAGCCTTACCTGCAGTTCTGTGTTGCAAAGGGAGGCAATTGAGAACTGCACAGCTGGATCAGATCAAAGGTGGGAAGGCTGAGGGAACGTGTATAAGGAATACGTAGGGACCTTCGTTTTCAGTTTTTATTTTGTGAGAATTTCAATGTTTAGAACAAAAAAGAAATCAGAGGAAAATGACTTTTCCACTGATTTTTCTCCTGTGTATTATATCAAAAGTCACTTTTTCACTGACGTTTTTGGATACAACATTGATATTCCAGGCAAAGTAAAATGAAAACAGGTCCCTAGGAACAGGATATGTGTAGAGTTATACAGTATATGTAATACAAGAATGAATAAAACCCCTACATTTAATTATTAAAGGTTATGTTAATGTTATGTATGTAATGTCACATGCTACATGTATGTCTCATCACAATCTTTTCCAAATGAACTAGTATTATCTCTGTTCTTTATAAGACATATACTAGCAGAGGTGGTCATAAGAACATAAGAATTGCCATATTGGGTCAGACCAAACGTCCATCAAGCCCAGTATCCTGTTTCTAACAATGGCCAATCCAGGTCACAAGTTCCTGGCAGGATCCCAAAAGGTAAAGAGATTCCATGCCTCTAATGCCCAGGAATAAGCAGTAGCATTTCCAAGTCTGTCTGGTTAATAACAGTTTGTGGACCTCTTTTCCAGGAGCTTGTCCAAACCTTTTTTAAACCTATCCATACTATCTGCCTTTACCACATCCAGCGGCATTGAATTCCAGAGCTTAATTCTGCATTGAGTGAAAAATAATTTTCTCTGATTTTTTTTAAATGTGCTGCTCCCTAACTTCATAGAATGTCAACAAGTTTTTGTGTTTTTTGAAAGTGTAAGTAACCAATTCACATTTACCTATTTTATTCCACTCATGCTTTTATAGATCTCTATCATATACTCTTCTCAGTTGTCTCTTGTCCAAGCTGAAGAACCCTAATCTCTACAGCCTTTCCTCACAGGGGAGCTATTTCATCTCCATTATCATTCTCTGTACCTTTTCCAGTTCAGCTACATCTTTTTTGAATTGTGGTGACCAGAAATGCACACAGTTGCGGTCTCACCTTGGAGTGATACAGAGGTATTATGACATTCTCTGTTTTATGCTCCATTCATTTCTGTTGTGCTTGGCAGTCCTCGGGCAGGACCCGCAAACCGCTGCACTTACCCCTTGGGTTGGACCTTGTTTGCTATCTCCAGTGCTGCCTGAATGCCTCTCTCTCCAATGCCGCACCATGATGCGGCTGGACATCGACAACAATTCCCGCAGCAGGCCCCGTTCTTCCTAGAGCACGCGCATGCGCAACCTCTCCATGTTTAAGGGCCAGCGGCAGGAAAGGCCTGGAGGAACCCTTTGATGACATCATTCTTCAGGCCTATAAAAGGCCTCTGCAGATGCCCCTCCCAGTGCCTCAGCAACAGGTCTCTCTACAGCCTGTGTAAAGTGAATTTCCTCAGTGTTCTCCAATTCCTGGTTTCCTTCATGTCTTCAGTACCTAATCCTCGTTTGACCTTCAGTTCTTGATCTTTGTCTTGTCTTCAGTTCTTCCTCAGGTCTTGTGGTCAATTCTTCAGTTCTTCAATGTTTCTCTTCATCTCGTTTGCCCTCCTGTGCTACTCCTTGCTTCCCTGATCTGCCTTCTGTCCCACCTTCTTCAGCCTGCCTTATGGACTGTCCTTGATTGCCGCCTACCACTGACCACTGTCTGTTCCTGGATCTCCTTGAACGCCACCTGCACTGACCCGAGCCTGCCGACTGCTCCTGCTCGCCTCCACCTCATCCACGGATCTTCTGTCCCTCAGTAGAGGCCCCCAACTAAGACCTGCTGGCCCCAGCACCCGAGGGCTCAACGTAAGGGCAACATGGGCTGATATAGCAAAGCTCCAGTTAGTCCTCTGCCTCATCCAACTCCACCAGCTGACGGTGAGGACCTGCAGGGCTTCACTCTGCAGGTTGTGCCAACTTCATCTCAGTCCAAGGGTCCACATCCATAACAATTTCCTAATAATTCCTGTTTGCTTTTATGACCACCACTGCACTGAGCCAGGATATCAAAGTATTGTCCACAATGATGCCCAGATCTTTTTCCTGGGTAGTAACTCCTGATATGGAACTTAACATTGTGGAACTGTAGTGGGGCTACTTTTCCCCATGTATATCATGTTACAAACTTGTCCACATTAAATTTCATCTGGCATTTGGATGCCCATCTCCCAATCATGCAAGATCTTTCTGCAATATATCACAATCCGCTTGTGATTTCACTACTCAGAATAATTTTGTGTCATCCGCACATTTGATCACCTCACTTGTCATTCCCTTTTCAATGACTTGAAGAAAGGCTGAAGAGGTTAGGGCTGTTCAACTTGGAGAAAAGACAGCTGAGGGGGGATATGATAGAGGTCTTTAAGATCATGAGAGGTCTTGAACGAGTAGATGTGAATCGGTTATTTACACTTTCGAATAATAGAAGGACTAGGGGGCATTCCATGAAGTTAGCAAGTAGCACATTTAAGACTAATCAGAGAAAATTCTTTTTCACTCAACGCACAATAAAGCTCTGGAATTTCTTGCCAGAGGATGTGGTTAGTGCAGTAGTGTAGTTGGGTTCAAATAAAGTTTGGATAAGTTCTTGGAGGAGAAGTCCATTAACGGCTATTAATCAAATTTACTTAGGGAATAGCCACTGTTATTAATTGCATCAGTAGCTTGGATCTTCTTAGTGTTTGGGTAATTGCCAGGTTCTTGTGGCCTGGTTTGGCCTCTGTTGGAAACAGGATGCTGGGCTTGATGGACCCTTGGTCTGACCCAGCATGGCAATTTCTTATGTTCTTAAGATCATTTATAAATATATTAAAATACACGATCCAAATACAGATCCCTGAGGCACTCCACTGTTTACCTTTCTCCACTGAGAAAACTGACCATTTAGTCCTACTCTCTGTTTCCTGTCTTTTAACCAGTTTGCAGTTCACAATAGGCAGGGCAAGTGGAAGCATTAAGCGGGATAGGCAGTAGCCTAGGGTGCTAGAAGTGGGCAGGGTGTCAGAGTAGCCGGTAAGGTTAGCAGTTTTGAAAGAACGGATGAGATGAGAAGTGGCGCAGGTACGACATGGAGCTGGAGGTCATTTTCCATTTTTGGGTGGGTATTTCTTTGAGGAGTTGGGGGTCATTTGTTGTGTGCAATGAATGTGATCTCTCTCTTCCTCTCACTCTATCACATGACAACATCTCTGTCTAAGGTGGCTGGACACCCTTCCACCGGCACGGACAACAGGACATTGCCTCTTATCCCATGACATTTTAGTTTTTTTAGAAGCCTCTCATGAGGGACTTTGCCGTATATCTTCTGAAAATCCAAATACACCATCTACTGGTTCACATTTGTCCATGTTTATTCACCCCTTCAAAAAAATGTAGATTTGTGAGGCAAGACTTTCCTTGGGTAAATCCTTTCTGGCTGTATCCCATAAACCCATGTCTATCTAAATGTTTTGTGATTTTATTCTTTATAACAGTTTCCATGATTTTTCCCAGCACTGAAGTCAGGCTCCCTGGTCTATAGTTTCCTAGATCACCCCTGGATCCCTTTTTAAATATAGGGGTTACATTGGCCATCTTCCAATTTTCAGGGACATTGGATGATTTTAATGATAGGTCACAAATTAATTGAAATTGGTCTGAAATTTCATTTTTTTAGTTCTTTCAGAACCCTGGGGTATACCATCTGGTCCAGGTGATTTACTACACTTCAGTTTGTCAATCAGGCCTACCACATCTTCCAGGTTTCACTTACCCAGTCAATATTAGGGTAATTGAAATCTCACATTATTATTGCACTAACAGTTTGGTTAGCTTCCCTAATTTCTCTTAGCATTTCACTGTCCGTCTCACCATTTTGGCCAGATGGACGGTAGTATACTCCTAACACTATTCTCTTTCCCAACAAACAAGGGATTTCTACCTATAAAGATTTGATTGTGCATTTAGTCTCATGCAGGATCTTTATCCTGTTGGACTCTATGCCATCCCGGACATAAAGCACCACCTCTCTGTCATTGCAATATTACTTGTACCCCGGCCATTGGTTATCTTCTTTCCATCATGTCTCTGTATCTTTTCTAATTCTGCTATATCTTTTTTGAGATGTGATGACCAGAACTGCACATAATATTCAAGGTGAGGTCACACCATGGAGCGAAGCAGAGGCATTATGATATTCTCTATTTTATTCTCCATTCTTTTTCTAATAATTCCTAGCATTGTATTTGCTTTCTTGGCTGCTGCTGCACATAAAGCAGAAGATTTCAATACATTATCAATGACACCTAGATCCTTTTCCTGAATGGTTAGTCCTAATGTGGAACCTTGCATTGTATAGCTATAATTTGGGTTACTTTTCCCTAAGTGCATCACTTTAACCTGTCCATATTAAATTTCATTTTCCAGTTGCATGCTCAATCTCCCAGTTTTGCAGTCTTTTCTCACAATCCTCATGTGATTTAACAACTTTGAATAATTTGGTGTCATCGGCAAATTTGATTACCTCTCTTATTCCTATTTCCAGGTTGTTTTCTAAATTTATTAAAAAGCAGTGGTCCCAGAACAGATCCCTGGGGCAATCCACTATTCACCTTTCTCCATTGGGAAAATTTACCATTTAGACTTGCTCTCTGTTTTCTATTTTTTAACCAGTTCTCAGTGCACAATAGGAGGCTGCCCCCTATCCCATGACTTTTTTAATTTCCTAAGATGTCTTTCATGAGGGACTTTGTCAAATGCTTTCTGGAAATCCAGATATAGTGTATCAAGTGACTCGCCTTTATCCACATATTTACGCCCTCAAAAAAAAGTAGCAAATTTGTGAGGCAAGACTTCCCTTTGCTAAATCCATGTTGGCTTTGTCACATTAAACTATGCCTATCTATACACTACCTGTCCACATGCGACTTGAACCCTGTGCATTTAAATTCAAAAAGAAATTAAAAACTCTCCTGTTCAACCATGCTTACACAGAATAACTCCTTCCACTCCCCCTCGCAGTCCCCTTTCAGGTGACCTCCTTATATTAAGGAGACTTTCATTGTAAATTGTTTTGGTTATTACCTTCTTGTTCTCCTATCCTTCCTACTGCCTTTCTGTTCTTCCCCCCGCCCAGTTACATTCCCCTGTTGCAATGTATTTTCCAATCTTTTTCAGTTACTATGTGAACCGGTATGATGTCCCCACAAATACCGGTATATAAAAGTTTCTAAATAAATAAATAAATATATGTTCAGCAATTTTGTTCTTTAGGATAGTTTCTACCATTTTGCCGGGAGAAACATCACTCGTCGTATTCCTTTCCAGATCATTTATATATATATATATATATTGAAAAGCACCGGTCCAAGTACAGATCCCTGAGGCACTCCACTGTTTATCCCTTTCCACTGAGAAAATTGACCATTTAATCCTACTCTCTGTTTCCTGTCTTTTAACCAGTTTGTAATCCACGAAAGTACATTGCCTCCTATCCCATGACTTTTTAGTTTTCTTAGAAGTCTCTCATGAGGGACTTTGTCAAACGACTTCTGAAAATCCAAAAACACTACTTCTACCGGTTCACCTTTATCCACATGTTTATTAACCCCTTCAAAAAAATGAAGCAGATTTGTGACGCAAGACTTCCTTTGGGTAAATCCATGTTGACTGTGTTCCATTAAACAATGTCTTTCTATATGCTCTACGATTTTGATCTTGAGAATTGTTTCCACTATTTTTCCCGGCACTGAAGTCAGGCTCACTGGTCTATGGTTACCCGGATCGCCCCTAGAGCCTTTTTTAAATATTGGGGTTACATTGGCCACCCTCCAGTCTTCAGGTACAATGGATGATTTTAATGATAGGTTACAAATTTTAACTAATAGATCAGAAATTTCATTTTTTAGTTCCTTCAGAACCCTAGGATGCATACCATCCGGTCCAGGTGACTTGCTACTCTTTAGTTTGTCAAACTGGCCTACTACATCTTCCAGGTTCACAATGATTTCGTTCAGTTCATCTGACTCATCACCCCTGAAAACCATCTCCGGATCCTTTTTCAAAAATTGGTGTTACATTGGCAACCGTCCGGTCTTCAGGTCCACAGACGATTTTAATGATAGTTTACAAATTACTAATAGCAAGTCTGCAATTTCATTTTTCAGTTCTTTCAGCAATCTCTTCTCAATCTGTTCTTTACTTATAGGAACCTTTCTATTGGGATGCCCTAACTCCCCTGTTATTTTAGTATTCTTTGAAGATACCTCCCATCGAACCATACACTGCTGAATCAACTGTCAGCTTTCCCCCTTGTTCTAGTTTAAAAGTTGCTCTATCCTCTTTTTAAAGCTTAGCGCCAGCAGCCTAGTTCCACTCCAGTTAAGAAAAGATCATAATTTCAAAATAAGCTAATAAAACCCAAATCCTCTTCTCTGCACCATCGTCTCATCCAATCATTGAGACTCTGGAGCTCTGCCTACCTCTGGGGACCTGGGCGTGAAACAGGGAGCAATTTTGAGAATGCTACCCTGGAGGTTCTGGTGTCCACATGTACCATATCAGTTGGTTCCTCCCCAGCATTGTCTAAAATCTTACCAAGGTGATGGGTGAGGTCTGCTACCTTCACACCAGGCAGGCAAGTTAACCAAGCAATCCTCATGTCCACCATCCACCCAGCTACCTACATTCCTAATGATTGAATGACCTGGTATGAATGCCAATCTAACCCTTCCCTCCAGGGCACAAGCCCTTGGGGACCCATCTTCCATGTGAGAGGATAATGGATCATCTGGAGAGCAGATCCTAGCTACAGGATCACTTCCTACTACAACAACTGTGTGTTCTCTGCCCAGGTGACCTTGCTCTGCAAAAGCATACAGGGGCTGCTAGACTGAAGTTGGGACTTGGCTACTCTGTCCCTGAAGGTCTCCTCTATATATCTCTTTGTCTGCCTCAGCCCCTCTAGGTCTATCCTCCAGAGACTGGACTGAGGCAGGAGCTCTTTATAGCAGATGTGCACATCCAATCTCTCACCAACTGGTAGAAAATCATTAGGGTCCTTCGTTTTCAGTTTAAACTGATTTTCACCCATAAATTCCTGGATTTTTTCCAACGATGACAATGAGTTTAAACTGATATTCACCCAGATTTTAGGATTATTAAAAAGCTGCTCTAGAGTTGCAGATCCAGTGCTTCAAGGTCTCCAGCAACTGCTGGAAGCCAGTTGGGGCCAGCCTGCTGTGTTTCAAGTCCCACTCCCTACCAGTTAAAGCGCTCATCCTCCAGTGCTGTCCTTACCATTTCCAAGTCCTGCTTCCTCACCCCCGCAAGCAGCCAAAGTGCCAGCTGTCTGGTGCCAGGAATACATTTGAAGCAGGCCCTATCCACCAGAAGCACCTGTTTAATATTTTATGGTCCTGGCTTCTATCAACCAAAATAAACTGATATTTACCTGGAAAAATTAGTCATTTTTGTCAACTGATTTTCTCCTTTGTTCTTATAATAAACCCTGATAAATTCCTGGGGGGAAAAAAGAACAATAAAACCCAAAAATGCAGGTCCCTAATAATCATGCAGGTGGCACTTGATACAAAAATTGGAAGGCCACCATCTCACTGCTAGACTGCTGTCTGCATCTTAATATTGTTGTGTTCTTAGTTAATTTAGGTTGCTAAGGGAGTAGGGATTTGTAAACTATAGTCCTTTAAATTTATGTGGTGTATTTAATGTTAATTTAGCAAAGGCCTGCAAGGGGACAATAATTAATCTATTGATAAGGGCTGGGTCACTCTCTTGTTTTAGATAAATCCCTGATTGATTTTTGGTGGGAGAATGTCTCTTGTCCTTTTAATTGGGATAGTCTATAAATCAAAGAATCTGCTAATGGGGGGAGTGGAAGGGAGGGAAAGAGACACCCTTAGAATTAACTACTTTTCTTTTCTAGCAGTCAGTCTGAATTATCTAGCTTTCTTTTCTTTTTGAATGATGCGCACATACTAAGGAATAGGGGTGTATGTGTAGAAACAGCAGAGGGCTCAGGGCAGGGTTAGGCGCTGGAGGCGGTAGCTATTTCTCCAAGGGGCTTGCCTGCCAGCTCTTCTTTGCTTTGGATGGCGGGGCCTGGAGAACTCCATCAGCTCTGCTACTCCAGCTTCCTCCTCTTCTTCAGCTGGAAAGGCCTGGGGAGGTCCGTCAGCCCTGCTGCTTTCAACACCACCCTGTTATTCCATCAGCACTTAGTGCTTGCCTGATCCACCTGCTCCCCACTGCTCGCTGCCTGTGACATCAGTGTCACAGACAGACATGCTGAATACATAAGTGCTTTCTTATTTCATTAAATGTGGTAAAAGGGATTCATGGTGTTATGAGGTATAATTAAATATTGTTTTGTTCATGCAATGGCTTCAGACTTTGCAAAGACAGGAAATTCTGATGCACACATAGCCTGATGCTGTTCTCTCCACAATAAATGAGCTACAATTACATTTACAGCCATTATGCCATGGTATGAAACTTCCAGGAACAAGTTCAACTAGAGCTAGCACCCCTACTCCCTGCTGGGAGTAGGGGTGCATTACAGAGGGAGGAGAATAGGGGTGCCCCCGATAGCTGTGCATGAACACCCATTATACCTCTGTTTCAGTCTTTTCCCCACCCGTCACCAGCGACAGTGTGTGAGATTGGGGATAGGTTCCAGCTGGGGCAGAAAGTCAACCGTCCCACCCTCCAAAATTTATGGAACAGTAGATAGCAAATATAGTGTATAAGAGCAGTAATGGTATTGAGAAGAGCATAAAAAAGAATTTTGTGCCGGTTCGTTTTTCGGTTTGGGGGTGGGCCATTTCGGTCCATCCCCGAATCAGAAATTTTTCTTCTATTGCCAATTTTGTTAACCCCCCCCCCCCCCCCGAAAAAAGCCCCCGTCCTTCAAATTTAATTAAATGGAAAGCCCCCCCCCCACCCTCCCACTCCCCCCAAGACTCACTCAATGTCCCTGATGGTCCAGCGGGTGGCCTGAGAGTTCAGAGCGATCTCCAGTTCCCGGGAGCCATCAGCTGCCAGTATTCAAAATGGCACCGGCAGCCCTTTGCCCTTATCATGTGACAGGGGCTACCGATGCCATTGCATGGCTCCTCTCACATGGTAGGAGCAATGGATGGCCCACGCCATTTTGAATACTGGCAGCTGACGGCCCCCGGGAGCTGGAGATGGCTCTGAGCTCTCGGGTCCCCTGCTGGACCACCAGGGACATTGAGTGAGTCTTGGGGGTATCTACTGCTCTATAACTTTTGGAGGGTGGGACGGTTGACTTTCTGCCCCAGCTGGAACCTATCCCCAATCTCACACACTGTCGTTGGTGACGGGTGGGGAAAAGACTGAAACTGAGGTATAATGGGTGTTCATGTACAGCTATCAGGGGAGCCCCTATTCTCCTCCCTCTGTAATGCAGCCTTCACATGACAGTCCCCAGCAGGGAGTAGGGGTGCTAGCTAGAGTTGAACTTGTTCCTGGAGGTCTTAAAACTTTTTGGTGGGCTTAAGTTTTGGCTGCCTAGGTAAGCGCCTAGGTGTGTACGCCTAACTGTTGGACGCATAATTTCTAGGCGCCTAGTTGAGTGCCTATTTAAAAAAAATAAAAAAATTCCCAGCTAGACACATGCTCTGGCTGCTGCTCACCATGTTGTCGGCCATCATGGCACCTGTGCCTAAGAAGCCTTAGCATCTTTCTCTTTGCACTGTTTATTGCTTGTTATATACAGGCATCTCAGCCAGGAGTGCCCGCTGATTTGTGCCAGTGCTGTTTGGAGACTCAGAGTGAATTGTCTTCCTTTGATTTCACTAAGCCTGGTACTTGCCAGGCGGATGTGGGTCTGGATATTATTAGAAAGGGAATGGAAAATAAAACGGAGGATGTCATAATACCTCTGTATCGCTCCATGGTGAGACCACACCTTGAATGCTGTGTGCAATTTTGGTCACCGCATCTCAAAAAGAATATAGCTGTACTGGAGAAAGTGCAGAGAATGACGACCAAAATGATAAGGGGCATGGAACGGCTGCCCTACAAGGAAAGGCTAAAGAAGTTAGGGCTGTTCAGTTTGGAGAAGATGTGACTGAGGGGGGATATGATAGAAGTCTACAAAATCATGAAAGGACTTAAACAAGTCAATGTACATCATTTATTTACTCTCTCAGATAACAGAAGGACCAGGGGGCACTCCATGAAGTTAGCAAGTAGCTCATTTAAAACAAATCGCACATAGTTAAGCTCTGGAATTCATTGCAGAGAATGTGGTTTTAGCAGTTAATGTAACTGGGTTTAAAAAAGATTTGGATAAGTTCCTAGAGGATAAATCCATAAACTGCCATTAAGGTAATTAATAAGCAATAGTAGCTTGTGATCTATCTAATGTTTGGGTACTTGCCAGGTTCTTGTGGCCTGGATTGGCCACTGTTGGAAACAGGATGCTGGGCTTGATGGACCCTTGGTCTGACCCAGTATGGCATGTTCTTATGTTTATGGTAAAGCTGATTCAGGTGGGGCGCCTGATTTTGGAACTCCCCTAACTGGTTCCTCAGCAGGGGAAGGTAGCTCAGTGGGTCCTCCTCAGGTCCCATCTAGTCTGGATGCTTCTACTTTTTCAGCGGTAGAATTTTTCCAGGGGGTGCAGTCCTTTCTTCAGCTGCAGTCCTCGGCCCTGTCCCATGCTCCTAGAGCCGAGGCGCAGGGGGAAACCTTGCCTGGATTTTTTGTTGGGCGCCAGAGCACTCCTGGAGCAGCAGGAGATCCTCTGGATGGAGATCTGGATGGCACAGACGATGATGCCGATCCTGCCTCTCTTGAGGATAGTGAAAATCCCCTGGCTTAGAACAGTATGGAACTATGTTGCGGTTCATTCATAGAGATGAACTGCCTGCTCTGATTTCCCAGACCTTTAAAATTGCCTGGAGTTCCTGGGGCAGATTCAGTGTCTGCGCCAAAGAGAAATCCCATTTTGGTTTCCTTGCATAAAGCCTCATGTTTTTTCTCCGTAATGGAGGGCATTCAAGAATTAATTGATCTTGAGTGGGTTGCCCCAGAGGCTATTTTTAAAGGGGATCGGATTTTGGAAGGCCTGTACCCTATGGATCCAGTGGTAAGAGAACGCTTATGTTTTTCCCAAGGTGGAAATGCACTTGCGTATGCTGTCTCCAAGGGGATCACTATTCCCCTGGAAGGAGAAGTGGCCTTGAAGGATGCTCATGCTAAAACAATTGAGATTATCCTTAAGCGAGCATTTGAAGCTGTGACATTTACCTTGCAGATCACTTCTTGTTGTTCCTTGGTGGCTCGCTCTTGTTTACTTCTCTCCCAGGAGGTTGATGACTCTGGGGTAAACTCCAGGGCAGTTGTGGAACCAGCTGCTGCCTTCTTGGCGGAAGCAGGCTGCAATTTGATCCGCACTTCAGCCAGAAAGGTGGCTTCGATAGTAGCCAACAGGCATTAGTTATAGTTGAGAAATAGGTTGGCTAATGCGACTTCCAAGGCTAACCTCACCAAATTGCCCCTTAACGGCTCACTTTTGTTTGGTTCCGAGTTGGAGAAACTGGCAAGTGGGGCGAATTTCCAGTTCCTCATTTTCCGGAGGATAAGAAGCAGGTGCAGCACACCCTTCACACAAGAGGGCGTGCTAGAAGATCCAAGTTTTTTTAACCCTGTAGAGGAGGGACCTTCAGAGGACTCGACCCTTCAGTGGGTCTCAGTCCTTCGTCCCTGACAACCCAGAAGAGGTGCAGGCTCGGGTAGTGGAACCTCCTGAGCCTCCCATTGAAGGTTTGCCTACCCACCCACAGGAACAGGAGATAGGGGGACATTTCTCTCTCCTTTATGAGGTGGGGTGAAATCACATCGGATCAGTGGGCCCTGGAGGTGAAATGAGAGGATATGCGCCAGGCTTTCACAGTGTTCCTCTGGACATGTTCATGGTGTCTTCCTGCCATTCACTATAAAAATAAATAAATAAATAATCAGGCAGTGTAAACTGCATTGATAAGGCTCCTCAGTATGAGGGTTGTGGTTCCAGTGCCCACGTCTCAAGAAAATATGGGGTGATTTTTCATTATTTCATTGTGCCAAAGAAGGATGGCTCTTTTTGTCCCATCCTGGACGTCAAAGGCGTCAATCATCATCTGCGAGTGAAGCATTTGTGCATGAAGACATTGCACTCGGTGATAATGGTCGTGCAGATGGGGGAATGTCAGATGCATATCTCCACATTCCCATCTGACTAGAACAACACGCTTCCTGCGGTTTGCAGTTCTGGGATGCCACTTTCAGTTTCGGGTGCTGCCCTTAGTCTGGCCACTGCTCCCAGAACCTGTTCCAAGGATGGACTCCTAGTACACCAGTATTTAGATGACTAGCTGATTCACGCCAAGTTGCTGGAAGAGAGCTGCCTGGTGATTTCCCTGTTGCGGGAGCTCGGGCGGGTGGTGAACCTAGCCAAGAGCAGTCTTTAGCCTGCTCAGTTGCTGGAACACCTGGGGGTTCAGTTCGACACAAAGCAGGGCAAGGTGTTCCTGCTGGAAGCTCGAATTCAGAAATTGCTTGCTCAACTCCATCTGTTGTTGAGCACTCTGCGCCCAACCGTATGGTTTTACCTGCAGGTCCTTGGCTTAATGGCAGTGACCCTGGAAGTGATGCCATGGGTGATGGCATATATGCGTCCTCTTCAGCACTCCCTGCTGTTTCGTTGAATCTGCAGTCTTAGGACTATTTGATTCGGCTCCACCTGCTGATGAAGGTTTTCTCCCCCCTGCAGTGGTGGCTGCAGGCAGATCATCTACGGAAAGCAGTTTCGCTATCCCCTCTGAACTGGCTAGACCTGACAACAGATGTGAGTCTCCTTAGTTGTGGAGCTTACTGTCAAGAGCTGACAGCACAAGAGCGCTGGAGTGCAGAGAGTCTCTCTGGAGCCTAGGGCGGGCCAGTTGGCATATTTATAGTTTGATGACAAGCTGCAGGGTCGCTCAGTCCGCATAATGTCGGACAATGCAATGACCATGGCTTAAATCAATCGACAAGGAGGTACCAAGAGCCAGCAAGTGTCGCAGGAAATAGATCATCTTATGGAATGGGCAGAGCTGCATCTCCAGATGATCTCAACTTCACACATCGCAGGCTAAGACAACATAAAAGCAGACTTTCTCAGCAGGGAGAGTCTGGACCCAGGAGAGTGGGCATTGTCAGACAAAGAGTTTCAGCTGATTCGGGATCACTGGGGTCTCCTGTTCCTGGACCTGTTGACGACTTTGCACACGGCAAAAGTTTTGCGATTCTTCAGCCGCAGAAGAGATCTGAGGTCATTGGGAGAGTGATGCCCTAGTGCAGGAGTGGCCAGAAGACAAGCTGCTGTATGCCTTTCCTCCATGGCCCATGTTGGGCAGATTGATTCAAAGTATCGAACGCCACAGAAGGATGGTGCTCTTGGTTGCTCCAGATTGGCCCAGGAAACCATGGCATGCAGATCTGAGTAGGTTTCTGGTGGATTCGCCTCTTCGACTTCCGGCACACAGGAACCTGTTGCAGCAGGGGCCTCTTCTTCATGAAGATCAGACTAGATTTTGTCTTACGGTATGGCTCTTGACAGGGCTCGCTTGCTGAACCGTGGATACTCTGGGGCAGTGATCTCTGCCTTGCTAAGAGCTAGAGTGTTCTCCACTTCCTTGACCTATGTGCAGATTTGGAGAGTGTTTGAGGCCTGGTGTGAGGATCTCGGTAATTTCCTTTTTCGGTCAAGATACCGTTCATTTTAGAATTTTTGTAGGATGGCTTGAATAAAGGCTTGGCCCTTTATTCCTTCAACGTACATATAACTGCTTTTGCCTGTTTCAGGGGTCTGGTCAAAGATGGATCCTTGTCGGCTCATTCTGATGTGGTCTATTTTCTGAAAAGAGTGGAACATCTTCATCCTCCTTTGTGTTTCCGGTGCCCCTATGGAGTCTCAATTTGGTTTTGGATTTTTTGGTAGGCCCTATGTTTTGACTCTATGAACTCTGTCCTTGCATTTTTTTACCTTGAAAATAGTGTTTCTTGTGACAAATTGTTCTGCGAGTAGGGTTTCCGAGCTGCAGGCCTTGTCTTGCCAGGAGCCATTTCTCTTTTTACCGAAATTGGTCTTTAAGTCTCAATTGAACCAGTCTGTCTCCCTGCCATCTCTGGTCAGGGAGAGAGATATAGAACAGTCTTACCTGTTGCAGCCCTTGGATGTCAAGAGGCATATATAGTCAGGTATCTGGAGGTCACTTGGCCTTTGCATAGGCCAAATCGTCTCTTTATCCTCCATGGTGGTACTAGACAGGGAGAGCCAGTCTTGTGGGCTACAATAGCCCGCTGGATTAAAGGAGGTGGTCACAGGCACATATGTGGATGCTAGTCAGCCGTTGCCCAGTCAGGTTAGGGCTATTTCCACTAGGGCTCGGGCAGTGTCATTGGCGGAGATTAGATTGTTGTCTCCAATTGATATTTGCCGAGCTGCAACATGGTCCTCCTTACATACCTTTTCCAGGTATTATCGTCTGGATGTGCAAGCCTGGGAGGACACAGTCTTTGCAAGTGTGGTTTTGACTGGACCACGGGGAGCCTCCTGCACTATTCAGGAGTAACTTGGGTATATTCCTCTTGTTCTGGATTCATCTGACTGGATGCTAAGAAATGAGAAATTACTACTTACCTGATAATTTCCTTTTCTTTAGGACAGTCAGTTGAATCCAGCTTCCCTCCCTTGGCTGCTGTATGATCACATAATTATCCTCCTGTGTGCCTAGGTGTTACAGAGCTTACTGGTAAGTGTTACTCCAGTCCCTAGACTAGTGTTAATTACATTCTTGTCTGACCTCAATGTTGCCTGTTGACTCCGTACTGGAGAAGGTTTTCATGGGCAATGATTCAGATGGACTGAATCAAATCACGGTGAACCTAGAAGATGTGGTAGACCTGATTGACAAACTGAAGAGTAGTAAATCACCTGGACCGGATGGTATACACCCCAGAGTTCTGAAGGAACTAAAAAATGAAATTTCAGACCTATTAGTAAAAATTTGTAACCTATCAATAAAATCATCCATTGTACCTGAAGACTGGAGGATAGCTAATGTAACCCCAATATTTAAAAAGGGCTCCAGGGGCGATCTGGGAAACTACAGACCAGTTAGCCTGACCTCAGTGCCGGGAAAAATAGTGGAAAGTGTTCTAAACATCAAAATCACAGAACATGGTTTAATGGAACAAAGTCAGCATGGCTTTACCCAATGCAAGTCTTGCCTCACAAATCTGCTTCACTTTTTTGAAGGAGTTAATAAACATGTTGATAAAGGTGAACCAGTAGATGTAGTATACTTGGATTTTCAGAAGGCATTTGACAAGGTTCCTCATGAGAGGCTTCTAGGAAAAGTAAAAAGTCATGGGATAGGTGGCAATGTCCTTTCATGGAAGGCAAACTGGCTAAAAGACAGGAAACAGAGAGTAGGATTAAATGGACAATTTTCTCAGTGGAAGGGAGTGGGCAGTGGAGTGCCTCAGAGATCTGTATTGGGACCCTTACTTTTCAATATATTTATAAATGATCTGGAAAGAAATACCACGAGTGAGATAATCAAATTTGCAGATGATACAAAATTGTTCAGAGTAGTTAAATCACAAGCAGATTGTGATAAATTGCAGGAAGACCTTGTGAGACTGGAAAATTGGGCATCAAAATGGCAGATGAAATTTAATGTGGATAAGTGCAAGGTGATGCATATAGGGAAAAATAACCCATGCTATAGTTACACAATGTTAGGTTCTATATTAGGTGCTACAACCCAAGAAAGAAATCTAAGCGTCATAGTGGATAACACATTGAAATCATTGGTTCAGTGTGCTGCGGCAGTCAAAAAAGCAAACAGAATGTTGGGAATTATTAGAAAGGGAATGGTGAATAAAACAGAACATGTCATAATGCCTATGTATCGCTCCATGGTGAGACCGCACCTTGAATACTGTGTACAATTCTGGTCGCCGCATCTCAAAAAAGATATAACTGCAATGGAGAAGGTACAGAGAAGGGCTACCAAAATGATAAGGGGAATGGAACAGCTCCCCTATGAGGAAAGACTAAAGAGGTTAGGACTTTTCAGCTTGGAGAAGAGACGGCTGAGGGGGGGATATGATAGAGGTGTTTAAAAACATGAGAGGTCTAGAACGGGTAGATGTGTATCAGTTATTTACTCTTTCGGATAATAGAAAGACTAGGGGGCACTCCATGAAGTTAGCATGTGGCACATTTAAAACTAATCGGAGAAAGTTAGTTTTTACTCAATGCACCATTAAACTCTGGAATTTGTTGCCAGCGGATGTGGTTAGTGCAGTTAGTATAGCTGTGTTTAAAAAAGGATTGGATAAGTTCTTGGAGGAGAAGTCCATTACCTGCTATTAATTAAGTTGACTTAGAAAATAGCCACTGCTATTACTAGCAATGGTAACATGGAATAGACTTAGTTTTTGGGTACTTGCCAGGTTCTTGTGGCCTGGATTGGCCACTGTTGGAAACAGGATGCTGGGCTTGATGGACCCTTGGTCTGACCCAGTATGGCATGTTCTTATGTTCTTATTGCAATGGTTATCTGTTTTTCATCATGTTTTTTGCTTCTCTGGCCATAGATACTTTTGAAGAGAACACTGGCAGGCTGATTTAACTGCAGGGGTATATATACTGTGATGTCAGTTTACTCCATCTCCATCTGCTGGTAGGAATGCATAACCCTCTTGTTCTGGATTCATATGACTGACCCCTGAAACAGGCAAGAGCCGCCACCTGCACCTTTAAGGAATTAAGGGTCAACCCATCATTCAGTTCATCCTGCAAAAATTCCAAAATGAGCGGGATCTTAACCGCAAGGAAAAAACCCTCAATCTTCAAACCAAGCCTCAAATACTCGCCAAACCCGCATGTATGCTAAGAAAGTGGAGAACTTTCTTGCTCGTAGCAATATGGCAATCACCGCAGTAGAATACCCATGTCAGCAACTGAGCCCTTTCAAGGGCCATACCGTAAGACAAAATTGACTCGGATCTTCGTGAAGAATAGGCCCCTGCTGCAGCAGATCTCTGTGTGCTGGAAACTGAAAGGGGAAGTCCACCAGGAACCTTAACAGATCTGTATACCATGGTCTCCTGGGTTAATCTGGTGCCACCAAAAGCACCATCCCCCTGTGACTCTCAATCTTCCAAACCATCCTGTCCAACATGAGCCACGGGGGAAAGGCATACAGCAGTTTGCCCTCCGGCCATTCCTGCATGAGGGTATCAATGCCCTGGGACTTTGGATCTCTCCTGCAACTGAAGAAACGATGAACCTTTGCAGTGTGAGAAGTCGCCATCAGGTCCAGAAATGGAAGGCCCCAGTGATTCACTATCAGCCGAAACACCTCATCTGACAATTCCCATTCTCCTGGGTCTGTCTGCTGAGAAAGTCTGCTCTTACATTGTCTTTTCCTGCTATGTGCGAGGCCGAGATCTCCTGAAGTTGCACTTCCACCCATTCCATAAGTTGGACAATTTTCTGCAACCCTTGATGGCTCTTGATTCCTCCCTGCCAAATGATGTAAGCCACTGTCATTGCATTGTCCAACATTATTCAGACTGCTCAGCCCTGTAAACGATCACTGTATGGCACAGGCTTCCAGCTGAGTGATGCTCCAGAGAGATTTTTCTGTACTCCAGAGCCCTTGTGCTGTCAGCTCCTGACAGTGAGCTCCCCAACCCTGGAGTCTCGCATCTAGCCAGTCCAGTGATCTTAGGGAAACCCCCTTTCTCAGATGATCCGCATCTAACCACCACTGTAGGTGTGCAGACTTCCATCGATAGGTAAAGCTGAATCAAATAGTCCTGAGACTGTGGGCTCCAACAAGACAGCAGAGTGTGCTGAAGAGGTCACATATTTGCCCCTGCCCACGGCACATCTTCCAGGGCCGGCACCATCAATCCAAGCACCTGTAGCACATTGTTGGGCATATTGTGTTTATCAATAAACTCACCTAAGCCATCAGCTTCTAAATATGACCCTCTGGCAGGAATATCCTGCCCTGCCCTGCTTCATTTTGAACTGAACATAGAGATACTCTGGTGACTGAGATGGCTGAAGACTGCTCTTGGACAGGTTTAACACCCAACCTAGCTTCTGCAACAAAGAGACACCTGGAGGCTCTCTTCCAGAGTCCTGGCCCAAATCAGCCAGTTGTCCAAGTACAGGTAGACCAAAATACCATCCTTTCTCAACGCTGCCATCACCACCATAACCTTGGAAAAAGTTCTGGATGCGGTGGCCAAACCAAAAGGTATTGCTTGAAACTGATAATGACGCTCCAAAACCGTGAAGCGCAGAAATAGTTGATGCTCTAGCCGGATGGGAATATGCAGGTATGCCTCGGACAAATCCAAGGACGTCAGAAATTCCCCTGACTGCACTGCCATTATCACTGAGCACAAGGTTTCCATGTGAAAACGGGTCACTCGTAAATGAAGGTTGAACCCCTTAAGATCCAGGATGGGACAAAAAGAGCTCTCTTTCTTGGGCACAACAAAATGAATGGAATATCAGTCCATATTTTCTTGAGACATGAGCACTGGGACCACAGCCCTCAGACTGAGAAGTCCTGGAAAAATACACTCCACTGCCTGCCTCTTCTGTGGGGAGTTGCAGGAAGACACCATGAAAAAATCCTGAGAAATACCATGAAACTCCAGCGCATATCCATCTCATATCACCTCCCATGATTTCAACCCACCTTCAATAAAAGAAAGAGAGGCAATTCCCCCCCCCCCCCCTTCCATCTCCTACTCCCAGAGGAGGGTTGTCACACCTTCATTAGGAGGCTTGGGAGGCTCCACTACTTACTCGACTTACCCAAAGGTCGAGCCCTCTGAAAGCCACTCCTCTGTGGGGTTTAAAATGCTTGGATTCCCTAATACGACCTCTCATATTCTCTTCCTCTGTTCTTGTTCCCATCCTCCTGTTTTATCGCACATTTTTACTCTTAATATAGTACAATCAGTTGATTACTACCGTGTTGTTTTAATTCTATCAGTTGATTTCTACATTTCTACCAATGTTGTTATAGTATAGCATAATCAGTTGTTTACCCTATGTTCTCCCTGTCATCCCTCCTGCCATTTCTTTAGCACAATTAAGCTGTTCATTATTTATTAAGCTGTTCATTATTCAGTTCCGAGTTTGATGTAAAGCCTGTTTGCTAAATTTACAGTTTTATGTAAACCGATGTGATGTCCCCCTACTAATGTCGGTATATAAAAATTTTCAAATAAATAAATGTTAAAGGAGCACAGCGTCTGTTTCTTATCCTTCGGTAACTGAGAAACCTGGGACTCACCCCGCTTATTGGCCATTTTCTCCAGCTGGCTCTGAAACAGGAGCGAGCCTTTAAAGGGCAATTTCATAAGGTTAACCTTGGAGGGAGCATTGGCCGATAAATTTCTCAGCTATAACTGATGCTTGGCTGCTATTACTGAAGCCACCCCTCTGGCTGAGGTGTGGACCAAATTGCAGCCCATATCTGCCAAAAAGGCAGCTGCCGGTTCCCAAGCATACACAAGCTCATCCACTTTCAGAAAACATAATTGCTCTTTCGCCATTGGATCCAGGGGTACAGTCCTTCCAAGATTTGTCTCCATTTGAAATTAGCTTCTAGGGTGCCCCAGTCAAGATCAAACAATTCTTGAATGGCCTCCATAATCAGGAAGAAACATGAGGCTTTATGCAAAGAAATCAAAATGGAATCTTTCTTCAGCACAGATCCAGCCCCAGGAACACCCAGCATCTTCAAGGTCTCGGAAATCAGAGCTAGTAACTCATCCCTATGAAAGAATCGCAATATAGTTCTATATGGCTCCAATCCCAGAGGAATTTCCCCATCCTCCAAGGAGTAAGGATTGTTTTCATCATCCGTGCCATCTGGATCCCTATCGAGAAGGCTGGCAACCAATCTAGATTTACTCTGAAGCTTAGCTGCAGCACTAGGCTTGCGCCTGAGACTCTGACCTGGTAACATTGGATGGGGCCGAGGACTGCGCCTGAAGAAAAGTCTACAATCCTTTAAAACATTTCACCCAAGAAAAGGTAGAGGGATCCATGCCAAATCCAGGGGGCACCTGTCCTGTGCCTACTAAACTATCTTCCCTCCCTGACGAACTAGTTAAGGGAGCTCCAAAGTCAGGCAACCCTTCTGGCATCTCTTTACCCAGGCCCGCATCAGGCTGGGAGGAACCAGGCTTAGTAAAATCAGACAAAGGCAATGCCCCGATCTTCCAAGCAGCGCTGACATAAGTTAGAGGGAACGCCAAGCTGAGATGCCCAAATATGACAAGCAGCACTAAGGGTAAGGCATTTAGGTTTCTTCAATATAGGCGCCATCAGTCTGTCAGTATGCTTTAACAGGCAACTGAAGTGTGCATCCAGCTGTATCCCCGCTACAAAATACTAGGTATCCAAAATTTAGGCGTACAACCCTGTGCCTTTATAAGTGTCCAAAAACTGAGCTCCCCGAAAGGCCACTCAGATTGTGCATGTAGGTGTGTGTGTATAACACTCAGATAGATGCCTCTATCACTGGACACCCAACCAGGCGCCCAACTAGACGCATAAACTGGGTGCACAACTCGTCATACTTGCACGAACCAACAGAACTGCAGAGGGCAGCCTAATGTTTAGGAAATGCACGTGAAATGCTGCCTCGGTCTACCAGGCCACAAACAAGCAAAACCTGAGAGCAGGGCCTAGCCAAAAATGGCCGCTCAATCTGCCAGGCTGCCCATGGCTCCCAAGCTCCTCCGGAGGCAGGAATGAACATCGGATCCGTGCACCAAGCACGGAGACTAAAGGGAAGAGGAACCCCTACAAAAAAACCCTTAGCATAGAAATATAGAAATGATGGCAGAAAAAGACCAAACGGCCCATCCAGCAAGCTCCCACACTTATTTTCCCATACTTATCTGTCTCACCCACCACCAAGTTCAGGGCCCTTATTGGCAACTATCCAACTTGAACTTCCCGCCACCTCCTGCCGCCGATGCAGAGAGCAATGTTGGAGCTGCATCATAGGTGAATCATAAGGCTTAATGGTTAAGGGTAGTAACTGCCGCATCAAGCAAGTTACCCCAATGCTTGTTTACCCAGACTGCACAGATCAATGTCTTGTTAGATGTTGTCTGAATGTAAATCCTCTTTTCCACATTTCTCCCTGCCGTTGAAGCAGAAAGCAATGCTGTATATGCATTCAAAGTGAAGTATCAGGCTTAATTGGTTTAGGGTAGTAACCACCACAATAAGCAAGCTACCCCCACGCTTATCTGCCTACCCAGACTGTGTAGTTCAGTCCTTGTTGGTTATTGTCTGAATGCAAATCCTCTTTTCCACATTTCCCCTTGCTGTTGAAGCAGAGAGCAATGTTGGAGTTGCATTAACCGTGTGAAGGCTTATTGAGTAAGGGTAGCAATCACCAGGTAGTAGTCACCATTCCAGCAAGCCACCCCCATGCCTCTTCTCTTCATTCCCATCCTCTAGCTTTTATGGATCCACAGTGTTTATCCCATGCCCCTTTGAAATCCTTCACAGGATTGTGGATGCCCAGAAGGGCATTCCAGGCATCCACAACCCTTTCCATGAAGAAATACTTCCTGACATTGGTTCTGAGTCTTCCTCCCTGGAGTTTCAAATCGTGACCCCTAGTTCTACTGATTTTTTTCCAATGGAAAAGGTTTGTTGACCATGGATCATTAAAACTTTTCAAGTGTCTGAAAGTCTGTATCATATCACCTCTGCTCCTCCTCTCCTCCAGGGTATACATATTTAGGTTCTTCAATCTCTTCTCATAAGTCATTTTATGAAGACCATCCACCTTTTTGGTTGCCCTTCTCTGGACCACCTCCATCCTGTCTCTGTCCCTTTGGAGATATGGTCTCCAGGTCTGAACACAGTTCCCCAGGTGAGGCCTCACCAAGGCCCTGTACAAGGGGATCATCACTTCCTTTCTCTTACTAGATATTCTTCTCTCTATGCAGCCCAGCATTCTTCTGGCTTTAGCTATCACCTTGTCATATTGTTCGCCAACTTCAGATCAAAAGACACTATCGCCTCAAGGTCTCTCTCCTGCTCAGTGCACATCAGCCCTTCACCCCCCATCAAATACAGTTCTTTTGGATTTCCACACCCCATATTCATGACTCTGCACTTCTTGGCATTGAATCTCAGCTGCCATATCTTCGACCACTCTGCCAGCTTCCTTAAATCCCGTCTCATTCTCTCCACTCTTCTGGTGTGTCCACTCTGTTGCAGATCTTAGTATCATCCGCAAAAAGACAAACCTTACCTTCTATCCCATCCGCAATGTCTCTCATAAAGATATTGAACAGGACCGGTCCCAACACCGATCCTTGCGGCACTCCGCTTAACACCGCTCTCTCTTCAGAGTACGTTCCATTTACCATCACACATTGTCTTCTGTCCGTCAACCAGTTTTCAATCCAGGCCACCACCTTGGCACTCACTCCTAAGCTTCTCATTTTATTCACAAGCCTTCTGTGCGGGACCGTATCAAAAGCTTTGCTGAAATCCAAGTAGATGACATTGAGCGCTCTTCCTCGATCCAATTCCCTAGTCACCCAATCAAAAAAGTCAATCAGATTTGTCTGACAGGACCTTCCCCTGGTGAATCCATGCTGCCTCTGGTCCAGCAACTCTTCAGACTGTAGATAGTTCACTATTCTTTCTTTCAGCAGCGACTCTATTACTTTTCCCACCACCGAGGTGAGGCTAACCGGCCTGAGTTTCCAGCCTCCTCTCTGCTCCCACTCTTGTGAAGCGGGACCACCACCACTCTTCTCCAATCACTCGGTTTTTAAATTCTTCTTTACCTGAGCTCAGCCCATCCCGGCTGAGTACAGAGTCGGTCTCAGGCTGTTGGGGGGGAAGAGCACATACTGACACTGCTGCACTCAGCTTCTTGCACCTGCTTGTCGTTCAGCTGGATTTTTTTTGGTTTGTTTGTTTTTTTACAGCTAATTCCATGCCAGCTGAAAACCAGCTATGGACCAAGGCACTCATCTCACCTCAGGAATTCGCAATTGAAGGAGGGACCATATGGTATTACCACAGGAGAGTGAGATGAATTATTTTCCTCCTTTTCGCCTTCTAAAACTTTAAACAATCTCCAGTAGGGAGATGCACGTTCACCATCTGCTGGAGGTGGTATGATGTCACTGCAGGTGTGTATATATACTGTGATGTTAGCTTTGCTCCGTCTCCATCTGCTGGTAGATGTGCATAACCCACTTGTTCTGGATCATCCTGTCTAATTGCTAAAGAATAGGCTATTTAAATCATTACAACATTTTGTGGTTAGGCATGGGAAAGATTGGTGTTGGTGGGAAGTAATAGGGGATCTTCACTGCTGTTCTTCCCAAGATAGTGACGTGCAAAGGAGGAAGGTGAAAACGACTGTCCTGGATAAGGAGAATCCTTGCAAGTGGCCACACTCGGTGGCTGGCAGCTGGCACGTATCCTTAGCAGTGCAGACTGAATGGCTGGTCATTTTTTACCATCTTTTACAGTGCTATTATATCCCCAATCCATCAGGCTTGGTTGTGCCCCATTATACTTTTGATTGGCTAGTCCTGTTGGAATTAAAAGGAGTTGTAGTTCCAACAGGACTAGCCATGCATAAGTAGGGTGGGGCAAAACAAGGCCTGATGAACTGGAGATATAATAGCATTGTAAAAGATGGCAGAAACAGACCACAGAACAAACTAATAATTTGGTTCATGTGTCTTGGCAGAGATTGGCCATGCTAGTTACCTTTTAAGCAATATTCATCCTCCCTTTATGGATAAGTGAGGCTGTAAGTCATACATGCACAGAGTCTCCGTAGTGGTGTCTAATTCATTTTAGCCACAGCTACTAAATTTTAAATGTTGAAGTTCTGCAAATATATACCCCTGACAGATATGCTAGCAATTCCTGTATGATATTTCTGTTCTGTTGTATTGCACAATCAGTTGTTCTTAAGTTTACTCTTACATCTTACAGTCCTGAAGTCAAAGAAAAGGATGGCGTACACTTGACTATATAGCAACACCCACTGACCTTCTTCAAACTGCTTGAGCTTGGCAAGAGGAGGGAGTTCCCATACAGGCACATTTAGGCTTTGCTCTTGTGAGGAAGGTGTTTCAAGAGCTATGTTTATTCCGTGCCTTGGTCACAATAAAGGGGAAGCAGGGGTTAAGTATGAAGGGGCAAACACATCCAAAGTTTGTGTACAGTAGTCCTAAGGAACTGTAATCTCATCAAAAACAAATCTTTGCCTATAGGAACAACGGAAGAACTGATAAAGTAGCAGGAGTTTCCAAATCTTATAATTTATCTTATTTTGTTGAGCAGTGTGCTTTGGGGCTATAGCAGGGCAGGCTAACACTCAGGTGCAGGAGTGGAATAAACTGCCTAGTGGTTAGAGCAGTGAGCTGGGAACAAATCCCACTTCTCCCACCAATGCTGCTTAGGCAAGTCACTTCACCTTCTGATGCCTTAGGTACAAACTAGATAGTAAGCTCTGGGGCAGGGACTTACCTACTGTACCTGAAATGTAACTTGGAAAGGTCCTTAATTCAACCCAAAGCCATTAGCAGAGCCCTAGGACTGGGGTGTCATAAAGAACCTTTGCTCTCTTACCCAGCGAGTCTGGAAATTGGTTTCAGATCTACATAAGAACATAAGAAATTGCCATGCTGGGTCAGACCAAGGGTCCATCAAGCCCAGCATCCTGTTTCCAACAGAGGCCAAAACCAGGCCACAAGAACCTGGCAATTACCCAAACACGAAGAAGAACCATGCTACTGATGCAATTAATAGCAGTGGCTATTCCCTAAGTATAATTGATTAATAGCCATTAATGGACTTCTCCTCCAAGAACTTATCCAAACCTTTTTTGAACCCAGCTACACTAACTGCACTAACTACCTCCTCTGGCAACAAATTCCAGAGCTTTATTGTGCGTTGAGTGAAAAAGAATTTTCTCCGATTAGTCTTAAATGTGTTACTTGCTAACTTCATGGAATGCCCCCTAGTCCTTCTATTATTCGAAAGTGTAAATAACCGAGTCACATCTACTCATTCAAGACCTCTCATGATCTTAAAGACCTCTATCATATCCCCCCTCAGCCGTCTCTTCTCTAAGCTGAACAGCCCTAACCTCTTTAGTCTTTCCTCATAGGGGAGCTGTTCCATCCCCTTTATCATTTTGGTAGCCCTTCTCTGTATCTTCTCCATCGCAACTATATCTTTTTTGAGATGCGGCGACCAGAATTGTATATAGTATTCAAGGTGCGGTCTCACCATGGAGCGATACAGAGGCATTATGACATTTTCCGTTCTATTAACCATTCCCTTCCTAATAATTCCTAACATTCTATTTGCTTTTTTGACTGCTGCAGCACACTGAGCCGACGATTTTAAAGTATTATCCACTATGATGCCTAGATCTCTTTCCTGGGTGGTAGCTCCTAATATGGAACCTTACATTGTGTAACTACAGCATGGGTTATTTTTCCCTATATGCAACACCTTGCCCTTGTCCACATTAAATTTCATCTGCCACAGAAAAGTGAACTGGTTTTCAACCAGGCTGGAAATACATTTAAAACTGCTTTGAAACCAGTTTGGAATGGAGTGTGAAAAAAATATAACTCGGGCTGTATGGTATGTGTCAGCATTGGAAAGAACTGGCAGGGAATTTGATGAAAGGAAGAAAAAGGTAGAAACTTGATGCAAATGCATAGGAGTAGGAGAATTCTTAGGAAAGAGGCAGCAGAAAAATAATGGTCTGGGGCCAAAAAAGAGAGAGGTGGCAATTGGAAACAGTACCCAGTGCTGTATATCAGGGTTAAGGTAGATTTCACACTTGTGTTTGACTACATGAAGCCTCAGGTCTGACAGTACTGTGTGAGAGATTATCGAAATGGCTTGTGACAGTCCAAGTCAAGAGTGGCAAACAGTGCAAGCTCAAAAAGCCAACTCCTCCCCCTGCCCACCTATAATTGTGAGCTTACACCTTTATGTGCCTGTACCGTCATGCATGTGTGCACACACGTCACATGCACAGAGGGACATACATGCATAGCATAAGCATGCCTGGAAATATGCAGAACAGACACTGTTGCATCTGTACAGGCATCCATAAGCCCCTCCCCCCAAGGAAAGTGCACACATGCTTGCACAAACACACACAGCTACGCCCAGACATGCACATAGCAGTCTGACACACCAAGGTTCATACAGTAAAGTTTGCTTTATTTTTATACATATATAGATTTATTTAAATTTTTTTTTTTTTTTTTTTACAAATAGACTGATATTAGCCTCAGAATAACAGTATCCATTGAAGAGCTTGGCTTTTCGGTTGCTACTGGAGGAAGGCAGGCGAGTCCTGGACCTTCTCCACATCTGTGTCTCAGCCATTGGAACTGGATGCACATTCCCCATACCCCAAATCCTCAGCTCCATGCCAGCTGTTTGCAGACAGACTAACAGAGGGTTTGTTCATGGAAGGGCAACACCGCACGTGTGATACGCTTTCAGCTCCGAGCGTCACTGCCATTCCACTGGCAAATGCCATCAGTAGGCCAGTGAGAAAGAGAAAGGTAGAAAGCTTGATGTCAAACAAACTATTCTGAGGTGAAGTTCTAGTAGCCACATTGGACCTGGAGAAAATCAGAGGGCAAGCAGGGTGCAATATATCTTAAAGATTGGCTTTTGGCTGCCATGTCAAGGACCAAAGATAAGAAGATACAGTGCAAGAGCTTTCAAGACCACACTGGTGTCTTCTTCAAATGAGACCAGCAGTGTCCATAACCCTCATGTGCTACGTCATTTTTTTGTTGGTTCTTTAAAATGTCTCACAACCTACTGAGACTCCAGCAAAACGATGCCACAGCAAAAACCTAGGTAAGAGGCATTCGGGATGCTTAGGACTAACCAGGAATCTAATGAGACAGTTCTAGCACAAATAAGTGAAATCTCTAAAAAGTGCATGCCGTGATGTCAGATGTCTGACAGAGGAATCAAAGCAAGTGACTGAAGGACTGGAAAGAAAGCCATGGGTCGGTGTAGGTGCTAAGCTGCATGGCATGGTCACACCCGCCCGGCCCAGTCCTTAGCATGATTTTCAAGGACGGGGGTTTTCTCCTCTTGGGGACGAACTAAAACTACTCCCTGTCTGCAGAGAGCAAGCTCAAGAGGAAAGAATAACGGAGTAAGGACAGGAGATGAAGAGGGAACAAAGATTTCCCTTTGCCAAACTGAGGACAACCAATCATCCCCTGCAGAGCGTCACCAGGAAGAAAGTGACGCCTCGGCGAGGGAAGAACCAGTCTGACTGCAGTTTGAAAGCACTGGGGGGCAAAACCTCCTCCCGTTCTCCTTGCTTACCTGCCTCATGGCAGAGAACAGCCCAAAATCCTCAGCACAGGGGAATGATTCTGGTGCACCAATAACAAACCAGTCAGGTGGTGAAATAATAAGTGACTGCAAAAGATTAACCCTTCCAGGCCGGGAGGCTTTGGCCCTTTTCAACTTCCATTTCCCTCTCTGACCTCCTCCTCTCTTCATCCCATAACTCACTTTTCTTCTCTCTCTCTTTCCATCATCTTCTTCGGCCGGCTCCATCACCAGAGCCAGCTGCTTGTCCCCCCTGGCTAATGTAGAGGAAGCTCTGTGTGCGCTCTTCCTGTGGCTCCAGGAGCAAGGATCCCACAAGCAGGGGCATTCTGGAAGGCTGCAGCTTTAGAAAGGAATCGATGAGCGAGGTTGCCCTGCAAAAGTACAGAGTTAGTGATCTGGTTATAAGGCTTCCAGACCACACAAAGTATAGTCAGACCTGGGACCTTGGGACGCTACCTTGCTGTTTCTTCTCATTCCTAGACATCCTGCCTCACAGAGCTAACATTGCCGTATCAGAAAATATTGACTGGATAACTGCGATGCTAAATTTGCATATTCCACCTTGCTGGAGTGAAAGTCTGGGAGTACGATAAAGACAGGGCAGGTACAGCACAGAGAAGCCATGAGGGAGGAACAGGCTATCTGGGGCTCTCTCTGCCATAGTTCTACATATCCTTCTGTAAATAAGCTTATCAGAGGAGTGTCTGTGATTGATCAGTGTGATAAGACAATGGGGGTACATATAAGGAAGTCTAAAGTCCATTCAGACTCGGAAAGAGACCTTTTGAGAGGCTATGAGGGGAGTAGAGTGGCAGTGAAGGAGAAACTCTTCTAGTCATCCTTATCTTTGGCGCCGTGCTTCAGGATACGAGTGAACTCCACATAGTTAAAGTTGCCCTTTTTGTCAATTGGAGCTTCACGGTACATCTCGTCCACCTCCTCATCTGTGAAGCGGTCCCCCATGGTGGTCAGCAGCTCACGTAGGTGGTCTTCATGAATGAAACCTGCAGGGGCAAGTGAGAGGAGGGAAAGAGAGAGAGAGAGGACAAAAGATTTTGACTCGTTTCACAAACCTGAACCAAGGAACAATGGGAAATGAAAGAGCTGTGAAGAGCTTCATCACCTGAAGATGGGCAGTGCATGGCAGCAAAATCAAACCAATTGCAAAACCTATTTATACAACTGGATTAGTAGCATGGCTCAGTCTGACTGGCCAACTCGCATCCTAGTCTGTGTAAAACAGTCTCCAAATTCTTTTCTCTTTCTTGGATAACAGTACATTGAGAGACATTTTTCTAGCCCCCCGGTGCATGTGTACAATGTGACCCAAGCACACTCTCCAGTGAGTTAATGGAAGGCTCAATCCATGCAGCCAGATACCCACACCCACCCTGCTGTGTTTCACTATCATCAGGAATGCACGCACATACACAAACCCGAGCTTTCTCTCTTCTGTGAGCTACCTAAGCATGCATCTTCCTGTCCGAGAAAGCCCTAGTCTATGCCCCAGCCATCTTGGCCAATCCAAGTCTTCTTTTCCATCCCCACTTGAGCCACCTATCGGAGGAACAGGGGTTTAAGTGTTTAGTAAAACGCATTCTGCCCCCTGCCTCGGGGAGCAATTGAGATCTCCTACCCATTCATCCCATAGATGTTTTAGAGTAAAAAGCTGGGACCTAGAGAAAGTGTTGATTGGTAGCTGGGGGAGGATTTGCATCTTTGCTGCCTAATAGGTAATACCAAAATCTTTTCCCCTGGGATTAGAACTGCTAGAGTTTGAAGAGATGGGGAAGGACCTGGGAAGTTAAAGGACCGTCCGCATTTCTTTAGTTTTGAAGCTTTAAGGGAGAAGTTTCAGCTTTTGGAGTGAGAGAGATTTACTTACGTGCAACTGAGGCATTCTCTGAGGATCTCTCGATTTATAAGCTGCTGCTTGCACACTCAACTCCCCTCCAGGTATAATTTAGTAGGATGCAAAATACTGAAGGGCTTATCTCTCTGACTTACATGTTTTTAAACCCTCCTTTGGGCGCTATTAAGCAAACCCAAATAGGGGGGTGGCCTGGGAGAGAGCTTTAGTGTGCGAAATAAGTGATGAAGACTGGACTGAATATTTTAAACAAGCGGGTAATATTTAATTCCTGCCAAAATTGTGGAAATCTCATTCCCCCATAGCTTCCCGATTTCTTCTGCTGCAAGGAATGGGTGTTGGCGACAGTTTGGCTCCCTGGGCCCTATCCTCCATATTTGGTGGGAACAACCTGAAGTGAAATATTATTGGGAAAAAAGTACTCTCTGTCACTTATAAAGTAACATAATTTAAACTAAATTAGTGATCCCAAATTGCTTCTTCTGAATCTTTCAATACCCGATGCTGAACCTAAACTTGTAAAATTAATCTGAGATTGACTCTGAATGGACAAGATGTGCTCCTTTACTATGGAAGAATATCCCTTTAGAAGCCAGACTGGAATTAAACTAGGAGTTATATTGCAAAAAAGGAATAAAGCCATGTTTTTTCTAGAATTAGACACAGCCCTCCCGTTGGGGGCTCTAGAAGTAAAGGTCAACGCTACCTTGGCTGTAGCTTAAATAATGGTTAAGATTTAGTAAGAGGGGATCTTGTTCTAATTGTGATTTAACTGACCTTAATTGTCTGGGTTTGTTTTTTTAATATGTTGTTGGGACTTGTCCTCCTTTCAAGAGGAATGAACACGCCAGGCAGACAATGCTGGATGTGTTTATTTTGAAAACTACTCTGATATACGATGAATTGCGCTATTATTAAAATTTGATTAACTTGAACTTAATCGTGCATTGGTCTTGTAGCAGCTCACTGTGAGATCACAGTGGCTTGGAAAACGGTGAATCTTCAGTCCATTAATTCACTGAGCATGTTTACATGTTTGCCATGTTTACTTGAAGGAAAAAGTGACAGCATTATGCAGGGGTAAAAATCCAACTTCTCAATTTGGAAACCTTTTGAGGCTTGGTGTAGTGTTAAATCACAGTCCAATAATGCACATTAAATTTACTTTGAAACTATTTGCAACATTATAATGAAAATGAATTGGGAAGGAGGTTGTTTTGGAGATTATTGAAAATCTGTTGTGGAACTCTTGTATTGCATATTGTTAACTTGTTTTGTGATGTTTGTATTCTATGTGGACACGGAGAAGTTCAATAAAAATCTAATAACCAAACCCCCCCCCTCATTCTGCCAAGACATTCGTGCCCCGAGATATACACATAATTTTAGGTGCCTATGAGCATGCATGGCCTGCGTTGTCCATACCTGACCCCTCCTCATCAAAGCAGGCAAAGGCATTGCGAATAACATCCTCTGGGTCTGTGCCGTTCAGCCTCTCTCCAAACATGGTGAGGAACATGGTGAAGTTGATGGGGCCTGGAGCTTCGCTCATCATTCCTTCCAGGTAGTCATCCGCAGGATTCTTTCCTGTGGGAATGAGCACAGAGTGTAACCAGCTCCTTCCTGGACCTAGCATTGGTATGTTCCAGCAGGATAATCCAGAACTAGAAGGAAAATAAATTGCTGGAGCGTGCAAGTTTCCTCGGAGTTCTCTCCTGGTTGCTGGGCATAATTGCTGGATTATGCACAGCACCAAAGGCTTCAGTGTGGTAAAAGTTATACCTTCAGTTTTCTATGTAGATATTTAGCTCATACCTGATCAGTTTTTCCAGAATGGAAAGAGCTCAGGATGTGTTCCTTAGCAGATAGTAGTACTATAAAAGGTTTGTGCAGATGATCAGCTACATCACTCCTTTCCGACGGTTCTCTGCTTCACTAAATCCCTGACACCAAGAGAGATACCTCCTATTGATCAATGCACCTAAGTGACTGCCAAAGAAAAAGCAGGGCAGATCACATTCCATACAATCCCATTACTGCTCGAGGAGGTCCTGGCGAGTGGTGGTCAAACTTGCCAGGGACTAGGGTTGCCATTTGACACTGTCTTACAAGAAACAGGCTAATCCTGTCCAGGTTTTACTCTATTGCATGGACTTACAGGCCAATTCTGTAAAGTGCACAGGAAAGCGGGCGCTCAGTGTTGAGTTCCCGCTTTCCTAACACACACCCAGCCACCTCTCCTGGGTATGCAATTCTGTATTTAAATGAGAGGTCACGCTAAAAAGGAGGTGCTAGGGACAATAGCACGTCTCTAGCGCCTCCTTAGCAGGGGAAAACCAGGAGAGGTGGCAGTCAGCGGGTTAGGAAAATGGACGCTCATAAAATTGAGTATGTGTTTTCCTAACATGACCCACCAGCAATTTATTTAAAAATGTTTTTAATCTTTTTTTTTTTTACCTTTTAGTTCCTCAGACTTAATATCGCTAAGAGAAATTAGGGAAGCTAACCAAACTGGTAGTGCATCAATAATAAGAGATTTTAATTACCCCAATATTGACTGGGTAAGTGAAACATCAGAGCATGCTAAAGAGATAACGTTCCTGGATGGAATAAAAGACAGTTTTATGAATTAATTGGTTCAGGAACTGACGAGAGAGGGAGCAATTTTAGATCTAATTCTCAGTGGAGCACAAGATTTGGTGAGAGAGGTAACAGTGGTGGGACCGCTTGGCAATAATGATCATAATATGATCAAATTTGAATTAATGACTGGAAGGGGGCAGTATGTAAATCCACGGCTCTAGCGCTAAACTTTCAAAAGGGAAACTTTGATAAAATGAGAAAAATTGTTAGAAACAAACTGAAAGATGAATCTACAAAGGTAAAAAAAAAAATTAAAAAAAAGAGGCAACAGGCATGGACATTGTTAAAAATACCATCCTAGAAGCACAGACCAGATGTATTCCATGCATTAAGAAAGGTGGAAGGAAGACAAAATGATTACCGGCATGGTTAAAAGGGGAGGTGAAAGAGGCTATTTTAGCCAAAAGATCTTCATTCAAAAATTGGAAGACAGATCCATCAGAAGAAAGTAGTATAAAGCATAAGCATGTTAAATGTAAGAGATTGATAAGACAGGCTAAGCGAGAATTTGAAAAGAAGTTGGCCATAGAGGCAAAAACTCACAATAAAAATGTTTTAAAATATATTCGAAGCAGAAAGCCTGCAAGGGAATCAGTTGGACCGTTGGATGATCAAGGGGTTAAGGGGCACTTAGAGAATATAAGGCCATCGCGGAAAGATTAAAATGATTTCTTTGCTTTGGGGTTTACTGAAGAGGATTTGGAGAGGTACCCGTACCGGAGGTTTTCATGGGTAATGATTGAGATGGACTGAACCAAATAACAGAGAACCTGGAAGATGTGGTAGGCCTGCTTGACAAACTGAAGAGTAGTAGGTCACCTGGAATGGATGGTATACACCCCAGGGTTCTGAAAGAACTAAAAAAATAACATTTCAGAACTATTAGTAAAAATTTGTAACCTATCATTAAAATCATCCAATGTACCTGAAGATTAGAAGATGGTCAATGTAACCCCAATATTTCAAAAGGGATCCAGGGGTGATCTGGGAAACTATAGACCGGTGAGCCTGACTTCAGTGCCAGGAAAAATCTTGGAAACTGTTATAAAGAATAAAATCACATAACATTTTGATAGAAATGGTTT
The DNA here is from genome assembly GCF_901001135.1 of Rhinatrema bivittatum. Classification (NCBI taxonomy): domain Eukaryota; kingdom Metazoa; phylum Chordata; class Amphibia; order Gymnophiona; family Rhinatrematidae; genus Rhinatrema; species Rhinatrema bivittatum. The sequence goes on along the minus strand of NC_042622.1, from coordinate 48,617,986 downwards.
GATGGGACACAGCCAACATGGATTTACCCAAGGGAAGTCTTGCCTCACAAATCTACATTTTTTTGAAGGGGTGAATAAACATGTGGACAAAAGGTGAACCGGTAGATGTGGTATATTTGGATTTCCAGAAGGCATTCGACAAAGTCCCACATGAGAGGCTTCTAAGAAAACTAAAAAGTCATGGGATAGGTGGCGATGTCCTTTTGTGGATTGCAAGCTGGTTAAAAGACAGGAAACAGAGAGTAGGATTAAATGGTCTGTTATCACAGTGGAAAAAGGTAAACAGTGGAGTGCATCAGGGATCTGTACTTGGACCCGTGCTTTTTAATATATTTATAAATTATCTGGAAAGGGGTATGATGAGTGAGGTGAACAAATTTGCAGATGATACAAAATTATTCAGAGTAGTTAAATCTCAAGCGGATTGTGATGACTGGAAGATTGGGCTTCCAAATGGCAGATGACAATTAACGTGGACAAGTTCAAAGTGATGCATATAGAGAAAAATAAACCTTGCTGTAGTTGCACAATGTTAGGTTCTATCTTAGAAGTTATCACCCAGAAAAGAGATCTAGGCGTCATAGAGGATAATACATTGAAATCATCGGCCCAGTGTTCTGTGGTGACCAAAAAAGCATAAGAATGTTAGGAATTATTAGGAAAGGAATGGAAAATATAACGGAGGATATCATAATGCCTCTGTATTGCTCCATGGTGAGACCGCACCTTGAATACTATGTGCAATTCTGGTCACTGCAGCTCAAAAAGGATATAGCTGTACTGGAGAAAGTGCAGAGAAGGGTGACCAAAATGATATGGGGCATGGAAAGACTGCCCTATGAGGAAAGGCTAAAGAAGTTAGGGCTGTTCAGTTTGAAGAAGCGACGACTGAGGGGGGGATATAATAGAAGTCTACAAAATCATGAAAGGACTTGAACAAGTTAATGTAAATTGGTTATTTACTCTCTCAGATAATAGAAGGACCAGGGGTGCACTCCATGAAGTTAGCAAGTAGCTCATTTAAAACAAATTGAAGAAAATTCTTTTTCACTCAGCGCATAGTTAAACTCTGAAATTCATTGCCAGGGGATGTGGTTTCAGCAGTTAATGTTACTTGGTTTAAAAACGTTTTGGATAAGTTCCTAGAGGTTAAATCCATAAACTGCTATTACGGTAATTAATAAGCAATAGTAGCTTGTGATCTATCTAATGTTTGGGTACTTGCCAGGTACATGTGACTTGGATTGGCCACTGTTGGTAACAGGATACTGGGTTGATGGACCCTTGGTCTGACCCAGTATGGCATATCTTATGTTCTTAAACTACTAACAGTTTAAGGTTTAGTGGATGCATGTTGAAACACGCGTCCAACAGCGGGTTAAATAGTGCTCTCAGCTAGCTGACTTTCCTTCTGAAGCAATGGCCCTTTAAGACAGTTGGTTTCAGCTTGTTTTAAGGAGGTTTCAGCATTCAAGAATTAGATTTTGGTTTGGGACATGCAGAATGCGTTCCTTCAGATTATTCTAGGGCCAGATCTGTGTTCTAGAATCCAATATTAAAAAATAGAATTTGCTTTTACCCCCCTCCTCACCAGGAATGCTAAAAATCATGGCCCCAGGATGAGGGAAAGGTTTTTGACAGCATCCTCTTTACACGGTGTAGAAATGTTTGCAGACTGCACGTGTTGACCGCGATTCTGAGAAACGTTACTTGGAGCCAAAACACTAATATAGGTCTGTCAACAATCCTGCAACAAGTGAACGGCTCATTAAATCACCCCGTGAATCCCATTACTGACTGATCCCTTTAGGGCACCTGCTCAATCCACAGCAGCCAGGCAGAGGGCTGCAGCACTAGTTATGTTATGGAGAACCAAAAGGCAGGAGGAGGGAGCAGCTCCAGAGCTCAAAGGCAAATTATACAGAGCTCTCTGCCAAAATGGTTTGTCAAATATGATGACGTGTGAGCAAAGACACCACCCCCCCCCCCAAAAAAAAAAAATAATTTTTTTTTTCAATTATAAACCAGTTCTGTAGCTGTGATCGCTCATCGAAATGAGTCCTCTGGAACTTGCAGCTGATTGCCTCACACGGGCATGCTCTTCTAACCCATATGAACCAATCAGAGGCTGAGTCTGGTGGGGGCTCTCTGGAGCTCTCGTAGGCCCACCCTAATAAGGTGCACAGCTTTAACGAGGAGTTTAATGCACAAAACACGTGCGCAAGGCTTAGAGTTCCTCCATGCAAATCCCGTCTTTATCAAGGCATTAGCTCCAGTGCAGAGAGGTGCGCAGGCTTAACTCATTTTATTAACGCTAGATATGAGACTGCTGGTCAGTACAGTTTCTGGGCCGAGTGTTAATCTATTGCGCTGAACCTGGAGTTCATGGTGCGGAGGGTCCTGTTTTCAGGATTTATGTGCACAAAACACCTTTTCAGCACAGAACGCTCGTTCTGGCCTAGGAATCGTGTCTGATGAGCACTACGCATATTTCCAGGTTAGTCCGTGTTCCTTCTTTTAACTCCCAATGCATTACCATACCATTAGCTTACTGCATCGGGAGTTCATCCTTTTTTAGCACGCGAGTAAAAATAAAGTGAACTCAACTCCACATACATTTTATTACGTTGGGGCCTCAGACTGCAAAGCTAAAAGACCAACTACTGGCCTTTTAACTACTCGTTCTGTTTTGGAATGTAATCATTTCATCTGTAAAAAGCCGGGGATTCTTTGTAGTGTTCATTTAAGAGAGTCTTTTTAAAGAACCAATAGTAAAAATGCTGTGTGAACAGTCAAGGCCTCTTCTTCAGGACAAATATAGAATGCTGAATTCCTTGTAAACATTAACAAACAATTTCTCATAATAGATTTAATAGCTTGCTTTCCAAAAGGAAAGTATGATATCAACGTGCATGTCCTTACCCCACCGATAAGTTATGCGTTTGTCTTATCCACATCAAGTTTTCAGTAATTTAGGTGGTCCAGGGGGATCCTGAAAGGCATATATTCCATTAATTCTGCGTAAAACCTCTGGTTTTCAGTAGGGAAAGGCAGCAGCTTATTTATAATGTAATAATATGGCCCCTGGGGCAGCATTACAGAAGAACTATATTAATGTTAGGAAAAAAAAATCAATTTGTTGAAGAGGAAAATCAGATTAAGATGAATGCCTTGTTTTCAATCTGATCCCTGCAGCCCAGGGAGAGGAAGTGACTAGCCCAAGATCACACAGGCCCAGTGCTAGAGGGGACTCCTGAACTCGTCTCCCAAGATGTCTCCTGAATCATAATCAGAGGCTGGCTAACGATAGATCCCTTGGAAAAGAAAGATCCCTGGATCAAAAACGGATACGATTCGGAAGGAGGGTGGTCAGCTTTTTAAAAATGATGGCGGACATTGTGGAAAGCGTGATGGGAGTAGGGGCTGAGCCATCGAGTCCCATTTAAAATACATATTTTTGTTGTTCATTTTGGGCAGGGCAGTACAGAGTTGGGCACAGCAGAAAAATGATTGGCTTTTTAATATGAGAAATGTATGCTTTTCCTTGCAGAGCCAGGGCAGCTGGCTTCTACAGCTGGAAGCGGGACCAGCAAGGGCAAAATACAGCCGACTGATTGCAGCTTGTACTGGCTCCAAATCTCACTATGCTGACGGTGACAAAAAGGGCCGAAAAGATTTGATTCAGGAAAGATTCTTTTTGCCACAGATAGAAAACAGATTAAAAACAAAAACCTTGCAATAAAAAAAAATATATAATTTGTATATTCCTTTAATGATCTGCTGAATTGTGTGTTGGGGGAGAGGGAGATTTGGCCACAGAATGTTAATCACTGCTAATATTCCTTCCAACAGATGTTACACGATTACATATGATCCAGCTGTGGGGATGTGCAGAATATCACTTCTCAGAATGGGCCCCTAAAGCTCTCTGTTCTGATGCCCCTTCTCTGCACTTTAGTTTCCCGGTAAGCTCTCTCCGGTCAATAAATAATTTCAACCTAGATTCCAGTCCTCAGGTGCTTACACTTTGCTTTTTCTATTTTCAAGAGGTTTGTCCATTTGTAGGAAAGACGCTGTATGAGAAGAGACTCCTACTCCTCCTCCTCCCCTGTGCTCATGGCCTGCTTCCCTCTTGTGCCTTGCTATGGAGCGGGTGGGATGGGGTTTAGGCTCTCTCACCAGTCAGTTCTCTTTGATGCCCCCTGGTGGACATAGCTAGTCATGGAATTTTTTTGATTTCTAGGTCTCATCCAATGCATGATTCCCCCCCCCCCCCCCCCCCCCCCCCATGCTTAAGGCAAGGTTTGGCATGCGCTTCTATTTTTAAATATCCCCTCACAAGGAACTGGGGAAGTCTAGACATTGGAGCAAGTCCTGGGAATCTGCGCTTTCCTCTGTTCCTAGAATTATTAAATACAACATCACCAAAAATGTATGCACTGTCCATGCCAGACGATGCCTGGGGTGACTCGTTGCTTAAATATTATGACCTGACTGTAGAGGTTCCAGGAAGGAGATTTTTTTTTTTTGTTGTTAATCCTGGGTTTTCCCACAATGCACTGTGGTAAACTGAAGTCTTCCATTCTACCCACTGAAATCACTGGGTTAAGTACCAGAATGGGCTTAAAATCTCTCCCTCCTAGAAGTGGGTAAACCGATAACTCTGACTGCTGCCACCTTGCTTCATGTTAGAACAGGCTAAGCCAGGTCTCTCTTTACGCCAAGACACGCATGGGCTTGTAGTTTTGATTTTCTTCTGCAAATCAATGAGACAATCAGAACTGCAGCTCCATGCACACAATGGGGTACGATCATGACTGGATTAGTTTATTCCTTATCATTTGGAGCCAGGCAGCAACCCTAGGGACTACCTTACTCCAGCTCATATTATTATAATGTTTAAAAAATAATATGGAACAAATGCATTGAGGTCCGTCCCCCCCCCCAGCTTCCATGTAACATTTTAGCTATTAAGAAACTACCAGGATGTTTTACTGCAGTTGAAAACCCAGGACAGACTCATCTATTCCTTCTAGCCAGGAGTCAAGTGGTCAGCCAAACCCAGTGCTAATCTCTTTCCATCCTCATAAGGTTGCCACTTCACCCAGGTTAAGTCAAAGATGCTGATCCAGTTCTGGTTTTATCCCTTTGCACGGATGGAGGTGTAGGTTTTATTTTTCTTTGAGAAATTAAAACTAAAAAAAAAACTTAAATGAATGCCATGAGGCAGACCCAGGACTGCATCCTCGTCTTTGGGTTGATCTGGCAACCTTAAGTCAGGGGTTCCGCAAACATAACCCATTGATCCTATAGCCAGTCGGGTTTTACAGGACATCCACCACAAACAATGCATGTACTGGGTCTCCAACAAATTTAATTCAAGCATATTCACGGTGGATATCATGAAAACCACACTGGTCTGGTTTTCAGGCTATCAAACAATAAATGCACATCAGATTGCATACATGTGCTCTAAGACTGAGGGGCATTTGAATACGTCGTTAGTTTGCAAACTGCATTCATTTACAGCCTTTGAAGAACCAGAGAGAGTACCCCCCATCTTAGCCATATAATGCAGGGTGCATGTTCACTCACCCCAGAGGGGGCTGCCAACATTTTCTAGGATGTGTTCTGGATTTCTGTCTGTAGTTAAGAAAACAATCCCTGCCTATCTGTCATGTTTGTTTTTGTGCAGAAAGTCACACAAGTCATTCTTTTTCTGTTTCTGTGCTTTCATGGGGAACCACCAGTCCTCAAGAGGCACCCACAAGTCAGGTTGTCAGGATATCCCCAGTGAATATGAATTAGGGAGATTTACATACATACCTCATCAATTATTTGCAAGGCTACCCCATACATCTTCATTTGGGATATCCTGCAAACCCGACTGAAATGTGGCCCTTGAGGACGGGAGGTCCCCCACCCTTGCTATAGGGCCTGATTTATTAAGACGGTGGTTCCCAAACCTGTCCTGGTGAACCTCCTATCAGTCAAGGTTCCAGGATATCCACAATGAATATGCATGGAATGGATTTGCATGCATTGTTTGGCTCAAAGACTGGATGGGCCATTTTGGTTTTCATCTGCCATCATTTACTATGTACATCATGCAGGGGAGCCGGAAGCCTGGAGCTTACAGCCTGAATCTGGAGCCTGAAGTTTAAAATATCAACTTGCTAGCTTATTGGTTCTAATTTTTTTTAGGGTCTCATCTCAAGCCTCCTTTTTTGTTCCAGTATTTTATTCTCATGGTTTTTACACATCCCTTGGAATTAAAGGCATGCACCTTTAATTATGGCCATGCTCCCTGTTTTGCAAATCTCCTCTTCAGTTGTTTGTGCTGTATTCTTGCTTTCCAGGTATCAGTGCGATGCCTTGATGACCAGCTCAGCAACATCTTCACTTCTTTAACTTTGTTATAATGGGATTGACTCCCAGCCTGAGGGCAACCAACTGGTCAGGGGTTTCAGGACATCTCTAATGAATATGCATGAGATGGGATTTGCATACAGTGGCGACAAGGTGCATGCAAATCCATCTCAGGCATATTCATTAGGGATATTCTGAAAACCTGACCCTTAGTGGCCCTGAAGGGCTGGAAATAAGTGCCACAGTAGTAGGAGGAGTACTCAAACCCATTAATATCAAAAGAGGAGGGTCTGAACCATGTTCCTTAACCGTCAATTGAATTCTCAAAACCTTTTAAACATACACAGTATTATAATATTCACCAATGACTTCTGAGAGTCCAGGACTTTGTGCGTTGCCCCCCGAAGTTAAGTAATAAGGAGGTTAAAGCATGGTGAAGCTGAAGTGCAAGGACCCGTAGCTTTATATCTGCCAAAAACCTATAACAGCGTCTCATGGAGAGGTTTTAGTGTATAACACAGTATCAAGGATTATAATACAAACCCAAAATTATAGCAGGAAGCCTTCTAAAGGAGGTAGCAACATATCATATCAGAGGGCGTAAGTGTTCATGCATGGGGCATGGAGTCAAAGTCCCTTAGCAATACAAGACTATTGTTAAGAGACGTTGGCATGCCGCACTCGTTTGTGTGCGTGCGTGGCTGGAGTCCTGCGGAGCTGCCGACTAACGACAAGCCTTGGAAACTTCTGGCTCCAGTCTTGTACTTTCAGCTCTCCTCTCTTAAGCATGCGGGGGTTTGAGGTTCTGCCTTTCACATTGATCCCAGCATGGCCGGAACACGGTTACCTAGCGACGCCAACATGTCGTGCAGATCCTCCTTGTCAATGAAGCCATCGCGGTTCTGGTCGATCATGTTAAAGGCCTCCTTGAACTCCTGGATCTGGGACTGGTCGAACATGGCAAAGACATTGGACGTGGCACGCTGGGGGCGCTTCTTGGTGGTCTTTGCTTTGGTCTTCTTGCTAGACATTTTGGATCCCTGGTGTTTCCCTGCGGAACAGGAGGGGAAAAAGAGTTAAGGTACCCTAGCACCGGGAGTGTTTGCGATTGCAACAACATGGTGATAAATGAAATTGTTCGGGGATTAACCTAAGGCACTTTTCATTCCTGTTTTAAACCAGTAAATTTGCACGTTGCTCAAGCATCCTCCGTGCCCCTCAGGTGCACAATGTAATACCAGGCAGTGAGCACCTGAACCTCGATTATATAAATGAGGCTCAACTCCAAGGCCCGTTCCTGCACATTTCCTCTACAGTGGAGGTCTTGGCCAAGCCTCCCCTTTCCATCCTCTCTTTCGGGAGTTCAACCACTGGAAAAATGTCTGAGCAGGTTTGTTTATGTTAGCATCTTGTGATGCAGCATCTCATTATCCAGCACGGGGCAAGATAGCAGGCTTCACAGGCATGCAACGTCCCTTCTCACAAGAGCTTACCAGGAGCAGCGGGAGGTCAAGTGACTTGCTCAAGGTCACACACAGCCGGGGGGGAAGGAGAGTCGAGCTGGGGCTGGAGCTCACTGGTTTGCCCTAGCATCCCGGTAGTAGTTAAGCGATGCAGACCGAGTTCCCCCTCCAGCAGAGAGGTGCATGCAGTACAGGAGAACTCATTTTCATTACACACGGGTTTTAAATCAGGGTTTCAGTGGCCCTCACCTTCCCCCCCCCCCCCCCCCCAAGGTAACTGTCTTTTGCCATCTTCCCTGGGAGAGATTTCATTTACCGCTTCTCTTTCCTAAGTGGTTTCCTCACAGTTTAGCACTGGAAGGGAGCTAAGCCGGCCCTACTAATCTCAATCTTCTGCGCGAGATACCAGCTGAGCCCACTCCAGGTTCAGTGCACTTTCTCCCCCCCCCCATTTCTTTTTAACTTAAACAGAATAGGAGCTTTACAGAAATCCACCCAGGGCCGCCAGAAACAAAAGCTCTGGGGGCGACTCTCCAGCAATGTTGCCATTGTTTGCAGGGAGCAGTGAGAGAAGTTTATCTGCTCCCGGCACATTCCGGGCATTCCGCTCCCATCCCCCTCCGGCTGGCCAGGCCTCACAGCACTTAACCATACGCTGAGGGGTTTTTTCCTCTGTCTCGCGTTTCCTGTGGTGCTGTACGCCTCGTTGAAAAATAAAAAGTTATTAAAAAGAAAAGACTAACCTCCCAGCAACTCAAGGGGATCCCCGCACTTAGTTTTTTTTACAATTTATTAATTTTCCCTGTGGATCTCTGCTCCTTCTTTATTCCCTCTTCCCATCCTGCTTATGGCCCCCAAAGAGCTAGCACCGTCTCAAAAGGCAGCTCTGGCACCGAGATCCAGAAAAACCTAAGAGGGCAGAGCTTTCAACTTAGCAGAACCTTAGATAAATACAAGAACAGAAACTGGAGCCGACTGCTCTGTGCTAAAGGTCTGAATCCCAGATAGTGTGGGCCTGCTGCTTGTGAAGGAGACTGTAGAGCTGTAAGCTCTACGGAGAAGGGACTCCTCTCATATGTGTATTTGTACAGCACTGCATGTGTCTAGCAGTGCTACAGAAATGGTGTTGAGGGAGTGGGACCTTGCAGGGTATGGTTTTTTTGTCCCCAGAAGGTCATGCTTATCTCCAGAATTGGGAGGAGGAAGGGAATGGAAATGTAATTTTTCTTTCCAATGTTAAAAAATTGGAGGGGGGGCACTAGAAGCATTTTTGAAATGGGGTGCTGAAAACCCTTTTTACCCTCCACCCTGTATATAAATGGAAGCCAGCACCCCATGTACTCCAAGCTAACCTGACACCCCTAGGCTTCTGGGGCCAACATACTCTCAGGATGCTCACTAGCAGAAAAAGCACGAGTGGTAGAGCAGGACTCTGCAGGGAGCTTCACAGCACAGGCCAGGTCTCAGCCCCGTCCTTGATGAGCACTGCCATCCTTGGCATCCAGGCTACCATAATTAATATGCATAGGAGAGTTGCATAGATCAACAGGCCTTATTTAAAAAAAAAAAAAAAAAAAAAGGACTTTTTTTCCCATTGTGTGCCTCTGGGAGAGGGAGGAGAGGATAGATTTTCTTGAGTAAGGCCCTAATTATGCAAATCTCTCTCATGCATATTCAGTGTGGACAGCCTGACAACCTGGCTGGTGTACTCCCGAGGACTGGGCTGAGAATTCCTGCTGTAGGCCAAGCAGCGTGGTGACTGCCCGTGGCCAGAAACTCTTCCAGGGCAGCTCTTCCACATTCCTCTGCTTTCTCGGGATTATCTGCAGGTTCCAGGGCCGGATTTAGGCAGAGGCAAGGTAGGCACCTGCCTTGGCTACCAAATTCCGAAGGCACCCAAAAACTGACTTCCTCTGCTGCTGTCCGATTTCTTGGGGCACAATCTCCCACCGCTGTGGGCACCATAACCTTAAATCCGGCCCTGGCAGGCTCCAGCATGGCACCGCAAGAAGTGATGCCGTGCATGACACGAGCTTCCAGCCCCATCGTGAGCACAGCTGAAGAAGGGACCTGCAAGCATGATCTCCAACTCTCCGGTACCGGATCTACGAACTGAAATAGTTCTGCAATGAAAGGAGTAACAGCCTCCAGGATCAGTACACCCCCCGTGAACTTGGTGGTCCTGGATGTTTACACATGGAAAGAAAAAATGATTGCTCCCTCAGGCAGCACCATAAAGTTAAGGTCACCCCAGCGTGGGGAAAGACGTCCACTTCAGAAGATCCGGGAGCTCCTGCAAGTGGGGCCACCCCTCCCCCTGCACTGCAGGGGCTACTTGGGCAATCACTGCTACCACAACCCAAAAGCATCTCTTAGGGACTAAAAAACAAACAAACACCACAGAATATGTGTTTTATTTTCTGACGTAACAGTATTTCCCCCCCTTATATTTTGCTTCTAATGAATTGTATACAATTGCAAAGAAGTGTATTTTTGTTTTTTGCAAACTGCTTTGCTGGTACTGATGGGATTGGGGTCCATCAAGTAAAATAAAAGCTAGCTTGAAATGCAGGAGTCCGGGGTCAGTTTTAGAGTTAAATATTGCTCAGACGGTTAGGAAAAGACTTAAGAGTCTGGCTGTTTTCGTACATGGGCTGCTAAGAGGCCTCCTTCCATGCAGGTTTGCCCAATTAAGGTTTCCCCTTCTTCAAGGAATCCCAGCTATAACCACCTGGTCTATTTCTTCCCAAACCCGGGCTCACTGTTCAACTCAAAACCTATTTGTCTTTGTTTGAGTCTCTTGCCTGTCTTTACTGCACTGTAAGCTCCAAGGAGCAGGGACCACTTCTTACCTGTCTCTGTAAAGCACTGCGTACACCTGGTAGCGCTATATAAATGATAACAAAAAGCTCTGCTGTTCTCGATTTTAGAGTCTAATCCAAGGGTTCTCAGCTGTGGTCCCGAAGGGCGGGAGAGAGGTTTGGTTTTCAGAGCAACTAAAATATGCAAATATGTTGTGTCCTTTTGAAGGCCTGCTCGAGTCCCCCCCCCCGTCATTATGAGTCATGACTTCCAGCAGCGAGAGACTTATTTTGGGGTGGGCAGTTTTCTCCTTTCTCTCCCAGCTCAAGCAGGAGCAGGACCGGGACCTGGCACCATGAGCCTTCATGCACTCTAGAGATTTTATATCCCCTCAGCTTACTATGGTCCAGTCATGCAGTGACGGTCCTGGGTCCGGTGGGAGGGCACACATCAGGGCTCCTTCCAGAGCCTGCTCCCAAACCAGCAGAGGTCGTCATTTACAGGCCTCCACAGCATCCCCATCCCTGGCCAAACCGGGGAGTGGAAGGCTCGGCCAGTAACCAAACCCAGGTCAATCCGCCACCGAGCCAGCCCTCAGAGAGGAGGTCTGTATCCCCTGGAGTCAGGGTCGGAGGGAGGCTCTCCATGTCTGTATTGGGTTTGGAATTTGTTGCCAGAGGATGTGGTTAGTGCAGTTAGTGTAGCTGGGTTTAAAAAAGGATTGGATAAATTCTTGGAGAAGTCCATTAATGGCTATTAATCAAGTTTACTTAGGGACTAGCCCTGCTATTAATTGCATCAGTAGCATGGGATCTTCTTAGTGTTTGGGTAATTGCCAGGTTCTTGTGGCCTGGTTTGGCCTCTGTTGGAAACAGGATGCTGGCTTGGACCCTTGGTCTGACCCAGCATGGCAATTTCTTATGCTCTTATGTAAGTTTTGATGCTATGTTTGTATCGTGGCCCAAAATGTACAGAACAGTGGTAGCATCACCACAAACTCTGAAACCCAGCCCAGTCTCCAGCACTTATCGACGCTGGACCAAGAGAACAGCGTGAGCGCCTCCAAAGGATCCAGCCCAAAGCCCCAGCTAATCTAACCGTCCTCCCGTGTGCAAAACATATGTGGTGCAATGACTGCCGAAAACCCAATCTACTTCCTTAGCAGACCAGAAGCAAGCTACCCCATAGCTAGCCTGCATCCACTTGCATTTCCCTAGCTCTGAATCCCCAAAAATGTCCAATTAAGGAGGCTGTCAATGCGGGCAGGCCCTCTGATTCATAGGCAATGAATAGGAAGGGCAGGAATAGAAGCAGAGATTAGTTTGTCCCCCTGCACCCAGAAATAAAAAAAAGAGATGGTCTACTGTCCCTGCTCTGCATTGGCTGGGATGTAAATTTAAATTGATTTTTTTTAATTAAAGAAAATGACAGTTACTAGTTAATAAAACAATGCAAAAAAAAAAAGGTACTGCGCATTGCAGTTACTTTTGGTCCTCTTCAAAATAAAAGGTAGACTGCCATTTCAGTATTTTATTTTGGATACCTATTAAAGGAAGGAAATAAGAATACATATATGGCTATGGATGGCCCAACGGGTCAGCGCCAGTGCTGCGTGCTGCTAGGCGGGAGATCTGGTTTTAGTTGCCAGGCTGAGCTTCCCGCTCCTTGGGAGCCCGTGGAGGTAGCAGTCACAGTCCCTGGTGGTGAGGGAGTCCCCAGTCATTGCACAACTCTGACACCTAGTGGCCACACCTACCAGGTTGTGGATAGAGCTGTGGTCCCTGGCCAAGGACGGTCACGGCAATGTGCAGGGTGCGTTTAAAAAAATATAGAGGATGTAGCTCAGAAGGTCTGGTGTCCGTGGCAGAGACCACACAATATCTGTGCTGTCTGGTAGAATATCAGCTGCATGAAAAACATCTTTAGCTTCATTAGGCAGTTATTTTGTGCAGTAGCAGTGTGAAAATATGAGTCTAATCAGTAAACTGAGCAAATTTGAGCTCAGCATCAAAGAGCCACTGCACACAGGTCTTGTTTTCACAAACTGACATCTGTCACCAAAAGAAAAAAGTCTCAGCTTTCAAAATTAGCTGCATTCTGGGGCTGGCCTGGTGGCTTGCCTGCAGCTTCGAGTCTTAGATTCTGGGTGACCCCTGCTGGCGAGGGTCAGTCAGCAGAGATGGCCTTCAGACCTCAGCTAGTGAGGGAACGGGTTGTGGAACTGTCCTTGGGGGTGGTGCAAGATTATCTTTCCTCCAAGATGGTAACTCTGGTAGCCAACACAGTACCTTCTGTTACTTGGAAAAATGATTAGCTAACAGCATACTCGGCTTCTGCTTTCAATGCTTTTTTGTTTATCGCTCAAGAGGTCTCTTCCGTTTGTTTTTCAGAATGTTTTTCTCTGGTTTTTGTCTCCCTTTCCTCGGGTTTTTCAGTGATCCTTGCTGGCCCAGGGAACAGAGGGTGCACACTTGGTGCCACACCCAGCACTGCAGGGGCTGCCCCCATAGCGGCAGCTGCCTTCCCACCCTTGCCAGAACAAAGCACGGAGGGGCCGATGCAATACAGTGCACTCAGCCAAGCGCACAGTTTAACCTGCAGTTAGACACGGGTTGGGTAGGTGCGTCCACAGCCCCTTAAGCTATAAGGGGGATTAGTGCCTCCACAACGCGTGTCCAACGCGCCGCGAAACTAATAACGCTCATCACATGCAAATGCATATTGAGGAGGCTATTAGTTAGTCACCCCAAATGCAAAAAAAAAAAAATATTGTGGCGATATTAAGTTGGAGGAACGAAAGATTTAAAAAAAAAAAAAAAAAAAAAAGGATTGGGAAACGGACGCTCAGTTATTTATTTATTTATTTATTTATTTATTTATTTAGTGATTTTTTATATACAGCGGCACGTTAACAGCATCACCTCGGTTTACAATAAACAAATCAGCGTCCATTTTCCGAACCCATGGCTGAGTGCCAATTAGGAAAATGGACGCCTATAAATTCAGCATCCGTTTCTTAACCGGTGGACAGCCACGGACAGCTGACCTCTCCTGGGCGCCCGCTGTCAAGGAAGCACTAGGGGCACGCATTCGACCCCTTATTTAAATATTGCATGGCGCCCCCAGGAGAGGTGCCTGGGGGTGCTTTCAGCGCATCTTTTTTGCATTGGCCCCTATGTCTGCAGGACCGGGGGAGTGGGGGTGAGGCAGAGGGAGAAGAGGGTATGGAAGCCTGCAGCATGAGCCACAGACGTGGGGAGCGGCCAATGTCCCTTCAACGCCTCCTTTATTTAATTAATTCATATTCCTATTCTGCCTTTCAGATGGTTCAAAGTGGATTACATTCAGGTACTGCGGGTATTTTCCTGGCCCCAGAGGGGGTCACAAGCCAAGTTTGTACCTGAGGCAATGAAGAGTGAAGTAACTTGCCCAAGGTTGGAAGGAGTAGCAGTGGGATTTAATCCCTGGCAATTCCTCTTAAATGAAAAGTCCTGGATATCATCGCGCCCTCTCCTAATCTGTATAATGGCTGGAAGCATGAAGCAGGAGAGCATCACTGAAAATGCCACGGAAACGTGCCCCTTTAGTATTTAACCCCCTCTAAATTTTAACTTATCCACACCAGCCAGAGAGACAGTTCTCAGGAAAACCAACCTCAACCAAGCCAGAGCAGCACCCTTCACAAGCCTTCACTCCGTGCCCACAGCTGCCCAACAGTTCTGCAGCAGTCATGCTCCTAGTCAGACCCAGAGTCATAAATGCATGTGGCCCACTCTTCTAGGCGTGAGTCCCGGGGCTAATTCCAGACCAAGTCCTGCCAACCCCAAGGTGGATTCTCCGATAGTGGAGGAGGCTACCCCTCCAGGACTCAAGGTGTTATATCAAATGTCTCTATATGTGCAAGTCTGGTGGAGCAGAACGGAACAGCCAACTTGAGTATCCCAACGTAATCCCCCTTTTGGGGCACATAAAATGCTAAGGGTGTCTGATGCTAGTTAGGAGCCAAGCAGCAGCCTCCTTGGATTCAGAAAAATTAAAAAAAGCGGTGGTCAAGAAGACGATGTAGTGGACCTGACCCAGAGGCAGGGGCTGCATTTCTCATGCTGGATAGGGGAAAATAACACAAACACTCTTTTCCCCCTCTGACTGCACCTCCAACTCCTTCTATTGGCTGATAGAGGCTTCTCGTAAACTCACTCCTTGGGATTTTCCAACAATAAAACTTCTTTTCGATTCTGGGAATTCCAGCAGTCAATGAAAAGTTTTTAAAAGATGAGAATAAACAAGCGGCTAAAAAGGTGAGCCAGTTGATAGTGTGAAACCGGATTTCCAGAAAAACGTTAGACCATCATGAGAGACTCTCGGGAAATTAAGAAGTCATGGGATAGGAGGCGATGTTCCTTTGTGGTTAGAGATAAAAGATGGAAAACAGGGAGGAGGGCTAAATGGTCAAAAATATGTCCTGGAGGAAAGTTGGGAAAGGGGAGATATGATAGAGACAATTAAATACCTCCAAGGAATTAATGCGCAGGAGACGGGCCTCTCAATGGAAAGGAGGCTTTGGAACGAGGATGAAAGGGGGTAGACTCAGGGGTAATCAAAGGAAATCCCTCTTTATAAAAAGGGTGGTAGATGCATGGAACAACCTCCCTGTGGAGGCGGTGGAGACGAGAACAGTATGAGAATTCAAGAAAACATGGGACAAGAAGGATCTCTGAAGGATAGAAAGGGACTATAAAGCTTAGCGGGAGATCTGGATGGGCCATATAGTCCAGGTGTGGCCAACTCCAGGACTGTTTGTGGCTCTTGAGAATCAGTTTTCAGGATATCCACAATGAGTATGCATAAGTTAGGTTTGCATGCACTGCCTCTACTGTATGCAAATCTCTCATATGCATATCCATGGAGGATATCCTGACAACCTGGCCTGTCTGTAGCTCTCGAGGACTGACGTTGGCCACCCCTGATCTAGACTTTCCCTGTCATGTTTTGTGTTAATGCAGAGACCAGACCCCCATCAGGATCTGCGTTAGATCCAGCCCTAGTACAAGACCTGAGAAGAAGAAGTAGCTGTTGGAGCATAAGAACATAAGATTTGCCATACTGGGTCAGACCAAAGTGGCCAATCCAGGTCATAAGTACTTGGCAGGATCCCAAAAGACAAATAAATTCCAAGCTGCTTATCGCAGGGATAAGCAGTAGATTTCCTAAGTCTACCTTAATAATGGTTTCTGGACTTTTCCTCCAGGAACTTGTCCAAACCTTTTTTAAACTCAGCTATACTAGCAGCGTTTACCACATCCTCCAGCAACATATTCCATAATTCAATTATGCATTGGAGTAAAAAAGATATTTTCTATTTATCTTAAGTGTATTACCTAGTAATTTCATTGAATGTCCCCATGTCTTTGAACTTTTTGAAAGTGTAAACAACCAGTTTGGGTTTACCCATTCCACTCCACTCATTATTTTATAGACCTCTCTCATATCTCCCCTAAGCTGTCTCTTCTCCAGGCTGAAGAGTCTTAATCTCTTTACCCATTCCTTATAAGGGAACTGTTTCATCCCCTTTATCATTCTGGTCACTCTTCTCTGTATCTTTTCTAATTCCGCTGTATCTTTTTTGAGATGTGGTGACCACAATACTCAAGCTATGGTCTCACCATGGAGTGATACAGAGGCATTATAATAGTCTCTGTTTTATTTTCCATTCCTTTCCTAATAATCCCTAGCATTCTATTTGCTTTCTTGGCCACCAGAGCATACCGAGCAGAGGATTTCAACATGACGCCACCTAGATCTTTTTCCTGAGTGGTGATTCTCAATGTGGAGCCTTGCATTGTGTAGCTATAATTTGGATTGCTCTTCCCTATGTGCATCACTTTGCACTTATCCATGTTAAAAGTCACCTGCCATTTGGATGCGCAGTCTCTCAAGGTCCTTTTGCATTTTCTCACAATCCTGTTGTGATTTAACGACTTTGAATAATTTTATATCAGCAAATTTGATCACCTCACTTGCTGTTCCTATCTCTAGATCATTTATAAAATATGTTAAAAAGCAGTTGTCCCAGTACAGATCCCTGGGGCACTACACTATTCATCCATCTCCAATGAGAAAAGCTTAGATCTTTAAGTCTGTCCCCATATATTTTATGATGAAGTCTGTTGACCATTTTAATAGTTGCAGTCTAGATATATTCTATTCGGTTTATATCCAGGAGCAAGGATGAGCAAATTCAGATATGCCCACACTGAGTTCATGGATCAGTTTCCATGGATCACTACCACCCCCTCTAAAATGAAAAAAGAAGATAAGCCATCTCCTAGAGGAGGAGCTCTCTGCAGTCTCCATTCATGTCCTTCTTGTCTTTACTCAGATGCTTCAGTGCCACTGCAAGCCCCTTCCAAAATGAAGCTCCTCTGAGCACAGGATGGGCCTGGAGTGACATCAGAGGAGCCCATGTGGGCCCTGCCAGGCCTCAGCAAAGAAGAGAAAAATATAAGAATTTGCCATATGGGGTCAGGCCGAGGGTCCATCAAGTCCAATATCCTATTTCCAACAGAGGCTAATCCAGGTCACAGTACCTGGCAAGAGCCCAAAACAGTAAATAGATCCCATGCTGATAAATAGTGGCTATTCCTTAAGTCTACTTGGTTAAAACAGTTTAAAAACTTCAAAGTTAAATGATCCGGGCAAATCAAATAGTCAACTTGGCTTAATCTGCTTCATTCAGCTGCTCCAAGAAGCCTTCGTAGTTTTCTTGCGGTATTGCGCAAAGCAATATTTAATTTTTGGTTTAAAAGTTGATACCACTGGTCCGGGTGGAAATCTCATTCATATAGTAACTTATCATACGTTAATTTACATTTATTTGCCAACCTTCTTGATCAAAAGAAAATACCATATCGATTTACAAGTTGAAGGCCTGATTTTTAATCCCCTGCGCGCGGGGGAAGACGGGGGTTACACGCGCGGCTGTGCGCATTTTAGAAGAGGCCCAGCTGCACACGTAACCCCCCATTACGTGCACAAGAGCCAGGCCTCTTCCAAGGAGCAGGGAGGGGCGGAGCTGGAGGCCACCAGTACGGTGGCCATTTGCTGCTGTGCTGGGGGATCGCGCGCTGGCAGCCTGCCAGCGCATGCAACTTTCACCAGCTCAGGAGCTGGCGTAAGTTCAAAACAAGATAAAAAACAAAAAGGTAGGGCCTTCAAAGGCTAGTGTGCGCACATGGGGGCTCGCGCATATTTTTTTTTTTTAAATCTACCCCATAGTGAATAATCATAGTATAATACTTAAAGTTAGGGCTTCTATTTTTAGGTGTTTTAATATTGCGTTCAGCGCTATTTAACCAGATAAGTAATGTATGCAGCTAAGTAGCGGCTGAGGAATATGCGCCTACGTTCAGTGGCCGACACTTAGCTGCTTAAGTCACTTATGCGGCTAAAATGTTAGCCGCATAATTGTGGGCGTGCAGTGGGTGGATTGGGGCGGATTGAGTTGGCCGTACAAGTCATGCGGCTCACTACTGATATTTGGTCTTAGCCGCATAAGTTATGCGGCTAAATTTAGAGGAGCCATAGAGAAGATTTAAACTTAACCAGTCATAACTTAAATGGCTAAGCACAGATACCTAAGTATATATATTCTGTGGTTTAGCCGTGCCACTGAATGTATCATGTAAACACAGCCGAATAAGTTATATCCGGCTAAGTTATTACTTAAATGGCCAGCTTTGAATATTGACCCCTGTAAACTGAGGTGTTTATTTTTCAAGTAATTAGGAGTTCTTTAAGGGTAAAAAAAAAAAAAAAACAATTCCAAAAGTCAAAGTTTTACTGGTGTTTTTCCAGCACAGGAAGCTTCTGGGAACCTTTTCAGGATGAATTAAACACACATTTATGCAGCTGAGAAGTCATCAGTGCGGAAAAGGCATAAAAACAGATTGGAGGATCCAAGGCAGACCAAGGGAGGGACGAGAGTACTTTTTTTTTGTTTGTATTGCGGGTATTTAATCGGTATTTATGATTTAAAACCTAAAATCAGAAGCCCTAACCATAAAATACAATAATACATCAAAACCTAAAAGCATAACACAACCCTACCCTAAT
This sequence comes from Rhinatrema bivittatum, assembly GCF_901001135.1. Lineage (NCBI taxonomy): Eukaryota > Metazoa > Chordata > Amphibia > Gymnophiona > Rhinatrematidae > Rhinatrema > Rhinatrema bivittatum. The sequence goes on along the minus strand of NC_042622.1, from coordinate 48,599,240 downwards.
TAGGGATGGGTCCAGTTAGTCAAAAATACATCACAGCAATGACAACTGAATACCCGCTAGGTACAACTACAAAATACCCACAGACCTATCCTCAACCAATAAACAGCTATCCAAAAAGGGCCCAGGGTGGGCATGCACTGTACTCTCAGCATGTCACTGTACAGCCTTTAAAGGTGATCCTGCACCACACTCGCTTCCCGTGTCACTGCACAGTTCCAAAAGGTGAAAGTGCACGGCATCCTCCCATAATAGTGCTAGGGGTGCACTTTTCAAAGGAACACTTAGCTGGCACAAGCTGAGCACAGGTGCAGTTTTCAGCAGCTTTATCCCAGCATCAAACACTCCCAACAGCCATGCAGCACAGCAGCGCTATAGTCACACATAAACCCCTCTGCTTCTGGATTACCAATTCTAGCATTTAACTCTGGATTAGTTAATCTGGTTTCACTCTTTTTTTTTCCCATTCACTCCATGGGAATTCTGGGTTTGAATTTTTATAAAGTATCCTCTTTTCTTCTTTTCAAACTTAATCCTGAGGTTGATTCCAAAACTCTATTCACACACATTTAATCTGTACCTTAGAAACTCCTGGAAAAACGGATCCAGGCGTGAAACCACCATCCTGGCTGGGATTAGTATGGAACGCACGCTCTGATCTCCTCCCAGAGTGAGCGCAAGCAGCCCAGAGCTTTGAGTGAACGGATTCGAGGTGTGTGTGCGTGAGTGAGAGAGAGAGAAAGTTGGGTTTTTTTTGCTCACATGATTGTGGAATTTGATTGCATCATGTTGGAACTGCTGGTTGCTGGGGTAACAAAAGGAAGGTTTGAAATTGATTTCTGCCCAGTAGGACAGGCTGCGTGACTGTGCCCGTCTCTCACCCGCTTACATGTGGCTTAGATGGGGATTAACAAGGTTGGAGGACATCTGGCAAAGCCCCATTTCTGCCAGCAACTCCCCTGCATGAAACCTTCCCCTACAAGATATCCAGCGGCACCGTAAGTAAAAAAAACAAAAAGTTATCTTGCACAGATTAGGAATCAGAATTTGCTAATGGATATTTTCTAGGTATGAAATTAATTACCTATAACTCACTTCTATTTTTTGGGAGGAAAGAGGAGAGTACGGGCATGAAGAAGATTTATCGTTAGCTACTGCGGTGCAAGTTCTGGATGTAAAATGCGTGCGTGGTTTAAATCTTCAAAATGTTTCTCATCTCCTTAAATGGTAGTAGGGGAGCAAACCCCAATCCCCTCCCTCCTGTAATAAAACTAGGGATAGTTACATCTTAAAACGGGGAGACAGATGTTTAATGGAAGTGAATGGGCACATATTTTGAACAGACATCACTGTCCGGTCTCGGGCTATGGGTCCTCTGATTAGGAAACGAGCAAGTTTGTATCTCAGGCCGCCAGTGGCGCTGCTGCATGCTGCATGCTGTCATGCAGATGATCTAGGTTTGATGGCAGAGCCCAGCTTCCGCTTTCCAGCCGGACAGAGGCTGGGATGCTGTGGCGACTCGTCCAAAGCTCCCTAGGAGGGAGCCAGGGGGGACTAGCCATTGCCCAGTTGCGACAGCCAGTGACCAGACAGGGCTGAGAGAATCGCAGGTCTGGCCGAGGTCATTGTGCCGACTAAGATAGACGTGGGAGGCATTTAAAGAGGGTGACCCCCCCTCCCCCTCCCGCTATACATGAAGGCTTATGGTTCTGTGTCCCCTGTAGAGATGCTGGTTCTGAGATGGAAGCCCAGTGAACACGAGGAAACAACTGGGCCAAGACCTCCTCTCCAGAAAAAAAGAAAACACATTTATAAACTTTAGAATGACCTGTCTAAAAATGCTGCCTTGAATTATATTCTGCTCAGTGTTAGCTGCACCGAACAGAAATATAGCAACAGCTGAAGTCCTGCAGGGAAGTGCAGAAAATTAAACTCAAGGAGCCAGGAGTGGTGGGAAGACACTGCTGACACGTATCTGGATTTCTAAAAGGGAAGAGTCAGAACCAATCAGGAGGAACTTTACTAATTTTGGCCCTCAGATATAGGATTAAAGCTCTGTGGGAGAGGCAAATATCCCTTCACCTGGACTGAATACCCATTTTTGCAGTGCAAGAAGAAAAGGCCAGATATTTACCCACATCTCTAGATATTTACCCATTTCTGTGGTGGCTCAAGAAATTGGCAGAATTTTATTTATTTATTTACTTATATTCTGCTTCATTCAGTATCCTATCCATAGCGGATTACAATAAAAAAAAATACACAATCATATATGACAAATAACTTAAAAAATAAAGGAAATCAAATCCAAACAAAAAGTACACTCTTCCCAAAACAAAAGAGAACAATCCTACAATTGAACAAAAAAAAAAATCAAGGTTCTAGCTGAAAGAGTCAAGGCCCATAGGCATCTCTGGCTAGAGAACCATTTCTTTAGGATTGTGGCTGTAGGACATTGGTGGGAGGTCTGACTCCAAAAGAGATTCTTTAAAACCAGATATTAAGAAGAAAGAAAGAAAAACAAGCCCGAAAACTGAGGACTCCGTGCGTGCTTCCCTCACACTGCCAGCCAGATTCTCCGGTTCTACTATTGCCATCTCAGGGGACGGTCAGGGCACCAGCACATTTCTAGGATCTGCAGCAGAGACCAGAGGACTCCCAACTTCTAACGCTGAAGGCTGATCTGGGATGCATTTGGGTAATCTGCAACCTCACCCTGCGATTTGCAAATCCTGATTTGTGAATAATTTGGGAAAGATTTTTGTGCTTTCAGTTTATTTGCCAGCAGATCTTTTTGACTTATTTAAATGTGCAGAGCACCAGACAAGCAGACGGGCGGGCACAGGGGGAGGGGGAGAGAACGGATGTAGAGAAAAATACTTCTCAATGTTACTTTTTCTGCGCGGTATTTTGGCAATTCAGGAAACAAACAAAAATTTGCAAGCTTCTCAGTTAATGATCTGCAATTCATTTTTATTGCTAATTCGTCAATTGATTTTGTGGCTCACAGGCCATGGTTTAACGTGGCATAATCTGGTCCATCCCTTCTTCCTCCAGATACAATCCTATACACCCATTTGCTTATTTGTATATGTCTGCAGCAGAAAAATTAACAATGGAAATGTGTTCATCCCAAAGGAGGGCTTTGAAAATTGACCAAACACATGATTAGATCAAATGGACACATCACTTCGCTGGGGTGCTATTTTGTTCTTTCACAAAAGACATTCCTCCATGATGAGCAGTTGCCTTCCAGTACAAATCGCACTCAGCTTGGATGCAGAACGTCACCAGAACAAATTACCTTAAAAGTAAGGACAGTGGGTGCAGAAAGTGATCTTGTGCAATGGAACAGTCTCCCCATTTAAGCATAAAATTAGCTAAATAATTGAAATTATGCCAGGAGGCCAACAGATATTTAGACAAACATCTGTTTGGAACAGTTTTGGTACATGGGATCCTACCCGGAGGAAGAGGGAATGGAGTGCATGACCTCCTGCGGTCCCTTTTGGCCCCATCTTTTTATGATTCTTGAATAAAGTGATTTCTGTCTATCATTCCCAAAGCTTGAAGGGCTCACGAGCAGGAAGGGTCACTTCAGGGACAATGCAGTTTTGGGATTGTATAGACGGAGCGTGGAAACATTGCATGCAAGGCTAAAAACGTTGTGCAATTCTCCCTAACTTCTGGAAGGCTGTAAGAGGATCTGGTTGAGTGGAAGAGGGACACGGAGTACTGGTGTAAGGGAGACAGTAGAAGGTCTGTTTTTGATCAAAAAAAGGAATCATCCAACGTTAAAGGAAGTGGTCCCGCAGCAATTACTGAAAGAGCAAAACCGACCAGACCCCACTGACCCACGTGCAGCGGAGGAAATGGCCCTCAGTCAGTATAGCCAGTATAGCCCAGCACTGGGAGGAGACCCTTGGGGTTGGTACCTCCTTTTCTGATGGGTTAAAGGCCCCGGTCAGTTTCCTCTGGTATCTGGGTCAACTGCAGTCGTGTTCACTCTTTTGAAGATCTCCATAAAATCGCTGGATATCAATAAGATACTCTCTCAGACTCTCTCATGACATAAGGCATGCTTATGTCAATTATACTATTTTGCTAATGAAGTGGCAAAAAAATTCAGAAGTCAAGATCAGACCCTAAGTGGTGTGGGGGGAGGGTGTGCAGCATAGTGATGTATTGGTTAGGAGGGCAAATTTCAGCTCTACAATCCTTCAATGTGAAAGATATCAAGGATATATATTTTTTTAATTTTACACTTCATCTTACCTGCCTCTTTGTGTGTGTGTCTGGGGGGGGGGGGGGGGGGGCGGGGGAGCACAGGCAGGCAGGCAGGAAGGAAATCACTCAGTTTTATTCCCTTAAAAATGTCAGATTAAGATGCGAAAGAAAACGGTTTCCTCTAACAGTTGGAATTTTCTTTTCCTGACTTACAATGCTCTTTGTCCTGTCAGGGACTGATAAGATTTCCATAACAAGCCAAAACCTTCATTCCAGTGGGACCCTGTAAAGAAGAGGAGTCCTGATGGAGGGGGTTATTCCCTGAAGTAACCATGTAACTCCATGTCAAAAGGACCACTTGAGCCGGTCCTGGTTTTACTCCCAGATACCACCCCCCCCCCCCCCCCCCCAGTGCATCTATGGACTTGAAGTTCCAGTTTCCTGCCATGGGGTGAAAACCAGGACCTGCTCAGCCTTTTGCTCCGGAATCACCCTACCTGAAATCCTTTTAGCCGCTGGGAGTATTTCCAGCAGAGCCAAGCCCCTTCCTTAAAAAGAAGTGAGCCCACGGCTGAGGTCGAGATTTAATGGACACATGACCGAGGTTCCTAATCTGCTCCGCCCTTCAACCGCAAACGCAGGAAAACAAATCAGAATTCACAATGCCACTTTGAGACAGCAAGACAACAAGCACAGTTTCAACTCCTGTACCTGGTACTGTATGTTTTCCTTTTTTACTTTTCTGATGTCAATTTTTTTTTTTTTACTTACTTTTCTGATGTCAATTTGTTTTTTGTTTTGTTTTGTTTTTTTAGGGGGGGGGGGGGGGAGGAGGGAGAACTGGCTTTTCCTGACAGCAGGATGGTTGCAGGATATCCCTAAAACTCAGCAATAGAATTTTCCAATTTTCCCTCTGCTGCTCCGATACTCCTCGGCTTTCAAGGCTCCCGCAACGGGGCGCCCGGCGGAAGCCCCCCCCCACCCCGCGGTGCCCTCTCCGCAGCTGCTGCCGGGCGCCCCGAGAATCGATTTCCGCCCCTCCGAACGTTCCCTTACCTGCTGTCAGAAAGCGTTAAAAGGAGTCCCCCGCGGGTCCGCGCGCTGCCTCTCGCTCTGGAGGGGAATTCGCTCGGTCTGCGAGCGGCGAGCTTAGGGGCTAGCGCCGTCCAATGGGGGCCCGCCCGAGCCTCCCTTGGCCCCGCCCCACCCTGAGGATTTGGCCATACAAGGTGAAAGAATGCCGAGCAGGCCCTGGCCGCTGTCCAGCTGTGGGATGCTGGATTTGGGGATATGGGAAGGAAGGCAGAGACGAAAAACTGTTGCTCCAGGGAAACGGGCTAAGTCTGCCTTATATAGATGCGAGGCTGGCAGTCTGCTGCTTGCTCGGGCTGGGGTGAGCAGCTCAGCTCAGCTCCGGCCAGGGGGGGGGGGGCGGCAAAGCAGCAGCTTCTCCACAAGGCAAATGGGACTTCAGGAACTGGTATGATGTATTATTAACAAACGCATGAGGAAGTGGCGCCCTGGAATCTGCTATCAGGCCCTGGTCTGGTTTGTTTCCTCCCCTGAGCATCTTTCGTAGAAGGATTAGTATAGCTGCTGTTATGGGACTTAAATGCACAGAAATAAAAGGGTAACAAATCTTTTTATTGGACTAACGGTGCATTTCTTGAGTAGCTTTCCAGCCCTAACACGCTCTTTTTCGGGTCAGAATGCAAATGCACAAAAGATGACATCACCAGGAAATATAAAGCAGTGTGGCTGCCCTAAGAAGTGACTCACACTACTTTACATTTCTTGGTAATGCCATCTTTTGCTCATTTGAATTCTGATGTGAAGAAGAGAATATTAGCTCTGGAAAATCAACAAATGTATTAAGTTCAATAAAGAGATTCCCCCCCTCTCTCTCTCTTTCACTCTCTGTTTGTATTTCTGTGCTTTAGAAATAAGGAATTTAGTTTTGAAACAGATGTGAGATCCTCTGTGGATGCCATCCTGTACCGTGACTCTTGGCTGGCAGATGCAGAGACACAAGTGGCTCTGAGCCGCCACACCCCAACAGGTACTGCTTCTGGACTGTTCACTGTAGTGACTCCTTCAGGACTAGGGCAGCCCTAGAGCTAGAAGTCTTACACTTATTCAGGGCAGGTGCAAGAGTATTCTGTGCTCTAGGCAAACCTTCAGCCTTGTGCTCCCCCTCCCCCACACTCAATAAAAAATTATACATTCATAATAACTGATTTTACCTGAAAAATGATATTCTGAGGTAAAAAATGTTCCTCACAAAATCCTCTATATTATATTTACATGTATTTCTGTGGTACCAACCAGAAAGACACTTGGAAATCATATTTATTTATTTTTATTTATTGTTTTTGTTATACCGAGTTTCATGATAGGCATCACATCAACCCGGTTTACAAATAACAAGGAGTGTAAAGCATAACGTAACGTAAAAAACAATATTTTCAATAAGAACCTTGAACTTTAAATACAGTGAATCAGAAAAAGGGAGAGGGAAAGTTACAAAAAACAAGGAAAATAAACTTGGGATGGAAGGGGAGAAATTGAACAGCACAATATTTACATTTCAGCCTATTGATACATTAGAATAGCAAGTGAAAAATGAAACGGTACATAGGTAATCAAATGAATAAATATGACAGTTGTGAATGGTAATAGTATGATAAATATTCAGCAGGAATTAGTGAGAGAGGGTTTGAGGTTGGTTGATTCGTGTTTACATTCCATTATTGCATACGAGTTAGTGCTAGTGAGAGGAGGTTTTATTCAAGGCTTGGAAATGCTTTTTTGAAAAGCCAAGTTTTTAGTCTTTTCCTAAATGTTAAAGAGCATGGCTCTTGTCTCAAATCAGGTGGGATCGAGTTCCAGAGAGCTGGACCTGCTGATGAGAAGGCTCTGAGACTCAAGGATTTATGTTGGTAGGTTTTGGCCTTTGGAATTTGGAGTGACTCTTTGTAGTGTTCCCTGATAGGCCTGGCGGAGGTGAATTTTTTAAGTGGTATTTGTAGGTCAAGTTGCGTGTGTTGGTTGATAGTTTTGTATATGATGTTAATGGTTTTGTACATGATTCTATAGTGGATCGGAAGCCAATGGAGGTTTTTGAGAATAGGTGAAATGTGGTCAATTTTCCTGGAATTTGTAAGGACTCTGGCTGCAGAGTTCTGAACCATTTGTAAAGGTTTGGTGTAAGAAGCTGGGAGGCCTAATAGTAATGAGTTGCAATAATCTAGTTTGGAAAAGATTATTGCTTGCAAGATTGTTCTGAAGTCCTGAGTGTGAAACAGCGGTTTTATTCTTTTCAGGATATGTAATTTGTAGAAGCAATCTTTGGTGGTTTGGTTAATGAATGTTTTGAGGTTGAGACGATTGTCTAGGATGGCTCCTAAGTCTCTTACGTGGGTTGTTTGAAGGAGTGTGGGTGGTTTAGGAAGTGTGTTATTGTTTTCCGGTGATATGAGCAGGAATTCTGTTTTCGAAGCATTGAGTACAAGGTTTAGACTGTTGAGGAGAAGTTTAATTTCTAATAGGCAACTGTCCCAGTATTCCATTGTTTTTGAGATTGATTCTTTTATAGGGATTACGATCTGTACGTCGTCTGCAAAAAGGAAATGTTTCAGGCTTAATTTTGTTAGTAGTTGGCAGAGTGGTAGCAGGTAGACATTGAAAAGGGTGGGTGAAAGTGATGATCCTTGCGGCACTCCTCTATTAGAAGGGTGGTATTGGGATTCTTTATTATGAATTTTGACTCTGTATCCTCTGTTTTCTAGAAATGTTTTGAACCAGTTTAGTGTGGCACCTGTTAAACCAATGTTTGCCAGCTGTTTTAGAAGAAGGGCGTGGTTGACGGTGTCAAAGGCCGCTGAGAAGTCAAGGAGGATTAGAAAATATGCTTGGCCTTTATCAATACCAGAGGGTAGGTAGTCCATGAGTGAAATTAGTAGCGTTTCGGTGCTTGCGGCTTTGCGAAAACCATATTGGTTTGGGGACAGAATACTGTGGTCCTCTAGGTAGTTGGATAGTTGGGTGTTTACCAGTTTTTCCATGATTTTAGCTATAAATGGTAGGTTGGAAATAGGGCGGAAGTTGTTGGGATCACATGCATTTAGATTTGGTTTTTTTAGCAGTGGCTTGATTGAGGCAGTTTTTAGGTCATCTGGGTAGATGCCATGTGATAAGGAGCAGTTTATAATATCTGCTAGGGTTTTTGCTATTGTGTCCGGGATAAGAAGAAGCATTTTGGTAGGGATTTGATCAAATGGGTGTGATGACGGTTTCATTCTTTTTAATACATTTTGTATCTCTGTGATTGTGATGGGTTCAAAGGCATTAAGCTGGATGTCTTTATTTTGGGGAAGATATGTGTTATCTGGAGACGTAGTGTTTGGAATCAGCTGATTAAGGAGATCCGATATTTTTTTGTTAAAATGAAGAGCCAATTCGTCTGCTTTAGTCTGGGCTTGTTCGGGTGGTATATCTGGAGTGATAGGTTTAGTGAGGCTGGAAACGAAGGCGAATAGAGCTTTTGAGTCAAAGCTGAGATGATGAACCTTTCGGGCATAGTAGTCTCTTTTGATTTTCAACGTGGTACTTTTGTAAAGATGGAGTGATCGTTTGTAATCAGAGAGTGAGGCTGGTGAAGGGGCTTTGCGCCATTTTCTTTCTTTTTGCCGAAGTAATTGTTTGAGTTTTCGTAGTTCATCATTATACCAGGGTTGACGTTTGGATGTATTAGCAGACCTTGTTTTGGTTGTCAGTGGGCAGAGAGTGTTTGCTATAGATTTTGTTATTTTGGACCAGGATTGGAGGGCAGCGTTAGGGGTAGATACTTCAATGAGTGGTAGATCCGAGGTTAGAGCTTTACTTAGATGTTCCGAGTTGCAAGGTTTTCTGTATAGGAAAGAGGGTCTTGAGTTGAGTTTGGAGTCTGATCGAGGTAAGGAAAAACTGGTGGAGATTAGAGAATGATCTGACCATGGGACTTTTTTGCAATTTGGTTGTTTTGTAAGAGAAATACCAGTGTTTGTAAAGAGTAGATCGAGCGTGTGGCCTGCTTTGTGGGTGGGTTTATTGATTTGTTGTCTGAATCCCATCGCTGACAGTGCGGTGAGGAGGGCTTCACAGTTTGTAGAGAGGGGAACTTTGTCAACATGTAAATTGAAGTCACCCAGGATTATAGCAGGGGAGTCAAGATTGAGATGCAGAGTTATGGTTTCGATGATAGGAGAGGAGTCTGACTCTAGTAAGCCTGGAGGGGCGTAGACTAGCAGGATTTGGAGTTGTTCTGATTTGAACAATCCTAGTTCTAGTTTAGTTACTGTACTGATGGGGTGGTGTGAGAACCTTAAGGATTTTTTTGCAGCTAGGAAGATACCCCCTCCTCTTTTTTTTTGTCTTGGGATGGAGAAGAAATCGTAAGTCTGCGTTGGTAATTGGTTAATGAGTGTGATGTCCGTGGATTTGAGCCATGTTTCTGTTATGGCGCAAACGTCTGGGGTTGTGTCCTGCAGTATGTCGTTGAGTATAAGAGTTTTGTTGGTGAGAGATTGGGCGTTGAATAGGATTATGGTGAATAGGGTGAGTCCTAGTAACTGTGTAGTGGGGGAAATCATGATTGGGATGAGTGATTTGTAGGTGCGTGGTCGGTAGTACATTATTGTTCAGGTTGGATCGGTGCTGGATGAGTGCTACCGGAGCTTGGATGTGCTGCTAGAGACTGGATGTGTGCTTCTGTAGCCTGGATGAGTGCTGCTAGAGATTGGATGCGTGCCTCTGGAGACTGGATGCGTGCCGCAGGAGACTGGATGCGTGCCGCAGGAGACTGGATGCGTGCCGCTGGATGAGTGCCTCTGGGGACTGGATGAGTGCTGCTGGATGAGTGCTGCTGGATGAGTGCTGCAGGAGACTGGATGAGTGCTGCAGGAGACTGGATGCGTGCTGCTGGATGAGTGCCTCTGGAGACTGGATGAGTGCCTCTGGAGACTGGATGAGTGCTGCAGGAGACTGGATGGGTGCTGCTGGATGAGTGCCTCTGGGGACTGGATAAGTGCTGCAGGAGACTGGATGAGTGCTGCTGGATGAGTGCCTCTGGGGACTGGATGAGTGCCTCTGGAGACTGGATGAGTGCTGCAGGAGACTGGATGAGTGCTGCTGGATGAGTGCCTCTGGGGACTGGATGAGTGCCTCTGGAGACTGGATGAGTGCTGCAGGAGACTGGATGAGTGCTGCAGGAGACTGGATGAGTGCTGCTGGATGAGTGCCTCTGGGGACTGGATGAGTGCTGCAGGAGACTGGATGAGTGCTGCTGGATGAGTGCTGCAGGAGACTGGATGAGTGCTGCTGGTTGAGTGCCTCTGGGGACTGGATGAGTGCTGCAGGAGATTGGATGAGTGCCGCTGGAGATTGGATGAGTGCTGCTGGAGACTGGATGGGTGGATGTGTGATCGCTGGATGGATGGATAAGGGTGGGTAATGGCTCTTGCTCTGGGACGCTCCAAGGAGCGCACTAAGGGGCAGGCCCCTTAGGTTGCGCTCCTTCGGGTGCGCGACGCCCCAGGGAGTGTCTGCAATTTAAGGGCCTGAAAACAGTGCTGGGCTAGACGGCTGGGTTGGGGGTGGGAGCAGTATCACTCACCACGATTAGGTCTACTATAGCACATGTTGGGTTTGGATTTGGCCCTCAGAAAGCCATGAGTATACTCAATTACAATACAGTAAACCTCCCATACCAAAACCACACTGATTGCCATCACTCTAACAGTAACAACCCTACTTATGAAAAGGCAACACTGCGAATATTACAACAGGTCCTAAAACACAAATTCATCTCCTATTAGGAAAACAGAACAAGCCAGGCTGTTGTAGATTCCTACACAGAAACTACATGCTAGCAGAACACCTCACCTTGGTTATATGTGCAGAACATAAACAAACACTCATCAAATACAGAATAAAGAGACCATAAATTATAAATAGGAACATGCAGATAAAAACTGAACTGGAATCCACAAGAGGCCAGACTCTGTATGTAGTGCAACAATGGAAAAACAGAATCACCACCCCCTTCCTCAGAAACATAAAACAATAAAAGCAAGAAATATAAAACATCATAATAGTAAAACTATACTAATAAAAGGAATATTTCAAAACAGCTGACAAATAGAATAACATCCAATAAAACTCATATACACATTTTTAAAAATTTCCCAAACAAATTATTTCAAAACATCAGATACAGCAAATAACACCTGCTCTCCATACCTGGGAACTTTTGATTTCTTGTCACCCTGAGATTATCATGGATTAGTGGGTTGGGGGTGTGTGTACAAACTTCCTCCGCTCTCTCTCACCTACACGCACATGCTCTTAGTCCTCCACATGCTCTCTCTCTCTCATACAGACTCTCCCCCACATGCTTTCTCCCACACATACACATTCTCACACACTCTCCCACATGTTCTCTTCAACACACACACACACACATGCGCTCTCCCCTACATATTCTCCCACCACACACATGTTCTTCTCTACATGCTAACACACACGTACACTCACATGCTCCCATATGTTCTCCTATATGCTCTCTCACCCATACACATACTCTCAAACACACCCGTCTCCCATATGCTCTTACACTCACACACATGCTTTCAAACACACATATTCAAACATACATCCTGTCTTCCGTGTACTCTCAAACACACACTCTCTCTCCCCCTTGCTCTTTCACATGCACAGGTATGCTCTCTATCTCTCACATGTTCACTCATACATACACATATTATCTGTCTCTCTGGGCAGCAGCAGCCTCTTCCTTGGGCCAGCATAGCATCAGATGTCTCTTCTCTCTCCTGTTGTGGAACAGATGCTGCTCTTCCTCTCTTCATCCACAAGGGCCCAGCAGACGCTGGTCCTCCTCTCTTCAGCCATGCGGGCCCCGCAGATGCTCCCGTTCCTCTCTCCAGCCACGTGGCTTGAAAGCTGCTGCTCCTTTTTTCTCTTCAGCCATGCGGGCCCCCGAGGATGCTGTGCCGCCTCCTGAAACCTGGGCTGACTTCCACCCCACAGGGCTGATGTCGAAGCATTGTGCTTCATCCGACTGGCAACTGGGCCTCGGCCTCCTTTTCTGTACCGCATGGGCCTGTGGGACACCACTTCCTCTTCCGGCCTGCAGGGGCATGAAAAAAAGAGGTGGAATCACTGTGGTCCACCCAGAAGAGTCCCAGTCTTGCTTTGAGCAGGGTGGTAAAGTGCTAGGCAGATGCCCCCAAACCTGCGGCGCCATAGGTGGCCGCCTAGTCTGCCTAGTGCTTCCATTGGCCCTGCTGTTAGTTACAATGATTTGAGCTGCAAGAGGCTATTAGAGAGTAGGAAATCCATCCGCCTCTGTAATGATTCCCTAACAGTCAGCACTCAGACACCAGATCATACAGTGACACCACAGTTAGCACCTAAGAGTAAATCTTAACACAGCATTCCTTACCGTGACCCCTCCAAGGTCTGCACGTACACCAATCCACCTTGAGGGTGCCAAGATCATCACAAAAAGAATTGTTAAGGATTCCTTTGCCACGAGATAGGTTAGAAGACACGACAAAACATTTTTCAGTATCAGACTCCCCTTGTGTGGAATTCTTTACCATTGGATTTCCATCCAGAGACCAGTTTTATGACGTTTTGGAAATTGGTGAAATCTTGGGTGTATTCGTGGGTCTTTGATTAAGTGTTTCATGGACATATTTTATAATTCTGTTTTGTTGATTTTATTTAAATTTGTAATGTTTATGTTATTTTTATTTTTTATGTTGCATTATTTAAATTTAATTACTGAACATTTATTGTTCACTATTTTGACATTTTTATGAAAATCGGTATATTAAAATAAACATAAATTATTACCATTACCAATACCTACTATGACTCCCTGTCTACACTCATACAAAAATCTCTATAGTGACACAACAGACAGCACTCATACAAGTCCCTATATTGACTCCCTAACAGTCATATGCCAAGTTATACTATGTCTTCTCAATAATTAGCACTCAGATACCAATCCCTACAGTGACACAATGGTCAGCATGCCTATACCAGTCCTTAGCATGTCATACACGTATCTCCACAGTCACATTGTTGTCTTGCTTTCTCACAATGGCATAGTCTTTATTATGGCTCCCTAACAGTCAGCACCTCCTACAGCCAGCCCTTACAGTGACTCCTCAACAGTCAGCAATCTCAGCAGTGACTGCCCAACAAAATCTCATCGAGCCATAAAAGAATTCCTCAGGAGTCAGAACTCATATACTGCTTTCTAGAGTGAGTGCTTAACAGTCAGCGCCCACACAATATTCGGTGGAGCTGGGGCTCCTGGAGGTGAAAAGAGCACAAAAAAATGACTCTCTCTCTCTCTCTCTTTCTGCCAGCTGCTGCACCCAGAGCAGCTGATTCCCTGCCTCCTCGCTGACTGCTTGTCATTTTCAGTGACAGTGTAACTGGAGCATGAAATGTGCAGATATTGTACTTTTTTTCCTTTATGATGTCCTGGTGAACTGTAAGAGATGCTTCCATGCGGGCATGTTCTCTTCCGTCTGTTTCAGGGCTTTGGCAAAAATAAGTTTCAGTAAGGCAACCGTCCTCGTCCAGGTACCGTACGCTACAGACGCACTTATTGTGACCTACGTTTTATCCTGTGTGAGTTGTACAACGTCTGTATTATCTCAGAGCAATTTCCGACAATTATGTGGGTCCAGGCAACTTGAGCTTAGATTGCAATTAGTAACGACAGCATTTTGACATAGGTGGGCAGGGGACTGGGTACCTGCACGCCACGGGGACATTTTCTCTCCTCATCAGTCTGGGTCATGACGGTGTCATTCCCACAAGCCCTCTCCGAGACTGAGTGCACAGTTTGCATCACGTCGGGTTCATGCATAACCCAAGAGGAAGACAATGAAGAACTGTAAGGAGCAATATCCTAAAAGTGCTCAAGCTTCTGTGGCTGGCAGCTAGGATGTATCCTTAGCAGTAGGGACCAAAAGTAACTGGGCGAGCTGGATGGTGCAGTTGGTGGTTTTATTTTTTTCTTTCATCATCTACCATGTTACTATGTTATAAGCTGGGCAAGATTTGCATTTTTATCCAAAAGTTTTTCTTTTTTCCAGAAATAGTGAGCCTTTTATATTACGATATTACTGATTTTTTTTTCCTGTATTGCTAATGAGTAGCCCCAACTGGCTGCTTCACATTCTGTTAATGAACAAAAAGTGTTGAAAAGCTGCTAAGGAATCCTACTAATGTCTTTAAAATATTAAAAGTCATAACGGTGTAAGACTACATAACAAAGGCCTAATGCTCCAGCTTCATTAGCAAAGATATTTTACCAACATAAACAATCGGCTACAGTCACACCATTAAATATTCAGCATCTTCACCACAATTCATTTCCAGTCTTTTCCCTGCCTCCAAGCCATAAAAGCCCCAGCAACTAATGCCCTGCCTTAATGGTCAAATGAACTTCAAGTACCTGAAGCTGAGAAATGGCAAGACAGACAAGATTACAGAACAGTAATAATGATTTCTATCAAGAGTGGTGATTTGGAAGTACTGGACATCCAGTTGGCATCATCTCCTTCTTGCTTTGCCGGTGCTGAAATGTTGCACACTGAGACCTCCCATCTCTTGATTCCTGCTATCCCTTCTCTCTTACCTCCAACTACCTTCCTCCCCACCTGTGAGCCTTATTGGCTCAGTCTCTGCATTCACTGCCTGCTGCTGATACTGCTGCTACCACGAGGCCCATTGTGAGGGTGCGGGAGGGGGTCTGGAAGGGATGGGGTGGAAATTGCAGTAAAGGTCCAATATTGCAAGGTCTGCGATTTCTGCAAAATTGCAATTTACGTAAGTCCTTGCCAGTAACTATAGGTATGGTGAACATCCTAAAACCCCATCACAGTGCATCTTTTAGGTTTGAGCATCTCTGCTGGTTAATGAACAAGGCCTTGTGCAGTACAACCACCAACAGTGCCATCTTCTGGCTGTTTCAGTCCCGTTATTAATAGACCCAAAGCACTTGCAACCAGCATGTGAAACCTCTTTGCTTGACCAAATACCCCGGAAGGGGGAAACCAGAAGACTTTTGCAGGTTTTTGCAAAACTCTTTCTATTTTCCCCTTCCAGGGTATTGCTATTAGATTGTTTGCTTGTGCAGATGTGAGAGGCAGGGCTGGATTCCCTAAGCACAGAGCAACAATGGTGCTCCCTCAGCCCTTCCACTGCTTAACTGACAAGACATTAAGACTCAATAAGTGCTCCTTGTGACCTTGGGCAAGTCACTTTACCCTCCATTGCCTCAGATTCAAACAATCTAAGCTCTCTGGGGATAGGGAAATACCTACAGTACCTGAATGTAAACCGATGTGATATCTCAGATCGAATGTCGGTATATAAAAAATAATAAATAAAATAAATAAAGTGCTGACAGTGAAATAAGAAATTAAAAATGTAGTTTTCTTCCAGGCCTGACCCCACAACTATACTATACTATACTAAATATAAACTTTTTTACATTTTAACACTAAATAGCAGAAAGCAATATAAGCAAATTATTTACTTATAACTAGAGAGCAACAGAAAAAAAAATATGCAACTTTTCAACACTCTGGGGTGCCCCGCTTCCCGTGGTGGCCTATGCCCGTGCTTATTTTGCTTAATGGTTAATCCAGGGCTGCTGAGAGGTCTCCCGCACAAAGCGATTAAGGCATCTGTTTGTGTGCAGGACTCGTCTTGGTTTCTAAATAGAAATCTTTCCCACGGAGAACTCACCGAAAACCTTGTTGAAACGGCCCAGCTCTGCCTGCGGGAAGGGGAGAGCAGGAAACCTCGCCGGGTATTTATAGTGCACATTCCCTGGGCTGTTACAGGTTATGTCGTGATGCTGGAGTGGAGGGGGGGGAGGACGCAGGGATTGCCTTTTACAGGCTTGCTCACAGTTTCGGAGACCGCATGTGCTCTCGGTCCAGTGAGCTGAACAGGTTGCAATTATTTCTTTCTTTCTTTATTTAAAGCACTTCTATCCGGCTCCAGCGTTAACGTTGATCCATTCGTCGTCAGAAAAAGAGTAACGGCAGGGCTACAATTTGATGGGAGGGTTGAGGGGGGAGGGAAGTTTTTTTGTTGGTAAAAATCCCCTCCTTTTCTAGTTAGGCATGCAGTATGCCAGTGGTACTTATTACAAGCGGAGAAAAATCTTACTTAGTATGCCACATAGGAGTTCAGACAGTAATTAGTCGACACTGGAAAGGCTGTTTTTGAGTAGCCGATAGTTTTGCTGAGCTACAGTCCTGCAAAGGGTAACTTTCTTGTGTTAATTAAAGAAGCATGTCTCTATAAGGGACCAAAAAGTGTTTCCTTGGTCCAAAACAGCTAATTGTGGCTGTAAATTTAAAGCTAGTCAGCTTTCATTCAGCTCTTATTAAAGCGTCCTCTTGTCCTAAACAGGCTGCACAAAATCTGCCTTTTTTGATACAATTTCTGGGTTGGGCAGGATGCACAACATCTTTTTTTTTTTTTTTTTTTTTACATTTTTGATACAATTTCTGGGCTGGGCCGGTAGCTCAGGAGCAATGCTGTGCAGAAGACCTGGGTTTGATTCCCTGCTTTACCCATTGAAATCAGCGCTGCAGGTCCAAGAATGCATCAGGATGGGGGTTTTCAGAAGTCCAGGACTGGCCTCGAATCTCCCTCCTGGAACTGAGTAACTTGGCAGCTCTGCTACTTGTTTGTTGAAAGATAGAAAACCAGGCCTGGACTTCTGCGACAGAATTTGTGACGGAGGAGATGCCAGTCCTCTTACTCAAAGACCTCTCTCTTAATATTCTTGGATTTCTCAATGTATAGATCGGAAATGCCTGTATAAAATCCAGGACTGCCTTGCTCTGAGCCTGCAGGTAGAGACAGAGGATGGGCGTGGTGTCAGCCTGTTGGTGATTTGCTGGGACTCCGCCCACCTTCCCAGGTGAGGCTGCTTCAGGAAGCCTCCCGGCGAGGAGGTGGAGTAACTGAAGGGAAGGAAATGTTTTTGGGAGGGTCGCAAGGACTCTTCAGCCCAGGAACGGCAGACTGAGGCCTCCCCATGTAAGTGGCAAGTAGACAAGAAATATTAATTTAGAAGACTGGTCTCCCCTGTGCAGATGTAGTTTGCAGACTGTGTTAATGCGAGTGTTGCAGGATTAAACTATACTGTATGTGCTTTCCTGGATGAGGAGTGTAAATCCAGCTCTCGGGGGTGATTGTCATTGTTGGGGAGGTTCCTAGAGGTAAGCGATTTCTGGTCTGAGGGGCAGCCGCTGCTCCTAGGGAGTGTATTCTGTTTTCTTTGCTTAGGATTGTTTAGCTGTGCGTTATAGTCCCTGGCCCCAGGGAGCTCAGTAACCAGGGCACGTCTGCTCATGTGCATCACACACACAGACACACCCGCCCGCCTACCCCTGCAGCATGGGAGACTGATGCCCGTATACTGTTACTGGATCATCCGAGACAATGCTTGCGTGTACATTAAACTGAAATATCCAGCTCAGCCTCTGGATTACGTCTGTGTTTAACAAGCCTAGTTGGTGCTAGAAGTTACTTTGCAAAAACGAGCTCTCCCAGCACTCAAGTGCTTAATTCTCTTTTGAGGTTGAACGTCAGTAGCTGCAGTGGAGTTAGTACGATAACTGATGGGGGTGAGGCCAGTGGAAAATCTAGGGTAACAAATGATGTGGGGAGCAAAGTAACCTCTAGCTAACAAACAGGCCGATACAGTACAGTGTGTTCCGACAGAGTGCACGGTTAACCTGTCATTGCGTTTTCCCTTACCCCTTATTCAGTAAGGGGCGGAAAACGCGCATCCAACCCGCCGAACCTAATAGCGCAAATGCACGTTGATGGCCCTATTAGGTTTGCCCATGTGATTCAGAAATTAGCGCCTACCCAAAGGTAGGCGCTAATTTCTTCGGGCACCGGGAAAGTGCACAGAAAAGCAGTAAAAACTGCTTTTCTGTGCACCCTCCGACTTAATATCATGGTGATATTAAGTTGGAGGTCCCGAAGGGTAAAAAAAAAAAAAAAATTTGAAGTCGGCCAGCGGCTGTCGGGTCGAAAACCGGACGCTCAATTTTGCCGGCGTCCGGTTTCCGAGCCCGTGGCTGTCAGCGGGCTCAAGAACCGACGCCGGCAAAATTGAGCGTCGGCTGTCAAACCCCGCTGACAGCCGCCGCTCCTGTCAAAAAGGAGGCGCTAGGGACGCGCTAGTGTCCCTAGCGCCTCCTTTTGCCCGTTTCTACCACCGGGCCTCATTTGAATACTGTATTGCGCGCACTTTACTGAATCGGCCCGAAAGATGGCAAAATCAGAATCTGTTTCTGTGTGTAAAACCTCTTGAGAGTCAGTCCCTGGAATTTTTCGTGGTTAAAAGTGTTTCCTTACCTTCACTTATGGCACTGGGGGAAGTGACTTATTGTCTCAGTGGGCATTATCAAATCTGATATTGATGATCATCTTGTCCTATCAAGAAGGAATAAGCCCTAGTGGAGTGCTTCCAGTTGATGGAATTGGTTGACTATGACGTGAGTAGACAGGGCCTGGAGCCTGTAGAGCAGCCCTACGTGTCGCAGGTCTCTGACTTTTCCAGAGACCTTTGTGGTTCTTGGTCGTGGGGGGAGGGAGAGGCAGGGGTTGTTGAAGCCCTGCTGCCCACACGGCGCTGAAGAATGGACAGATCCTGAGCTTTTCCCAAAGGGACGGTGGGAGAATGGGGTAGCAGCGCTCATACCAGCTCCCACTCTTTTCCACAAGTGAATAAACAGAGGATCCCTTTGGTCATCTTTGGTAATTCTGTATCTCATTGGCTTACATGATGGATTTGTGCGTAGCCCCCTTTTCAGTGGGTGTCCTGAATACAAGGGTACATGGGAGTCCCAGGGCCAGTTTCTATCCCTTTCTTTCTTAATCCACAAGCCTAAGGTGCTGGAGTCCTTTCTGGGCGAAGGAGGGGGAGGATAAACCCCCAAGGCACATGGGGGGGTGGAACTGTCTGTCTGTCTCACACAGGTGTCCTCACAGTTGGGTTGCCCTGGCTTTAGGGTCACCTTGAATTCTCAAAAAGACACTGGACACACTTGTTAGGGTGTTTGAACAAAAATTTACCGCAACCAAAAAGACCTTAAAAATGATCAGTGACAAATCTCCAACTGATCTTCTAAAACAAAACAAATGTCCTCCCCCCCCCCCCCTCCTTCTCCACTGAGTGGGTGCCCCTCAGGTGGCAGGCACTAGGAAAAAGACCCAACCTTCCCAGTGATAGGTGGACTTCTACTGGGGATTGGGATCTCCTTTTTTTTCTCTTTGGATTTCTGGGAGAGAAAGTCCCAACAAAATAGCAAAAACCGAAGTCCTTACTTCTCCTCATGGGCAGCAGTGGTGACAAAAATTCCTCCCAACAAAATCTTCTTCTGAAAAACGCCTCTCCCTTCTCTGATGGTAAGACCCTGCTGTCCTTCCTTGCAGTGCAGGCACGGGAAACGCAGCTCTTTTACCAGGCCTCATCCAGGCAGGGGGGGAAATCCTCCCCAGAGGCAGGGCCAGGATCTGCACAAAAAATAAAGGCCTCACAAAAATAGAGACTCTCTCCAAAATTCTTCTCCCGCTCCCGAGACAACCCCTGCTAGACTGGTTGAGTGCTGGGCCAGGAAATCTGCCTCGCTCTCTAGTGTTCCGGCTGTGGGAGTCACTTCAAACATCTTCTTCTTCCTCGAAACCTAACTCAGTGCCAGAGCTGCTCTTGCCACGCTGCCTGCTTGTAGACGGGCTGGCTGCCCAGTCCAGGCAGCCTCACTGGAGATGCTCGGCAGGGAGGGTTTGCTCCTCCTCCTTGCTAAATCCTAACCCATGGCCTGAGCTAGGGACAAACGGCTGGGGGGGACGGACCCTCCAGGGCCATCTGAAGGTCTTGTTTTGAGCACAATTAAGCTATGCAAATTATCCCTATTCTTAGACCGGATGTGACGGGCATACAGTACAACTGCCTGTAGGTTCATGGTGGATATCCTCTTGGAGAATTCCTGTTCTTAATCCAGGCTCCTCCCCCAGCTCCCTACCTGCCTGGGTGTCTCACATTAAGGACACCCGCCACACTCATAAGTGATGCCTCGTGGTCACGCCTGGCACCTCTCCAGATTTAACCAAAAGACTCCAGTACTTTTGTATCAATTACTGGGTCTCTGGGAGGTGGTCTGCCTCCAGCTGAATTTGCTGGAGCAGAAAAAGGAGTCGTCAGCCTGTATGTGTTGGAAGAATGGAAGTGCAGGTGGAAGGTGGCCCACTGAGGCTGGAAGAAGGAGGTGAGAATTGAACAAGGGAGTTAGAGGTTAGCAAGCTCCGACGTGAAGGCAGGAAGTCATTTGTGTGTGGAGGTGGTGGAAGAGAGAGTGACAGCAGGTGCGTGTGAGTCTGTCTAAGAGACGATAAGTGTGCATGAAACCCCCTGGGTTAGTGTCCCATCTGAGGATCCCCAGGAAACAAACCTCAAACAACGATTAATTGGGGCTTCCTTCATTAATTGGTTTTATCCTTAGAAGAAATTTCGTGGAACTATAAGGTCACAAATTTAATGAAGATCTAAGTGTAAATCTGGACTTATAATTATAAAGAGCTGTGAAAATAAACCTTTCATCACTTTCCATCAGTTATCAGTAAAAGTTAAGTTGGAAACCAGACAGCTTCCTGTGTGATTATTACTGCTGTTTACCACAATGAGATCATTGGTGATGTTTGCCATGGACTTTAATGCCTGATCTAGGCTTAAACACACTGGGCCTAGCAAGAGATCTTCTCCCCATCAGGGAATTCTGAATGCTCAGAGAAATTACCATCAAGAGAAGAATGTGTCATCTACTTAACTAGTCCATACTCAAAAGGCAGATAGGATAGTCTCTCCATATATAAATATGAATGTAAAGTCCCAATTACTCATACTTTGACAGGGGTGGATTGCAGGAAAATATCAACCTGGGGGAATTTTTCAAAACTGGCCCATGGGGTATCTGAAGCCCCATGGGCCAGTTTCCCTGCAGCACTTTCCCTGCAGCTCGTGTGTCAACAGCTCCCAAAAGCACATGGCGTTCACCCTGGTGCTCGGCAGAATTGAGCCAAAATATCTCCAAAATAAATTTCATCTTTCCTAAATAAGAAGTTGAGCACATTCTAGAACACGATGAGCAGAGCCCCCTCCTTCGCCATCCATGCAAATTGGTTGGGCCCTCTACACATCTTCTTATATCTCTTATAGAGCTATGACCTGGATTCCAGGTCTGGCTCTTGAACCAGTTGCAAGTAATGACCCTGCCAGCCAGTTTCAGACACACAAGCGCTCAGTCACAAACAGATTTTTAGATTTATTTATTTATTTATTTATTTATTTAAAATCTTTTATATACCGACATCTGTTTGCACATCGCAGAAACTTTATTGGCACCTGAACACTGACACCCACAAAGACACACCCACACACATTCTCTCCCTCTCTCTCACAGACAAAGTGTGTGTGTCTCACTCTCTCTGACATAGACATACAAATACTCTCTCTGACATGCTACTTATGTGCTCACACAGTGAGCACCCCCAATCCAGCACTGCTGCATCATGGTGTAAAGTTCTTGCTTGCTGCCAGCCGTTCCCCATTCTGCAGCCTCCCCCTCCCTTTCCCAATCCCATTCTCATTCTCTAGGAGACTCGCTGATTCCATAGCCAGCTGCTTCTCTCATAGCTCAATAGAGTCACCTCAGACAGAAGTCTCCCCAGTACTGCACAGGAGCTCCTCCTGGCTTAACCCCTTCCTTCCTGTGCCTGTAGCTTGCCTCCACTTCTCTGCAAATCTCCCACCAATCTAGTGTATTCCCAGAGACTGCAGGCTACACAGTCTGCTGCTTTTATGATTCCTAGGCTCTGCTCTACCTACCGACTCCAGGGGAGAGGAGACAAAAAGTGACTCCTATTGTTCCCTAGGCTTATAAATAGAGAAAATGAAGCCCTGGCCGAGACTGGGGAGAGCCAGTAACCCAAAGTAGCACAGCTCCAGATGGACTCCTGCTTTGTCTTGTGGAGCCAGTGCAAGGGTATTTGGTGTCGTAGGCAAACCTTACAGCCTTGCACACACTCCTGGCCCCACCTTCCTTCAAACAAAATTTATGCATTTATAGTAGCTGATTTTACATAAAAAAGACATTTAATGTTCTAAGGTGAAAATATCACTTACAATATGCATATTATTTACATGCACTGCTATGGTACCAACCAGAAAACTTTGCAAAAAAAGACACCTGTAGCTATATGGTATTAGGACTATTGTAAAGCATGTTGGCCTTCAGAAAGCTTTGAGTAAACTGAATTACAATATTTATTTAGATTTTTATGTTTAAGTATCTTTATTGATTTTCACAAAAAACCAACATTGTTACAGAACTGAACAATAATTAAACAATAGCTGAACAAATGAGCAGCATATATAAACTAGAAGCATTGCATACCCCCTTGCATAACGGGCAAGGGATCCTGAACAGAAAACACTAAGAGGAGGCTGGTGGGACCTTCTCAGCCTCCCCCAGTACAACAGGCAAACCCCTCCCCTAGGCCTTACTAGAGGAACAAGGCATAAGAAAAGAAAATTACTGAGCCAGAGGGCAGAGAGATGTCACGGAGTATTAAACTACGCGCTGTAGGAGGCAGCAATTGAATGTAGGCAACCCAAATGAAAAGGCAGGGCTGGGTTTTGGGAGCGGTATCTATGCGTTCTGCCACTTTTTCGGTCAGGCATAGGGGAGGTGAGTTTGGTTTTTCCAGAATGTCAAGTTAGGCAGGTCTGGCCCTGCCCAGGTCTGGAGAATGGATTTCTTGGCTAAAAGTAAAACTTTCCAGATCCACAATTGTTTCTGCCCCAATGCTACCCCGGCCCGCGCAGGTGGTCAAAAAGAAGTGCACGAGTTTGTATCACTTGGAAAATAGAGGCGACAACTGCTTGCCAAAAGCTCTGGACTTTAGGGCAACTCCAGAGCTTTGTGACCCAGTGTGCCTGGTGAGCGAGAGTACATTTCTCACATTATAGGTGAGGGGGTGAGATGTGCTCAAATCTAGGAGTAGTAGTAGTGCATGAGAAATTTTATATTGGGTTTCACGAAGATCCTGACCGCTCAGAATCGTTGGATTACGCTTAAAACAAAGAGCATATTGTGCTACTGTCATATCTAGGGGGAGCTCACCCTGCCACCGTAGTAAAAGCCCCTCAAAATTCAGAGTAGGCTTCAGCTGTAGCAGAAGCTTATAGTAGTAAGACACAGAGTGAGGAAAGAGGGCTTCCATATCTAGTATGTCAGAAAGAGATTCTCGCTGAACACTCTTCCAGTCTTGGACCTGGAGGGCTCGGATATAACTCCTGATTTGTAAGTAAGCAAACGTATGCGTTTCAGCTATGTCAAATTCCTCACGGAGGGCCGAGAAGGTCTTAAAGCTCCCTTCCTCAGAGGAGAATTGTCCCACCCATTTTAGCCCACATGAGATATTTAGATTTTTATATTCTGCTTTTCACACTTATTTTTTTTTTCAATGCGAAAAGCAGATTACATTCAGGTACTGGAGGTATTTCCCTATCCCCAGAGGGCTTACAATCTAACAGGCCGATTCAGAAAAACCTGCGGGAGAGCGGGCGCTCCGAGGCGAGCGCCTGCTCTCCCAACGCGCGCCCAGGCACCTCTCCTGGGCGCGCAATTTTATATTCAAATTAGGGCCTGCGCTAATAAGGAGAGCTAGGGACACTAGCGTGTTGTTAGCGCCTCCTTATTAGCGGAAGTAGCGGCTGTCAGCAGGTCCGACAACAGACGCTTAATTTTACCAGCATCGGTTGTCAAACCCGCTGACAGCCACGGGTTCGGAAAACGGACGCTGGCAAAATTGAGCATCCATTTTCCAACTGGCGGACATCTCTCTTTTTTTTTTTTTTTTTTTAAAGTTTTTAAATTTTTTTTTTTGTTTATTTTTGGGACCTCCGACTTAATATCACTATGATATTAAGTCGGAGGGTGTACAGAAAAGCAGGTTTTTTTCTGCTTTTCTGTCCACTTTCCCGGTGTTATCTGTGATTAACGCTAGCCTTTGGGTAGGCGCTAATTTCTGAAAGTAAAATGTGCGGCTTGGCTGCACATTTTACTTACTGAATCGCGCGGGAATAACTAACAGGGCCATCGACATGCATTTGCATGTGATGAGCGCTATTAGTTTCTGGGGGGTTGGCCGCGCGTTTTCCACGCGCTACTACCCCTTACAGTATAAGGGGTAATAATAGCGCGTGTAAAACACGGGGGCTAAACGGTGCGCTCGGCCTGCTAGTTTGTACCTGAGGCAATGGAGGGTAAAGTGACTTGCCCAAGGAACGACAGTGGGACTTGAACCCTGGTCTCCCAATTTATAGCCCACTGCTCAAATTGCTAGGCTACTCCATACAAAAACAACACTAACTGCCGGCACTCAAACAGTAACAACCCTACCTAAAAAAAGGCAACATTGCAAATATTACACTAGGCCCTAAAACACCAAGACACCTGATATTAGGAAAACGGAACAAGCCAAGCTGCCATAAATCCTTACATATGGGCCGATACAGTAAAAGTCGTGGGAGAGCGGGCAAACTCCCGCTCTCCTGTGCGCGTGATTCTGTATTCAAATGAGGGCCCACGGCAAAAAGAGGCACTAGGGACACGTATTTATTTAGAGCTTTTCTATAATGGCATTCATGATAAAATCACATTATACTGGTTTACAGATAACAAGGGGTATCATAACCTTGAGCAATTAACATGTGGAGAGAAGCAAAAAGTTACAATAAAACAAGGATGCTAGAACTGGGTGAAGAAGAAGACACAGCTAGAGTTATTTAACAGTCAGAGGAGCAATTATTTACATAGCGCGTCCCTAGTGCCTCTTTTTGGTCAGGAGCGGTGGCTGTCAGCGGGTTTGACAGCCGACGCTCAATTTTGCCAGCGTTGGTTCTCAAACCCGCTGACAGCCATGGGTTTGGAAAACGGATACCGGCAAAATTGAGCGACCGGTTTTCAACCCACAGGCCGCGGGCCGATTTTCAAATTTTTTTTTTAACTTTTTTCTAACTTTCGGGACCTTCGACTTAATATCACCATGATATTAAGTTTTTACTGCTTTTCTGTGCACTTTCCCAGTACCCAGAGAAATTAACGCCTACCCCCATGCACTCTCGTCTTCATTTCCGTTCTCCAGCCTTTAGGGATCCTCAGTGTTTATCTTATGCCCCTTTGAATTCTTTGATTGTTTTTGTCTTTACCTTCTCTGGAAGGGCATTCCAGGCATCCACCACCTTCTGCCTGAGGAAATATTTCCTGAATTTAGTTCTGAATAGTCCCCCCCTGAAGTTTCATTTTGTGACCCATAGTTCTACTGTTTTCTTTCCAACAGAAAAGGTTTGAAGTTCATGTATTATTAAAACATTTCAGGTGTCTGAATGTGTGAATCATATGACCTTGCACCTCCTCTTTCAGGGTATATGTATTTAGGTCTTTCAACCTCTCCTCATACGTCCGATTAGTCTTAAATGTGCTACTTGCTCACTTCATGGAATGCCCCCAGTCCTTCTATTATCCGAAAGTGTAAATAACCAATTCACATCCCCTCCTCAGCCATCTCTTCTCCAAGCTGAACAGCCCTAACCTCTTCAGTCTTTCCTCATAGGGGAGCTGTTCCATCCCCTTTATCATTTTGGTTGCCCTTCTCTGTACCTTCTCCATCGCAACTATATCTTTTTTTTTTTTTAGATGCAACGACCAGAATTGTACACAGTATTCAAGGTGCGGTCTCACCATGGAGCGATACAGAGGCATTATGACATTTTCCGTTTTATTAACCATTCCCTTCCTAATAATCCCTAACATTCTGTTTGCTTTTTTGACTGCTGCAGCACACTGAGCCGACTATTTCAAAGTATTATCCACTATTTTTATTTATTTATTTAAGAGTTTTTATATACCGTCATTAAGTTATTCACCATCATAACGGTTTACAATAGGGCACCAGTAAAAAAATATGGGTCGTACATTACATAGGTGGTGCCAGCAGTATTCGGTAACAATAAGGCGTTTATTAGGGGGATTAAGTGTTTCATAGCAATATGACCTGAAAGTTGCCTACAGTTAAAAAAAATGTTGAAATAATTCAGTAAGGATTTCTAAAATTAGGCATTTAGTGCTTTGTCGCATAACTTTTACTTCATTTCCTGCATCAGTTTTCTTTCTTGAAGGCTTGTATGTAAAGCCAGGTTTTGAGCTGTGTTTTGAAAAATTTATGATTACTCTGGAGTCTAAGGTCAAGGGGCAAGGAGTTCCATAATATGGGACCGGCTAGAGACAGAGCTCGGTCCCTTACTTGGGTCAGTCTTGCGGTTTTCACAGAAGGAATGGGAAGGAGTGCTCTGTTTTCCTGACCTTAGATTTCTGTGTGGGACATGTACTCTAAGTGCTGTGTTCAGCCATTCTGCTTTATCGTCGTGGATAAGTTTGTGTATTAGGCACAGTGTATGGTGTCACGTCTCTTTTACACATTTTAATCTCTTGTTTGGGTGTCTTAGGTATTTTGTTTCTCAGGGTCTCAATTTTGTCATAGAAGAATCTCGCTATTTCATTGCATCTGTTTTCGGGTATATTCTCTGGTGAGTTTGCGTTGTCTTTAGTAAGATTATCAACTATTCTGAATAGGGTTCTGGGGTTATTCATTTGTTTCTCTAACTTTGTGCTAAAGTAAGTTTGTTTTGGATCTCTTTCCTGGGTGGTAACTCCTAATATGGAACCTAACATCATGTAACTACAGCAAGGGTTATTTTTCCCTATAGGCAACACCGTGCACTTGTCCACATTAAATTTCATCTGCCATTTGATTTCTGACCAGCCTGAAATGATGTAGATTAGTGGGAGGTGGGGAGGGGCAGGGAAGAGGTGCACAAACTTTCGCGCCCCATCCCCCCCCCCATACACATTCACGCTCACACATAGGTAGAGAATTTTGTGGATCTCTACTAAGAGGAATGGCCCAACTTTGTAAGGAAATGTTAGGATTTGTAGGTATGTGGGCCCTGGGCCAAGATGAGAGATGTACCGCCCACAGGGAGGCGCCCTGTGAGCCTCACCGTCAGGAGGCGAGGTCTCGGCGGTCGTCAGACACAGCTGTGGAATAGAGTCTTTATTAGAGAGAGAGAGAGAGGCACTGCCTGTGAAGCGGGGAGTGCAGGAGAAAGACACAGAGTCTGTGTGATGGGGTATACCCAAGGGGAAAACCTCTGTAGTGAAGATATGGCAATGGTCCGCGGAGCGGGGTACACCGATGAGGCTCCTCAGTAGAGATGATATGGTAGTGATCAGTGGAGCAGGGCACACTAGTGAAAGGTCCTCAGAAGAGATGACACGGTAGTGGTCCGCAACGCGGGGTACACCGATGAGGGTTCCACACTAGAGATGGTATGGTAGTGGTCCGTAGAGCGGAGGTACTCACAGTAGCGAAGGTTCCAGGAGAAGCCCCAGGGAACGGGGCAAGCAGTAGCCCAAGGCAAAAGGCCCTCCGAGGAGCGGGTACCCAGAGCGTCTCACGCCAAAGTAGCAGGAACTAAAACGGGAAGTCCGTAGTGAGCGAAGCGGATTCAGCAATGAGGGAACTCGTTGCCAAGTCATAGGTAGGCAGGGCCAGCCAGCTTAAATGTCCTGGAAGGATGACGTAATCCGGAGGGGACGCCACCGAGGTTCCTGCCATGACGTGTTTAAGACTGGCCCGTGCGCGCCTAGGGGATTCAGAGGGAAGATGGCGATTGGCAGTGTCCGCAGCATCCAGGGAGGCCTGGGAACGGTAGGCAGGTCGGCGATAGCTGGCGGAGGCCGCAAGCCTTCCCAACAGAGTCAAAGCTACAAAGAAGGAGGTGAGCAACAGCGGTTGCAACAGGAAATAATGGAATTAGATTGGATTTAGCTCCCCCCGTGGGAGCGTGAGATGATGAGCTTCTATGCCACCATCTTAAGTTGTGGACTCTTTAGTTGACCCTCTTTGGGACAGGATAGCCCTTTGCTGCTTGCTTAGGTTTTTTTTTATCTAAAGAAGGACCCTTGGGTCTCAGGGATTGAGAGTTGGATTAAGTGAAGACGACAGGGCGCCTTTCTTTATTTTTGTCATGGTTGTTGGAAACGGTTTTTGTTGTGAGGATGAAGTTTTTCTTTCTCTCTCCCGCCCTTCCTCTTTTTTGGTTTCTCCGTTTCCTTAAATGGTTTTCCCTTTTTCATTTTTATTCTTTATCAGAGTACCTAGGGCCCAGGGACTCATTTTTCCATCACCTTGAGAAAGCAGTTTCTCTCATGGAGAGAGAACCTCAAGACCTTCAGTGTCCTCATGGCGGAACAAATCCACATTCATTCCCAGGAAAGAGTGAAGGAAGTGCAAGGAAGACCAGTGAGGTCAACAGGAAAGTGAGGAAAAGAAATGTACCAGTCATGAACTGGAGTGACTGGAGTCAAAGCACAGGCACCCCCCCCCCCCCCAGGAGACCAGTCGCTTCAACCATGGGTATTTTTTTTTTATTTCAGCTTCCTGGCCTGAAGAAAAGCTTGGCAGGGTCACGGCAGAGTCTATCCTGCCATGGCCTGTGGAGAGGCCTGAGCGGTCGTGTCAGGCCCCCCCCCCCTCCCCACTCCTACCCCCCCATCTTGCAGGAGCAACGGGTGGCAGTGGCCTTCTTCCACCTCCCTTCTGGCATTGAGGAGCAGCGCTGCCATCCCACAGTCACCAAAGAGAAGGCCAGAAGAAAGGGGGAGGCCTGAAAACTCTGTGTGTATGAGAGAGAGAGCCTGAGTATGTATGAGACAGCCTGCATGTGTATGAGAGAGTGACAGAGCATAGGAGAGTGGTTAGAGCAGCAGGCTATGAGCCAGGGAGACCAGTGTGAAATTCCACTACTGCTCCTCGGGCACGGGAGATACCTACAGTAGCTGAGTGTAATCCATTTTGAAATGCCAATATAAAATCAGATAAAGCCTACATGTGTATGTGAGAGCATATATGGGAGTAAGAGAGAGCCTGTATGTGTGTGTTGGGAGGGGAAGAAGATAAAGATGGTAAGGTCCCCTCCCCCCACAACAATGTCTGGGTGACTGGAAATCAAAAGATCCCAGAGCTGGAGGTTTTTTAATCCTATTGTGTTAAATTTTGGGGTGTTATTTCATGTGTCTGCTGTCTGAAATATCTGGAGTTTGAGAAATATTACAAAAAATGTGAGGTATTTTAATTATTGGATGTTCATTGGCTGTTGCTTACTTGACATTTATTCTTTTTATTCATCTGGTTTTAATATTATGAATGATGTTTTATATATCTTGAGTTTATTATTAAATATTTTATGAGGAATGATGTTTTCCATTGTTGCACTGCATAATAGTCGGGCTTGCTGTGGTTTCCAGAGCATGCATGTGGGGGCAAGAGCGAGCCAATGAGCATATGTGTGAGCAAGAGGACTATTTAAACCACTGAGCATGTATATGAGCCAGAGTTTGTGAGCCAGTCAGCATGTGTGTGAGAGAGAATATAAGGGAGTTTGTGTAAGAATGAACATGTATGTTAGAAAGTGTGAAAAGAGAAAATTTGTATATAGCTCCTATCCCTGACTATTAATCCAGTTATCTAAAGTTCCCAGGTATGGAGAGCAAGGGATTTTTTTAGCCTTGGTTTTAATTATTGGGTATTATTTGATGCAACTACTACTTTTGAAATATTTTATTGATTGGAAAATAAAAAAAACAATATAATATATTTTTAATCGGTGTATTCTATTCATCGGGTGCTTTGAAATATTTATTATTTTTATTTTATGAAATATTTATTCTTATGATTGATTTATATATCTTGATTTTACTGTTTGATGTTTAATGAGGAATGGTAATGCTGCTGTTTTTCCATAGTTACACTGCATACAGAGTCTGTCTTGTTATGGTTTCCAATTCAGTTTTGGTTTGCATCTTTCTGGTTATACTTTGTCTCTTCTGTATCTGGTGAGGTATTCTGCTAGTGTGTAGTTTCTATCAGGTCGATACAGTACTGTTAACCCGCGACTGGACATGCTAACTTTACCCCTTATTCAGTAAGGGGTAATAGCGTGTCGAAAACTAGCGCCCGCAACATGCAAATGCATGTTGATGGCCCTATTAGGTATTCCCGCGCGATTCAGAAAGCAAAATGTGCGCGTCCCTAGCGCCTCCTTATTGGCAGAAGCGGCAGCTGTCAGCGGGTTTGCCAGCTGACGCTTAATTTTACCGACGTCTGTTGTCAAACCCGCTGACAGCCACGGGTTCGGAAAATGGATGCTGGCAAAATTGAGCGTCCGTCTTCCAACCCGCGGGCTGATTTAAAAAAAAAAATTTTTTTTTAATTTTTGGGGCCTCCGACTTAATATAGCTATGATATTAAGTAGGAGTTAATTTCTGAGAGTAAAATGTGCGGCTTGGCTGCACATTTTACTTTCTGGATCGCGTGGGACTAACTAATAGGCTCATCAACATGCATTTGCATGTTGCGGGCGCAATTAGTTTCGGGGGGTTGGCTGCGCGTTTTCCATGCGCTATTATCCCTTACTGTATAAGGGGTAAAAATGGCGCGTCAAAATAAATTATACTCTTGGTTTACTGGCAACATTACCAAGTTTGGGCCTCCTGTCCTTGACATTGGGTCATGTTGTGACGGCTCTTCACTTCACCATTGAACCTGCAAAACGTCAGGCTGGAGAAAGCGGTGGCATTCGCTTCGATGCTGATAAGGGAGGTGAGACCACCTAACAGGTTGCCTGCAAGTCGATTCTGCTTTGATAATGTTAAAATGGGTGCGTCCTTTGCTCCAAACCTTAATTTCTCAGCATGTCTGGAAGGGAAAATATTCACAGGGAAAAAAACAAATCTGTGTAAGCAAATGGTGTTCAGAAAGCATTCTTAAAAATAATGCGTCCAGGCAAAAGTCTTGTTGACCACACGGGCACAAATTTTTACGCCAGTAAAGTTTCCTGAATTAGAAAACTTTTTTTTTTTTTTTTTTTTATAGCAAGGTAGTGTGACACAATGGCCAGTAGAGGGCACCGGTGATCTGTTCTCCCCATTTTTCTGTTTCATTGCTTGTTCTGTGGATATGGGCTCATTCTCTTTAAGGAACTTCCACTGCTCTGCAGAGATGCATTTGTTGTTGTTATTTAGCAAAATGCCTTTTTAACTGTTCTCAAATGTTTTGGCATGTTCTTTCCCATAACTTCTGATTACTGTGTAGGGACTGGATGGCTTAGGGACCTTCACAGGGGTAGTATCATCTCCCATTTTTCTGTGGACCATTCCTTTCCCTATGCAGCCCAAGCATCTTTCTGTTTTTTCACTATTGCTTTTTAACCACCTGCTTGTCCACCTTAAGATCATCAGGTACGATCATTCCCAGATTCTGCTCTTTTGTGCTTAGAAGCATTTCACCCCTATACTGTACCTCGCCCTTGGGTTTTTGCAGCCAAAATGCATAACTCTGCATTTTTAGTATTAAATCTTAGCTGTCAGACCCTAGTCCATTCCTCAAGCTTTACTAGATCCTTCCTCATATTTTTCACATCTTCCTGGCTGTCTACCCTGTTGCAGATCTTGGTATCAGTGGCTAAAAGATAAACTCGCTCATGAAAATGTTGAAAAAGAACCGGTCCAAGGACTGATCCCTGTGGCAAATCGTTAGTAACGTCCACCAACCTCGGCTTGGACTGAACTCCATTTATCACTACCCTATGCTGCTTCCCACTCAAGGATTTTCTGACCCAGTCAATTGCTCTAGGGCCTATATCAAGGGTACTCAATTTACTTATAAATCACCTGTACAGAACTATGTCAAAGGTCTGACTGAAATCCAACTAGTGCTCTCCCTGATTCAACTCTTTGGTCACCTACTGAAAGGAGACGATCAGATTTGTCTGACAAGACCTACCCTTGATAAAACCATGCTGCCTCGGATCTTGCAATCCATTGGCTTCCGGAAACTGCACTATCCTCTGTAATAGCAGTGATTCCAGTAATTTTGCTCACCACAGAGTCAGATTAACCGGCCTGTAGTTCCCAGCCTCCTCCTTACTTCCACTCTTGTGACTAGGAACTACATCCACCTGCTCCAGTCCTCCAGAACTATTCCCAACCTTAAAGAAGCTGTGTTGTATTGTTGTGTACAGTTTTACATTCTTATCCAGGATAGCTTCTATTTTCTTTCTAATTATATTGCAGTTTTAGGATTATTATGTGCCTAGGATTGTTGTGCATGGTTTTATTTTGTTTTTTTATGGTATCTTTAAGATTGCTACTTCATTTTACTCTACGCTGCTTTGAACAGTCTCATGTCTCCGACCCCTAGTGGCTTGCACTGCGGCCCCTCAGTACCTCTCTGTCTTGTGCTCCGCTGTGGCCTTTTTAGTATGGCTCCTTGCTTCGTGGCTCTGCCCTGCATCCTGTAGCTGACTAGGGGCATGCCCAGGAGGCATTGAGCTTTTTAGGGCCTGAAGACAGGAAATCCTGTGGCATACCTTGATGACATAAGCGCCGTTTAAAGTATTTAAGGAAACCCAATTTGCTTCAACAATTGCCTGAGCAACAGATCCTGTTATTTGTGTATCGGACTATTCACATCGTCATGTTCCTGCTTTGCTTTGACTTGGCCTGTTCTGACTTGATTCTGCTTGCCCTGATCTTGGCCTGGTATTCTTCTCTACTCTGCCTATCCTGAGCCTTGCCTGACTGATTATTCCTCTCAGAAATGCCTTGACCCTTCCAGTTTGGCGGTTTTTATTTTAATTATGCTTTTTACAGCACTCTGACAAAACCCCAGGAAGTAAAAATAATATAGCATACCTAGCAAATTTAAAGTTTCAGGAGTAGCATATGGTAGGTAAGACGAAAAAACTGAGCAGCACACCCTCAAAAGACAATTCTAGTCCTCTTTTTGGTTAATTTCAAAGTGCAGTGCTTTCCAGGGTCTCTGCAATGAATCTTCATGTGCATGTATTTGGTGTTTATCCTAAACATCAGCCTTGCTTGGGATATTCAAACGCTGGACTTTGGAAACCCTTTTTCCTAGAGGAGTCTCATCCAGGATCCCGGCTGGTTCGAATCCAGCTGTACTTTAAGGTCATGGGTGGATGACCCATCCCATGCCCACGTGTCTGGGATGGAAATGTGATAGCTTGTGAATCATATAGGCGGTTGGTCCCGTGTATTTTGGGGGTTAAGGAAAGAATTAGCTGCTTTGGTATGGAGTAAAAGGTGGAAGCAGGAATAAATATATATATTTTTTTCCTTGCATTATTTTCAGGAGGAGGACAGCACTGGCTCAGCTGGTAGGAGCCTCTGCTCCGTGCAGGGATCTGGCAGAAACTCGCTCACATCTGGCCCAGCCGGAGCTGATTCCTTCACAAAAGCATTCTCAATGTGAAGGGCAGAAGAGGGGAGAGATTTTTTTTCCCCCCCCTATTTGTTTGCTTTCCTTTTCATGGAGGAGAGAGGAAGAATATGGAGCTGGGATTTAGGGGGTCCGGCAGTACGGAGATCTGGGTTGGGGAGACTTGAAGGAGGAGCTGGTCCTTTCCCAGGGGCTGCCGATACCAGGTCGAGGAAAGAGCTTCCGATTGTCCTCCAGCCGCCTGGGTAAGAAACCTGTGGCGGTCATAGTCCTGTCTAGTGACAATCTCAGCAATAAAGGGAGGAGGAAGGGTCCATCTCAGAAGATCAGGGAGCAGCTGCAAGTGGGCCCCCTTCTCTCTTGGGAGCACCCCCCACCCCTCCCCTGCACTGGAAGGGATGCTTGGGTGGAGTTTACATTGCTGAGCGCCAGTGACCCCATGCGCTTTGCCATTTTGCTCCACACCTCCTTCCCGATAAGTTTGTTGCACTGCATAAGTTACTTGGAAATCCAGAGCTGAAAAACTGTTGTCTGTATTCTGTCCATTTTGCTTTGTCTGCATTGAGTAAAACTGGGTTTTCACATGGCCAGGCTGCCGTTAGCAATGTGAACTGCCAGTGCCAGCCAGAGACCAGAGCTCTGTTAGTGCCACCTGTGACTCCACTGGGTGCGGCTTAACCCTGACTTTGACATGTTACCCTTCATGGATAGGGCTGAACAAGGGAGGATTTGTAGTTACAAAATTCACATCTGTGGCAAAGCAATTGGTACCCATCATTCAATTACAAGCAACTAATCAGTTGTTCATATGATGCTTACAGTGCATATGAACTTTGTTAAATAATTTCTGAGGCCATAGGCTAAACTGTTTATTAGACTAGAATGCGGTATTAAATATTGCTAAACTAACTGTACTCATCAATGGTGAGATGCTTCATGACTCCACAAGGCGTGTAGGAGTAGCCTAGTGATTAGAGCAGGAGGCAGTGAACCAGGGAAGCCTGGGTTCAAATCCCATTGCTACTCTTTGTGACCTTAGGCAAGTCACTTCACCCTCAGCCGCAAACTTAGGGCCAGGTTCATTAAGGCTTTGCTCCCTTTTTGTGTCTATGGGAAAAACCCTTTGTGAATCAGGCCCTTAGATTGTAAGCCGGGGATAAGGGAGAATACCTACAGTACCTGAATGTAATCTACTTTGAAATGCCTGAAAAGCAGAATATAAATAAATAAATAAAAAAAAAAGTAATAGAATTCACGTGCCCATGGTAAGCGATGGATGCAGAATGAGAAATTACTGCTTACCTGATAATTTCCTTTTCTTTAGGTCAGTCAGATGAATTCAGAACAAGTGGGTTTATACTCCCCTACCAGCAGATGGAGATGGAGTTAATTGATATCATAGTATATAACCCCCTCTAGTGACATCAACCTGCCAATATTCTCTTCAACGGCAACTGTGGACAGACTATCAAAAAACTTGATTAAAAATAGATAACCATTGCAATGCTCAGACAAGATTGTAATATCGCTGGTCTAGGGACTGGACTAACCCCAGTAATCCCTGTAACCACACAGGAGGGACTATAGTACAATCATTTGGCAGCCAAGGGAGGAAAGCTGAATTCATCTGTCTATCCTAAAGAAAAGGAAATGATCAGGTAAGTAGTAATTTCTCATTTCTTAGTGACCAGTCAGATGAATCCAGAACAAGTGGGTTTATACTCCCCTACCAGCAGATGGAGATGGAGTTAATTGATATCACTTTAAGGGAGATATCATTGATATCTCCCTTAAAGTTCTTTGTCAACATGTTACAATGTATTCCGCCCCAGAGGCGTCGGTTCAGTTCCATGTAAACCGGTGCGATATGTATTGTATACAGGAACATCGGTATAGAAAAATTAAAAATAAATAAATAAATATCATAGTATATAACCCCCTCTAGTGACATCAACCTGCCAATATTCTCTTCAAAAGCAACTGTGGACAGACTAGCAAAAAACTTGATTAAAAACAGATAACCATTGCAATGCTCAGACAAGATTGTAATAACGCTGGTCTAGGGACTGGACTAACACTTACCAGTAATCCCTGTAACCACACAGGAGGACTAAAATACAGTCATTTGGCAGCCAAGGGAGGAAAGCTGAATTCATCTGACTGACCTAAAGAAATGATCAGGTAAGTAGTAATTTCTCATTTCTTAGTGTCCAGTCAGATGAATCCAGAACAAGTTACTCCCTCATAGGGCGGGAGGCTGCCCGCAGTCCAGTCAAAACTGCACGTGCAAAGGCCATGTCCTCCTGGGCCTGCACATCCAGATGATAATATCTGGAAAAGGTGTGTAAGGAGGACCACGTCGCAGCTCGCAAATGTTGATGGGAGACAACAATCTAACTTCTGCCCATGACACTACCCTAGTGGAATGAGCCCTAACCTGACTAGGTAACGGCTTCCCGGTATCCACGTATGCAGCTGTAACTACCTCCTTAATCCAGCAAGCTATTGTAGCCCATGAGACTGGCTCTCCCTGTCTAGTACCGCCAAGAAGGACAAACAGTCTGACTTCCACAAGGGTTCAGTAACCTTGAGATATTTGACAATATGCCTCCTGATGTACAAGGGGCGCAACAAATGATTATCTTCTACATCTCGCACTCTGTCTAAGG
Organism: Rhinatrema bivittatum; assembly: GCF_901001135.1. NCBI lineage: Eukaryota > Metazoa > Chordata > Amphibia > Gymnophiona > Rhinatrematidae > Rhinatrema > Rhinatrema bivittatum. The sequence goes on along the minus strand of NC_042622.1, from coordinate 48,562,797 downwards.
ATGGCAGGGAGATGGACTGATTCAAGTGAAACTCAGTGACCACCTTCGGTAAAAAGGAGGGAACAGTTCGCAGCAGTACTGCCCCTGGAGTCACCTGGCGAAATGGTTCCCGGCAAGACAGGTCCTGCAGTTCAGAAACCCTATGAGCAGAACAAATGGCCACCAGAAATACAGTCTTCAAGGTCAACAACCGCAAGGAGAGAGAACACAGCAGTCTAAATGTAGGGCCTGCCAAGAAGTCCAATACCAAATTAAGACTCCAGAAGGGCACCAGAAAACACAAGGGAGGCCGAAGATGTTTCACACCTTTCAGAAAATGGGCCATATCAGGATTAGCTGACAAGGATCCACCATTTACCTGACCCCTAAAACAGGAGAGTGCCACCACCTGTACCTTCAAGGAATTGAGAGCCAAGCCTTTATGCAAGTCTTCCTGCAAAAATTCCAAAATGAATGGAATCTTGATAAGGAAGGAAGAGTGCCTCAAACACTCTCCAGACCCACACATAGGCCAAGGAAGTGGAGAACTTTCTTGCTCTTAGTAAGGTGGAATTTACTGCTGCAGAATAGCCACATTTCAGCAAGCGAGCCCTTTCAAGGGCCAAACTGATTCGGATTTTTGAGAACAGGTCTCTGTGCGCTGGAAGTTGAAGAGGCGAGTCCACCAGGAACTTCTGCAGATCTGCATACCACGGTCTCCTGGGTCAATCCGGAGTGACCAAGAGCACCATCCCTCTGTGGTGCCTGATCCTTCGAATCAAGCTGCCCAACATGGACCATGGAGGAAAGGAATACAGCAACTCGTCTTCCAACCACTCCTGCTACTAGAGTATCAATCCCCAAGGGCTTTGTATCTCTTTTGCGACTGAAGAAGTGTGGAACCTTTGCACTGCGTAAGGTCACCAGCAGGCCTAAGAACGGAAGACCCCAGCGATCCTGAATCAGTTGAAATGCCTTGTCTGACAGTGCTAAACCAAAGGGGGGCAGTGCCTGAAACTGAAAATGGTGCCCCAGAACTGCAAACCACTGAAATCATTGATGTTCAGGCTGAATGGGAATATGAAGGTATGCTTCTGATAGATCCAGGGAGTTCAGAAATTCCCCTGACTTGCACAGTCATTATCACTGAGCGTAAAGTTTCCATACGGAAATGTTTCACCTGAGGATGACTGACACCTTTTGAAATCCAGGAGGGGCAAAAGGAGCCCTCCTTCTTTGGCACGACAAAATAAATGGAATATTGCCCCATGTTTTCTGAGAGGTGGGAACTGGGACTACAGCCCTCAGACTGAGGAGCCTTGTCAATGTACTTTCAATTGCCAGCTTCTTCTGCAGGGAGTGGTAGGGAGACTCCGTGAACATGTCCCAAGGAACAATGCAGAACTCCATCACATATCCTTCTCATATCTCTTGCAGGACCCACTGATCTGATGTGATTTCGATCCACCTTCGATTAAAAGAGAGAGAAGCCTCCCCCTGTCTCCTGTTCCTGGAGGTGGGTTGGCAAACCTTCATTGGGAGACTCGGGAGGTTCCACTACCCGTGCCTGTACCCCCTTCTGGGTTGTCTAGGGCAAAAGGATTGAGACCTACCAACAGGCTGAGTCCTCTGAAAGGTCGCTCCTCTATAGGGTCTAAAATGCCTGGATCCTCTAGCACGACCCCTCTCGGTAAAGGAGCGCTGTGTCTGCTTCTTCTCCTCCGGCAAAAGAGGAACCAGAGATTCACCCACTTACTGGCCAGTTTCTCCAACTCACTCCCAAATAAAAGTGAGGTTAGCCTTGAAAGTCACATCGGCCAACCAATTTCTCAACCATAACTGGCGCCTGGCTGCTACTATTGAAGCCACCCCTATGGCTGAAGTGCAGACCAAATCACAGCCTGCATCGGCCAAGAAGGCAGCAGCTGGTTCCATAACTGTCCTGGAATTAACTCCAGAGTCATCAACCTCCTGGAATAGAAGCAAACACGAGTGAGCCACCAAGGAACAGCAAGAAGCAATCTGCAAGGTCATTGCTACTGCTTCAAATGCCTGCTTGAGGATAGTCTCAATATTTCTATCCTGAACATCCTTCAAGGCTGCTCCTCCTTCCACGGGAATAGCGGTCCGCTTGGCAACTGCACGCACAAGCGCGTCTACCTTCGGAAAACATAAGCGCTCTCTTACCACTGGATCCAGAGGGTACAGGCCTTCCAAAACCCAACCCCTTTTGAAATTAGCCTCTGGGGTGTCCCACTCAAGATCAATCAATTCTTGAATGGTCTCCAAAACTCTGAAAAAAAAAAGAGGCTTTACCCAAGGAAACCAAAACGAGGGCTCCAAGATCTGCATCTGTTAGTTCAACTCCTCAGGAGAAAACTTTGTAATCGAGCCAACTGTATTATCTTCCCAGCTAGACCTTTAAAAAGCTGCCGCTTTTCATGTCTCGACTGAAAATCTTCCCAGGTGAATACCAAATGTTCCAACCATCAAAACAAGAGATATAAATCACCTGTTGAACCAGAGATGATTCCTAAGATGCAGAAGCAAAAAAAAACAAAAAACCCCTTAGAGTTCAGAGTGCTTAACGGTGTAATTAAGCACGCCTGCTCCCTTGTCTTCATTTTTTTAGTGAAATTAATTACTGTGAAAGATACCACATTGATAGTACTGGAAAATGGAAACCTCTGATCCCTGGAAATGTTACAGCATGGGCTACAGTAGCAGAAGTGTGTCTATGTATTTAATTTTAGCGCTGGTTTTCAGCTCACAAATGACATTTTTTTAAAAAACTCCCGATGCAGTAAGCTAATGTTATGTAAGTGCACTGGGAGTTAAAAAAAAAAATAAAAAAAAATGCACAGACCAAATCCATATTTTAACTCAGGAAAAGGGGTGTGGGGGGCGATATTGCACAGAGGAGCCGGGGGGGAGAGAGCTTATCTGGCTGAGTAGCAGCAGTGAAACTGTGGCCAGATAGCCGGATAATTTAGTACTTATCCGGCTAAGTGGTGCCGGTTGTACTTATCCAGCTATCTGGCCGCAGTTAGGCTGATAAATCCTGACTTCTTTTTTTTTTTTTTTTTTTTTTTTTTTTAGTGTGTTTAAGAGTTTTCTGTGCCAGCGCAGCAGCACTGGAAACTTAACTCCATCTGTGTCCCAGGAGTTAAGTTTCCAGTGCTTAGAAAATCCGGGTTAGGCTAGTGCACCTCTCTGCATTGGGGAGTATTTCTTAATGCCCTCGTTTGCATGGGATTTCCATGCGATGGCGCTAAGCAGTACTTCCATTTTAGAAAGCACATTTTGCGAGCATAAAACTCCTTGCTGCATTAGCAGTAAGGTTTGCGCTCACAAAATTGTGCGTTTGAACGAGGGTTAAGCTGTGCGTTCTGCTGATAGCTCCTTTCTGCATCGGCCTGTATGAGTGTCATCTATAGGCTGTAGGGTGGACTTCAGGGCAGACTGTGCCCAGCAGGCTGGAGGATACTTATGGAGGTGAGTGTTCCACACAGAAGGGCCCAATTGGATGACATTAAATACTGAGTTTCTTGACACTCAGATTATTGCATCAGCCTAATATTTATTTAACAGTTTTATATACCGACCTTCATAGTAAATAACCATATCGGATCGGTTTACATTTAACAAGGGGTATAACTGGAGTAACAATTCAAGTGAACGAAGATAACCATAGGTAGGAATAAGTCAAAGTTACAATCAACAGGGGAGGAGAACTTGGAAGCTTGCAACAAGCTGGAAGGAAGATAAGGCAGGAAGAAATTATAACGTATTACAACGTATTACCAAAGAGCGTACGGGTTAAAGCTTAAAAGGTGCTTTAACCTGGAAGTTTAACCTAGAAGTTTCAGAGTCCATTGTTCTTGAGTATAAATGCCAGGCTGGGTTAGATTGAAGGACAACTGGTGGATCGGCGAAGGCTTGGTGAAAGAGCCAGGTTTTAAGTCTTTTTCTGAAAGTTAAAAGGCATGGCTCTAATCTGAGATTTGATGGGATGCTATCGAAAAAGCTCTGTCTTTGGTCGTAGAGAGGCGTGAGGCTTTAGTGGGGGGATATTTCAGAGTGCCTTTGTGAATATCTCTAGTAGGTCTGTTAGAGGAGTGGAGTTTGAATGGGATTTCCAGGTCGAGTTGAAGTTGATGATGGATGGTTTTGTGGATTAAGGTGATAGATTTGTATAGAATCCTGAAATTCACTGGTAGCCAATGTAAGTTCTTGAGGATGGGTGAGATGTGTTCGCCGCGGCTTGTACTGGTCAACAATCTCGCTGCCGCATTTTGTATCATCTGCAGTGGTTTGGTCGTGGATTTGGGGAGGCCTAGGAAAAGGGCACTACAGTAGTCTATTTTGGCGAATAGAAGCGCTTGGAGAACTGTCCTGAAGTCGTGGAAGAATAAGAGTGGTTTCAGTCGTTTTAGAACCTGAAGTCTGTAGAAGCAGTCTTTGGAGTTTGTATTGACCATTTTCTTTAGGTTTAATCGATTGTCTAGAATTGCCCCAAGGTCTCTAACCTGCTTACAGGCAATGAGAGAATTGAGTGGTGATGGAGGGGAGATATTGTTTTCGTTTGAGGAGATGTGGAGAAGTTCTGTCTTTGAGGCGTTGAGTACCAAGTTTAAGCTGTTGAGTAGGTTAGTGATGGATAGAAGGCATTTATTCCAATGGGTGAGCGCTTTTGAGATTGATTCAGTTATGGGGATTAGAATCTGCACGTCATCTGCGTACAGATAATGAATTAGGTTTAGGTCTGTTAACAGTTGGCAGAGGGGGAGGAGGTATATGTTAAAGAGGGTTGGAGATAAGGAGGATCCTTGTGGTACACCAAGGGTTGATTTTGTTAAGGGTGACTCTTTATTGTTAATTTTGATTTTAAAAGTCCTATTGCTGAGGAAAGACTTGAACCAGTTGTGGGCAGATCCGGAGATGCCGATATCTGCTAGGCGATCCAGCAGGATGGTATGGTTGACTGTGTCGAATGCTGCCGAGATGTCTAACAGAACTAGTAAAAATGAGTGTCCTTTGTCTAACCCCATGATTATATGGTCTGTAAGTGAAATGAGGAGGGTTTCCGTGTTGCGTGATTTGCGGAAACCATATTGCGATGGGTATAGGATCTTGTGGTCTTCTAGGTATTCAGAAAGCTGGGAGTTTACCAGTTTCTCCGTTAGTTTGGCAAGAAATGGGAGGTTAGAAATGGGTCTGAAATTAGCTGGTACATTTGGGTCTAAATTGTGTTTCTTGAGGAGGGGCTTGAGTGAGGCGGTTTTTAGGTTGTCTGGGTAGCTTCCTTGAGTTAGAAGACTGTTTATGATGCTGGTCAGAGGTCCTGAGATCGTGTTTGGGATGAGCAGCAGGAGTCTCGATGGGATATTATCAGCCGGATGGCTAGATGGTTTCTGGCTTTTTAGAAGGGATTCAATCTCTTTAGTGGAGATTGATTCGAATCTGTCAAATTTAGGTCTAGTAAGAGAATTGGGATTCTCGCCTAACTTGATAGGTGTTGTGATTGGAGGAAGGAGGGCGAGGGTATTTAAGATCTTCTGTTGAAAGAATGCAGCGAGCTCATTTGCTTTGGAAAGAGCTTGTTCGTCTGGTATAGGTGGGGGGGGGGGGTGGATTTAGTGATTTGTGTTACATAAGAGAATAGGGCTTGTGCATCATACTGGAAATGGTGTATTTTGTTAGCATAGTATTCCTTTTTTTTTCTGTAGAATGGCGGTCCTGTAGTGATGTAAGAATCCCTTGTATGCTGAGAGGGTAGATGAATTGGGAGTTTTGCGCCATCTATTTTCTTTATGGCGTAGGTTCTGTTTCATCTGTTTAAGTTCGGTGCTGAACCAGGGTTGATTTCCCTTTTTTGTAGGGTTGATTGATTTGGAGACTATTGGGCACCATTTGTTTGCGACTGCTTCTGTAATCTTTTGCCAGGAGGATAGGGCTGATTCAGGGTTAGCTAAGTCTAGGTTAGAGAGTTCTTTGGAGAGCTGATCGCTGAGAATATCAGATTGACATGCTTTCCTGAATTGAATGGTAGAGAGGTGAGGAGAGGTGTGAGTCTGTTTGAGTGTGGAGAAGGAAGATTCTATCAGGAAATGATCTGACCAAGGTATTGGGGTACAGGTGGGTTCTGTTGTGCAAGTGGAATTAGAATTGATGAATATAAGATCCAGAGTGTGTCCAGCTTTATGTGTGGGGCTGTTAATGGTCTGAATGAATCCCATAGCGCCAAGGGTGGTGAGGAGGGCTTCGCAGTTCGCAGAACGAGGTATTGCATTTGTATGGAGATTGAAATCTCCCATAATCATTGTTGGAAGGTCTGAGTTGATATATTTCACAATGGATTCTATGAGAGGTGAGGGGTCTGTTTCTAGAACTCCCGGGGGAGTGTAGACTAACAGAATTTGTAGATGTTTTGACTTGACTAGACCTAATTCCAGTTTGGATTCTGTCTTGATTGCATGTGCGGTCAGTCTGAGTTCTTTCTTGGTGGCTAGAAGAAGTCCGCCTCCTCTTTTTCTAAGTCTATGAAAGGTGAAGATGTCATATGATTGGATAGGTAGTTGGTTGGTTAATGCAATGTCCGAGTTTTTTAACCAGGTTTCTGTGATGGCACAGATGTCTGGGTTGGAATCCAGGAGGTAATCATTGAGAATATGTGTCTTCTTGGTTAAGGATTGCGCATTGAAGAGGATTACTGAGAGCAGTGTGAGGCCTAGAAATTGGTTCAAAGGAGATATCATGATAGGGATAATTCTTTTTCGTATGACGTTGGTGGTGTTAGTTGAGGGGGTTCTCCTTTGGTTGTGAATGATTGGGATGTTGTAAGTGTGCATGATGAGAAGACTTCTGGAGGAGGTTTAGTCTGAAAGTGCACTTGATTGGGTCTGGAGGCAAGGATTGTCTGATGCTAATAGAATGCTGAGGTTGAGTGCTGAGGTTGAGTCCTGAGGTTGAGTGCTGGTTGAGTGCTGAGGTTGAGTGCTGGTTGAATGCTGGGGTTGTGTGCTGAGCGGTTGTTGTCTGATGCTGGTTGAGTGTTGAGTGCGGTATTACACTTTCTCTGGAGGATCTGCAGTGTAGGGGCAGGAGGTGGGGTTGTAATGGGACCTGTGACAGGTTACAGTCGCTCCCAGTTGGAGGGAAAGGCTGCAAAAAGCAATGACGTGGGGTGGGGAGGTTGACCGGCTTGAGAATCGGAGGGCTGAGCAGTTTCAGAGTTCAAGATAGGGGCTATCCTGTGGGGCTACACTAAGGGGCAGGCCCCTTTGTCGCGCTCCTTCGCGCGACGCTCGGCTGGATATCGATTTAAAGCCCCTCAAGGGCTGGCTCCTATTGGAGGAGCTGGATCGGTGGGCGGGGCTCCCGGTTTTCGGCGCGGCGCGGTTTTTTACTGCTTACAGTTTTGTTTTGAGCGTGCCGTTTCTGCCGCGTTTGTCGTCCCCGGGGGGGGGGGGAGAAGCCCTGGCCTTCCCCCTACACTTTCAGTGTAGACTAACCACACTGAAAGTACCCCACCTTATAGGGGCTGATTAATATCCAAATGATGGGTCTCACTGAGCATTCCTGTGGCTACAGTAGACTAAGTTTTTTATATGCAGGGAATACCAAGGCTTCCATTACTTTAAAAAAACAAAAATTAAACTTGCACATGAGAAAATCAATCATATTTATAGGACAAGAGCTTCTAAGCTGTGCTTTTGGATGTGATATAATTAATGAGTATATTAAACAGATTTTTCAGGGTCTGCAGTGATGTCTGAGCATTTTGTGTAATTGTTGGCTCGAAACAAAAGGAATTTAGATCCCTCTCCATTTTCGCTCAGGGAGTTGCAATAAATTTGAAACAATGCATTTAGCTGTGGGGGGGTTAGAACACAACCTGAATCTCTCCCTCCTCTCATCAGTCTCAGACCATGAACCTCGTGGGCCAGCTTGCCGAGTCCGTGTTTGTGACCGTACGGGAGCTGTACAAGGGCCTGAACCCTGCCACCCTGACTGGATGCATCGATGTGCTGGTGGTGAGGCAGCAGGATGGATCCTACCAGTGTTCGCCTTTCCATGTGCGCTTTGGGAAGCTCGGTGTACTGCGTTCCAAGGAGAAGGTGGTAAGTGGGTGCTTGGGAGCAGAGGGGGAAGCATTTTAGGAGCCTGGGGCTGGGAACGTATCTTACTAGGAAAACTTGTGAGGACGTCCTGCTCCAGGTAGGGAAACATTGGGCTTGTCGTGGAAGGCACCAGTCCTGCCCTTTGACGGAGAGTGAGAGTCCTTTGTATGATGAACTAATGAGGATCAGGCACCTGAGAATGTGTTGGCAATGTTAAGAAATATGATGATGATGTAGCAACAGTCATAGGCGGGGCTTTGTCAGACTCTAGTTTGCACTCTGCAACTGATCAGAAATGGAGGAGCAAGCTCATTGCATATTGGGGTGGTTTTTCATCAGAATAAGGACAACATGAAGGGGTAAATGCTCTTTCAGTGCTTTCAGTTTTTAACTGCACTGAGATGCTAGCAGCAATGTGCCTAATTACCCAGGAACATCAGTTTGGGTCTCCAACAGTTCTTGCTTTTGAAACGGTTCAATTCACAGTCCACTTCCTCTTCCTCGGACACGAGGGAGTTTGTAAGTAATATTGATGGATTCTAAGAATGTTTCTCTACTCCCATTTGAAACACTTTCTTGAATTTTGGATATGTTGTCGCTCTAAAACGTTTTCCTAGAAAGGAAGCTGTAAATCACTGTGGCTTAAGATTTCGAGAGAGGGTGTGCGCTTGTCACATGGGATGTAGGGTCCTGAAAAAGGGCTTTGTGCACAATGGCAATATAACAACAATATATTGCATGAAAACCTGAGTTCAGCTGTGATTTTCTTAAAGCCTGGAAGCAGACAAGTGAGTGCCACAGAATTGTGAGAGTCTATGATTTAAATTGTTGGCTGAGCCAGCTCATGCACGCTCGCGGTAAGGGGGGTGTGTGTACTCTGCGCATTCCTTTTTGACACGATGCCTTTGGACTGATGGATTGGGCTCCCTTCTAAGTCGCTGCTGTATTGTCCCTCTTCAGGTTGACATTGAGATCAATGGTGAGCCGGTGGATCTGCGCATGAAGCTAGGGGACAATGGGGCGGCCTTCTTTGTCCAAGAAACTGAAACGAATGAGGTAAGCTGAGCAGAGGGGTCCAGCTCCGCACACCGTGATTGCCATGGCTGGGGCTTCCATTAGGCAAACTAGGCTGTTGCCTAGAGTGCCAAAACTTTGGGGGTGGCGAAATCCCAGCAGCGCAAAGCTCAGAGGGGAGAGCCAGTACTGCCAAAGAAGGGAGCGCTGTGCTGGAGCTGCCACCATTATTTATTTATTGATTGATTACCCACCCTTCCTACGTTCAGAGTGGGGAACAATAAGAGCATTCATAAACAGAATAAAAGGGGAAACAAACATTACATGCATCATCAGGAATGGCAGAGTCATTACAATAATGCAGGATAGAACTAAAACGTCCAGAGGGAAGTTCATACATTGGAGAAGGCTGAGTTCTGCCCTTGCTTCTGGCCCTGGGTGGCCTCCCCTGAGGGGGGGACGTGTTGGGAATAGACTCTAATCATTTAAGCGTGAGAGGTTTTGAGGGCTTTTTTAAAGAAAGTTCTGTTTTGGAGGCTGCTTAGTTCTTTGGGTAGGGTGTTCCAAGGGAGAGGTCCTGCGGAGAAGAAGGCGCGTTCTCTGATTTCCTCGAGATGTGTGAGCCTAGGGCATGGGACATCCTAAAAGCATGAGATTGGACGATCTGAGGTGCCGGGAGGGGGTGTGGATTTAGGTAAACCGGGTGGGGGGAGTGCATGATCAAAGGTTTGCCAGGGCACTAAATACTCTTATACTGGCCCTGATGATCGCCTAGACAAAATCTGAACTGGATGTCCCACCAGGCATAGTAGGCATCTGGTCTGCAGAGAGTGCCTACTTCCACTGACTGAAATGCCATAGAAGTGCCATGCAGAGCGGACAGGAGAGACTGCATTTTTGACATGGCCCTTTCCTACCCCCTTAGGTATTTGGAGACAGTGGGCATTGTAGCACCAGGCACATATGGCCTGTGCCATGACTCTCGGAAGCACCCACCACTAACTATTTTTTTTTTTTTTCCCTATTCCCAACGTCTTCCCTGCAGGCAGTGTGGCTTCGTTTCTATTGCTGCCTTCATTTCGCCCACAGCCTCGGGTCCCATCTCCCGCGCAGACTTAAAGATGGAGGGAGAGGAACATGGCCGCGCTACCTGCAAGGAAAGATGTCGGGAACAGAAAAAATATTAGCGGTGGCTGCCTTCTGGTTCATAGGCTGCCACCAGTCCTGCTATTTCTGCCTCCCTTTGCCACTGTTGGGTGGGAGGATTGAATGCCGCCTCCTCCTGCTCCTGGCTGCGGCGGCCATCATGGTCTCCAGCGGGCCTGCCAGCCCGAAGGTGAGGCCGGACACTGGAAAGGAGGAGGGAGGCCTTGCTGTCTGGCAGCCAGAAGGAGGGAGAAAAGTGGAGAATGGAAAATGTTGGTGCTGTTAGGAGAGAGGGTGGGGGAGGGAAAGAAAGTGGGGATGCTGGGAAGATAGAAACATAGAAAAGGTCCAAACGGTCCATCACCCCCTTACTTAGCTTCCCAAACCATCAAGGTCAGGGCCCATGTTGGTTGCTGTCCGAGTCCAATACCCCATTATCTCTTACCATTGAAGCAGAGCACAATGATGGAGTTGCATCCACAGTATGAAGGCTTATTGGTTAAGGGTAGTAACTGCCGCACCAGCAAGTTACCCCCATGCACTCTTTTCTTCATTTCCATCCTCTAGCCTTTAGGATGGTCAAGGGAAGGTGCATAGAGGGTTAGGGTTTAGCCTAGGAGAGGTGGGTTCAGGGGTTCATAGGGATGGTTGGAATAGGGTGAGAGGAGAGAGTGGTATCAGGATAGAGGGTTGGGGTTGGGGATGGTGTGGAAGTCAGGAAGTTGCTAGGTAGAGGGTTGGGGGGAGGGGATTGTCTTTTGTGCCTAGGATAGTCCAGGCCTAGGATTTGCAGCATCAGGAAAGGACATGGGTAGAGGCTGGGGGTAACAGTGTTGGGAAGTGGTGATGCTTGTTTTTTTTTTAGCTCTTGCACTACAGAATCTAGCTCATTGGATTTCCAGTTCAGTTTGTGTGAATGTTTCTATTTCTACTTTGTGCTTTTTTTAAAATTTTATATTTAGTGAGGGTAGGTCTGTGTTCTGCATGTGTGATCAAGGTTTGGGATTCTCCTAGTGTGTCCTTTCTGTGTATATTGCACTCTGTCCTTATCCTTTTCCAATAGGTGGTGCATTGGTCTTCTACGGTAGGGCCTGGTGTAATAGTGGTGTTGCTTTTTCATAGATAGGGCTGTTACTATTTGAGTCCTGGGAGATTTGGCTTCTAGGGTAAATCCATATTCTTGCCAGGCTGCAGTAGCTTTTATTGGGTCTATGTAAATAGTATCCAAAAATATTGTACCTGAGCTATTGAGACAACACAGATCCCATTTTCAAATGTGAATGTCTCTGATCTGACATCTGAAGAAAGGACCTATGTAGCTTAAAAAAAACCCTTTATCCTATATTTTTAGGTAATTCTTATAAGTTTTCAGAATTTCATAATTGGAATGTAATTTTCAGTATTAAGTTAATGTCCTATGTACAATTTATTTTGTTATCTGGAGAGAGAGGGTGGAGAGTGTGATAATTTTGTGAAAATGAATAAAGGCACAGTTCACCAAGTGGAAGAGAACTGGTGAGAACTCCATGACTTGAAATTGGCATCACATTACTGACAGTCAGCCAGAATGGGGGTATCCCTTGGTTTTTGCAGTGTGGTTGGTGCACAAACATTATAAGGCCAGGAGGAACTGTCACACTCTGTTCTCTCGGGTTTTTGTTTTTTTGTTTTGGGTTTTTTTTTTTTACATGATCCTTTTTGGGAAGAGGGGCTTAATTATCAAAATCTCAGGGTGGGGGGAGTCTTAAGTACCCAGCAATGCTTTTGATGGGGCATCCTGTTACTGAGCATGGAAAAGTTGGCCACCCTGCCTAGGTGTCTGTGCCCTAGATCTTTGAAGTACCTAGCGATGCCCCTGTTTGGAGAGAACCCTCTCTCCTCCCAACTAGGAACAGGAGCGCTGCAAAGCCAGCCTGCAGAAAAGCATTCCTGGGATCCCAGAAAACCCACTCGCTTAAGGAAGCAATGTCACAAACTAGTGCTGCCGAGGATCCTACTCCCTGCCCCCCTCTTTTTAATCCCATTCAGGGAAACATTTAGGAAAAGACACAAAGGGCCTGATTTTATGAAGGGGTAAACACAACCTAAAATTCTGAATGAATGGATCTTGGAACCCATTCATTGTGCCCCACCTGCTGACAGAGTGGAGTTGAATAATTGTGCAGCCCACTGCCACCTATGGTTACAAGATACTATAAATACTTTTTATTTCTATAGTGCTACAAGACACATGCAGCACCGCACAGATACACATAAGAGACAGTCTCTACTTAATAGGCCTTACAATTTAGTCAAGAAACACAGACAAGAAGTCTATTTCTTACTGTAAACCTGGTTAAAATGAGAAGGTTGCTATCAGGAAGAGCCAGGGTTTGACATGTTCAAACAGCCTCAAATAGATGAGTTTTTAGATGGAACACGAATATAGCCAGAGAAAGGGGCTTGACCCACCAACTCAAGGAGGCTGTTCCAGCGAACGAGTTGGCATGTGCAGCAGAGCAGGGAGTTGGCGGTGCAGAAGGACATGGATAAAAGCAGCTTGCCTGGGGAACAGAAGTTGCAAGGAGGGAAGGTAGGGGCAGATAAGAGGGAGAGGTAAGGAGGAGCTCTAGAATGTAGGCATTTGTTTCTAGACATGTTGTTTCCCTGTATTTTGATTATTATGTTGCAAACTGCTGTGAATTCTATTTTGAAAGATGGTGATATATAAATCTGAACTCCTTATCGTCCTGCCAGACCAGCCCAGATGAGTAGGTTATTCTCGCTCACCAGCAGGTGAGGCAGAGAGAGCACAAGGCTTATCTGACAGCAGGACCCCCTATATAATTGGGTGCAGCAGGAAAGGCTGTCAGTAGTTTTCTGCCTCCTGCAGAGGAAAGATGGTGCAGCAGGAAGGATTTTTTTAGGCTAAGCTCCCAGGACAACGTCATGGCAGGTTGATCTTCCTGGAGTAGCCTAAACCGAGCCGAAAAGAGAGGGATGACCCACAAAATTGGCTGCTCTTGCTTCCTTGGAGACAAGACCATTTGAGCTTGGTCTGAAAGGGTCTTCCATCCGGTAATGGGAGCATTAAGATGTGCAGAAAAGAAGGCCCATGGAAGGGCTCTGTTTCTCCCATGCTTGCTCCTGGGCTGCAGAAGGCCAATGGGGTGGTGAGGCTCTGTCCGCTATGTGGCAGCTGGAAGCAAAGTACAGTCGCAGTTTCATGGTGCAGGAACTGTGACAGCTTGGAGAAGTTGGGGCTGAGGGCGCAACCTTGCCACAGGTGGAGCAAAAACTTGCCTCTCTACAGGACATATGCAAGGCAGGTATATGGGCTGCTTTTCATTCATTTGTCAAGCATTATAAGCTAGATATTCAAGCCTGAGAGTTCTGGAGGCCATGATGGCCTCGTACTGCTTGGGCACATCCCATTTGTCTGGACTGGTCTGATAGGATGATAATGAAGGTGAAATGTTTAAATGTACCTGTTAAATTTCCTTTTCTTGAGTCCTGACAGACCAGTCCAAAACCCATCCGAGGGTCCATAGCACCTTTTCTTGTTCAGAAATGTTTAGGAAGCCTCATCTATATACAAGGGAGGAGAGAAGGATGCCCAGAAGAGCCTGTTTGTTGAACTCGAAGGAGTATATCATTTTTGTTTAAATATACAGTATGAAGGGAGGCCAAAAAATATTTGTAGATTAGACAAAGGATTGGATAAGAAACTACTGATAGCTGCACCCAACTATATAGAGGAACATGACATCAGAAAAGGCTTGTGTGTTCTGCCTCCATTGCTGGCGAGCAAGGATAACCCATTTGTCTAGACTGGTCTGTCAGAACTCAAGGAAAGGATTGATAAAGCAACAAGGAAGGCTATCTAACCAAGCCGTGGAGGCAACAAGCTGAAAATTAGAAGCCAAAATGTCCAATTTCTGGAATCTTTATTATAGAAACAGGTATCTTTAGAAAGCCCAACTCTGGCCGAGTTTCGCCCTCTTATAGTAGGGCTGCGTCAGGGGCTTGAATTCATCACATAAGAATACTGAATGCACGGATTACGTATAAGGGAGATGCATCTGATGGTCTCAGAGAGATGATTCCAGGCTATATTATGCTATAATCTGTATATATGCCAGACAATGTTGTGCTGGATTCTGATTGTGTAAAGTTTATTGCTGCTCTCAATGGACAAAAAGACGCCGACAGTGTTGACAGTAGTTTATTTTGTTTGAATCGCTAAGGAAAGTACTTTAAGTAGCGATTATGCACTGTGCAGTCTCCGGTACCATAATCGCTACTTAAAGTAGCCAAAGTACTGACTTGAGAAGAGGAAAACATGGACAAGTGTTAATTTTTTGTAGTGCTGTGACTGTGGTTAAGGTCAAGGAGTATTGATGCCATATATGGATGATTGTATCACTATAATGATACAGCTCAGGCATCCCATTTGTCAATCAGATCACTTTTTTTTGTTTTTCAGTGCTGTTTTTTTCCAGCTTAGTACTGAATTTGCAAAGCACTGCTCTCGTCTTTTGTCTTTGATTGTATCACAGGAGGCATTCCCCATGCATCTGTGCACGTCTCCCTTCCCAGCTGAAGACTCCGAAAATGCAGAGCATCAGACTGTTCCAGCCAGATTGAGTGAGCATCTCCTCACACCACAGCTTAGCCAAATCAAAGAGCCAGAACTAGCAGACTCTGACACTTCCATACGTAAGAAGAAGAAACTCAGGAAGAAGGTAAAACTGCAAGAGAGCACCAAGGAAGATGCAACGCAATCAACAGACGATGGGACAGAAAGTGATCCCAGCTTAGATGAAAAGTGCAAACACTTGTGTATCAGGTGAGGGACTGGTCCTTGGTTTCAACGTCTCCTAATGCCCATTGGGTGTAGTGTCAGGACTATTTCACTTTTAGAGTCTTTCATAATCAAAATCAAGTATTTTGTATCACTACTGTGCTGACTTCTAGTACGGCTAAAATAGGCGTGGAAAAGGTATAGATAGAAGTAATTGGGGTACTGCGTGAGATTTAAGGATGGATTTTAAAAGGTCCACTTGTGTAAATAGCGGCAGCTGTGTGAGTGGCTGGGCCCTGCGCGCATTTTTCAAAAGGGCCCAGCCACGCGCGTAACTGCCCATACGTGTACCAGTGCCAAGCTCTGAAAAAGTGGCGGGCTGAGGAGGTGGGAGTCTGGGTGGGGAGGGGCAGTGCAGGATGGAGGCCGACCAGGACAGCAGCCATTAGCTGCTGTTCCAGGGAAGAGCGCCAGCAGCTGGCCAGTGCGCACAAGTTGCTCCTGCTCTGTCAAAGCAGTAAATAAATAAAAAAAAAATCTTATAGTTAGGTAGGAGTCGGGTGGAGAGGGGAAAGGGAAGGCAGATTAGGTGGGGGGAGGGTAGCGAACTTGGGGAGGCCTATTGCGTTGCCGTGTGTAATATTGCGTAATCGAAAATTCCACCCCCCTTTGTGCACAGCCAATGGATTTTATAACATGCACGCGCCAGCTAAAAAAAATCGTTGCATCCATGTGCATGCGCTGGGAACCGCGTGTACATGGCTGCGCACACACTTTTTTAAAATCTACCCCTTAGTGTCTGGCAGGCTATGCAGGGGATATAGGAGGTTGTGTGTCCTAAGCAATGGCCATGCGGTTATTACAGAGCCTTGAGGTTAGGCATGGGAAGGATGGATGCTGGAGGAAACAAAGTAGGGGTCTTGTGTGCTCTTCTGCCAATGATAATAAACAATGCAGGAAGATAACTGTCCCAGTTAAGAAGAAAACTTGCAGGTGGGCACACTCTGTGGCTAGCATCTGGGATTATCCTTATCAGGCTGGGCAGAATAACTGAATGGGCCAGATGGTCTTTTTTTCTTTTCCTTTAATTAAAAAGAAAAGCGTGCTGCAAGAAAGTCTTGTCAGCGAATCAGCAGTAAGCTAAGTAACCAAATAACAGGATTCAATCTTTCTTTAAGGTGTGTACATAGCAATCTTTATTTGAAATGCAGTCCCCTGACACAGGACCATGTTTCGCATAGGCTGCATTTGGAGGGATGACTTGCATCAGAAAACCTTTTTAATTTTTAGGCAATCAAAGTATAGTAGTATAAATAGCTAACTACTAAAATGAAAGATAAAAATAATAAGCGTTAGATACAATCAACAGACCATAGAAAAGGCATACAGCAGAGGACAATAAACAGAGGTACATACCATATCAGATAAGAAACTAATGTATGCCATGTACACCAGATTCCAAAAAAGTGGAGGCTTGTGTGATACATTAACAGTGTATTGACTACAAATTAAAAATAAAAATTGAAAAATAAACTGGGGCATGGAGGCTAAAAACATTCCAGCTGTTAAAAGAGGGAGTAAACCCTAAGTAAGTTGAAAAGCCAGTGATAATGTAAAGGATAATTTAGGAGGATAATAAGTGTACATACCAGATTTGAAGGAAATGAAATGTTTGACTCCACATACAGGAAGATGTGTGGTCAAGAATTTGTTAAAGGAGAAATATATGAAAAACATTTAATGAAAATTCGATAAAACGGGATGTGAAGAAAGCAATGAAGTTTAGAAGCAGCAGAAATGATGTGATCGAGGATGGCACAGGTCGGGAGCAACATGGTAGAAATAACTGAAGGATCGCGCAGGCAAAAAACGGAACTATATACACAAAAAGAGAATGAAACAAAAAACGTGCCAGGTAAGGAAACAAGGAAGCAAAGGGAACAAACCTTGTAAACAGGCTTATGAAGTTGTGAAAAACACGTAAAAAATGGGGACAACTAGGGCCAGAGGAGATGACGTAAAGCTCAAGCAGGTGAAAAAAGAAAACAAACAAACTGAATACATGGGGAGTGGAGTTAGAGATAACATGTGGCAGAAGACCAGCACGGATCACAAGAGGACGAAATAAATGAAACTAAGTATGAAAATAAAAATAAAAAATATAAAAAAGGATCCGAAAAAATAAATACCCAGGGAGGGAAGAAATAAACAAGGAGCTAAAATGCACAAAGGGAACAAAAGTTAAAGGAAAACTGACCATTCAGTTTCCTTGTTGATGTCAGTGGGGTTGAGGGAATTGAATTTAAAAAAATCCAGCGTTGTTTGCGACGTGTGAGAAGGGCTGAAAAAGTCCCGCGATGAGGTGGAGGGGATATTACTTCCAATGCAAAAAGGTGCAAGTCAGAAACGGTGGAGCCTATGGTGTGAGAGAGAGAGAGCCAGCCTCTGGGGGTGGCACTGTAGCAAATAGCTATTCGTGCTACTATAGCAGGCCCCCCTAGTCACTCGAGGTGAGGTTCTGGTAGCAATGTAGGGATTAGGGGCCACTTTGACATGCAGAGTGAGACGTACGAACAGAACAGTACAGTCTTGTGAAGATTTGATGTCCTTCGGAGTGAGGAAACTCAGACAATGATGAGATTTGTACAGTGTTCTCTCAACCTAGCTTGATGGACTCTCTAAATAGGCTATTACCATAAAACACACCGCTTTTTATATCAAATGCGATATTTACTGCTTTTTGATAAATCTAGGCCAAAGATTGCTATGTACACACCTTAAAGGAAGCTTGCATCCTGTTTGGTTGATTAGCTCCCTGCTGATTCACTGACCATCTACATGACTTTGTTGTAGCATGCTTTTCTTTTTAATTACCCAGTGTGCTTGCCGTCCTATCCACAACTTTTTGTGACCTTACCTTTTTTTTTTTTCCTGCCATCATTTACTGTGTTGAAAACCTAAATAACTGACATTCCAGTATAGCGCAATGATATCCCAGTTTTCCATAGTATCTTTTATCTATTCAGAATCACATTACTCTTCATATTCCATTTATTTCAGACACACATATGCAGCTGCCTTTGAGGTAGATGGCCTGAACTTCAGGAAAAATGCCATGGAGGATAGCAAGAAGGAACAATTATTGTTACAAATATGTAAACTGAGGCTTAGGAAGTTGATGATATAAACATAGAGTCGGGTCCATGGCAGAAGCAGAATTTGCCCTTTGGGAGCTACAGGCAGGCTTCAAACTAAGCTGCTTCCCTTGTTCATTTATAATATCTGGTTCATTGTGTTTTGTGTCTTTGTCTTTCAGTTGTCTTGAGTTTCAGCTATGTTCTTCTCTCCCAATATGATAATAACTTTCTTTTGGGGAGGAGGGATGGCCACAGATTGTGATATATGTGGTTGGAGAGACACCTAGTAGAGACATAGATTAACGGGAGGGGATCGAAGCCTTAGAAACGTTATCAAAATGCTAAAGAGCCCCGGGTATGGGTCACTCTTGCCATGGATGGATAAAGAGCAGCAACAGTCACCATATTTTCAGGTCTTTCACTTTCATTTCCCCAGCAATTCGATTTATTACTCCTTCACTGACATTTCGTCTATGGAGGACGCCGCCTTGCAATCCAAGGAATTCTATCCTTTCTCTGATGGAGAGTATGCGCCACCTACACAGAGGTAACCCGAATGCATTGTCTACTGCGGTGAAAGGCTCAGGGATCTGTTTCCCCGTACGCATGCGAGCAAAGAATTCTGGTTGCTGTGCTAGTCCACTTGCATGTGCAGAAATAAAAGTCAAGAAACAAGTTGTAGGCGAGACCTTTTTCTATTGAATTTACTGGGTACATCTGTGTCTAGTTTTCAAGAGCTCTGCTCCCTTCATCAGGTTGGCTCTCAGGAGCTAGTCCTTGATGTATCAAGTTAGTCCAATAAAAAGGTATCGCCTACGACTTTTTGTTTTTTGACCTTTTATATTTCTCCCTGTAGGCAGAGATAGGGAGTAAATCAGGCCCTCTGTGCTGTTTTTGGCTACCTCTGAGTGCAATGTAGCGGGGAGCCACATTCCAGCTGCCCACATTCCTCCTGCAGTCTGCACCCATTTTTAAAGGGAAAGCATGTGAGTGTTTTCACTTTGAAAATTGCCTCCCGTATATAGTACACACGCACGTTTTGTGCCGGCTTTTTGTGGGGGTAGAAATTTTGTTGGGAGCGTGCACCGCGTGGAGATTTGAAAGCGCTATCTCTGTGTGTGCGTTTCCTCGCCTGTCCTAAATTTGCCTCTCGGTGTAGCTGAAAGGATTCCTACTTCTTGCCTCACTGAGGGTGGGCACTTTTTTTTAAGTCTGCACATTTGTGCTGGGAAAACGCTTGCTACCTGCCGAAATCTTCTGAAAATTGTGCACTCTTATTTTTCTCCATTAGCTTAACGTGCTGGGTCCAAAAAAAAAAAAAGTGCTTGGAGGACTGGAGTTTGCTCTATTTTATTTTTCTAAATGAAAAATGTTTGTTTTGGCTGTGTTTAAGAGGAATGGGGCAGGCTGAATAAATTGAAAGTCCAAAATAAGAAAAAACAAACATCCAGGGTTCTTTATGATGGCTTTGTGTAATGTGCTACTTTTGAGAGGGGAATAGATGTCATGTCTCGTATGGGAATTTGTATAAGCATCTACCCCAAATAGACAAATTGCTGTTGGACAGACTGGAAGGTCCATATTGGGCTCTGTCTGCTGTCATTTACTATGTTACTGTGTATCTGTGGGTTTCTGTATGTGATGGCAGGTTTGCCTGAGCTTTGCTTTGAATATTTCAGCATGGAGCTTTTTGGGAGGAGAAGGGAGCTGGTCGGGGGATGCGCATGCAATGGCTCTGCGTGGTCTGCTTTTCTGATCTGACAAACAGCAGGGTGTGTACCTGGTATTGTTTGGATAGGACGGTGGGAAGAGGGTTTTTAGAGGGCTCGAAAAGCTGCCTATCTAAAGGATGAACATCTCTCCAAATTCTTGTTTGTAGCCTTTCCATGAATCGTCCCTCATCCCCAAAATCTGACTCTGAGCTGGAGATCAAAAGCCCCGACTTATCTCTTGGAGGAGCAGAATCTCATATGGAGTGGAAATGGGGGAAACTTCCAGAGGTGAGTAAGGGTGGGAAGAGGAACTCGTGAGCCGCAGGTAGTGCTGGATTGGCGATCTAACATGACCCATGAAAATCTACAGAAAAATGACCCATCCCTCTTTCACCCTGCTCGCTCTCACGCCATTGTTGCCACTCAGACTGCCTCGTGCACCTTGCCTTTCCCGCAATCCTGTGGCTTCCTTGGGGGAAGAAAACCTTATTCGGAAGACTTGTCCCTCATTAATCATTCGCCCTGGGCTGGCTCTGCGGCAGTGCAGGGTGCCGCTAGGTGGAGGGATATAGGGGTCGGTTCTTAGCTCGGTGCTCCCACTCTCCAGGGTCGGCAGGGGCTGGGGATGCTGCAGGGGAAGTGTTTGCGATCCTCGGGGGCGGGGAGGAAGGGAGCAATAGGCATCGTGCAGCGTCGGCAGCCAGTGGCCCCGTGACTGCAGGGTTTCCAGAAGGAGTCCCGGCACGTGGCGCCCCTCCCCCCAGCTGAGGACTGGCACTGTAATGATGGGGTTGGCAAGTCAGGAGGGGGGATGTAAGAGGGAAAAATCCCTGGGTAGTTCTGAATGAAGACGCATGGGGCTCAAAGCCGAAAGGAGAAGGAGAAATCTGCCAGATCAGAAATCCAGCAAGTGCCTTTCTATCCAGTCGGTCTCTGAAGCCTCCGATAGCATCTGTGACATCTCTGCCTTTCCCTGTACATACCCAGATCAGTTTAGACAGCGGATTGTGTCCCCTGTCCAGCAGATGGAGCCAGAGAAAAAAAATAACGGAAAGGCATACCATATATGGGCATAGCTCACCCTGCGCTCCTCTGTATTTCTCTGGTTCCAGCAGAGAGATATATATATAGATATATATAGAAAGATATAGATAGATATATATTGGAACAGAGTTTTTAAATTTACAGGAGACAGTTCTGTCTCCTAGCTCTTAAGGAGTCCTAAGGGGGATTTCCCCTTGATTATTCAGCCTAGGACTCCAATTCCCGGTAGCCATAACAATTTCCCTGCACAGGGGTGATACTGGTGGTCTAGTCACTCCCCCTTACTATTTTGGTCTCCCCTGAGATGTTCTTACCTCAGGTCCCCTTGCAGAGACGTTGCCATTCATCTGTTGTGGTGAAAATTCAACAAAGTTTAAAAAAAAACAAACCCAAAGGGGATTAAAGGAGACAGTATTTCTGCTTGTTTTAATCTGAAGCAGAGGGAAAAAGTCTTTTTATGCGGCTGTTACGCCGACCGGCAGGGATTTAAGTGCCTCACAGCTGTTTTGCCGGCTCCTGCGCTTCACTATTTTTTTCAACTCAGCTGATTTCTTGCCGCCCGATGCCGAGGTCTCCTCTATGCCTCTCCTGCGAGGAGCCTGCTTTGCGGCTCTCCATGAAGGGCTCTGCTCTGTCTGCTTACCCGGAGGGGAAGGACCCTCCAGAACTGCTTCTAAGTCAACGACCCGGGGTCAGGTCGCTAAGCATGCGTCCAGGCTGGCTCTCCCTCAGAAAATCGCAGGAACGGTGGCCATTTTGTGCCCGGACCTCGAAGCAGTTTCAGAGCCTCAGGGGGGAGGGGAGCCCGATTTACTACACTCCGCCTGACTTAAGCCCCATGGGGGCCCCCCTGTTACAAATTTTGATTCTCAAGGGGCTCCTCCCCCACAGGTACCTGACAAGCCTTAACATGGTTTTTCCACAGAGTTCATGCTTCTTCTACACAGGTCTTTTTTAGCCAGCTTGGAGGCACAGGGGGATCCCGTTCCATGCCCTCCCCTGGCTAAGATTACTCATTTGGTCTGTGGCCAGGGCTCTGGCTCACAGGACCCGCAGGGGGCTACTAGGGTCCAACCTGTACCTGGGGGCTCAGATACTCTTCACCCTCTGCAGCCTGCTCCTTTGCAAAATCCTGATTCAGATCCTGGTCTGCTACTTGAGAATCCACCCGTAGAAGGAGATGACCCACGGGTCCTGCGGTTATTTAAATGCGAGGAGCTGGATCCGCTTATTCCCTTTGTTCTGGTGAACTAGGGATTGAAGTCCCATCGGAAGATACCACCAGTGCCTCCACTTCTGTCAGTGCATCCACTTCCCGCACCATGGATCCAGTCCTAGCTGGCTTATGGGCTCCGCCTCGTACCTTCTCGTTTCATCCTATGCTTATACAGCTCCTACTCTGGGAATGGGAATCCCAGCAGGGCGATGGATAATCTGTATCCCCTGCCAGATCCGGCCCTCGACATGCTTAAAGTCCCCAAGGTTGATGCTTCGGTGTCCGCAGTCACCACACACACTACCATCCCAGTGGTGGGGTCGATGGCTTTAAAAGATCTTCAAGACCGCAAGTTGAAGCTGTACCTCAAGTGAATCTTCAAGGTGCCGTCCTTAGGGGTCCGCACGACGGTGTGTAGCAGTCTCATGCAGAGGGCGAGCCTTAGGTGGGTTCAACAATTACTCAGCACCCAGAACCTCCTGGCTGCAGAGACCGAACAAGCAGAGCAGCTCTAAGGGGCGACTATGTATGGCGCTGATGCCCTTTATGATCTCCTTCAGGTGCAGGCAAGAGCCATGGTCTCCGCAGTTTCCGCTAGGCGACTCCTCTGGCTACGTAACTGGGCGCCGGATTCCTCTTCTAGTTGCAGTTGGGCTCTCTTCCCTTTAAGGGTAAGTTGCTTTTTGGGGAGGACCTGGAACAGCTTATTAAATCCTTGGAAGATGACAAGGTTCATAAGCTGCCTGAGGACTGCCCTAAACAGTCCAAATCCTTTTTTCCTTCGCGTTCTCATTTCAGAGGTCAGCACAGGTACAACAAGCTGCGTGGGTCTTTTCAGCGGAATACCCCCTCCAGATCTTAGGCATGGTCTCATTCCTTTCGGGGACGTCGGCCGTTCCGAGCTGGAAACCCCCAAGGATCCGGCGCCAAGTCCTCACAATGAGATGCGGAAGGCCCATTCCTCTGTTCCCATCTTTGGTGGACGTCTGTCCCTTTTTCTCGGGGAATGGGCCAAAATTACTATGGATCAATGGGTCCTGGATGTGATTGGATACTGTTAGGCTTTAGAATTTGCTCGAGACCTTCTGGACTGCCACCTGATATCTCCTTGCGGCACTCTGAAAAGGCCTGTGGTGTGTCAAACCCTCGACAGACTCCTGGAGCTAGGGGCCATAGATCCTGGTCCTCCAAACGAACAAGGATCTGGCCCAAGAAGGATGGCTCTTTCCGACCGATCCTAGACCTCAAGTGGGTCAATCGGGCTCTCGAGGTTCCCTATTTTCAAATGGAAACCCTGCGGGCGGTCATAGCGGCGGTTCGCTCCGGCGAGTTTCTGGCTTCTCTTGACCTTCGCAAGGAGCACCAAAGATTTCTTTGCTTCGAAATTCTGGGCCGGCACCTGCAGTTTCAGGCTCTCCCGTTCGGATTAGCCACCGCTCCTCGCACGTTCACCAAGGTGATGGTGATAGCAGTGGCTTTTCTTCGGCAAGAAGGAGTCCTAGTCCATCCCTACCTGGACGACTGGCTTATCCGGGCGAAGTCGATGGAGCTGTGTGTGAAGGCAGTGAGCCATGTCATATCGCTGCTTACCTCCCTCGGATGGATAGTCAACTACTCCAAGAGCAACCTCAAACCCTCTCAAGTTCTGGAATTTCTGGGAGCTTGTTTCAACACCCGCGAATCCAAGGTCTCCCTATTCAACGCCAGGGCGTTCAAGCTCATGATCAGGTACAGCTTCTCGTATCTCTCTCTCAGTCCACGGCCTGGGATTACCTTCAAGTACCTGGCTCCATGGCCTCCACCATAGATTTGGTTCCCTGGGCATTTGCGCATATGCGACCCTTGCAGAAAGCTTTGCTTGCCCATTGGAAGCAGGTTTCAGAGGATTTTCGGGCAATTCTACCACTTCCCGAATCTACTGTTGTCAACATACGGTGGTGGCTCTCTCTCGACCACCTCTCGAAAAGAATGCCTCTGGAGTCTCCCCAGTGGATGATTGTGACAACGGATGCCAGCCTCTCCGGCTGGGGGAGCGGTGTGTCAGTCTCTATCGACTCAGGGCCGGTGGTCCACAGTCCAGTCCAATTGGCACATCAATCATCTGGAGGCCCGGGCGGTCCATCTGGCTCTCAAGTTCTTCCTTCCCTTGCTTCGCCACAAGGCTGTGAGAGTCCTCTCAGACAATGCGACGACGGTGGCTTATATCAATCGCCAGGGGGGCACCAGGAGTCGCCTGGAGGCCAGCAAGCTGTTTGATTGGACGGAGCATCACTTGGAATGCCTGGCGGCCTCACACATTGCGCGGAAGGAGAATATTCAGGCCGACTTCCTCAGTCGTCAGTTTCTCAACCCCGGAGAGTGGGAATTGTCAGAAGAGGTGATGTACCTAGTCATACACAAGTGGGGGGTTGGCCACCTTGAGAAACGCACAAGCTCCCAGGTTCTTCAGTCGCAGAAGGGAACACAACTCGGAGGGTGTGGATGCTCTGGTCCTGCCCTGGTCCAGCGATGTCCTCCTCTATGTATTTCCCCCATGGCCTCTGGTGGGAAAGGTACTCCGAAGGATAGAGGTTCACAACAGGCCGGTAATTGTCATCGCGCCAGAGTGGCCCTGCAGACCGTGGTTCGCAGACCTCGTGAATCTTGCGTCAGACGGCCCCCTTCGACTCGGTCACCTCCACAATCTCCTCTGACAAGGTCCCGTATTTTTCGAGCAGGCGGATCGCTTTTGTCTAGCGGCCTGGCTTTTGAACGTAGGTGTCTAAGAAAGAGAGGCTATAAGGAGGAAGTCATCTCCATGCTGTTGCGGGCTCGTAAAACCTCTACGTTGTTGGTGTATGTTCGGGTTTGGAGAGTGTTTGATAACGTGTGCGGAACTTGGGGTTTCGACGCGCAGGGCCTCGGCCTCTCTAGTTCTCTCCTTTCTCCAGAATGGTCTCTCCAATGGCTTTTCTTTCAACTCCTTGCATGTTCAAGTCTCAGTTCTTAGCTCTCTTTTGGGGAAATTAGAGGTTATGCGGTGGCAGCCCATCCAGATGTGGTGCATTTTCTTAAAGGGGCTAGGTATTTGAATCCGCCCGTCCGGCATACATGCCCATCTTGGAGTCTTAACCTGGTCCTTCGGTTCTCTGCAAGGTGTCTTTTGAACCTCTACATCTGTCCACGCTCAAAGACCTCACGCTTAAGATAGTGTTCCTGGTGGCTATTTGTTCGGCCCGGAGGGTATCTGAACTGCAAGCTTTATCCTGTAGAGAATCCTTCTTGAGGTTCTAGGATTCGGGGGGGTCTCTTTAAAGACTGTTCCCTCTTTCCTGCCAAAGGTAGTCTCCTCCTTTCATGTCAATCAGTCAGTGGAGCTCCCTGCCTTTTCTCAGGAGGATATTGCTAGCTCAGCTAGTGGTGATTTACGCTGTTTGGATGTTAAGCGAGTTCTCTTGCACTACTTACAGGTCGTTAATGATTTCGGAGTTTCTGATTATTTCTTTGTTTTATGGAGCGGCCCTCATAAGGGACAGAAAGCCTCTAAAGCTACTATAGCTCGCTGGCTAAAGGAAGCTATTGTGTCCACGTATCTCTGCCGGAGCCAGCTGGTTCCGGAGGGTCTAAAGGCCCATTCGTTGTGCCTGCAAGGTACTTCTTGGGCAGAGAGCCAGCTGGTTTCCCCGCAAGAAATTTGCAGAGCAGCCACTTGGAAATCCTTACATACGTTTGCTTGGCATGATCGTCTCGACGTTCAGGCACCTATTTTTGGTTCCTTCGGCAGACAGGTACTCCAAGCGGGACTGTCTTGGTCCCACCCTAACTAGGGAATCTTTGGTACATCCTGCTGTCTGGACTGATCTGGGTATGTACAGGGAAAGGAAATTGGTTCTTACCTGCTAATTTTCGTTCCTGTAGTACCACGGATCAGTCCAGACTCCCTCCCGGACTACTTTTTCAGTCTGCTCGTAGTCTTTTTTTTTTCCTTTTGCAGCGCTGGTAAATGCCTTTTTTATCCTACAGAAGTATTAAATAAAGGATTCATAAGGCACCGGATGTTATTTTCACAATTGTTAAGAGCTATGTATAACACTGTTCCAAATTAGCGTTATATTATTACTGTTGAATTGTTTCTTGCTTGACTTTATTCGATTTCTTTTTCTGCTTTGTTAATGTTTATATCAAGGAGCACTGGGTGAGCTATGCCCATATATGGTATGCCTTTCAGTTATTTTTTTTCTCTGGTTCCATCTGCTGGACAGGGGACACAACCCGCTGTCTGGACTGATCCGTGGTACTACAGGAACGAAAATTAGCAGGGAGGAACTAATTTTCCTATACTCAGGCTTCGTGGTTGAGCTTGGGAATTTGTTTTATGCTGTCCACTATGTTCTGTGTAATGCCTTGGATGCCTTTATATATTAAAAAAAAAGCAGAGGAAATGCTGTAAAACCTAGTTAAATAAAATTTGACTCCTCCCATGGAATGTGCCCAGTTCCTGTTGCATCGCTGCAAGAGACGGGGAGGCCGAGCCAATCTGGGCAGTCAGCTGCTGGCTGGGTGGCATGTTTCAACTACCTTCCTCCTTCCCCAGCTGATTTTTCTCCCCTCCCGCTCTGATCGGGTGGTAGGAGGAGGAGAGGGAGAGGAGCGGCATCTGGGGGCCACGTCCTCTTCCTCCACCATCCGGGACCTGTCCGCTTTGAACCATGTGGCCGAATGTCCTCCTGCATGATTCAGCAAAGGAGGAGGGATGTGGCTTGATGTGCTGTTGCCACTCTCCCCCCTTCTCCTGCTGCTCTGCCAGCGCTGGGAGGTGGAAGAGGGTTCAGCGAGCTAAAGTGGGGTTGTGTGGCTGGGGGATGGTGTGAAAGAGAGAGGATGGGGATCTGGATGTATGTGTGGGTATATTGGTACCTGGGATGGGGAGAGAGAAAAAGAGAGAACTAAATAGGGAACAAGGAGAGACGATGAAGACCGGAAGGTAGGATCACGAAGGGGGAGCCAGGGGAGAAACACCTTCCTCTTCTCTGTGGTCGTCCCCTCCCCCCCCAAAACCCCCCCCCCCCACAATTTCCTCTTCTGTTGCCCCCCACTTGCCATCCTGATCTTTCCATCTCCATAACCCCAATTCTCCATCCTCTTATCCCCCATCGGTGATCTCCTCCTCCCCCCCGACATCACTACCTGAGATTCTACACTTACAGAACTCCAAAAAAGAATCAAATACATTATTCAGGCACCAAGCAAGTTTTGAAAAGTATTGTATTTTCTAACTCTTACTTAAGAACATAAGACCTACCATACTGGGTCAGACCAAGAGACCATCAAGCCCAGCATCCTGTTTCCAGCAGTGGCCAATCCAAGTCACAAGTGCTTGGCAAGTACCCAAACATTAAATAGATCCAAGCTACTATTGCTTTATTAATTAATAGCAGTTTATGGACTTCTCCTCTAGGAAGTTATCCAAACCTTTTTTAAACCCAGTTACACTAACTGCTATAACCACATCCTCTGGCAATGAATTCCAGAGCTTAATTATGCGTTGAGTGAAAAAGAATTTTCTCCGATTTTGTTTTAAATGAGCTACTTGCTAACTTCATGGAGTGCCCCCCTAGTCCTTTTATTTGAGAGAGTAAATAACCGATTTACATTAACTTGTTCAAGTCCTTTCATGATTTTGTAGACTTCAATCATATCCCCCCTCAGCTGTCTCTTCTCCCTAAACTCTTTAGCCTTTCCTCATAGGGCAGCCATTCCATCCCATTTATCATTTCTTACCCTTCTTTGTACTTTCTCTAGTGCGACTATATCTTTTTTGAGATGAGGCGGCCAGAATTGTACACAGTATTCAAGGTGCGGTCTCACCTTGAGGTGATAGAGGCATTATGACATCCATCCTTTTATTCGCCATTCCCTTCCTAACATTCTGTTTGCTTTTTTGACCGCCAAAGCACACTGAGCCGACAGTTTCAATGTATTATCCACTATGATGTCTAGTCCTAATATGGAACGTAACATTGTGTAACTATAGCATGGGTTATTTTTCCCTTTATGCATCACCTTACACTTATCCACATTAAATTTCATCTGCCAGTTGAACACCCAGTCTTCCAGCCTCACAAGATTCTCCTGCAATTCATCATAATCTGCTTGAGATTTAACTACTCTGCATAATTTTGTGTCATCTGCAGATTTTTTTCACCTCACTTGTT
Organism: Rhinatrema bivittatum; assembly: GCF_901001135.1. Classification (NCBI taxonomy): domain Eukaryota; kingdom Metazoa; phylum Chordata; class Amphibia; order Gymnophiona; family Rhinatrematidae; genus Rhinatrema; species Rhinatrema bivittatum. The sequence goes on along the minus strand of NC_042622.1, from coordinate 48,534,449 downwards.
GTACCCCTTTCCAGATCATTTATAAATGTTAAAAAGCACCGCTCCAAGTACAGATCCCTGCGGCACTCCACTGTTTACCTTTTCCCACTGTGAAAACTGACCATTTAATCCTACTCTCTGTTTCCTGTCTTTTAACCAGTTTGCAATCCACGAAAGGACATCACCACCTATCCCATGATGTTTTAGTTTTATTAGAAGCCTCTCATGAGGGACTTTGGATTTTCAGAAGGCGTTCGACAAATACACCACATCTACCGGTTCAACTTTATCCACATGTTTATTAACCCCTTCAAAAAAATGGGAGGTTTGAGAGGCAAGACTTCCCTTGAGTAAATCTATGCTGGCTGTGTCCCATTAAACCATATCTGTCTAAATGTTCTGTGATTTTATTCTTCATAAGTTTCCTCAATTTTTCCTGGCACTGAATTTAGGCTCAATGGTCTATAGTTTCCCAGATCGCCCATGGATCGATCCCTTTTTAAATATCTGGATTACATTGGCCACCTTCCAGTCTTCAGGTACAACGGATGATTTTAATGATAGGTTACAGATAAATGGCCGGCACACGTAAAAAAACGGGGGTTACACGTGCGGCCGGGCCTTGTGCCCACCGCGCACATTTAAAAAGGGGCCCAGCTGCACACGTAACCCTCATGCACATGAGCCTGGCCAAAGAAAAGGGGCGGAGCTGGAGGTGGCCGGTACAGTGGCCATTTGCTCAGGAGTTGGTGTAAGTTTTAAAACTAGGAAAAAAAAAGGTAGGGCATTTTAAGGGGACGGGAAGGAGGGTAGGTGGGGGAGGCCTGATCTCGTTGCCCCGCATAAATTGCATTTTTCAACCCCTACTTGCGTGCGCCGCCCCAGATTTTGTAACATGCGCGCACATGGACACTCGTGCATATGTTTTTAAAATCCACCCCAAATTGTAATAGGTCTGAAATTTCATTTTTGAGTTGTTTCAGAACCCTGAGTTGTATACCATCCAGTCCAGGTGATTTACTACTCTTCAATTTGTGAATCTGGCCTACTACATCTTCCAGGTTCACTGTGATTTGGTTCCGTTCATCTGATTCATCACACTTGAAAACCATCTCTGGAACAGGTATCTCCCCAACATCCTCTTCAGTAAGCACAGAAGCAAAGAATTTTAGTCTTTCTGCGATGGCCTTATCTTCCCTAAGTGCCCCTTTAACCCCTCTATCATCTAGTGGTCTAACTGACTCTTTTGCAGGCTTTCTGCTTCTATGATGGTATTTTTTAACAATGTCCACACCTGTTGCACTGTCTTAACCTTTTTAGCTGCACCTTTTAGGTTTTTTTGTAGCTATTTTTCAGATTTTATCAAAGTTTCCCTTTTGAAGGTTTAGTGCAAGAGCTGTGGATTTACTTACTGTCCCCCTTCCAATCATTAATTCAAATTTGATCATATTATGATCACTATTGCCAAGCAGTCCCACCACTGTTACCTCTCTCACCAAATCCTGTGCTCCACTGAGAAATTAGATCTGAAATTGCCCTCTCTCTTGTCTGTTCCAGAACCAATTGCTCCATAAAACTGTCATTTATTCCATCCAGGAACTTTATCTCTCTAGCATTTGCTGATGTTACATTTCCCCAGTCAATATTTCGGTAATTGAAATCTCCTCTTATTACTGCACTACCAATTTAATTAGTTTCCCTAATTTCTCTTAGTATTTCACTGTCCGTCTCGTCATTTTGGCCAGGTAATCTGCCACAGGAAGCTGGGGTCTGTGTCTGGACGGGCCAGACAGTGCAGTGGATGATATTGTTTTTGACATATTTGGGCCGTTTCCAATGCTTTGTTAAACCATTGTGCCAGCACTCTGATGTTTGTATGTCTCTGCATTCTAAGGAGAAGAGAATTGCTCTGAAAATGCTGTAAGGTAATAGTTTGCATAAATTAGTGATAATAGAAATGTTTTTTCTTCTATAATACCTTTTATCCAAACAGGATCCTAATGCACTTTACGGTTTAATGCTTCAGAAAAATACTTTACAGCCCCTCATAGGGTGAAAGGATGGGCCACAATGGTTTTTATGACAGTCACTAAAGAGTAAAGGGCTGAAAGCAGAGTCTCAATATTGTCTTAATACAGTTGTGCAAACGTGGGCACGTGAAGATAAAGTGATGTGTCCGCAGTCACATTGGTTCCATTTGAACCTACAAGCCTTGAGAGCACTCTCAGTTCACTGCTGTAACCATTAGACATTCTTCTGCATATCTTAGTATGTCTGTAGTGGCTAAGCTCCCATCATCTTCTTCTTCTTTTTTTTTTTGTTATTATTGTTGAAGGTTTCAAAATTGGAAAGAACAGATCTTCCCAAATCAGCCCGAAACAGTCCTTCAATTACCCTGAAGGACTGGGCCACACATGATCCCCTGGAGGCTCCAAAAAATGACTCCATCTTCGCCATCGAGCCCTGTGAAACCACCCATTTCCAAACTATTGCCGCAGATTTTCTGGATGACCTCGGAAACATGTACTCAACTGGTTCCTCGCATCCCACTCAATTACTTCGCCCGGAACCTCTCTTCCAATGTGATCCTTCCACACTGGGAGCAGCATCCCAAGCTGAAACCACATGTACTGGAGAGAGAGAATATTTGCAAAGGGAAAAGCAAACCATGGCAATGAAGCATAAACTGGAAAGACAAAAGCCAGTGGTGGCAACAGAAATGAGCGAAGAGCCAAAACTGGAGGCATTAAAATTGGTTTTGCACTTGGAGGAGATGCCTGGCACAAGCCAGACAGGCTTGGAAAGCACTAAACCTGCAGGATATGATGCCAGCACTGGACTGAAATCCTGTAAACAAAGCAAAAAAGGTGAGAGGAGCTGTTGGTCTAATTGTAGATAGTGTTGAATCCCGAAACCCAAGACTGTGGAGTGATAATATGAGGAGAGTAGGGGAGTCCTAGCATTACAGCAAGTTCTTCCATGGGTTCACGTTCACTCATGTTTCCTCCAGCTCCCTCCTGGCCCTCTCTGTTTTATGTCTCTTAATTAAACTTTACTTTTCTGGTATGACTGGAACACAGGTACTGACAAAGTTCTCACAGATTACTGATACCTGCTAATATGTTAATATTGCCTTCTCATACCACGTTCTTGTAAAAGGAGATGGAGATGCAAGCAATGTCCTAGGATAGCCTGACATAGTAAAGCAGGTCTTTGCTTTGCCCTTCTGGGTCGCCAACATAAAAATATTTCAATGTACCCTTAATACATAAGTCTATCTGCATGACCACGTCTACTGGCTGGAACCTGAAGACAGGGAGAGCAATACTGTTGACATCAGAGCTAAGGTTCCCTGTACGTACTAGGATCAGTCCAGACTGTGGGTTATGCTCCCATTCCAGCAGGTGGAGTCAGAATCAAAAGCTCGAGGGGAGGTCCTATATGACCTCACACCTTGTGCCTCAATCCTCAGTATCTTCTGACTCCAGCAGGTGTGAGCAGGGGACTGATCAGTCCCCAGCACAGGTTTTTAGGTTTTATTCCTTATTTCCTGTATTTTTGAGGAATCAAGAATTTAAAAAAAAAAAAAAATGTAATAGTTATCTAAATATTCCATCTACTTTGTAGTACCCAAGAAGGAGGGCACCTTTCGACCCATTCTGGATCTCAAAACCGTCAACAGGGCGCTTCGGGTCCCTCGCTTCCGCATGGAAACGCTCAGATCGGTGTTAGCTGCGGTCCATCGGGGAGAATTTCTAGCCTCATTGGACTTGACGGAGGCGTACCTCCATATTCCGATCCATCCGGATTTCCAAAAGTTTCTGCGTTTCAAGATACTGGGACAGCATTTCCAATTCAAAGCGTTGCCTTTTGGTCTAGCAACGGCTCCTCGAGTATTTACGAAAATAATGGTCGTAGTCGCAGCGGCACTTCGCAGGGAAGGGATCCGGGTGCACCCGTATCTAGACGACTGGCTCATTCGGGCAAAGTCCCAAAGCCAGGGGGTCCAGGCTGTGGACCGAGTAGTGTCCTTGCTTCAATCGCTGGGATGGATAATCAACTACGACAAGAGCCACCTAACACCCTCTCAGTCAATAGACTTTCTGGGCGCTCACTTCGACACAAGGGAAGGAAAGGTGTTCTTGCGTCCAGAACGGGCGCAGTCATTGAGAGAGCAGGTTTTTCGATTCTTGACACTCCAAGTTCCAACAGCCTGGGATTATCTCCAGGTTCTGGGAACGATGGCCTCCACGATAGACCTTGTACCTTGGGCGTTTGCGCACCTTCGACCTCTACAGAAAGCGCTGTTATACCGGTGGAAGCCAGTATCTCAAGATTACAGTGCGATTCTGCCAATTCCCCCAGCGGCGAGACTCAGTCTACGTTGGTGGCTGGATCCTCGCTCCTTGGCTCGAGGAGTTTCTTTGGAAACGCCGGACTGGTTGATGGTTACTACAGATGCCAGCCTCTCAGGATGGGGGGCGGTATGTCAATCGAGTTCCATCCAAGGCATTTGGACGAAGGAACAGAAACAGTGGTCCATCAACCGATTAGAGACAAGGGCAATACGTCTTGCTCTACAGGGATTCCTTCCGCTGGTTCGTCGGCGAGCAGTCAGGATCCTCTCGGACAATGCAACTGCAGTATCGTACATCAACCGTCAGGGAGGCACAAGGAGTCGTCTGGTCGCGTGGGAAGCGGAAAAGCTAATGCAGTGGGCGGAGCGACACTTAATTCGCTTAGCGGCCTCGCACATTGCAGGTATAGACAACGTACAGGCGGATTTTCTCAGCCGTCAATGTCTGGATCCAGGGAAGCGATGTTTCTGATAGAGAGGTGTTGGGGTCGTCCTCACGTGGACCTCATGGCCACTGCCAAAAACGCAAAGGCTCCGCGCTTCTTCAGTCGCAGGCGGGAGCACGGTGTGGAGGGCGTAGATGCCCTGGTACTTCCGTGGCCCAAAAAGGTCCTCCTTTATATTTATAATTGGTGGGGAGAGTACTCCGTCGGATAGAGAATCACCCAGGACCGGTAATTCTGGTAGCTCCAGAGTGGCCAAGGAGACCGTGGTTCGCGGATCTTCTTCATCTAGCTCGCGAGGGACCAAATCGTCTCGGACACATTCCTCGACTTCTAAAGCAGGGGCCCATATTTTTAGAGAGGGCAGATCGCTTCTGTCTTGCGGCCTGGCTTTTGAGAGGCGCAAGCTGAGGCGTCAAGGATATCCAGAAGCGGTAATTTCCACCTTATTGCGGGCTAGAAAGTCTTCCACCTCCATTACCTATGTGCGGATATGGAAGGTTTTTGAGGATTGGTGTGTGACCCGTTCCATTTCTCCGGGTCACGCCTCAGTGAACCAGATTTAAGCTTTCCTCCAGACCGGACTTGAGATGGGTCTTGCCTATAACTCCCTTCGAGTGCAGGTATCGGCGTTGGGAGCATTGTTACAGTCTGGTTCTCTCTCGTCGCTGTACTCTCACCCAGATATTCTTCGTTTTCTCAGGGGTGTACGTCATCTGAAACCTCCTTCCAGATCACCCTGTCCGTCTTGGAGTCTTAACTTGGTGCTCGAGGCTCTCGGAGGTCCTCCATTTGAGCCTTTACGGAGGGCCACCATCAAAGACCTCACCTTAAAGACTACTTTTCTGGTGGCCATAAGTTCCGCGAGACGTATCTCGGAACTTCAAGCTTTGTCTTGCCGAGAACCTTATCTCCGTTTTTCTGATGACGGAGTTTCCATACGGACGGTACCTTCTTTTCTCCCAAAGGTGGTTTCTTCTTTCCATTTGAATCAGTCGGTAGAACTCCCTTCCTTCTTACCGTCAGATTCCAGACAGCTCCGTAGTCTGGATGTAAAGAGATGTCTAATGCAGTACTTGGCATCCACTAATGACTTCCGTCTTTCAGATCATCTTTTTGTTCTATGGTCTGGCCCCAGAAGGGGTCACATGGCTTCTAAGACAACCATCGCCCGATGGCTCAAGGGGGCAATTGCTGCTGCATATATAGGAAAGGGGCGCACTCCGCCTGTAGGAGTTAAGGCACACTCCCTTAGGGCGCAAGCTGCTTCGTGGGCAGAAAGTTCGTCCGTGTCCTCTCAAGAGATTTGTAGAGCGGCCACCTGGAAGTCTTTACATACTTTCTCTCGACACTATCGTCTGGATGTTCGTGCTCCGGGTTTCGGATCCTTTGGTGATAGTGTTTTGAGAGCAGGGCTGTTATCGGCCCACCCGGAGTAGGGAAGCTTTGGTACATCCCACAGTCTGGACTGATCCTAGTACGTACAGGGAAAAGAAAATTATTCCTTACCTGCTAATTTTCGTTCCTGTAGTACTCAGGATCAGTCCAGACACCCTCCCTGGTGATTGGGATTTATTCGGGGATAAGCCTCTGCTCTCTAAGTCTACTCCTTTTCTTCTCCTAATTTAGCCCTGGGGCTCCAGGGCTCATTGTTTCACAGTTTGATTTACAAGTTCCATGTTGGAGTTGTTTTATCAGTTTTTTAATCTTCGTTCATTCTTGTTGAATAAGTGTTATTCTTGATTCCTCCGTCTCTTCTCTTTGGCTTTGCAAGTCTAGTTACTGAGGATTGAGGCACAAGGTGTGAGGTCATATAGGACCTCCCCTCGAGCTTTTGATTCTGACTCCACCTGCTGGAATGGGAGCATAACCCACAGTCTGGACTGATCCTGAGTACTACAGGAACGAAAATTAGCAGGTAAGGAATAATTTTCTTATGAATCTAATACTTAGGTACATTCCAGATAGGAGGGTATCTAATTATTTAAAAGGGGGCCTTCATGGGAAGGTCTTCACTTTTGTCCGTCATCAGTTGGTTGATGACTAAGAACAAATTGGAACTAATGTTATAAAAAAAAAAAATAAATAAATTTGAATTAATGGTTCTTGCAAAGTTCCCATTGCCTGAGACTTCACCCTTTTTTCAGTTTGAAGACTGTGCAGAACCTGGGAGTGGTACTTGACCCTGCCCTTTCAATGCACCCACATGTAAGGGCAGCGGTGAAAGATTACCTTCTGCAAACTGTGTATTTAGCACAAAATTAAACTGATTCTGGCTACTGCTGATTTCAGGACAACTCTGTAGGCCTTGGTAATATCCCGACTGGATTATTGTAATTCGTTACTTTTGGGCCTGCCATAAACCATCCTCAAAGCATTCCAGACAGCTGAAAGTGCTGCCTCCCACGTAGTGTGAGAGGAGGTGCTGACCTTACAGAACATATCACAGCAACACATTGTGCACTATATTAGTTGCCGATCCAATGGCGGATAAAATTGAAAACTTTGACTTAGATTTTTACAAAGCATTAGACAAAGATTTCCCAATTTTGTTTGAATACAATACTGAAGATTTATAAACCACTCTGATCTTTTAAGATCCTCTGGGCAAAATTTCCTAGAGCTCCCCTCTATAGGCTTAATTTGATTTTCTGAATCCCGAACTATGTTATTTTCAATAGCAGAGCCCCTCCTTTGGAATTCTTTGCTTAATAACATGTACTAAGCATTTTAGGAAACAATTGAAGATGGGTTTTATTTAATCAGGCATTTAGTCTGTCTGATAAATAGTTAAGTGTGGCTCAGATATGACAATGTGTAGAGAAAAAGGATAACATCAGGAATGCCTTGATCATGATGGGGGCCATATTCAGTAGGCTGGTTAGTGAACCAGTTATCCAGCTAAAGTTAGTTGGATAACTCGTCCTGCTGAATATACTTAACTGAAGTTCTCCGGTTACATGTAGCAGCATAACTAGAAATCCTAAATGGCTATGTTTTAATACAGTAAAATAATACAGCCATTTAAGTTTTTTAGTTTCCTGGCCTTGAGGGGCTGGATAATTTGCTACTTATCTGGATATTGCTGACAGAAAGCAAAGAAAAAGAAATAAAAGGGCCTGAGGCCTAGTCTTTCCCCTCCCCTTACCTAATGCAATAGATAGTCCTGTCGGGCGGTGCTCCCTCCATGCCCCAACCTCTCCTGCATTTGTTTAAACTTTGCGGTTCGCAGTTTGCCCCCCTTCTCCCTTGTCATAAAGATCAGGAAAATCGTTCCCTTACCTCCATCCCACTCCACGATACCTAAACCAACGCCAGCTGAGAGCGAGGTTTAAACTCACCTGCTCCTGGCTCTTCCACAGCTGCGTTTGACAGAGGTACCAGTGGAAGTGTAAACTTCACTCAGATAATGCTTTATCAGCCTGATCACAGTGGAAACACCAATGAACTATTCCGTGTTTCGGAAGACAATTTATTACCCCAGCATGGAGCCCATAGCTCAGAGACATAGGAGCTGTCGCACTCAATTTCACGCACCCTAATTAGCATAATCTGAAGTGCCATATATCCAGTCCCTAACTGTTCTCCGAAGGCTTAAAACCGGTAAACCAAGACCCCCTTGGCCCCAGTCCTTTTTCGACCACCTTAATGGAGTTCTAGGTTTTAGCCCCCTCCACAAACATTTTGAAAGTAATCTGTCCATTAGTAGAATATCTTTGCCTTTTGGCTGATGCTGGAAACCTGTGCAATATGTGCCGGATTTTAATATCTACGCGCGGGCGTACATTTGTGCGCCCAACCCGGCGCGCACAAATGTACGCCCGATTTTATAACATGCGCACACAGCTGCGCGCCTGTTATAAAATCCAGGGTCTGCGCGCGCAAGGGGGTGCACCTTGTGCGTGCCGAGCCCTTGGGGAGCCCTGCTGGCTTTCCCCGTTCCCTCCAAGGTCGCTCTGAAATCGGAGCGGCCTCAGAGGGGACTTTCCTTCCACCACCCCCCCAACCTTTATTTTATAAGTTGTGCCTGCCTCTGGGCAGGCATAGGTTGCGCGTGCCGGCATGCAATCCCCTGGCCCAGCGGCTACGGAGGCCTCTGGCCCCACCCCTTTTTTCAAGCCCAGGGACATATGGGTGCTACCGGGCCGTTTGAAAATAGGCACAGCGCGTGTAGGGCTTTGAAAATCTGCCCCTATATGCGTATGGGAGGCAGGGAGGAGGTTTGATGACCGGCAACCTCCCGTCAGCCCCCTCCATAGGAAATACAATTTCATTATGAACATTGCCAAGCAAGAGGACCTCCTGATTAAAATAAATAAACACAAATATATATTTTTTATTTAATTTAGAATTTATATTCTGTTTTTACAGGGAAATAGTCCAGTTAATGGCAGATTACAGTGCAAAATAAATTGAACGCCTTTACCCAGTATAAGAAAAGCAAGTGCCCACCCTCGCGTTAGTAGAATATAGAATTCATACAAACCCATGAAGGTCTGATGACAAGGCAAATTATAGAGCAACTCAGGAGGACAGTTATTTATTTATTTAACGGTTTTTATATACCGACAACCGTTTGCACATCGTATCGGTTTACATATAACTTGTAACTATTAATCCTTAAATATAACAGTAACCTGACTAACCTCTGTACTAAAGCCCCTCCTCCCTCCCCTAATTTTCATATCCAGCAGTCTCTTGTATTACATGGTACGTTCTAATCTGCCTTCATCCACATCGTTTGCATTTTTTTTGTCTGTCTGGCCCACCAGTCAGAAGGTGATAATGCCAGGGTTTATTTTTGTTATCTGTCTGGTGCAAGAGCACTGTACTAACAGAGTAACCCGTCTTTCAATGTCGCTGATCGAAATATCCAGATTGGATTCCAGCTCTCAACCAATGTTTACGTTTTTTTATTATAATTTTGCCTTAATTATAGGTCCCACCGAAGATGTATAAAAATATTGAGGTCGATATTCACAGGGCTTGCCCGGGTAACTCGGAGTTACCCGGACAACTCTTGACATTTTTTAAATTCACGCCCCTCTGGCTAGTGAAACTTTACCTGAATAACAAGAGGCAAGGGCCGGGGAGAGGGGTAAAATGTTATCCAGGTACCGCTGATATTCAGTGCTACCTGGATAAACGTAAGCAGATAAGTATGCCCGGGGAAATTGCTGTCCTCGGGTAACCTGCATAACTTTAGAGGGGTTTAGTTAGAGGAACATTTACTGGCATATCGGGGGTAATGTTAATTGGACAACTTTTCTGCTCACCGGCTGACTCTCTGTATGGGCCTCATTTCACACAGAAACATGTCTGTCATCACACACCACGCGCAGGGCTGGTGCCAGGGTATTAGGCACCCTAGGCAAACCTTGCAGTCTGGCGCCCTCTCCCCTTACACAATTTTAAATTATGCATTTATAACATATTTTACATGAAAAATGACATTCTGAGGTACAATTAATATACAAGTTGTTGTGATGCCAACAAGAAAACTTTGCATCTTGGAATTCATAAGGCATCATACCTATTATGATATATTTCGGCATGGTCCTCCCATATCAACACAATACTATCTGCCAACACTCAAAGAATAACAACCCCACCTATGAAAAAGAATACCAAAAATATTACACCAGAATCTAAAATACCAATACACCTATCAGGAAAACAGAACAGGCTAAGCTACTACAGATTCCTACAGAGAAACCTCATATTAAAAGAATGCTTCATCTCAGTCTTTGCATACAGAACACAAACCCTCACCAAATACAGAATAAAGCCACATAAAGTATAAATAGAAATGTGCAGACAAAAACTGAACTGTAAAACGCATCATGCCAGACTCTCTATATAGTGCAACAATGGAAAAACAAAAATGTCACCATTCCTCATGAAACAAATCAATAAAATCAAGATATATATTTATTTATTTTATTTATTTAAGTTTTTTTATATACCAACATTCAAGACAGTAGTCCCATCATGCTGGTTCACAAGAAACAGGGGTGCAATAAACTTTACAATTTGAACAATGGTGCAGAAAAGCAGTTACATGTAACAGGGAATCAATAACTAGGAGTAAGAAGGAAAATGAAGATCAAATAATTATATATATATATATATATATATATAATAACATTATAAGAGGTGGCTATTAATGCTAATACTAGCGAAGAATGTTGATTGGCTATTAATGCTATTACTAGCGAAGAATGTTGATTGGAGGAGGTTAAGTAATGTTGGAGTTAGGAAAGGCCTGCGTGAACAGCCACGTCTTGAGTCTTTTCTTGAATGTTGAGATGCTGGGTTCCATTCTAAGATCCGGGGGAATGGCGTTCCATAAAGTTGGACCAGCTGTGGAGAAGGCCCGATCTCTAAGCGTGATGTGTCTGGTAGTTTTGGCTGGAGGTACTTGAAGAGATCCTTTGTAAGCATCTCTTGTCGGTCTTGTTGAGTAGTGTAATCGGAGGGGGATATGGAGATCGATTGGGGCTAATTGATGGATGTTTTTGAAAATGGTGAGAATGGTCTTGTAGATTATTCTGAAGTGGATAGGCAGCCAGTGGAGGCCCATCAGGATAGGGGTTATGTGTTCTCTTCTCCTGGTGTTAGTGAGTATACGGGCGGAGGCATTTTGGACCATTTGCAATGGTTTGGTGTGTGAAGAAGGGAGACCAAGCATGATGGAGTTACAATAGTCCAGCTTTGCGAAAATGATTGATTGTAGAATCGTTCTGAAGTCATGTGTGTGGAAGAGAGGCCGTATTCTTTTCAGCACTTGGAGCTTATAAAAGCAGTCTCTGGTGGTTTTGTTGATGTTCGCTTTCAGGTTTAGGTGATTGTCAATTAGAACTCCTAGGTCTCTCACTTGTGTAGTATTTGGTAAGGCTGGATGAGTGGGTGTGAGGGAGCTGTTTTCTGGTGTGATGAGTAGAAGTTCCGTTTTTGAAGAATTTAGTATAAGGTTGAGACTTGTGAGAAGCTGTTTGATATTTTGGAGGCAGGTTTCCCAGTGAGACAGTGTTTTTGCGAGTGACTCCTTGATGGGGATCAGGACCTGAATATCGTCAGCGTAGAGGAAGTGTTTGAGATTGAGGTCAGTGAGAAGTTTACATAAAGGTAACAGATAAATGTTAAACAAGGTAGGAGACAGGGATGAGCCCTGAGGGACTCCTACTGACGCAGGGTGAAGAGAGGATTCTTTGTTATGAATCTTAACCTTATATCCTCTGTTGCTGAGGAAGGTTCTAAACCAAGATAGGGCGGTGCCCGAGATACCTATGGCTGTTAGTTGGTTGATGAGAAGAGAGTGATTGACCGTGTCAAATGCAGACGAAAGGTCGAGTAGGATCAGAAGGAAGGATTGTCCTTTGTCTAAGCCTAGGATGATGTGGTCGGTCATAGAGATGAGAAGGGCTTCCGTGCTTAAGGTTTTACGGAATCCGTATTGTGATGGGAAAAGTAGGTTATTGTCTTCAAGGTAGTTTGAGAGTCGGGAGTTTACCAATTTTTCCATTATCTTGGCTATGAAGGGGAGGTTGGCTATAGGTCTAAAGTTGTTAGGATCGTTTGGGTCCAGATTTGGTTTTTTGAGAAGGGGTTTGAGTGAGGCTAGTTTGAGGTTGTCCGGGTAGAGTCCTTGAGTGAGGGAGCAGTTTATGATATCTGCCAGTGTTTTGGCGATAGAATCTGGAATTGATAGTAGTAGTTTAGCTGGGATGTGATCTGAAGGGTGGGAGGAAGGTTTCATTTTCCTTAGAATTCCTTGGATCTCCATGGATGAAGTTGTGTCAAGTTCTTCTAACTGAGTGTAGTTGATTGAGGGTTGACGAGTGGTTAGTGGAACAGTATGGTTAGTGGGGAGCTGAGATAGAAGAGTGTTGATTTTGTTGCTGAAGAATAGAGCTAATTCTTCCGCTTTCGATTGAGCTTGGTCATGTGGAATCTCTGGTTGGTTTAATTGTGTGAGGTTGGCTACATAGCTGAAGAGGGCTTTGGCATCGAATACCAGGTCATGTATCTTCGAGGCGTAATAGTCCCTCTTGGATCTTAGGGTGCTTGATTTGTATTGGTGCAGAGATGATTTGTAGATTGAAAGGGTGTTGGTTCCTGGGTTTTTGCGCCATTTAGCCTCATTTTGTCTTAGTTTTTTTCTTAGTATAAATAAATACTTTTTTCTTAGTATAAATAAATACTTTTTTGTCTTAGTATAAATAAATCATTAATCATAATTATAAAATCATACTAATAAAATAATTTCAAAACAGCTGATGAATAGAATATTAATAATTACTAATGCAAATTCTGAAAGCTTTACCAAACACCAATAAAATATTTCAAACAGCAGACATATGACACACTACCCAATAATTAAAATGGTAGTCAATCAAGAAAAATGAACTTAAAAAGCCACCTTTACTTTACCCTGTCCAGCAGTTCTGCTTTCAATCACACAATGCTCTCGCTCTCTCTTACTTACACACAGGCTTTCAATCACACACATGCCCTCTCTCACAACCACAAGCCAGCCAAAAACATGCTCCATCTCTCTCGCACACATACATTGACACACACAAGCACCCTCCCTGACTCACATACACATTACACTCTCATAGAAGCACCTTGCTTTCAGACTTGCAGCATTTTTCACTTTTACTAAAAGTGAAAGTGATGCTCCCAACCGTTAAATAAGAAAACCACGTTCCTATCAGAAGGCGAAATGACACCCTTCCTTCAGGTTCTGTCCTCCCAAAGGACAGCCACCCACACAGTACAGCTTCTCTTGTTTTACGCTTTCAGGCAATAAAGCAAGTGTCTTTCTTTAAACTCATGTGATTACTCATGTGGGAGATACGGAACAGAAAGACATCCTTAGTCAGCTTCCCTTTAAAAATATACATTTTCTAAAGGCGTAAAAAAAAGCAAAACCATTTCAGATTGGAACTATTCTAGTCTTCATGCTTAAATTATGCTTAAAAACCCAAACCCAACCTGGCATCAGTATCTTAAATTTGTGATTTTGCTGATGAACATTTTAAATACTTTAATTTTATTTTGCTTTTGTATTTGTCTATACCCACTTTGTTAAATTTTATTTTCCAGAAGAGGGATGCTTAAAATTCAGTAATTTCATCTTTCATCCAACTTTTCAAAAGTTGCGCTACCAGCACAAAGGTTGAGGTATATTATTATCACATTTCATTTTTTTAAACTGGCAGATTCCTTTCTCACATATACACCACCATTCCTTTCTCACACACACACAGAAAGAAGTTCAGTGCAGCTGGTCTAGCTGATCACGTGGCCGAAGAAAGGAAGATCGGCGCAGCCGGAGACCAGGCGCTGAGACTTGGGTGCCGCGGAAGGCAGCCAGCCAGCCCCCGACTCGCCCTGCCTCCCGATGCCCCCCTGGTGGTCCAGCGGAGGGCCTGGGAGCAATACCGCTCCTGGAGCCTCAGCTGCCACTAACCAAAATGGCACCGGTGGCCTTTAGGGGCTACCGGTGCCATTGGTTGGCCCCTGTCGCATGGTAGGGGCTAAAGGTCACGGTGCCATTTTGCTTACTAGCAGCCGAGGCCCCGGGAGCGGCAGATCGCTCCCGGGCCCTCCGCTGGACCACTGGGGGGGTTCAGGAGGGTGGCACGGGAAGGCAGGGCGAGTCGAGGGCAGGCAGAATTTTGAAAGGGCATTTTTTGCCCTTTCAAAATTCTGCTGCCTGCCGCGGCGCCCCCTAAGTCTTGGCGCCCTAGGCACAGGCCTAGCTCGCCTAGTGGTTCCTCCGGCCCTGGCCACACGCTCACCCCACAAACGGCAGCCGCTAATCATCTCCACTTCCTTGGAACCAGCTGTTTTGAAGTGAAGTAGGGAGCTGGTGGTGTAACGTTTGGCTCAGCTGTGCTTTCGGTATGAAGGCAGAGGTCACGACCTGTCCTAGTCCTGGCTGGGTCACAGTCCCTCTCAATATATACCTGTCTTCAACTGGCTACACTGAACTTGAAATATTTAAGTGTTTTGTTTTGTTGTGTTAAGTGACCATGAAGAGGAGCCAGCACCTGGGTCCCTCCGACATCTACCTTGATGACATCAAAAAATTAAGAGCCGAAGAGATTTCGCTTTATTTCCCGAAAAGGTATGGAGGAGGGCTCTTTGCCTGGATCCCAGAAGTTTATACTATCCCTTTGGTCTTACTTAGGCATGCATTTATCTGTCTATCTATTTATTTATGTATTCCATTTTAGATTTTACCGTTTCCATTTTTTCAGTGGGGATTACAATTTACACATGCATTATCTATTACATATAATCATAAAACAATAACAAAACAACAATTAAGGATACAGTACAAAAATATATATAAATTACACTATCAATATTACTAGTATTTACATAATCATGGAGTCTGCTTATGTCCTAGCAAAGAAGAAAGCCTTGAATTTCTTCCTAAACCTTAAGTAGTTTTCTTCCTGACGTATTGCTAAAGGTAAATTATTCCACAACATAGGAACTGCCAATGACATGCTCGCTAAAGAGTGCTTTTTAATCAAAATAAATGAGTAGATGGAACAGTATACAAGTTCTGATAGTCAAAAAACTCTTTTTAAAAATAAGCTGGTGGCTTCATGTGTGTGCTGTGCATTGCTTGGCGGAAGGAACTTGGTAGCGTTCCCAGCTG
This sequence comes from Rhinatrema bivittatum, assembly GCF_901001135.1. NCBI lineage: Eukaryota > Metazoa > Chordata > Amphibia > Gymnophiona > Rhinatrematidae > Rhinatrema > Rhinatrema bivittatum. Next base: position 48,518,989 of record NC_042622.1, on the reverse strand, counting down.
AGCTCTTCTGTTCCCTGAGGCTGACCAGCATTGGGGATGCCATAGAGGCAGAATTCACAGCCCGTGGGGGAAGAGGAGTCGTCGTCATTCGATTGCAATGGCGACACCTAGTGGCTGGGTTCTGGGCCCATGATTGCAGGACTCCTGGCTGAGGATTCACCATAGTGGGCACATCACTGGGTTGTTGCAAATGAAGGCTCCTGGTGCCAGCTCCCAGCCCTACTTCCAGTTCAGCTGACAGCCCAAAGGAACCAGGGAGAAACTGCTGGGTTAAAACGAAAAAAAACACAAAAGTTGCTACTTTTGAACACCCAAATAATAACTTTAAAATATGCAAAACTTCATTTGATATAGAAAAATGTCTCCTGCTCTCCACCTTAATCAGGTTTATAAGATTAGTCTGTTGTGACTTGAGAGACCTAAGCCACAGTATAACTGAGCTATTCCCTGCTTCAAAATCATTCTTTAGAACAGTTTCCTTGTCCACTTTCTCCCAAGGCTTGTTCTCCCCTTTATCCACCCCTCACCTTATGCCCAGCTCTTCCTGTCTGTCAGGTTGATGCAATATAGTGCACTCGGCTGAGCGCACGGCTCTACAGGCACTTGGACGCGCGTCCATACCCCCTCATGCAGTAAGGGCATTAGTGCATCCAAAATGCGTGTCCACACAGCACTCAGCACATGGAAATTCATGTGGATGAGGCTATTAGCTATTTCCCCCAATGCAAAAAAAAAAAAAAAAAATGTGTGCCTGACGTGCATATTTTTACTCTCAAAAGTTTACAGAAAAGCAGAAAATACTGCTTTTCTATAGCTCCTCCAACTTAAAATATTGTGGTGATATTAAGTTAGAGGCACCGAAAAAAAGAGAGCAGTTAAAAAAAAAAAAAAAAAGTGTGCCGGAGGTCAGTTTAGGGAAACAAGCGCCTGTGCACAGGTTAGGAAAACGGTCGCTCCATAAAACTGAGCATCCATTTCCCTAACCCACTGACAGCCATCTCTCCCCGGCGCCCGATGCAGAGGAAGCGCCAGGAATGCAAAATTTCCCCTAGCGCCTCCTTTTTCCCGCAGCAGCCCATTTAAATATTAAATCAGGAACCTGGGAGAGGTGGATCGGCGCGCGTCAAGAGAGCAGGCACTCTGTCGTGAGCGCCCATTTAACACGCCAATATTGCATTGGCCTGTGTGTGTGTGTGGCCCTCTCTGAAGAGGCACCTCTGCAGCCCAAGACGGGTAGAAAAGGAGATTTGGCAAGGGCTGCCCCCTAGCAGCTAGCAGATGTTGTATGTCTCAGTGATTCCTGTGTCTTTTTGCTTTGGCAGTGATTTCGCCCCACCAGACAAACCCTTGCTTGATGCCAGCACAGGCTCTCCTGCCCATCTGCTCGGAAACATCACGAATGACAGCGGCTTGGAATTCCTGTCTGACCCCATCTCTCAACTGGGAGACAAAGTCAAGGTGTCCCTGTGCGGCGGCCTGGGAGACAGAGGAGAGATCCAGCACAGTAAGAAACAAGTGAAGCTGAAAATGATAGCGGATAAGGGTCACGAGGCCTATCTAATCAACCCTCTCCCGATGCAGTACTGCCCAGCCTCAGGCTGTACCCTCGCATCTAGTTCTAAGGGAAGGAGTAAGAGGCAGCCAGAGTAAGAGATGGAAAGTGCTGGTAGAAACTCGTGAGATGCAGGATCAGGGAGCGTGCAAGGAGCATGTGACAGCGTGTAGGGATGAGACAAACGAGACAGGGACAATGAACGAATTGAAGGCGGATGTAAGACAACACAGAAAGTAGTTTTAATATAAAATCAAAGACAACATAACTGTGTGAGGCCAATATTCAGAAGTCCTAGGCGCCTAACTTAATGAGTTAGATGGCCAGATATGGGAAACTGAAAACTTCCTTAATTTTTTCATTTGTCAAATGTATTAATCGATTAACACAAATAAGGCCTAAGTGATGTACAAAAATTTAAAAACATTCATAATAATAAATTTATAAAAGACATAAAAACTATACAACAAAAACACACAAAACTCAAATTGCCATAAAATAATCTCGTACGATACTACATTATGAAAGTCAAAGCTGCAGTTCTTAATAAAATGCCCATTTTAACAAAACGCTTTTTAAAAGAAGTCTAAATTTCTTGACACAATCAGCTGTCCAGAATTCCATAGGCAAGGAATTCCAGAAAATGGGTGCCGCAAGTGGAAAAAGCAGAGTCTCTTGTAGTGGCAAGTCGAGGGCACATCTAGTAAAACTCCACTCGATGATCTCAATTGATGAGATGGTTCACAAATTTTTAATAGCGTAATGGACCAGGGACAGGAATCCGAATTTAACAATTTGAACAATTTAGATGCCTAAAACGTGGGCAAGATCAGATTGGGGGGAACAAAATTAGGCATCCTGTGCCGATGTGCAGTGCTAGGCGCCTAACTCAGGGGCCTAAATTTAGATGCTCAGTGTTGTGGGTTTTTTTTTTTTTAATATCGGCCTCTTTATCAATAGCGTGCAGGTTCCATGCTTGCTGAACCACCACCTCTTTCTCCAGCTGGGGATCTCAAGAGTTGAACCTGCAGCTTTCTGGCTCCCAACCAGGGACTCTGCTGAGTTAAAGGAGCAGCTTCCTGAGCTGAGCTAGTAGGAGAACCCAAACTATGGGGCTGGTGTAATAAGACCAGCGGTGAGATTGGTGCTAGTTGTCAGCGCATATGGTTTGGTTTTTTTTTCAGTGCGTGCAACCAAAGCAGGCGCCTCCTACGGGTTGTAATGAAGGCTGTGCATGTAAATGAGATGCTCCCTTCCTGTTTCTCACATCTCTTCCCCATCCCCCGCACTAACCTTCCCATCCCCACGACTCTTGCCCATCATGAGAGCTGTGGTTGAGAGTGCTGGGAGGAAACCGGTTCAACCCCTGGCAGCAACTGGTGGGCAGAGAGGGGGCAGTCCGCATTACTGGTGCGGGGGGAGGTAAGCAGAAGGTGAAGCACTGGTGAAGGCAGTGGAGGGGGAGGAGGAGAGGTGGGCCTGCCTTAGCAACAGCAGCAGGGAGGGGAGGAACCAGCAGGGAAGGATAAAGGCAGTCTAGTGGTGGTAGTGGAGGTAGCCTTCAGTGGCATAGGCAATGGGAGAGGAGGAAGAGAAAGGTTACCTATATGCATTAGTGGTAGTAGTGAGGTGAGGAGACAAATCTGCACTAGCAGCAGGGGGAGAGGTGGAGAGGGAGGGAGACCGGGTGCCAACCTGCACTAGTGACAATGGTGAGATGGAAGGGAGGCAGCAAAAGTGGCCAGGGTTATTCTGGCTACCGAATCATTGAACCTAGGGTTTATCCTGTAGTAAAGCAATTCAGTGATGCGACGAAAAAGTCATGTATTCTAGCTTGATGCAGTGTGTAAAAAATAATAATTTACTAGGAATATATTCTCATTTTTTAAAATATCTGTTCTCTAGCTACAGGTGTCGGTGCAGTGCAGATTATGGGATGCCCCCTTTCTCGGCGCCTCCCTGCTACCCAGAACCTTCTTCTTCTCTAGGGGCCTCTGACTGTTCCTTCCCTTTACATTTCAGAGAAGTTTAAGGAGCACAAGTTGACGTACAACATGCTTGCATCAAATCCAGCCCTCCTCGAGGACCCAAATCTCGTTGTCCGAATTAATAAGAAGTGAGTGACTTGCTCGCTCCTCTCGTCTACTGAGGATCTGAAGTTTTTTTTTGTTTTTGTTTTTTTTTTCCTGCTTCTTTTGGTCTGGCAAGTTTCCTCCTAAATCAATTGGGCCTCTGTTAGACTAAGGGGTCACGAGCCTTCATTCAGAACTACCTGGGGATTCTGCGCGCCCCCCCCCCCCCCTCCCATTCTCATATCCTCTCCCATTTCGCTGACCCAGTCTCTGAGCAACAGTCCTTGGCTCAGAGCTGTGCACTGCTTCCGGAGCCCTACAGTCACGGGCTGAGTCCCGCTCCCAGGTGGGCCCTGCCTTCCCGCTTGGGGGCTGTGAACCTTGGGCTTGGATTTTAGGAAATCTCTTTGCCCTCTGGATTACACATCCCAAGGATCTTCCAAGTAATGAAAAGACAAGCCTGTTACCTGTCTCCAGGCCTCCCACGTCCTGTCCCCTGTACCCGGCTAATGCATCTGAGGTCACCTTTATCTGACCTGACTATTCGCGTCCTGTCTCATACCTGCCAGCTCCCTAGAATTTAACGTGCCTGTGCACTATACTGGCACTTCTCTTATGACTTGCTGTGGCTGCCAAGCCCTTGCCAATATTATACTCCTTCTATCCCCCAGCTGCCAGTTCTCCAGACCTTCTAACTGACCCCTGGTCACTTTGATTTTGAGACAGTCGTACCACAAGACATTCTGAAAATGACTGGCTTTCCTTTTATTTAATGGAAAAAGCAGGATGATGAGATGGGAATTTAAAACAAAATTTAATTTCGGGCTTCTATATGTCCTTCCTCAGATCTGCTAAAGCTACACACTAGCGTAGATTCGTGGGTTATGAACCGTATCATAAGCCACTGAATAGCTTCAGCTCCTCAGCGTCAAGCTGTGTGTGGCTGAGCCATTGGTGGACTACCCCCAGAAACCGAAAACTATTTGCTTTTTAAACTCTGCCTCCTTTCAAAGTGATTACCATTGTCCTCTCCTCTCCATTAATTTCCAGTGCCATCATTAGCCCCCCCCCCCCCCCCCCCCCCAATTAATCTGAATTCATGGCTATAAACCATTGACAAGTTTCACCACCATAATATTGCATCAGCTTCCTATCCTCTGCCTTATGTTTTAGGTATTATAATTGGGCGGTGGCTGCTCCTATGATTCTTTCCTTGCAGGCCTTTCAGAGGAACCTACCTAAGGTATTGTTGATTCCTAAATCAAAATGTCTACGTTATTGTTATTTAGTTGTCTTCAGTCCAAACAGAATCTCTCTGTGCTTTTCCAGTTTAACATTCCAAAAACAGACTTTGCAGCCTCTTATGGCGCGAATGTCCTGGAACACATTCCAGCAGTTCACGCTCCATGAAAGCTTCCGGTGGGGTGGTGGTGGTAGCCCAGTTATTGTTGGGTAAACTGAGACACAGTGAGGTAATGTGACTTGCCCACGGTCAAAGTGTCAGGGTTGGGGAGAATTTGGCCTTGTGTCCTGGGATGTCGCCTTACTCCCAGTTCAGCGCTGTCATAATCTTAACCTCTGATTTATCTTTACTACTTTGATTTATAGTAAGGCTGGTTGCTGCCTTAGCTTATTCTCAGTTTGAGTGGGGCAGACAAAGGCTTCTCACTGACAAATGACACTTCATAGTAAAACTTCAGGGAGCCAGCCAAGCTTCTCCCATCCATTGTGCACCAAGGGAGTGGAGGAATAGCCAAGTGGCTAGAGGAGCAGGCTAGGAACCAGGGAAACGAGGATTCAAATCCCTCTGCCGCGCCTTGTGATCTTGGGCAAGTCACTTCACCATTGCCTATGTTACAAATTTAAGGGCCTGATTTACTAAGGCTTTCCTCCCATTCTGTATCCATGAGGCCCTGAGATTAAGTCCTCTCCTCTAGAGCAGCGCTTCTCAACCAGTGTGTCGCCTCTCCCGGTGTCCCAGTGCCCCGTTGTACTTTCCTTCTCCCTTTTTCCAGCCCCCGCAGGCCAATTGGAAGCCTCCTTTCTTCCTACTCCCACTGCCCAGTGGGAAGCCTCCATCATTCTGCCTGCCCCCGTGTAGGCCAATCAGAAGCCTCCTCCCTTCTACCTGCCAGAGGGAGTAGGAAGAAGGGAGGAAGCCTTTGATTGGCCGGTGAGGCAGGCATTGCATAGCCCGGGGGTGGGGTGGGAGGAATGGCAGTGTTGAACCTCGACGAAGCAAGGCTGCCATGGTAGCTCATCCCCGTGGCGGTGAAGAGGAAAACCCGACCCTGACTGAGGCCACCATGGGAGCCCATTGCCGTGGCGGCGAAAAAAAGAAGGCCCGCTGAAGTAAAGCTGCGGCAGAGCTGGAGCCCATCCCTGCAGTGAAGGCAGAAGAAGTTTTTGGTGAGTTTGTGTGTGTGGGTGTGAATAGATGATTGGGTGAGAGCTTATGTCTGTGGGTGAGAGCTTGGGTGTGTGGGTGTGAATGGAAACCTGGGTGAGAGCTGGTGTGAATGGGTGCGAGAGCATTTGTGTGTGATTGAGAGCTTGTATATAAGAGAGCACGAGTGTGATTGAGAGAGAGACTGGTTAGGGAGATGACTGGTGTGAGAGAGACTAAGACTGATCGTGGGTGTGGGTGGGTGTGTGGGTGTGTCTGTCTGTCTGTCTGTCTTTCCCTCCTTCCTTCCCTCCTTTCTAAGGAAGAGGACTGTGAGGACAGAGCTTCAGCAGCCCTTGCTGCATCTGGTGAGTGCTATTGGCCTGGAAGGGAAAGGAGTAGGAGAGTTGCTGGAGAGGAAAGGTGGCTTTTTAAATTTATTTTTCTTGATTGACTGCCATTTTAATTATTGGGTATTATGTGATGTCTGCTGTTTTGAAATATTTATTGATATTTGGACATGTTTTAATAATTTTTATGAGTTTTTAATTGTTGGATATTCTGTTCAGCAGCTGTTTTGTAACATTTTTAGTATAACTTTACAATTATTTCTGTGTGGGGCTCTATAGCAGCTTGGCTTATTCTGTTTTCCTAATAGGAGGTGTATTGGTGTTTAGGGCCTGGTTTAATAGTTGTATTTCTTAGATAGGGTTGTTACTGTTTGTCTGTGTTCCATAATACAGGTGTAACTTTGTGCGGGTTAGTTTGTGTGCATTATTGCAAATCCTGGGAGTCTGTTAGGTGCTATATTTCTCTTTCCAATTCTCCAGGTTTGCACTGCATGCAGAGTGGCTTTTTAGGTTTTCCATTCCAGTTTCTGTCTCCATATTTATAATTTGTGGTTTTTCTGTACTTTGTGAAGGTCAGTTCTGGGTGTGTGACAGAGGTGAGGTATTTTACTAGCATGTAGGCATGTGTATCAATCTTATTTGTTGTGTTTTCTCAATAGGACATGCATTAGTGGTAAATTACTGTCTTTTCATAAGGAAGGCTATTTTGCCTGGTAGTAAAGGGAGTTTGTTTTGCTTTTACTGCGATGTCATCAGAACCAGAATAACTTTTTTGTATGGCGAGCTGTACGGGTATTGCCCTAGATCTGCTCTGCACTCATTGCTGAGGGTTGAGGGGAGTCCTGTGGATGCAGAGTGCATGTTTACATTTAGCCCCGTGATGGTCACATGTTCAGTGTGTCACGCATGTGAGAACCATCTGTCAGGTGTGTCCCGGCCAGAAAAAGGTTGAGAACCACTGCTCTAGGGACAAGGACATACCTATTGGAATGTAACTTGCCTTGCGCTACCAATGAAAAGGTGCAAGCTAAATAAATAACATAAACATACTCAGAACTACCCTTATGTGGTTAAACCTTCATTCATCCACTTTTGGCAACCTGCCTAATGTTACTGACAGGTTCCCACATAATCGGATAATAGTTCAGTAACTTACATGAGAGCTGCTTCAGGAGGAAAGTTGCTCTTTTATCAGAGCTACAGCTTGACAGAATAACTTTTCTGCTGTGAGTGGAGGGCTATGGGGTGCTTGGCTTTTTGTGTGTCAGTCTATATATTCCTTTTTGAATTTTGGCACGCTGTAGACTACGTCCTCAGTTGCATCCCATCTTTCCTGCAGATCACCATTGACAAGCTGGTCAAGGAGAAGATGCCGAAGAAAAGTGGCCGGTGGTGGTTTTCCTGGCGGAGGAAAGATTTTGCCATCAAGGAGGTATGTCCACGCCTGGGTTTTGCTGGAGCTTAGGCAACTCTATTGAGAGGAGAGATTTTACCCAAAAGATAAAAGAGCTGGGGCAAGACTCTCTCTCCTCACCAGAAGCCTCGTTTTCCTGTACTCCACAGATAGCCCTGGATCTGGGCAGTGCAAAGATGCTCAGTCTGGGTTAGCTCTGCTTAACTCGGCTCCTCCCCAAAGCTGTCTGAAAGATGGTGGAGCGTAGCTATTCCGTCTCAGAGCTGTGCTTCCATTATAAACACCCATCTCTGGATTCCAGAGTCAAGGCAGTTCCCTGGTCTCCGTGGTGTCCCAAAGGAATTGTACTTCAAAATGTTACTCAGTGCATAGGTTTTAGCTGAGGATATGCCCAAAGAATGAATAGCAATAGTAGGTAGTATAGGGCAGGACTGTGATGCTTTAGTGGGAATATTCGAGATAAATAGCGCATTTCCTGGCATGTAGCCAGATGGACTCAGAACGAATGGGTATAGTATCCGCGTGCTAGCAGCTGGAGACGGATCTGACGTCAGCACGGGCGGATATATACCCCCACAGGAAGCGTAGCAACTTAGTAATTTCCGTCTCCAAAGCAGTTTGGCGAGCCTGCACGCTCGCTGAGCGTGTTTTCCAAATCTACTTTCTATTTTCTACTTTCTACTTTCTTTCAAATACAACATCGAGCCCCGCACTCCTGCGGTGATACCCTAAGGTCCCTCCCCCAGTAGAGTTTCCCGGGGTGATTTCCGTGATCCCCCGGAGGTTTAAGTCCTCGGTCCGGTGGCCGAATCGCGGCAGGGACATAGCCCCCGGGCGAGGTTCGGGTGAGGCATACGAGGCGCCTCGGTCCCGGCATGGACGAGGCAGCGGGTGCATATCCTCAAACGCGGCGGTGAAGGTACTTGCCCTCTCCCCCCGCAGCCGGAGACCGCCGAGGATCAGGTAAGGCGTACATCTCTTATTTCTGGTCTCCGAGGAACAGAGGATCGGCGGCGTGGCACGCCGTGGAGGGCGCCATTTTGTGGACCTTGTTCAGGTATTGAGCGCCCGTAATAGGCGCAGCTCTATGACTAAGCGCATATTATATTCCTTCTTGTGCGTATATTGCCTTATTACTGAGAGCATATTGCATACCATTGAGCGTTCATTGCTAACCGCTTATTGCTAAGAGCCTATTGAATGCCATTGAGCGTGTATTGCTAACCGCTTATTGCTGAGAGCCTATTGAATGCCATTGAGCGTGTATTGCTAACCGCTTATTGCTAAGAGCCTATTGAATGCCATTGAGCGTGTATTGCTAACCGCTTATTACTGAGAGCATATTGCATACCATTGAGCGTTCATTGCTAACCGCTTATTGCTGAGAGCCTATTGAATGCCATTGAGCGTGTATTGCTAACCGCTTATTGCTGAGAGCCTATTGAATGCCATTGAGCGTGTATTGCTAACCGCCTATTGCTGAGAGCATATTGCATATGGCTGAGCGCTTGTTTATATAGCTACCGCATATTATTATGATTCTTAAGCGCCTGTTCTTTTAAGCGTATATAGCTGCCGCTTATTATTATTGAGCGCCTGTTGTATTAAGCGCATATTGCTGCCGCATATTATTATTGTGCGCCTGTTATATTAAGCGTATATTGTTGCCGCTTTTCATTCAGCGCTTACTTTTCAATGGAACAGATCGCCTCAGCGGCCGCGCCGCCTGCCTCCGGCATTAAAGCCCTCGGCCTCTGCTCTGCATGCCAGCTTCGAGCCACGCACAGTGAAGAGCCAGACTCCCTATGTGCCCAATGTGAGGAGGCCGTGGGACCCCTCGGGCCAGGACCAGTCTCAGCCACGATTTGCTGATAGTTCCCCAGGGGCTACCCCGGATTTAGCGGTCAGTCTCGACCAATCGGGACTCCCGGGGGATCTTGTACCCCGGCGATTAGAGGCTGCTTCAATTTCCTGGGTGGATCTCTTTAAGGGGATTCATGCCTTTGTACAGATGCAAATGGCTTCACGTCCAGGCCCTGTTGTTCCTGTTGTTCCTGTTGTTCCTGCTGTTTCTGCGGTTCCTGCGGTGGCTGCGACTGCAGCGGCTGCTGCGGTGGCGGCTCCTGTTCCTGGACCCTCACGCCCTTATCGTGAGCGGGGCCTTCCGCCGCTGGACAGTCCAGATCAGTTGGACCAGGAGGTTTCACCGGACAAGTCTGAACTCCCGGACGAGGGGGAGCTTCCCCCAGGGATTGAGCCATATAGAACCATGAGGCAGTTCTTCCCTAAGGAGGATCTCTCCGACCTGGTGTCTCATTGTCTGGCGGAGTTGGATATTACAGGTCCCAGCGCTACGGTACCCTCTGCGCAGAACCCCCTGCTGGAAGGTCTTCGTCCTACAGCCCGCCATTTTCCATTCTTGCAAGCAGCACAACAACTGATAGATTTAGGATGGGCGGCACCAGCGGCTTCCTTCAAAGGGGGCCGGGCCCTGACGGGCAAGTACCTACTGGCACCGGCTATCCAGGACCTGCTGGCGTGCCTTCAGGTGGACGCCTTGATTAGCGCTGTGGTCAAGCGCACTACCATTCCAGTTGAAGGGGGGATGGCCCTCAAGGAGCCACATGACCGGCGACTGGACGCCATTCTGAAACAGACCTTTGAGGTGGCAGCTCTATCTTTGCGGATCGCGATCTGCTGCACAGTGGTGACGCGTGCCTGTTTGTCACAGGTTAGGAACAACGGTCCAGCAGCTGACATGGAGTCAGCTCTTTCGTTCCTCACGGATGCTGCATCAGACCTAGTCCGGACAACAGCTAAGGGGATCTCATCCTCCGTAGCCGCCAGGAGGCATCTCTGGATCCGGAGATGGTCAGCTGATGCGGCTTCAAAGACATGCCTCACCAGATTGCCCTTTAAGGGCTTTTTCCTATTTGGCAGCGACCTTGATAAACTGGCCAGTACATGGGGTGCCTCTCCAGTGCCTAGACTGCCGGAAGATCGGTTCAGAAGGGGCCAGCGCGCCTTTCCAAGGCCCTCCAGGGGCAGGAGTTCACAGCACTTTGTTCCATACAGGAGTCGCTACCAGGCACCTCGTACTCAGGCCCGGAATCAGTCCTTTCGGACCAAGCAGCACAAGAGGGGAGCAGGCCCGGGCTCAGGTCCCGGCAGCGCCTCCCAATGAGAATCCGCCGATCCATCTGGGGGATGGAGCCATAGGGGGCAGGTTAACCCTTTTCTACCCCAGATGGGTCGAGATCACGTCGGACCAGTGGGTCCTCGCCATTATCCGAGAGGGATATTATCTGGACTTTCATCATCTCCTTCCAGACAAGTTTGTGGAATCGTCATGACCCATACACAAGAAGGCAGCATTGGAAGCTACCTTAGCGAGGCTCCTGTCCTTGAACGCTATCATCCCAGTACCTGCCTGGGAAGTGAATTCTGGACACTATTCCATTTATTTCATGGTACCCAAGAAAGGGGGCACCTTTCGGCCTGTCCTGGACCTCAAGTCCGTCAGTCGATACTTACGGGTCCCGAGGTTTCGCATGGAAACTCTGCGCTCCGTCAAGACTGCAGTACAGCCAGGAGAATTCCTCACTGCATTAGACTTGTTGGAAGCCTACCTGCATATCCCGATCCATCCAGATCATCAGCGCTACCTACGCTTCAAGGTTTTGGGTCACCACTTCCAATTCCGGGCTCTGCCATTCGGATTGGCCACGTCACCGCGGACCTTCACCTAGGTGGTTGTCTTGGTAGCAGCGGCCCTCAGGCGGGAAGGAATTCTGGTCCATCCCTACCTAGACGATTGGCTGATCAGGGCGAAATCACGAGAGGAGAGCCATCGGACAACCAACAGAGTGATCGCCCTTCTGGAAAGCTTGGGCTGGGTAATCAACCTCAGCAAGAGTTGCCTACAGCCTTCCCAGTCACTGGAATACCTGGGAGTACAGTTTGACACGCAGGCAGACACAGTCTCACTACCAAGCGAAGGTTGAAACTTCAGACGCGTATCCAGTACTTGATGGGAGCCAGTTGGCCCATAGCTTGGGATTATCTGCAGGTTCTTGGTCTCATGTCATCCACCCTGGAAGTGGTACCTTGGGCAAGGGCCCATATGAGACCTCTACAACACTCCCTGCTCTCTCGCTGGAGCCCTCGTCTATGGAACTATTCCACGCACCTACCTCTGCTTGCCAGAGTCCGGACACAGTTATGGTGGTGGCTGCAGTCCGACCACATGAGCAAGGGGTCGAGGATGTCCTCTCCCACGTGGACCCTGCTCACCACAGATGCCAGCCTGAGCGGCTGGGGAGCACACTGCGAAGGACTCTCCGCACAAGGGCGGTGGCGCGGAGAAGAGTCAGCGTGGAACATCAACCGTCTAGAGGCTCGGGCAGTCCGATTGGCATGCCTTCGATTTGCTCACAAACTGAAGAACAGAGCAGTCAGAGTGATGTCAGACAACGCTACCACGGTGGCATACATCAACCGTCAGGGCGGAACCAGAAGCCGACAAGTATCTCTGGAGATCGCCCCACTGATGGTTTGGGCAGAGGCGAATCTTCAGGACATCTCCGCCGTCCACATTGCCGGGAAGAACAACACCACGGCAGACTTCCTCAGCAGAGAACGTCTAAATCCGGGAGAGTGGCAGCTGTCACCCACAGCCTTCCAGATGATTGTGGATCACTGGGGGATTCCGGACATGGATTTACTGGCGGACAAGTCCAATGCTCAAGTACCCAGATACTTCAGCCGCAAGCGCGATCCATTCTCCCACGGAATTGATGCCCTGGTTCAGCCGTGGCCTCCAGGAACTCTGCTATGCGCCTTTCCTCCGTGGCCTCTGCTGGGTGCCATCATCCACAAGATTCAGAAACACCGGGGCCTAGTTCTTCTAGTGGCATCAGACTGGCCAAGAAGACCCTGGTACGCGGACATGAGAAGACTACTGGCAGGGGAGCCCCTTCCCCTGCCTCCTCTCCGGGACCTTCTACGTCAAGGTCCCATCATCCACGAGGATCCAGCTCAATTCTCTCTTACGGTCTGGCCATTGAGAGGGCTAGACTGAAGAAAAGAGGTTACTTGGAGCCCGTGATAGATACACTCCTCCAAGCTCGCAAGTTTTCCACATCCCTCACCTATGTAAGGATCTGGAGAGTATTTGAAGCATGGTGCGACACTCATGGCACCAACCCACATGCAACCACAATCCCTATTGTGTTGGATTTCCTGCAGGATGGACTTCAGAAGGGTCTCTCCCTCAGCTCCATCAAGGTCCAGGTGGCTGCGCTGTCTTGCTATGGTCCCAGGAGGGATGGCAAGACTTTCGCCAAGCACCCAGATGTTTCTCGCTTCCTGCAAGGAGTCAAGCATATTCGTCCGCCACTGAAGTGGCCAGTGCCCTTATGGAACCTCAACCTTGTTTTGGATTTCCTCGCGGGATCCACCTTCAGACCCCTTCGGGGCCTGTCTCTCCGTTCTCTAACCTTGAAGATGGTGTTCTTGCTGGCTGTATGTTCAGCACGCCGCATCTCAGAGCTACAAGCACTGTCCTGCCGTGATCCCTTTCTGAGAATCACCCCAGAGGCTATCCATCTTCGCACGGTTCCCTCCTTCTTACCTAAAGTGGTTTCACAGTTTCACCTTAATCAGACTATATCCTTGCCTACCACGGCAGGTTTGAAGAAATCTGAAGAAGGACGTTTGCTATGCCATCTCGACATAGGCAGACTGCTGCCTAGATATCTGGAAGTGACACAAGAACTACGAAAGACAGACCATCTGTTCGTCCTGCACAGCGGGAAATGACAAGGGGAAGCGGCCTCTCGGCCCACCATCGCCCGCTGGATTAAAGAAGTTATCAGAGCAGCTTATGTGGAGGCTGGGAAGTCTCCGCCTCTACAAGTCAAGGCTCATTCTACCAGAGCACAAGCAGCATCTTGGGCGGAATACAGGATGCTGTCGCCTGCAGAAATATGTAAAGCGGCGACATGGTCCTCCCTCCATACCTTCTCCAGGTTCTACCGTCTGGATGTCCAGGCTAGGGAGGACTCCGCATTTGCGAGGGCGGTACTACATGGTCCTCAGGCAGCCTCCCACCCAGGCTGGGAGTAAAGCTTTTGTACATCCCATTCGTTCTGAGTCCATCTGGCTACACGCCAGGAAATGTTGAGATTACTTACCTGATAATCTCCTTTTCCTTAGTGTAGACAGATGGACTCAGCATCCCGCCCAGCTGCCTGTGTACATGGGTTTCACCGATTCAAGGTAAGCCATGTCATCTGTTTCCATAAGAGCGTACACTCTACCAGGTGTCAACGCCTTCCGGTTGGGAATGCTGGCGGTCTCCAGCTACTATCAATCGGTCAGGGGAATCCTGTTTCACTTTTCACTGAGCGTCAGTACACACATCCATAACAGCTTTTGCAAGGAAGATTACTAAGTTGCTACGCTTCCTGTGGGGGTATATATACGCCCTTGCTGACGTCAGAACCGTCTCCAACTGCTAGCATGCGGATACTATACCCATTCGTTCTGAGTCCATCTGTCTACACTAAGGAAAAGGAGATTATCAGGTAAGTAATCTCAACAGTAATTGATAAGAACATAAGAACATGCCATACTGGGTCAGACCAAGAGTCCATCAAGTCCAGCATCCTGTTTCCAACAGTGGCCAATCCAGGCCATAAGAACCTGGCAAGTACCCAAAAACTAAGTCTATTCCATGTTACTGTTGCTAGTAATAACAGTGGCTATTTTCTAAGTCAACTTAATTAATAGCAGGTAATGGACTTCTCCTCCAAGAACTTATCCAATCCTTTTTTAAACACAGTTATACTAACTGCACTAACCACATCCTCTGGCAACAAATTCCAGAGTTTAATTGTGCGTTGAGTAAAAAAGAACTTTCTCCGATTAGTTTTAAATGTGCCACATGCTAACTTCATGGAGTGCCCCCTAGTCTTTCTATTATCCGAAAGAGTAACCAATTCACATCTACCTCTCATGATTTTAAACACCCCTATCATATCCCCCCTTAGCCGTCTCTTTTCCAAGCTGAAAAGTCCTAACCTCTTTAGTCTTTCCTCATAGGGGAGCTGTTCCATTCCCCTTATCATTTTGGTCACCCTTCTCTGTACCTTCTCCATCGCAATTATATCTTTTTTGAGATGCGGCAACCAGAATTGTACACTGTATTCAAGGTGCGGTCACACCATGGAGCGATACAGAGGCATTATGACATTTCCTGTTTTATTCACCATTCCCTTTCTAATAATTCCCAACATTCTGTTTGCTTTTTTGACTGCCGCAGCACGCTGAACTGATGATTTCAATGTGTTATCCACTATGACGCCTAGATCTTTCTTGGGTTGTAGCACCTAATATGGAACCTAACATTGTGTAACTATAGCATGGGTTATTTTTCCCTATATGCATCACCTTGCACTTATCCACATTAAATTTCATCTGCCATTTTGATGCCCAATTTTCCAGTCTTACATGTTCTTCCTGCAATTTATCACAATCTGCTTGTGATTTAACTACTCTGAACAATTTTGTATCATCTGCAAATTTGATTATCTCACTCATCGTATTTCTTTCCAGATCATTTATAAATATATATATTGAAAAGTAAGGGTCCCAATACAGATCCCTGAGGCACTCCACTGCCCACTCCTTTTCACTGAGAAAATTGTCCATTTAATCCTACTCTCTGTTTCCTGTCTTTTAGCCAGTTTGCAATCCACGAAAGGACATCACCACCTATCCCTTGACTTTTTACTTTTCCTAGAAGCCTCTCATGAGGAACTTTGTCAAACGCCTTCTGAAAATCCAAGTATACTACATCTACCGGTTCACCTTTATCCACATGTTTATTAACACCTTCAAAAAAGTGAAGCAGATTTGTGAGGCAAGACTTGCCTTGGGTAAAGCCATGCTGACTTTATTCCATTAAACCATGTCTTTCAATATGTTCTGTGATTTTGATGTGTAGAACACTTTCCGCTATTTTTCCTGGCACTGAAGTCAGGCCTAACCGGTCTGTAGTTTCCCGGATTGCCCCTGGAGCCCTTTTTAAATATTGGGGTTACATTAGCTATCCTCCAGTCTTCAAGTACAATGGATGATTTTAATGATAGGTTACAAATTTTTACTAATAGGTCTGAAATTTCATTTTTTAGTTCTTTCAGAACTCTGGGGTGTATACCATCCGGTCCAGGTGATTTGCTACTCTTCAGTTTGTCAATCAGGTCTACCACATCTTCTAGGTTCACTGTGACTTGATTCAGTCCATCTGAATCATTGCCCATGAAAACCTTCTCCAGTATGGGTACTTCCCCCAACATCCTCTTCAATAAACACTGAAGCAAAGAAATCATTTAATCTTTCCGCGATGGCCTTATCTTCTCTAAGTGCCTCTTTAACCCCTCGATCATCTAACGGTCCAACTGACTCCCTCACAGGCTTTCTGCTTCGGATATATTTAAAAAAGTTTTTACTGTGAGTTTTTTGCCTCTATGGCCAACTTCTTGACAGAACAGTATTGTGTGTGGGAGCCTGCTTGGACTCTATCTTACCAATCTCACACCTCCTAAGCAGTTAGTTATATTGTAAGAGAAAGACAGTTGATGTGCATGCACTTTCAGGGGCAGCAGACAACAAAGCCAACTCTTTTCTTGGTTCTCACGAGTACTTCTAGATCTTATAGGAGAGGGCATGCTCTGGCGTGACAGTGCAGTGGGGTTGGATTTTTCTCGGTGCAGGTCCTGGAGGGTGCCCACAATAAGCAGGTTATTACAGATCTTTAACATTCCTGGTGTGGATCACCCTCCCCTCTCTGTGATTGCAGAATGAAGTCCAAGCAGAAACGTTTGAGGCTGAAAAATCCAAACAGAAGGTCCAACCACCAAGGTAAACCAGAATGCATGCAGATGCTTGGGGATGCTTTTCTGTCTGTTTTACCGTATTTTCCAGCGTATAAGATGAGTTTTTAACCCCTGAAAATCTTCTCAAAAGTCGGGGGTCGTCTTATAGGGCGAATAATTACCGTATTTTTTGCTCCATAAGATGCACTTTTTTGCCCCAAAAGTGTGTGGGGGGGGGGGGGGGGGGGGAAATGTCTGCGTCTTATGGAGCGAATATAAAAAAAAAAAAAAATCTAACAAAACCCCCCACCCTCCTAACCCCCCCCCCCCCCCCAAGATCTGCCAAAAGTCCCCGGTGGTCCAGCGGGGGTCCAGGAGCGGTCCAGGAGCGATCTCCTTGGGCCGTCGGCTGCCAACAATCAAAATGGCGCCGACGGCCCTTTGCCCTTACTGTGTCACTGGGGTCCACCAATGGCAGCGGTAGCACCTGTGACATAGTAAGGGCAAAGGGCCGTCGGCGCCATTTTGATTGTTGGCAGCTGACGACCCAAGTCCAGGAGACCGCTCCTGGACCCCCGCTGGACCACCAGGGACTTTTGGTAGGTCTTGGAGGGGTCAGGAGGGT
The DNA here is from genome assembly GCF_901001135.1 of Rhinatrema bivittatum. Classification (NCBI taxonomy): domain Eukaryota; kingdom Metazoa; phylum Chordata; class Amphibia; order Gymnophiona; family Rhinatrematidae; genus Rhinatrema; species Rhinatrema bivittatum. The sequence goes on along the minus strand of NC_042622.1, from coordinate 48,501,711 downwards.
GGGGGGTTGTGTTTAATTTGGCAGGTCTTGGGGGGGGGTCAGGAGGGTGGGGGAAGCTGAGGGATTAGTTTTAAAGGGTTGGGGTGGGTTTTTTGTTTATCGGCTCGGGCGCAGCCGATTTAAAAAAAAAAAAAAAACCCGATCGGGCCGGATGAAAAAACAAACACGATGTGAACTGGAATCAGAACATGTTCCGATTCACATCTCTATTACCGGTACCTCCTTCTCTGCCTCTCAGATCTCGCACATGCACGTCTGCGCCACTTCACTGCAGTCCTCAGGAGCGAGATCTGAGAGGCAGAGAAGGAGGTACCTGTAATAGGATACAAGGGTGGGCCAGAGGGATGCATTACTGCTCTGATAGACTTGGAGACTGGGAGGGCTGGGCTAGCAGGGAGAGCTGACCAATCCAAGCAGGATTTGTATACAACAACCAGCCAATCGCCGGTAAGGTACATCGCTTGCCGTGATTGGCTGGTTGTTGTATACTGGGTACCACATACAGTATGGTTATGTAGTGACACAGAAGGGTAGTCTTATACGGCGAGTATATCCCAAACTCTATATTTTAACTTGAAAAGTTGGGGGTCGTCTTATACGCCCAGTCGTCTTATACGCCGGAAAATACGGTACATTGAAAGTGACTATCACTCTTTCTGGAGACTTTAAATAGTGTTATTCAGCAAGTGTGATAATTCTACCTAGTAATAGTTTCTTCTCCAAAAGTACAGTGGGCCCTACTGCTGAGTTGCACGTCAGCAGCAGATGATTTTTCCTTTATATGAAGAGTATATTGCCAGGACTATGAATTGTGTGCTTAGAAAAGAGAAGCTCTTAAGCAGTAAACTGCCCCCTTCCCTACCCATCCTCCCTCCTTCCCTGAAATAGGAGAGACCTGTATCCAATGCCAGTTTGCATGCCCCATTTTCATTGCCCCATCCAGTACGAGATACCAACCGGTCCTGATCTGAAAATATATAAATGAGATGAAGGGTCATCACCACCTCCCCCAACCCCACTCTGGTGTTAGATTGTAAGAAGACTGACATAGGTGGACCACACTGAAATATCAGTGCATGTTTTTGGAACTAAAAGAGGACGTGTACGGGCTTGTCTCTCATTGTGAGGGTAGCTTTTTATAACTGCGTGGTGGGGTGAAGTCCGCATACAACGTGTTCATGCAGACTTTAGCCAGCATTTTCAAGGTACACTTATGCACACAAATGTGCATAAAAAAATGCTTGTGTACTTGGCCCCGTATGTGCACGGATTAACTTGCATACGCGAGCTACCTTACTTTAAAATCAAAAAGGATGCATGCACTTTCTACTCCCCTTGAATGCATCGCTGCAGTTTGCGAAAAAATGCGCACATAACCGAAGTTATGTGCATACTTAGTCCAGGGCTCTGTGCACGTATATTTTGTAAGCGTCATTTACGCACATAAAATTGGGTGTTAGATACGGAAATGGTTTCCAAAACCAACCTCGTTTCACGTAATGCCTCAGCCTAATATCCGCTCAGGGTAACCTTGCAGCCACTAGCGAGGGTCCTGCCAAGCACTGCCCTGGCCTGCCTGCGCACGTGCTCCCACACTGGCCACCTCCCACCCGCCAGCTGGGTTCCCGCTTGCCTCTGGGTAAGTTCCCCTGCCTGGTGGTTTCTAGGGACACTGGGATCCCACGCTACCCAAGGGTCCCAGAGTTCCTAGACAAACACCCAGAAAACAAACAGCGCACAATACCGGGATCGCTAAATCAGTCCACTGTAGGAAGAGCTATCAGGGTTGAATTTGTAGAGGAATGGCCAGGAACGCAGATCCGAATTAGGAGGCAGAGCAGCAGGATGTTCTTTTCCAGCCCTTCCTCTTCAGGCAGCCTGCAGGGAAGAAGAGAAGAGGAGGGGTTGATCCTGGAGCAGGCAAAATAGAGAACAGCCAGGCTGCTTCCTAATCCAGCCCTGGCCTGCAGGGAAGAGGGGGGGTGTGAACAGACGCAAAAAAGAGTTGCATGAGCCCAAGTCTGAAACTTGTAAGCAGCAGTGCCAAGGATTAAGGCTTCCGTCCTGGTGTACTATTTCTCACAAACTTCAAACTTGTGTTTGCAATCCTGGGCAGCATGGGGTCCTTTACTTGGCACCCAGGGCACATAGAATAAACACCTCCACAGTCTCTATTTATCTCTCCCTTGCTCCACGGATAGCTTTAGTCTCTGAGGCCAGGCTCCCATTTGTGGGGACGAACAACAGCTCTGATACCCTCCAGACGGCGGAGGTTGTTCCCCATGGGCGGAGCCTGGAACTATGCATGTCTTTGTTTGTCATTTTTCCTTAGGCAATACTCAAAGGAAAACAACTGGCATAGTTTTTTTTGCTTTGCTTAATGATGTAAACCCAGCAGGTAAAAAAGTCCTGCAGAATTTGGTCATTTACTCTTCTAAGGCTTTCTGTTAATAACGCCCAGAAATCATGCAATCGTGACGTTTCCCTGTACAAAAAGAACTGAGGCCCTAATGCTACATAAATCAGGTTAATTCTGAGAAAAAAATGAAAGCAGAGAAATGGGGGAAATGAAGTTAATTATAAATCAGAAAAAAATTCTTACCTTTTTAATGCCATTAGAGTTGTTTTTCTTCCACGATGCAGCAATCTTTTTGAAAGAGGAATGAGTCTCAATATTCTTGAATGCTGATCTTCCCTTTTCTGATCTTCATTGCAAACTTTTAGTGGCTGTACTGGTCCCCCGGGAAAACTGGCCTCTTTTTAGATCGAGATACTTTGCATAGGACCAATCAGATTTTGTAACACGCAAGGTTTCAGGACCTCACAGGAATGCAAGACCTATGGGGTCTCGAAGGCTTGGTTCAGTTAAACATATGCAAGATGTAACAAGCTGAGTCAGCTCTGATCACTAATAATAAATAGCCAGAGACCTATGTACACAAGAAGAAACATTTCACAAAACTTTTAAGATTTTTCAAAGAAAATTACAACACAACCTTTTTTGAAAAAAAATTAGTTTTGTATTTGTAATGTGTAGCGGATCCTATGGTCTCGTTACATGTAAGTCCAGGGTGTTAAGTGTCAGCTAGTTAATGTAGGATGGTTCATGGGGAGGGTCCATTCATATGTAGCCCCTCCTTCTGTGGGGACTGGAATGGCCGTTCCCCGCCCCCCTCTCCCCCCCAGGGTAGAATATATAACCACTCCCTTGCTACAGATTGGGAGGCAGTCCTTTTAGGTTGATCAAGAGTTCAGACATAGATAAGAACTTATCTTTTGTTGTTTTGCAGGTCAGGTCAGAGGAGTCAAGCAAGTCTTATTTTCCTAACGTGTAGCCAGATGGACTCAGGACCAGTGGGTTATGCTCCCCTGCTAGCAGACGGAGACAGAGTCAGGTTTCAAAGCTGATGTCCCCTTAGATATACCCCTGCAGTGACCTCAGCCCTTCAGTATCTCTCTGTCTCTTATCAGATGTGGACGGGCTTTCCCTACACCGGCATTGGTGGTATAGAGGGATTGCAGTACTCATTAGAAGAGGAAAATTCACCTTCCCTGTATGTACCCGGATCTGTCCAGATTCCTGGGTTCTGTCCACTAACCAGCAGATGGAGGCAGAAAAAGATTTATATTCAGACAACAACCAACAAGGACTGAATTACATAGTCTGGATAAACAAATAAGCATGGGTGTAGTTTGCTTGTTACGGCGGTTACTACCCCGAATCAATTAAGCCTGATACTTCACTTGAAATACTTATGCAGCACAGCTCACTGCTTCAACTGCAGGGGAGAATGAAGTAAAGTGGATTTTATATTCAGACAACCAACAAGGACTGAATTGCACAGGCTGGGTAAACAAATAAGCATGGGAGTAGCTTGCTTATTGCGGCAGTTACTACTCTAACCAATTAAGCTAGATATTTCATTTAGATGCAGTTCCAACACTGCTCTCTACATTAATGGCGGGGGTGGAAAGGAAATAGAACCAAAAGGTTACTAAGGGCCAAGAATAACAGATAAGTATGAGGAAAAAATCAAGAGCATAAGCTTACTGGGCAGAATGGATGGGCCGATTGGTCGTCTTCTGCCGTCATTTCTATGTTTCTATATAAATGAACCCAGCCACACAAAGATAGGGGTAAGTGCTGCCACCACTGAAGTAGCTCCTGTGCATAGTGAAAGAGATGAGGGATATTCAGCTGATTATATCTGAGTGGGATCCACCGACATATAAACCCCCAAGTAACGAAAGGCGGCTCCCGCCCACTGTAAAGGAAAGTGATCACGCCATCACTCTCGGATTGCGTCAGGGAAAGCCAATGCAGAGGACTTGCCCTGATTCAGCCGGAAGCCAGAGAAACCACCAAAGGCCTCAAACAACTCCAAAAGTGAAGACAAAGAGGAATAAGGATCTGTAAGAAAAACTAAGAGGTTGTTTTAAACCTCGGATTGATAAGATCAGTAAAGAGACCAGCCTTAAGAATCTAATCAATGCAAGCTTTAATAAAAGAAATGAGTCTTTTCTTTGATGCAGCAGACAATACACAGCAAGGGATGTATGCCCAAACCTGCACAAGTGATCTAACATGCGTGTTCAGCAATTTAAGGGTCACCGTTAGCCAATCAACAGGTGTCTGCAAAAGCCCACCCATTACCTTATAGCCAATTAATAAATTTTAGGCATATGTACGTGCTTTACTATGGGCAGGTACCTCTGGTGTAATTTCCAGGAATTGAGACCAGTTAGTTTCGTTTTTGACCAGGTGTGATGTCATCTGTGCTGGCTGGTACCCTGGTAAGTTTCATGTTCATAGTTCTTCATAGTGCTAGCGTCACGTGAGCAGGATATATCTATCTACTAGGTGTAGATTTGTGCTGGCTATTATTACATTTCCCCCTTTGAAGGGTGACTCCTAGGAACCCTTCACATCTATCTGCGTTGCACATCGCCTGTCTTAGGTTGTCCTGCCTAGTTAAGGCTAATCCTTACTGGCTGGAGACTTTTTACCTGTCTTCGTACCACTGTGCTCATTTTTCAGATAGTTATTATGGGTGGTGGGGAATGGTTCGGTGTCATCATTGGAATCCAGAAGCAGCAGGTTCAAGGTTTCAGCTTGGTTGAGCATGATCCGTGCGCTGGTCTGGGTGATCAGCATTTCAGATACTTGGTCACGGCATCTTCGTAGGCAGATGCAAAGGCATGGCAAGCAGAGGCAGACGACAAGCCCAAGTAAGGCAATCGTACGCATGGAGCCAATTAGAATTTTGAATCCTGAACCTAAACTAGAGAACCATGATCGGATCCCTTGGATTTTTGAACTGAACAATTCATTGTAAATCATTCACTTCCATCTTTGGAAACCTTACCATTCTACAGGTTAATACAACATGTTAAAGTTCCTATCTTTTCTTCTTCTTACTCCTAGTTGTACGTATCCTTGTTTATTGTAACTGTATTTATAATATGTATTTATAATATGTATATTACATATTTTGTTCTATGTTCCGGTTATTACCCCATTGTTTACTGTAAACCGGCTTGATGTGATGTTATCACGAATGCCGGTATAGAAAAAAATCAAAATAAATAAATAAATAAATCACTGAAATCAAGTCCTTTCCAGGTTTGCACAGGTACATGTGCAATTGACATCATGTTGCGGGTGATTTCTTCAATTACTTCACCCTTGTCTATTTGAAGACAACAGTTACTGAGGTTAAATTTACCACATAGTCCTCCTTCTGAAGCTAATATGTAATCTAACGCTAGACGGTTCTGGTAAATGGCATTCCGGAAATCCTTTTGCTGTGTAGCTAATATTCTCAGTGCTTTAGCAGTTTCATTAGTAATTATTTCAACAACAGCTTGTAGTCTTATAATATGATTTAACATGTAAATTGGAGTTCTGTAACCGCAAGAGCCATCCTGAGCCCAGGAGGCTGGATCATAATAGGTCACAATACTGGGCCAATAAGAAATTACCATTTGAGCTTTCGTGGTATAGTTGAGGAAAGATTGTGACAAGCAAGAGGAATTGCCTACAGCTATAGTGTGTAATGCTGTGTAAGGTCTATGGGTGCACTATGTTGCAACAATGGAGTGGGCCAATATCCACTGTGCTTTACATGAGGTTGGATTGGTGCTTGTGCATATAGGTGTCACAAATATATTAATCAGGAAGGATAACCTAGCAGAGCAATTGAACATCATTCTTAAAAGGTACAGAGGAAGTATTGAGAGGCAATCCATTGTAATGGACAAGGAAGAAAGGGAAAAACAGACAAATCTGCAAAAGTAGCACATTTAAAAATTTCCTTATGGAAGCAAACCCCTTGGATCCTAGGAGTTGCCTGTAAGGCAGTTAATAAAGGTTCCAATTGCAGAATGAAAAGTAGGGGAGACAAGAGACACCCCTGGTGTGTTCCTCTCAGGATAGGGAAGGGCGTAGACCCCTTTCCATTCTCAATTATGGTTGCTTGAGGATCAGCATATAACAATTGGACTGCATCATAAAAGAGGCCTCCAAAACCCATGTGTCATAATATGTAAAACAAGAAGTTCTACCCCACCCTATCAAATGCTTTTACCACATCAAAGCTGATAGCTAGATAAGGGGTCTGAGTGTGGCGACACATTTCCATTGCTACAAGCACCCGTCGAATATTGGAAAGGACGTACCGATCCTTAAAAATCCTACTTGGTTAGTGCCTACAAGGGACAGGAGGAATGCGGCCAAGCAATCTGCCATAATCTTTGCTAACAACTTTTGATCAAAAGTTGAGCAAAGAAATTGACCGGTACAAATCAGGCGACAAAGGATCTTTCCCTGGTTTTGGAATGAGAGAGATATGGGCATGGTTCATCTGAAGTGGGAAACTGCCCCTCATGATAAAGTCCGAAAATAAGGATGTCAAGGGGTTGGCCCTTGTAAAATCAGGCACTTGTAAAATTCAGCAGAAATAACCATCAGGACTCGGGGCCTTCAGTCGCTTGAACTGATGTATCGCCCGTTTAATTTCTGCTGACGATATAGAGGAGTTCAAGGCCCGCACTTGCTCCTCTGTGAGATGGGGAAGCAATAAAGAAACACAAAAACGGGAGCAAGCATCCTCCGACCAACCTTCATTCCGGTAAAGTTTAAGATAATCCCAGAAAAGGCGCAAAATAGATTGAGTATTCGTCTCAACATGACCCGACGCATTTAACAGACCGGCAACCTAACGAGGTGCGCGAGAGGCTCTGATCAATTGGGACATCAGCTTCCCTGCCTTATTGCTGTATTGGTATAATTTAAGTTGATGATAAAGCAGGCTCTTTTTTGCTCTTTGGTGCAGTAACGTGTTTAAAGCGCATTATATGGAAAGATAACTGTCTCTCGCGGGACCCGTGTTAGTTTGAAGGAGACGGGCCTTGGCCTTCTGTAATTGAGTGGTAAGCTGCAGAACTCGCTTATTCAAAGCTTTGCGGCGATGCGCAGTGTATTAGATGTCACCCTGCAACACCGTCTTTGCCGTGTACGAGAATAGTGTTGGTTCTTCCCTATGCTCCTGATTCAGTTTTTCATAGTCTGACCATCTCTCCTCTAAATATTGTTGTAATGCCCGATCCTCAGCCAGATAAAAGGGAAACCGCCATACCCGAGTCGCGTGGGGTGAGGGTTTGAATTGCATATCAATCCACACTGGGGTATGATCAGAGATCACAATACCCTCAATGCCGGCCTTGTACACATTGGAAAAGGCGTGGCCACTGGTGAGAAAGTAGGCAATTCAGGAGTATGTGGCATGTGCCCGAGAAAGATGCATAAATTCCTTTTCCCCCGGGTGCAACGTGCACCATGTTTCAACCAATTGTAATGCTTGTTCCAAAATTGCAGGCCCCTTTCCCATCCCTTTTCTCTGCGCTTATCTTGGGAGGCATCAAGCTGGGGGTCCCTAATGGTATTGAAGTCTCCCCCTATAATAAGCGTGTCTGCAATGTAGGGAAGCAAGTGTTGGTAGAGGACCTGGAAGAACACCGGACAATAGGTATTAGGAGCATAGAGATTGCAGAAAACCACTATCTTGTGTTATAATTCAGTAACCAGTATAACAAAACGACCATCAGGGTCTTTGATTTCCTTGTGGACCTGGATAGGCAGATTGCCACTCCTGTCAAGCGAGATGTAGCAGAGGCGTAATGAAGGCTGCCTACCCAATGTTTACATAATTTAGCATGTTCCAAATCAGAGAGATGGGTTTCTTGGAGGAAACACACATCTGCAGATTTTCGTTTTAAATGATTTAGGATCTTCAAGAGCTTTTTATAGGGGAAATGAATTCCACACACGTTCCAGGAAAATATGCATGTATGCATATTAAAGTCTCATTAAAAGCCTAGCTAAGTTAAGCATGAACCCTCCCAGAGCACAGAATACCTGGCAGATAGCCGTGACACTTGTGTTGCCATGAAGCGACAAAGAAAACGGACACGCAAATCAGGGACACACTTACCCCCCCTCCCATCACCCTCCCTTCCCTTCACCTTGCTAATTACCTTTCCCCATCCTGTATTTAACAGCATAGTGAGAGATCACTATCCCTCCTACCAGAAGAGAGAGTAGGCAGAAACCCCCTTCCCCATCCAGCCCCAGTCCCCCATGTGCCAGTGTATAGCCAAAAAGGCAGTGAAATATAAACCAACTTCATAACTTATTTATTTATTTATTTATTTATTTAACGTCTCTTCTATACCGATGTCCGTTCGCACATCGCATCAGTTCACAAAAAACAAGAACTTTTTGGGCGAAGCCCTTACAAAGAACAGATATATACAGTTAACTTAGGGGCATAGCCCCTAAGTTAACTGTAACTTAACTATAACTTGTAACAGACCACAGTGAAAATCACAGCTGTGCCCTTCAAAACGTTCAGAACTAGTGAAGGGACGTAAAAGTCCCACAAGGTAGAACGCTGGACCCGTCTGCGCTAGGCATGCAGGGACTAGAGTCAGCACTGTTGATAATAGAACCCCCACACATTAAAAAAAAACAAAACTGGAGCCTACCTAGTCAGTTTCAGGAGGCCCTATTAGTCTGCAAAAGAAGGAAAAAAAAACGCCAGTGGCAGATACTAGAGAAAAAAAATGTATCAGTAATAATGAACAACTCCCGCGACACATGTGAACAACCACCATCAAACTGGCAACATTGTGGACGGGATAGAAGGTAAGGTTTGTCTTTTTGCGGATGACACTAAGATCTGCAACAGAGTGGACACGCCGGAAGGAGTGGAGAGAATGAGACTGGATTTAAGGAAGCTGGAAGAGTGGTCGAAGAGATGGCAGCTGAGATTCAATGCCAAGAAGTGCAGAGTCATGCATATGGGGAGTGGAAATCCGAATGAACTGTATTCGATGGGGGGAGAAAGGCTGATGTGCACGGAGCAGGAGAGAAACCTTGGGGTGATAGTGTCTAATGATCTGAAGTCTGCGAAACAATGTGACAAGGCGATAGCTAAAGCCAGAAGAATGCTGGGCTGCATAGAGAGAGGAATATCGAGTAAGAAAAGGGAAGTGATTATCCCCTTGTACAGGTCCTTGGTGAGACCTCACCTGGAGTACTGTGTTCAGTTCTGGAGACCGTATCTCCAAAGAGACAGAGACAAGATGGAGGCGGTCCAGAGAAGGGCAACCAAAAAGGTGGAGGGTCTTCATCAAATGACTTATGAGAGATTGAAGAATCTAAATAGGGTACACCCTGGAGGAAAGGAGGAGCAGAGGTGATATGATACAGATACTTTCAGATACTTGAAAGGTTTTAATGATCCAAAGACAACGACAAACCTTTTCTGTCAGAAAAAAATCAACAGAACCAGAGCTCACGATTTGAAGCTCCAGGGAGGAAGACTCAAAACCAATGTCAGGAAGTATTTCTTCATGGAGAGGCTGGTGGATGCCTGGAATGCCCTTCCGGAGGAAGTGGTGAAGATCAGAACTGTGAAGGACTTCAAAGGGGCGTGGGATAAACACTGTAGATCCATAAAGTCTAGAGGGCGTGAATGAAGAGTGGGTGGCTCACGGGAATGACGGCTACTACCTGGAGATAATACCCTTATTCAATAAACATATACACACTGTTAATGCGACTCCAACATTGCTCTAAGCTTCAACGGCAAGAGGAAATGTGGAAAAAAGGATTTGCATTTACAAAAAAGCGGGGAGTAGCTTGCTTGTTACGGCGGTTACTACCCCAAATCAAATAAGCCTGATACTTCACTTTCAATGCATATCCAGCATGGCTCTCTGCTTCAACGGCAGGGGGAATGAAGAAAAGTGGATCTATATACAGACAACAACCAACAAGGACTGAATTACATAGTCTGGGTAAACAAATAAGCATGGTTGTAGCTTGCTTATTGCAGCGGTTACTACCCCTAACTAATTAAGCTAGATATTTCACTTAGATGCAGTTCCAACACTGCTCTCTACATTAATGGTGGGGGTGGAAGGGAAATAGAACCAAAAGGTTACTAAGAGCCAAGAGAAACATAAGTATGAGAAGAAAAAAAAAGTGAGAAGCTTGCTGGGCAGACTGGATGGGCCATTTGGTCTTCTGCCGTTATTTCTATGTTTCTATGATATAAACAAACAAAATACTAAAAAAAACCCACATAAGCCCTGCACAGATCTTCCGGCGATACATAGAACCCCCCTCCATGCACCACGTAAAAGCAGAGACCCTGTATGCCGCCCCCCCCCCCAAACAATTCTCCATGGGGCTGGTAATTGGAGTGGCAATGCATGTAACGGAGGAATCCCATTTCGCCTCCCCCTGAAGCGGGAGGAATAATCAGAGAACATCATCAGCCGCCTCCTACAAGCTGAGATAGAAGGTGGCTAGAGTCTCCTTCGCCCGGGAGATAGCCGGGCCCACCAACATGGAGGCTGTTGATAAGAGTCGGAACGAGTGGTCAGAGCCATAAATCTGCCTTAACTCCAGGAAGCAACCATACCCACGAGAGGTGCAGCAGCCGAAAGTTACAGTAGAGGGGAGCCCCAGCCAAGCCCAGGCCGCAGCAACAGGCGCCAGGGCAGGGCCACATGCCTCGGTTAAAAAAAAAAAAAAAAAGGGAGAGAGAAAAATAAATAAATAAAATAAAGCTCGCCATTTCCCTCCTATTGGTGAGTCACAGCCTGGCAGGCTCTCGTGATGCTTGTGTTGTGGATAGGCGCCAGGTTTCAAGCGGAGTGCTGAAGAACTGTAGTTCAGGCCTATCAGTCCATCATCATTGAGCGGGCCACGGGCGGTACCGCACACATTTCTGGGTACCCTGATCCCGGTTGGTGTGTTCGGTCACAAAAGCTTGAGCTGCTTCAGGATTATCCAGACACTTGACCCCCCGCAGCTGTCACCACACGCAGCCGGGCTGGGTATATCAGTGTCACTCGGAGGCCCTGATTAATGAGCTGTGAGCAGTGCGGCGCCATAACTCGATCCTGTGCTGATACACCCGCCGAAAGAATCCTGTGACCGTCGTAAGTAAGGCAAGGTCCACCACGGAACGCTTTCAGAATATCCATTTTGTGGGCATAATTAAGTAATTTTGCTATGACCGGCCGGGGACGCGTGGCGTTTACCTGCTTGGGGCCTAGCCTATGAGATCGCTCCACGCGCAAGGCTCCATTCGTGGTCGGGAGATCCACTTGTTCCTGCAGCCATTTTTCGAGGAGGGCCGGGAGATCCTGGTCTCAGACTGTTTCCGGCAGCCCTATTCCATGGATGTTTGAGCGGCGGGAGCGGTTCTCCGGGTCCTCAAAGCGCTTTACCTGTTGCGCCATCGAGGCCTGATGAGCCGTGATATCCCGCTGCGCTGCAATGAGGCCGTCCTGGACCTCCGATACCCTGCCCTCTACCTCTGCAAATCTGTTCTCATAGCCACTAAGGGTATAGGTAAACTCTGCTAGTTTATCCACATTAGCTTTTAACTCCGGGCCAATCGCTGCTGCCACTGCTGTCTTAATGTTCTCAAGATCAGTCCCGGAAGAAGACGCCATCGTTGGCTCTGCTGCAGGCGGTGATGGCGGATCCAGGCCCCGATTTTTATCTCTCTCCCTATCCTTGTCCTTATGGATCACGCGGGTCGCCATGGCCGGTCCTTTTGGTCCCTGAGGCTTTAGGGGAAGGTGCTAAGAGTAAGCAGATCTTTCAGCAGGTTTTATAGCACGCAGGATGGGGCTGGATGTCGAGGTGAGGCACGGAGCGGAGAAGCCTACATCCGCCTCCTTTGCTTCCTCACCGGGAACTCTCTTCTGCCCACTTAAAGGACACCCTCCCCACCTGGGGACTCTATTTTTCCAAAGACCTGGAGGGTAGAAGTTCCCCTGGCTCTGGCAGCTGATATTCCTGCACAGATTGAGGAGGACACTGTAAAACAATATATTCTCTGGTGCTGTGGATCAGTGTTGATCCAATTTCTCTCACTTGAAACAGTAAAGATTTACTTGGATACTAGCCCAGTAGCTCCATTGACTTTATTTGGCACTTCCAGCGCACACACTGGGACTCGCAACTACCTCGTTCCCCAGGGGCAAAAACAAAGGACACTCAGGGCCACCCTTAGTACTCAGGGCTTTGGGAATAACCTCCGCCCCCCCCCCCCCCCCCCATTACACAAATAATCCAGGCCTTGAAAAGAAGAGACTGTTCCAAGCTCGCCTGGGAAGGTACCAGCCCCACAGAGTGTTATAAAGAGTTTTATTGCCTCATCAAGTAGCAATAAGCAGCCGAGAATGGGGTTACAAATGTTTGGCTATTTATTGGTATTAGTGACCAGAGGTGACCCAAGGTTTTTGGTTTGTCTACCTTTTTTGCCTTTTTATTGTTTAATTAATTAAAAGATATTGCAGCCTAGAAAGATTCCAGTCTTCCAGTCTTTGAAATGACAGCACAGGGTGGCTGTGTTTTCTTGGTGGTTGGGACCCTGACCAGAACAATCATGTTGGCTTTTCATTTTTCTCTATGCTGCGTGTTGTTGTACAGGAAGAAGAAATGCGCAAAATCCAGAGAGGACGAGTCTGCAAATCAGAAGGACAAATCGACAACTCAGTCTGTGTCCCAAGGCAACCCTAAGTCCATATCCTGTCCAACATACAAGAAGTCTCTCAGACTAACTTCTGAGCAAATTGTAAGATTACATATCTGGGGGTTTTTTCTCCCTAATTCCGGGGTGGTGTACAAGATACTTGTGAGCCTGTAGAATCCACTTCTTATAGCGGAAGAGGGAATGCAATAGCCATAGGGGTCATGACCCTCCCCCAAGAAATGATATGGACTGTAGCTGCTGTTAACCTTTTTCCCTCCCAAAGAAATCAAGGAGTCAAGCCTACCCTTGCTCTGCCCTTACAGATTCAAGGTTTGCATCTAAAGCTGTCTCTCAAACAGAGACACTGTTGGTCCTTGTAAGGTATACTGGAGCTGCATCTGCTATTACATTTCTCCCCTGTATAGAACCTGCTATTGCCTATACCCATGGGGTACAGCAGCTGCCCCCTGCTGTCCTTGCCCCCTGCTGTACTTGCCAACCCCAAGGAACAGAGAGACTCTCTACTAGCCTCTGACCTCCTTTCCCTGCCTCTCTTACTGAAAAATACGTGGGCCACATGCCCTTTCTCTGTCAAGAGGGTCCTTACAGCATCTACCACAGAGCCTGCTCTAGAATGGAACTGTATCTGCCATTGTCCCTTCATAAAAGTGCCTACCGCTAACTGATCTCTGAGGGAACTTTTCACTTTCCTAGTAGGATGTGTACAAACAATTCACTGATGAGGAGGAAAGCTACTTTCATTTCATACCTCTAACCCCAGAGGCCTGTTGAGATAATCACAAAGAGGCTGATACTTAGAAGCCTATGTTTTAAGCTGAAAATTCCCTCTAAATTTAGGCCCGCTATTTATTTGCTTGGGTTTAGGCCCCTAAGTTAGGTGCTAAGGGCTGAAAATCAGTGCTAAGCATGTAACTATTTTTCACCACCATAAATCAACCCCTGTAACCACCTATTTTTTAGGCTTCTAAATTTAGGAGCCTATTTTGACTTGGCTCCTAAATTTAAGCATTCAGTTCTAGTACATTTTCAAATGAGCCAATTAACTCCCAAAGTTAGACACCTAAACCCTTGGAAAATCAGACTCAAGTGGTTTGACTCCTGCATGTTTTGAACACAGAGCCATCTGAATCTCCAGGATGGACCCAATGATGCTGTATTCAGTGTTACCACGCAGTACCAGGGCACCTGCCGCTGTGAGGCCACTATCTACCTGTGGAATTGGGATGACAAGATTATTATTTCTGACATTGACGGGACCATCACAAGGTAAGGCACACTCGCCTCTTGATCTTATTTCTTTGCTAGGGCAAGATGGCAGGTTAAAGAACGAGGGCTTGGAGAAGCAGTATGCAAGCAGGGGTGACAGGCTGAGCTGCCATCACTGAAAGCAAAAATTCAGTTTTTGGATCAAGAATCAAAATATATTATTTGTGCAATGTTTTTTTTTTCTTCCTAGATAGATTGTTAGATTTTAGATCTATCTACCTATAATCTATATAGTACAAAAGTTATATAAGAACATAAGAAATGCCAAGCAAGATGTGAAGTCCTCACGTGGATGATGTCATCCAGCAGAGCCTATTCCAGTGTGGATGATGTCATCCAGCAGAGCCTATTCCAGTGAAGTTTGCTTCTTAGCCTCTAGATGCTTTGGCACACTCTATTGAGCATGTGTGTGCTGTCCTTAGTCGCCATGCTGCATGGGCTCTCCTTCAGATCTTGTTTTTTCCATGACACATTTTTGAAAACTTTTCATGTTTTTCTCAAATACTATAGAGGGAAGTAAATCATTTTTTCTTCTCATGAATCTTGAAAAAATGTAATTGCAATTAGTACACTGCAACCCTACATACTGTTGTGGAATAAATTGTATTGTGTTCTCTTTAAAAATAAAACCAGATTTGAACTAATTGCAATTGCTAAAATTAAAAAAAAAAAAAATTAGGTAGCTCCAGTGAGATTTATGAATACACATAAATCTCACTGGGTCGTATGAATAATTTTGCTATAAACATGTAACTACTTGGGCTTTATCCTGCATTATCTGACTGATCCAATACTGTGTGCTAGCCGCTGTGCATGGCTTAACATGCGATTGGATGTGCATTTTGGCGTGTCTATAACCCCCTCTATCCAATACAGGGATTAGCACGTCCAAAATATGCATCCAAAACACCATGTAGCTTAATAGCACTCATTACATGGAAATTCATGTAGATGAGGCTATTAGCTAATTCCAGAGTAGCCTAGTGGTTAGAGCAGTGGGCTATGAACCAGGAGACCAGCGTTTGAGTCCTGCTGTCGCTCCTTGTGACCTTGGGCAAGTCACTTTACCCTCCATTGCCTCAGGTACAAACTTAGATTGTAAGCCCTCTGGGGATAGGGAAATACCTACAGTACCTGAATGTAATCCACTTTGAAGCGCTGAAAAAAGTGCGAAAAGCAGAATATAAATCTAAATAAATAAATAAACAATTTTCCCCATGGCCAATGCGCCCTTGCAATGTGGCAAATTTAATGGCGCCGGCCGTCCATTGCTCCTACCATGTGACAGGGGCTGGCTAATGGCACTGATAGCCCCTGTCACATAAGGGCCATCGGTGCTATTTTGTTTACTGGCAGCCGAAGGCCCGAGAGCGGGAGATCGCTCCCGGGACCCCCGCTGGACCACCAGGTACTTTAGAAAAGTTTTTTTTGGGGGGGGGGGGTTCAGGAGGGTGGGGGTTTCTAAATAATTAAATTTAAAGGGTCGTCGGGGTGGGTTTTTTGGTTTTTTTTCCGGCTCAGGACAGCTGAAAAAAAACACTCAAAACCGCGGGATCGAAGATTTCCCGCGGTTCTAGTATGAACACGATTCTAGAAATGATTCCGGAACAGATTCACATCCCTAATTTCTAATAGCTAAACCTTAGGATGGCTACTAGGAAGAGAACAATGGACTTAAAGCATTTTTCATTCAGCAAGCTCGTCTCGGAGTTAAACAGTGAGGATTGTGACCAGGCCACAAAAGGGGCAGGGGACTCCTGGTAGCAAAGATCCAGAAGCCTTATTCACCGCACCGCAGCCTGAAGTGGAACATAGAGATTTTCCATCTCGATCAGAACTTCAGGAGTGGGTCCTTGAACTTCAGGCCGATATGCGCCATCCTAAATTGCATCTCCTTACCTCCATAATGGAGGTAAGGGAGGACTTATTGGCGATGGGGCATCAAGTAGATGAGCTCGATACCCGAGTTGAGAGCCACGGTATGGCATTGAACACCATAACTGCGCAAAATAAATCTATGGTCAGTGAGCTTGCCCTCTTAACAGATAAAATGGAAGATTTTGAGAATGGCTCAAGACGGTGCAATATCTGAATTAGAGGGATACCAGAAACGGAGGAGTTTGCTAATTGTGTAACTACAGCAAGAGCGGTTTACACTTTCATTCTTGACAGTAAGGAAGGCCTTTTGGATGGCTCTCCTTGCCCTGAACAACACATTAAAACAGAGCGGGCCCGTAGAGCACTGGGCCCTAAATGTGATAATCGACCCAGAGACATTGTCGTCTGCCTATACAGCTTTACTCAAGAGGCGGATATTGTTGAAACTGCTTGGGAAAAAGCAATTTGGCATTGAAATGGACATAAATCGCCATTTACAACGATTTGGCGCCAACCACACTTCAAAACATTATGAGCTCCAGGAAGTTACCAGTGCGCTGCGCCAGGAAGGAATTCACTACAGATAGGCTTTTCCTTTTCCTCTCCTGTTCCAGTGTAAGGGGATCGCCTGCCAGATAAGGTCCCTTTCTGAAGCTGCATCTTTAAGCAAGCAGGCCTGGCTATCACCTTCTCCACTCCAAATTCAGCCCCGAATACAGCAACGACTGACACGTTTCCAAGATGGTGCCAAGCGGAGCAAAGAGGAAGACACTTGTGGCGCCATTCTGAAGAATTGCAATCAGTTCTTTTGGACAGGGGATTAATCTCTATTTATCTGCCCTCATCTCTGCATTTTGTCATTTTTCTATTTCTATGGCATTCTGATGTGCTGTTCTGTCTGATGTCACATAGACACAGTTGCCTGGTATTATGTACTTTATATATTTTCTGCACCTTATGCTTTGGTAAGGGTGTTGGTCATTATCAGTCTTTTTGTTTGCTAAACTTGGGAAGAGGGATTGGTCGAGTGTTCATTTTGGCCTGCGGGTTAGCCCCTTATGAGAGAGAATTTGCCAATTGGATTGGGTGGATCGGTTATTAGTTGGGGGGGGGGATGGGATCATGGGGTTTGGAGTTCCTCTTTATGGTCTACTTGTTCCATTTTATCCTAGTCTTGTGGGCCCAGCTCTGCTTTTGAGCATGGGTTTACTGGGTTTTTTGCCTTTATTTTTATCGCAGTGATTTTACTTATGCAAAAATGAAGGCTCGTATACTCTCACTTAATGTCAAGGGTCTTAACACCCACAGGAAATGTCATCTACTCTCCCGAGAATTAGTCTCTCAGAAGGTAACCATTGCCTTTTTGCAGGCGACAGATCTCCGGAAAAGAAATGAGTACTTGTCACTCAGAGTACCCACACACGAGATACTCAGGAGTAGACATACTTATCTCATCTCAATTGGTTCATGAGATATTATTTCAGATCTCGGACCCACATGGCCAATATGTATTAATAACAATTCATTTAGGGGTTGATGTTTTTACCCTATTGTCCTTATATGCTCCTAATCAGGATCAAGGGTCCTTCCTACAATCTATTAGGAAGCTTTTGGACTCCTACAGGGGAAGCTTTTATAATCATAGTTGGGGACTTTAATTTTACTCCTCGTCCTAACCTGGATAATTCATGCCTGGTAAGTACCTCACTGCAAGGGCTAAGGAAGCTTCTGTCATCTATTATATCTGACTGGAGCCTTACTGATATATGGAGGCAAAGATTCCCCACCTCTCGTACTTATACCTTATATTCCTCTCCACATGCAACCTATTCCCGTATCGATTACTTTTTAGTTGATAAACTTCTATGACCTCAGGTGCCTACTGTGGAGATTGGTCCCATTACTTGGTCGGATCATGCCCCTGTGTGGCTAGATCTGTATCTCTGTGATATGGACAGTGGGCAGCGTTGCTGGTGTCTCAACGAAACCCTACTCAAAGATGATGCTTTTGTTAAAATTTTGGGGGATCATTTAAAGGAATATTTTCAGTTAAACTCTCAGTCTTCTGTCTCCCAGGGGGTAGTCTTGGCATGCTCTAAAGCTATGGCAAGAGGTTTACTTATTTCTAATACTGTCTCATGCAGAAAAGAGATGGAAAGGAAAGGTCCTCCTTGTAGGCCAAAATAGAACATCTTGCCCATCAGCACATGTGTACACAGTCCAACACTATTTATCACCAGCTGCTAGGAGCTAGATCTGAGTTGCAATGATGATGATCAGTTAGCACACCACTTGGACCAGTTCAAACAGGCCTGTTATGAAGGAGGGAATAAAGCAGGTCATTATTTAGCCCAGCAGTTAAAAGCTCAAATTGCTCAAAGTCCCGTTACCAAAATTAAAGACTCCCAGGGTAAAGTACACACTACAGTGGCTGAGATTCGGGGATGTTCACTGAGTTTTATGCCTCTCTTTATAGTAGGGACATCGCCATCAGCAATATTGATATTGATTGCTATCTTCAGGCCCTTTCCTTGCCTTAACTTACCCACGAGCAGCAGCAATATCTAGATAATCAGATTACCACACCTAAAGTCCTTCAGGTTATAAAGATGCTCAAGTTTGGTAAATCTCCAGGCTTAGATGGCTTCTCCAGTGGTTATTATAGTAAGCTCTCCCATATTCTAGTTGTTGTACCACTAAATGATATGTTTAATTTTATATGGGATGGTGGTTCCTTTCCTGAACATTCTAATGTGGCTTGGATTTCTGTTATAGCGAAGCCAGGCAGGGATCCTTCCCTCAGTGGGTCTTATAGGCCCATTTCACAGATTAATTTGGATTTGAAGATATTGGCTAGGGTATTAGCTCTGACGTTGAATGGATTCCTGCCAATGCTTGTTCACTCTGACCAGGTGGGTCTTATTCCGCAGAGTATGGCTGCAGACAATGTGCGTAAAATCATTGATCTCATGTGGTGGGTTGACCAGGAAAACATCCCCTCTGTTTTGTTATCCATTGATGCTGAGAAAGCTTTTGACCTAGTCCATTGGTCATTTCTATTTAAAACTTTACATCAGTAAAAATAAACGGAGGATATAGGAATAGTTTTGACATATGCAGGGGACTAGACAAGGGTGTCCCCTTTCTCCATTGTTATTTGCATTGTTCCTGGAACCCTTTGCCTTGAAAGTCTGAGCATTGCCTCAGATTAAGGGGGTTAGCATGGGCGAGTCAAAATTTAAGTTATCTTTATTTGCAGAGAATATTATCTTTACCCTGACTGACCCATGCTCATCCCTAAAGGGTGTTGAAATCGAATTAAAGCTGTTTAGTAAGGTCTCTGGCTTTAAGGTAAACCTTGATAAATCAGAACTTTTAAATATTAACTTAGCAGATGTAGAGGTGTCTACTATTAAAAAGTCTTTTCCGTTTCAGTGGCTAAAGCTTCCTTTAAGTATTTGGGAGGCTTTCTAGGTGCCCGTACTTCAGATCTGTTTAGCCTCGACTATATACTTTTACTGAAAGCCATAGACCTAGAGAAATGGCAGAGAGGCACCTTTTCATAGCTCGGCCGCATCGCTATAGTTAAAGTGAACGTGCTGTCGCGACCATTGTATCCGTATTCTACTCTTCCAATTTTTATTTCTGCTGCACTACTTCGTTTATGGCAGAAGAAAATCTTTTGATTTTATTCAGCAGCGACGCCCTCCGAGGGCTGCACGTCGGGTTCTTTTTCAACCCAAAGCACGGGGCAGCCTTGGAGTTCCTAATCTGTCCTAGTACTTTGCTGTTTCACAGCTTCGAGCGCTCATAGATTTAGGCAGACTTACCTCTATGAAGCAGTGGGTGGCTGTAGAGCAGTCGATCCTTGGAGTTATTAGCTGCTTTGCCATGGCAACCTCGCTCATCTTGGCGCCCGTTGCAGTGTTTACCTTTTGCCCTCCGCATCACATTACCGGTTTGGGCACAATGGAAAGCTAAGTTGGTGGGCGACTCTTTCTATTTTTACCAGTTGTCCCTTTTCCATAATATACATTTTCCAGCAGGATTTCAGAATAACTTGTTTAATTTCTGGAAAGCAGCTGAGATTACCACTATTGGGCATTTATTTAGGCACGGCAGATTCCTAGAAAGGATTCCCTTGTGGAAATCTGTCTTGGGTTTGTAGACTTTTTTTTTGGCCTATGCTCAGGTTAAACATTTTATAGGTTCCCTACAGAGATCAAACAACAAATCTATGCTTGAAAACTACTGTGCTCAAACTGACACTATTCGGGGCACAGTGTCTAAAATGTTTATGCTACTTAATGGACCGGAATTAGAACCTTTTTTACATACTCCGAGATGGGATATGGATATAGGGCAACCTCTCAGCCCAAAGGAATGGGAGATTGTTTATACCAATGCCAGTAAGTGCTCTATTTCGGCCCAGCTGCAAAAGAATTGTCTTAAGCTGCTGTACCAATGGTACATCACTCCAGTTAAGTTACACAGATTATACCCCAATCAGTCTGACTTGTGCTGGGGTGGATAGGAGTCTCGAGTGTTTTACCAAATGTGATGACATAGTCAGACTTCCATTTTCTGCATATTTTACAATGTCGTCTTTAAAAAAAAAAAAAAAAAAAAAAAAAAAAAAGGGCCATCCAGACTGCAATTTCAGCCCCTTGAGAAAAGAGATCCTATATACAAGGATCAGAGAAGTCCTCTCTGGACTTGAGCAAGGCCTTGGACACTTTCACACACAAAACTACTAAACAAACTAGCCAGCATGTGAATAGGACAGAAAGTAAAGTTGCTTACCTGTAACATGTGTTCTCCGAAAACAGCAGAATATCAGCCCTAACAGACAAGTGACTTCATCAGACGAAGCCCAGGTCGGAGTAGTGACTTTAAGGTTCCAGAGCTTTCTGATATAGTCTATTGGGCATGTGCAGGATGTTTTGCATCATAGTGATCATGCAGCCCCCCAAGTTGTGTATATAGCTGTAACTCAGAGAAAATTCTGGGGGGGGGGGAGTTAGGACTGTTGTCCTCTGAAAAATGCCAGTTATAGGTAAGCAGATTAATTTTTTTATTTCAATTTGATTAGTCACCTAATTTCTCCAATGACAAGCAAGACATGTAGTCCTCGCTGATGGGAATCCATAGCTATAAGATGTCGTCAACAAAAGAGGGGATAAAACAGAAGAAAAACCATTGCCTACAGATAAACATGTTTTTGCTGGCAACAAACCATTTTCTATTTTTTTTTTTTTTTTTAAGACAATTTTGGATATGGACTAGATGAAGCTGGATTTTAAGTTTAGAGAGACTTTGCAAGACAAATTGACCAAACCTATTTGTTGTGTTAGGAGTCCCTATCCAAAAAATAATGTCGCAAAAGTGTGGCCCAGACGACAGGTCGCAGCCTTGCAAATTTTTTTCCATAGAGCCTGACCTCAGGCAGGCTACAGACACAATCACGGCTCTGACAGCAAGAGGTCAATATTCAAAGTGGAGCTCCCCAAAATTGTGTTTTCAATTTCTCCACCTACCAAATAGCAAAATTATACTCTGGTAAGCCACTACCTAGGTAAAATTTAGCCAGATGCAAAGAGGCAGGATGCGGGGAGGGGGGTGCATTCCAGGGAAAGGGCTTAATTTTAGCCAGGTAGCACAGACATTGCACACTGCCTGCGTAAAGTTAGCCAGGTAACTTCCCACTTGCCGCACTGCTCCATATAATCCTCTACGAGCCTTGACCTGCCCCTCTAAAGTCAAACCTGCCTGGGCATAACAGAAAGACGGGCAATCCTCTATTCAATTCGACAGTGTGTGCTTAGCAACCGCACTACCATGTCTTCTGGGATCGAAAGAAAAAAAGCTGAGTGCACTTTCGAGGGCTTCAGTCCCCTCAAGGCAGGTGGCCAAGGCTCTTTCACAATCCAGACTGTGCAAGCTTAGTTCAACCTTGTGGACATGTGGCCTGGGAAAGAATTTTGGGAAAATGATTAAGGGTTAAGTGAAAGTCTACCCTAACAAATGAGTCAAAGATGGGTGAAATGTATCTACATGAACTATAACCAAAAACTACTCATGGTTTTTTTTTAATTAAAATTTTATTGATTACAAAGAAAAATAACACAGTAATTGGATCAGAATCAGACAACTTCCTTAAATGAAACATTGACCAAAATACAGAGGAGCTATCACTGTGACCCATCCAACACCCCCCCCCCCCCCCAAGCATACAACATCACATAGGCCTCAAAACAGAAAATAAAAATATATGTCCACAGAATTCAACAGACAATGTCAGCATCTGTATATCAAAAGTGAAATACTGGGTGCAAATATAATGGAAAATTAGACATCAGAGCCACAGGGGAAATGAGATTGAGATAGCTGTAAGAAATCAAGAAAGGGTCTCCATACAGCTTTAAAGGAAGCCTCCCGATTGTTCCGCGCAGTGGTTAAGGAAGCTAATCAGTGAGTTTTTAATCTATCCCGGACTATTTGAAAGGAAGGCACTCCTTGTTTCCAGCCCATAGCAGCTACATTGCGTGCTGCAATGAAAACCTGCAAACAAAAACGTTGCTGGTGTTTATACATCCCAGGGACTGGCAAATTTAGTAGGACAGACCCTGCCTCAGGGGTAATACCCGTACCTAACAATTTTCCCAGCCAATCAAATACTTCCTTCCAGAAAGGATCAAGTCTGTCACACTGCCACCAGATGTGGAAAAAAGTTCCTATCAATCCAGTGTTGGATTTCATAGGGGATATTGATATATGTGCAATATGGGTGTTTCAATGAAGATGATGTATTCATATGTACATGGGAATGTTCTGGGTTAAAATTATTAATGTAGTTGATAAATGTATTAAAATAAATGAGTGTAATGTGATACACGTAGTAATTGTTATATACTACCCTTATGTGATGGTTTAGGAGTGATTATGTCATCACATTGACAGTTTCCTGTGGCTTGAGCTATTGCTTAATTGAGTCCACTTTGTCTTGGGGTCTTGTCATTTAAAAAGAACTAACCATCCTGCCTCGCTCTCCTAGCATGCAGCTGGGTAGTGATTCTCTTGATTAAACTTGTCCTAATCTCAGTTTTATTCTTTTCTGCCTTTCTTATTCTTTCAGGTCCGATGCACTGGGACATATCCTGCCACAGCTGGGGAAAGACTGGACACACCAGGGAATTGCCCAGCTTTACCACAAAATCCATTTGTAGGTCTAAGGGAGAATTAGCAGGGGTGCCTCTCTGGGAGCCAGACAAGTGATAGGGGGGGAGAGAAGGAAGCAAAATGGGAGTTATGGGGCAGGGAGCAGTTAAGGGGCAGGAAAGAAGGTGTGTGATTGTCGTCTTCATAGATTAATGCAGTAATCCTAGGGATTAATTGGATGGTTCTGGCTGTTAGGTGGAAACCGTGGGCACTTGGGAGTCCCATCTATCACCTGTCTCCCAAGGATCTTTACTCCTGAGTCAGTGATATTCCTGTTGGTACTTGGGATATGATTGAGGTATATAAAAACCTTCCATTAAAGGGAATCTAAAACTGGTGAAATTTTATACATTTAGAAAAGCAGTTAAAAGGGAGGGAAAAGAAGTACATTTAAACTTCATGGATAATTGTTTCTAAATTCTGATTCTCCAAAGGCTAATAAATTTTGAAAAGAACCTAGAAGACCTCTCTGGGGGATAGCTTTGCCTTATCTAAGGTATTTTCTGCTGTTCTAGGTGTTGGAATTATTAGAGAAGGCTAGTTATTTCACAATGGGTGTTTCCTGGGCTTTCAGGAAGTGAAGCTAACCTTCCAAAATTCAAATATTTACAGTTAATTTTAATTTCAAAACTTGTATTTTGCCATTATAACCCAAAGCTAGTTAACATGCATCACAACAGAATACAAATAAGACTTGTTTGTTGGATATGTGTATATTACTAATTGTATTTGTTTTGTGTTCATCCAGAGCCTCTGCTGGAGGGGGTGGTTGTTTAGGTGGAATAAATTAATTAATATTCACCATATCAAAATGTAAAACTTAAACCCTCAGTCATCAGTGTTCATCACAATACTGATCAGAATCCCAATTTATCCAAATGACCCAGCCCACACCCTTCATACCTTTAATTATAAATCCCATCAAATTCACCACTTTTCTATGAACCCACTCTCTCTATTATCCATAAACAAGCTAAAATCTACTCATTCGCATTAGCAAATACAACATCAAATTAACTCCTGTCCATGGAAATGTGGGACAAAGTATTTTCCCTTTGGTTAATTTTATTATCATTTGGGGGGGGGGGGGGGCGGGCTTCATTTAATGTTTATTTTCACTTTATTTCCAGAACCAAAAAAGTTTTACATTTTTTAAAACAAAAAAAGAAATCAAAATGAGCCTCTCTGAGTCCCTCCAATCCCCCTAAAAAAAAAAAAAGAACAAAAGGGTAGGAGAAGGGGATACTAAGCCAGGCTTTTATCATTATTGGGACTGGAGCAGGCAGGGTTACTCTGGTGACTTTTTTTTGTTGTTGTTTTTAATAACCTGGAGGAGAAAAGGAGGGAGGTTGTGGCTGGCCATGGGTCTCACTTTTTTTTAAGTAGGAGCATCAGGACGCTGGGCAAAGGGGACGGGGACTGTGGGACTATTTTATTTTTAAAAGGAGAACATTGGGAGAGTGGAGGGGGGGGAGGGATGGGGACAGTGAGGCTTTCTTTTTGAAAAGAAGATGAATCAGGAGGGTGGGCAATGAGGAAAGGAGCTTGGCCAGTCAGATTTCGGACTGCTTTTTCAGTGCCTAGATTTGCACTGGAAATCCAAGCTGGCTGCTAGCTTTCTGGTCTGGTTTCCAGCACCGCCTCCAGGCCTGCTCGGAATTTGATTGGCCAAGCCCTTATGTTTTAAATATTGAACCTGAAATAAGCACAAATGTGAAAAGAAAAAAACGAAAGGAAGGGTCCTCCCCCTGCCAAACACCCCTAGTGCCGCCGGCATTGAAAAATTGAGCACCCTCCCGGGCCTACTGCTATCTGCCAACCCTTCATGGATGCTTTTTACCCCTTCTGTGGGGTCTCTGAAGTTTAAATGGGGCAAATCCCCAGTTGCTGCTGCTGGGTCCTGTTTTCAAAATGGGGCTGGCTGGAATGGACTTGGGATCATTCCTGCCCCATTTCAACTTTGGAGACACCAGGGAAGGAGTCAGAGGTGTCCAGGAGGGTGTGAGGAGTTGGTGAGGTTTTGGAGAAGGCCTAGGGATTTTCAGATTTGAAATATCGGTGGCACTGTTTTGTTTTGTGTTTTCTCATTTTTCAAAGAAAGCAAGGTGTTTTTTGTTGTATTTCTCATTTCATTAGGAAATGACTGCATATCCTTATTGATGTCCAAATCCCCACATGAAGAATATTGTAAAAGAGCTAAGGCCCCTTTGAAACATATTATGGTATATAACAGGCAACGTAAGGGACTAAGTACCTTATTCAGTAAGAGTTTTTCCCACAGACACAAAATAGGAGAAAAGCTGTAATGAATCAGTCCCTAAGATCCATATTGCATGCTTTGCTGCAGTCAGACTCGATGCCTAAGACAAAACCATTTAGAAAAGCATTGGGAAGAAATCTGTGATCATGAAATACCAGGAAACAGAAATGAGAGTCAAATAATGTGAATGCAACTACAAAATGTTCAATATCCAAACACAGCTTTCAAACTTGTTTCAAATGTAATTCACAACAGTGACACTTCAATTAGAGAGCTGCAATAGGACCTTCATAACACCCATATGTACAATTAGATTTTAGCACAAAATGCCCGGATCATCTTTAATCATTGGTCCATCACCATTACAATGAAACTTCTCATTTCTCTATTTTTTTAAATTCTTAAATGCAAAATAAAATTAATTACTTCCTTTTATTATTGGAAGCAGTGGCAGCGGCAGCAGCAGTAACTAACCTTCACGATGTACCAGATATAACGTCATGTTTTGCAAAGGACTGCATCAGGGACAGTGTCCTTGTCATTCTGAAACGATGATAAAAAATGAATCAGGTGTAATATAGAAAGAACAGCACGCTTACAAATTTCAACGCTAAAGCACACAAACAAGCTGGTTACATGAAAGGTGAAATTGCCACATTTGAATCATTCAAGATGGCCGCGCGAAGCACAGTATACAAGCTCCTTTTTGAAGCCAACCGTGATGTCAGTATATACGTAATTTGAAAATGACAGCTGTCAAACACAATGTCAAGAGTAAGAGGACAATTGTCAGAAAACTAGAAATAGAGCATTTTAACTCATACGTAAAGGTCTTTCTTCAGAAATGAAACCACTCAATCTCTGAATTCATCCCTGCAGGATATACAGAATGCAGGTGAAAAATTCACTACTGTTCCCATTGTAATACAATTTTTTTCCCCGATTCCCACCCCTCCAATCATCCTTTACTTGATCTAAAATAGACCATTTAATATCACAAAAAGAATGTCCATCAGTAAGAAAATGAGCCACTATCGGTGCCTGTAACTTGTTCTTAAACAACTCTTATATTCTAAGAGACGAGTATGAAAGGATCTAATAGTTTTTCCCACATACACCACATATTTTAGTTTGCACATGGGAACAGAGATAGTGATTATAATTCTCCTGCTGGGAATGACGATTTGACCATCTGTATTCTGCATATTACAGATAGCACATTGTTCACACTGTGCTAGTTCTACTGTGGTACATTCTGCTTCAGGTAGCGAGCTTGAGTGGTCAACCTAATCTTTAATATTATGTGCTCTGGAAAATGAAAAATGGATGGGAAACTGTGTACGAGTGAAATGATCTAAAATGCTCCAATATTGCCTTCTGATATTGCAAATCTTAGAGGACAACAGAGAGTGTCTCAGCACACATGTCATTCTATCTACAATTTCCTGTTGTGTCTCAGGGGTCAGTAACAATTCCCAATGATTAAACAGAGCCCTCCAATAGGCCCATCTAACAGTGTAATAGGGTTATCCTTTATCTAGAAACCTTGTGGCTAAAAAGCGAGCCTGTTTTTTATATTCAGATGTCTCAGAACATGTTCGACATACTCTGAGAAATTGTTCAACAGGTAAATTCTGTTTCCCTGTACGTACCAGGATCAGTCCAGGACACCTGGGTTGTGACTCCGCACCAGTAGATGGAGACAGACTAAAACTTGTGGGCGGAGCCATATATGCCCCTGTGCCAGTCACAGCCCCTCAGTCTTACTCTGTCTCCAGTAGGTGGTGCAGGTTTGGTCACAGCCCTGGTTCCCTGGGGTTTTTTCTTTATGGTCAGGGTTCCTTGGTTAGTTAGTTTTGTTTAGTGTTAAACACATAAGTTTTCTGCTTTTTTTTCTGATCTTTGGATTCCCGCTGGTCCTGCCTCCCAGGGGGGTTTTGGAAAGTCCTGAGGGGACCATCCCCCCCTGGTCGAGGCCGCTGCTAGGGTCGAGGACCCGCCTTTTGCAGTAGCAGCGTCGGGGGTGACACCGGGGAGCCCGGTTCACTCACCCCCGCTGGAACACAGGCCTCAGGACCGAGGACAGCGGCAGTAGTAAAAAAAAAAAAAAAAAAAAGTTTGGCTGTTTTTATTTTGCGGCGGCTCCTGTTTTACTTCAGTGCCGGCTCTCCGTTCCTTCGAGGGGGGGGGGGGACTGTTGGTGCGCGTCCGCTTCAATTATTTAATTTAATTTCTTTTTATTGCTTCTCTCCTCCTCCTCGCTCGCGCGGCTCGTGGCATGCCGAGAGGCTCGGTTTGCCGCGCGCGCGGCTCTCTAGAGAAAATGTTTGCTCTGTCAGCGTTTCTGGCGGCGAGGGTTCGTCGGGGGCCGCTCCGGGGGTCCGGGCTCGAACGCCGCGATCGCCGGCGCGCGAATCTGCCGTCGCTGCAGGCCCGGGGGACCCGTTCCCGCTCAGCGCGGGAGCGGCGGCCATTTTAGCATCAGGCCGGGAAACCACGAGGGAGGCAGCAGGAGATGGCGGCTTGTCTCCCGCGCTTTCTCCACAACGGCGACCCGCTGGGGGTGGCCCCGGGGGAGCGGGGTCTCCCGTGCATTCCGGATCTGGGGAGTCCGGTTCCGGGTCTTCCTACTCCGCGGATTTCGCGCTCTTATTGCGTAAGTTTTTAAAATGCAAGCGCCGCAGTAAATCCGGGAAGACAGGTGCAGCGAAGGGATCTGGCAGATCCACCAGATCCCGGAAGAGGAAATCTATCACGGGCCCTGATGGGGGCGCCATACGGCGAAGCCGTCCCTTGCGGGGTGTTCCGCAGGACACGGACTCAAGCTCTTCCTCCCAGGGAGAGGATGACCCGGCCGAGGAGCCTCTGGGGGGGGCTGATGGTGCGCCGGATGAAGGTCCGTCTCAACCAGCAGGGGGAAAAGGAAATCCTGCCGTCGAGGGGGACGGCCCTAAGGTGGTTCGCTTGTTCCGTAGGGAGGAACTGTCCCCGCTTATCCCGGCTATACTCCAGGAGCTGGGAGTGGAAGCGCCTGCGGTGGTGCCCAGACAGGGAGCTAATATGGACCCAGTTCTACTGGGCCTCACGGGGCCCGCAGTGGCTTTTTCCGTTCATCTTTACGGTCTCGGACATCCTGTTCCGGGAGTGGGACACTCCGGAGCTGGGCCTCAAGGTGAGCAAGGCCATGAGGAGGCGCTGGAACTGCTCAGTCTGCCGAAAGTGGATTCGGCGGTGTCCGCCGTAACGAAGCGGTCGACGATTCCTGTTACGGGAGCCACAGCTCTCAAGGATATCCAAGACAGGAAGCTGGAGGTACAGCTAAAGAAAATTTTTGAGGTGTCCGCTTTAGGGGTCCGTGCAGCCATCTGTAGTAATTTCGCTTGGCGGGCCAGCCTGCGCTGGGCACAGCATCTGAAGGCTAATGCAGGTCTCTCGGAAGGGGAGGCCAGGCAAGCTGATCAGCTCAAGGCGGCGATTGCTTATAGTGCTGATGCGCTCCATGATCTCCTTCGGTACCTCGGCTAGATCCATGGTTTCGGCGGTGTCGGCTCGTCGGCTCCGCTGGCTTCGCAACTGGGCGGCGGACGGATCATCCAAGGCCCATCTAGGGGCCCTGCCGTTCAAAGGAAAGTTGTTGTTTGGCAAGGAGTTGGATGAGTTGATGTTGTCCCTTGGTTAGAATAGGGCATTCAGGCTGCCGGAGGATCGGTCTAGATCTCGGTCTTCTTTCATGGGCCGTTCCCGCTTCCGCGGCGACAGAAGATCCCGTCCGCAGGGGGCCGCTGGCTCTTCTTACCGTTCGGGGCCCTCATGGTCGTCCTCTTGGTCCCAGTCCTTTCGAGGAAAAAGATTCGGCCGTCAGGGAGGAGCCCAGGGAGGCGCGGGTCCAAAATCCTCCCAATGAGATGAGGCCGGTCCATCCCTCGCAGCAGCTGCGGTCGTTCGTCCCAAACGTGGGAGCTCGGCTGCAGTTGTTTGCCGAGGTATGGGCCCAAATAACGTCGGACCAGTGGGTTCTCGACGTGATAATTCAAGGTTACGCGTTAGATTTTGCACGGACCCCATTCGACAAGTTCCTGGTGTCGCCATGCAAGTGCCCCATAAAGCGCGCAGCGGTAAGGGGAACCCTCCAACGGTTGCAAGCCTTAGGGGCAGTTCCCCCGTGCCCATAGGGCAGCAGGGCTTCGGCCGTTACTCCATTTACTTCATCGTGTCAAAGAAGGACGGCACCGCAAGACCAATTTTGGATCTGAAAGGTGTAAACAGATGCCTTCGCATTCCACGCTTCAAAATGGAGACAATTCGGTCGGTAATTGCCTCAGTCCGGCTCGGCGAATTCCTGGCATCCTTGGATCTCACGGAGGCGTACCTTCACATCGGCATCCAGCCGTCCTACCATCGGTTCCTCAGGTTATGTATCCTGGGCCGACATTATCAGTTCCGAGCCCTTCTCTTCGGCCTGGCCACGGCTCCCCGGACATTCACCAAGGTGATGGTGGTGGTCGCAGCTCAGCTTCGGAGAGAGGGGTTGCTGGTACACCCCTACTTGGACGATTGGCTGATTCGAGCCAAATCCGAGACTCAGTGCCGGCAGGCAGTCAACAGGGTTGTCGCTCTCTTGCGATCCCTGGGATGGGTGGTGAGCCTCAGCAAGAGCCACCTAGTTCCCACTCAGTCTCTGGAGTACCTGGGGGCCCTGTTCGATACCAGGAAGGGCAAAGTGTTCCTGTCTCTGGACAGAGTTCGCAAGCTTCAGTGTCAGGTTCGCCGCTTGTTGTCTCTTCGGCTACCACTGGTCTCTGATTATCTGACGGTTTTGGGTTCTATGGCTTCAACTCTATCATTGGTCCCTTGGGCTTTTGCTCATCTGTGTCCTTTGCAATCAGCGTTGCTTTCCCGTTGGAAGCCGGTGTCGGAGGAGTTTCATCTACCACTTCCGCAAGCAGACCACTTGACTGGCGGAGTGTCTCTCCTGGGGCCCAAATGGACGGTGGTAACCATGGACGCCAGTCTCTCTGGCTGGGGAGCAGTCTGCCTGGGCAGGTCAGGGCAGGGCAGGTGGCCCTCGACCCAAACTCAGTGGTCCATCAATCGTCTGGAGACCCGGGCGGTGCGTCTGGCTCTACAGTCCTTTCTGCCGCTGATACGGGGAAAGGCGGTTCGGGTGTTGTCGGGCAATGCCACCACCGTATCCTACATTAATCGCCAGGGGGGAACGAGAAGTCCTGGCGTGGCAGAGGAGGCGCAGCTCTTGCTAGCTTGGGCAGAGCGCAATCTCAGCGACCTAGCAGCGTCTCACATTGCCGGGGTCGACAACGTTCAGGCGGATTTTCTCAGCCGTCATCATCTGGATCCCGGAGAGTGGGAGCTGGCGCCGGAGACTTTTCACCTCATTTGCCGAAAGCGGGGGACGCCTCATATGGACCTCATGGCTACCTGGCAGAATGCCAAGGCGCCCAGGTTTTACAGCCGTCGGAGAGAGAGAGGAGCCGAAGGCGTCGACGCGTTGGTCCTTCCTTGGCCGACGAGTGTCCTGTTGTACGTGTTCCCTCCGTGGCCGATGATCGGCAAGATTCTTCGGCGCATCGAATTGCATCCGGCAAGTGTAATCTTGGTAGCGCCAGAATGGCTGCGGCGACCGTGGTTCGCAGACCTCTTCCAGTTGTCGATAGCGTCTTCCCTTCGCTTCCAGGGGTTTCCGGGCCTCCTCCGTCAAGGCCCCGTTTGTTCGGCGGATGCGGATCACTTCTGGCTCACGGCATGGCTTTTGAGAGGCAGCACTTGCAGAGGAAAGGTTATTCGGATGCGGTAGTCGCTACGTTGTTGCGGGCCCGAAAGCAGTCTACCTCGATGACTTATGTTCGCGTCTGGGTAGTCTTCGACGAATGGTGCACGGAGCGCAATGTGGTTCCTACCGTGGCTCCCGTATCCGATATGCTTTTGTTTCTGCAGGCCGGCGTGGCTTATCGTACAGTACCCTTAGGGTCCAGGTGGCGGCTCTGGGGTGTCTGAGGGGCAAGGGGCACAAGGGTTCCCTGGCTCTGCATCCAGATGTTGCGCGTTTTCTCAGGGGGGCTAAACACCTTCGTCCTCCATTGCGCCACCCCTGTCCGTCATGGAATCTCGATTGGGTACTCTCTGCGTTGTGCTCGTCTCCTTTCGAGCCCATTAAACGGGCAACTCTCAAGGATCTTACGTTAAAGGTAGTTTTCCTTGTCGCAATTGCATCGGCGCGTCGCGTCTCAGAGTTGCAGGCACTGTCCTGTAGAGAGCCGTTCCTTCAGATCTCGGATTCTGGAGTCTCTTTACGGACGTTTCGGCGTTCCACGTGAAGCAGTCCATTGAGCTTCCAGCTTTTCCCATTCACGATGCGTCGCTGCCACAGATGTAGGAGTTGCGGAGGTTGGATGTCCGGAGGGCAGTCCCTCGCTATCTAGAGGTCACCAATCCGTTCCGAGTTACGGATCATCTTTTTGGTCTCAGGCCCAAAGCGTGGGGGTCCGGCTTCCCGGGCTACGATTGCACGCTGGCTCAAGGAGGCCATTGGTTCGGCGTACATAGTACGGGGAAAGTCTATGCCGCAGGGTCTCAGAGCACATTCTACCCGTGCCCACGCTGCTTCCTGGGCAGAGGCTTCTCAGGTGTCGCCCCAGGAGATTTGCAGGGCGGCTACTTGGAAGTCGTTGCATACCTTTACACGTCATTACCGGCTGGATGTTCGAGACACTGCCGGGGGTTTTGGAGTGGGGGTACTCCGTGCGGGACTCTCTGCTTCCCACCCTCGGTAAGTTAGCTCTGGTACATCCCAGGTGTCCTGGACTGATCCTGGTACGTACAGGGAAAGGAAAATTAGTTTCTTACCTGATAATTTTCGTTCCTGTAGTACCAAGGATCAGTCCAGGATCCCGCCCCAGCTGCTCTGAAGAATCGGAGAGTCCGCTCGTTGAGTTGTTAGGTTGCTGTTTCTCGTTTTGAGAGTTTTGTTCCAGTTGGGGGTTTTTGGACATGGCTCCCGTTGGGGATAGTTTCTGTAGTTAGTTTACCTGTCCTATGCTACTTTGACATTACGTAAGACTGAGGGGCTGTGACTGGCACAGGGGCATATATGGCTCCGCCCACAAGTTTTAGTCTGTCTCCATCTACTGGTGCGGAGTCACAACCCAGGTGTCCTGGACTGATCCTTGGTACTACAGGAACGAAAATTATCAGGTAAGAAACTAATTTTCCTTTTAAGGCAATTGGATGGCAACTATCATATGAAAGCAAATTGTTTCTTTAGTTAGGCTTCCGATAAATAGTTGTTCATAATGAAGGGCCTGACCGGGAGTTAGAAATATCCAAAAAGGCAATCTGAGTAGCTAAATAACTCATGGTAAAATTCAGGTGAGAGCTACAAGAATTCAATCATTGATGAAGTTGTTGCAGGGAGTAAATTGATCCCTTCCAGATAACAAACACATCATCAGTGTAATGTTTCCAACAGGCAAGATGTTCATTCCATTCACTATCATAAATATGTTGTACTTCAAAAGGAGCAACAAAAATATTTGCAGTATCAGGGGCCATTGCGACACCCATCGCTGTCCCCTGAATCTGAAGAAAAAACTGACCCTTAAATGCAAAATAGTTTTTTGTGAGAGCAATATTCGCTAATTCCATAATAAACTTTGTAGGAATGTGTTGCGGAGGACAACAAGATAGTACCTGTCTAATCTCCGATAATGATTCATCTTGGGGGATTACAGTGTTTAATGATTTTATGTCAAATGTGACAAGTAAAAAAATCCTCTTCAATATTTACAATCTCCAGAAAACAAAGGATATGCATACTGTCTTTAACATGAGAGGTGGCTGTTGGTACCGCTGGCTTCAAGAGAACATCTAAGAATATACAAATAGGTTCCAAAACAGAGTTCCGGGCTGATATGATAGGTCAACCAGGAGGGTTTTTAAAACTCTTATGGATCTTTGGTAGCATATACATCACAGGAACTCGAGAATGTTCATTGATCAAGAATGTTTTCTCTTTCTCTGTCAAAAAGCCTGTTTCACAAATTAAAGATTGAATGGATAATGTAGGATCAGCATTCAACGGTTCATTAAAGTGTCTGTTATTAAGCTGTCACCAAACTTCATTCTCGTATTGCAGCCAATCCCTGACAACAGTAGTTCCACCTTTATCAGCTGGTTTGATGACAATGTCACGTTGATGTTGAAGTTCCATTAATGCATACCTTTCTTCTTTAGAAATGTTATAATAGTGTTTAAATGTAATCTTCTCCATTTCTTCAATATCTTGCAGAACCTTTACCTGAAAAGTATAAAGGATTGGGTTGATGGGACCAGGAGGGACCCACTTAGATGGATTCTTAACAATGGATGTCTGAAACGAAATAGATGGGTTCTGTTCTAAGTAAATCTTTCTCTGTGGTTGATGAATGAACTTGAAAAAAATCACACCTAAAGCCAAATGGGTCATGAAGGTAGGTAGGGACAAAAGAGAGACTTCTGTTGAGTACTTTGTCTTGACAGGGTGAAAGATACTGTGGACAAATTAATAACTGGGTGTCTCACCTGTTCATGTGTCAATTCAAAAGATGTCACAATAGATTTGTTTGTGAACATGTCCACAGACTATTCCAACCTGAGTCCTGGTTTTGATTGTAGCAATGCCAACTCCGCATTTGACGATCTCGCTGTGGGGGTGCAGGCTAAATAATTTGCAGAGTTAGATGGAGGATCTTCATCGCTACCTGATGATGATTCATCAGATGAAAAATTGAAGGAAACCTTCTTTATTGGTTTCGGATGATTTAACCATGAGTAAACCGGGCTGTGTTTATACTCCACCTCATCTCTTTGAAACTTCTTGATTTTAAAGGCTTTTAGGTCGGCACAAAATTTATCCATTGAACGTTGAAAATCACTCAAAGCTGTATAAACAACATTTATTACCGAATCCTACTTGATGATTTCAGGGAACGAGGTGGTCTGTCCCAAAGTCAGAAATCATTTTTCCAGCCTATTCAACTATAAGGATCATCAGATCCATAGAACATTTGTTGAGAATAAATGACCATTTTTCTAGAAAATCAGGATGTTCACAATATTCTTTGGACTCTTTATTAATACGGAGCCCACGTGATATACTTTGTTGTTTTAGATTTTCAACCAATGTCACGCTATGTAGTTCAGTCCTAATAAGTCGTTTCTGAGTGGTCACCAATTCATCCCAAGTAGCTGATGATGCCAATCCACTAGATTCCGCAAAAGGTGAAGCCCCTTTTGAAGATTCAAAAAGTTGTTCATTTGTGTAACTGTGCACCTTATCACTTCCAAAGTGTGTCATGACTCATATAATTGTAAATCCACAAAATAGAAAGGAGAGTCAAATAATATGAATGTAAACCAATGTGATGTGCAAACGAATGTCGGTATATAAAAGCGTTAAATAAAATGTTCAGTATCCAAACACAGCATTCAAACTTGTTTCAAACGTAATTCACGACAGTGACAGTTCAATTAGATAGCTGCAATAGGACCTTCATAACACCCGTACACGCAATTAGATTATAGCACGAAATGCCCGGATCATCTTTAATCATTGGTCCATTACCATTACAATGAAACTTCTCATTTCTCTATTTTTTGAATTATTAAATGCAAAATAAAATTAGTTACTTCTCTTTATTGTTGGAAGCAGTGGCATCCCATTTCCACCCCTCCAATCATCCTTCCCTGGATCTAAAATAGACCATTTAATATCACAAAAAGAATGTCCAGCAGTAAGAACATTGTATTACCACTAGAACAGCAGTGGATTTTTCACCTGCATTCTTATATTCTGCAGGGATGAATTCAGAGATTGAGTGGTTTCATTTCTTCTGAAGAAACACCTTTACGTATGAGTTAAAATGCTCTATTTCTGGTTTTCTGACAATTGTCCTCTTGCTCTTGATATTGTGTTTGACAGCTGTCATTCTCAAATTACGTATATACTGACGTCATCATGACTGGCTTCAAAAAGGAGCTTGTACACTGCTGCTTCGCACGGCCATCTTGAATGATTCAAATGCGGCAATTTCACCCTTCGTTGTGTGCTTTTGCGTTGAAATTTGTAAATGTGTGTTCTTTCGATATTACGCCTGATTAATTTATTATCGTTTCAGAATGGCAAGGGCACTGTTTTAATGTGCGCCCATGATGTAGTCCTTTGCGAAACATGACGTTATGTCCAGTGCATCGTGAATGTTAGTTCCTGCTGCTGCTGCTTCCAACAAGAAAGGGAAGTAACTAATTTTTGTTTTGTATTTAAAAATTTTTAAAATAGAGAAATGAGAAAATAAGGATGACCTGGGCATTTCATGTGAAAATCCAATTGCGCGTACGGGTGTTATGAAGGTTCTATTGCAGCTATCTAATTAAAGTGTCACCTTTGTGAATTACATTTGAAACAAGTTTGAATGCTGTGTTGGGATACTGGAACATGAAATACCAGGACCATGAGTGGCTGAGAATTTTCATCAGCCTGGAAGGGGAGTTCCATTAATGGAAATGTGTACTAAGAGTTATAAATTGCTTTTTAAGTGGTATTACAGCCCAGTAAAACTTTAAAAAAAATGGGTATTAAATTCTGAGATTGCAGTTGGAGAAATTTTGGGGAAAAGGGAACTTTTATCATCTTTAATGACCTTGTCTTATAATTGAAATGTTCTGGTCATACGCATTGTCAAGGATGTGCGAAGTGACAGGGCTGTCGATCCCAGCTGATCTGATGGTGATTCATTAGGGCTGCTTGGAAGGGAACGTTCCGATCGGATACAAGAAGGGGGGTTCCATTGCTAAATCGCATGTTCCTGGCAGCGAAAGCTTATTGCAAAGAAAAGGGGACTAATTCTACTAAACTCTTTCCCTTGAGGCTCTGATTCAAATATTATGGGATACAAGTGCTTTAGAAAAATGAACGTAAGAATTAAAAGAAAATTATCCTAATATAGCTGACATTTGGACAGTGGCGTACTAAAAGGGGGGGGGGGGGGTGCGAGGGTGCGGTCCACCCCGGGGTGATAGCCGGGTGGGGGTTCCATCGAGGAAGGTCGGCGGCGCGAGCGGAACCCATCCTGCTCACGGCAGAAGAAGAGGGAGGCTGCTGGGCCGCGAGCGATGGATGCACCAGGCGGTCGTCTAGAGTGGCACGGGTCTGGGGACCGCAACCGCATAGCCTTTTCTTTTTCCCACCTGTGCGGCTTGGAAGAGGAAGTGGATGGGGAAGAAGGAAAGTCCATGCGTTCGCGGCCCAAAGCAGGAAGAAGATCAGCACGTGTCCCGGGCATCGCAGGAAGAGGTAGCACTGGCGTTTGAGTGCACTTGGAGCAGCAACAATGTTACCAGTGCCCCCCCCCCCCCTCCACCGCAGGTGCAGGAAGCAGAGCCGTACCAGCTCCCGCTGCCTCAAGAAAAATGAGTCCCCGTTTGTCGCGGGGGCTGAAGGAGGAAGCTGCTGCTATGCTTCTGATGGGGGAGCAGGGTAGGAAGTGAGAGAGAGTGTGTGTGTGTGTGTGTGAGAGCATTTCTGTGTGTGTGGCTGAGAGGATGTCAGTGTCTGTGAGAGAGTGTGTGTCTGTGTGTGTGTGAGCGCATGTTCTGTGATTGAGCATGTGTGTACTAATGAGAGAGAGAGGAGAGAGATTGTGAGCAACAACCCCTCTCCTCTCCCCTGCTAATCCAGACAATCTCAAGGCATCTGGAAATCAAAAGATCCCAGGTACCGACAGCAGGGGATATATATATATATATATATATATATATATATATATATATATATATATATATATATATATATATATATATATAATATATATATATATATATATATATATATATATATATCTATATATATATATATATATATATATCTATATTTTTTTTTTTTTTTTTTTTTTTTTTTAATCTTTTCTCAGTTTTAAGCATTGGGTGGTGTTTGTGTCTGCTGATTTGAAATATTTTATTGATCTTTGGAAAATTTATATGAGTTTTAAATTATTGAATGTTATTTCTTTTGCCAGCTTTTTGCAATATTCTTTGTATTAGTATGGTTTTTATATTTCTTGTTTTTGTTTGTTTATGAGAAATTGTAATGTTTCGTTTTTTCACTGTTTCACTGCATAAATAGTCTGGTTTATTGCAGTTTACAATTCAGTTTTTTACTGCAATTTTTTATTACTACTTTATAGTCACTTTATTCTGCATTTAGTGAGGGTCTGCTTCTATTTTGCATGTGTGACTGAGCTGACGTATTCTGCTAGTGTGAAGATCGTGTGTGGGGATCTATAGCAGCTTGGCTTGTTCTGTTTTCCTAATAGTAGGTATATTGGTGTTTTTAGGGCTTGGTGTAATAATTGCAATGCTGCTTTTCATAAGTAGGGTTGTTAGAGTTTGAGTGCTGGCAGTTATTGCAGTTTTGGCATGGAAGATTTACTATATTGTAATTGTAATTCAGTTTACTCGTGGCTTTCAGAGGACCAAGTCCATACCCATCACATACTACAATAAACCCAATACCAATTCCAAGGGTCTTTTTTTGCAGGGTTTTACAACACTGCATGTAAATATAATATACACATTGTAAGTAATATTTTTACCTCAGAAGACTGTACTTTAAATGTTCATGTCAAATCTATTATAAATGCATAATATTTAATTATGTGTGGGGAGGGTGTGATTGGGGTGTGGTGGAAAGCTGAAAGTTTTGCCTAGGGTACCTAATACCCTTGCACCGGCCCTGGGTGGGACACAGTGAAGAGAGCGGCCAGATAGCCGCAGGCAGCTGAGGAGGGAGAGGGCCAGAATGACTGCACGTGAGCCAATGTGATTGAGAGAGGAAGGGGTGTGAGTGTATGTGTATGTAAGTAAGAGACTGGGAGTGCGTGTGTATATGGGCGTGAGAGTGCGTGTTTGTGTGTGAGAGAGATCCTCTGTGAAGGGATGTGTATGTGTGAGGGAGAGACAAATGGAAGGAGCCTGTGTGAGGGAGAGGGGTACTGGAGATCCCTGGGGGTGGGGGACAGAGAAGTGAACCTTGGAGAGGGAGGTGCCAAAGGAAGTATCCACTCCGGGTGCCAAATACTTTAGGTACGCCACTGCATTTAGACATAATTTTAAATGGGGGCAGGGGGGGAGAGTGATGGCTGGGGAATAAAACACAGAAAAAACAAGCGTGATGCCTTCAGACAGGCTTCAGACTTAGGTTTTTGTTTTTTAAATATTTTCTTCTTACATGAACAGACTTTCTTCCTGTTATGCGTGTGATTGTTATAATTTGTAGGTTCATGGGCCTTTGGGCAGAAGTGAGAGATGATACCCTCGGGGAGGAGTCCCACTGAGCCTCACCGTCAGGAGGCGAGGTCTGGCCGCTGGGTGTGCAACACAAGAATAGCTAGAAATGGAGGAGAGAGAGAGGGACTGGGAAGGCTAGAGAGGGTGACCCCGGGAATGGAGCCGCAGAGCGGGGTACACCGTGAGGGTTCCTCAGTAGAGATGATATGACAATGGTCCACAGAGCGGGGTACTCAGACAAGGGTCCTCTGAAGTGATGTCACGGTGGAGGTTCGCGGTGCGGAGTACTCACTGTAGGAAAAGGTTCCAGAAGTAACCCCGAGGAACGGGGATGGTCGAAGTTCGAGGTGCAGGGCCCTCCGAGGAGCTGATAGCCAGAGATGAGAAAGAGGCCCCCGAGGAGTGGATACCCTAAGAAGTCTCACACCGATGGAGGAGGAATCTGTAACGATAGCAGCAGATTCAGAGAATGAGGGAATAGCTCCTCCAGGGAACTATTTTGCTCCCTGGAGGAGCTAAATAGTCCCCTGAAAGTGATGTCATCAGATGGGGCTGGCCCAGAGTTCCCGCCCTGGGCCCTTTAAATGCAGTCTTGGTAGCGCGCGCGCACACCTAAGGAGGTCCACGGGCAGAGCAGGGAACGGTGGGTCTAGCCGTGAAGAAGAGAGACGCACTGCGGGCGCCAGAAACCGTCCCCGGCAGGAAGGTGAGCGGGGTCGGCCACGTGGTTCGTGGCCGGGTGTAACGTGTAGAGGGGAGGGGGAAGGACAGGGTTCCGTTGTTTGGGGGGGGATCTGGAGCTATGTTCTAGTTTAAGACTTGTTCATTTTGGGGGTGATTTTTCTGTGAATATAATCTAATTTTATGCACGTAAATGGCCGTTACAGAATCTGCCGTGTGTGTAAAAGTGTACACATAGCCCGGTTTCTCATGTAGTGTCACGCAAACTTGAGCAGAGGCGTTCCGCGGAGGGCGGCATTGGGGCGGAGGCAACTCTTACGTGCATGCTTTATTGATTATTTAAAAAGAATACGGGAAAGTATCTACACAAGTTCCGCCCTGCAAGGAGGAGGTGGAAGTTTAGGTGAGAGAATCTGTGCGTGCATTCTGTCAATTACCCTGCAAATTATCAAAGCAAACTTGCATGCATAAGCTTGCTTTGAAAATCCTCTTCAAAGTCTGCTATGGGAACTGTTTGGAAATTACTCCCTATGTTGTGGTATTTGAGAATGAATAAAGAATTTAATAAGAATAATAACAAAAGAGGCAGTGTTCAAGTTATCCCATTTTGGAGTGTCTTGTTTTCCATTCCTTACACTTTAAGGGGAGATGTTGAAAGGAATTACAGCTGAGAAGTGATTCAGTCAAGTTAATTCATCCCCTTGTGAGACCAGAGAACTGGGCCTCAAAATGGCAGATGAAATTTAATGTGGACAAGTGCTAAACAGGCCCAACCACAGGCACACAACGCTGGGTTCCCTATTAGGAGTCTCCATCCAAGAACAGGATCACGGAGTCACTGTGGACAGTTCATTGAAATCCTCAGCTCCGTGTGTGTAGAAGCAGTTAAAACGGCTATTAGAATGGTAGGAACTATTTGGAGATGAATGGAAAACAGAGCCAGAATACCATAATGCTTCTGCCACATCTGTGCTGCAATGGCACCTTTAGTACTGCGCTCACTTCTAGTAGCCGCACCTCAAAAAAGATATAGCAGAACTAGAAAAGGCATAGAGAAGGGCAACAAAAATGATAAAAGGGATGGAAGGGCAAGGTCAGGTTGGCACCATCTTGGAAAATGGTGCTGACGAGGCCCAGGGTTAGGGGCGCCCCGGGCCCTTCCGCTTGCAGGATTTCAGAAATTTGAGGTAATGGGGTGCGGGAGGGGAGGTTCATGGGGGGGGGCATTATACCCCAACAACTCATATGCGAACCTAGAGGGTCTGGGGGAAGGGGGGCCACTATTTCCAAGCGCTATCTTTTTTAAATGGGGGGGTTGGGGGGAGGGGTAGAAGGGGACCTGCCTGGAATTATTTTTATTGTAAAGGGTGGGGGGGATAACCTATGGCCTTTATTTTATCAATGTTGACTGGGTTGGGGGAGGGGGCAGTCATCGCACAAACATGGACAACCTCAAGTGTTAGACCCCTGGACACTTTTTATACTTTTGGTGCTTATTTTTTTTGGAACAGCTGAATCCTTTAAATCTAATGCAGGAGCATCGGACCTCTGTTAGGGTCCCAATGCTCCCACGTTACATTAGCATTTTTAGAAAGCTCTAGCCAAAATTACGTGGCTGACAAATTTCTAAGTTGGCGTGTTATTTTATTTACATGAGATTATGTATGCAAGAGCTGTTTTGCATGAATTTGGAAAATTCATGTATGCAAATGCAATGCAAAACAGCTCACTGGAATAGGGGAGGGAATGTAGGCCATTTAATGTAAATTATCAGGAATATCATGCGATATCACTGCATCGTGTGATTATATAGCATTTATTGTATGCTGTTTAATGCACATTACAGCCCTGCTGGAGCGTGATGAATCCCCCCATTAGGTTCCAATATCTCGTGAAATGAATTGCAGATCTAAATTTAGGATCATCTTAAAAAAAAAATCCACCAAGCCAGTGATCACCACTCCCTCACTCCTTCCCGCATGTAAAATTACAATTTAAAAGTATTCCCATGCCCAATCCCCATATCCTCTCTTCCTTTCCGCCTATAAAATAAATAAAAGGTCAGTCCGGTTCCTGCATGTTAAATTTTGTTTTAAAAGTCCTTGCGGACAGATGCCCTGCTCTCCCTCCCTCCTGTCATTTATTCCCCGCTTGCATGAAAAGAGAAATGCCTGCCGGGCATCCCCTGCCGCCCTGGTGGTGGGGGAGCTCCCGTCTCCACCCGCCTGGCCAAGACAGGACCAGAATAAGGGGAGGAGCATCCCCCTTGCCAGCAGGGAGGGAGCATAGATCACCATTACTCTTTAGACTCTTTGTTTAAAAATTTAAAAAAAAAAAAAAAAATTTGGGAGGGAGGATGAGCAGGGGAATGAACCACAGGGAATTTAAGAAATGTATTTACATGAGGAAGGGAGGGGAGGATTGAGTTATCGAGACATATATTTTTTTTAAATAATTACGGTTGGGAGGGAGTGGAGCTCCACCAGCAGGGCTTCTCCCCTCCCCCATCCATAGCCAGGAAGGTGGAAGGAGGATGGCCAGTCAGCTTGGGGCCTGTTCTTGTGCGGTGCCTGAATTTTGCTGGCCAAGATAATGCAGCTAGCTCTGAAAATCGGCGCCCGAGCCTGTGCAGAGTTTGGCAGGCTAACTTCAGCTGCCTTGTGAAACTTCGGTTATATTTAGCCGATTATTTCCAGCCAATTCTCCGAGGCTTTGAAATTGTCAGATAAGCCCTTACTTAGCCAGCTAGATCGCTCTGAAAACTAAGCCCCTAAAGCTTTATGATGCGTCTGAAAGATGTGTAACAGATAGAAGGACAGAAACAGGAAAGCTTTGAAACATTAAGAAAGATGCCTCTAATACTTGCACTCTCAGTAAAATGTTATTGATTTATATTGATAAAAGTTAATCAGATTGGATTTTGCTAAACCTTAAATGCACAGCATCCCAGCAGCAACCACACTGTTGCCTACTCCTCCCCCCTACCCTTCAGTCGAACTGAACTTTGCAGAGCTTATCATTCCCGTGAATCAGTTTGTATGCCGCATATCAGGCTGAAGCTTTTCATTTCTGTGCGCCTTGCAGGAACGGCTACAAATTCCTTTACTGTTCGGCCAGGGCTATTGGCATGGCAGACATCACCAAGGGGTACCTGCAGGGGGTGTGCGACCGAGGCTGTGAACTTCCCAAGGGCCCTGTCCTCCTAGCTCCTAACAGCCTCTTCTCCGCTCTGCACAGGTAATGGGATGGCTTCCGGTTCTCGAGGATCTGGGATTTGTGGCTTATGTAATGAACATTCCCACAAGGCAGCTTCATTTTCTTTCTTTCAGATAGGCTAATCCAATCCTGGTTTTACCCCCTTGCATGCAGGGACTTGTAGTCCTGCTTTTCTTAGGGAAATCAATAAGGAAATCCAAACTGCAAACCCCCGCATGCAATGAGTTAAGAACAGGGGTTCTAAACCCAGTTCTCGGGACCCATTTAGCCAGTCAGGTTTTCAGGATATCCACAATAAACATGCATGAGATAGCTTTGCATGCACTGGCTCCATTGTATGAAAATATATCTCATGTGTATTCATTGTGGATATCCTGAAAACCTGACTGACTAGGTGGGTCCCGAGGACTGAGTTGAGAACCCATGGATTCAACAGATTTCAGCTCTCTATGTCCATCTGAACCATAAAAGCTTAAGTTGCATGTAGGCCCTGTCTGTTAAGCCGGGTAAAGGTAACTGTCAGGCATTGAGAACAGGGTTAGATTCAGGAGCCTGCTGGTTGTCTTACAGGTCAAGGTAATCAAACCTGGCTCTCTTCTCTTAACTACATGTCGCCTAAAGCACCACTGATAACTAGTCTTCTAATATGCATGTAACATTACCTGCCCATTAATGTAGGTGAATTACAACACATGAACCTGGTATGATTGTAGTTTAAATACATTTCTTAGTAGTTAGAGGCCAGTGTCATCTTAAAATCATATTTAAATCTGGAGCAAAGAACCAGCTCTGCCAACTTGCATGTTGGTGCAAGCCACTCACTTGTAGAGATGATGTGAGTGCTCCTTAATATGGAGAGGTGGTGCATTTGATGCTGAGGCTGGTATTAACACTTGTGTGAACACATTTTAAAAACATCCAAGGACTGGATTCCCTGGAAGTCCATCCCATGTTAAGAACACATGCATAAGACCTGGAATCCACGCATGGGTAATATTGCTTGCCCACAGCACTGACACCTGACAAGGGTGGCATGCTTATGAGATCTCTGTTTGGTATAGCATGGCTCTAGCCAGAGGAGAAAGGTGCCCACTGCCACTATACTGTACAAATAATACAAAGTCTGGGGCTGCCTCCCTGCCTAGTAGCAGAGACAATTTGATGGTATAGTTGAGGGGGGGTCCCCAGTTCTGGTCGTTGAGGGCTGCAAACCAGTCTGGTTGTCTGGAGCTCTACAATGAATGTGCAGGAGATCTATTTGCATGAACTGCCCCTTTTGTTTGCAAATGGATCCCCTGCATATTCATTGTGGATGTCCTGAAAACATGACTGGGTCGTGGCTCTCAAGGGCTGGATTTAGGGCTCTATGGCGTAGATGCTGCTGTTGGTTTATCCTCCAGGGTACAGCTGGCACTGCCCGCGGCAGGTCTGTGTGCTACTGAGCTCTGCTGACGGGCTGCCTCTGCCCTGGAGCAGGTGTTGTGGGGACGAAAGACCTCTTTAAAAACCTTTTAGCCTTATGCTGAAGTCCCAGGCCTGAAACCAGATAGCAGGCAGCAAAGGGACTTCAGTGCTGGTGTCTTGGATGGAATGGCCTCGTGCTAAACAGCTGCTATCTGCCCCTCATGTTACAGGGAAGTGATTGAGAGGAAGCCAGAAGTATTTAAAATTACTTGTTTGAGAGACATCAAGAACCTATTCAACCCGCAGGAGCAGCCCTTCTACGCTGCCTTTGGGAACAAACCAAACGTGAGTGCCTTTCCCACACCCAGCTGAGCCGGGTTATCTACACCAG
This sequence comes from Rhinatrema bivittatum, assembly GCF_901001135.1. Taxonomy (NCBI): domain Eukaryota; kingdom Metazoa; phylum Chordata; class Amphibia; order Gymnophiona; family Rhinatrematidae; genus Rhinatrema; species Rhinatrema bivittatum. Next base: position 48,456,980 of record NC_042622.1, on the reverse strand, counting down.
TTCAGACCATTGTAAATTCTGGAAATGGGAATACTGAAGTTTGTTTTCAATGTTTTAATGTATGTAACTGTTTTTTTTCCTTTGGATGTGTTTGTGTTTATCTGTGCCCTTGTGTCAGTTTTCATGGGACTTTTATCAAGGTTACATTTTTGTGACTTGTTCTACCACATTACTGTACTGAATCCACAGTATGGCTGCTCTGCCTTCTCTCTTTCTTGTCCTGAGTTTAGGTCTCCTCATTCCCTTATTCTCATTTTAGTAGTAATTTATTTTTCTAAATTAAATTGTACACTGTAAATTTAAACACACACAGTTGGTGGTGCACCAAAAGATTTCCTGCTGCCATGTGACCGACCTGAGCTGTCTCCCCAGCCTGACATCATTGACAAAGCCTGAGCCCGAAAGGTCCCCTTTGACGCGTTAACGCCCGTGACACTGAACCGGCCTTTGAGGATGATGCCAGACTGGGGGAGGCAGTTCAGAGTGCCAGCAGCTTGGAGTGGGAGGCAGAGATTTACTTTATTAGTAATTGGGCAGTTTAAGGCAATCTGCCTGAGTTGAGGAATGAGATGTCTCGCCTCTCAAGGAACCCAAAGACAGACCCTCACGAACTCACCATGCAAAAATAAATTCACATTCTGATGTAACCTCAGTAACCGCTGCACAAACACCTTTTAACTGCCAAAAACTTTGAAGTAAACAAAACCCTGCAAACCAAGACATTCAGAACCTATATAGTGAGTCTGCCAAACCACAGGGCTTGGCAACTACGGAGCCCCGGGAGGTTCAAACATCTGCTGTTAGAACTGTGTGGAGCCACACAGTTCTAACAGGGGGTGTTTGAACCATGTGGGGCTCCGTAGATAGAACCCTGCAGTTCAAACAGGGAATGTTTTACCCACTGGGTTGCAGGAGGGAGGTGTGCCGGTGTTCAAGCTGCAGCCTAACTGTATTATTTTAGGCAGCTAGTTAATTAGACATTGTACGTGAAGGTGGGATTAGTTATGTCATAGTACAGAACATAGAGGTTCCCATACATATAAAGTCAATATACAAAATCCAAACACGGGAAATGAATGGTACAAACAATAAAGAATATATCTTAAAACAACTTTTTTTTTTTTTTTTTTTTTTACATACCACATCTATTTCAAATATTCTTATAAAGCTTATTTTCAAAGAATACAATTTAAACTTTAAAACAACATATCACATTATATAACAACCACTATTACAATCGCACAATCATTCTTCATATATTCATACACATACATACCCAGCAATTTTCCTCAAACAATTCTGATGGAGAGCCCACCCTATCGAAAAATATCTATTAAAAAATGTATACATCAAACCAGCTTACATCTGTAAAGCACAAAACTTTCACTTCAAAGATATTGTATGTCAACTCCTTATAAACATTTCTTTTTTATACTTTCTTCAAAATCATGGGTGATGAAAGAAAAAATCTCTTATAATCCATAGATGTTAAAGTCTTTTTTTTCTTTTGCTTGTTTTTCAATCCATATATCCAAAAAGGTTTAAATCACCCATAGATGAAATTAGCTTGTTATCCGTTGAGAAAATAAACAATCCATTCAAATGGAATGGTGGTAGAAGACAATTGGAATGATGTTAGTCAATATGTTATAAATTGACAAATTTCAACTTCATTTCCGAAAGAGTATGGACCAAAATAATCACTAGTAATTGATGTGGATTTAGTGATATGTAAAAATATTTTTATGATACACTTAGTTAATACCTAGTTACATACTTACTAGCAATAACAAAAGATAGGACTAAAGAAAAGATTTTTTACAAAGAATACTTCCCTCATAGGTCTCTCTTTTTTTAATAAGAGCAAATGTATTCTGTGAAATGGAAAACTATATAAGCTCGGGGACTCAAGGAACAAGCTACCTGCTGTGTCTGTGGCTCAACCAAAGAAACACTTGTCACTGTAGTTCCTTATGTTATTTTCCTGGCTTAATTCCAGGGTCTGCAAGTTAGGTGTTTTGATTCTCACTCATAGCTCTGACACCAGCCAGCTTAGAAATGCCAGTTAGGGCAGAGGATGAGCAGGGGAAGAATATGACTGGGGTGGAGAGCAGGGGAATATAGTAGGTAGGGACTGGAGGGAGGATTGACAGTTTGGAAAGTCACTGGTGCATGGCACACCCCTTTTTAAAGTTAGTGGTGCCTGTGCTCCATGGATGCTATGCCCTCCATATAGGTGCATACAAATGCCTGCTGTAGAGAGCTTACAATCTACATAGAACCTGAGGTACCAGGATACAAAGCAACTTGGTCAAGATTGTAATGTTGGAGATAGAAGTAGGATTTGAACTCGGGTCTCCTGGTTCCCAGCCCCTTATTTCTGACTGTACATTCAGCCTTCTGCATTTTTTCTCCCCCCCACCCTTTTTCTTCCCTGAGCAGGATGTTTATGCTTACAAGCAGGTGGGACTGCCAGAATCTCGAATATTCACTGTGAATTACAAAGGAGAACTCATGCAGGAGCTCACCAAGAACAAGTCTTCGTAAGTCTGGCCAGGTGCTTGGGTGATCCAGTGCTGGCCATTGGGGGGGGGGGGGGGGGGGGGAGGTTTCAGAGCATTCGTTTTGCTTTTGCAGCTGGGATTTTATATGGCATTGCTGAGAGGATGCTCACCTTACAGGTAGACTGGAGGGTATAGGTAGGGCGTTGCTGTGCATTCTACACAAATATTTCATTTTTGGGGGAAAATGTATTCTTTTTTTATATACCCTGAGGTGAGTACGTGTAGGTACAGGTCTATCGCAAGGGGTGGGAAAGCAGGCCAACTGCTCAGGGCACCAAGCGTGTGTGTGGGGGGGGGGGGGAGTGGGGGCACTTCACTGCTCTTTTGAATCCATCCGTGAACATACAAGACCAAAGGCTCGGGATGCCATTTTGTCCAGCAGTTGCCCTGTGTGTTTATAGGGAATTTCCTTGTCCTCCTGCTCCACCAGTCAAGAACCTGTGGGTTTAGTCCCCTCATCCAGCAATTGAATGGAGGGTGGTGGTGGATAAGCCTTGACCTGGTTTTTTAGTTGAAAGGAATTTTTTTGACTGTTTTATGGTTGTGATATAGCCTTTAGAATTGTTTTGAATGAGATTTATCTTAATGGGCTAAGCTCCTGTGGATTGTTCTCTGCAGTGATGCGAGCCAGGACAGCAAAGCAGCTCACTACCCATCTGATGGGGTTTGTTTTCTGTGCATGTATGTGCGGGCGGAGTGCACAAGGGGGGGGGGGGTAGAATTCTGCAGATTTTGCATGGTGATGCATCCCAGCCTTCCCTAGTTCCCTACCGCCCTATCTAACCCTCCTTCCTCTTCCCTTCTCCTCCCCACCCCCTAAACCTAACCTACCCTACCTTAACTTGTTTTTGTTTTTTTGTTTTTTTTCCAAGTTGCTGCTCTTCTGGAGCAGTAGTAATTTATGCACGCTGGCGAGCACCTCCTTGGCACAGCGGCAAATGGCCACTGTACTGGCCATCTCCAGCTCTGCCTACCCTCTCCGGACCCCCCCCCCCCCCCCCCAATTATCTGTGCCTGGCACTTCAGCGCATAACAGAGGTTACATGCATGGCTGGGCCCCTTTGAAAATGCACGCAGCAGGCCATGCGCATAACCCCCGTTTTTTACGCACGCACGTGATTTAAAATCTGGCTGCATATGTGTAGTTTGAGCAAGCCCTTTTCAAAAAAGGGATCATCTGAGGTGAATTGGAGGCCAAGCCCCTGCAATTGATAAGCCTTGCAGTGAATCATGCCTGTTGACAGGGCCGGTGCAAGGGTATTAGGCGCCCTAGGCAAACCTTACAGCCTGGCGCCCCCTCCCCCCACCTCCCCATACACAATTTTATGCATTTATAACAGATTTTACATGAAAAATTACATTCTGAGGTAAAATAATATACACATTATTGTGATAGTTACATGCACTGTTGTGATGCCAACAAGAAAACTTTGCAACTTGGAATTCATATGACATCACATCTATTGTAACATTTTGTGTGGGTATGGTCTTCCCATATCATTACAGTACTATCTGCCAACACTCCAACCCTGCCCATGAAAAGGAATACCACAAATATTACACCAGAATCTAAAAAATCAATACACCTCCTATCAGGAAAATAGAACAGGCCAAGCTAAAGCTACTACAGATCCCTACAGAGAAACCTCATATTAAAAGAATGCTTTGCCTCATCAAATAAAGAACAAAGCCACCATAAAGTATAAATAGAAATGTGCAGACAAAAACTGAATTGTAAAACGCAACACGCCAGACTCTATACAGTGGAACAATGGAAAAACAAACATTTCACCATTCCTCATGAAACAAACAATAAAATCAAGATTCATAAATCATACTAATAAAATAATTTCAAAACAGCTGATGAATAGAATATCCAATAAATAAAGACTCATGCAAACTTTGAAAGCTTTCCCAAGCACCAATAAAATATTTCAAAACAGAAAACACATAAACACCACCCTATAATTAAAAATAAGGATAAAAATTCTCCCACACTTATACCTGGGAACTTTTGATTTTCAGTCTGAGCTTGTCATGGATTAATGGGAGGAGGTGGTGGCTGCCATACAAAGACTTTCTCCTCTCTCTCACATACACACGCTCCAACACAGGCAAACTAGCTTACTTACACACATTCATACACATACTCACTCTCCCCCACATGCTGTCACATACACATACACTTGCTCTCTCTCCCCTACATGCGCACACACACACGTTCTCCCCCCCCCCGTGCTTTCTCAAACACAAATGTTCTCTCTCCCCCACACGCTCACTCTTCCCCCACATGCTCTCTCTCCCCATATGCTCTCATATACATGTGCACTCACACATGCTCACACACATGTACTTTTTTCTTTTACTCTCCCCTCTTAGGTGTAGGCAGCGACAGCATCTTTCTTCTTGGACTTCCACAGACCGGATGGTATACACCCCAGAGTTCTGAAGGAACTAAAAAATGAAATTTCAGACCTATTAGTAAACATTTGTAACCTATAGCTAATGTAACCCCCATATTTAAAAAGGGCTCCAGGGGAGATCCGGGAAATTACAGACCGGTTAGCCTGACTTCAGTGCCAGGAAAAATAGTGGAAAGTGTTCTAAACATCAAAATCACAGAACATATAGAAAGACATGGTTTAATGGAACAAAGTCAGCATGGCTTTACCCAAGGCAAGTCTTGCCTCACAAATCGACTTCACTTTTTTTGAAGGAGTTAATAAACATGTGGATAAAGGTGAACCGGTAGATGTAGTATACTTGGATTTTCAGAAGGCGTTTGACAAAGTTCCTCATGAGAGGCTTCTAGGAAAAGTAAAAAGTCATGGGATTGGTGGCGATGCCCTTTCGTGGATTGCAAACTGGCTAAAAGACAGGAAACAGAGAGTAGGATTAAATGGACAATTTTCTCAGTGGAAGGGAGTGGACAGTGGAGTGCCTCAGGGATCTGTACTGGGACCCTTACTTTTCAATATATTTATAAATGATCTGGAAAGAAATACGACGAGTGAGGTAATCAAATTTGCAGATGAAACAAAATTGTTCAGAGTAGTTAAATCACAAGCAGATTGTGATAAATTGCAGGAAAACATTGTGAGGCTGGAAAATTGGGCATCTAAATGGCAGATGAAATTTAATGTGGACAAGTGCAAGGTGATGCATATAGGGAAAAATAACCCATGCTATAATTACACAATGTTGGGTTCCATATTAGGTGCTACAACCCAAGAAAGAGATCTAGGCGTCATAGTGGATAACACATTGAAATCATCGGTTCAGTGTGCTGCGGCAGTCAAAAAAGCAAACAATGTTGGGAATTATTAGAAAGGGAATGGTGAATAAAACGGAAAATGTCATAATGCCTCTGTATTGCTCCATGGTGAGACCGCACCTTGAATATTGTGTACAGTTCTGGTCACCGCATCTCAAAAAAGATATAATTGCGATGGAGAAGGTACAGAGAAGGGCTACCAAAATGATAAAGGGAATGGAACAGCTCTCCTATGAGGAAAGACTAAAGAGGTTAGGACTTTTCAGCTTGGAGAAGAGACGGCTGAGGGGGGATATGATAGAGGTGTTTAAAATCATGCGAGGTCTAGAACGGGTAGATGTGAATAGTTTTTTTTAATCTTTCGGATAATAGAAAGACTAGGGGGCAGTCCATGAAGTTAGCATGTGGCACATTTAAAACTAATCGGAAAAAGTTCTTTTTCATTCAACACACAATTAAACTCTGGAATTTGTTGCCAGAGGATGTGGTTAGTGCAGTTAGTATAGCTCTGTTTAAAAAAGGATTGGATAAGTTCTTGGACGAGAAGTCCATTACCTGCTATTAATTAAGTTGACTTAGATAATAACCACCGCTATTACTAGCAACGGTAACATGGAATAGATTTAGTTTTTGGGTACTTGCCAGGTTCTTATGGCGTGGATTGGCCACTGTTGGAAACAGGATGCTGGGCTTGATGGACCCTTGGTCTGACCCAGTATGGCATGTTCTTATCAGGAGGCCTCCATTATCTTCCTCGTTCTGCAGATATGCTGCCTCTCTCCTGCCGCACAGCCCAGCCAATCGCTGCCTGTCTCCTGCCACACGGCCCGGCCAATCGCTGCCTCTCTCCTGCCGCATGGCGCAGGTGATTATGCAATTGACCCTCAGTCTTTTCTTCTGGCCACTCCTTCCAGCTACGATGATTGGGCATTCTTCTTCCTGCCCACGCGGGCCCACATCACATTTCCTCTTTCAGTTCTTGAGGGCTGGAAGAAGGAAGTCCTGTAGCTGCCACCAGTGTCAGGAATCGGGACAAAGTTTTTTCACAATTCTGAGCAGGTCCGATGGAAGCAGTAGGTGGCTGCTGGGTCGCCCCCAAACCTGTGGCACCCTAGGCGATCACCTAGTTTACCTAGTGCTTCCACTGGCCCTGCCTGTTGACAGTTTGAAAACTCACCACCTCCTGTCAGGACTCAAAGCGAGCCCACTAACTCAAGGGCTTCCGTTCTGGCTCCCATCCCTTGAATGTGGTAAAAGGTTGAGCAATAAAAAATAGTTGACAAGAGAAGATAACACACTCTTTTATTATTCAAATTGTCTTTTCAAGGCAGAAAAAGAACCAAAGCTTTCAGCTGGCTAAAGTAAGTCATACAGGCTATGATTTAAAAAATTAAATAAATAGAAAAAGGAAAGGGAAAAGAAACTTTCAGTTTGTATTAGGAACGGTTTTCTAAGGCTAGGAGATATTTTCTGAGGATTGCTAATTGCCAGTTCATATGTCTGTGACCATTAAAAGGCAGCAGTATCTGACAGCACATAGGCCTGGATTTATCAAAATGCACTACATTTTGCATGTGATAGGAAAAGGGGCATGTTTTATGGTAATAGTGCACTTTGTGATAAACTGCCTATCTTAGCGCTTCGCATAGGTATTACTGCAAACTGCAATAACATTTTCACACTTTGTGGTAAGTGCCTGAATTGTTGTAATTCCTACCTACAACCATGGGGGGGGGGAGGAGGAGGAGAGAGAGAGACTAGCCATAATACCCTCATACTAGGTAGGTATTTATACCTCTATATGAGGCCCACCTAGCTACTCGAGATGAGGTATTAGTGTAGGGGTTAGGGGCCACTTTGACATTCAGAGTGCGATGTACAAACAGAGCCATGCACTCTTGTGAAGATTTGATGACCTTCGGAGTGAGGAAACTCACCCAAAGATGAGATTTGTGCAATGTTCTCTCAACCTAGCTTGATGGACTCTCTACCTGGGTAACTTCAAGCTAGGTTGAGAGAACATTGCACAAATCTCATCTTTGGGCGAGTTTCCTCACTCAGAAGGACATCAAATCTTCACAAGAGTGCACTGTTCTTTTCGTACGTCGCACTCGGAATGTCAAAGTGGCCCCTAACCCCTACACTAAATACCTAAATCTCACCTCGAGTAACTAGGTGGGCCTCATATAGAAGTATAAATACCTACCTAGTATGACAGCCTTATAGCTAGTGTCTCTGTCTCTCTCTCTGTCTCTGTCTCTCTCTCACACACACACCATATAGCACTTTGATAAACGACCCCCATAGTGTTCAGCTTGCAAACGTAATGATAAAACAGAGTAGACCAAACTTTCAATCTGGGATCTTACTAGCCTGAACCTAGTGCATAAGTATATTTTAAACTCACAGAGACATTCCCAGAGAGAGAGCAACTAAGGGGTTTCTCCCATTGTGTCTGAAATGCTGCCATCTTGAGAACTCTCGAGCAGTTACAGGCTCTGCATCTTGTGCTCCTACCATGTGACAGGGGCCGACCAATGGCACCGGTAGCCCCTGTGACATAGTAAGGGCAAAGGCTATCTGCACCATTTTGAGTACTGGCAGGCCTGATGGCCCAAGAGGGAGAGATTGCTCGCTGGACCACCAGGGATTTTAGTAAGTCTTGGGGAGGGATCAGGATGGTGGTGGTGGTGGTGGTGGGGGGGGGTTGTAATAAAGGAAATTTGAAGGGTTGGTCTTCCGAGCATGGCTCTGTCACGGCCGCGCTCAGCAGACCACGTGATTAGAGCGACTGGCCCACCGGGGGATGCCCGATCCCCCGATAGGCCAATCTGCCCCTGGTTGGAGTTACAAAGAAAACTGTTTAATGCTAGTGACCTGATGCTCAAAAGCATTTGCACGTAAAAGCACTTTATCCATGGAAGTAGGCTTTTGAAAATTGCTATAACATATGCCTTTGATTTTTCAGTAGGTTTTTGCCCACATTAGGAGAAGTCCATAAACTGCTATTAATCATTAGGGAATAGCTACTGCTTGTTGTTGGCATTAGTAACATGGGATCTATTTAATGTTTGTGTACTTGCCAGGTGCTTGTGACTTGGATTGGCCACTGTTTGAGACAGGACACTGGGCTTGATGGACCCTTGGTCTGACCCAGTATGGTATATATTATATTCTTATGTAAATTATTATGATAGTATACTATATTTGCCTGCACAATAAAAATAAAAATTACCTGTAAATTATGGTAAGGTTTTTGTTGGTATAAAGATTGGGGTGCCTTTTGCAGACTCGTTTCGCTCAAGATTGAGCCAAGTGATAAGTAAAGGGTACATAAATCAGAGTCAAAGGTCATAAAGCTATCATTACTCCATTTTCAGTCAGTGATTAATTGAGGAACAGTAAGTATACTATGCAACAGCAGTAGTATACATAAACAAACAAGAGGATACCCGGAGCCAGTTTCAGAGGAGAAGGAGCTTCTATTTGCATGGTAGGAGAAAAATATGCTACAGCTTTCAGCATATGCATTACCACTGAAGAGAATGGGAAAGCAGATTTTTTGAGCCAAAATACAATGGCCAAGGTGCTAAGCCATTGGGCATGCAAGCAGAAAATACAAAAATTTGGTGAACCATAGATCATTCCAACAGCAACCCACCAGAACACAAAGGCAAGAAGTTTTGTGAGCCAACGAAAAGACTGTGACTGCGCTGATACAAGAGTGGCCAAGGGAAAAGTAGCTTTATGCTTTCTTCCCACCTTGGCCGTTAATAGGCCATGCAATAAAGAAGCTCAGGAAGAAGTAGGTATATGAGGAGGAAAGGAGGAGCAGAGGTGATATGATACAGACTTTCAGATACTTGAAAGGTTTTAATGATCCAAAGGCAACGACAAACCTTTACCATAAGAAAAAAATCAGCAGAACCAGGGGTCACGATTTGAAGCTCCAGGGAGGAAGATTCAGAACCAATGTCAGGAAGTATTTCTTCACGGAGAGGGTGGTGGATGCCTGGAATGCCCTTCCGGAGGAAGTGGTGAAGACCAGAACTGTGAAGGACTTCAAAGGGGCGTGGGATAAACACTGTGGATCCATAAAGTCAAGAGGCCGCCAATGAAGAGTGGGTGACTCGCCAGAATGATGGCTACCTCCTGGAGACAATACCCTTAGTCAATAAACATACACATGGTTACTGTGACTCCAACATCACTCTAAGATTCAACAGCATGAGGAAATGTGGAAAAAAGGATTTGCACTCACAATGACGGGAGTAGCTGGCTTGTTACGGCGGTTACTACCCCAAACCAAATATCCAGATTACTACCTCCACCTTCCTCTATTCCTGATGCCTTTCAACTAGCTTGATCACTCCATTCTTATACTTCACTTTCAATGCATATCCAGCATAGTTCTCTGCTTCAACAGCAGGGGAAAAGAAAAACTGTTACTTCACACATCCAGCAGAGCTCTCTGCTTAAACGGCAGGGGAGAAGAAAAAAGGGTTCGCACTCACAAAGCGGGGAGTAGCTGGCTTGTTACGGCGGTTACTACCCCAAACCAAATGTACCTGATACTTCACTCTCGACGCATATCCAGCATGGCTCTCTACTTCAACGGCATCGGAGAAAGACTGATACATCACGAATTTCCAGCATAGCTCTCTGCTTCAACGGCAGGGGAAAAGAAAAACTGATACTTCACGCATATCCAGCATAACTTCAACGGCAGGGGAGAAGAAAAAAGGATTCACACTCACAAAGCGGGGAGTAGCTGGCTTGTCACGGCGGTTACTACCCCAAACCAAATGTGCCTGATACTTCACTTTCGATGCATATCCAGCATAGCTCTCTGCTTCAACAGCAGGGGAGAAGATAAACAACCAATAAGGGCTGTATAACATAATCTGGGTAAAAACAAATAAGCATGGGTGTAGCTTGCTTATTGCGGCGGTTACTACTCCTACTACCTCTAACTAATCAAGCTAGATATTTCACTTGGATGCAGCTCCTCCACCGCTCTCTACATTAATGGCGGGGGTGGAAGGGAATTAGAACCAAGAGCTAAGAGAAACAGATAAGTATGGGAGAAGAAATGAGGGAAGCTTGCTGGGCAGACTGGATGGGCCATTTGGTCTTCTTCTGCCGTCATTTCTATGTTTCTATGTTTCTATATGAAGTCCTAGTGACATCACACTGGCTGTGAAGACCATGGTATGCTGATGTAAGCATGCTGATAGTGGATCAACCATTGCATTTTCAAAGCATAGGGGGGACTCTTTCACCAGGGATCAGTAGTAATGGGAAACCCATCTTTGTTCTTGCTTATGGTATAGCTATTGAGTAGGCGAGATTAGCCAAGAAGGGATACAAACCATCAGTTATTGGAACAAGGTTAAATTTTAAAGAGAATCCCATAAAGAGAGTTTGAGAGGATATGGCAAGTTTTTGCAATATATTGTAGACAGATTAACTGTTTGCCATGGTGTTACAAATAGGAGATATTCTGGCATTCCTACAGAAGAGTCTCAACAAGGTCTTGGCCTTGAATTCTTTAAAGGTACAGGTTGCAGTGATTTTTTTTTTTTTTTTTTTTACATTAAAGGGAAAACTTAACGGGACATCTATATTGTCTCACAAGGAGGTGTCACTCTTCGGCAAGGAGTTAAACGCCTTAATCCTACTTTGTGGTCTATGATACTATGTTAGAATTTGAATTTGGTAGTAGGTGCATTAGCAAGCCCTTATTAGGAGCCAACAGAATAAGCAACTTGGAAGGACATGACATTGACAACTGTCTTTTTGTAGTCAATTACCTCAGCAAGATGCATTTTGGAGTTGCAGTCTTCGTCTTGCAAGGCTCCCTTTTTAAGGTTTAGTAAGGATTCTGTAATGCTGAGACCTATTACATAAGGTAGTTTCAGCGTTCCATTTAAATCAGCACATGTTTTATATTCTGCAGTCTCCATGAAAGATGGATGCTGAGTACACTATTAGACATAAAATAATAATAAAAACATTAAAACAATGCATTTTTTGGTGAGAAGGATTGCAGGGGCATACAATCTTTAATGATCTTCGATGTCAGGAAATGTGTAAGAAAATATTTAAAGATGACAAGTGAAATTCTTAATTGATAGATTGTTATTAAGTGGTGCACATACGGGGGAAGACTGCCTTAAAGGTGACCATCTCAAGATGGATTAAGAAAGCCATAGTGTCTGCATATTTACTGCAGGGCTACAATTGCCGGAAGGCATCAGGACCCATTCAACAAGAGCATAGTCTTCATCGTGAGCGGAAATACCCGCAGTAAATCCAGTTGATATGGGTAAAGCGGCAACTTGGACAACTGTAGGTCCATTTGCCAAGCATTATAGGTTGGATGTTCTTGAGAGATAAGATGCTAATTTTGGGACAGCTGTCTTAATAGTGAGTTTGCAATCCACCCACCCGATGTAACGGCGCTTTGATACATCCCACAGGTTCTGGACTGGTGAAGCAGAAGGACAAGGAAGGAGAAATTAAGACTTATCTGATAATTTCCTTTCCTTTACTTCTGCTACACCAGTCAAGAAGCCCACCCTGGGATGTGAAAATTGGGCTACTTCTGATAGTTTGATCTGATTGACTAAATGTTATAAATTGTAAAAAGAAAAAGATTTATAAAAGGGGGAAATGGTTCGAGGAGAATTTTCATTCCTCCAAGGACTTTTTTGACTAGATTTTAGTTAAAGTGCTTCTCCTAGTTTAAACTGATGATTTATCTCAAAGTATAGATATATTTTTGCATTTTTTGTTGAGATTAGGTCAAAATTTTAGATTTCAGTTATTACAGTTTTGTGTTTGCTAGTTGCTATAATTTAAATTTAGCTTTGACAGTAGTACATTGGTTGTATCTGGTTCCATGCGTGACAAACATACAGGTGATGTCATCAAAAAAAGAAAAAAAAACCCCTCTGCCTCCAATTGCTGGATGAGGGGACTGAACCCACAGGTTCTTGACTGGTGTAGCGGAAGGAAAGGAAAGGAAATATCAGGTAACTCTTAATTTCTCCTTAATTTGTATCCGTAGAATACACATCGTACAAGATAGATTAACCTCGGCTCTGCGGTAGCAGGATGAGAAGGAAGTGTCAGTAAGCCCTGACACTTCCTTCTCATCCTGCTACCGCAGACCAGCGTTTTCCAGCTATGTTGCCCCTCCAGCACATGGAGGCAGAGTACATCACTACTTATAAGATGTGCAGTAAGAGTTAAAGCCGGTGTTCTCTGCCCCCAGCAGATGGAACAGTACTGGTGGTGCAGCAGGTTTTTATTTGTCAATTAACCTATTCTTTAAAGATTAATTTAAAAAAATGTATAACTTGCAGTTAATGCTGCACTTTCTCAGCTGGCTGTCTGTGGGACAGGCATCTGAAATATTTCAGAGTGGTGAGCCCTTAATTCATTGCTCTCAGTTCAACAAGAGGTGTTGGTAGAGCCTAAGAGGAGATTTGAGCTATTATTTAAGATGGAGGACCCTCTAAGAAAGTGCTGGCACCCCTTCAAGCCGTCCCTCCCTGTTTTTTTCTCTCTAAGCCATAAAAAAGAGAGAGAGTATTTGAGAGAAGTTAGTATTCACAAGGGAGGAATCAAAATATATCAGAGTAAATGCTGTCTGATTTTTCCCTAAGAAAGGAGCTATTTAAAAATTCTCTTGCTATAAATTTATGAAATCCTAATGTCAGAGCGAAGCCGCCACTGTATTACATGCAGGTGCAGATAATCTGTGGCTGCGAACAGCACACAATGCTCAGCTTGCCTCTCAGAAAACCTCTCAAAATCAAAACAGGCAAATATGAAAATCACTCTGGACCCACAAATACAAATAATGAATTTACAGCCCTACCCAAAAGCAATGGAGGAAACTGAGGCAGCCTGTGTAACTGGAACGGCAGCCAATTTGAAAGCAGCTTGTGCCGTTCACAGCACCGCACAGCAGCAGACACTGAAAAATCTCAATCTTCTAATTTTAATGCCAGAAAATGAGCATATTATGGGAATAGGAAGTAATAAAAGGTTTCTTATCACCAGTCAAGTTGCATTAGAGTTTTTCAACATTCTTCACCAGGCATTTTTTGTGTTACAGAATCCTGGGGAAGGATTAGAATATGCAATTTTAAAAGCCAACCCCCAAAAAGACTAAAAATTATTCCAGAACCTGGTGGTACAGTTCTTTTACAATCCAATGAGCTACCATATATGGATATAGAGGATGAATTTGGGGAGTGTGGTTGTACTGTCTCCCCTTCTATTCCCTCTTTATTTTTCTCTTTAAAAAAGTGGTTTTTTCCCCCTGATGGCAGAGGTAAGTCTGTGAATGAGTTTTGATTGACCGTGACTGCTTATTGGTTATTCCCATGAGAGGGACTATTGAACCTTGAAAGCCCCCCTTAGTTTAATAAGGTACTAATGTCAGCATGAAGCCCTGCTGTCTCTTGTGCAACAGTCTCTCTCTCTCTCTCGCTCTGTGTGACATGCTTCCATGATGAAAATGACTCAGAACAAGTGGCAAAAACAGCTCAAATAAGTGAGGGGCTTCAGAGGATGGGACAAGTCCTCCATTTATACACTGCACTGAAGAGAGAGTAGTTGGAGAGAGCAAGACAGCTGTTGATGATGGGATGGTGGCCATTCAGAAAACAAACCAAGTGCTTTTCAGCACGGCATAGGCAAATAGGAACTAAAATTCTGACCTTCCAGTTTTAACTCGTGAGGTCAATTATGCATTGCATTCAGATTTGGATACTAGCTTGCTCACTACTGGAGCAATCATCCCCAGAATTTTTCAGATTCCTCCGCTAGGCTTTTTGCGCTTTACAGAAGCCTGGTGAAGGAACATTTTCTGAGATTCCAGCACATACGATACAGAACAGCACCCTTAGCGTCCATTTTTGGATTATAAGGATACATATGAAGGGAGCAGCTGTGACTCTATTGAGGAAGGGGAAATCCAGTTTGAAGGAGAAGCTCATACCATATTTAGACTCTTCTGACATTGCAGCATTAATTTCACAAGTGATTTCATCACTTAGAATCTCAGAAAACAAAAAGGAGGACATGGGCTAGGGTTGTCAACTGGCTCCAGATTTTCAGCACAGTTTGATCCAGTCCTGGTTTTACCCCATTGCATGCTGGGACTTATTCTGAATTACCTATTGCATTCCCTAAGAAAATCAAGACCTTAAGCACCTGCATGCAGGGGAGTACAACCAGGACTGGATCAACCTGTCCTGAAAATCTGGAGCCAGTTGGCAACCCTAAGGAGCAAGAAAATCAAGGCCTGAAAGCAGCAAGTTCATCAGGAACAATATGTTCATCCCAATGAAGGTTTGCAGATCCAGACTTTGCAGCTGATAGGCAGTCGACTTCAACAGCTTTACCAAGATAGGGAATAGCCACTGCTATTAATTGCATCAGTAGCATGGGATCTTCTTAGTGTTTGGGTACTTGCCAGGTTCTTATGGCCTGGATTGGCCACTGTTGGAAACAGGATGCTGGGCTTGATGGACCCTTGGTCTGACCCAGCATGGCAATTTCTTATGTTCTTATGTTCTTAACAGTGGATCCAGATAAACTCAGACCAATGGGTCAGAAGGGATATGCATTGGAATTAGGAAACTGAATTCAGGAAACTTAAATGATCTCACCACATAGAAGGCCCACAAAAAAAAAAAAAACCTGGCAGTTAAAACCACACTAAAGAAGCTGTTGATGTTGAAGGTAATATGCCCTATTCATTTAAAGAGCAAAGAAGAGGATGCTATTCTTTATATTTCATGATTCCACAAAGACAGAACATCCAGATCAATACTAGATCTAATGGGAGTAAACAGAAGTCTATGCATACCATGTTGCCATATGGGGACTCTGCCTTCAGTCATTTTGTCTGTACAGCAGGGTGAATTTATAATTTCACTAGCCTTATCAGAGGCATATTTTCTGATTCCCATCCAAGAAGATCATGAGAAATAGGGATGTGCATTCGTTTGTGACTAAATAGGAAAAAGAGACGATATTTCTTATTTCGTCGCGTTTTGGGGGGGTGCCGAAACGATAAGAAAATCCATGAAATTTCGTGTGGTTTTCTTATTGTTTTTGGGGGCGGGGGAGAAAGGACACATTAAAAAACAAACAAACCCCAAACCCACCCCAACCCTTCAAATTTAATTAATTGCAACCCTCCTGCCCCCCCCCCCCCCTAAAACTTACCGAAAGTCCCTGGTGGTCCAGTGGGGTCCCGGGAGTGATTTCTCACTCTCGAGCCGTTGGCTGCCACTAATCAAAATGGCGCTGATGGCCCTTTGCCCTTACCATGTGACAGGGACTATCGGTGCCATTGGTTGGCCCCTGTTACATGGTAGGAGCAATGGATAGCCCTTGCCATTTACGAAATTTAAAACCAACTAGGGATGTGAATCGTTTTTTGACGATTTAAAATATCGTCCGATATATTTTAAATCGTCAAAAATCGTTAGAGCCGCGATACAATAACAATTCCCCCGATTTATCGTCAAAAAATCGTAAATCGGGGGAAGGGGGAGGGCGGGAAAACCGGCACACTAAAACAACCCTAAAACCCCCCCAAAATGCCTTAAATTACCTGGGGTCCAGAGGAAGGGTCCCGGTGTGATCTTTTACTCTCGGACCTCCGGTGCTTGTAGAAATGGCGCCGGCGCTACCTTTGGTTTTTCCGTACAGAAAAACGATTCGCGGCAGGAGATCGCTCCCGGACCCCCAGGGACTTTTGGCCAGCTTGGGGGGGCCTCCTGACCCCCACAAGACTTGCCAAAAGTCCAGCGGGGGTCCGGAACGACCTCCTGCAGTCGAATCGTGTTGTCTACGGCCGGCCATTTGCGCCGCCATTTTGCGCAAAATGGCGCCGGCCATAGACAACACGATTTGACTGCAGGAGGTCGTTCCGGACCCCCGCTGGACTTTTGGCAAGTCTTGTGGGGGTCAGGAGGCCCCCCCAAGCTGGCCAAAAGGCCCTGGGGGTCCAGCTGGGGTCCGGGAGCGATCTCCTGTCGCGAATCGTTTTTCCGTACGGAAAATGTGCTGAGCCTCCATCTACTGGAAGGGGAACATAATCCAAATGTTCTGGATTGGTAGAGCAGGAATAAAGGAAAGGAAATTAAAAAGGAAGTTTAAATTTCTCTGCTCACCTTTTTTTATTTCTCTCTTTCTGTTGCAGCTACAGCAGGCTCAGTGAATTAGTGGAGCTGATCTTCCCTCCACTAAATCAAAGTTCACCATTTGCCTTGCTCAAACCAGAGTTCAGCAACTTTAACTTCTGGAAGCATCCCATCCCCAGCCTTTCTACAGAGGACATAGCAGACATCCTTTAGAAACAGAGAGTCTAGGTCCAAGCAGCATGCCCCAGGACAGTGAAGCCACTCGGTCACCTCTGGTGCTAGTGCTGTCTCCCCCTTTGGCTATTCTAGATGTTTACGCTGCAAACAGGTCCTGGACTGAAAAATGTTGGATTAAGGAAAATGGGGAAACAAAGTTCTTGCATAAAATACACACACGCATGATTGGTTACTATGTAAAAGATAATGTATTTCATTGTAAACTGGGGTTTTTTAGTTAGATCTCTTATTTGATATTTTGAGGTGAAGATTTTCATGCACTGTGGATGGGTCCTCAATGGAAAGTAAGAGAAAATTGTCATTTAATGTTGAAAGTTATCCCCCCCCCCCCCCTATCCCACTTCACCATGTGCTGACATCCTATGCAAGTGTTGAACGCTGGGAACCTCTCAGCTCATGTCCACCGTTTCTAGGAGGCCGAAAATGAGAGCTGGGCTCCAGGATCAGCAGCAAGCAGCTGCCCGTGAGAGTCCCAGCGCTCCAGTCAGCTGAGCCCCCGGGCACCCTCCCGCCCTTCAGTAACATCTTCTTTGATTGCCTATCTTTTTCTCTGCAACTCAAAGAACAACAAAACAGCTATAACTTCCAGCACAATAGCACAGAAAGATGACTAAATATGTGCGGCCAATTTTCACAAGTTTGTCTATGAACAAATCTCCCTACCCCTACCTCTGTGCCTTAACAGGATCTTTTAAAATATAGTGTATATATATATATATCATTTATATATCTATTAAATGTGTCTGTACATTGCAAGGCCAGTTTCTTCTTTTTTACGTGTCTGCACTGCAGTATAATGTATCTTCCGCCTTTAGGTTAATAGTTGCTGACTTCCTAGCACCCTACACTTGTTGTGGTCCTGAAGTATTTCCTGACTCAGAGAGAGAGCTCAAAGTCATGGGGCCAGGTCAGTCCGTTTCCGTTTGCCTCTAGTTCAGATTGCAGTTAGAGGAGACGGTTCCTGATTGGATCTTTCACTTAACACGTTCGGGACTTTTGACGTCAAAAGCATTGCTGTACATGTCAACGTGCTGTGCAGGAATAAAAGAGATTTTTTTTTTTTAAAAGCATTTGTCTTTATTTAAACGCTTTGACCCATCTGCTTTCCAGGATAACAGAGAACCTGAATTAGCAGAGATCCTTTACCTTTTCTCATGTGCTGTTAGCAATAAGAAGTGCAGAATGCAGGAAGCTACTCCCAGGTCAAACCAGAAAGGAAAGGAGAAAACAGGAGCAACTGGCTGAAGAAAAGCTTATGGAAATCCCAAAACCCACAAAATAATCCAGAAAAAGAAGGGCCAGATTAAGTAAACAGGAATGAAACATTTGAATTAGTTCATAATTGTTCACAAAAGGCGTCTTACTTAGGAGTAAAGTAGTATATTATGGACAAATTCAGCTTTTTTAGTCTTGTTTGCTGTTATACAAAATAATATATATTATATTTCATTCAACATCATGTACACAAGCTGAAGAATATTTTTTTAAATTATTTTAGGGGAAAATGTGGTACCTCATATATCAATTGAACTTCTCAATATTTTCAGAGAATGCTCACAATTGAGTATACATGGCTTGCACAAGTGCTATTCACCGGTCAGGCCGGTGTTGTCAAAAGCTGTCACAACCACACTACATAAACGATAAGTGCCTCATCTCTTGTAAAAAATTTAAAAAACAAAAAGAAAAAAATGTAAACTATAGAATGTGGATACCAATGATTAAAATCAAGGTTGATCCAGTCACACAATCAACAAACAGACTGGTGCTTAGCACTTTTAGCCATGCATACTCAATTGTGAGCATTCTCTGAAAATATTGAGAAGCTCAATTGATATAGGAGGTACCACATTCTCCCCTAAAATAATTTTAAAAAATATTCTTCAGCTTGTGTACAGGATGTTGAATGAAATATAGTTTATCAGTACATCATGTTTTACAGTTTCTAATTACAGTCAGTTATACAAAACAAGACCACACCCCTGAATGAATTACTGGGTTCATAAAATTTTACATTAAGACTGATTAGTCTAAAAGTAGTAGAGGATGACAGAAAAAGACCACCCAACCCATCTAGTCTGACCAGTTATCTGTCTCCCACACATCTAAGGAGATGATCCAGCTGCCACCACCTTTAAGATATCACTTCTCATCCAGGACAGGATGCTGGGCTTGATGGACCCTTGGTCTGACCCAGTATGGCATGTTCTTATGCTATCTTTCTCCTTAGCTTGCCACCATCGTATGCAAGATCCTCTTTCATTCACACCCAGCAGCCCTCCCTTTCCTTGTCAAAACACACAGCTGTTGCCTAAAACTCCAGCCTCCTAGGGAGCCTTCAATACAGACCTGGCTATAGGAGTGTCTGAGATTTTGCTAGGACTTTTAGTTCTTGCTGTACTTGCAGCCTGTCAGACAGACCCAGCTGCAAGCTTAATTCTGATTCACTCATATTAGTTGGACATCATCCTCTGCCTTTACCAGCATATGTTTGACTACATACCTAAATCACAGATTACATTACTATGGTGATGGGAAGGGTTGGGAGAATAGGGGGGAGATGAGCAGGGTGATAAAGTGACAGGTAGCAGTGAAAAATCTCAAATCTCTGAAAGTCCTTTTTATGTTGGTTTGATCATATCACTAAGCATAAAAGGATTTAGGAGAGATTTGAGATGTGTAATTCACTACCTCTGTCACCTTATCACCCTGCTAAACCCCCTCTCGCCCACTAACATTGTAAAATAATCTGTGATTCGCACATATATATTCAAACATAGGGTGTCATTTATGAAAATGCCTTAAGGCATGCAAAAGCACCATAATGTTTAGTGCGATGCAAATGAGAAAAAGGGGAGGAGATTGGGGTGTGAATTTTGGCCAAGTGGCACAGCTGTAATGTGAATTTTGTTTTGAGTGGTTTAAGCTCCTGGAGAGCTGGCTGAGCCCTCCTGGGGGGGGGGGGGGGGGGAGAGAGAGAGACTAGCTATAATGCCCTGACCCTAGATAGGTATTTATATCTCTATGGGAGGCCCACCTAGCTACTCGAGGTGAGGTTTAGGTAGTAGTGTAGGGGTTAGGGGCCACTTTGACAGTGCTCTCTTGTGAAGATCTGATGACCTTCGGAGTGAGGAAACTCACCCAAAGATGAGATTTGTGCAATGTTCTCTCAACCTAGCTTTGGGCGAGTTTCCTCACTCCGAAGGTCATCAGATCTTCACAAGAGAGCACTGTGTTCTGTTCTTATGTCTCACTTTGAATGTCAAAGTGGCCCCTAACCCCTACACTAATACCTAAACCTCACCTCGAGTTACTAGGTGGGCCTCCCATAGAGATATAAATACCTATCTAGCGTGAGGGCATTATGGCTGTTCGTTCTCTTTCTCCTAAACATGGTCCCCCCCAGTGGTTGTATGTAGGAAATACATCAATTCTGGCACTTATTGCAAAGTGTGAAAAAGTTATCACAATTTGCGATAGCACTTCACATAGGTATTAGCGCAAATTGCAATAAATTGCCTATTACCATAAAACACACCCCTTTTCCTATCGCATGTGAAATTTAGTGCATTTGGATAAATCCAGGCCATAGTTGTCTACCTTTACCTGCTAATTTTGTTTGGATCTGATGAAAGCTAGTCCAGAAGTGCTTTAGGTTAGTCCAATAAAAAGACATCACCTATATTTTTTTTTTGTTTCTTAATCTTTATTTCTGTACAAGCTAAACTCCTCCTAGAGCTGAGAGGGATCCATCTGGGATAGGCAGTTTTCATAAGAAAATGTCAAAACATCAAGTATTTTATTTCCAGCAAAGCGAGAGATATTCCTTACAGAAAGCAAAAAACATACTTTTTCCTTGCAAGAATTTCTTGGTTTATAATTACTATTGATTTACAGCATTGAAAGTATGATGCGTCAACCAGCGCAAATTGCTGCAGAATGTTTGACAAGGAACATCACAGACAGTAAATACCCTTATTGGGGGAAAATGGTGATTGGTTCTGCAAGGCCCCGTCATTTGCAGGGCAGCATCCTACCAATCTTCTATTACACTTTCATGAATAGAAGAGCCAGCGGCACTGCATGCGCTCTCTCCATTCTGGCTTTTCAAAGGCCCATCCCACTCTACCCAGAAATGTAAAGATACCAGTTGTCTAGTCTCTGCGTTTTCCCCCCCTAAGGTTTATTCTATTTGTTATAATTTATAGGTCAGGGGCACTATGACATAACTTTTGTAGCAATTTGCTTGAAAAGCCCAACGCACTCTGCTCTTAATCCCATCACTCATTTTGCAGAAGAGTTTACTGCTAGTGCTGAGGAATGACGGGTGTGAGAGACACTGTAATAACCTCTTCCCCCCACAGATGGGTTTTGAGGTCATAGTTGTAAGTAACCCATTACGTGAGTAAAGTGAACAAATATTGTGGTACTTTGGTGATGCATGCCATGCGTTTATTACATAGGATTTCTGGCCGTTCTGTAAATACAGAATAAGAAATCTGTTAAAAGTGTCTCTGGTGTTTCAGAGTTATCACAGAAAATGATCCCATCTGGCTAGGCATGGCTGTTCTGAGACTTCTGGCTCATATCTGGTCAATTTTTTTGGCTTAAAACCTTTAACCTTTTGTAGCCTACAGGACTTCAGTTTCCACCATTTGGGGTCTGATTTTCTAAGGCTTTTCTTCCACTTTCTGCCCATGGAAAAATCAGGTCCTTACTGGTAATGTATTTTGACAATCAGAAAATTCCAGTTTCAAGCATCAAGTGGATAAAAATACAGAATATTATTTAACTATTGAGATTTCTGATGAGCTTAACGCTATAGTATCTAACCTTTTGCCTTAACAACACCTGCCCCTGTATATGCTTTTTGACAGAATCCAGCGTGTGTGTGTGTGTGTGTGTGTGTGTGTGTGTGTGTGTGTGTGTGTGTGTGTCTCTAAGCAGGCTAGAGAGTCTCTCCTGTACCCTCCTCTTATTCACCTAAAGTTTTCAAAATGTTTACATCAGGCATTCTGTGCACTGCACAAAGGAAATAAGTTTGAGTAAACTCGATTATCTGAATCAGAGTGGCAGTCTGATTACCAGCCACTTCCTTCAGCAAAGCAATCTAAGAGCCTCATTTACTAAGCAATTTTCTCATAGACACAAAATGGCAGAAGGCCTTAGTAAATCAGGCCCTTACCCCCAAATTTTCAACGCGTTGGTGTGTAAAATCTGGGGGTTACGCACGTGGCTGGGCCGTGCGCACGCCGAGCACATTTTAGAAATGCCCAGCCACGCGCGTAACCCCCGGTATGCACAGAAGTGCCGGGCCAACGAACAGGGGCAGGCCGGGGGGGGGGGGAGGGGGGGGCAGGGTCTTGGCGGAGGCCGACTCTGGGCCAGTGCACCGAAGTTACTTCTGTTCCAAAGGAGCAGTAAGGTGAAAAACAACATTTGAGCAGCTAGGTAGAGGCTAGGGGGAGGAGAGGAGAGGAGAAAAGCGAGGAAGGGTAAGTAGGGGTATAAGAAAGTTCCCTCCCAGTCCGTTCCTTAATTGGAGTGGACTGGGAGGGAACTGGGCAAAGGCCCGATCATGCAAGGGGCCACCCGCCTGCACATGTGCGCGGATAATAAAATCCGGCGTGCATGTGCGCGCGGGAATCGTATTTTATAACACAGATCATTTATGCACTCAGAGTGACAGGAAGAAGGACAGAAGAAACTCCGACGAGCTCTCTATAAGGATAACTGAAAACTTTCCACATTCCTTCCTTCTCCATTTCAAAATTGAAATGGTTTTATCTGCCTGGGTGTAACCAGATTCAGGTTTAAAGCACATTTTTCAAAGTTATATCCACTTCCAACTGATGTGCAAGAGCGCTTTATTCCAAATACCAAAAGTGGCTGCAATGATATCAGCTGTGTCCAGGAAAATGACCGTTCCAATTGAGGGAGAGGTATCTTTGTGAGACCCTCAAGATAAAAAATTAAAGTTAATAATGAGGCATGTTTTTCTTCCAATAGCTCCACTATTCAAGGAGCAATCTGTTTAAGCTAGGCTGGATTCAACAGCTCCCACAAGGAGAAGAGACAGCTAGACTAGAGTCAACAGAGGTTTATCTGGCAAATGGCTTAGCTCATGGTCTCTTGCTTTAGCAGTAGGTGCAAGATGACGCCTACAGCTTAGATATCGGGCAGCAGATTCTTGGTCAAAGGTTTGCCTCTGTAAATGACCTTTTAAGGGCTAGATGTTATATCGTGAAGAACTAGAGAAGCTACTAAAAAGTTTGGGAGAGACAACAGCTACCAGAAGACATCTTTTAGACCCTTCTGATCATGGGGCCAATACTTAGACTTCAGAAGATACTGCCCAGGTTGGCAATATGCCATATGACATTCATGGCATCACCTTTCACCACTCCAGCAAAGAAGCCACACTCAAGGAATTGATGCATTAGTACAAACATGGCCAAAGACTGATTTATCATGTGTCTTCCCTCCATGGCCCCTGAGAAGCCACGTACTAAGAAAAGACGAGAAAGAGAATGCTCAAGTGGTTCCAGAGGCTCCAGATTGGCCGAGGAGACTACAATATGCAGATTTAAAGAGGTTAACAGTGGACAGCCCACTACATTTTCCAGGAGTTTCAGGACTATTGCGCCAGAGACCAATATTGATGGAAGACCCATCTCCTTTTTATCTTACAGTATTTGGCTCTTAAGAGGAAAAACTTAGTTAAGAATGCTTATTCACGCTCAGTGATATCTACCACATTAAAAGCACAAAAGCAAGCAACTTCTTTAATTTGTATATCTGCTTGGCGATGCTTTGAAGCTTTTTGTAAAGTTTCCTCCATCTCACCGTGTCAATCTCAGATATCCGATATTTTAGCCATTTTGCAGAGGATTGGACAAAGGTTTAGCACTTCATTCCCTGAAGGTTCAAATAGCTGCAATATCCTAATGTTGCTCATTTTCTAAAGGGAGTAATGGAGATCCACCCTCCTTTGAGAGTGGTGGTACCACAGTGGAATCTGAATTTAGTTCTAAAAGCCCCTAAAGCCTATTGCCATCAAAGGTCTTAACTTTGAAAGCAGTCCTTTTAATAGTTATCACTTCAGCAAAGTGATTATCTGAAATACAGGCATTTTCTCAGGTAGAGATCCCTTTTTACACATAAACAAAGATTCTATAAGAATAGCAGTGGTACCTTCCTTTTTGCTAAAGGTAATAACAATTTTCCATTTAAATCATGCCATTATTTTATCAGCATTTGCAAAAGTCAAACGGCAAAGGAAGGACAAATCTTTAAAGTTACTAGAAGTAAGATGAATAATAATTAAATACTGGGAGGTGACCAATGCATTTCCCAGAATGGAGAGACTATTTTGTTTGGAGGGCCGCGCAAAGAGGAAGCAGCATCCAAGCTAATAATAAGAAAGGTGGCTAAAAGAGACAATTTCCTCAATATACTGTATCTTATAAAAGGAAGAAAAGTACCGGAAGTATTAAACACCTCCTCTTTTTAAGGGCACAGTCCTCATCTTGGGCAGAATTAAGTGCTGTAAGTCCAGCTGACACTTGTAAAGCAGCTAGGTAGTCCTCTTTACATATATTTTCAAGACATTATAGGTTGGATGTTTTCATAAGGAAGATGCTAACTATGGGGCAAGTATCTTGAATGCAGGACTAACATCTTCCCACCCAATGTGGATGGGCTTTGGTGCTTCCCAAGCATCCTGGACCGGTATAGCAGAAATAAAGGAAAGAAAATTGTCAGCTAAGTTTAATTTTTTTTTCTTTCCTTTATTTCTGCTATGCCAGTCCAGAACATCACCCTAAAATTTAAAAAAAATCTAAAGGAAAGTTGTGAATTTCTTTCTAGACTTTCTAAGTTAAAAAAAAAAGATGTTTTAATGATCGATTCAATACTATTATATATCAGCTTTGACAGAAGTTTACTGGTCTTGACTGCTTTGGCACACAGCATATGTAGTACTAGTAACATCATTAAAAAAGAAGTGCTCTGCCTCCATGGGCTGGAAGAGGGACAAACACAACAGTTCTGGACTGGTGTGGCAGAAATAAAGGAAAGAAACATTATCAGACAAATTTCATTTTTTCATATATAGGAAATACACCAATGGCTAAATAACAAAGGCCTGGATTCATCATTCTATCGCAGAATGATGAATCCTGTGAAAACGGGGGGGCAGGAGGGGGGAGGGGGCGGGCCTGCGAATGCCAGCAGCCATCGCACCACCGCGGTGTCTTCGCTGCTGGCTTTTGCACAAAATAGCACCACCATGAAAGGTGGTGCTATTCAGCGCGCTACTGGTGACGATAAGGTTACTAACCTTATCGCCACCAGTGAAGACATTGCCAAGTCTGCCCCAACTCCTCCCCTCGCCGCCCCAGCTCCGCCCCCAGCATGCTATCACACGTGAAAAGGGCCTTTTTAATTTCTGTTTTGAAGTGGCTGAGCTCTTTTCCCTCCCTGCCTCCTTGGATCTTCTCCACTGATATCATCTCTGTTTTATCTCCACGCAGTATTCTTGTTATGTGGTCCAGCCCGGCTGCAGCTCAGATCCACCCGATATTGTTATTTTTCCGGTGAGGCCAATCTTTAACATCATAGCAACAAGGCACATTGTGTGCTCCTCCACCACTAGTTACAGCCAGATTCAATAAGGAAAGTCAACATATAACCTTGGGACTGGCAACGTGATATCCAATCGCACACAAACAGATACTTTCTTTTCAATAAAAATATGTTAAGTGTGTGAAAGGTCCTTGCATAGTCCCAGACAGCTCGTGCATTTATTGTCCAAGATAAACCCATTTGCCACCACGGTAGACGCGTAGCTCAAAATGGAAGGCTGAGAATAAGGTAGGAAGATGGCCTGTGACCTCCTTTCCTCCTCATTCTCACTAGCGAAGCATGACAATAGTAACTTCAGACAGGAAGATGAGTTGCAGAAGGAAGAAGCTCTCTTTGGCACAGTGCAAGTAAATCTGAGACACTGGGAACCCATCCAACATACCCTGGCTTACGAGTGCGGTTCATTCCTAATCACGGTATGCGCACAACAGCCCAATCTGCAGCCGCTGACTCAAGGCCAGTGGTAACGTACAGTATATAGGGAAAAGGAAGGCCAGCAGCCCACTGGTGGGAGTGCAATGGTGGAAAGTCATATTTTTCCCACTCTTATTTGGACAGCAAACCGTGAAAAGCAAGGGGGAAGGGAAAGAGAGAGAGAGAGAGAGGCAAAACTCTTCACCATGTGATTTGGCTTCCTAGGTTCTACAAGCACATGGCCAGTATTACTTTGAATATATTTATTTTATTTATTTAAAAAAAATGTGTATTCTATTTTCTCCACTATTTCTGTTATTTGGGATGAGATGGTGTTGAGCATTCATACAACTTCTTCATTCAGTTTAATAATTTAGGAAAATACATTTCACAATATGTATTTTTGAATAACATGTTGCAGGCACACGAACAGTTAAAAATATTATGAATGTTTTTGCCAGTTATTTTAGAAACTTTTTGGCAGCTTTTCACCCTTTTAAGTTAAACAGATACAAAAGTGTTCCCTGAATATTTATTGCTTGTATAAATATATTTACATATATATGCATGTGTGTGTGTGTATATATATATTTTAGAGCACCTTTTATCTGAAGTGCCATTATCCAAAAACTCCTATTATCTGGAAAAAATAATCCTGGACTCTGGCCTGTGTGCTGTTATGTGGAAAAATGTCTATTATCTAAAATGTGGCGCTTGTAGGCATCACAACCAAACACGTCACTTTCATCCTGTCTTGCTTAAAAACCCAGTCGTTTACAGATGCAGCTAGGGCTCAACAGTAGATTTCCTCTACTTCTGTTTACAGCAGCAAAAAAGGGGCCAAACGTCCTCTGGGCAGAGAAATTGATGAAATTCCCATTATCTGGAATGATCCCTTTCAGATAACTACTGTAGGCAGCAGAGTGCCTTTTACTTTCTAAAAAAAGGTTCCAGGTCAGTAACTGTGTGACCTGGAAGAAAATCATTACTGACCGCATTATGTGTGCATAATCTTGATAAGTCACTGTGCAAACGATAAGACTGGGGTCGTTCGCCCCCACGCAGACGGAACACATGCTGAGCTTCAGATCCCTTATTTCTCTGGAGTAGAAGGCATGTCCTGTTGGTTACGGCAGTGGGATGAGAACCCAGGAAACCACTGCCTCCCACTGATATCCTTGTGACCTTGGATATCCATTGCCTCAGGTACCTATTTAGATTGTAAGCTCTTTAGGGAAGGCTCGCATTCTAGCTGACTTACAGATAATGCTGTTAGCTGCCTTGACCATTAAATTGGAAAGTTGGGCTAAAAAATAAATGAAAATGGTGCCCGCACTCTGACTCACTTTTAGTTACCTATGTATGATAGATCCTGCAGAGGTGCTGCTATGAATTTACCATGTCTCTAGCTGCAGAGTGCATCATATCTTGTTAAGAGCAATGGGAAAGGGCAATCAGCAGCCAGTACTGCTAATAGATCCCCTTTCTGGGACTACATTTCTGAAAGTGTCCAGAGTTTTCTGTTTCTTGCGGGTGAATGCAATATATAAACATGCATCACTATGCTCAGTGCACAAGTTATGCATTACCTGGAGCTGAACATGTACATATAAAAACAATCCCAACCAAAACATTTGTCTCTCATGTTTATAAACACATTTTGCAACGATTTCCTGATTTTTATTCTGACACAATCATGGCTTTATTTATAGTTGAATGTTATGTTGCAGTGTTTTTGTTTTTTTTTTTATTACTGGTCAATAGGAGAGTCATTTATCTTATCTGTCCTTCCATTAATTATTGTTGCAAGCTAATGGGTTTTCTCTGTAGTTGAAAGACCATAACTAGTCCTGGCTCAATACACCAAAGGCTTTCTCCTTTCGTGTGCCTATGGAACAAGAACCCCTTGAGTCAGGGCCCACAGTATACACCTCAATATAAGCAACAGGAAGAGTGAAGCACTCAATGGTTTTTTGGGTTTTTTTCATCTCTTATACTTGCATCTGACACCCAGGCTAAGGTGTCCCAGCTTTACGTAGCCGCTGTCTTACCAGCCGCTGCTGTTTTTTTTGCTAGAGATTCTCTGTGAAGGAAGTGCTGGTAGAAGCCCAAACTCTTCCTCCCTCCCGAGTCCCGCAGTGGTGCTGTCATGCCTGGCCCGTGTCAGAGATGCTGAACATGATTGGGCAGGCACAGCCAGAAAAGGAATTTGATGGCCACCTGCAGAATCTGCATTTGCGGTGTGTACGGGGGACCATGGGGTAAGTTTGGTAACTTAGGTTCATGATACAAAGTCTCTTCACGCTAGTGCATGAGTCATGAGCAGTGCAAATACCCCCTGTCCAAAGAATTCCTCTCCATCTGCTAATGAAGAAAGCCTCGCGAACCGGGACAAGGGAGCATATTTCGGGTACGTGGCGACATTTTTCTTTACTTACTATCCTCAGAGCACTGTGGACCAGTTTGTTCCCCCCCCCCCCCCCCCCCCCCACTGATGTATTGCCCACTTTGTGGTTTACTGTAACCCACAGTTAGGAAGAAGTAAATTTCTTCCAATATTCAAACAGAATTTATTTTGTTGTTCAGAACCAAAGCACCAGCACAAACACTGAATGGTTCGTCCTCCTCAGAGGTGCCTGTGCTGCACAGCTCTACAAGTCAATAAGAGAATTACACAACTGTAATGGGAAACAGGCAATTTCAATCAATATGAATTTCATGTTTTAGCAAAAAAAGTAAATAAAAAATGGATTAAGAAATTATAGCAGCTTTAATTTATATTTAAAAAAAAAAAACTATCACATTGCAGTCTCTTTTTTCATATAAGTTAATGTCTGTTCTGCAGGATTTTTAACTCATGCTAATGTTTCTTATCTTGTGATGACCCTGGCAAGACACTGAACTGTTCACTGATCTCTATGACTTTGGCTTGGCAATCAAGTAAGTTGTCCTTCAGTGCAGTGATTTCCTGAGAGTGGGCTGCCAGAGTCCCATTCATGTGGTCCATGTATCCCCACAGACCTCCTGTGTGCTTCTCTAACTCGTCTTTGATGAGATCCAGGCTTCCAGTCACTGCCCCAAGTTTGCCACACATGTTCTCCACTTGGGCCACTCGGCTGTCAAACTGGAAGACATCCTTTTGGAGATCATGTGCAAGGTGCTTACAGTTGCCTAGGTCATTCAAGATTCGGGTTTTCAGTTTCTCTAGATCCCCTTTGAGGTCAAGGACATGTCTGTTACTAAATAAGAGTCGAGAGCCCTGATCCTGGATTTTCTCTTGGATGGAGTGAACCTCATCATATATCTTGCGCTCATGCTCATCAAAGGAAGAATTGATGTGTAGGACTGTGTCAGAATACTGATTGACTGAGTCTTTCAGGCCAGTAAGTGACTTTCTGACAGTGTTGAGATTAATTTTAAGCAAAGTGATTTCACCCTGAAGTAAATTTGCTTCTTCTTCTTCAATCCGTCTTTGGATTTCCAGGACAGTAGAATTGAGTTTCTTCAGGAGATCCGAGTTGACATCAAGTTTCAGGAGCAGGTCCTGGCTTTTAGTCTGGCAGTCTTCGATATCCGTTCTGAAATTTTCTACAACACTAGAACTGGTGGTACAGCACTGAGAACACAGATTCTCCAGTATAGTCAGTCTGCTCTGTAGTACATCTATGCCCTCAGTGGTTTGTTTCTTTATGGCCGCAATCTCATTCTCAAGCAAAGGCATTACAGCACCATCCATAGTCACTGGCATGCTGATGTTGCTGAGGTCCCCAACAATGGTCAGGAACCTATCTTCCAAGGTCCTTATTTTATCTTCCAATGAGATTTTGATGCCATCTACCTCTAAACCCACCAGTCCTCTCATGCCATCCTCAATTTCATGGCAGCGACCATCCATTTCCCGCTCAGTTGCATTGATCTTTGCCTCAATATCTTCCAAACGGCCATTAAAGAAATTCTCAAGGGTAACTGAAGAAATCTGGGGCAGTTCACTATGCAGTCTGGATTGCTGGTTCTTCTGAGTCTCAGTGAGGTCATGCAGGTTTTTCTCCAAATTGTCTAGTCGTTCAGTAAGATAGTTGATATTGCTGCAGCAGCTCTCAATCACCGTCAGACCGTGAATCTGGCTCTCCAGGTGGGATATATCCTTTTTGATTTGCAGTTCCTTGCCATCCAAAGACTGCTGGAGCCGCAAATTTGCAGCTTTTTCTTCCTCACACTGCTGTTGCACTTCTTTGATACGAAAATCACATGTGCTCTGTATGTTTAGCAACTTTTTCTCAAACCCATCTAGTATCTCAGCCTTTACATTAGCTAACTTGCTTTCAATATACTCTTCAAGGATATCAATCGATGTCAAAGGAGAAGGCTTGGCAGCTTCCAAGAGGTGCTTGATTCGTCCATCATGGTCCAGGACCATACCATGAACCTCATCTAGCAATTCTGTTTTGGTTTTTAGCACATCACTCACTTCAGTAACTTTTCCCATGATGTCTCCAACCCTGTGGAAGGTAATATCAGCTTTCTCGGGAGCATCCACTATCCCATCTGGAATAATGCCAAAGCCAACAGAGGAGTCTGGCACACTTGGGGTGTTCATCAAGGTGCTAATCATCTTATTGGTGTCCTCCTGGATAGCATGCCGGAGGTGGTCTCCCAGACCATTCACCATGGTATATAGGCTGTCGTAGGACTGGGAGAGGCGTCTTACCTCCTCTTCCAAATGATCTAATCTGTCTCCAAAAACACCAGGCAATTTTCTACCTATTCAGAATAATACAAAAAAAAAAAGTTTGCTAATGAGTTTTATGATTCAATCTCTAGTTTCTTCTGCACATGCTGGTTTCATTTGCATCTGATATCAAAGGAAACAACCTGTTGTGATTTATTTTGTTTTCATAATGTAACCCTTTTGCAGTGGAACCAGGTGCCCCATTAATTTTGGGGACCCCTAGAATATAGGTTCTCATATGTTTGGGAACCTTGGATTATGTATATATCTTTATGTCCCTGTTTAAGTAGTTTGAGAAATCCCTTGTAAGTACTGGAGAGTAGAGACTACAGATCTCAATTCTAACTTCCTGTTTCAGTCCTACAGGAGAGAGCCATAGAGATGACATCTCTCTAGCAGACCGATTCAGTAAAGTCCGCGGGAGAGCGGACGAATGCCCGCTCTCCCGGCGCGCGCACTGGCCACTCGCCGGTGCGTGCGATTCAGTATTTAAATTAGGTGGTGCGGTAGAAACAGGCAAAAGGAGGCGCTAGGGACACTAGCGGGTCCATAGCGCCTCCTTTTAGCCCGGAGCGGCGGCTGTCAGCGGATTTGACAGCCAACGCTCAATTTTGCCGGCGTCTGTTCTCGAGCCCGCTGACAGCCACGGCTCGGAAACCGGACGCCGGCAAAATTGAGCGTCCGGTTTTCGACCCGACAGCTGCCGGCCCATTTTAAATTTTTTTTCTTTTTTTTTTTTTTACTTTTTTTACCCTTCCGGACCGCCGACTTAATATCGCCATGATATTAAGTAGGAGGATGCACAGAAAAGCAGTTTTTACTGCTTTTCTGTGCACTTTCCCAGTGCCGGCAGAAACTAGCGCCTACCTTTGGGTAGGCGCTAATTTCTGAAAGTAAAATGTGCGGCTTGGCTGCACATTTTACTTTCTGTATCGTGCGGGAATACCTAATAGGGCCATCAACATGCATTTGCATGTTGAGGGCGCTATTAGGTGCCGCGGGTTAGACGCGCGTTTTCCGCCCCTTACTGAATAAGGGATAAGGGAAAACGTGCGTCTAAGACGGAGCGCACTGTACTGTATCGGCCTGCAAGTTAGCTTCAAAGAAATCATGGAAGATTCCAGCCCCACACCTCACTCCTAGTCTGAGCCTGTGCCCCTACAAGGAATATACTTATTTCCTCCAGGAGCCACTCTTGGTATCTTGTGTATGAGAGCTGTGAGTAAATATGCTGTGGGATCTAAGTGGGATTTAGACCCTTTAAAGCTGGAAATACTGAGATTAATGGAACTTCTCTGCTTCAACGGCAGTGGGAAAAGGGGAATTGGATTCAGACGATTTGGGGAACAAATAAACATGGGGGTAACTTGCTGATGCGGCTTTTACTACCCTTAATCACTAAGCCTCATACTTTTGATGCAGTTCCAACATTGTTCTCTGCTTCTACGGCAAGGGTTAAGGGAAATTGGATTCAAATAGCATCAGAGGGCTCTGACTTTTTCAGTCTGGGAAACTAATAAGCATGGAATAACCTATACAGTGCAGCAGACACCGGCAGAAGCATACTGGGTAGACTGGTAGACTGGGTGGATCATTTGGTCCTTTTCTGCCGTCATTTCTATGTTTCTATGTTAAGTCAGAGAAGAGACCCCAACAGCTCATGGTGGTAGGGACTTCAGCATACACTGCTGTAACTACCTCTAATTGGACTGAGTCTGAATATGTGATTTTTAGTTTCACCAAGAAGTATAATTGATGGAGAAGTAAAGCTGAACTTAATTGCTTCTCTCTCCTTATCTTGTTGAAACACACAATTATTGCGAAGTTACCTGTGGACTGGACTGTATTTCTCCTGTAAATATCTGTGAATATTATGTAATTGATTTATTTTAACTGGTGCATTGTCTTATTATTGCATTCTGCTGAGATTTTATTTGGATTGGTGTGCTTCCCGCGCTAAACGGGACCTGCAATACCAGACCCACCGCATCCGCATCTTTCAAGATTTTTCCACTGCGGTCTCGGAGGCCCGGCGGGGCTTTGCTGACATCTGCACTACTCTCCATAATAAAGGAGTCAAGTTTGCCCTGCTATTCCCCGCCCGTTTGAGGATCTGGGTGGCGGGACGGGCCCACAACTTTGATACTGCACCCTTGGCCCGTGATTTTGTGGATCGTATGGACACTTGAGGAGTGTGGTTTTTTTTCTCTTGGATACCAAGCTTTGAGCCCTCTCACGTGGCCCGCTGGACACCCATGGACGCCCGACGATTTTCCCCAGTTTGACTGAGTTCTTCATTGCGCTTGGCGCCAATGTGCAAGTTTTTTTTACCTGGAGGACTAAGGTTTTTTTTTTCTTTTTTAAGGTGGCGATGCCTGCCGGCTCCCCCGTGGTGCGATTTCTTTTTTTTCTTCGTAATCGGGGGTTGTGGTTTTTTTTTTGTTTTTGTTTTTTGTGTGTTTTACCCATGGACTGACCAGTTTCAAGGACTAAGGGCGGCGAGTGTCCTTCTAGCCGGAGCCCTCCTGTTTTTGCCTGTCATTTTGGTTGTTTTTTTTAAATATACTGTTATGCTTGTTGTACTCTCTCTTGCCGAGAGCATGGGGGCCAGGGGATGGGTCCCATGGGAGATGCTTTGGAGGCCTAGCTTCCGGTGGACCACATTGGTTGAATTATTGTGCGGCCTAGCCTTCATTTTGTCGGCTGGGTTGTCTGTTTGGAGGGGGGGGGGTTGCTTTGTATTATGTGGCTCTTCAGGGATCCTTGGATGACGGCCTTTGGTGGGGATTGGGGCCGCTGGGGGCGGAAGACCTTCTAAGGGGTGTGGGTAGGAACACATCAGATCGTGTACTCCTATCTCTTTACGAGATTTCATGGATGACCGGCCGTTACTAGGTCGGGGGAGGGGGGGGAGGGACCTTCGGGGTTGGGCTTGGGGGGGTGGGTTGGGTTGGCGGGGTAGGGGGAGGGTACGGGTTGGTGGGGGGGTTGGTTTTTCTCCGGGAACACGTGTGGCACTTTACGCGTGTATTCGTTTTGCCTGCAGGGGTTCACGTTCTCACACTGTGGGGAGGTCTCAGCTGGGAGGGCCTCCTCACAGGATGATTGGTTTACAGCCCGGTTCTCTCCTCCTTGGAGTGCTGCAATGACTTTACCCACTAGATTTGTGTCTTGGAATGTTTGTGGGCTACACTCGCCGATTAAGCGCACTAAAATTTTTTCGTGGCTTAAGCGGAAATCCACTGTTGTGGCCTTCCTGCAGGAGACACATCTAACTTCTCTGGAACATAGGAAATTGCGGAGGGATTGGGTGGGTGCGGTGTACAGTGCCGAGGGGTCCACCAAATCTGCGGGAGTGGCCATTTTACTTCATAAAAGTCTCCCTATAAAAATTGTTAAGGAAATTGTTGATCCCTTAGGCAGATACATTATTTTGGTCACTGAGCTTTATGGTAAATCTGTTGTGCTGTGCAATGTTTATGCCCCGAATGTCTATAATACTGCCTTTTATGCTGCTCTCTATGCCCATCTTCTTCCTTACCTGCACGCGACTTTGCTCTTGGGTGGGGACTTTAACACCATCCGGGATGCGGCGCTGGATGCCTCCGTGACTCGGCAACCGGAACGCTTTATGGGGAAGGGCCCTCACTTTTTGGAACAATCCTTGCATGTTCTGGATGCTTGGCGCGTGTTACACCCCATGGAGAAGGATTTTACTCACGTCTCCAGGGCGCATTCCTCTTTTGCGCGGTTGGATTATTTTTTGATCAGCAGTCATGCTTTTTCTTGTGTGCAGGAAGCGGGTATAGATAATATCGTTATTTCTGATCACGCCCCAGTTTGGCTCGATTTATGTTTGACTGTTGGGGGGCGGGGTTGTCTCAGCTGGCGTTACCCGTACTATTTAGCTCACGATAAAAAGTTTCAGGATTGTTTACGCAGCAAATGGGCGGACTTTGTGGCTAATAATCAAGCTCATGCCCAGCAACCCTCCCTCTTTTGGTATACCGCTAAGGCGGTTTTACGTGGGGAAATAATATCTTATGTGGCGCATTACCGGAAGATGCGGGACAAGCAGATCATGGCCCTCACTACCCAGTTGCAAAAGGCGAGACTGTCCTTGGCGCGGAATGATAATACGACCACTCCCTTTGCCTTTCGTACGCTTCAGATGGCGCTTAACTCCCTGCTTCACCAGCGGGCAACGAAGAGTTATATGTACTACCGATTCCAACTCTATCAGTACAGTGACAAGGCTGGCAAATTGATGGCTAATTTGATCAGGTCGGCGCGTCCGAGTCGCTTTGTCCCGGCGTTGCGGGTCTCCCCTACTGAGGTCGTTAGTGATACCAAATTAATCCTTCAAGGATTTCGCTCCTTTTATGCCACCCTGTACTCCTCGGAGGACGGGGGTGGAGCGGAGGGTGAGCGGTTTTGCTCGGCCTTACCTTTGCCTAGGCTGACGGCGGTTCAGAGGGACACCCTTAACCAGCCTATCACCTCCCAGGATGTTCTCTTAGCCATCCAACAATTGCATGATTTCAGGGCACCGGGGCCGGATGGTTATACGGCGGAATTTTTCAAAACTATGAAAGACCAGATAGCGGGCCCTCTGGCCGCGGGGTTTTCGGATCTGGTTTCCCGGGGCTCTTTTCCGGAAGGGGAGAATATGGCGTTCATTACCCTTTTACCTAAGCCCGGGAGGGACTTACTCTTACCGGGGTCGTACCGCCCAATCTCCCTTTTAAATTTAGACCACAAACTCTTAGCAAAAATCTTGGCAGATCGACTAGCCACAATCCTACCCACCTTAATTGGCGACCATCAGGTGGGCTTTGTCCGCCAGCGCTACGCTTTGGCAAATGTTAGGCGAGTGCTGACGGCAATGACCATATGCCGCCAGTTGGAGGAGCCACACCTGGTCATTAGTTTTGACGCGGAAAAGGCGTTTGACCGGGTGGAGTGGCGATACCTCTTCCAATTATTGGAGCAGATGGGATTTGGCGGCTTTTTCCTTCACGCTGTACGTCTCCTGTACGCCGACCCTAGGGCTGTGATCCTTTTGAATGGCAGTAGATCTGACGCGTTTCAGGTGACACGGGGGACGCGCCAGGGCTGCCCTCTGTCCCCGCTGTTGTTTATCTTGCAATTGGAACCTTTTTTGTTGGCATTGCACCGGGAGAGGGGAATACGGGGAGTCCGCTTTGGCTCTCGGATTTTTAAGGGAGTGGCCTTTGCTGATGATCTGCTTGTCCTTGTTACGAAGCCCCATGAGTCTGTTCCGCGCCTTCTCTCTCTGATTGAATTGTTTGGAACTTTTTCGGGCCTCCAGATGAATGCACATAAATCCTCGGTGCTGGCTTACCCGGCGTCGATTTCGACCACTTGGCCTGGGGATTTCCCGTTACATTGGGCTCCGGGTCCTCTCCGGTATCTGGGGGTGTACATTCCTGCGGATCCTGATCAGATTTACCAGGCTAATGTCCCGGGGCTTTTGCGGAGTACGGCCGACAGTCTACTCCGCTGGAAGAACTTACCGCTCTCACTTAGTGGTCGGATTAATCTTTTTAAAATGTGTATGCTCCCTAAGTGGTTGTACTTCCTTCAAAATGTTCCCATCCTTCTTAAACGGAAGGACTTACGTTATCTGGAGACTCAGATGCGGAAATTTTTTTGGCGGGGGGGGAAGTCGCGTGTCCCCCTGTCCTGGTTACAGGCCAGGTGGGGACGGGGGGGTCTCGGGGTTCCTGACCTGGGTCTGTATAATTTGGCGTGCAATCTGCGGGTTCTTCGGGACTGGTTATTAGACTCGGGGACCTTTACCTCCATCATCGCGGAGAGGGCTTTACAGGCCCCCTTTACGCCCGCCTATGTGTTACAGGCACCTTCGGCTAAACTCCCCTCATTCCTGCTGACCACGCCCTTGGTTCGCCCCCTCCGACTGACCTGGTGGCGGGTTGCGAGGCGGTTGAGTATTTCCCCCTACTGTGCCTACCTACTCCCGGTTAGGGGTAACGCGGAGTTTACACCCGGAATGCATTCTGGGGCCTTTCGGACGTGGCAGGAGAATGGGGTCACTTATTTAGGTCATTTGTTTCACACAGAGGGGCAGATCTTCACATTCCAAGAGGTTAGGGAAACCTATGGGTTGGGGCCGGTTCAAACTTTCCCTTACTTGCAATTGTCGCACTACCTACGGTCCATTCCGGAGACACGTACGGACCCCGCTACTTTCCAATCCATGAAACGGCTGTTTCGCTTGGAGGGCCGAAAGACCCCATCCTTGTCCCAATATTACACACAGTTGCGCATGGTAGGGGAGGGAGCCATGTTTGTACTGTTGGCAACCCGTTGGACCAATGATGGTGATTTTGCCCTTACCCAGACTATTCTTCAGGTGTGTTTTCGCCGTGTAGCCAGGATCTCGGTTAACCAATATTATAGGGACATGCAATATAAATTTTTGTGTCGGGCGTACATAGCTCCCCAGATGGCTTATCATTTTAAACTGGTCTCTGGGGCGGGGTGCCCTCGGTGTGGTCATGCTTTGGGCACCTTGTCGCATGTTTTCTGGACCTGCCCCCCGATTAAACGGTTTTGGGGGCGTATTGCAGCTTATCTGGCTGACCTATTAAATGTAGTTATCCCCATTACCCCCCTGTGGCTCTTATTTGGTTGTATATCGCCCATTCGCATCCGAGATCTTGGCTCACGCTTGTTTGTGGCGAAGGCTTGTCTTGTAGGTAAGAAAATCATCCTCTCCAAATGGCGGTCGACGGAGGACCCATCTTACTGGGCATGGCGGAACGGCCTTCACTCCCTGATGACCATGGAGAATATGATGGCCCGTTGCTCCCCCACTGCTAGACGACGTTTTCTTTCGGTGTGGCAGCTGTACATCCAGACCCTTCCGCATCGCACTCGAAGTTTGCTTCTCAATGCTTGACTGATCGGCCCGGGCCCTCCTTGATGCCTTGTGAGCATTGTGGACTGCATTGCCCTGCAGATGATTGGACCCTTTGTGGATGTTGTTCCCGGGGAATTTGGGGGGTGGGGGGTTTGTTACTGCTAGTTCTTGCTTGTAAAGTCTGCCTGGGGTGGGTGCAGAACCAACTCACCTCTGGCTTGTTGTTTGTTTTTGTTTTTGTTGACTGAAAATAATAAAAACCGTTACACCTTATTTGGATTGGTGAACTATAAATGACAATAAATAAAAATAAAATGACTACTTGTTTTCAGCCTGCCTTTAACAGGGATCTGGTTTATCTGTTAGAGAGAGATTTATTTATTTATTATTTAGAATTTTTATATACCGACATTCTCGATACACATATCAAATCAGGTCGGTTTCCATTGAACAAAACAGTCGCTGTTAAGGCGAGAAATGTCCTATTTATGTTTTTAAAAAAAAGGAGTTATTTGCCATCCACAGAGGGTTGTGGTCAGCCCTCTTCAGTGAGGGATTCAGCACCTAGTTCACTACAACAACTAATCGACCACAAAAACAGAGTTGCTTACCTGTAACAGGTGTTCTCCAAGGACAGCTGGATGTTAGTCCTCACATATGGGTGACATCATCAAATGGAGCCCGATGCAGAAAACTTATGTCAAAGTTTCTAGAAACTTTGACTAGGCTCATTGAACATGCCCACATGCCCTATACCATGCATCCACACGGGGTCCCTCTTCAGTCTCTTAGCAAAGAATTATGAAAAAATAAAACAAAACAATAAAAAAAATAGGAGAAACCCAACTTCATGGGATGACAGGCGGGTTTCGTGGTGACTGACATCCTGCTGTCCTTGGAGATCACCTGTTACGGATAAGCAACTCTGCTTTCTTCTAGGACAAGCAGGATGGTAGTCCTCACACATGGGTGAATAAATAGCTACAGGCTGCTCCCCAACACAAAAGGGGACCAACAGACCCCTAACAGGAGCCAATGGGCACAACACCAGTGCTGTTGGTAACAGAGGGGAGACAGCCTGAACCCAAACAAAGGGCCCTAGATTGGGAGACTTGGGTTGTACACTTCGAACAGGTTCCTGAGGACAGATGGGCTGAACCTACTGTCTCGTTGGCCGTCTCTATCCAGTCAGTAATGGGATATGAATGTGTGGAGAGAACTCCATGTCGCAGCTTTGCAGAGCTCTTCCATGGGAACTGCTAGCAAGTGAGCCACCGATGCTGCCATGGCTCTGTCAGAATGAACCTTGACATGACCCCCATGATGCAGTCCCACCTGGGCACAACAGAAGGAGATGCAATCTGCTAGCCAATCGGATAGTGACAGTTTGGCAACGCCCAACCTATTCCTATCAAAAGAAATAAAAAGTCTGAAACAATGGCAGCGAGCATCAATGAAGAATGGGTACTGAGGCATCACCACCACGGGGGGAGGGAACGACCGCGAAAGGAAACTTACCTGAATGCCGAAAACCCTGACTGGGGACACTACGGGAAGGTACTGAGAGAGACCCGGTGATGGACTTTTGAAGAGAGACAGCGAAAAACCGCAAAAAAGAAGTTTTTCACCAGGCAAAAAGCCAAAGTTTTAGAGCTCAATCAAACCGCGATGCTGACAGCTCCGTGGAAAAAAAGAGACTGAAGAGGGACCCCACGTGGATGCATGGTATAGGGCGTGTGGTATAGGACATGTGGGCATGCTCAGTGTGCCTAGTCAAAGCTTCTAGAAACTTTGACATAAGTTTTCCACATTGGGCTCCATCTGATGATGACACCCATGTGTGAGGACTAACATCCTGCTGTCCTTGGAGAATATTAATAACCCTGAAGCGGTCAGGCCTAATCTCCCTGAACAAACCCGTTACAATGAGTATGGTGATCATGTAGATTTTTACATATCATTGGTTGTGGACATTAGTCTTCTTTTCTAGTCTCCATTGCTCCTCAACGTTTCATTTGGAGTTGTAGAAATCTCCTGATCTCTTTGCCTTTAACGTTCATGCAGTAATTATGCCATTACAATTACTATACACTCTTATGTCTTGCTGTGGACTTACCATAGTTGCTCTTTGGTGGACTCTGTGGCCCTGGGAATGGGTCAGGGTGCAGTTTCGGATGAGGAGGGGGTACCCTCGGGCCAGGAAACACTTTTGAACCTGGAGGAACCTTGGGGCTGGGGAAATGTGACAGAAGCCCTGGCTGCTGTGTAGGAACTTCGTGACATCCTTCTCCGGAGAAACCAGGACAGCACCTCCACTCCAGGCCTGTCACTATCTTGTAGCCAATTGCATACTTTGGTCTGTAAAGAGTCCGATACCTTATGAATACGAAGGGAAAAAAGAAAGGAATTAGAATCTGCAAAAAAAAATAAAAATATATATATATAGATATATATAAATCAAAAACAACTAGCAATGGAAATGCCTGAAAGAAGAATATAATTCTGGTCACTACTGTCTGAGTGTACTGTCTGAATGAAACTGAAAGAAAACAATTCAGTGTTCTTTCAAAACATCAGCATCCTGTACCCTCCTGAAGGTGCCCATATTTTTAACAGGCTTGTGCAATTGTTATGCTAATTAGACTAGATAAAAATGTTCTTGATGAAACTACCTGCAATTTTGTCATGAACTTTTTTTTTTTTAAAGCCGGTAAACCAACTGTTCGTTTTACTAACGAATCCTACAGGACTTCTTAATTGGAAGCTGTACTGACTGCACTGCTTTGGAAAAGCAGGTGAACTCTTGTGGGGATAAGGATGGGCATTCAATGGCGATACCGTGCCGGCAAGTCTCTCTTCACTGCTGACATGTCTCAGTGCTGATCTGACAATGTAGTGAATGACAGCAGAACAAAATAAAAGACGAGCTTGGCCCATCCAATCGGCCCAGCTGAGGTTCTTTCACCATACAATACAATACAACACCATATGCAAGCCAATATCAAGACCCCCTCCCACCCTCTTTTTTTTTAAACTGATTTATGCATAAACATTTGATATTATGCCTTTTCATAAAGGTAGGTGCAAGGCGGCTTGCATAAAAGTGACAAAGAACATTGAGCACATCCTTCAGCCCTTTTCCTACCACTGCCCTCTAGGAGGAATAGCCTAGTGGTTAGAGCAGGAGACCAGCGTTCGAGTCCCGTTGTCGCTCCTTGTGACCTTGGGCAAGTCACTTTACCCTTCATTGCCTCAGGTACAAAAACTTAGATTGTGAGCCCTCTGGGGATAGGGAAATACCTACAGTACCTAAATGTAAACCGATGTGATATCTCAGATCGAATGTTGGTATATAAAAATAATAAATAAATATAAATATATCAGTCCTAAAGATGCCCAGAATCAGTTAATGTACCGGCTTCCGCTACCTCTACTTGGGGAGCATTTCAAGCCTTATTATCGTCCTCTTTCATTCCTACAGGACCAATATTTAATCAAACACTCAAGTCCACCCTCCTTGTGATAGCACCAAGCTTTGGAAGAATCCACCCAGCCACGAAAACCAGCAAGGCTAATGTCCAGAACTTCTGGCTTCCCCATGCTCACTGACCATGGTCACTCCATGTCACAGACTGCACCTTATGATCGCCTTCATCCCAACAAGTAACATGTTCCAGTGGGAACCTGTGTGCTTGATGTGTACAGATTTTTGCTATTTGACCTTAATGCACTACCATGACCCAAGACAGCTCTGCCAGCATCCCTCAGTCCAGTCTGCAATATTCCTCCTTCCTCTACAAAACACTGCCAATGCACCTCCATCATGTCCAGGAGAGAGACTGGACTGGGGTGTGTGACGACGAGTGACTCGGGGACAGTAACACAGACTGAAGTGCCAGGACAGGCCTTGTGCAAATGGCAGCTCCCTTGAGACGGAAAGATTTGGATTTGACAACAAACTGCGATTAAGCATCTGATAATGGCAAAATTATTGCTTAGGTGCTCCCAATACCTACTCTGTTTACATATTATAGTACTGCAAGAGAAATGTACGGCAGAGATTAAATCAGTGGCTGTCAACTCTGGTCGTCAGAGAGGAAAGAGGTGAAAAAAAGGACTCAAATGGGCCAGACCAATGACTGAGTGGCAGTGCTTCTGGGTTTGATTCCTGGCTCAGATCTTCTACTCTCTGTGATACCCGGGGCTGGGAATGCTGCAGAGGGGCAGTGCTCACAGCCCCAGGGAAGAGGGAGTCCCAGCCATCATGCAACGATGTGGCCTTTCCCCATAACTGCAGGATACCGGGGGAGCCCTGGTGCATGGCTCCTGCTCAGGACCATCCCTGCAATAAGGGGACAAAAGTAAGTTGGGAGAGAGATATAAAGCAAGGGGTAAACATTCCCTGGGGAGCTGCGAATGACAGTTCATGGGCATACTGTATCTAGCCCCTTGTTCCCACTGAGCTGGAACCCAAAACAGCAGGAGGAAAAAAAAAAAAACGCTCAAATACTGTGCAGCTGAAACGAGCACATGAAACAGATGGGCAGAACCTTCATCATACAGAGAAACACCATTCTTTATATTTCTCATGGCGGTTTTGCTTCATGAGAACTTTTGGATGTGGTTTGTACATAAAACAAGTACCCAGCATGTCTGCAGCTTCTTCAGGAGGAAAGGATTTCCCTGTGAATCGAGTGCTTTGTGCCGAAATGCCATCCAGGCCGGGGCTGATAGGAAGACATACAGAAAGCCCTCTGCTGGAAAGTAGCTTGCAAACTGTTGCGCTCTTAGTACAATTGCCTGACATTTCCGCAGTGTGATGTAACCTGCATAAAAAATCTGGGCTTTGTGACTACAACTGCAGACACTGAAAAATAACTTTTAACAGGATTAGGGCTGGCCTGGTGGTTAAAGCAAAGGGCTGGGCACCAAGGAAACCAAGGTCCAAATCCCATGTCCTCCCCTGACAATCCTTATGATCTTGGGCAGGTCACTTTATCTCCTGTTGCCTCAGGTACCCACTTAGGTTGTAAGCTCTTTGGGGGTCAGGATTTCTTGTACCTGAATTATTGATAATGCTGTAAGCCACCTTCAACACTATTTGGAAAGGCAAACTAAAATTACCGATGATGTGCAGATGTGAGTCCTATTATGAACGTAAATATTTGTGTTTCTCTAGCTCAGGGATTCTCCGCCCACTCCTCGGGACACACCTAGCCAGTCAGATTTTCAGGATATCGACAAAGAATATGCAGAAGACAGACTTGCATGCACTGCCTCCATTGCACGCAAATCTATCTCAAGCATATTCCTTGTGGATATCCTGAAAACCTAACTGGCTAGGTGTGCCCCGAGGAGTGGGTTGAGAACGACTACTCTAAATAATGAAAGTTGTCCCAGTGGGCTTTATATGACAATTTGAGTGCTTTTTTACCACTTGAATTCTCTGCCTTTATCGTATGCAGTAGCTTTGGTCTTCTTTTTAGTGGTCTGAATGGCGATCCTCATGGCCCCAAAACAAGCCTAGTTCAGTGTTTCCCATTCCCAACCTCTCTCTTGGAGGCACGCCTAGCCAGACATGTTTTCAGGATATCCATAATGAATATTTATGTATTTAACATATCTATAACCCATCTCCTTGATTTAGTAAAACAATCACCCAAGGCAGCAGACAGTTAATATGCATAATTCATTAAAAACACCTAAAATACATTGACATCACATTTCAGCAAATGTTTTCATTGTGGAAATCCTGAAAGCCCGACTGGCTAGGTGTGCTCCCAGGAGAGGGTTGGGACACAATGGCTTAATTGTCAGGATAGCTACCACAATTGTGCACGAGACCTATTTGCATACATGCTTTGCTAACATCCAGGTTAATTTGTATGCTTTGATTACCTTAAAAACTACATCTGTTTAGGGAAGCAACCAGAACAGGACAGGAGTAAAATAACAACTGAAATAAAATAAAGCAAAAGAAAAAAAAATTCTTTCTATTTAACATTTGTGAGCACTAGGTGGCAGTACATAGTGTGTTCTAAATCTACCCAGTGAGTGAACCCTGGAAAATGAAGTCTACCTGACACACAGCCTCCCCAGTCTCTCTCCTTCCCCCTTCCCCAGCCTTTACCTAATAAGGGAATGGATTACTTCGTAAATACCTTTTGCTGCTATAGATCAAAAGCAAATGAATGACTTAGATGAACCTTACTCTTAATGCAGGCAGGACTGGGACTGCAAACTGAAACGAATTGTGCATCAAACATTCAACTGTGGAAGCATAGAAAGAGCAACGGCCCTGGGAGGCTTGCTTAGAAAGTACCGAAGAGTTCCTGTCAATATGGAAAGAATGGGTGCCCTGTCAGCCTGCAATAAGAAATAGCTATAAGAAATAAGAAACAGCTAACAAACATTTCTAGGTTTTGGACCGAGGGAGGGAAAATTAATGAAAGTGAATTACTTGAAATTTTGCATCCAGAGGTGACTCCATGCATTTACACAAGAACACTAATATAGGGGAGAGAGGAACTACCACCAAAAAGCCTGGCTCACCTGGAATGAAAGAGAAGTCTTATTATTGTTCTTTCTAATAGTTAGTCTAGCGAGTTTAGCATTTGGGAGGAACTGAGCGTACTAGAAACTACATTACAATACTTTACCAAAAGAAGGGTACAGCCCAGACATTGCAAACTTCCCTGCTGTACTCCCTCGATATCAACTTCCAGGTGGTAAATGGGGTAATACAGATTTTATAGTGGGGATTTTCTTTAAAATAAATAAATAAATAAATAAATAAATAAATAAAGGAGCTGCTTCAATGCCT
The DNA here is from genome assembly GCF_901001135.1 of Rhinatrema bivittatum. NCBI lineage: Eukaryota > Metazoa > Chordata > Amphibia > Gymnophiona > Rhinatrematidae > Rhinatrema > Rhinatrema bivittatum. Next base: position 48,412,212 of record NC_042622.1, on the reverse strand, counting down.
GCTGTGGTCACCACCTTCAACTCCAGTTGCAGTAGGGAAGAGGAAGCAGTCTGCTGCAGCTCCAAAAGGTTCCCGGTCAGCAACCTGACTGAAAATCAACACTTTTTATGTCTCGTGTCTGTTTCATTTGCACACCAACTTCCTCAGTATTAGGCCCAAAGAGTTTCACAACACATCAAAGTCATATGGGGTGAAGATTTTGGCTGTGAATGCTAGACTAAAACTACTTATGGTTCATGACTCTGTGGCCATGTGCCAAGTCACTGCGTCATCCACTCTTCATTAAGGTGGGAACCTGCCAGCGCCAGCCTCAGTTTAGATGTGGCTGAAGGTCCACTGAAGACCTCGCCACTGCCACATGTGTCTGTAGCTCCAGGCGTAGCTGTGGAATGGTCTCTTAGGCTGATACAAACTACAGCTCTTCATCTGTAACCACTCATTATAGGTTCATTGGTCACCGAGAAACCATCTCGGTTACCTTTTGATAGCAACTTGAGTTTGTTGGGCTCACTAATGCCCAGTGCTTTTTTTTATGCTGATAAAAAAGTTCAGAAACTCAGCTAGATTTTCTACAACCTCTTCTACTTCCTTTCTCCCTCCCCTGCCCAAACACCACGCACTCATTCCCTCCCTGTAACTTCCACACTTCCCTTCCACTTCTCCCCCAAAGGTCCTGGATCCACCGCTTGCTTCCCCTCGTCTGACCATTTAAAGCACTCACATCTCTATTTCCCTCAGCTGGGACGGACTGATGGTGACCTGTGCCCCCAGGCAATAAGGGTCACTGGCCCCTAAGCACCCACCCGAGGCTAGGGGAGAGTGCTGTGGGCCCTTGGGCAGTGCCCTATTGCGCGAATGGTCAGTCTGCCCCTGTCCCTCAATGTCAAGTGGTAAAAAGTTACAAGGGAAACTCAGCACAGCAGATCATTAGGGTCATGGCTGCGACCTCCAGACAGACGTATTTAAAGAGGCAAACTAACTGTGAAAGAGGCAAGTCAAAATGATATTTCCAATGTCACGCCCACCCACACTGCACGGCCCCTTTCATCATTCTGCACCACTGCCATGCAGCTTGCCAGTGGGATAGCAAGGAATTGTACTTGGAGCACAGGGACAAGCTGTCAGTTTGTTGGCTCCCTAGGCAGCAAATCTACCATAGCACAACACTTAACTCCCAGGATTCAAGCAGCAACAATCCTACCTATGAAAGGACGGCATTTAAAAAATTACAACAGGTGCTGGAACACCAATGCACTCTCTACTGGCAAAACAGAACAGAGCAGCCTGCTACAGATCCCTGCACAGTGCACACTGGCAGCATACCTCTCACCAGCTTGGTCTCATCAAATACCGAATGAGGAATCACAAACTGCGAACAGAAACATGCAAACAAAAATGGAAATGGAACCCCGGAGAGGTCAGTCTCTTATGCAATGCAGCACTGCCGAAATACAGGGCCCGAATTCTGACAGCTGGCTACAGAAAGAGGGGAGGAAGGAGCAGGTACGGGAGTGAGAAAAAGTTACAGGATGCCCACAGCCCCCCTCCCCTGAAGTCAATAACAGCGTTTGCTAAATAGTGGAGCAAAGAACAAACAAGCACAGCGCAGTGACACTTTGGTATTTAAAAAAAACTAGAAAAATGCTGGCATCGACAGCACAATAATTGTAAACTTAAATTAAAAACAAAGATCACAATCTGATGTGAAATGAGAATAATATCTCTTTTCTATCTTAGCTATTCCTGTTTTTTCTCAACACACTGTTTTCCATCTCTTCTCTGCGTCTGCCTTGTTTGGCTTTTCCTGATTCTGTTTCCTGGGTCTCCTTTTTCCTATGTGTCTCTCTCTTCCCATTTTTCCATCTCTCCCTCCTCTCCAACTGTCTCTGACACCTATAATATCACTTTCATGTCACTTCTTCTTCCCATCTCTTTTCCCTTCTGTTTCTCTCCCTCTCTTCCCTCCATCACAACCTCTTCACTTTCTTCTTCCTTTGCATTTCACACCATATTTTCACTCCTCTATCCTTCCTCTCTTTCGCTCTCCTCATCCCTCAAGCTCATTTTTCGCTCCAGCTGCCTCTCCCAACCTTCATTTGTCCCCACCTCTGACCCCATCATCCCAGTGCTCTCTCTCTTCCTCCTCCCAATACCCCTGTCTCTTCTCTCTTCTCATTGTTCCCTTTCTCCCACACCTAAGATTTCTCACTTGCCAATGCCCCTCGTCTCCAGGTCTTTCCTAGTGTTCCTTCTCTCCCTCCTCTCAATGCTACCTCCCTCCCCTATTCCTAGAGCTCCTTTTCTCTCTTTTCCTCCCACTGCCCCTTCTTTCCCCTCTCCCTCCTCAAGCATTCCCTCTTCCTCTCCTCCTGATGCCCCTATTTCTCCTTTCAGTTGCCTCCTTCCCCTGCCTTCTCTCTCCCACTCCTAGCACCCCCTTCTTTCACCTCTTCCCAGTGATCTGAGCTCTCCTTTCTCTACCCTAAAAAAAAAGTCAGCTCGTAGTGCTCCAACTCTCCTTTAAGTCTCTCTTGCGCAGACCCTCTCTCACCTCTCAATCTCTCCCCTCCACCTCTCCCTCCCCACCAGACTCCATCTCTCCCATCCACCACTCTTATACCCCCAATATCCATCTCTCCACTTTGTAATTGTTCTGGGCCTGAGGAAGCCTCTCAGCACTCCTCAGCACCTCTCTCTCTTTCCCTCTCATCCTCCTTCAGCTTCACCTTATCTTCTCCCGGGCTTTCAGCAAAAGCAGCTCTTCTCAGGCCCTGCATAAATCTGGGGGAGAAGACACCAGACCAGCATGCAACATCCAAGCATCACCACACGCTGGCAGGGACCCATCTCACACACGCCAGCGAAGTGATCAGCATTTCCGCTGGTTGTCCCCGCAAGCATTTGTAAAAAATCACAGGCCAACTGGCTGTGCTAATCTCAGGTGATCTGTCCGCAGGGAAAGCCGGGAGAAATGTTATGTGCAGGCCTTGCTTCGTTTTGCCAACTGGCAGGATAGGGTGTGCCTGCCACCTGAGTCAGTTCTCCACCTCTGCAACTGACTGATGGAGTGCACCGGTCAGGGTAAATGAAGAAATCCAGGCGTAATGCCATTTGTATAAGATTTCTGGAGGGCCAGTCACACGCAGGTTCCTGGCCACGGATTGCACCTTCCTCACTCCTCCTTCCCCTTTCCCCTTTCCTCAGGGCTGCACTCACCTCCTGAGTGTGCAGATTTGAGCCAGGCCAAAAGCTCTCACCTGAGCACTGCTGCTAGGTCAACAAGGAGAAAGTGAATTGTTTTTCTACTAACAAGAAGAACAACATTCATTTCAAGCTCTGATCTCTCTCTGCCTCTGGGCTGCTAGCTCCAGCTTTTCTTGTTCAGCAGGAATGGCTCTGGGGAACCGAACCTGCCCCATGGCGCCAGCCGACAGTGGGGAACCTGGAACCAGAATCAAGGTCTGAAACAGAGTCAGACATAGCTGGTTTGCATCTCTACCCCATAGGGAAGAGGGGTCCCCCATGGATGTGATGGCATGGAAGAGAGGGCTTCTCCAAGGATACAACACAGTGAAAGGAGCCCTCCATTATCCATGGGACAGCCCTCTGTCTGGTAAGTGCTGCTCAGCCTTAGCAGCAACATCTCATCGGACCCGCCCTCTTAAAGACGCAGGGATGGGTTGTGGCGATTGTACAGTGCTATAATACTGTTGGCCCGCTCCTGCGTCTTTAAGGGCGTGGATCTGATGGGATGCCAGTGTTTAAGATTGAATGGCACATAAGAGAAGGCCATCTCTTTCACTGCAGCACTTAGGATTTCCAACTAACTGCAGGTCGACTAAACAGGCTGAATCTATCCTGGTTTTGCCCCACTGCATGCATGGAGTTGTAGTTCTGATTGTCCCACTGATTTCGCTTTGATAATCAGAGCTGTAACTCTGTGTGTGCAATGGGGCAAAATCAGGATTGAAAGTAGCCTGCTTGGTCGACCTGGGGTGAGTTGGCCACCCTATGAGACATGGGCCTACCCAGCCTAGTGAAATCAGGGCCTGGGAAGAGGGGGTGAGCTGCTGCAGCGGCAGCCCTGATAGCTGTGGGAGATGGCAGAGCCCCTTGAAAAGGTGCCGGGAGGCTGTTTTAGCATATCCCGGCAGAACTAATGCACGGTTAGTGGCAGTTCTTGGATGTTGCCCAGATGAGTTTGGGAGAGGACGCCAGGGCAGAAAAAGGGGACTTTTCCTTCTGACTAGCTCTTCACTAGCTGCAAACCAGTGATTGATGTCCCACTCCGTTCTCTCCACCCAGTTTACTGGGAACAGTGGTAAGGGCACAGCATCTTTGGTTTACCACTACTTAATTTCTGCAACAGACATTCAATTAAAACCATAACTATTGAGGGATAGGAAAAATCCTCAAATAACCCTAAACACCCCCCCCTCCCCCGCCCTCATTTCATTGTTTATGTTTGGACACAGTTACCGCTGCAAGCCACAGGAGCCTCTTAATTCCTTTTCTTTTTATAGCAGGCACTGACTCGGTTGGAATTATTGGCACCGTCTTCAAGGCAGGGTGCAGGCATGGAAGTAGAGCCAGTATAACTAGTCACGCCGACAGACAAAACCCTCCATGGAAGCTTGGCCGGATCTTGCTGGTAGCAATCGGGGTCATGAGCTACAGCTAACAGCTAATGCCGGTGACAACGGGGTTCCCGCTGTTCTCTCGATCTCACCTGAGATTTCACCTCCAGAGACTGCTTGCTTTTACCACGAGCACAGTCAAAAGAGAGAGCTGATCATGACTGCTGGGTAAATATTTTACAGTAGCCTGAACACCGAAAACAAGCAGGTCTTGTGCATCACCCCCCCTGGGATGTGGAGGAGGTTTCTTGAGTGGATATATAGAGGGGGAACTGTATCCTCTCTCGTGGATCTATCCTGCCTCCTTGTTCTTGTTGCACACAGTGCATTGTTGACGGAACAGAGAAATGTGAGCTCAGAATAAATGTCGCAGTGCCCTGCATGCCTGGGTGAGTGAGAATTAGTCTGGGATTTTCTGGTTCACGAACCCGGACGATTCCTGAAGTTATTTCTTTGGATTCTACTCTTGGGATCGGCAAGGAGGAAAGGAATGTGATCCCAGTCCCCAAACTGGAGAGTGTCCTGATGAGAGTTGGAGTGTAAGGCACAGTCAGGATGATAACAAATTTTAAAACTAGTCGTTGAGTTGCTTTGCTTAAGGTCTGTGAAAATTCATGCATTTTCTGTGAGAACATTCTTTTTCAAAATGATTATTGAAAGACTGCAATGTAAGCTATTCAGTCCTTTTTCTATTTCACCGCTGGATACGTTCCTCATTCTCATTATTTAGTCTTCTTTGTACCTCCTCTTTTACTAATTTCTGGCTGGCTCCAAAAACCTTAATTTCAGGCATGTTTTTCCCCATTGTTTCTCCTTCCCTCCACTTTACCCTCAATATTTTTCTGTCACTGCCTTCTCTAACTCTTTGCTACAAAAAATAATTTTACTGCGCAAAAGGCAGGAAGGAAGCCATTAGATTCATGGGAAATCAATATCAGAATTCCAAAATTGCACCTCTGCTTAGTGTACGAGGCACGTAACACTCAGAGCACACTGTCTTAGAAGCTAACCAGTGATGCTGGGAGAATGACAGCTTGACCATTTCTTGTAAGAATAAGATAATGTGTGGTAACCATATTGAACTGTTGTTAATGAATGATTTGGGTATTTGGATTCATTGTTTTATGGATGTCTTTTTCAGTCTCAATATATTATGTTAACTTCTTATGCATATCTATAATCCTGCTAACAGGGCTTCACAGTTCAGACGTGAGAGAAGGGGGTTCAAAAGGGTGGGCTTTTAGGAGAACTGGCTGGGTTATTTACTTGGGTTATTTTATGGTATTTATTGTTATACTTTCTTGATGAAATTGACGTAGTTTTGATGTATTTTATGCTGATGCAATGTATTATATTGCTATGCTGATGTAATTATTGTATTTATAAATGTGTTGTAAACCGTTCTGAGTCTCTTAACATAAAACATAGTAATGATGGCAAAAAAGGACCAAATGATCCATCCAGTCTGCCCAGCAAGCTTCTTATTGTAGTGTTTGCTGTGCCGTGCAGGTTACCCCAGGTTTCTCTTAAGGGTAGAAAAATATTTATTTATTTATTTATTTAAAGCTTTTATATACCGAAGTTCGTATGTACATCACATTGGTTTACACAGAATGGATAAAGAGGAAGAAAGGGGAAAAAGAAGGAGTAGAAACTACATTAAACAAAATAACTGGTTGTATAATATGGCATCAAGTAGATAGTTATAATCTTAGAGTTTAAAAAAGATAGTGGAGGAAGGATAGGCAAGGAAAGGGGAAACAGTAGTAACAATATAACAGAATCAATATAATAATAACTCAGAAAGGGATTATGTACAGATGATTGTGATCGCGTGTTAGCAATATGGAGATGGCGAGGGGTTAAGTAAAGGCCTGCTTGAAGAGCCAAGTCTTTAATTTTTTTTTAAATTTCTGAGGGCAGGGCTCAAGACGTAAGTTGGGGGGGCATTGAGTTCCAGTGAGAGGGGCCAGCAATGGAAAATGCTCTGTCTCTGGTGGAAATGAGGTGCGTGAGTTTAGGAGGGGGGATATGTAAGGTGCCAGTGTAAGCTGATCTGGTGTGTCTGGTGGGGGTTTGGAAGTATAGAGAGTTGTTTAGCCAATGCATATTTGGGTTGTGAAGAGTTTTGTGAATTATTATGAGAGTCTTAAATAGGATTCTGAAGGAGATAGGGAGCCAATGGAGGTCTTTTAGGATGGGGGGTGATATGATCGAATTTGCGGGTGTTGGTGAGAATTCTAGCCATGCCATTTTGAAGCATTTGAAGGGGTTTGAGGGAAGAGGCAGGGAGGCCTAGTAGGAGGGAGTTACAGTAATTGAATTTGGAGAAGATTACTGCTTGGAGGACAGTGCGGTAGTCATTGAGGTGAAGGAGGGATTGGAGTTTTTTGAGAACATGTAGTTTGTAATAACAATCTTTCATAGTGGCGCTAATACATTTTTTTGAGGTTAAAATTGCAGTCAAGTATGACGCCAAGGTCTCTTACCTGATGTAATATGTGGGGAGATGGGGAATTGGGGATGGGATCAGTGAGAGGATTGGTAGTTTGGTTGTGAGAAATGAGAAAGAGTTCCGTTTTAGAGGTATTGAGGGCAAGGTTTAAATTTGATGGGAGATGATTAATTGAAGATAGACAGTTTTCCCAGATTTGGAGGGATTTGGGGATAGATTCAGTGATGGGAATGAGAATTTGGACGTCGTCCGCGTATATGAAATGGGTGAGACCAAGATCAGACAGGAGTCAGCAGAGTGGCAACATGTAGATATTGAAGAGGGTGGAGGATAAGGAAGATCCTTGTAAGACACCACGGGTTAATTTGATGGGATTAGATTCGTAGTTTCCTAGTTTCACTTTGTAGAATCTGTTGTCTAGTTAAGATTTGAACCAATTGAGGGCAGAGCCAGAGAAGCCAATTTCAGTTAGTCTGCATAATAGAATTTTTTGGCTAATGGTGTCGAAGGCTGAGGAAATGTCGAGTAAGGCTAGAATGTAGGATTGGCTGTTGTCAAGACCTTTGATGATGGTGTCAAAGAGGGAGAGGAGCAGGGTTTTGGTGCTAAAGTATTTACGGAACCCAAATTGTGAGGGAAAAAGAATGTTATGTTTCTCGAGGTGTTCAGAGAGTTAGGTGTTGACAACCTTCTGTAGGAGTTTTGCTAGGAAAGGGAGATTGGAAATAGGTCTGAAGTTGGCAGGTTCGGAGGGATTTAGGCTGGGTTTTTTAAAAATAGATTTGACTATAGCGTATTTCAAAGTGTCAGGGACAATTCCTTGATTGAGGGAGGAGTTAATGATGTCAGCTATGGGTTTGGCTAGGATGTTGGAGTTCAATTTAAGGGAGTTGGAAGGAATGGGATCAGCTGGGTGGGCTGCAGGTTTTATTTTCTTTATGAGGGATTCAGTTTCAGAAGCAGAGATGGTATCGAAGGAGTTGATGATTGTATGGGGATTTATAGGGGGTTTGTATTGGGGTTGGGGGGAAGATTCATCATGAGGTTAGTGATTTTGTCATTGAAGTATTTGGCAAGAATTTTGCATTTAATTTTGGATTCAGAGTCAGATATGGGGGATGGGGAAGATTTAGTGATCTCAGATACATATGAGAAGAGAACTTTGGCATTATATTGAAAGTTATGTATTTTAAGGGCGTAGAAATCACATTTGGTTTTCAGTATAGTATTTCTATAGTTGTGAAGGGTGAATTTGTAGGTGGCAACTAAGGATGGTGAGGGATGTTTCTGCCATTTCTTTTCAGTGTTCCTTAGGTTGCGTTCGAGGTTTTTGAGTTCAGGGGTGTACCAGGGTTTTTTTGTTTTGGTGGTCAGGATTTATTTGTTTGGATATGAGAGGGCAGATTTTGTTGGCGATGTTAGTGTTGATATTGGTCCATGTGGAAAGGGCATTGTCAAGGTTTGAGCTGTCTAGTTCAATTAGGGCAGATGTAAATGAGGCAATGAGTCTTCTTTGTTGCATGGGTTTCTGTATTGAATGAAGGTGTTGTGAATAGGGGGAGAGGTGGGGTTTTTGTTTATGGAGAGAGTTGAATTTATTATAGAGTGGTCGGTCCAGGGAACCATGGTGCAGTTGGGGGGTTCAGGTAGGTGGATGAGGGAGTTTACGAAGATTAAGTCAAGAGTGTGTCCAGCTTTGTGAGTCGGACTGTCGATAATTTGTTTGAAGCCCATGGCATCCAGAGAAGTTAGGAAGGCTTCGCAATTGGGGGAAGGAGGGATAGTCAACGTGTAGATAAAAATCGCCGAGAATAATGGTGGGGGAGTCAATGTCAATGTTATTAGCGATGAATTCGATGAGGGGGGAGCGTGTATTCAGGGAATAAATGTCCCACTGAATATACTTGCTTAGAGTTATCCAGCTACATGTATCCGGATAACTTTAAAACCTAACCAGTTAGATTTTGAAATTATCCAGCCTTGTGTGGCCAGATATCGTGCTAGCGCTGTCATTAACAAAAAGCAAAAAATAAATAAATAAGCCAGTGAATCATTCCCTCCTTCCCTCCCAAAATACCATATCAAGGACCAGTCGGGCCGTGCCCATCTCACCCCAAATGCTTAAAAATGTCCCCCAAGGCACCTGCCCCGGTGTTTTTCTTTTTTGACAACTCTTTAACAGTTTTTTCGCCATGCTGCCCCCTCCCACCTATGACCCCGCAATGATTTAAAGATCATGGCATACCCCCCTTCCTTCAATCTTCCTGATTCCCCACCTCCCGATACTTCTAGCTATTTTCTGTGAGTAAGGGACAGGCCCTGCTCCTGGCACCTCCGTGCGGCTCTATCTTATATTAAGTTTACGTTTCCAGCACTGCCTCTAGCTCAGAAGCAGGTCTAAAATTATTCGTCTATTCTAGTTAGATATACCCAACATTTGGCTAGGTTAGCCAGATAAATTAACCACTCCCCAGAAAGCTCTCTTTTCTTCCAGATAAATTATAGCTACTTATCCGGCTATAATTTAGCCAGATAAATGGCTGAATATGCCACATTTGCCACTTATCATCATCATGGCTTTTGAATATCGACATCCTTACTTTCCTGGGTAAATGAAAATGGGAAGCTCTTTGAAGCAGGTACGTTAAACCCATGCAAATTGTCTTATAGAGCATTAGATAACACGGATGAAGCTATACAAATAATATATATTGCACATCACTAGGGCTTGAAATAAAAAGGCTGATGAGCGTGATTAGATGCTTGTTTTGTGGTTCCCCTCCTAGTCTTCATGCATTCCTCCTGCAGTCAATAATGGATTCTTTGCAGGTTAGGATACCTTTGCTTTTGCTAATATATTGTTAGGGACCTTAGTTTTCTGCTTTTATTGCATTTTTTCCTGGGAATTATAACAAATAAAAATGGGAGAAAATCAGTGGAAAAAAACAAGTCATTTTTTTCCTACTGATATTTCTCCCATGTTTGTTCATTATACTAAACCCTGATAAATTCCCGAGAAAAACAAAATAAAAACTGACAATGAAGGTCCCTGCATAGAGTGAAGTGTGGATCATGGGCCTTTCAGTTTTATCATTGCAGACCCTTTGCTAGACCGCATGTTATCTAAGGATGATGTCATGGATGTTCTGGAGCACCTCGATCCCGTCTTCAGATTCCGCACCGCAGGAGGAAAGAATGTGATGCGTCTTGGATCCCAGGCACTCATTCAGCCAGCTAAACCTGAGATTCATCATTCAATATCTCAAACTCCAGTAGAAGTCTAGGAATATGGATTGATTCCCATCTCTCTTTTAAACCTCAGATTTAATCTGTTGTCAAATCAGTTGGGGTTTTTTTAAGCTTCAAGTTGTTGCCGGTTGAAAACATTTATTATGCTCTCATTCAGATAATTGTGCAAGCTATCATTTTGCCTGTCAGTGATTACTGCAATAGTCTTTACCTTGGTCTACCACACACTACTTTACACCCTTTATAATTATTGGGAAATGCAGCCGCTCGTTTAATATCAGACATAAAGGGTCACCAACATAAAGCTCCTACGCTTATAAGATTAAAATGGCTTCTGATTGAGCAGCGAATTGCCTACAAAGTGGGCATAACCATATTTAAACTGTTAAACTCAGATACATGTCCTTGGGCTAATGCTGTGTTGAAAGTGTACCATCCGTCTCGTCAACTGCTCTCATCCCAGCGGGGGATGCTTGACGTGCCTCTATTTAGATCTGCTCGTCTGTCATCTACAAGAGAGTTGGCGTTTTCTGTGGCAGCGCCTTCCCTGCGGAACTCTCTGCCTGTCAGTCTAAGACTGAATCTCTGTCGTAAATCATTTACAACTGCATTTAAGGTTTTTCTTATGCAGCAGGCTTTTGGGTAAAGTTTGATTGATTGATCCTATGCTCAGCTCACTCTCAAGTCTATGATTTTAATATCAAAAGCAGTAGCATGTCTCTAGAGCAGAGTATGTAGCTTTGGATACAGTCTGTCTATTTTAGTTAAGAATGTTTTTGTATCAATGTATTTTATGACTGTTTTATTGTACATCGCTTCGGCCATCAGCGTGAAGCAATTAATACATTTTATTAAATGAAAATGAAAAACAATTAAAAAATGAAAAGGTCAATAGTCCTTAAATTACGGAGACTCTCCTTTAAGAGGGAAGAAATTTTCCAACTGTTCGATTTGGGTCGGAGGCCATGGGTACTTCTCCCCAAGTTTCTAAGTGGATTATGTGCCTACTTTTGCTTTGAAACTTGCCAGGGGTACAAAGTACCCGCAGACATTTGTACCTACTTTTCTGTTTTGCGGGAACTTTATTTCATGGAAAAATAAGGTACGCAGAGTTGAAAATGCAATCTGAGCAAAACGCCTTCTCTTAATGTGGATAAAAAGTGCACAAGCAGGCAGGCAGTCTTCATATGACCAGTTCGTGCACATCAACACCTTTGAAAATTGTTCTGACTTAGCTCTGGCTGTGGACATGGCTGATTCAGGACCATATGTAGCAAATCAATCTTGGGAGTTAGGTTCATGATTTTGACCTTTGTGTTGGCTGGCAGGTGGCTGCCTGTGTGAACTTTTGTTGCCAGACTAGGCAAACTTTCAAGAGATGATTTGTAAAATCAGCTAAGGTACACGGAGAATATCCGTACACTTACATTTTTCAAACAAGAAGACTTAAGTCTACGATGATATAATTTAAGCCAATAGCCAGCTGGACAAAACGTGCCCACTGACAGGAGGAGGCATCATGTGGAAAACATCTTTGAACAAAAATGTGGGTGGCTATTTTGTCCCTAACCCTGTGCAACTGAGCTTGTTCCAACGTAGTCAAGAACAAGATGCAGCAGGAATCCAAAACAGAGCTGTATTTGGTATGCAGGGGTTTTCATCTTGCTACAGCCTGAGTCAGGGAGCAACAAGTAGCATCTCCTCAGTGAAGGGTCAGTAAGAACAGGAACCAGACAGAAAGTCATTAACACGGAATATTTCACCCTCTTAAACACAACAGTGCCATCCAGTGGCCCCACAACAGACTGCATCTTCAATATAGTGGGCTTTGAACTTAGGGCTGTTGTACATCTCAATACTATTTCCTTTTTGCGTTTCTTAATGTATACTCACACAACGGTCCCTGGACACTTTGGCCCCCAGCTGCACTTGAGATACTCAGCCTTTATGTAGCTCTCGGTCCCCTCTTGCTGAGTACACGTGATATTCTTCTGCACGACATACACACAGTAATTCCTGCAAGAGGGAACAAAAGCAGAGCATGATGACGCAAACCCTGGAACTGCGGCAGTTCTATGTTAGGAGGCAACAAACAGGGACTTTCAGAAACCAGCATCTGCGAGTTAATCGGGCTTTTTTTGTGTTGTAAGAGAGGAGTAAAGGGATAAATGTCCTTAAGATTTTCTGGTAACTCCTAAACATGAAGTGTTTATTAACAAAATGCTTACTCAGCATCCCACAGCACCTCCCCCTAAGTCTGTGCTTGTGTCAGACAAAGAGAGCGAGATCTCCTTAGTATGTGCTAGTGTCAGACACAGAAAGCCGGTACTGCCTCGGTCTTTTCATTGACGAGATTGTAATTCTCTGCAAGCAATCAATCTCTTGTAGCCAAATGTAAAGAAACTGCTTGCCGCCAAGATGATGAGATTTGCTGTGCTAGCCTCTAATATTCAGAGCAGTTAGTATCAAAGGGCCCAAATAGATATATTTGTTGTGTGCATATGTGTGTGGGGAGGATGCAGAACTAGATTAAAAAATGATATGATAAGAATTATTCTATTAAAGTGTAAGACTTCACTGAAGTATGTGAAGCATTAAAATGGACAAAGAGTATTATTCTTGCTTACCAGGGAAGCTGACTAGGTATAGAGAGGTATTGCTCAGAAATGTTTTATTTTCTTTTAATACTGGGTTATAAGTAATACAGCAAATCAAATTAGGAATGACTGGTTAGTGAAACGGAGGCTCTCTCTGATGCAGGTGGGCAATAGACTCATTACCCTGTGCTTTCTTTGGCAGGCCCATCTGTAGGCCAGTGTGAATGGTGTGACTGCACCAGGCCACATGGCTGGAAGGGCACCGTGGAGGTCACAGCTGCAGGGCTGAAAGACAGCCGCACAGCGTGGGCCAGTAGCCAAAAATGAACTGGCTCGTGCAGAGCTGGTATGAAAAAGAGCAGTGGCAGGGAAGAGCCGGCTTCTGCACGGAGCTGGCAGGAGAGGAGGGGTCACAAAAGTTGGCTCCTGTGTAGGGCTCCAGGAGAAGTGCATAAAAGAGCCAGCAACCACAGGACTGATGATCAGAAGAAGAGGTAGATAGGGGAGGGAGAAAAAGGGAGGGTATAAAAGGGAGGGTATAAAAGGGAGGGTATAAAAGGGGATAATCTGGGGTGCCCTCCCCTCTATATATACAGTATATATATATGTAAAAAGCCATGCATTTTATTACAGCTCAGGCCTTGCTCCAGCCTAAAGATGCCTCTCTTCTTTGGTAGAGAGATGATGGGAAGGAAAACAAATCTATTCTGGGAAAAGAGAGCTAAGGGTTGGTTAATGAAAGCTAATCTCACTTTCTCCAAGACTTGTTGCCACATTGCAACAGGCCCTGTTACTAGCAACTCTTTGGGAGAAGCCCTCTGCTTCCTGGTGAATAGAAACATTGGTTGGAGGACTCTGGTCCTGACAAAGGTCTGTTAATAAAAGAAGACCTTCAGGCCTCCGAGGTCTGCAAATAAACTGCATGTGGATCTGGAAGAGTTAATGACAACCATGTGCATTCAGCGTACATTAGACTGGGGCTAGGAATGCTTTGAGTTGGGCCCACTGAGCTCTGGTGCAGGCAGCATTTGCTACTGAAAGAGAGGCTCCCTGCCTTGAGGAGGGGCAGATGCACTGCACAAGTGGCGATACTGGGAGTGGGATGTAAGAGACAGAATTGCTTACGGAGCACCTGGAACTGCAATGTTCCGATGTAAACCAAAGATGTGAGAAGCCATCGCGTGCAGCACCATTTTACCCATAAGGCAAATGGGGTCCAAAGCCTTATACGGGCCCAGCTTGATCCACCCCCCCCCCCCCAAAAAAAAGAAAGAATAAAATGGTTAAAAAAATAAAAAAAAGAAGAGAAGGTAAAATAAGATAGCTAACTAACATGCCCTATTATCTTCTTTAGGTCTTAGCAAGGATTGGCTGAGTCCATGGTTCATAAATTGTACAACAACGTCAAAATGAATAGTACAACAGGTATAATTAAACACCTCACAGGTTTTGTTAGCCAAATATATGTAGGCCCCTTACTTCGAGGGTCTGTATTATAGAACAGACTCTACTATGGTACAGGGTCACCTTGCTTTAATTTTAATTTTTAGATTGTAAGTCTTATATTAAATATCCTTTTTGTTGGAGTTTTTTCTTTTTTATATTAAAACCAGTCATAAATAGTCTCGCAATCTCCAAAGGTACAAAAGGGGACACTAATACTCATCTACTCCATTCCTGGTAGTTCACCCGACACAGCTGTGTTTCGGACATCAACGTCCTGCTTCAGGGGGTATCCTTCAGTATCTCCTTAAGAAAGCGTTGTCTCGGAGCCTTCTTCAATTTGTTGGCTTATATCTTCTTTTTATTTCCACGCCAGCCCCATTCCACGCCAGCCCCAATGGGGCTGGCGTGGAAATAAAAAGAAGATATAAGCCAACAAATTGAAGAAGGCTTCGAGACAACGCTTTCTTAAGGAGATACTGAAGGATACCCCCTGAAGCAGGACGTTGATGTCCGAAACACAGCTGTGTCGGGTGAACTACCAGGAATGGAGTAGATGAGTATTAGTGTCCCCTTTTGTACCTTTGGAGATTGCGAGACTATTTATGACTGGTTTTAATATAAAAAAGAAAAAACTCCAACAAAAAGGATATTTAATATAAGACTTACAATCTAAAAATTAAAATTAAAGCAAGGTGACCCTGTACCATAGTAGAGTCTGTTCTATAATACAGACCCTCGAAGTAAGGGGCCTACATATATTTGGCTAACAAAACCTGTGAGGTGTTTAATTATACCTGTTGTACTATTCATTTTGACGTTGTTGTTAGACATTACGGTACACTGGAATACGGTGGTTTTTTGGGTGAATAGGTTGTGATTGATATCATAAATTGTACAAACATTGTATAGGGTGAGGAGTCGGGAGGGGCCCATCATACGGGCCGATTCAGTAAAATCCGCGGGAGAGTGGGCGAACGCCCGCTCTCCCGGCGCGCGCACAGGCCACTCACCTGTGCGCACGATGCAGTATTTAAATTAGGTCCGGTGGTAGAAACGGGCAAAAGGAGGCGCTAGGGACACTAGCGCGTCCCTAGCGCCTCCTTTTGGACCAGAGCGGCAGCTGTCAGCGGGTTTGATGCTTAATTTTGCCGGCGTCAGTTCTTGAGCCCACTGAGCTACGGGCTCGGAAACCGGATGCCAGCAAACGTAAGCGTCCGGTTTTCGACCCGACAGCCGCCAGCCGACTTCAATGTTTTTTTGGGGTTTTTTTTACTTTTTTTACCCTTCGGGACCTCCAACTTAATATCGCCATGATATTAAGTCAGAAGGTGCCCGAAGAAATTAGCGCCTACCTTTGGGTAGGCGCTAATTTCTGAAAGTAAAATGTGCAGCTTGGCTGCACATTTTACTTTCTGTATCCCGCGTGCATACCTAATAGCGCCCTCAACATGCATTTGCATGTTGAGGGCGCTATTAGGTTCAGCGGGTTGGATGCGCGTTTTCCGCCCCTTACTGAATAAGGGGTAAGGGAAAACGCGCTTCCAATGACAGGTTAACAGAGCGCACTGTACTGTATCGGCCTGATAGTGAGATTTCCACAGGGCCTCACAGAGGCTTAAAACTGCCCTGATTATGGGCATGTTGATTGATCCCTCAGCAAACTCAGCACACCAAATGAGCTATGCAATAAAGCTTAGCGTGCACAGCAAGGCCATTCCACACATGCTAAAAATAGTGAGCTATGCAATAAAGCCTTCACATGCAGGTTAAATAGGACTCAAACACAGTGTCTCCATGCAAATAAATGAAGGAGCACCACATGCAACTAAGACTTTAACATGTACATGGTAAATAGGATAGTGTGCGCCACTCACATGCTGTTTACTGAGCACTCAAATAAGGCCAAAAAAATGTAACACCTGCCTTAGACCAGATGTTAAATTTTTACTGTGCGTACTTTTCCAAATAATGCTCAAGGTGGCCTATAGCATTATTACTAATTCAGGCACAATTAGTCACTTCCCAAAACAGCTTACAATCAAACAGGCCAATGCAATATTAGCGCGTAAAAAAAACATGCGTCCAAACTGGGCGCACATTTTTTGAACACGCGCACATCCACCTGTCCTGGGCACTTGATGCAAGAGGCAAATGAGCCGCCGTGCTAAAAGAGACATGTGATGGATAATTTGTGCATCCCTAGCTCTCTGCATTAGGTTCCCAGGAGAAGTGGCGGTGCGACTAGAACAGCCTGGCCAGAGCTCCCTCCCCACCACTCCCCCTATGACAAACCACAGAAAGCTGGATTTTTTTTGTTTTGTTTTGTTAAGCACTCGAGTGGGACATAATTCTGCTTTCTGTGGTTCCTCCTATTTAGTATCACTAGGCTACCAATAGGAGGAATCACAGAAAGCAGGATGTTTTGGTTTTCTTTTGTCAGCCCTTGAGTGCCGCATGCTTTAACGCCTGCTCCCGGGCAGGCATTAAATTTGCAGCCTTAAAAATGAGCACCGTGGCCGCGCAGCGATTGTTTGCATTGGGGGTACTAGCTAATAGCCTCATCAACATGACTTTACATGTGATGAGCGCTATTAGCTACACGCTGCTTTGGATGCACGTTTTGGATGCGCTAATCCGTAATCCATATACGCTACTAAAGTTGCTTGAAAAAAGGTGAACACACACATACTATTCAATACACGAATAAGGTTATTTGTTATTTGGTTAAATATTATTGTTACTTTCTATGTTCCTTGTAATAATGTTCAATGGTTGATTGTTATTGTTCAATGTTCTATGTAAAAAAAACCCCGGTCTAACCTCCCAGACCAGGGCAACCTTCTCGTTACATGTAAACCGGATTGATTTGTATTGCATACAGGAATTCCGGTATATAAAAATTAAAAATAAATAAATAAATAAAATCCGCTTATTGCATGAGTGGTTTTGGACACGCGTCCAAAACGCGCATCCAAGCACCTGTAAAGCCGTGTGGTCAGCCTGTAAGTGGGTACCTGAGACAACAGAAGATACAATGGCTTGCCTAAGGTATATCAGTGGGCGACGTGGTTTTCAGCCCATTCCTCTAACCACTAGGCCACTCCTTCTGCTTATAAACTCCAAACAGGTCTATGAAGGACGAAGAAATGAAAAAGCAATGTAGCAGGCATGTGGTAGCTATCATGCAAGCTAATTTAACCGCAAGTTTTTGTAAACTGGTCACCATGTTTCCATTACAGAGAGCTTTTTAATACTAAACGTAAGTCAGTGGCCAGGACTGAATAAAATAACTGATGTATTCACTGGTCAAACCAATTATGTGGCTTCCCACTCTCTGAGGGATTTTTGTTACTTATAAACGAAGACGGACAGATTCGTAATTTTAATCAGATACAGATGGGCAGAAAGAAAAACAGAGAGGCAAAAAGACTTGCCCAGGATCATACAGAGTCAGTGGCAGTAAATGCCCTACAAATCCAAGATTAAATTAGATTAGATTCAGAACCCAGGATTCCCAGTCCAGTGTGTTAACCAACTGACAAGGAGGATACGATACAGACTTTTAAATTCCTGAAAAGGTATTAGTGATGCACAAGAAACAAACCTTTCCCAATGGAAAGGAAGCTGTAGAATTAGAGGTCATGATATGAAACTCCAAGGAGGTAGATCCAGGAACAGCGTGAATAAATATTTCTTTACGGAAAGGGTGGTGAATGCATGGAATGCCCTCCCAGAAAAGCGGGTAAAGACAGGGATGTTAAGGGAATTCAAAATGGTGTGGGGTAAACAGAGAGGATCCCTACAGGCTAGAGGATAGAAGTGAAGAAATGGAATTAACTTTAGGTGTAACATCAATGCATGGGGATAACCTGCACGGAGTGGCAGTTACTACCCTTAACAGAAGGCATGGGGGCACTTGCACGGAGTGGCAGTTACTGCCCTTAACAGCAGGCATGGGGGCACTTGCACGGAGTGGCAGCTACTGCCCTTAACAGAAGGCATGGGGGCACTTGCACGGAGTGGCAGCTACTGCCCTTAACAGAAGGCATGGGGGCACTTGCACGGAGTGGCAGTTACTGCCCTTAACAGAAGGCATGTGGGCACTTGCACGGAGTGGCAGTTACTGCCCTTAACAGAAGGCATGGGGGCACTTGCACGGAGTGGCAGTTACTGCCCTTAACAGCAGGCATGGGGGCACTTGCACGGAGTGGCAGTTACTACCCTTAACAGAAGGCATGGGGGCACTTGCACGGAGTGGCAGCTACTGCCCTTAACAGAAGGCATGGGGGCACTTGCACGGAGTGGCAGCTACTGCCCTTAACAGAAGGCATGGGGGCACTTGCACGGAGTGGCAGTTACTGCCCTTAACAGAAGGCATGTGGGCACTTGCACGGAGTGGCAGTTACTGCCCTTAACAGAAGGCATGGGGGCACTTGCACGGAGTGGCAGTTACTGCCCTTAACAGAAGGCATGGGGGCACCTGCACGGAGTGGCAGTTACTACCCTTAACAGAAGGCATGGGGGCACCTGCACGGAGTGGCAGTTACTGCCCTTAACAGAAGGCATGGGAGCACTTGCACGGAGTGGCTGTTACTGCCCTTAACAGAAGGCATGGGGGCACTTGCACGGAATGGCAGTTACTGCCCTTAACAGAAGGCTTGGGGGTAACTTGCACGGAGTGGCAGTTACTACCCTTAACAGAAGGCATGGAGGCACTTGCACGGAGTGGCAGTTACTACCCTTAACAGAAGGCATGGGGGCACTTGCACGGAATGGCAGTTACTGCCCTTAACAGAAGGCTTGGGGGTAACTTGCACGGAGTGGCAGTTACTACCCTTAACAGAAGGCATGGAGGCACTTGCACGGAGTGGCAGTTACTACCCTTAACAGAAGGCATGGAGGCACTTGCACGGAATGGCAGTTACTGCCCTTAACAGAAGGCACGGGAGCACTTGCACGGAGTGGCTGTTACTGCCCTTAACAGAAGGCATGGGGGCATTTGCATGGAATGGCAGTTACTGCCCTTAACAGAAGGCTTGGGGGTAACCTGCACGGAGTGGCAGTTACTACCCTTAACAGAAGGCATGGAGGCACTTGCACGGAGTGGCAGTTATTACCCTTAACAGAAGGCATGGAGGCACTTGCACAGAATGGCAGTTACTGCCCTTAACAGAAGGCATGGGGGCACTTGCACGGAGTGGCAGTTACTACCCTTAACAGAAGGCATGGGGGCACTTGCACGGAGTGGCAGTTACTACCCTTAACAGAAGGCATGGGGGCACTTGCACGGAGTGGCAGTTACTGCCCTTAACAGAAGGCATGGGGGCCCTTGCATGGAGTGGCAGTTACTACCCTTAACAGAAGGCATGGGGGCACTTGCATGGAGTGGCAGTTACTGCCCTTAACAGAAGGCATGGGGGCACTTGCATGGAGTGGCAGTTACTACCCTTAACAGAAGGCATGGGGGCACTTGCATGGAGTGGCAGTTACTACCCTTAATAACTTGCTGGGCAGACAGGATGGACCATTTGGATCTTTATCTGCTCTCATTTACTATGTCACTATATATCACTAAAGCCAAAGTAAAGGAAAACAGCCTCCAAATAGTGCATTGCAAGGATACCGAGTCTAATCAAATTAAGTGCTGAAGAAAGAAAATACAGGATTTTAAAGCCATTTTATGGGCAAATTGAGAAGGTACAGGACAGCCCAGTATGGACCAAAACCATGAAGAAGGTGCGATGGAGACCCGGGATCTGTACAAAGACCCCAGAGTGAAACAGATGGGCTAAAAAAGAGAGGTCTGTATGCAGGAGAGAGCTGAGGAGAAGCAGGAAAAAATGCAGACGGCACTGTGGGAAAAGACACAGGCGTAAAGACCAAGAAAAGAGTGGCGAGGAGGAATGTGCAGGCGATGGGCAGAAGAGATTTGTGATCAATAAAATGCATGCACCAGAGTGGCTAGGGCTTTAATCACTGAATGACATTTTGAACACAAAAAAATAATTTTGTCGATTAGAGAAAGTCAAGACAAAAATAGCCCACACACGTGCAGTTTTTGTTTCAAATTCGTGTCTGTTCAAACGCGAGCCAAACCTTTTTACCAGTTCCTGCTGGTTGCCTAATTTGGTTTAATGAGGACTGAGCTCCCTCGGCTGAGAGTGAGGGACAGAAAAGAAGAAGTGAGGAGCGCAAGAGAGAGGGTCTTCAGTCAGACAGCTTGACGTTTCCCTCCTAAAATTTGAACTCTAATCCAGAAGCCAAATTCTGCTGCTCTAGTGGGAGAGGGGCAGGAGGTTGCTAGAGCCGCTGGCATGGTCTGGGTTTGGAAAAGCAGAATCAGTGTGCACCCGACTCTCTCCAGGACGGAGGTCTGGGTGAAGGGTCACAGCCAGGCACAGTGCCCCATGTTTTGTACTGGCACGGCGAAAGTGGGCAACCTATTGACACAGTCTTAAGAGGCAAGTAAGGAGCTGGCAGAGCAGCTGAGGGGCAATGAATACTCAGGTAGGATGAAAAGCAAGCAGTGGCAGAAAGAAACAGATTACAAAATCCCTCAAGCTTGAACCTGTGAAATCCTGATAGAAATAACCCAGGTCAAGGTAAAGATGACTTATAACGTTAAGAAAAGAGAAACAGTACAACCGTTGAAGTACAAAACCAAATGTCTGGCTAATTCCTAGAAACTAATTTCCAGGCTTGGTTCTTCCACTGGATTTAAGTCACTTTGGGGTGGATGTGCCAAGCTGAGATCTGACCCGTTTTGTCCCTAGGTCTCAGTATGCCAAACTACAATGGCATAATAATAATAATAATAATTATTATTAATAATAATAATAATAATTCATTCAGCGGCAATGGTTAGAGGCATGAGGGGGCAGGGTGGGAGTGAATGTTTGATCCAGAGGTGCAAGGCACAGTGGGGGCCCTATGCTTGCTTAAAAGCCACCATATAAAAAAAAATCATTTCCATGACGAAAATTAGTTTTCATAGGAAGACAAATACGTTATCTTTGAAAAGGTAGTTTTATAAGAAATATATTCTTTAAAACATTGAGCCATGATCACTGGAATTCACCATATTCACCGCAAACTCTTTTATTCTATTAGGATCCGCTCGTAATTGCCAGAAAAACATTTTCATCCCCAAAAAGGGAAGATCTAAAAACGAAATGGTATAGTTAGAAAAACAATTAGTCATTAAAATAGGTGGCTGGAGGTAAGGACTGGGGGAGGTTTCAAACGACCCCCACCTTTGCTTCCTGCCCTCCCCCTTCCATGGGTATCCACGGATCCGCTGGTCATACTTTATAACAGATGTTTCTTTTATTAAATGATAATAAATCAAAGATGTGCCCGGCGCAGTTTAGAGTCAGTATTCTTTATAATCAGAGAATTCACAAAGTTAAATTATTCTCAATTACCCTGTCTTTGATCAGTGGGGAAAAGAGAATGCTGCTTATTAAATCGTAATAATAATAATAATAAAGATCGAGATACAATTCTGTAATGTAAAAGCGACCTCTGTTTCTTAATCAGTCTTTGCAGCCTTGGAGCGGGCCTAATGCTCACAAGTTTCAGACTTTGGGCTAATTCACACCCTACTCCAGTATCAGGCGCAGGTATTTCGTCTTTTTTTGGAAACCTTGACGCCACCTCGACTGCCGCAGGCCACTCAGCTTGGTTCTCCAAATCCTGCCCCCCTGTCAGCTTTCTGTAAGCAGACTCGGCGCATCATAGAAATCCTGACCCGAATCGGCAACTTTTTCACTGCTCTGCCGCAAGACTCTGCCCCTGCCCCCCTCCCAGGGAAACCCCGAACGGTCGGGGGGGCCGCTCCGACGCCTTCCCCAGCGCCGCAGCTCAAGCGCTTCCCCGGCTTCCTGCTTTCCAAACGCACCTCGGCAGCCGAACCCCGCGAAGACATGAATGAATGAAGTCAAAGGCTTACTTGTGCTTGGCCATGGGCTTCCCCGGGCTGAGCTGGGGGCTGGATCCCGAGGTGTAGAGGCTGTACTTGTTACTGTGAGTCACGGGTGGGTAACGGTAATAAGTCCCCTTGGCATCAACCAGGGAAGCCAACGTCCCGATCCAGGACAGCAGCGGCACCAGCAGAGATTTCTTGAAGGATCCACTTGTCCTGACCATGATCTTCTTCTTTTTTTTTTTTTTTATTTCCCCCACCCCCCTTCCCTTGGCCCTCTTTCCCAAATAAAGAAATAAAAAAAAAACCCCCCAAAACTTAACGAGGGGAAAAAAGAGAAATGTTTAGTTCCTTAAACAGCTGAGGAAAAAAAAAATATATTAGGACTGCTCTGTAAAAAGTTGAAAAAGCAAAGGAAGGAAAAACTGCAAGAGAAGAAGGCGAACAAATGCGTTTTGCCTTTCATGCAAGCGTGTGGTTTAAAGTAAACAAGCAAAAAAAAAAAAAAAAAATTCAAATCGTGCAGGAGTAAAAGAAAAAAAAAAAACAAAACCACCGCCCAAACTCTAAAACCGGAGCGGTCTGACTTGTTGTAAGCGTGCAGCAGCTCGGGGGCTCGGGGCGCTGGGCTCGGGCTCGCGATTCCTCCGCTGGGCTCCTTATGTACCTCTCCCTCCCAGCTCCCAGCCCGCAGCCCCGGCTCCACTTCGGGCAGGAGGGTGGGCGGATCCCTCCTGGATTAACATAATATTTTTATCCTCCTCCTCCTACCGGCCTTTGAAATATCACTCCTGCCAATCAGGGAACAAGACCCCCACTGTATAACATCAAACGGGAGGTTTAAACAAAGTAGAAAAAACCACAATGATCCCGGAGGGACTGAAAGAATGAAGTTCCTCCCCCCCCCCCCCCCAAAAAAAAGTATCAGAATCAATTTTCAGCTGGTATTCTGGATATTAAAATCCTTTATTCCTACCCTCCCAAGTCTAACTTTCATCAGGGAACAGCAGAAAAACAAATCCGCCCTGAGTGACTGCACTATAGGGACATCGAGAGTCTATTCCTTAAACGCTTGCGGTTTTATCCCACCAAATCTATTGGGGGTTTTTTTTTACGCATCAGTTTTATTCTATTCAGAACGGCGCAATCACAACAAACTTTTTTTTTTTTTGGGGGGGTGTGTGAGAAAACAGAGGCGATATGGAAATAGCAATATGAATCAGCTTCTATTTCAAATGTCAGTGCACTGATGAGTCCAAAGACTGCGCGAGAGGGAAATAGTATGGTGACGTGGGAAAATCCGGAATTCAGGGGCTATCCCTTAAAATTGCGACGGGTTCCAAAAAGCCGCGCGGGAAAGGAAGTCGCACACCAGTTTTTCAATGCCTGCCTCAAGCTGGTGCTAAGGAAAGAGGGCTTGCAAGGGTTGCTGCCTATTCAAGAGATCCAGGCAGGGGAGAGTGAGAGAGGTTTTCAGAGAGTGGAAGAGATCAGCACCTGGAAATCGTCCTTTCTATATAATTGTTCTTGTAACATTGTTTTACTGTTATGAATATTATACACATGTATATCTGTTTCCTTTTTTCCTTTTTATATTTGAATGACTCAGTGCATTACTTTGATAACACATGTACAACCTGCGTTCTGACAGCCAGGAACTATACAGTTAGAAGGAGAGAGTGGCCAGAGCCAGTGATTTTGACCTTAGCAAGCATTTTTGGATCACTTTGCCCCAATAGTCAGTGGTCACCTCTGATTAAAATTTACACACATAATGTTGTAATTCTGCCTTTTACATGGTATTGTTCACTTCTGGAGCTCTCTAGAATATCTTGTTGGTTCTTTATCTTTGGGCAAAAGTTGTTGAAAAACATAAGAGATGTGTGAAATTTTCGTGATGCTAGTAGTTTTCTTCTTTGGTGCATAGATTTGAAATAGTCCATTGAGTACTAATCAATGCCTGGATAGTTTTGAAAATGCTTGATATCTACCAATGACTGTGCAAAAGAGAGCCCAAAACAACAGCTATGGGAAAAGTTAAATCAATACAATCCAGATTCCCACCAAAAATAATTTAAACCTTCATTTGTATCCACTAATTAAGGATTGTTGGACCTTCTGAACATCAGGGATTAAATGAATGAAATCCTTGATCTAGTTAGTTCACAAGGTCCCTTTTAATTATTTTTTAAATTTTCTTTTTGTAATAAAAATTATTCATCAGACTCTGGTGCAAAAATTTGGAAATAAATTTAGCTGAAAGTGTCCACTAACTTTGATGGGGTTTTTGCACCAGAGTCTGATGAATAATTTTTATTGCAAAAACCCCCTTTTTTTTTTAAATATCCCAGTGGCAGGTTGAAATGTTCTAATAGCCTCCTCTCAACCTCCATGCTGTCGGATGGAGGGAGGATTGCATTGGTTGTTACAGGGTACCGTCCTCCTGTGTGAGGAGGTCTGTGCTGTTTCCTAAGGGAATCGGAGCAGAGGAAGAATGGAAAGCTGAACTAAATAAGCGTACCACAGTTGTATTGGCCAAGCTGGAGTGATTAGTATGAGGTCTGTGTAGTCCACTATGCACTTCTGTATTGTCCGAGATATTAGGGGTCTCAGAGGTACGCATAGAAAAGGCCACTCTGCCAGGGAATGAGGACTGCATCCTATGAATATCTCCTGGAGTTTGGGTAAACTTAGCAAAACCTGCATAGTTTCGCATTGTGCTCCATTGCGATCAAATCTATCAATGGTCTCCCCCACCTGGTGAAGAGGTAGTCCACTATGGACTGGTGTAGGGCCCACTTGAGAGGAGGGAATATCCTGATTAGTCTGTTGGCTTTTGTGTTCGCAATTCTCGGCAGGTAGGTCAGCCCCAATGTGATGAGGTGAGCCTCTGCCCATTCTAAAATGTGGACCATCTCCTTGCAGAGGGTTCTGGAATCTGACCTTCCTTCCTTGATTATATAGAACGTTGCTAGTTGGTTGTCCTTGTGTTTCATTACGCTTTGCCCTGGGGCTGAGGGGTAAATATGCGAATAGCATGTCCTATCGCTCTTAATTCCAGCAGGCTGATTTGACATCTGTTCTCTGACTGAGACCATAAGCCCTGGGTTCTCAGTCCGTGCAAATGCGCTCCCCACCCTTTCTTTGATGCGTCCGTTGTTAGAATAAGGTGATACACTGGGGGGCAAAATGGTGCTCCTACTGTCAAGGATGATAGATTTAATCACCAGGCTATGTCCAGCTGCATGGCTTTTGCTAATGCCACTTTGTTGGAAATTGGTTGATGGAACTGGGACCACTGGTGATGCATACGAAGGCATTTATGCGGGACAACGTAAATCGCTGCAGCCATGTGCCCCAACAAAGTGAGAACCTCCCATGCAGAGGGACTGCTGGTATAGGTGAAGTGCTACCAAATGTTGGGAACCGACTCAGTCTTCAGGAGGAAAGGCTTTGCAGAGTATAATGTTTATCCTTGCTCCTATGAAACTGTAAGATCTGAGTAGAGTGGAGGTTCGATTTTTCATAATTTATGATGAAGCCCAGATTTTCTAGGTAGATAATTGTGTCCATTAAATACAATTACAGTGTTTCTGAATGCGAAGGCATTATCAGCCAGTCATCCAGATAGGGAAAAATCCTATTCCCCTTTTCCAGAGATGGGCCACAATTAGAACAAGGCATTTGGTGAAAACTCATGGGGCAGACGAAAAGCCAGTTGGGAGAACTTGTATTGGTAAAGTTTGGAATTGACCCTGAAAGCATAGGTAATGCCAATAGGACTGGTGAATCGGGAAGTAGGTATATTCAACCTTGAGATCCAGGAGCACATCCCAATCGTTGGGTTGGAAGAATGGCAGAATTGATTTGAAGGAGGTCATCTTGAACTTCTCCTTCCGAAGAAACTTGTTGAGAAAACAAAGGTCCAGGATCGGACGCAGGCCCCCTGATTTCTTCCTGAAGAGGAAGTATTGGAAGTAGAATCCCTTGTGGCGCTATGAGTGGGGAAGAACACGTATAGCTTCCTAATGGAGCAATGACCCCACTTCCTGTTGTAACAGTGTAGTTTGTGATCGATCCCGAAATGGGATAGGTGGAATTTATTTATCAAATTCAACTTGGAGCCATCCCGAATGATGCTCAAAACCCAACGATAGGACGTGATGGCCTCCCAGGAGTGGTACTGAGCTACCCTGCACTCCACTTTGAGTGGTAACTGCAGCCCAGGCCCTTTCAAAAATTCTGCTGTAGTTTTTGAACTGGGTCCTTTTTTGTTTCTGAGGTTGTTGGCCCCTTGGGCGACCTCTGGTCTGATTTTATGGCCCCTGCTGTCTGGGCAGCTGGTATGCTTGGCAAAGTTGTGACACAAAGGTGGGATATTGTCAGTAGGGGCGCCTTTGATATTAGAGCTTCTTATATTGCCAATAATAGCGCTTTGAGGAGCCCTGTTGCTCTGCTGAAGAAGTGAGGGAAAGAACTGCCACATTCTGAGCCTTAATTTGAGAGACAGTTTCCTTAGGTTTGACCCCAAACAGGTTGTCTGCTTGCATGGTAAGTCCTCTAGCTTACCATGCACATCTTCCCTAATGGCACTTGTATAGAGCCAGGCTATTCTTCTAGCCGCTATTGAAGCTGCGGACATGTGTGCAGATGTTTCAAAGGCCTCGTATATTTTTCTTAATAAGTGCCGTAGACCTTCCTCCAGGTCTGCCAAGGGCTGTGTGTGTGTTTGTGTGTGGTGGGTGGGGGAGTGTAGTGATCACCTGTGCCTCCTGAGATAGATGGCTTTAAGGCTTGCACGCATTCATATAAATACTGCATGATATAAAACTGATGCTGCTGAATCCTGGCATTCAACATCACCCCTTGGAAAACTTTCCTGATGAACTTGTCAAGGATCTTATTGTCTTTTCCAGGAGGTTGTATCGGAATGGAGATGAGATTTCTTGGCCTTGCGCATCTGAACTTCAGTTCCGTCTTCCGGGAAACTGCTTGGCCCTGTGATGGGGACTCCTAGGTCTTATCCATGATCGCATTTAAATACCGGATGGAATGGCAAGATTTTTAAAATTCCCAATGTTTCTGACCTTGGATCAGGAAGCTTCTTGGTTTCTATTTTCAAGGCTGACCCCCCCACCTTGTTCACAAATTTGGAATAGATCAAATCTTCTGGAGGTGATAAACGGCTCCAGAGGACCCCAGGGGATCAAAAGGAGAACCAGTAGAGTTTCCTGGAAAAGTCAGTGGAGAAACAGCATCGACAACTGGCTCTGGGGAAGGACTTGGTTCTCGGCCTGCATTCTCATCCAGATGGCTATTGGGGTTCTTGCTCCGGGAATGAATCAGGATTCAGGGGTGAGCAATCAGGATTCAGGGGTGAGCATTCCTTCTCTGCTGGTGGACTAGGGTGCCGAGGATGGCTTTGCTGAGTGTCGATGTGAGGAGAAGAATGTTTTAAGTATGTGTGATATTTGGGACATTGCCTGTGAGCCCCCCCCCCCCCACATATCTGTGTGCTTTTCCTTCTGCAGAGTGGGAAGTTGGCTTGGCATGTTACTGTGTCTGGAGGCAGATCTCCTGTGCTCCGTATGAGGAATAGGCAGAGCTGCCTTCTTCTCTTCACCTTCTTGTCACTTATAGTGACCCCCAAAATGGCACTTTTGCTAAAATGGCACTGAAAATACCAGGGTTTAAGTACTGCCAATGTGATAAGATTATGTCCTTAATGGATGGACATAACTATTGCTATCTCTGCCTTGGCCCAGATCACAAGCAGGAATCTTGCTGGGACTGTGGATGGATGTCCCAAGAGCCAGGAGGCAGAGAGCAGGCAAAATTGAGAGACTCCGGCAAGGTGAGGTGTCATTGGGCTCTTATGTCCCCATTCCCAGAGGCCTAGAGTTAGCCTAATCATTGCCTGGATGCAAGGCACACACAGCGCCCCCACAGGAAAAGAGCCACATCAGTGGGACTTATTGATACCTCAATTGAGTACAGCCAGTTGGGAACAATTCCCAGAGAGCTGGAGGCCAAATATCGCTGCACATGCAGCCTGAAGCGCCATCTAAGTCCAGCCTGCGGCCCTCAACACACCCTGAATATAAAAGAGAGTTGGCGGCATCACACAGACTCACGACTTGCCTCCATCTGAACAACCCACGAAGAAAGTGTCGAAGGAAATGAAGCAAACATTGACACTGACGCAAGCAGCGAAGCCGACACACAAGTCAAAATCTACGCACGAGTTGAAATTGACGCTCGAGTCAAGTCCGAAGCAGTCATCGAAGTCGACTCAACCCTCCAGTCGATCGATACACTCATTGATGCAGATGACTCATAGTACGAAGAAAAAGACAAGTCTCCACCATTACTGCCGAGGGAAACTCATTCCTCTAAACCTTACATAGATCCTCAATTAGTATTTACGCCTAAGGAGCTCATGGGGATTTACCTCTCGGATGACAAAGAAGTTGGATCTTCTCTATTGGAGGTTCTCTTGGAGATATCATCAGCATCTTCCCTCAGAGTTTATTCTGATCTGTCATCACTGGCTCATAGGAAGAAACAATCTCCTCAGTTGCAGGAACCAATTTCTAAGAGGCACAAAGTAGCCTCCTGGATCTTGCCCCCGGTTGAGCACCATAGAGGACCAGACTGCATGTAAAGAAAAAACAGAAAATGGATTAGTATAGGAAACTACCGTGCATGAACGCAGAGCAAAGCTCTGTACATTAAGAGAAAGCTCCACCCCCTGCACTGGAGGATGTCACCCAGAAAGCATGGCTAATTCAGCCTGCTTATCGACAGTAAAAAACCCAAAATCCATAATATTACAATTTGACAATTTCCAAAAACACTATGTAACCGTAATCAACATTACTGCTGATATCAGTGAGCAAATCTCCATTGCACCTCATGAATATTTTGCTGAAATGCAGATCCTCCTGGGTAACACCTTAAATATTGTGTCTGTACCAAGGGAGTTATATTGATCACAGACACAGGTTACAATTTTTCAGTTATCTTTCTGCAGGCAAATATCATCCTCTATACCATGGCTAATGTGACTTTAGATCAGAGACAGGAAATACCGGGAGTTTTTGATGTCATGCTATAAATATCGCTGCAGTATTTATTGAGTGGCATTGAAGAGTTACCATGGGAAAACTGTATTCATATGAAAAATTTGAGACATAATGTTCCTGAATAGATCTTTCTTAAATAAACGGTTAAATGCTTGTTCTTTTAGCATGACCTAATCTCATTTCAATATCACATGTTTTCATACTTTATATATACACTCATCTTCGGTGAATAGAACCAATTACCCGGTATCAGATCTATTTTATTTCAGTGTCAGCCAGATTAGCGCCATCAGAAAATCCAGGTACAATGGTTTTCTTTCCAAGTTTCGGAAGCCATGGTATCATTTTCATATCTGCCTCTGTTCCACTTTGTTTATATTAACTGAAATTTGGCTTAAGGATATGAAATTCCTGTTTTGCACTGTTGTTGCCCCTCCAAATTATTAATTATGTATTTAAATCAAGACAACTACGCAAAGGTGGGGGTTTAGCTATATTTTACAAGAGAAATAAAAAATGTATTGAATATGATATTTCAATGCCCAATCAGTATGAAGTACTTTGCTTAAAATCTGATTCTATTAATATTTGTCTCATCTATTGTTCCCCCTGGTCTGCTTAACTATAATTCTTTGCTGATTTTTGAAGCAATATTCAATCTCCAATTAGATCTGTCCAAAACTATAGCTCTTGGATATTTCAATCTCCATATTGATGTCGCACCTCCTACGCATACCGTGTGTACTTTCCTTGACACCTTTTAGTGTGTGGGTGGGAACAAATTATTTTCATTCCCTACTCCTATAAAAGGTCATACTCTCGACCTTAAGGTGGATACCTCAATTAAGTAGTTCCATGAAGTGATCATTCACTTACCTTTATTTCAGTTTTCATTTAGTCATATACAAACATTTATCTCCTGTAAAAATTCCCTAATAAGGAAATGTGGTTTCACTGACTCCCAGGACCTTGCCATCGAAGCTTATGCCCCATTAGAAAAAAGGTACAGAAGAAATTTCTACCGAACTCCTGTCACTATGGGATAATACTCTACTATCTGCCCTTGACAAACTCTGCCCAGTTAAGGAATTAAAAAAAAACAAACATTGATACAATGCACCCCTGGTTTACTAATGATCTCCAGAAACAAAAAAATTTGAACTAAGGAGACTAGAGTGCAGATTGGCACCACCATCCAAATTCTGACAATATAACTTTGTATGAGAGACTATCTTAGAACTTATCAAAATGACATTTTGAAAGTAAAGAAACAATATGGGGCAGATTTTCAAAGGGGGGTTACGCACGCCGGGCCTATTTTCAAAAGGCCCGGCGGCGCCACGTAAAGCCCCAAGACACGTGTAAGTCCCGGGCTTGAAAAAAGGGGCGGGGGGCTTCCAGGCACAGCGCTGAACTATACCACTCGATTAACCAGATCATAAACCTACTCCTAATCTGGCAATGTTTTCTGGCAAATCATTCAGGCTTGAATAAGCAAATGTTGCTTACCTGATGTAACAGGGGTTCTCACAGGACGCAGGATGTTAGTCCTCACAAATGGGTGACATCGAGGATGGAGCCCACCACGGAAAACTTCTGTCAAAGTTTAAACAGAACTTTGACTGGGCCCCTACTTGGGCATGCCCAGCAAGGCACTGACCCTGCAGCCAGCAGGGGTCTCCCTCCAGTCTGATTTTCAAAGCTACAGGCAGTGCCTAAAAAGTAAAAACAAAACGAACCCAACACCGTGGGGTGGCGGGCGGGTTTCGTGAGGACTAACATCCTGCTGTCCTGTGAGAACACCTGTTACATCAGGTAAGCAACATTGCTTTCTCACAGGACAAGCAGGATGGTTGTCCTCACAAATGGGTGAGTACCGAGCTGAGGATGTCCCGACTTGCACCAAATGCACCCAACGACGTGCAAGAGGCACAACAACTGGGGTGGAATTTGGTAAGGGGCATCCACACCCTACCGGGAAGGTGGAAGGGTGTTGGTACATTATGTTGGAAAAAGGTTACGCAAGACAGATTGGCCGAAGATGGAGTCCTGTCTTCCAGCTTTGTCCAAACAATAGTGGGCTGCAAAAGTATGGAGAGAACTCCAGGTTGCAGCTTTGCAGATGTCAGGAAGCGGCACCGATCGAAGGTGTGCCACCGAAGTCGCCATGGCCCTCACAGAGTGTGCTTTTACACGGTCTTGAAAAGGAATGCCAGCTTGCTGATAGCAAAAAGAAATGCAGTCCGCCAACAGGAGGAAAGAACCTGCTTACCCACAGGTTGTCCTAACTTGTTAGGATGGAAAGAGACGAATAATTGAGTGCTCTTTCTGTGAGAAACTGTACGGTCTAGATAGAATGCTAGAGCCCGTTTACAGTCTAGGGTATGCAGAGTCTGTTCCCCGGAGTTGGAGTGGGGCCTGGGAAAAAAGATAGGTAGTATGATGGATTGATTAATATGAACCTCCGAAACTACCTTAGGTAAAAATTTAGGGTGAGGTGCGGATAGTACCGCCGGTCCTGCAGGAGTTTAGTGTAAGGCGGATAGGTGACTAAGGCCTGTAACTTCACTAATCCTGCGAGCTGAAGTGACAGCTAAAAGGAATAATACCTTCCATGTGAGATACTTTAATTCACAGGAGTGTAGAGGTTCGAAAGGTGGTTTCATTTAGCCGACCAAGAACCAGATTAAGGTCCCAAGATGGGCCGGAGGATGTAAGGGTGGCTTCAGATGGAGCAAGCCTTTAAGGAAAGCGTGTTACCAGGGGTTGTACTGAAATAGGATTACCCCCAATACCCTTATGGAAGGCGGCTACCGCACTGACATGCATTCTGATAGAAGAGGTTTTAAAGACCTGATTCAGAGAGATGCCTATAAATAGTCCAAGAATTTGGAGATTGGACAGGAAAGGGGATCAAGGGACTGAGAAGTGCACCATGATGTGTACCTTTTCCATTTGTATGAGTAAGACTTTCTTGTGGAAGGCTTTCGTGAAGCTATCAGGACCCGAGAAACGGAATCTGAAAGGTTAAATGGTTGAAGGACTAACCTTTCAACATCCATGCCGTCAGGGACAAGGCTTGGAGGTTGGGATGGAGGAGGCATCCGTCGTTTTTGAGTGAGCAGATGCGGGTCCTTTCCCAGAGGAATGTGCCTGCGGATGGAGAGATCCTGGAGTATTGGAAACCATACTTGGCGTGGCCAGTAAGGTGCTATCAGGATCATGGTTCCTCCGTCCTGGCGTAGCTTCACGAGAGTCTTTGACACAAGAGGAAGTGGAGGAATGCATAGAGCAGACCGGTTGTCCACTTGAGGGAGAATGCAATCCCTCGGCCGAGAGTGCTGGCTCCGAATGAGAGAGCAGTAATCGTCCACTTTGTGGTTCTGAGGGGACGCAAAGAGGTCTATGCGGGGAAAACCCCACTTTCGAAACAGAGAGGTCGCTACGAGAGGGTGAGTGACCACTCGTGTGGGTTGGAAGACACGGCTCAGCTGGTCTGCCAATACATTGTCTACTCCCGGCAGGTAAGTGGCCCTGAGGGTACATAGAGTGGGAGAGGGCTTTCCGCCCAGATCTGCGCAGCTTCCTGACACAGAAGGAAGGAGCCTGTGCCTCCCTGCTTGTTTATGTACCACATGGCCACTTGGTTGTCCGTCTGGATTAAGATTATCTGATTGAAAGAGATGATCTTTGAAAGTTCGGAGCGCATAGCGGATTGCTCGAAGTTCCAGGAAATTGATCTGGTGTTCGGCTTCCTGTTTGGACCATAACCCTTGGGTTTGGAAGTCGTCCACATGGGCTTCCCCAACCGATGTGAGAAGCGTTGGTGGTTAGGATTACTTGCGGATCCGGTGGAAGAAAAGGTAAGCCCTGAAGGAGGTTGACCTGAGTCGTCCACCAGGTTAAGGATAGGCGCAAGCGCTTGTGTGACTGTGACTATGGAGGACAGAGGCTGAAAAGCTTGAATCCATTGGTGTCGTAGAGTCCATTGTGTTACTCTCATGGCTAGTCGGGTCATGGGAGTGACTTGAACCGAGGATGCCATGTGTCCTAGGAGAATGAGGAACTGGCGAGCCATGGCAGTGTTCTGAGACTGGAGCTGGCGAGCCAGGGATATTAGTTGGTGTGGACCCTCTGAAGAGGAAGGTAAGCCTTTGCCTGTAAGGTGTCCAAGTCTGCCCCAATGAAGGATAAGGTTTGAGACGGGACTAAGCAAGATTTCTCGTAATTGACAAGAAACCCTAAGGAAAGGAGGTGTTTGAATTGTCAATTTTAGGGAGGATTGAGCTATCTGTTGGGTGGAGGCCCTGATTAGCCAATCGTCCAGGTAGGGGTAGACGTGGACACCTTCCTTCCTTAGGAATGCTGCTACCACTACGAGACATTTGGTAAAGACTCGTGGGGCAAGAAGCGAGACCGAAAGGTAGGACACGGTATTGATAATGGTCGTGGCCTACTAGAACCGCAGATATTTGCGATGGGATTGTGTGATCGCAATGTGGGTATAAGCGTCCTTGAGGTCGAGAGAGCACAGCCAATCCCCTCTTTGTAGCAGAGGGAGCAGCGCGCCTAGGGTTACCATTTTGAACTTCTCTTTTTGAAGGTATTTGTTGAGGTTCGAAGGTCCAAAATGGGACGTAGTCCCCCTGATTTCTTTGGTATTAGGACGTATCTGGAATAGAATCCCTTGCCTCGTTGAGAGGGAGGAACGGGTTCTATAGCATTTGATTACAGAAGAAGAGATACTTCCTGTTGTAATTGAGCCAAATGGGTGGATAGACTCCACGCTTGAAGAGGCGGGGAGTCTGCCGGAAGAGTTATGAAGTTGAGGTGGTAACCCTGTGCGATAATTGTTAGCCACCCACTGATCTGAGGTGATCTGCAACCAAGGTTGTAGAAAATGGTACAGTCGACCTCCTACAGGAATGTCTGGAAGAGGGGTTTGGCATGTGTTCCCCTACAGGGGAGTCAAAGGCCAGCCGCAGGCCCAGGAGGAGGGGCTACAGTAGGCCTTTGTTTCCTAGGCTGACGCGGCTGAGGCCTAGTAGAGGATCGAGCTGGACGAGGCCTGGCCGATGGAGGTAGGTAGTAACGGCGTGGCCGAAAGAACGACTTCTTAGAGTCCTTCTTAAGTGGTTGTTTGGAGGAAACCTCAGACGGAACAGAAGAAAGTTGTTTTAACGTCTCGTGGTGATCTTTTAATTCAGCTACAATTTGCTGAATTTGTTCTCCAAACAAATTGTCCCCTAAGCAGGGTAAATCCGCTAAACGATCCTGGACCTCTGGGCGAAGGTTGGATGACTTTAACCAAGCCCAACGTCTGGCCGAGATGGCAGTAGCTGAAACCTTTGTGGAGGCATCGAAGATGTCATAAGCCGTTCTGATCTCGTGCTTCCCCGCTTCAACCCTTTGTTAAGAAGGGCCTGAAGCTGTGGCTGGGATGGTCAGGTAATGTGTCAGCAAAATCTTGCATCTGTTTAAGGATGGCTCTGTTATATTGCGTCATGTAGAGTTGATATGAGGCTATGCGAGAAATCAGCATAGCTCCATGGTACACTTTCCGTCCCACACTGTCCAGGAATTTATTGTCCTTGACAGACGGAGTGGAGGAGTGTGGCTTTAGACGCTTGGCCTTTCTTTGTGAGGACTCAACCACAACAGAGCGATGATCCAGTTGAGGCTTTTGAAAGCCTGGTGCTGACTGGACGAGGTATGTGGAGTCAGCCTTCTTGTTAACTGGTGATACAGATGAAGGAGATTCCCAGTTTTTCTTTAAGAGATCGAGAACACCTGGTGAATGGGGATGGAAGCGATGATTTTTGGAGCTGTCCAAAAATTGAAGCAGTTCCATCATCTGGTGTCTGTCATCGGTCTCAGATTGCAGCTGAAAAGGTACAATTTCGGACATCTCCTTTACAAAATTAATAAAGGAGAGATCCTCTGGAGGAGATCTTTTTCTACTCTCTGTAGGAGAAGGCGGTGATGGTAATCTGTGTCAGAAGATGTATCATCACCCCAGGTATCATAGGGATCACTTGGGGGTTGAAGCCCCGATGGACCTGGTTGAGGATCCGAAGGCATCGAAGGAAACCTTGGAGGAACCGGTGGTACAATCGGCACTGGGAACGGCATCGAGGGTTTTCGGTGGCTGCCGATGGAGTCGGTGCCGGTCTTGGAATCGATGGAGCCGAAGGATAAATCGGTGGAGATATACGAGAAGGCACCGATGGGACCACCCCGGAAGGGGGAATCAGGAACGGTGTTTCTCCCGCCGATGAAAATCCAGTCGGAGACGATGGCGCTGTCGGTGCTACTGGAATCATCGATGGAAGGGCATGTACAAGTGCTTCCATACGTTGTAGTAGCGGTGCCAGCGCTTCCACCAAGGGTTCGGTGGTCGTGTTCCTTCCTCGGTGCGGAGTCGGTGCCGGGTCGATGCCGGTGGCGGGTGCCGGAACGGTGCCGGAGACGGTTGCCAATGGAGGTTGGAATCTTTGCATCGCTTTCTCGATGGCCTCCTGGACCAGCCGGTCCCAGTTCAGCCCGGAGACCAGGGGTTAACAATACCCGGCTCGACGGGAGAGGGAGGCTGAGGCAGAGCCGGAGGGACCACCGTAACCGGTGGGATCACGGCTCCCACACCCCGAGAGGGTGAGGGTTTCCTCGATGCCTGCGAACGAGACGTGGACGGTTGCCAAGTCTGATCGAGGCCCTCTTAGTCGGTGGTTCGGCCTGTTCAGAGGTCGATGACTGTGGATCCTCGACAGGCCGAGACTGTGCCGTCGATGGCGATGCTTGTCCTTCCGGTCTCCTCGCCCATCCGGGGAGGGGACAGAGTCGACGGCCGAGAAGTCATCGATGGTGGCCGGTCACCGGAGGGTTGATGATGGTGGTGTGCAATTTCGACGGTGCCGGGTTTCGATGACGTCGATGCTATCGATTGGCGTTGGGGTGGGTGCATGGAAGAGGAGCCCCATCTTCTCCATCCTGGCCTTGCGACCCTTAGGTGTCATTAGGGCACATTTGGTGCAAGTAAGGACATCATGCTCACTACCCAAACACAAAACACAAACCCTATGGGGGTCTGTGATTGACATAGTCCGGGTACAATCCGGACATCGACGGAACCCCGTCGCCATGGCTTAAGGCCAAATTTAGTCGCGGGCTCGGTAAGTGCCAACAGGCCTCGAGGGCCAAATTTGACGGTAGTCGAAGAAAAAAAGGCAAAAAACTTACCGGTTTCCACGAAGGTGACAAAAATTTGTCGAAGGGAGACCCCTGAGGGGCAAATTTTCTTCGGAAGAAAAGTACCGAATTCCTGTCAGGAACGTGGGTAAGGGAGCTCCTTTCACCGCGTGGCAACTGCTGCGCGGAAAAAAGAAGACTGGAGGGAGACCCCTGCTGGCTGCAGGGTCAGTGCCTTGCTGGGCATGCCCAGTAGGGGCCAGTCAAAGTTCTGTTTAAACTTGACAGAAGTTTTCCGTGGTGGGCTCCATCCTCGATGTCACCCATTTGTGAGGACAACCATCCTGCTTGTCCTGTGAGAACTGCCGAAATGTTTGCAAGGCATTTTACTGACAAAATCAATAGAGTCAGAAGTTCCATAACTGCACCCATAATACAATTGATGATGAATACTGTCCCGATAATACACCCTGGGATGAATTTAATACAATAGCGAAATCAGACATAATTAAATGTATTTCGAATATGAACTCCTCTTCATGCTCGCTAAATCCGTTGCTCCACAAAGCTATTGAAATCAATAAAATTTGAAACCGTGCAGAGGAAATATATTGGGACTGGATGGATCCTATGGTCCTTACCTTTTGTCATATACAATCTTTCTAGGTTTCTAGATCAGTCATCAAGCCTAGGATGCGATGGAGGAGGCTTGTTCAATTATTATGTGAAAACAGAGAGGGTCTCGCCATCGCCAAGTGCAGCAGAGCTGATGAGAAACTTTTGATAAGAAATAGGGAGAGCAAGCACTGCATCAAACTAGAGATTATTTTTTTCTAATTATAAATTAGATCTTGGATTACAGAAGGAACTCCTAAAAGGGGTCTGAGATTATTGTGTCTAGCTTTATGCAGAGAGGAATTTCCTTGACAAATAAAAATGTCGTGAGAATAGCTTGAGAGGCTTAATTAGCAATGGAGATCAGCGAATTGTAATGAGGCAGGAAATTACTAACAGGCCGATACAGTACAGTGCGCCCGTGCGATACAGAAAGTAAAATGTGCAGCCAAGCCGCACATTTACTTTAAGAAATTACCGCCTACCCAAAGGTAGGCGCTAGTTTCTGCCGGCACAGGGAAAATGCACAGAAAAGCAGTAAAAACTGCTTTTCTGTGCACCCTCCGACTTAATATCATGGCGATATTAAGTCGGAGGTCCCGAAGGGTAAAAAAAGTAAAAAAAAAAGAAAAAAAAATTTAAAATGGACCGGCGGCTGTCGGGCCGAAAACCGGAAGCTCAATTTTGCCGGCATCCAGTTTCCGAGCCTGTGGCTGTCAGCGGGCTCGAGAACCGACGCCGGCAAAATTGAGCGTCGGCTGTCAAACCCACTGACAGCCGCCGCTCCGGGTCAAAAGGAGGCGCTAGGGATGCGCTAGTGTCCCTAGCGCCTCCTTTTGCCCATTTCTACCACCACCTAATTTAAATACAGAATCGTGCGCACAGGCGAGTGGCCTATGCGCGCGTCGGGAGAGCGGGCGTTCGTCCCCTCTCCCGCGGACTTTACTGAATCGGCCCGTAAGTAATTACATTTTTTTTTCCAAATGTTAGTTTATTTGAGCTTTCTAAACTAATTGCAAATGCAATACCAAAACATAAATCAAACCTTGAAGAACACATGCTGAAAGGAAGAAAGAATTAATATTTGAAAACTAACAATTAAATGGCTGAAGAATAAATTCGAAAGCAAATAAGCAGTGATAAGGTTAAAATCAGGACACATCAAATCTCCAGTTAGTGTAGTCTTTCTGTGCATCTCCAAACTGCAAGTCCTGTGTTCAGCTGATCGTGATGGGAAGTTAATGCCCCTGCACCAAACCTGCTGACTCTCTGGAACTTCTCTTGCTGCCCTGGAGTAAAACCAGAACTGTATTAGTTTATTAATTTATTTTATTTCCTTAGATTTAGCTTACACCCTTTCATTGGTCACTCAGGATGAGTTTCATTCAGGTACAGGGGAACATTTCCCTGAGCACCAGAAAACTTAACACTCTAAGGGGCTTACTGTGTCTATGGGAAAAATGTTTAGTAAATAGGGTGCTTAAGTCTGCACCCAAAACAATGGAGAGTAAAATGAAGCAAACTGCCTATGGTCACAAGGAGCATCATTGAGAGAAGTGGAGCTTAAACTGCTGCTTTGCTGCTTCTTAGCCAGCTGCTCTAAGCACTAGGCTACTCTCTGTTATTTGTGATAGTTGTTGTTGGATCCTTGGGCCGGTGGCAGATGACCACGCCCTCGGGGGAAGATCCGAGAGGGACCACCGGTCAGGCTCAGAGTTGGGAGACAGAAAACACAAATTCTTTTATTAAACAGTTTTTGAGAACCACCAGAGGTGGCAGTAGTGAGCTGGAAGAGCCCGGCTGAGCTGTAGTCCCTCAGGCACTGGAACAGCAATCCCAGGAAGGCTGAGCTGTAGAGGAGCTGAGATAGTGAGTAGGCAGGGTATGCAGAGTTCAGGAACAGAACCTTGATGGTAACACTCACACTGTAGTCTCTTAGAATAGCCCAGGAGCTGGAATGAAGTAGGCCCTCGAGGAGCGAGTACCTGGTTCCAGGGAAAGCTCTGAGAGAGAGATGGTAACTCAGTGGTGTAGTAGGCAGCGGTGACTTCCTGGCAGAAGTTATATTCAGTAGCAGGTCCGGGAACATGGGCCCTCGAGGAGCGAGTATCAGTTCCAGACTGCAACCTGAAAAGTAAAAGAGAGAGCGAGGCCCCCGAGGAGCGGGTACCCCTGGTAAAGTCCGAGGAGGCAGAGTAGCAAGGTATGCAGAGAGCGAATCCCATCCCAGCGATACCTGGAGGCAGCTAGGTAGGAAACCCTTTGCTAACTCGATTAGTTAGCAAAATGAAAGACCTTTAAATATCCCAAATGATGACGTCATCTCAGGGGGATGCCCCTGAGGGTCGCGCCACTGCTGGTACTTGAGTCGGGGCTGCGCCGCAAGCGCGCCCTTAAGCCTCAGGAGAACATGGCGAAGGCAGCGTCTAGCCGGTCCGGGAACACCGGAGGAGGTCAGCAAGATGACGGTGCAACAGCCAAACTTCCATCAACCCAGGAGGGAGTCGCCAAAGAGGTAAGGAGGGTGGAGTGGAGACGTCGGGCAGCGACGTTCGCAACACTCTCCCACTTCCTTATAGCTGGGAGCCAGATGGCTACCTTACTTAACAATTTAAAAGTTAAAGGAGATACAATGTTAACAAAATATGATAATCAATGTTTAAAAAAATAGGGTGAACATTGAAATTATTTTGGTGCTTGTTTATAACTTAAATCATGCACGAGCTTGTGCTAACAATTACTCAAGGACTCAGAAAGCCAGACCCAGAAATTTCAGTCACATTCAGAACATACATCCCAGTTGGTATACAGTACCTAGCCTTTGTCATTCAAGAACTACATAGGCACCAAACTAAGGAAAAGCAGGTCCTAGATGGGTCCGTTCATTTCTTTCATTTCATTTCTTTGTACGAAAAAGCTCCAACCAAGTTACGGCATGTTATAAATACAAACAATATAAAACCAAAAATAAAAACACACATTACAAACAAATAATATAAAAATACAAACTAAATTAACATAATATACAACATTAATCCATAGCAGGAACATATTACATTCAATACATAAACTAAACCAAAAACAGAGAACAATCACAACAAACCAAAAATATCTTCAAATAATTTAAGAACCAAAAGCCCTCCACCACCACCACCCATTTTCTTTTAACAGGGAAAAGCATGTTAACAAATCTATGCTTTTGTGTAGTAGGTTAAAATTTCTATTTTATAATGTATATTAAGAGATATACCTAGCTCCCATGGGGTTCTCCTGATGAAGGATACTTTAGCTCTTTGAAAGTGGTGAGTCACTCATAAAAAGGCTTTTGTAATTTTTAATAATGATTTAAGTTGAATTTGGATAATTATGAGAGTGACACTATGGGGCAGATTTTCAAAGAAGTACGCGCATAACATATGTGCGTAACCCCCGAAAAGCTGCCCCTTCCACCCCCTGCGTGCGCCGAGCCTTTGTTGCATAGGCTCGGCAGCGCGCACAAGCCCCGGGACGTGCGTAAGTCCTGGGGCTTTCCTGGGGGGGGGGGCATGTCGGGAGCGTGTTGCGGCCAGCTCGTCATCGGGGCCGTTGGGGGGGGGGGGGCGTGGCCACAGCCTCTGGACCAGCCCCCGGACCGGAACATGGCGCGCTG
This sequence comes from Rhinatrema bivittatum, assembly GCF_901001135.1. Lineage (NCBI taxonomy): Eukaryota > Metazoa > Chordata > Amphibia > Gymnophiona > Rhinatrematidae > Rhinatrema > Rhinatrema bivittatum. The sequence continues at coordinate 48,371,370 of NC_042622.1, read as the reverse complement.
GCAGCCGGCCCGCTAGTGCAAGTTACGCCTGCCTTGGGCAGGCGTAACTTTTGAAATAAAGGTAGGGGGGAGGAATTAGTTAGGGCCGGGGGGGGGGGTTAGTTAGGGGAAGGAAAGGGAAGGTGGGGGGGCGCCGGAAAGAAAGTTCCCTCCGAGGCCGCTCCGATTTCGGTGCGGCTTCGGAGGGAACGGAGGCAAGCTGCGCGGCTCGGCGCGCGCAGGCTGCCGATTTTGCGCAGCCTTGCGTGCACCGACCCCGGATTTTAAAAGATATGGGCGGCTACGCACGTATCTATTAAAATCCGGCGTACTCTTGTTTGCGCCGGGTGCACAAACAAAAGTACGCGCTCGCGTACTTTTTAAAAATCTGCCCCTATGGGAGTAAACAGTATGGAGAAGAGAGTGACTGGCTTTGTAGGAGAGTGTCACCCTTACAATTTTGGGTACTTTAGAAGCATGAGACTGTTACAGGCAAAAGACTGTATTAATATTAAGGGTGGTTTGTTAGAATGGTATATTGAAGATAGAACTTAGAAGTCAGTAGTCTGGAGGTCTGGAGAGATTATTGAGACAAAGGTACAATCAAGCTGAACTAAGAATAAATGTTGGGTTCTATGTGGTTTGCTGCTTTCCTTCAATCTTCAGTAATGTCTTTGCTGCCCATGAGGGTAATCGTTGTCTTCTATAAGGATCACTGTAAGAATGCTCAGATGTTGGTTTTCTTTCCCTAAGAGACAAGGAAGCTCCTCCTTGGTTTGCTTACTAGTCAAATTCTTTGAGGTGGATGTGCTCACGGGAGGTCAATTCTCTAAAAGGCCGCTTCGCATACTAAGGGATCAATGCAACAAGACGCGCATTGAAAATGGGCACTGGTACTGAGCGCCCGTTTTCCTAATGCACACACAGTCACATCCCCTTGGGGGCCGATGCAGTATGTAAATGAGGGGGCTGGGTAAAAAAGGACACACTAGGGGAAAGGTATGCGGGCCAAGCGCTCAAATGCATCAGGCGCCCACAATTGCAGTGGGCACCCAATACAAGCGCCTGTTTTTATCCCGATTCTTCTGGCTGATTTTGCTGAGGTTCCTGAAGACGCCTATAGCTAAGCGCCCCTTGCTATGGGCATCTAAATTGTGTGTCCAGAAGAATTTTTTTTTTTTAAAATCAAGCCAATATACATTTATTTTTCAACACCTCAAGCAGTAAATTTAACTGTCACAATGATACTAAATAGGAGGAACCACAGAGGACCGTATTTTTTAATTTCTCATGAGCCCTTGATTCCTGGGTTGACTTTACTCCACCTCCGGAGCTGGAGTTAAATTTGCCCTGTTAAAACGTGTGCGTTGGGTGCCCAGCGTTTTCCTGCATTGGGGGATAATAGCTAATATTCTCATCTACATGGAATTTACATGTGATGAGTGCTATCGGCTACGCATTTGTTTGGGCGCGTGTTTTGGACATGCTAATCTCCTTATTGCGTTGTTGCTAGTCTAATACGTCCAAATGTGCGTCCAGCCACTTGTAAACCTGTGCACTAGGCTAGGTGCACTGTATTACATCGGCCCTAAAAGGGCAAATAGTGCATGTAATTTGCAATAGCACATACTATTTCCCCTTTCAGAGCACAAAATATAGCTATTTGCCACATACCATGTGTAGTCTTACTCTTGCTGGGCCAAACTGACAAGTCACTGCCAAGCAAAATTATGTAAAGCAGCTCAGGAACTATGAGTGCAGAGTTAAGGTACGTGCAAAAATGGCTTTGCAAACACGATTTTGCATTATAGGTTTACCTTACTGGCTCCACATTTGCAGGACAGGTTGCCCAGTCCTGAAAATGCAGGAATTTGCGTTGCATGCAGGGATTTGTAGCCTTATTTTTCTAAGGACCCCGTAATAGGGAAATCAGAACTACAATTCCCTGCATGCAGTGGGATTAAAAACAGGACTGGATCAACCTGTCCTGAAAATCTGGAGTCAGTTGGCAACCCTATTTCGCAAACGCTTTATACAAAAACTACATGCGATTATTTTTCTACTCTGCTCATTTGCAAGGCAGTCCCGGTAGGAAAATAGAGTTCGCTATTCACAGAAGTGTTTGTGTATGAAGTCTGGCGCAGTTTTAGTGCATCTTAGAAATGCAGTCACCATCCGTTTGAGTGCCAAGAAAAATGCCTTACGGTCAGTCAGGATGCTGCTGCCCTGAATTCTTTTCAGAGAAAAGAAAAAACTTGCTGGAGGACCAGGAGTACTAGCTGCTATCCAAAACACTGTGGGAATGCAGGCGGGGCAGCTCAGGGCTGGGAAAAGGACATTTAGGCAGTGAAAGAAAATGCTTTGAGATCCAGCAATGAAACCAAAGAGGTCGGTCTGGAAATAATACTCATGGGGGAAATAAAGTAAGATGGAGATGTGGACTGAAAATGAGCAGATTGAAAGGAAGGCTGTTGCTGTTAGATCTTTAGCTCAGGGTTGGCAGTGGGGCTTCATGCTTGTCTCGACTGTCATGGAATCCAAGATGTTTAATATCCTGATCATTTTCCAGGGCTCTTCGGCATTTTCCATAGGGTGCTCTGCATGGCCTGCCAGACAGATCCATCTACACAAGTGCCTGGGTTTCTGTCAGGTTTTCTAATTTTTACAGTACTTGTAGCCTGCCAGAAAGACCCATCTACTATTTGATTCTGTCATCACAGACCATTACTAGTGAGCCTCTCAGGTCCCCTGCATAGCTTGCCGGACAGCCCTGGCTGCCTGAGCACATGCATTTCTGCTAGGACTTCCAGTTAATTTAGTACTTGCAAATGCTTGTCTAGTATTGACTTTCTGCCTCCCTTCACATTTCAGCAAGCAGCTGAACCAGTGGCCCTGAGATTCAAGAGCAGCACTCTGGCCCCTGAGCTACAGGTGCATGCACTAGGAAAGACATGATAATGCTTTTGTTTTATTTCTGCACATGGGGTTTATTAGTATATTTGGTTGACATAGAGGGCTGTTGTAGTTTTACATATTTATGTTTCAGAGAAGGTGGAGAATGGGGAAAGGATTTTGATAGCCCAGGTCACCTCTACAGGCTGATCAGTTTTCTCAGTGGAAAAAAGTAAACAATGGAATGCCTCAGGGATCTGTACTTGCACCGGTGCTTTTTAATATATTTATAAATGATCTGGAAAGAGGTATGATGAGTGAGGTGATCAGATTTGCAGATGACTCAAAATTATTCAGAGTAGTTAAATCACAAGCAGATTGTTATACATTACAGGAGGACCCTGTGAGACTGGAAGATTGGTCATCCGTATGGCAGATTAAATTTAATGTGGACAAGTATAAGGTGATGCATATAGGGAAAAATAACCCATGCTATAGTTACACAATGTTAGGTTCCATATTAGGAGTTTCCACCCAAAAAAAGATCTAGGCATCATAGTTGATATTACATTGAAATTGTTGGCTCAGAGTGCTGTGTTGGTCAAAAAATCAAACAGAATGTTAGGAATTATTAGGAAGGGAATTGCAAATAAAACAGAGGATGTCATAATGCCTGTATATCGCTCCATGGTGAGAGCACACCTTGAATACTGTGTGCAATTTTGGTCGCCGCATCTCAAAAAAGATATAGTTGCATTGGAAAAGGTACAGAGAAGGGCAACCAAAATGATAAAGGAAATGGAATGGCTCCCTTATGTGGAAAGGCTAAAGAAGTTAGGGCTGTTCAGCTTGAAGAACAGATGGGAGGGGAGATGTGATAAAGATCTACAAAATCATGAGAGGACTGGAACGGGTAAATGTGAATTGGTTATTTACTCTTTCAGATAATAGAAGGACTAGGAGGCATTCCATGAAGTTAGCATGTAGCACATTTAAAACAAATCGGAGAAAATTATTTTTCACTCAATGCATAATTAAGCTCTGGAATTTGTTGCCGGAGGATGTGGTTAAGGCAGTTAGTGTAGCTGGGTTTAAAAAAGGTTTGAATAAGTTCCTAGAGGAGAAGGCCATTAACTGCTCTTAATCAAGTTGACTTAGGAAATAGCCACCGCTATTTCCGGCATCAGTAGCATGGGTTCTATTTAATTTTTGAGTATTTGCCAGGTTTTTTTATCCTGTATGGGCCTCTATTGGAAACAGGATGCTGGGCTTCATGGACTCTGGGTCTAACCCAGTATGACAACTTCTTATGTTCTTATCAGTTCTGGTTCCTTCCATGTCATTTATGGACTTATAGTTCCCCTTTTGTTAGGGAAACTGAGAAGTCCAGATGGTATGGGGCAAAATCGGAACTGTCTCAGCCTGTCAGGGCTCACCTGGGTCAGGTAGCAATAATCCACGGTTCACCTTCTTCACACCATCACCAAGTATTCTAAGTGATGGATCCTTGATGTGAATATTCTTTCATCCTTGGGCTTCCTTACAATAAGTCAGAAAGCAGAACGAGGAAAAAAGGGAAGAACAGAGCAAGAGGGTAGAACAGTGGAGAGGAGAAGAGAGAAAAAGGGATATGGGAAAAGAGAAAAGGGGTAGAATGTGATGAGAATATAGAGCCAGAGAGAGACAGAAACAGAAAAAAGTTAGATCTAGAATGGAATACAGAGTTTAACTGATTGATTGAAGAAAGATAATTACTAAAATAAGGATAGCTATAATTTCAAGGGGGGGGGGGGGTTTTCTTTGTGAAGAATGGCTAGGGAAGACAAAAACAGTGTAAGCCAGTTCAAGAGCTGACACCAAACAGTGACTTATTTCTCTTCCAGCTTCTTTAATTAGCATTTCTGGTGCTAATCAGCTGAGTACATGCTCTGCATCATAGGTCAATAAGGCAACAGCATCAGAGCTCCCATTCTCACCCAGGCTAAAAGTCTCGTCTGTTTGTGGAGATGAAGAACCTGCATCTGGGATGTTTATTGTCCAGTCCTTAATGAGTCCTACCAGGACCACATCCAAGTTCTGTAATCCGGTAATTCTTTAACGGAATGCTAGTGGATTCTGACTACTCTGCTTGCAATGTAAATGAATTGTAAATAATCTGAAAAAAGCACAGTACAGTATGGAGGAATGGAATAGCCCAGCAGTTTCACAACACAAAAGTAAGAGGCTGTGGCAGAACTGTAGTAAGGGCCAAGAATGACAGAAAAGGGATGGTACAGGTAAGAACTGAGGTGCACTGGTAGAACTATGTAAGGAATTTAAGATTAGAATAGAAGGCCAGGCTGTGAGATAAGAAAGACATTCACTGCCAGAGCTGCGAGAAATCTTTGGAAGAGGTTCACAAACTAACCCATCCTTATTATTCTATCTTATGGACAAGTTATGTGCCAGAGACTGGGGCAGTTCTTCTGCACTGATTCTGCTGGATTTTTCCTAAGCTTTGGATTATTAGATTCTTTTGGCTGGCAGAATTGGGCATGGAGAGCACAGTCTACCAATGTTTTCTGCTGTATCTTTGAGCCTCAGCCTCGTTATCCCTACCCTGGTGGTGCACCCTAGGGGTCTCTCTCATTTCCCCTGTATTTTTAACATCTTTTTGAGACCTCTGGGAGAGCTGATCAGGAAGTTGGGGATAGGCTTTGACGTTTACACTAACATCCAGCTTTATAGTCATTGGGTACTGATCCCAAGGGCTCCACTGAGAATATCAGTTTATATTTAGATTGCATTTGGCAATGGGCGATAGATAATCAGCTGAAGCTCAATCCTGGTAAGTTTGAGGCCTTGTTTATCAGAGATGCTATCCTGCCACTATCCTTGGGCCAGATCTGACTAAATGGAATTCCCCTTCCTATACAAAAAGAAGTTGGGAATTTGAACATCTATTTAGAAAATAACCTAAACTTGCAATCTCACTTTCTTAGAGTCTCTAGAGCTACGTTTTGGCAACTTTGAATGACTAGAAAGTTGAAACCCTTCTTTAAGCTCTCAGATCTGTCTATTCTAAAACATGCACGCAATATGTCACATCTGGACTACTGCATCACCTTATTTGTAGTGCTGCCTATTAAAATCCTGAGGCGAGAATAGTTGGTCCAGAACGAGACGGCATGTTTATTAATTGAATGTGGCTTGAAAGACCATATTGACAATGTGGCTTGAAGGACCATATTGACATTTTTTCTTATTATATAAATATTTTGTCATTTTTATATCAGAGAGGAAAAGACCTCAGTAGTGGTTCAGACTTTGCTGTATGTCAAGTCAATGTCAGTAAGTACAATCATAGGTCTGAAAACCTTCTCTCTTTTTCTTTATTATTTTATATTTATCCAGTTTATGAAAGTCCTTTAAAACCTTTCTTCATCTTCGTTCTCCTTTCATGAACAGCATATCAAAAATCTCTTTCTGCCCAATATTATTCATATAATAGCAACAAATCGCCCAATGGAAAGAATTTTTAAACAAAAAAATTTTACTTATCTCACATGGAGCTTTGACAAATCTTCATGCAGAAGAATTTCGCTTCAAGATTCTCAGAAAATGCCTAAAATCGGCTGCTGGAAAGACACCGATATTGGCAAGATAGCAACACCTCGCATGGGATCTCCCATTGCTGGAAATGTCCTCGCCTTAGTCTATGGGAAGGCCTAGTCGATTGTAGAACCAGAAATCCCCAAACACTTGGCAGCTGGAAGATCTAAAAACCCAGGCAGTCCAAAATAGCCTTGATGGAATAGACTAAGAGGATACATTTTAAACAACTCCGCACGGCCCATAGATGCACATATGGAGATGTACTACAGCATTTTATAGCCTGCACGTATCAAGTAAACGCAGATTATAATATACACATATGTCTACCCCGCAACATACGCTTGTATGTTTCCTTATGCGCAAACATTTCCAATGCATTGTAAGCACATAATTTTCCTAGCTATTTTAAAAACATATGCACATATATTTCACATGAGAAAAAATAATTATTTGCTCATGTAAAGCCCTGATTTATACGCAAGGGCTGGTATAAATGATCAATGTGTAATTGAAATCACCAGTTTGCTGATGCCTCCACCAGTTCACCCAGTCCTTCTCAAGGTCTTCAAGACCCTCCTAATTCTTCACCCTGAACTCTTCTGAGTTTCCCCAGACCTCCACCCAACTAATAGCAGACAACAGACGGGTCTGATATCAATTGAGCAAGATAATTAGCAGGTGTACAATTGCACAAATAGGCTTGGAAAACTTTGTAAAAGGCTTTGTAAAAGTCTAAGAGAACTGTTAGCCTGCTATTTATTATTAGTTTCAAACTGGGTTTTATTCTGATCATGACCTGTTTTTTTTTTTAACTAATATCATGAAATTGTAGTTTATAAATTTAGTTTTATTTTATTAAGTTTTATATATTTTTTTTTTCGATCTTAGGATGCGTTATTTTAACAATAATTTGATGACTTTTATGATTATCAATATTATTTTCTTCATGCTTTAATGTTTTGACTTCATTTTGTAAATCACTTTGATTTTACTTTTGTGAAATATAGCGATTATATAAATAAATATAAATAATAATGATAAAAGATACTTATGCTTGTTATGCTAATTTTATGCATGTAACTCCTTTGAAAATTCACCCTTTAGTCCAGAGGTATATGTATGGTCATAAGGGCTGAGTCCCACTGTGCTTTTCCCTTGCTTTTTAACCTTACTGATGTTAGATATCAAGAAATCTCCGCAGTCAGGATGCTACTTCGTCACTTGCTTTGAGCAGCTGGGTGCCCGAGGTACCTAACTGATTACTAGAAGAGACAGCTTTTGGAGAAGGAGCATACCATGCCAGACAGAATGCATGTCCGGCACTTCTGTAACACTCACAATTGTGCATCTCTCGTTCTGTTTAAAGTCTTCTGCATTCCATCTCTCATCTCTGCTAACTTCTATTCCAAACACTCATTTACCAATGGGCGGAATCTCATAACAAGCAAATTCCTACTCTGCAAGGAACAGCTGTCAAGAAAGAGGGGGGAAGGGGGGGGGAAGAGTAAGAATGCGAATGGGAATAAAGGATTAGAATTAAAATGTAGAAATGCAGGTGGAGAAATTGTGCATGAGGCCTCTTATTGGACTAA